>NW_028091847.1:784597-2163885 GCF_014824575.4 Sturnira hondurensis | reverse complement strand
CTTGCCTGTAAGGTCCCTTTTGAGAAATCCGCTGACAGTCTGATGGGTACTCCTTTGTAGGTGACTGTCCCCTTATCTCTTGCTGCTTCTAGGATTCTCTCCTTCATTTTAGTCTTGGCTAATGTAATTATGATGTGCCTTGGTGTGTTCCTTCTTGGGTCCAAGTTCTTTGGCACTCTCTGAGCTTCCTAGATTTCCTGGAAGTCTATTTCCTTTGCCAGACTGGGGAAGTTCTCCTTTATTATTTGTTCAAATACGTTTTCCACTCGTGGCTGTTTCTTTCCCCCTTCTGGTACCCCTATAATCCGGATGTTGGAACGTTTAAAGATGTCCTGGAGGTTCCTAAGCCTCTCCTCATTGTTTTGAATTCTCATTACTTCATTCCTTTCTGGTGGGATGTTTTGTTCTTCCTTCTAGTCCATTCCATTGATTTGAGTCCCAGTTTCCTTTCCATCGCTATTGGTTTCCTGGACATCTCCCTTCATTTCAATTAGTTTAGCCTTCATATGTTCCTCTAATTTGTGACTGTAATCTACCGATTCTGTGAGCATCCTGATAAACAGTGTCTTAAATTGGGCTTCTGAGAGGCTGGCAATCTGTTGGTCGCTTAGAGTTATTGGCTCTGGGACTTTGAGTTCTTCTTGCGCCATCTTTTGGGCTGTTCATGCCTGTTAAGTAGCAGGATTGGAGCCCTAAGGTGTTCACTAGAGCAGGGCAACTCAGTAGCTGGGTTGTGACGTTGTATGTGGGGGCGGGGTCAAAGAGGAACTATGGCTTCCCTCTGCCGCCTGCTGCCGCGACCCCCACCGACACCACAGCCACCACCGTCACCAGGCCCACGCGTTTCGTTCCACTGCACTCGAGTGTGCCACCACTGTCAGCCCTCCACCACTGGGTTCGCCCCCTGGGGCCTGCGTGCTCCGTCTCACTGTGCACGAATGTGCGACCTTGGTCAGTCTGCCCCACACCCTGACTGGTTCCGGACTCTGCCTACCCGCCTGGGCCGGTGGATCTGTCCTGCCCGACCCAGCTCCGCTGCTGGCTCCGCCTGTCTTACCATCCCGTTGAATGGTTCGTAGCTGTCGGACTTCCGTATAATTCCATTTTCTGGTCTTTGGGTGTGTCCTAGTTCTCCAAAACTTTTGTTGTATTCAAACTTGGTTGTGGGAGAAGGCACAGTGTTTCCACCTATGCCTCCATCTTGGCGGAAGTCCTCTAAAATCACATAATTGATAAGAAATTGATACACAGAATATATGAAGAATTCCTACAATTCAACAACCAAAAGAAAAAACAACCTAATTTAAAAATGGACAAAGGCTGTGACTGGTGTGGGTCATTGGGTTGGGGGTGGTCCCACAAATCAAAGGGTCGCTGGTTTGAGTCCCCGTCAGGGCACATGCCTGGGCTGCAGGTTCGGTCCCAGTTGTGGCATGTATGGAAGGCAACCAGTCAATGTTTCTCTTTCACATCGACGTTTCCCTCCCTCTCTCCTTACCTTCCTTTTGCTCTAAAATCAAAAATAAAATTTTAAATTTGAAAAGCCTATTAAAAAAAGAAAAGAATGTGGAGAAATTGGAAGCCTTGTGCATTGTTCGTGGTAATGTAAAATGGTGTAGTCACTGTGGAAAACAATATGGTGTTTCTTGAAAAAAGTTAAATATAGAATTACCATATGATCCAACAACTCTACCAATGGCTGCATACCCAAAATAAGTGAAATCAGGCACTCAAACAGATATTTATACACCCATACTCATAACAGCATTATTCACAATAGTTTAAATGTGTAAGTAACCCAAGTGTGCATTGAGAGATAAATGAATGAACAATACATTGATGTATTGTTCACATACAGTGAAACATTATTCTGCCTTTAAAAGGAAGGAAATACTTACATGCTACAACATGGATGAAACTTGAAGATACTATGCAAAGTAAAGTAAACTAGTAACAAAACAAGCATTATATGATTTCACTTATATGAGGTATCTGGAGTACTCAGATTCACAGAGACAGAAAGTAAGACGGGCTGCCAGGGTTGAGGGAAGAAAGGAATGAGAGTTATTGTCTAATAGGTGCAGAGTTTCAGTTTTGCAACATGAAAGGAGTTCTGTGAATGGATGATGCAGACAGCAGTGCAGCAATGTGAATGCACTTAACACTGCTGAACTGTACACTCAAAAATAATTAAGACAGTAAATTTTGTTATGTGTATTTTACCAGAATTAAAAAACAACACAAAAGACACTTGAGCCTCAGCTTGGGAGAGCCCAAAATTACTCTTACTTGTTTGTCTGAAGTAGATGAGACTCTCATTATACTTACTGACTAGCAATGACCAGTCAATTGTGCAGCAGATATCTATTAATCATTTGCCATGTGCCAGGTACTCCTTTAAACACTTTGGATGTGGTAGTGAATAACACAGACAGAAAGCCCTGATTTTCATGGAGTTTACATTCTAGACTGATTGATAGTCAAGATTCCTTTTGAAATCTAATGCTGATGTATTAATGTACAGAAAGAACCAGAACTGAGAATTAACCAAAGAAATATAAATGTTTTTTAACATATGAAAAATGCTCAATCCCAGTCAAAACAAGAGAAATGCAAATTAAAACTACAGTTGTGCACTAGCTGATCTGGCTCAGTGGATTGAGTGCTGGCCTGGAAACCAAAAGGTCACCAGTTCCGTTCCTAGTCAGGGCACATGCCTGGGCTATGGGCCAGGTCCCTGGTTGGGGCCTGTGAGAGGAAACCGATTGATGTTTCTCTAGCACACCAATGTTTCTCTCCCTCTCTTTCTTCCTCCCCCACCCCCTCTAAAAATAAACAAATAAAATCTTAAAAAAAAAAGAAATTACACTTGCTTTCCTCTAATTGGCAGAAAGTCCAAATTGTTGACAACATGCTCTATTAGTGAGACTACGGGCAGAAAGGCACTCTCATACATTGCTGGGGGAAGGGCAAAATGGCACCTGTCCCATGGAGAGCAATGAAATAGTAACATCATGAGCAATTAAGCCTCATCAGACTTCCCGGTGAGTTCGAGAGCATATCCCCTGCCATGAGAATTATATCCAATTTGAACTGGTCGCTTTACTTTAAAAAGAAATTGTAAGAAGTAAATGCCAATATACAAGTATAAAAATATCAATAGGAAAATGCTAGTTGTAGCATTATTTGTAATAGCAAAAACTGCAAAAAAATTAAATTTTTAGCAAAAAGAAGTAATTGAATAAATAATGGTAATTTGTACTACAGAATAAAATCATTAAAAATAGCTAGTTTTGTCTTCATCATGCTATATATTAAATAAAAATTAAGTTGTAGACAAAATGCATTAGCATCATAATAGCTAACACTTACATTGTGCTGATAAAGTGTCAAAAAGTGTTCTAAAAAGTTTTCACATATTATCCCATTTAATCCTCACAATCTTTTAAGGTTGGGTGCTATTATTCCATTTCAAAAATGAGGAAATTCAGGCACAGTGAGATTGAGTAATCTGCCCAAGGCTAAACAGCTAGTAAATGACTAGAGGCTGGAATGGAATCCAGGCACTCTGACTCTGAAGCACCAGCATGTAATCATAGAGTCTACTGTCTCTAAACATAAGTCTACGTGTGAATACACATACATATGTATATGCATTTAGAACGTGTGTATATGACATGTGTGTGTGTCAGGCATATATCTATAGAAATAGATATATCAATCAATAGATATTGGTATATCCATATATAAACTTAGGGAGAAAATGGAAAGAATACCCACCAAATCATTAATAATGGTTCTAACTCTGGGGTTGAATAGGATGAGAGAAGTAGGGGAAGGGATTTTTATTTGTTTATATAGAGGTGTGTGTGTGTGTGTGTGTGTGTGTGACTATTTACTGGTGGTTTTCAGTATCTTTCCAGTAAGGTTTTTTCCAGCTTTTAACTGTGGTAAAATACACATAGCATAAAATGTACCCTTTTAACCATTTCTGAATGTACAGTTCAATGATATTAACTACATTCACGCTGCTGTGCTACCATCACCACCACCCATCCACATAACTCTTCTCATGTTGCAAAACTGAAACTCTATACCCATTAAATAATAACTCCTTATTTCCTCCTCCTGCTAGCTCCTGGCAACTGCTGATCTGCCATCTGTCTATGAATCTGACTACTCTAGGTACCTCATATAAATGGAATCATACAATATTGGTCTTTTTGCAACTGGTTTATTTTATTAGCATAATATCCTCAAGGTTTATCCATGTTGTAGCATATGCCATAATTTCCTTCCTTTTTGAAATGGATAATATTCCATACATGTATAGACCACATTTTGCTTATCCATTCTTTCATCATTGCACACTTGGGTTGCTTCCATGTTTTATCTATCGTGAATTATACTGCTACAAGCAGGGGTGTATACAAATATCTGTTTGAGTGCCTGATTTCACTTATTTTGGGTATATCCAGAAGTAGAATTGCTGGATTATATGGCAATTCTATGTTTTATATTTTGAAGAGCCATACAAAAAATTTTTCTGAAATTGAACCTACATGTTTTCCATAGGAAATTACATTTCTCACCAGCAATGCACAAGGGTTCCAATTTCTTCACATCTTCACTAACACCTTGTATTTTCTGTTTTTTGATAGTAGACATCCTAATGAAATGCTATCTCATTGGAGTTTTGGTTTGCAATTCCCTAACAATTAGGGATGTTACTCACCCTTTCATGTACATATTGACCATTTGTATATCTTCTTTGGAGAAATGTCAACTTAACTCCTTTGCTCATTTTTGTTCCTTGTTAAGTGGAGTAACTTTTGAAACAAACAAAAAAATTAAGTTGAGAGATATTCTCCCTGAGACCAACCACTAAAACCTTATCTAACAAGCTACTATTTTACTCTGCTACTGCAGAATAAGGTCTGGATTTATGAGTCACCACTTTCCAATGTCTCAGGGGTCATTTAAAATGTCCACAATTAACCTACTTCCACAATTCTCATCACTCCAACCCCACCCTTACCCCAACCCTTCCGTGTGTGTGCACGTGCACACGCATACAGACCAATTACTAGTGCTGTTTAATCACCCTTCCTCTCTCTTTCTGCCCATGGATTTGCGAGACAGTCGAACACCTTCTGTACAATGAACACTCATTTAATTGAAAATTTTTACTGCCTTCTGCCTTTCCTTCTCCAGGCTAAATTTTCCAAAATCCTTAAGAAGTGGTTTTCTCTCAGCGCTATCATTAACTAGTAGAGGAAAGAAATGACAGATTCCCTCGGTTCCACGAAGAGGGGGCCTTGGTACTGCTAGTCGAGTGGCGACCGCCCCACACAAAGTAAGCCTTTTTGATCTCCAAATCCCAGCGTGCAACGCGGGCATGGGTGGGAACAACCTTTTCTGAAATTGTGGGAATTCAAACAATTCTCGTACACAGTGGGCACGTGCCTTGCTGGAAAGCTCTTGATTACCGAATGACGACACCTAAGCTCTCTTGTCTAGCCTCCACCGCGTCCCCACAGGCTCGCAGGTCTGGTTTACTCCCTGCAGCCACCGCCTCTTTCCCCAAATTGTGCTGTGCTTTTGAGCCTCAGGCCTTTGCAATCAGACTCCCTTCTGCCTGGAAAGCTTGCTGCTCATCTCCAGGCCCACTCGACTTTATTGTGTTCTTGGATCCATCCCTATTTCCACTCTGAAACAGAGTAGGGTTTCAGTAAATGCTGACAGTCTGAACGAATGAATAACTGAAGACATATAATGAAATAGTAATTTTTGATCACCCACATACCTTGACAAAAAAATTGTGGAACTATGAAGTCAGACAGATCGGGTTCCAATACCCGTTCTTCCACTTATTAGATGGGTGATCCTCACCCTTCTTAGAGCTCAAGAAATGTTTGTTGAGACCTAGCTGTTGTGACTCAGTGTACTGAGTGCTGACCTCCGAACCCGAGAAGTCCCGGTTCCCTTCCGGGTCAGGGTACATGCTGAGTTGCCGGCCAGGTCCTCAGTTGGGTATGTGCTAGAGGCAACTGATCGATGTTTCTCCCTCCCTTCCCCTCTTTCTGAAAATAAATAAAATGAAAAATTTTTAAGGGAAGAAAAGTTTGTTGAACGAAGGAAAAAAATGTTCTCGCAGAGACGTGTGACAAATTAACACTTGTGTCGTATCTGGCTACAATCAGTGCTCAAGAGAATTACTACTGTCCCTACTATACCACGTTTAGTGTTTACATCGACTGTGAGTTTTCTGAGGGAAGGGGAAGTCTGACTCGGTTCCGAGCTCCCCAAAGTGCCGGATCACATTAGGTGACTAGAATGACGGAAGACTACAATTGCTAACGCGCTCAGGGTGGGGAGGATTACATATCTTACTACATATCGAATGGATCTGGCCCCTTCGCAGAGACCGCAAGTCTCATTATCCCACAAGAATCTCAGTTTGTTCATGTACAGATAAAGTCCTACTAAACTTGCAGTTCGAACCCCACCCCCAGCACTTCAACGGGTCAATTTCGGGTGGCCATGCCCCAGCCTGCCTCCAAGGCTGGGAGACTGGGACCTAGGAGAGACGCATGCGCATTCTCCCCTCCTCGTCTCCTTCTTAGTCTTTCGCGTTTGGGTACTGGATTCTTTTTGTCCCGTACTGCGTGCCGTGTTAGTTTACGTGCGTAAGTGAGAGAAGATGGCGACCCCTGTGGTAGTGGTGCCGCCGGGTGCGGTGGCCAGTCGGGCCAACAAGCGCGGTGTTGGCGGGCCTGGAGGCGGCGGCGGCGGTAGTGGAGCCCGAGGGACCGAGGAGGAACCGCCGCCGCCCCTACAAGCAGTTCTGGTGGCGGACAGCTTCAACCGCCGCTTCTTCCCGATCTCCAAGGACCAGCCTCGGGTGAGCGCCATGCGCGAGAGAAGCCGGAGGGCCCGGGGCTGGAGCTAGTTATCTTTCGTCTGCCTAGTGAGGCATCCTCTGGGAGAACGTGTGTCAAACCTCTTACCCCGAAGTAGTAAGTTATGGGGAAGGGAAACAGTTTAAACCCTGATGGCTGCCCTACCGAATGAGTGGTTGGTACACTTGGTAGTGCTGTCTATCTCAGGTTTGGGAGGCGTGCCGAGGGCTAAGTTGTAGAAGCAGTGCTGTGAGAAGCTTTCGCCCGGGTATTCATCGCTCCAAGAAGAGGCTGCAAGGCCTTTTTAACTATGCGGAGGGGGAAAAAAAAGATCCTTTAGTGAAAGGGAGTATCACCTTCTTTTGCCTCCAAAAGGGAGGTCCTATGTCTAAAAAAGAACAGACTGGTCTGATCCCATAGTAACAACTGTTTCGGATCTGGGTACAGTGCTTTTTTTCCCGTCTAGGTTTCAATGACAGCCAGTGCCTTCTGTCTGAAAGACAACAGAGTAGGTTTAGTGGCTGGTTGCTAGCAGCCTTTCTCTTATCTAGATACTCGGGAATTGGACTGAGCTAGTCCTGGGGGTTGCTGGGTCACAGTCATCCCCAGTTCAGAGAGGGAACTGCATCCATTTCAGGGAAAAGTCTCTAACTCCTCACTGCCAACAAAAAGCGAATGGCTGTTCATTTTGGACAGGTGATTGAGGTTGGCTCCCCCTGACTCTTAGAAAGGGATCAAGGAAGGAAATTTTATGGGGAAAAGGCCTTAATGGTGCTTAAGTTTCTGGAGATATGAGTGCTTCCCAGTATTCTCCTTTACCATAGGTGGTGTCCTAATCTATAGCAGCTCTGTCTCTGATTCTAAACAAGTAGATTCTATCTATGTTTATTGATCCAAATAGTAACACTTTAGACTCTAATGCTTAGAGCATGCTGTGAACATCAAAGGCAGAACAGTGGTTAATTTAAGTTGGAAAAATAAAACAAAACTATAGCGTTTGCAAACACTGATGTAGGAGTGAAATTTGTGGGCGTAGTGGGGGAAAGAATGGTATGCAGAGGGCCAGATTCAAGACTACATTTTTTCACCTCCTACCCTCCAGGTCCTCTTGCCCCTGGCCAACGTGGCACTAATTGACTACACTCTGGAATTTCTGACTGCCACAGGTGTACAAGAAACCTTTGTCTTTTGCTGCTGGAAGGCTGCTCAAATCAAGGAACATTTACTGTAAGGCCCTGCCCCTTTTCGTTCTGTGTTTCAGCATTTTTTTCCACTTTTTTAAAGATGAATGTAACTAAATAAGGGTAAATCGTGAGGGGCAAAATGTGTCTATGTATATTCCATCATAAGGTCTAAGGCTATTCACTTACCAAGTAGTGACAGCTGAAACTGTGACAAAGACTAAAGAATAACAGTTGAGTTTTTCTGAATCTCATTTGTGAAGTTTGGTCCCAGTGGGTTTTAAGTTATTATTTAATGGCACTAATATGGAAGTTACAGGAGTAACATCTTTGTTTTTCCACTGAGCTTCTAAATATTGAGCTGTTCTTCATCTTTGTATTCCCGGTGCCTAACTTAGTACCAAGCTCATAATAAGCACTTAACAAATGTTTGGTGAAATCTTCCTGAAAAAGAGTAAATGTCACGATTTATGGAAGCTTAAGAAATGAAGACTTGGATATTAGCATGGTCTCTATTAGACAGTTCTTAAATTTGGTCTGGATTTCAGAAGAAGAAAAGTGTATTCCCAGGAAACTATATACCCTAAGTCTCAGCAGGATTTTGGATTCAAATCCATGTTTTGGGGCAGAGGGCAGGCTATGGAGAGGAAATAACCATGTTTCTCTAACCCATAAAACAGGCCTGGTGACAGAGGATACTGAAACCATTAATTATAGTTCATAAATCTCTCTGAAGTTCAGGACGCTGGCAGGAACCCAAAAAAGCCATAGAGAAGGAGTGTGAATATTGAATGGGGGAGAAAAACAGGGAAGCTCTGCGTGATCTTTATGTTTGATTTACTCATTCCCCTCACCCCCCTTCCTTTAGGAAATCCAAGTGGTGCCGCCCTACCTCCCTCAATGTGGTTCGAATAATTACATCAGACCTGTATCGATCACTGGGGGATGTTCTCCGTGACGTTGATGCCAAGGCGTTGGTGCGCTCTGACTTCCTTCTGGTGTATGGGGATGTCATCTCAAACATCAATATTACCAAAGCCCTGGAGGAACACAGGTCAGGATGGGAAAACAGGAGGGATAACAGTTTGGGACCAGCAGAACCCTGAGACTCTCTTCCTGCTCCTCTTTATAGGTTGAGGCGAAAGCTAGAAAAAAATGTATCTGTGATGACAATGATCTTCAAGGAATCATCCCCAAGTCACCCAACTCGTTGCCATGAGGACAACATGGTAGTGGCTGTGGATAGTGCCACAAACAGGGTTCTCCATTTTCAGAAGACCCAAGGCCTTCGACGTTTTTCTTTTCCGCTGGTGCGTGGGTATCTGGATTCCTTGGGACAGGAAGATGACAGGATTCAGCAAGAGAGCCAAGTTAAAGTCTTCATAACCTCTCCCCACAGAGCTTGTTCCATGGCAGTGGAGATGGAGTGGAGATTCGCTATGATTTACTGGATTGTCACATCAGCATCTGCTCTCCTCAGGTGAGCCCTTCGGGGCCAGGGCTGCACATCAGAGGGAGAACCCTGAGGGTGTGTTACTCCTTCCTAGAAGGCCAGAGTATGTTTCTTCTCCCTCTTTCTCTTACCTGTTCTATAGCAAATAGTTATCGTCATCTTGACCCCAATATTAGGAGCCTTTTGGGATTCTGGCCCATGTCCTGCCGTCACAGGGCCTGATAGGGTCTCTGGGGCTTATCTTTGCTTCCAGCACTTAACTTTTGGCCTCATCCAACTCCCTCCACAGGTGGCTCAACTCTTCACAGACAACTTTGACTACCAAACTCGGGACGACTTTGTGCGGGGCCTGTTAGTGAATGAGGAGGTGAGAAAGGCTCCGATGCCTGCCTAAAAGCAGGTTAAGATGTTGTCTCAGGCAGACAGCTTTTGATCCCCTTTTACATTTTAGTGAGCCTTAAGAGGGAGGAAAATAGCTGAGGTGGGGGGAGCAGTGCGCAAAGAAAAGTCTCAGGCCATTCAGCCATGACATTGAAACGCAGAGGGGAACTTAAGGGAAGAAGAGTGTTGTGCCTGGGGGTGTTCTTCCTCTCTTGCTTGCTTGGGTGACCTCCCTCCCTTGTCCTCACTCAGATCCTTGGGAACCAGATCCACATGCATGTGACAACTAGGGAATACGGTGCCCGGGTCTCCAATCTACACATGTATGCAGCTGTCTGTGCCGATGTCATCCGCCGATGGGTGTACCCCCTTACCCCTGAGGTGAACTTCACTGACAACACAACCCAGAACTGCACTCATTCCCGGCACAACATCTACCGAGGGCCTGAAGTCAGCCTGGGCCATGGCAGCATCCTGGAGGAAAATGTGCTCCTGGGCTCCGGCACTGTCATTGGCAGCAATTGCTCCATCACCAACAGTGTCATTGGCCCTGGCTGTCACATTGGTGAGTGCAGGTGGGGAAGTCAAGCCAGCTATCCCAGCAGCAGGAACCTGGGGAGGCCCTTGTCTCCATAGAAGGAGCGAGAGGGATCGTCCCCCAGAATGAGAAACCAGAGTAGTAGCTACCTTAATAAAGGAGGGAACAGATATTTTTAAAAAGATGCTTTAATTTGTGGCCTGTGAGCTTCATATTGGGTGATTCTTCACATTCCAGGGTACCCTGTATTTATACTGAGGACCAATTAGTTAATTAACATGCAATAATAGCATCTGTGCATTACAGCTTACAAAGACCTTTTGCATACATTGTTTCATTTAATCCTCACTAAAACCTTATGAGGTAGGTATTATTTATCCTCAGTTTGCAGATAAGCAGACTGGTTCAAATAGGTTGTCTTGCCCAAGGTCATAGCTAATAAGAGGCAGTGCAGGGACTTGAATCTGAGTATTCTGATTATTAAGTTCAGCATTCTTTTTACTCTACCATACTGCCTGGTTAGCCTCTAGGTGACTCATCTTGGTTGTAGGAATGTGATGCTTTAAATGAAACTGCCCCTTTAAAAAAAAAATGTAATTCTAAATGTACGAGAAGAAGTGGAATAGATATGGACATGATTCTAATAAGGTTCTTGAGTTCCAAGGGTCCCCAGAAATCCTGAAGTTTCTTAAGTCCTGTGTGATAGTCTGTAATGGTCATAAACCTGGTGGAGGATGGTCAGGCTGAGCAATGTTCTACTCTCAGGCCTGGGCTTGGGGAAGAGGGTGTATCTGGTGAGATGGGAGATGGAGTATTTGAGCTGGGTGAGAGTTGTGCTGGTGTCAGTCAGCCGTGTCTTCCAGGAATGGCCCTGGTCTGGAGCCCTGAGTGACCAGGAGTCCTTCCTGTCCTGAGCCAGGCGACAACGTGGTGCTGGACCAGGCCTACCTGTGGCAGGGTGTTCGAGTGGCTGCTGGAGCGCAGATCCATCAGTCTCTGCTTTGTGACAATGCTGAGGTCAAGGAACGAGTTACACTGAAGCCACGCTGTGTCCTCACTTCCCAGGTGAGGGAAGTGTAAGGAGCCACTGCTCCTTACTGCGGCGTATGAGCCCCAAATGGAGTGGTGGTCATGTTAAGCCAGAAGGGGCCTATATCCAGCTGTAACCCAGCCTGAATTCAGAGGCCAAACCCAGTGGTTTCATTTGCCTTCTACTTGGCTTGTTCAGGAAAGTCACTCTGGTTGTCAGGGTGCACCCTTACTAGCACACTGGTGGGTTACGACACCCGCTCCTCTTTTCTCTCCTAGGTGGTAGTGGGCCCAGACGTCACACTGCCTGAGGGCTCGGTGGTCTCTTTGCACCCTCCAGATGCAGAGGAAGATGATGATGATAGCCAGTTCAGTGACGATTCTGGAACTGACCAAGAAAAGGAGAAAGTGAAGCTGAAAGGTATGAGGCTCAGCAGGTGTGGGGCATCTGTGTGTCTCTCGGTGCCACAGACAAGCACGTGTGTCCTCATGGAGGGATTGGCACTTCAGCTGGGCCTTTGCTAAGGTCCAATGCCTTTCCAGGTTACAATCCAGCAGAGGTGGGAGTTGCAGGCCAGGGCTACCTCTGGAAAGCTGCAGACATGAATGTGGAAGAAGAGGAGGAACTACGGCAGAATCTATGGGGTGAGCTGGGCCTGTTTCTTGCCACACACCCTTTCTAAAT
Organism: Sturnira hondurensis; assembly: GCF_014824575.4. Lineage (NCBI taxonomy): Eukaryota > Metazoa > Chordata > Mammalia > Chiroptera > Phyllostomidae > Sturnira > Sturnira hondurensis. The sequence continues at coordinate 2,151,716 of NW_028091847.1, read as the reverse complement.
CAGAATATTTTAAAGGACAATCAGACTACTTGTTCACTGCTTTATTCATGCAGACAGGGCGTATATATGATTCTCCCTCAACGGCTCTTTCCTTACCTTTCTTTTTTTCTCACCCTTTATGGGTTCTCAGGACTCACAATCAATGTGGAAGAAGAGAGTGAAACTGAAAGTGAACGAAGTATGGATTCTGAGGAGCTGGACAGCCGGGCAGGCTCCCCACAGATGGATGACATCAAAGGTGAGTGGCCAGGGGAGCAGTATCTTGAGGCAAAACAGGAAAACCTCCAGTTTATTCTTTATCTGGATCAACTAGCCAAAGACTCGTGTCCCTCCCAGGAAGGGTTTGGTATAAAGTCAGGACCAGATGACAGTATGTTCTGGAGTGATGTTGGCCATCGAACTTACTGTTACTTTGATTTTAGTGTTCCAGAATGAAGTCCTGGGAACACTACAGCGGGGCAAGGAGGAGAACATTTCTTGTGACAATCTGGTCCTGGAGATCAACTCTCTCAAGTAAGAGCAGCCCCTCCTTATTTTCCCCCCCTGGGGTATTCCCAGGCAGATAAAGGTTCTCCTGTTTCTTCCCCATACAGGAACCTGTTCCTTTGACATCCCAAATGACAAAGCCAGTAGCATTTGGTGCAAGGAGAGCACTAGGTGTTAGCCTCAGCATAGATTCCTCCTTCCAGAACCCTCCCCCTCTGTCTGTTCCATCTGACTTCCTCTTCCCCGGTGTCCTGCCAAAGTCAGTTCTGCTGCATGCTGAAAGGGCCAGTGCAGGCCTTGGTGTCACCACAGTCTCCCCACAGGTATGCCTACAACATAAGCCTAAAGGAGGTGATGCAAGTACTGAGCCACGTGGTCCTGGAGTTCCCCCTGCCACAAATGGATGCTCCACTCGACCCAAACCGCTACTGTGCCCTGCTGCTTCCCGTGAGCAAAGATTGGGTCTGGGTACAAGAGATTGGATAGAGGCAGATACATATCCTTGCTGTGGTAACTTTAAAAGAAATCAGGAGTAGAAGGTCTTGTGTGGGATATCCCATTACTGTGGTTCCTTTCTCCTCCCCTCTGGGAATAGATTGGATTCTAAAGCAGCCATGGCTGGTCCTGAGGAATCAAGTTAGGTTCAGTATTAAGTGGCTTTTGAGATTGTAGGATTCAAACCATACCAGACCCCAAAGGCATGCCTAGAATAGACCTGGACTCTCACACTCTAACTGTAAATGATCTGACCCAGAATGAGATCAGCCTGCAGGCTTGGAGTAGGTATTCTTGAGGCAGTCTGTGTATTTGATCCCCTTTCACCTTCCTGGGGAAGCTCTCTTTCCCCAGCCCTGACGGCTGTCAGTTCCTAAGTCCCTCCGACATGATTCCACAGGGCCTGTGTCATCTCCCTCTTGTCTTTCCACATCATGAAAGACACATGTTTTCAATATTGATTTTCTTTGTTGTCCATGTGTAGGTACATACTCAGGTATATATTGCAGCTCTCTTCTCTTTTCTTCCATAGCTGCTCAAGACCTGGAGCCCTGTTTTTAGGAACTATGTGAAGCGTGCAGCCGATCATTTGGAAGCACTGGCAGCCATTGAGGACTTCTTCCTGGAGCATGAAGCTCTTGGTACTTCCATGGCCAAGGTGACTACCACCTCAAGCCTCATAGTCCTACATTTGCTTTGAAACAGGCTTTGGTAGGTCCCTGGTTGGAGGCATGAGAGAGGCAACAGATCTATGTTTTTCTTGCACATCAGCGTTTCTTTCCCTCTTTTTCTCCCTCCCTTTTCCCCTCTGTGAAAATAAATAAATAAAATCAAGGGAGGGAGGGGGGGAAAGAAGGAAGGAAAGAAGGAAGGAATGAAGGAAGTTATACAGAAGAGGAAGGAAGGAGGGAGGAAGGAAGGAAGGAGCCTTGGTGACATTCATGGAGACACAAAACTAAGACTGGCTTGAATCCAATAGTAGTTAACAGCACTATGCACCCCTGGTGTTGTGCTCATTGCTGGGATAGTACAGCTTGGAGCCTGGCTAGGAAGGTAGCCGATTGAAAGTTGCCCTGGGACTGTGCAAAGCTCTACCTGGCAATGGTTGCAGAAGTTACAGCTGTCCCAGTACCGCAATGAATAGCTTTCTCTAGTCTGTTCTGGAGGAGGCTGCTCAGTGTGGAGAAGGTTGAGAGAGGTGTGAAGATCTTGCGTCCTCTTCTCTTGTCCTTTATATCTTGCTGGACTCTGCATAGTCCCTGAGATCTCTGCTGGCCTTCGGCAGGTACTGATGGCTTTCTACCAGCTGGAGATCCTGGCTGAGGAAACAATCCTGAGCTGGTACAGCCAAAGGGATACAACTGACAAGGGCCGGCAATTGCGTAAGAACCAACAGGTAAGTGAACAGTAATTAATTTTTTTTAAAAAACTGAGCCCTGGCTGGTGTAGCTCAGTGGACTGAGTGTGGGCCTGCGAACCAAAGGATCACGGTTCGATTCCCAGTCAGGACACATGCCTGGGTTGCAGGCCAATTCCCGGCAGGGGACACATGAGAGGCAAGCATACATTGATGTTTCTCTCCCTCTCTCCTTCCCTTCCCCCCTAAAGATAAATAAATAAAATCTTTTAAAAAAATAGTGTGAAAAAAATTTGAAGTTGGGACAAAAATCAATCAATCAATAAATGAATGAATAAATACTTATGGAATCTTATAAAATAAAAGCAGTGCTGGATAAAATTTGGCACCTTGGCATGGATTAAGTCAGAGCACCAGACTATAAGCCTTTGTATTCTTTACCACCATGCACTTGTGGGGGAAAAAGCTAGTTCAATGCTCACTTCTGTATTTAACTGTTAAAAATGATTCCAACCAAAACAAAAATTTTAAAATGTTCTTGATGAAGCAGTAGAAATTGTAGTTAGTATTCATTAAAAATTCTTTTTTATGTTTAAAAAAAAACAGGTAAGAACCAACAGGTGAGACAGACTGCTCTCTCACCATGGCTATTGCCCAGTTCCCTGGTCCTTGGCCCACAGGGCTGTTGGTCCCTGGGACTCTGGTTGTTTGGGACGTTCATCCACTAAAGAGAATAGGAGGATTGTGTGCTTCTCCTCAATAGCTCACCACTGTGTTTTCTTACAGCTGCAGAGGTTCATCCAGTGGTTAAAAGAGGCAGAAGAGGAGTCATCTGAAGATGACTGAAGATGCACTGCCTGCTCCTGTGGGTGTGGTTGAAGGCCCTCCTGGCTTCTGGAGCAGGGCAAGTGAGAGGCCAGTTGCAGAAGATGAGTAATCACCGTTCTGAGACTCAAAGGAGCAGAGGCTGGAACTACAGTATTCTTCCCACCGCCAGCAACCATGTGCCTCACATCCTGATTGGGGAGTTGGGATGAGGAAAGCTGGGCTGAAACAGCTCCACCTCAGGAGGGGCTAGGCAGGCCCTGCAAGTAGAGGAAGGCCAGAGGCATAGCTTTGTGCTTTGGCTTTCCCTTGGGAAACAGCAGAGAGCAGCTGGCCTTCTCTGCTGCTTGTATTTGTTAATATTAAAAAAGAGAGAGGGGGGTGTGTTTGATTTTTCTCTAGCTCTGACTAATCCGTTTTTGAAGTAGGTGACCAAAGAGTTCTGAACCTCTGACCTGGCAGCCTTTCCTTAACACCTGGCAGGGAAGGAGAAAAGGGGTGTTATGGCCACTGGGTGGCACTGTGGTGCCTTGGTAATTGACCATTGTCTTGGCTCAAGGGTAGTGGAGGACCTAGATTCTTTTCTAGCATCTGTGGACCAATTTGTGATCCTGGAACAGTGTGCCTGAGCCTGTTTCCAGAAAGCATCCTAGTCCAAGCACTTTTCTATGAGTGATGATGCCAAACATGTAATGTCTGTTACCCACCTGCCAGAGTCTCATGCTTCGTCCTGTTGACCCAGTATTACTACTGTCAGGGAAGCTGGGCTACTCTTTATCTTAAGGAAAATTGCTCAAGGCTGCATCATTCTTGAGGGGTAGGGCTACAGATTTGAGACTCATAATCTATAATTCTTTCTACTTCGGCAGATGCTGTATCTAGGTGAAGGGAAACGGTCCATGGAGGTTAATAGAACCCCAAGCCAGCAATGGATATCTTAAGAACAGAGGAAGATCAGGCAAAATGGGGTATTCCCTAATGCTGAGGGCATTTGCTATACAATAGGCATTTCGCTTAAAACTTTTCATGTATTTTTAGTCGTGATGTAGGCTTTATTCCCGTGTTCTCGTGAGCCTGAAGTTCAGAAAGGTCCCATAACTAGTTATTGATAGGGCCAGCATTTATTACTGGACTCCAGAACTGGAGTTTGTCCCTGCGGTATCTTGTCCTTTAACTTCAGCCATATGCCCTTCTAATCTTTTGTAGTTCATTGTCTTCATATATCCCTTGCTCTGTTGACACTTAAATTGTGGCAAATGTTACTAGTACCAGGAGGCCCTCCTGCAAATCTCAGATAAAATGGTGGCCTCCCTTCACTTTAGTTGGGTGGAGTGGAGTTAGCCGAAGAAGAGGATACTACTGGACTGTACTCGTGCGGTATGAAGGGGCATTGCTGAGTATTTCTAAAGAGGAAAATACAGGTTGACCAGCATTTGGTCCTATTTACTTTTCCTATTCAAAAAATCTCTTGAATTTGTCAAATACAGGATGTAGTGCTAAAGAGCATATGAAGGTCATGTCGTGGACCTAATAGAGTCAGTTAAATAACCATAAGGCACCTCTGATTTTCACCTCATGGGTGACAGAGATCAGAGTAGCCTATAGAACTTTTAGGAGGAAGAGATTCTTTCCAGTTGCAGTGATTAGGGAAAGGTTACAGAATTGTGATGTTTAAATGTCCTAAAAAATAGAAAAGGTTAGAAGAGGGCATTAAAAACAAAGCAAAGGATTTTTACTTATGAGTATGTATGGCAGATTAAATACATGGGCTTTTTACTCCCTCCAGAAATCCTGTTCAGATGCCACTAAGGGGATTCTTTAAAAAGGCACATGATTCAGTGATAAGGGAAAGGGAAAGTAGGTGACAACGTGAATGAGAGACACCAACGTTCTGCAAAGTAGAAAATCCATGGGAGAGTGAAAGTTGACTTAGCTAGAACAGACTGAGATGGGTTCTCCTGCTCAGGTGGTTATAACAAGCAAGCCAATGTTCCCTTCTGAACCCAGGAAAGGCGGGTCCTAAAGGGGTAAAGATTTAGACTGAGACTTGGGGTTGGAGTAGAAGGGAATCAGACAAAAGGTCTTTCTAAGAAAAAGCCCATCGTGTGATCCAGCCAGGTGATCACCCCTATTTCTTTCCTGCAAAATATAGGAGATTTGGTTTTTGGAGAAACGGTGGGGAGAAAATTATCAAAAAGATTTCCTAAACGCAAAGGTCATGAGTTTCTAGACTGATGGCCCATGAGTGCCCTGCGTAAGGAATAAAAACCCCAAGAAATTTCAGAACTTCAGGGAAAATGTAAACTATAAGAGCATCCAGATCCAACAATAGATAATAGGGTCGGGGTGAGGGGCTAGATTGAAATCGAAAGATTTAGTGAAAGTAATTGTTAGGGCTCTGAATATTGGCACACATCAACTTATATCTCCAAGCGGAAAAAAATTGCAGAAAAAGGCCTAAGAATATATATTATTTTGTTTCTTCAGGGGGGAAAAGGACCTTTCCCTCACTTGATCACCCTACATTGAAGCCTGTTAATAAGCCTTGGACAAAGTTTCCAGTCATCTTTTTAGGATCTCACTCTTAAATGTGTATAGACTGCCAAGGGCCATCAAACATTGAGGAAACTTCCAACATGTCAATAGAAGGCAAGAGACTAAAGCAAAATTGAAACCAAGGAAAAAATGACAAAGGGAGCTTTTGAAAACAAGGGGTGATGGTATAATTCTAAAAAATCAAAGAGGATGAATTAAGTGCTATGAGGAGGAAGAAAGGAGAAACAAAAGAGTTCTAACAAATAAAAAATGAACTGTTTCCTTCTACTGAGAAGTGGAGCATTCGAGAACCAAAAATGAGGGAGACTATCCATCCATACAACCTGAATCTTCAAAATCTTCAATGTGACTGTTTTACCTGTCCAGTTGAATAAGGGAAAGGTTGGGGATAATATTAAGAACATCTTGCAACAAGGTGAAGTCATTTTAAAATAAAAGGGAATTGGATGCTAAAGGAGAAAAAAATGCTCAATCCTGAAGGTCAAACATCCATCAGGAGTTGCAGAAAAGATGGAGGAAATGGTAGTAATGTTCTTAAATTGAAGAAAATATTGAATTTCTGGATGGAAAGGGTGCCTATCAGTGAGTGAGCACCAAGGCATAACCATGAAATTTCAACTGCAAGGATGAAGAGTACTTCCTAAAGACTTCTAGAGGGAATTAAAAAATTATGTGCAGCCATGGCTCATGTGGCTCAGTGGATTGAGTGCTAGCCTATAAACCAAAGGTTGCTGGTTCGATTCCCAGTCAGGGCATATGCCTGGGTTGCAGGCTGGATCCCCTTTAGGGGCCACACGAGAGACAACCACACACTGATGTTTCCGTCCCTCTCTCCCTTCCCCTCTCTTCTCAAAATAAGTAAATACAAATCTTTTTTTTTTTATCGTATGCAAAGGCTTAGGAAAAGAGATCAAATTGACTGCTTAATAGCCACACTGGAAGCTAGAAGACAGTGGAGGATGCCTTTAAAATTCTGAAGTTAGCCCTGGCTGGTATGACTCAGTAGATTGAGCGCCAGCCTCTGAGCCAGGGGGTTGCTGGTTCAATTCCCAGTCAGTGCACATGCCAGTGTTGCGGGCCAGGTCTTCAGTGGGAGGCATGCAAGAGACAACCACACACTGATGTTTCTCTTCCTCTCTAGGGGTAAACAAAGTCTTTTTAAAAACATTCTAATGGTAAATTACAGAATCCTTTTCAGATTTGCAATTTCCCATGCTTTCAAGGGAATTTACCCAAAGATGTACTTTACTAAAGCAAAGGAATATCAAGGAAATGTGAATCCAACATAGAGGAGAGGTCAGGAGAATTTTGCAGCTGATGCAGAGAAGTCTTAGGATGGCAGCTATGCACAGGCTCAGACAGTCATCGGTACAGACCAGAGCAAGAGAATTGAAGGCTCCAGGAAAGAAAATGGCTTTTCTAGTACTAAGGCATACCTCGTTTTATTGAGCTTGATTTCATTGTGCTTTACAAATAACTTTTTTTAAAAATGAAGGTTGGGGCAAGGCTGCACTGACCAAGTCTATTGGTGTCATTTTTCCAACAAAGTATTTTTAATTAAGGTATGTACATTTTAAAACATAATGCTAATACATACTTAACACTAAAGTATAGTATAAACATAACTTATGCACTGAGAAACCTAAGAATTCATGTGACTTTATTGCAATATCGTCTTTATTGTCTATATTGTCAATATTGTCCTCAATATTGTCTGGAGCCAAACCTGCAAAATCTCCAAGGTTTGGCTGTATTTGACTGAGTGAACAAACATATACTGAGAAACTATCAGATTATGTAGAAAGAATGATAGGTACACTATATTACATTAAAAAAGCAAATGAAAAAGCTAGACAATAATGCCAGGAGAAAGAAAAAATTATGAAGGAAGCATTTATTCGTAGTCAAAATGTCAATACCAAGTACTACATTGAGAACCAAAAAGTGGGATTTTAGTATTTAAAAAGGTAGGGGGTGGTGGAAGAAAAATATCAATCATTATTAAAAATCAATAAGCAATGTCCAGAATGCACAAATTAGTAAATAGTCTAATTTTTAAAAAGACTTTAAAAAGCTAAAAAAATGATACTGGGGTGGGGAGGGAAATGAGACAGGATTGCTGTTAAAAGCTTAGTACTATTTTACTCTGCACACATTGCTTTGATAGAAATTTAAAGGGAAGGTAGGAGTGAACACTATACAACATACAGATGATGTATTATAGAATCATGCCTGAAACCCACATAATTATATCAATGTTTATTACCCAATAAATTCAGTTTAAAAAATGAAGTAAAAGGAAGAGTATGAAATAGAAATATATAAGTTTTATGCAAGAGTTAGCTAATAAGTTGATTTGTTGAAGTCAAAAATTTAGCCAGGATATAATGAAACAAAAGGCTGTAAAGGTATAGGTTAGATCAGCAGTCTCCAACATTTTTGGCACTAGTGACTAATTTCATGAAAGACCGTTTTCCCATGGGCAGGGATGGGGGAGATGGCGATGGTGCCTGGGATGATTCAAGCATATTACATTCAATCTCACCTGCTGCTGTACAGCCTGGTTCCCAACAGGACATGGACTGGTATTGGTCCATAGCCCAGAGGTTGGAGATGCTTGGGTTAGATTATGGAGGGCTTGAAGTATCATACCAAGAATATTTGGAAAGCACAGGGGAATGTGGAGAAGTTTCTGAGCCGAAGAGGTATCTGAAAGGGGTACTTACTCTTGAAATGCTAATTTGGCAATAATGTACAAAGTGGAGTGGGAGGAGTCCTCACTTGTTACTGTGACCTTAAAGGACTTGTGTGAGCTGGTCCAGTCCACACTCCAGCCTCATCTAACACTATCCCTGTAGTCACAATGGCCTTCTTTTCCTCAGATTTGGCCATTTTATTCCTGCCTTGAGCCCTTATACTTGGCTGTGTCCTGTGCCTGGAATGCTCTTCCCCCAGACCAGACCTTCTTACAGCTGCTTCCTCATTAGTTCTAGGTTTTAGCTCAAATGGAAGAGGTGTTCTCTGACCACCCACAATCCTCTTTCCTCCGTAACATCACATCACTCCAATTTATCTTTTTCATAGCATTTGTTGTTCTGAAGTTTATTTACAAGCTTCCTTCCAGACAAGTAAAGATCCTGAAGGAAGCCTTATCTGTCTTGTTTTTGCTGTATCTCATGTAGTATTTCTTGCATATAGTAAGCACTCGGTATTTATTAAATTAATTAAAAGTTAAGGGGGCCCTGACCAAATAGCTCAGTTGGTTAGAGGGTCATCCCCATAAACCAAGGTTGTGGGTTCAATCTCTTGTCAGGGCACATGCAAGAAGTAAACCAATGAGCCCTGACTGACATGGCTCAGTGGATTGAGCACAGGCCGGCAAACCAAAGGACCGCGGTTCGATTCCCAGTCAGGGCACATGCCTGGGTTGCAGGCCAGTTCCCAGCAGAGGACTCACAAGAGGCAACCATACATTGATATTTCTCTCCCTCTCTCCTTCCCTTCCCCCCTAAAGATAAATAAATAAAAACTTTTAAAAAAGAAGTAACCAATGAATGTGTAAATCAGTGGAACAACAGACTCAATCTCTCTTTCTCTCCCCGCCCACTTCCTCTCTCTCTAAAAATCATTTTAAATTTTTTAAATGAAATTTAAAAGCGAAGGTGTGAGAAAGTCTGTTAGGAACCGATTATACCCAGTTCTGGTTTGAGACTTACTGTCCCAGTCATAAGCCCCATCATTCATGCACTCATTCTGCAGTCAGTCCATTTGTTAAACCACGGCTTTGCGCCTAGGTACTGAGGTTGTGAGAAAGAATCGACACTAGAGCCTGTTCTGTCCTCAAGGAGTTCCATTTGGTAGACTCAATGACAGCAGCTATGTTTCTTAACAGATCCTAAAGGGCACGTCGAGGTTACTGTCGCCCAGTGATACATGTCAGAACCGCCACCCACCAACCTCCGGGGACCAAAGCGACCTCTGCATTACACCCCTCCCCGCTACAGAGGAGCAGCGGATCCCCGGTGGGTCCTGAGCCTGGGCCTTGAAGAGTCCACCAACACGGCCATCCTGGAGACATCGGCCCTTCACTCTCTGGGGACCTCGGCGACCGCTGCCAAGCTCCCCGCGGGCCTGGAACCCGAACGCAGGACCCGGCAAGCGCCGCGGGGCGGGTGGGCCGAGTGTCCGCGGGGCCCGGCTGAGGGCCCGGCCATCTGCTGCGCGGCCAGCGCGGCTCCGCGGCGGCCTGGGGGGCGGGGCCGCGCCGGGGCGGGGCCGCGCCGGGGCCGGAGGAGGGGAGCGGGCCGGGCCGCAGCCCAGACCCTGGAGGGCCACGGCCACCGGAAGAGTTGCCGTCGCTAGCCGATCTAGCAGAGTGGGGAGCGGAAGCGGCGGCCGCGGCGGCGGTAGGCGGCGCTGGGACCCGGGAGCGGCCGGAGAACAAGGGAGCTGGCGCCGTGGCTGGCCGCGGAGCTGGGCTGAGCCACTGGGCCGCGCCGAGCGCCGCCGCCGCCCCAGAGGCCCGGCCCGGCCACCGGGCCAGAGGCCGGAGCCATGGGCGAGACCAAGATCATCTACCACCTGGATGGGCAGGAGACGCCGTACCTGGTGAAGCTGCCCCTGCCCGCCGAGCGCGTCACCTTGGCGGACTTTAAGGGCGTTCTGCAGCGACCCAGCTATAAGTTCTTCTTCAAGTCTATGGACGACGATTTCGGGTGAGGATGGCCCCCACCTCGCCTCTGGGAGACCCCGGCCCCTCCGGCTTCTAGCGGCCCCTCGGCCAATTTGCATTCCCCTTGGCACACTGGCTTCTAGCCCTACTCTGGATCCTAGGGGGCGACTCGGCCATTGGGCTCCCCTTGGTTTTTTTCAGATGCCGAAGTTCTAGCCTCTCTAGGGACTCCCCTTTCTCTCTTGTGGGTACTTTGCCCCCGCCCCCTCCAGTTTAGGGGGACGTCTAACTCCACAAGAGCAATCAGAGTACCAGCCCAGGAAGCCCCCTTACCTCTCAGAGACCAGCGGCCCACACCGACAGACACACACCCCCGCCCTCCACCCAGTTCCAGCGCGGAGACCCTCACCCTCCTGCCCAAGGAGCCACCTTTTAACACAGACTTGGGGTGTTTGGCACTCGGCCTTCTCCTTCTCCATCTTTTCAGCTCCACAACTCCGAGCCATATTTGGAGTACCGGGCATCTCAGGGCTGTGCTGTGGGACTTTGAACTGAGGGGAGGGGGAAGCTAAGGGTGCTCCGGCGCCAGACTGTATGCTAAGGCCTGCAGACCTCATGTTTATTTAGCCGCTCCCCCTTTTCTTGTGCGCTGTGTGGGATGTTGTCAAAGGAGCAGAGTACCTGACCCCTAAAGAGGAGTCCCCACTTGCCCAGGTGCTGACTTCCTCTCGGAATTGGAGCCTTTTTCTTCCAGATGGTGGCCTTGAAAAGGGCCTCAGAGCCTGAATGGGAGGATATGGAAGAGTGTCTTTGGTGTTCATCTTCCCCTCCTGGCCGGGTCTTCTCCACCTAGCTGTGGAGCCTTGGACAGGCAGAGTTTGGGAGCAAGGACTTCCCCTTTAAGAAGGGATGGAATGTTGGAACCGAAAGGTTCTGTAGCAGCTGGCTTGGGAGGGGGAGCCTGGCCATCCCCTCACCCGCCCCAACCAACTCCTAGGGGACTGGGGGAGGAGGAGGCCCCCACACTAACTGGGCGCTGGGCCTGGAGGCCTGTGGGGAAGGCCTTCCCTCTCCCTCCAGGCCTGAAGGCAGCCTCTCTGGCCCTAGCCTGAGGCCTGCACTACTCTCTGGAGCCAAGGCTGAGTGAGGGAAGACAGTCTTCGCTCCCCAGTGTTCATCAGTCTGGCTTCTCTCCCATGACCCCAGCTCTCCTGACTCTGGGAAGCAAGCGGCTTCTCTCTCCTCTGCCTGGCATGTTTTGCTGTCACCTTTCCCCCTGGAACTCAGGGTTTGATGAGCTCATAAGAGAGCTCTTCTAACTCCTCCCGTTTCTGTTGTTATACGTACCCTGGGGTGCGGGGGTTGGGGGGGTGGGACAGTGGGGAGCTCCTGGTGTATAATCATTGTGTAGCCTTGGTCCAGAGACAGACAGCCCTGATTGGAAGAATCTGAGGAGGCATGAATCCATCTGCAGGTGGTGGGGGCGGGTGGGGGGGGCGTGCGGTGGTGGTAAGGGAGGAACAGAGTTAGGAGAAAATGAGATACTTACCTCAGGGTGTGGGCTTGGGGCAAGTCAGCTAGAGTGCAGTGCCCTGGGGCCACCCTGGGACCACCCTGGAGCTGGCTGCCACTCTCCCCGGGCTGCTGTCAAGCCAGGCCTAACTGTAGTCACAGGAGGGCCCCCATCACATCCCCTCACTGTTGACTTAATATTGTTCTTTAAATTCACTGTCAGTCCACTCACTCTTTCTTAGCTTGACCAAATCAATAATATGAAATCATCCATCTGATTTTCTATTTATATTTCTTTCTGTGATATGTTAAAAATAAATACTAACTATTGAATTAAACCATGTTCATTCAGACAACTCCTAAACACATCTTGCATACATCACCGGTACTTGAAACGTCCTTTACAAAATATCAGAGTAGGCCATTTTAACAGGGTTAAGAACAATGCTAAAAATGAAGTGGAGGAGATTGGTTTTGTTTCTATCCCCAGAAGGATTAATGAGCAGACCTGGTAGGGTTATCACAGAGGACTAATAGCGGAGGAGTAGAGGAACGTGTATGTGTGTGTTTATATATTTATTTTAAAAAGTCTTTTTACGGTGCTTCTTACAGTGTACCAGGCACCGATCTAAGTGCTTTTCCCTCTTAACAACCCTATAAAGCAGTTAGTAATATGCCCAGTTTACAGATGAGGAAACTAGAGCACAGGAACCTGAAGTAACTTACCCAAGCTCACAGAGCCTGGCCAGTCAGTAGCAGAGCTTGATTCAACATCAGGAATCTGGCTCCAAAGTCGAAGGCCGGAATCACACAGCTGTAGGTATTATGATTATCCCCATTTTACAGATGCATCGTCTCTGAGGGAGATGATGAGCCTTGACAAACTGTAGAGGGATAGGGCTGCCACTTATCCCAGCCCTGTGAGGGGAGGGTCAGGCAGAGGCCAGTGACCCCTGCTGACACATGGGAAAGTGGGTCAGGGAGGAAGGGTGCTGTTTCTTCATTCTCCGTAGGCTCACCCTCTTTGGTACTGGCTTGTGAGGCCTGAGGACTTCCCACCTCCCATCTGGTCTCCAGAAGTGTTTGTCACGCTTGGGGTAGGCCCTACCCTCTTAAATTATTTGGGAAACGGAAGGAGAATAAGCTTGTTTAGCACAAAGAAGATAGTGGATAGAAGAACAAGGTACCCGTTGCTAGAGTGGCCTTGAGCTATGGGAGGGCAGACCATGGGAAGTGGGGCCACTGATTATGCTGCTCCCTGCTCCATGTCACACAGTGTCCTGTCTCTGGGCCTTCTGCCTGGAGCACACTTCTTCCCCTGGCCTCTCCATGTCCAAATTCTCCTGTTGTCTGAGTTGAGCTTTTAAAGTTATGGTACTTTATTCTATTTTTCTATACCTTGCTCCTAGCCAGGACCTGCTACCTAAGTTACACTCAGCAGATGTCTGTCCAGTGAACACCTCTGCTGGTCTCACCACTCTAACCACTTCCCACACACAGTATGCTTATGTGAACTGTCCACTGGACGGTAACCTCTGAGAACCAGGCAGGTTCTGAAGCTTCCTGAGGTTCATACAATGGCAAGCACAGGACTTAAAACTCACTGGACTCTCAGCAAAGGCTTTTTAATTGCATGAACAATGAATGACAAGCAGATTTGTTTGGTCCCTGCCCTTACAAATGTACACCTAGTTAGAAAGGGAGTATGGATCCTGCTAAAAATTGGCAAAGTTAGAAACTATCTTTTACTGTATGCCTGGACCATGCCAGGCATGTACACATCCCATTTACCAGTGTGAGACAAAGGCTTGGGGAAGTTAAACTTCTCTAAGGTGGGAGAGCTAATGAGTAGCAGAACTGGAATTCGAACCCATATTTGACTGACTCCATTTGGGGGTGTACATGTGTGAGTACAATGGAACTTTGAGCCATTTAGCTCCACTGTGGGGGGTAGGGGCCTGTCTGAGGTCCCCCAAGACTGCCAAAGATCAGCTGATCATAGTGAGTCAGCAAAGCCTTGGCGACCTGTCAGTGACCCCCAGAAAGAGAGGAAACATCTGTGGCTGGAGCTGTGTGGTGGGGCCTGCTAGGGGATGGGGTTGTGGGGACTCGGCAGCAGTTTCCCACCATAGGGAGACCCTCTGTAAAGCAGGTCTCAGAGTCCCTGCCATGTGGCCCACATACCCTTTTCCTTTGAGCCACAACTCCCAGAGGGGGCTGCACGTTTTAGGGTTCCCCACGGCCAGACTGGCTGGTAGGTCTGAGCTACCTCCCTCTCTGTCCCTTCTTTCCAGCCTGCTCTGTCTCCAGGCTTTCTGCCACAATGGCCCTGAGCAGGATGATTTGAGCTGCTTTCTCAGGGGGGGCTGGAAGTGGTGGAAGATCCAGAGCTGAATGGGAGGGAGGAGGGTAGGCTCGGCCTTCGAACTTGGCTGTGAGTCCAAGAATGTGAGCATCACAAGGAGCCAAGCATGTTCCCAGCTCCAGGCAGAAGCTCTTCAAGAGAGAGCCTACTGGGCTTTCCAGCCTCCTTGCTGTCTTCCCTGTCTACTCACAACTCCAGTCATGTGTCTTCCTCTTACCCCTAATCATGTCTTTCCAGCTCTGTACTCCTGGGTGTTTGATGCAGTCTTGGGGTCTTCCATCTGTTCCTGTTTCTTTCATTGGCCCCAGACTGTAGTCATGGTCTGACTCCTCGCCTCACTGCAGGCCTGTGCCTTCGTCCCACCCCTCTGACCCACATCACTGTCTTCTCCACCTCACCCTCCACAGACCCATGTCACCTCTGTCACTGTGCAGGAAAGAATGTGAAATACCATGGAAAGAGTATGGGTTTGGGAGTCAAAAAAGCTTGGGGTTGAGTCCCAGCTCCAACATCTTCTAGCTCTGTGACTTTGAACAGGTTACTGAATGTTTCTCAGTTCTTTATTCATAAAATGGGGATCATATTGTCCATACAGTGGGGCTCATGGATGATTATATAGTATAACTGTAAGAAGATAAGATGGTATAATTGGTGGAAATGAAGGCTTTGAAGTCAGGCTGACGAGGATTCAAATTCCAGAGCTTCGTTCATTACTGGTATGAATTTCTGAACCTACTGAGCCTTAACTTCCCCACCTGTATCTCTCTTATAGCATTGCTACATTAAATGAAAAGATATAAGTAAAGTGTTCATTTACTGTGTGACCCATAGTACATGTTCAGTAAATGAGGACAATTGTTACTATTATCATAATGGCAGTGGAGGATGTTCCATAAATGCCTTCTCCCCTTTCTTTCCTAATTTCTTTAAATTCCTCATCCATACTTCCTGGAAGAATGTCAGGATTCCCACTGAGAAGGGAAGGACAGTAATGAGGGTCAGAGGGAAAGAAAAAGTCCCGCCCATGAGAGCCTCATTGGGGATGAGTAAAGCGCTCTTAAGATTCTAGGGAGTGGCTGTACTCATGGGGGACAGTGATTTGTCAGGAGTAATTTGCAGTCACCTGATCACTGAGAGCATACCCCAGGAAGGCAGCTGGGTCACCCCGATCCCTGCTCCCAGGGGTTGGGCTGGACAGGCTTGAGCTGGGGGTTTGATTCCCAGTTTAGGTAGAGTCCCTGAGAGTTGGGGTTATAAAGATGCCTCCATTTCTACCCCAGAAAGCTCACGACACTCCCTCTTTCCCCGCAGAGTGGTGAAGGAGGAGATCTCGGATGACAATGCCAAGCTGCCCTGCTTCAATGGCCGGGTGGTGTCCTGGGTAAGGATCCTTCCTCAACCCTCCCTCCACTCACATTCATATAGTGGGCTGGATGGAGGAAAGCCATCGCTAAGATTATAGCTCATGGTTTTATGCTTCAATATCTGAATCTATCCAAGATTCTATAGCCTTAGTGAAAAGTATGGGAGTGGGTCCTGGCTGGTGTGGCTCAATGGTTGGAGGGTTGGCCTGCAGACCAAAGAGTCCCAGGTTCCAGTCCCAGTCAGAAAACATGCCTGGGTTGTGGGCCAGGTCTCCAGTAGGGGGCGCAGGAGAAGCAAACACACATTGATGTTTCTCCCTTCCCCTCTCTCTAAAAATAAATAAATCTTTAATTTTCAAAAAAGTATTGGGGTGGTGTGAAGGGGGGAAGGCAGATAAAGAAACATACATTATAGACAAAATTGTCCCCTATGACCTCAGGTTCCCCTCTGTCACCTGCTGACCTCTGCCTTGGACCCTTGTTCTCTGCCGCCATTCCACCCTATCAGCAGCCCATACTTCCCTGCCACCCTACAACCTGGCAGTGGGTCTGCTGTCCTTGCATGGCCCTGTCTCTTCTCCCTCCATGGGTTCTCCTCCTTCTCTCTTCATTCCCTGCCAGAAGCCAACTATCATACTTCTCCCAGGTGCCCCGGTGCCATATTACCTACCCTCTCCCTCCCCTTCAGCTGGTGTCCGCTGAGGGCTCACACCCAGAGCCAGCGCCCTTCTGTGCTGATAACCCATCTGAGCTGCCGCCACCCATGGAGCGTACAGGAGGCATTGGGGACTCCAGGCCCCCCTCCTTCCAGTGAGTATGACCTGAGATTGGGGGAGGGCCATGTCAGCTCAGCCCAGGGCTGGGGGAGGGAGCCCCCAGCCTGCCCACTCTCCCACCAAGTCCTCTCTTCCCTGCAGCCCTCATGCTGGAGGGGGCAGCCAGGAGAATCTGGACAATGACACAGAGACAGACTCCTTGGTGTCTGCCCAGAGGGAAAGGCCACGCCGGAGGGATGGCCCAGAGCACAGTGCGTCTACACCTTTCCCACCCCCATACCCTCCCCACAGCTTCTCCTCAACTGCCCACCTCTTTGCCCAACTTCTTGAGCACTGGCCCCAGGGTAGCTCCTGGCCTGTGCCTTTCTCCTCCCTCCCCTGCTGCATTGCATACCATGAATCCAGCTGCCTCCATCCCCTGCAGCAGCCCGGCTAAATGGAACTGCAAAGGGAGAGAGGCGGCGAGAGCCAGGGGGTTATGACAGCTCATCCACCCTCATGAGCAGTGAGTTGGAGACCACCAGCTTCTTTGATTCGGAGGAGGACGACTCCACCAGCAGGTGGGGCTTTGGTTTCATGGGTACTGTGGGGCAGGTGAGCCCTAAGGAACCCTGAACCCTGAGGATACTGGGAGGGAGGTGGCTTTGTGCTGGGGACCCGGACCCTGCAGTGCCTCTTATGGGGCAGGGCTAGGCCAGCCTGGTGGGGAACGACTGTGGGCCCTGCAGGTTCAGCAGCTCTACAGAGCAGAGCAGTGCCTCACGCCTGATGAGAAGACATAAGCGGCGACGGCGGAAGCAGAAGGTTTCCCGGATCGAGCGGGTATGGGACCTGGGGTGCTAGGGCTGGGTGGGACAGGGCCAGGGCTTGGGCTTCCCTAGATCCCCTCCCCTTGGGTCAGTCAGTGTTTAGAACCTTAGAAGGGAGTTGGTGCTGTGGGCTGGCCTTGTGGGGGAGCTAGCGGGGAGCTGTGTGTTCCTGTCACCCCTGCTTGCTGCTCAGAGTCTCTGTCTATTTCAGTCCTCATCCTTCAGCAGCATCACGGACTCCACCATGTCACTCAACATCATCACTGTGACTCTCAACATGGGTGAGTCTGGTGAAACAGCACTCCTAAGTACCTACTGTGTGCCAGATATTGAGTGGACCCAAGGAGTTTAAAGAGGCCCAAGATATATTCCCTGCCCTCAAGGAGTTCTCTTTCATAAATATAAACTGATTATTTCAGTATCTCATGATCACAACTCTTATAGAGAGAAGCACAGAGAGCTATGGAAGCAGAGAAAGGCATCAGGGAAGGCTTCCTGGAGGAAGTGATTTGTGATTCCTTTCCCCTTTCCATTTTTCATCCATTGCATCCTTACTGTCTGATTTCTGCCCTAAGTACATTTTTTTAGTAGATGGCTGGCTGTAGTGAAAAAAGCCCCAACTTTATTTGGAATTTAAATCTGAGTTTGAATACTGGTTTTGCCACTTAATGGCTTGGAGAAGTCACTCAAACTCTCTAAGCTCAGTTGTCTACTCTATAAAATGGGACTGAGAATCCATGCCTCACATCCAATAAGGATTAAACAAAAGCCTGTTTGAGCATGCCGAACACAGTGCCTGATTCCAGTTCAATAAATGCTAGTTTCTGTCCCTTTCCACTCTCTCTAATAAGGGGCTCAGAATTTGGGTAGGAACCTCTCTCCCCACTCAAGGTCTTATTACTTCCTGTAGAAAAGTATAACTTCTTGGGCATCTCCATTGTGGGCCAAAGCAATGAGCGCGGTGATGGAGGGATCTACATTGGCTCTATCATGAAGGGCGGGGCCGTGGCTGCTGATGGACGCATCGAGCCAGGAGATATGCTGTTACAGGTACCATTGTCAACCGTGGCTGGTGGTGTGGATAAGGAGTTGGGGAGATGTTCCTTCTGTGCCCTCACATTCTTCCTACCCTATTCAGAGGCCCCTTCTTGGTACGGGAAGACCCCCTGATCCACCAAGCTCCCCTAACCCCTGCCCCTGCACAGTTGCTTATCCCACTCCTGCTCCTCTTTCCCAGGTAAACGAGATCAACTTTGAGAACATGAGTAATGATGACGCGGTCCGGGTACTGCGGGAGATTGTGCACAAACCGGGGTATGGATGGGATGGGGTATTACAGAGGTGGGGCTGGCATTCTGGCTCACAGGCGAGGGGTTTCGTCTGGCCTCCCCACAACCCGCCCTCACTAGGGACACCCTTGTTTTCAGGCCCATCACCCTGACTGTAGCCAAGTGCTGGGACCCAAGTCCACGTGGTTGCTTCACACTGCCCAGGAGTAAGTGGATGGGGGACTCAGCCCTAAACTGGTTCCTGGCATATGTGAGCCCTGTCTCTCCTGCCTTCTCTGTTGCCCTGAACCCTCACACCTACCCTGCTGACCCAGCACCGGGCAGGGTGGGCAGCCCCAAATCTCTTATCCTCCCTCATAGGCGAGCCCATCCGGCCCATCGACCCTGCGGCCTGGGTCTCCCACACTGCGGCCATGACTGGCACCTTCCCTGCCTATGGCATGAGCCCCTCCCTGAGCACCATCACCTCCACCAGCTCCTCCATCACCAGCTCCATCCCTGACACAGAGCGTGAGTGTCCAGCCCTGTCCCCTGGTCCCAGCAGACAGGCCCAGGTGAGAGGGATTGATGAAGGCCCATGTGGAAACTCTTGCTTGAAAGTCAGAGGGGGCCAGAGAGGGGACTCAGCTCATTTCAACTGCCTCACACTGCACCTTCCCTCGGTGGATACCTGATCCTCACTGAACAGTGTTTGCTTCTGAAACAGTAGTGAGCACCCAGTGGGCCTCAGTTTCCTCTTATAAATGGGACTGATGATGTGCACTTTGCCAGGTTCCTGGGGGTTTAATGTGGTGATATAAGTGATGCATTGGTCACAGTGTGTGCCATAAACTAAGCATGCAATGACTGTCATTTTCATTATAACACACACTTTGCATTATATTAAGCACCTTTATTTACATTATTTAACTCTCATCAAACATTTCTGTCAAATAGATGTTACAGTCCCTATTTTTACAGAAAGGGAAACTGAGTGTCCAAGAAGTAGGTAACTTGCCCAACACTGGTCCCTATTATTAGGTGATAGAGCTGGGGTGCAAACCCCTGTCTGCCTAACTCCACAGCCCCTTTCTGCCTCACCATCTTCCCTCCCACCCCCAGGCCTAGACGACTTCCACCTGTCCATCCACAGTGACATGGCCGCCATTGTGAAAGCCATGGCCTCCCCTGAATCAGGCCTGGAGGTCCGAGACCGCATGTGGCTCAAGATCACTATCCCCAATGCGTTCATCGGTGAGAGGTCCCCATGGTGGGATGAAGGAGGGGGTTGGCAGTGAGGGAGCAGGACAGACTGGCGGCCCAAGAACTCCCTTGGGCTGGAACCAGGCCCAACCTCATGGCCTCTGTGAGGCCAGATGAGCCCCAGTCAGCTGGGCTTCCCAGTCAAATGGTGGCCTTGCCCCCAGGCTCAGATGTGGTAGACTGGCTGTACCACAACGTGGAAGGCTTCACCGACCGGCGAGAGGCCCGCAAGTATGCCAGCAACCTGCTGAAAGCCGGCTTCATCCGCCACACGGTCAACAAGATCACCTTCTCTGAGCAGTGCTACTACATCTTCGGCGACCTTTGCGGCAGTATGTGCCTTCCTACCTCCTTGCCCTGTCTCCTGGCTGGGAGTGGGGTGGTGCCCAGGGATGTGGCAGCAAACACCAGAGAACGAAGAGGAGGGAAGAGCAGAGCTTGGGTCCTAGGAGAAGGCCTAAGCATCTTGTGGTGGAAGCTGAGCCCAGTTCAGTTTCTTCACCTGCCTGTGTCTCCCTGGAAGGGCTGGCATTTCCTAAGTGCTTGTTCTATGCCTGGCACCATGCCAGTTTTTTTTGAAGCATTATCTCACTCTATCACTCAGTCCTCACAACCTCTTCTCACCCTCGGGGAGATGGATTACTTTTTCTGTTTTCAGATAAGGAAACTGAGACATGTAGAAGTTATATAGCCCATCCCCGGTCTCATAGCTGGAAGCAGAGGGGCTAGACCGTGGTTCCAGGGCTGACTAGTGTGGGATTTTACAGAAACATTGTCTCAGTAAAGCTAGAGTTCCTGCCCTTGGCCCCTGCGCAGCCTCCCAGCATCAAACTGGTTCGGTCAGAGCAGGACCTAGGACTGGCCTGAGGCCCTAGGTCCACAGCTTTCTCAGCCCCCTGTTGGGGGGCTCTGCCTCAAGATAGAGCTGGTGAAGCTACCAGGGCCAAATTGTAGAGGACTCTGTTAGAAGTTGAGAAGTACTGAGAAGTTGGACTTGATCCTTAAAGAACTCAGAGCCAGTGAGGGTCATTAAGCAACAGAGGTCTACATGGAACCCCACCCCGCTTCTCTTTCTGAACCTAAGGACAGCCCTCAGGAAGGGGAGTCTTCAAAACAGGACAGCTGAAACCCTCCCCCAGCAGCCACCTTGGCCTGAGGGGACCTTCTCTCAGTCCTGTGGCACTGGCTGAAGTCCAAAAACTAACTCTTACAATGCTTCAGATTAGATTCTAGGGACTAGAAAGGCTCTTTTGCAGAGCACAGGTCCTGGCAGAAGGTGGGTCCCTGGCCCTCAGCAGCTCCAGTGTGGTCCTATGGAGTAGTGACAGATGCACACAGTTTTGGAGTTAAATAGTTCCAAGTTCAAATTCTAGCTCCACCCTTACCGGGTTAACAGGAGTGAGTGACACAGCTTCTTGGTGCCTTAATCTGTTGATCTGTAAAGTGGAGGTAATAGAATCTAACTTAGAGAGCTGTTTTGAGGACAATACAATGTATATAATGCTTTTAGCATCATCTTTGGCCCACAGCAAGTGCCCTAAAAAAGTTGTGCATTATTCATATATCTAATTGATTCTAAGATGAACTCTTTTTTTCACATTTCAGTATCTTTGAAATTGAGTGCATCTTACGATCAGTGGTTTCTTAGGCTAAGTCAGATGTGGTTATTGTCATCCTTAGCCCTGCTCCCAAATTTCCAGGGACACATAAAGCTTTACGGAGTAGCTGTGGCTTTTGCTCAAGAGACATTGTTCCATCCCTGGGGCCTCCTGGATCTTTTACCCATGGACCAAGGCCATCAGAGGCCCAGCTCAGGGAGATGCTCACAGAACAGGCCTTTTCCTTCTCTCAAGCTGAGGTCCCCTAAGCTGGGAGTGTGGCAGGTTCAAAGGGAAGAGCTGAGGACCTGCATAGCCCCAGGAGCAGAGTCACTCCCCTTGGGACAACAGCCTGGAGGCTGAGATAGTCATCAGATCTTTGAGCATGAGCCAAGGCAGGACCCTGCTTCCCACCACCACCACCCTCCATGCTAGCTGCTGGCCTTGACAAGTTCATGGCTTGGCTGGCAGGCTTTACTGGGTGCTTTATCCCCTCAGAGCCCCCTCTCCTTGTCTCTTCTCTGGAAGGTTGGGCTGGCTTACTTAAGGGCTTGGAACAAAGGGCTCAGTCTGTATCTGGCAGCTGGCCCCTACAGCAGTTGCAGCTCTCTCAGAGCTCTGGGACCTGGTATAGATGGGGTGTGAGCAACGGGTGTTCTGGACAGGTCTTTGGTCCTAGTGGCCCCTAATACTCCCTCCTAGACAGTTCCAGCATTGGTAGGGGCATCCTTACCCTTCACGGGCGGTACACAATTAACCAGGGGAGGCAGAGTCATGAAAGAAGTGATGTAATACAGTGAAACAAATGCCGTGAAGCCGCAAGCCTGGTTGGGAATGGGGTGAAGAGCACAGGGGAGGCACCTAAGTTATTCTCTTTCTGGGCCCTCCCCGCCCCAGTGGCACCAGAAAACTGATTCAGGCTGGTTGCCTTATACATGGGAAGGCTCTGAAAGACCCTATGTTCATTCCGGCTTTTAATGGGTATATTTTTTAGTGTTAGGTGAGAGGCGAGGGCAAAATTTCACCTAAATTTCCCCAAACTGGTTATTAATAATGAGGTTATTAATAACCTCATTTGGAAATGTAAATAAGTAAGCAACTTTTAGATTCTGTTCTGGCTAGTGTTTGGGTTGACCTCAGGCTGATCATTTAACTGCACTTAGCTCATTTGGGAAAAAATGTTCCTAACACCTTCTTCATCAGGTGTTGGTAACATTTGCATGAGGTAGAGTGCTTTGTACTGTGCCTAATGAATTGCAGGTATGCAGTGCCTGGTGGTGGTCTGGTATTTCAGCGTGCCACATTCCCCTACCCTTTACCTGCAAAGTCAGGTGGCAAGCACAAGGCCCGAGGCCGAATTCAGCCCTCAATCTTGTTTTGTGCTGCCTGGCACCTTGTTTTTACCCCTGGGCAGAGCCAAGCTCCTTGCCCCTAGTTAAGGAGTAGTTACATTTACACAGTCCTAAAGTTACATTCAACCCTTGGAAGGCAACCTCAAGGCTGATGTGGCCCCGGATGAAAATGGGTTTGACACCCCTGAAATAGAGGATTAGAGGAGGAAATTGCCAAATGAGTTTTGCCCCTTCCAGTCAACTGAGGAAGGGGGAGTCACTGAGGAAGGCTTGGCAGAAGATTTCCATGGGATTTAGAGTTCGGGGTCAGTACTTGGCATTAAAGCCCCAAAGTGGTGACTGGGGGCCTCCCAGAGAAGGGTTTCCCTGGGGCCGTGTCTGCAGGGGCTCCCTCTCTACCATTTCTGCTGGATGGCGGAGGGAGTCTGAAGGAGTCAGAGATCTCTGGCCTGTGCCTCCTCCCATTCTGATGGGAAACTACCACTGCTGTCGCTGTCATTTCAAATGCACCCACCTAACCTAAGCTGGGACCTCTCCTGACATTAAGCCACGGGGCTCAGGGGAGAGTCCCAACATCCGGCCCTCTCCTGCCCTCCACAGACATGGCCAACCTGTCCCTCCACGATCACGATGGCTCCAGCGGAGCCTCTGACCAGGACACACTGGCTCCTTTGCCGCACCCGGGGGCCGCCCCTTGGCCCATGGCTTTCCCTTACCAGTACCCACCACCCCCGCACCCCTACAATCCGCACCCAGGCTTTCCAGAGCTGGGCTACAGCTACGGCGGGGGCAGCGCCAGCAGTCAGCACAGTGAAGGTAAGGTGGAGGGGGGACCACAGGCAAGGTCCAGGCTTCTTCCGCAAGTTTTTGATTCTTCCTCGAGTTTTTGAGCATCCCTCACACCGTCCCTGCCTGTCCCCAACAGGCAGCCGGAGCAGTGGCTCCAACCGTAGCGGCAGCGACCGGAGGAAGGAGAAGGACCCGAAGGCCGGGGACTCGAAGTCAGGCGGAAGCGGCAGCGAGTCGGACCACACCACCCGGAGCAGCCTGCGGGGGCCACGCGAGCGGGCACCCAGCGAGCGCTCAGGGCCTGCCGCCAGCGAGCACAGCCACCGCAGCCACCACTCACTGGCCAGCAGCCTGCGCAGCCATCACACGCACCCGAGCTATGGCCCCCCTGGCGTGCCCCCTCTCTACGGCCCCCCCATGTTGATGATGCCCCCACCGCCCGCGGCCATGGGACCCCCGGGAGCCCCTCCAGGCCGTGACCTGGCCTCGGTGCCCCCCGAACTGACCGCCAGCAGACAGTCCTTCCGCATGGCCATGGGAAACCCCAGTGAGTTCTTTGTGGATGTGATGTGAGCAGGGCCCCTTCCCCACTTCCTCCCACCCCTAACCTGGCTGGCTGCGTCCCTCTCTACAGACGTCCAGTCTTTTTTACTTTGTCTGGTACTTAAAAGGGAAATAAACGGAACTAAATCTAGGTGCGCTAACTGCTCGCTGGGCTCAGCGACGGCAGGGTGCCCATCGCTGCTGCAGCCCCTAACCTGCCACCAGCCCCAGCTTGTTCCTCTGCGCACTAACCGCTGCACAGGACTTCCCAGGATCCTTTGCGTCCCTGGGACCTGACTTGCTGACGCTGCTTTGTACTCCATTCACTTGTGCATATGCTTAAGGAACAGGCCCCGGGCGTGCCCTTGAGGACCTGCTCAGCCACTTATCCCCACCTTTTTTCCCACCTCAGTTCCCTTTCACCATTCTTTGGGCTACACCATCCCACTGTTAACCTCATCTCCTCAAGCATGTGTGCCAGTCTCTCGACTTTCACCCACAATACTAACACATACACACAAAATTGCTTCATCTGCCCCTCCTAATTGTCCTTTGCCTGCTGCTTGCACCCTACAGCTGTGGTCGCCTTTAGTGACTATTCATGCTCTCCCTGCCTGTGCTGAGCCCTTACCAGAAGCACAGTGGGAGCCTTAGTTGCCTGATCTGCTAGTGGCTTCCAGGAAGCATCTCTGCTCTACCCCAACCCACCTCCTACACCCCACCCTCCGCCCCACCACCACCACCACCCATTGCCTGAAGTTGTATGCTGGTTCCTTCAGACCCCTAACCCTACTAACCAGCAGGCTTATCTCACCTCTGGGCCTGAAACGTTTCTTTTCTTTCTTTTTTCCTCCCCCAATTTCCCTTGGGCCTGGAGCAGCCAAGAATTTCGGGCTGTTTGACTTTCTGTGAACCCCAAACGAGGGGAGGCCCAGCCACCGAGGAGACCAGAAACCCTGCTTCAGAAGCCCCTCAGGGCTTCCCAAGGATATTTAGCCCCCACACCCACACTTGAGCATGTTGAATCACTAGGCTTCTGGGGAAGGTCTCAGCCTCTTGCCCATATATGAGAGAGACTGCTCACCTTTCCAGAGTGTGTTCAGGCTATCTCTCTTTCACACACAAGCATGCACACACACACACACACACACACACACACACACACACACACACAAAGGTGCCTATGCAAATCCACTTAAGCCTCAGGGCTGGTCCCTGCCCAGAGGGCTGGCCCCTCTCTCCCAATCTCCCAGGCTGTGGGGCTGGTCCCCTGACTTACCTCTGCCCTTTCACCCCTTCCTCATAGCTCTCAGGCCTCCGCAACAGGTCCCCATCATCTTCCTCCCTGGATAGGGCCCATAAGCCGGGCTCAGCAGAAGACTCCCCGGACAACTGACAGGCTGTTTTCACCTGCCCCCTGCCACACACACGCTTTCCTGCTTTCACAGTCACCACGATGCCCAGAGCATGGTTGGGCAGGGGGACTTCTGGGACTTCAGATAGAGTACCAGGCTTTTCTTATTCAACCTTATTTTCTAGTTTAAACAAATCATGACTTTCTCTTTAAGCCTCTGCTATAAATTCTCTGGTTCACTGAGGCTTCCATGTTCTCAGAACTGGAAGAGTGAGATGTGCTAAGTTCCAGGCTTTGGGGCAAACCAGCGTGGGGGCATTTTGGCATTCATTCATTTAACAAATACTTTCTGGGGGTTTTGTTAAGTGATGGCTGTGTTGGAATTTTGACTCAGTCTTGCCTGCCTTCTGGCGGCTCTGGTTTGCTCCCAATCCCAATCATGGCTTCCTCTAGCCACCGCTACAGGGCTGCCTCCTGTATTTCTCTTTCTTCTCAGATTCTGCCGTATGACTTTCTTGAGAATTCTTCCACTGTTGCTCATGCCTTCAGTGTTGGTGCTCCCAGTGTTCTATCTTCTGTCCATTTCTCTTCCCTATTTACTCCCCAGGTGGTGTCATCCATCTGAGTGTCCTCAACTGACTATGATATGCTGGTGATTCTCAAATATGTATCTCCATCCCGAATAGCCCTCCAGTCCTTAGATCTGCGTTTTTATTACCCACTGGACATGTCCATGGACATGTATATATGGACTCAATTCATCCCCCCACCTCTTGAGTTCCACTCCACCTTCACAATCTACATAGGCTCACCAGCTAGAAACATTTATGGGCTTAAATCCCCATATCTTACCATTCAGAAGTTCATATCCATTCCACTCCAACAATCTTTCTTGAATTTGGCCCTTCTCCCTCTCTCTGCCTCTACTCTAGTTCACAGGAGCATGGGATTTAGAATCAGGTTGTTCTGGGTTTGAATCCCAGCTCTACTACTTTTTGGTTGTGTGATAGGAGAGTTATTTAATCTCTCTGAGCCTTGGTTCCCTCATACGAAAAAATTATGATAATAATACCTACCTCACAGGGTTGTTGTGAGGATTTAAATTAGATATTGTACGAAAAGTGCCTAGCACAGTGCCTGGCACATGGTAGAATAGGTGCTCAATAAATGGTAGCTATTATTATTATTATTACTATTATTATTATTGCCTCTAAATTGATATGGATTTAGGGTATTTATTGAAGACAAAGCTTTGG
The DNA here is from genome assembly GCF_014824575.4 of Sturnira hondurensis. Taxonomy (NCBI): domain Eukaryota; kingdom Metazoa; phylum Chordata; class Mammalia; order Chiroptera; family Phyllostomidae; genus Sturnira; species Sturnira hondurensis. The sequence goes on along the minus strand of NW_028091847.1, from coordinate 2,125,076 downwards.
GAAAGGTAGGAGTGAAGCCTTGTGTACTGGCTCAACGATCAGAAGTGCCTATGTTCAGTCACTTATAGCTTCAGACTGTGACCACAGTTTGAATGAAAGAGGCCAAATCTTCATTCTGCCCCATTTTGGCTTTCTGGCAAGAGGATGCTGGGGACAGCAAGGGTTGCCACCAGGTTTGCCCTTTCTTGCCCTTCCTTCTTCCCATGACGGGCTCAGCCCTAACTAGGGAAGGCATCAGGGGATCTCTCATCATAGAAAGAGAAAAGCCAACAGATTTTCTTCAGATCAAAGAAAAGCCCTTCTCATTCAAGGTTGGCTCTGTCTTCTCAGCTTGGATGCAAAGATTAACTCTGTTCAGACAGGGTTTTTTGAATCCCATGTCCAACTAAATTCAACTTACCAAAGGTTTACTAAGCAACATATCTGCCTGTTACTACAGGTTCTGACCTTGAGAAGCCGACAGTCATGTAGATATAGCTGATGTAGAATATAGACATATTCTTGAAAAGCATTAGCTAGTTTCTTCCAAATATTTCACTCCCTGTCCCCTTCCTTGGGGTCTTGATGTCCTGAGAAAAGGCTCATGTCTGGCACAAATATATGATGGAAGGAAAAAAGAAACACCTTGGGAGAATGAGGTGGTGTTAGAAAGCAGTAAATTCAGCACAAACACTTCTACAAGTTGTATGTTATGTAGAAAGTGAGAACAGCCAATCCTCGGACTCTGGAGACACTAAAGGTCCATAGCGATCCGAGACTTAACAGATGGACTTTCAAAGGCACTAATCCTCTCGAGGTTCTCAAGGTAGGGACGGGGGCGGGGGCGGGGGCGGGGGCGGGGGCGGGGGGACACTNGTGGAGGGGGGAGGTGGGGGGGGGGGGGGGGGGGGGGGGGGGGGGGGGGGGGGGGGCGGACACTGAAACAGGAACAGGAGGAACTGTGGAGACTACAATTCCCAGAATGCTCACTGGGGAAATGAGTGGGCTGGGATGTGAATTTTGGGTAGGGCTGGTTAAGGCCACTCCTACTCCTCCTTACGAATGTTCTCAAAGGCAGTCGGTAGTTGTAGTTTTGCTAAACCTAGGGAAGCTTAAAATTTAGGCAAGGAGCACGGGCCTGACGGGATTTGTAGTGTGCACGGGAGGCGGACGCACACGCGCACGCGCACGCGCAGCTGAGGCCGGGGCGGGGCCGAGGCACTGCGGTGAAAGCAGAGGCAGCGGGCTGGAGCAGGGGGCGGGCGGACATCTTGGGATCCGGAGAGTGGCCGGTCCGACGGATTTGGGGACCGCGGACACCGGGTGAGCTCGGGATCTGGACTTACGGGGTGAGGGTGGACGCCTGCCCAGCTGCAGTTTTGCTCTTCTCTGCACTGCGCACGCGGAAAGCTGCTCACACCCGGGAGTGGCCTCAGCCTTCAGGTCCCGGAGGGAGCTGTCGGCGGGTGGGGACGCCCGGGGCGCGGTTGCAGACGGGAGGGGAGCGGCCCCCTCCACCTGACCCACCCGGCGCCTCCCTTGAGAGGAAGACCTACTAGAATCCTCCCAGAGCAGGGACGCCGCGCGGCGCCCTTGTCCCAGGGATAGTGACAACACCCCTACCAGTCGGTGCCTTCCCGTCAATGCAAGGACAATCTCCCCATCTGCTAGGACAGTGACACCCGCTTGTGCTGCCTCCTTGGACTGTGACAAGCCTCCCACCCCTTCCTCCCAGTTGAGTGATACCCCAAGGCTCTTATGCCTTATCCCCTGACAGCCCCGCACCCCATGGAACCATCTTTTTCCACGATGTCTTCCACTCCAGGGCAAATGCCTGCCACCCCGTTGTGCGTCTTCCCAGAGTTCCCTTATTCACCACTGTCAGGTCCCTGCTATTTTTCCTCTTCTAAGCTCTGACCTTTGCCAAACTGAAGGGGGCACCTTTCCCCCAGGTGCCCCCCCACCTAGCCCTGTTGCTGCTGTGGGCTCACCTGAGTATACTGCCTGGCTGCTGTTGTCGTTTTGTTCCCTTAATTAAATATTCCATTCCTGGTCTGGGCCCCCCACCTCTGCTTCTCTGGTGCCAGAGCTCCCTACCACTTGATACCTGTGAACTTGGTTCTTTGCCCAGGGCCTACCTCCATTTTGCCTTTCCCCTTCCCAACCTCTCAGTGACTGAAGAATGGGATGTGTCCACCACCTTCAGAGACCTCTTTACTGAGTCGGGGAGATCTTGATGGCCACAGTAATAGACTTTATTTTACAGTTTAGAAAAGTCTGCTAAATTACCTCCTGTGAAATGAATACCAGGGCTAATCCAGTCGATCTAGAACTAAATTAACCCTTTTTGCCCTTGCAAACAGTCTATGTTTATTTGACCCAAATAATACGGATAATTCAGGTATCCTGTCCCTCGCTTGTAGGCACTTGGGCCATAAGTATTGTGAGTCTGGAATCACAGAATTTCTGCTGGAAGAGTCTCTTAATTTTATGTACCTGCACCCTACCTCCCCCCCCCCCCTCACTACCACCTCCCTTTATTTTTATTGCACTTTGGAGCTGAGAAGGAGCCTCCCTTTTTGAAAGTGAGGTGGTCAAAAATAACTAAGTACTAAGCAGCCTAGATCCTTTAAGTGTAGTCTGCTAGGGCTGGGGCCTTTCTACTCTGCTCTTTTGCCTGCTTATCTGACTGCCTGGGAGAGGTTGGAGCCACACTTCTGGATTTATGTCAGGGCCTAAGGCCTCCTTTCTTTCCTCCTCCCCCAACCCTGCACACCCTTTCCTGGAATGTTTAGACTTCTGTGAATTAGAGAGCCAGAGATTCAGGCCCTGCCTCCTTTTCAGAAGGGTAGGAGAGTCTGAGACTGGGGGCTCCTAAAGCTGTCCCTAGGGGCTCCAGACCTGAACCCACTGGAGTAATTCCTGCCACCATGCCATTCTTGCAGCCGCAGGCAGTCCTTCACAGTGACTCACTGGTGAGAGTCTGAGTGACAGTCAGCACAGGAAGGGGCCTAAAAGGATCTTTGCTTAGCTCATTTCTGTGAAGAGGGGGAGGGGGCTACTCTCTGGGCCCAGTCTTGGGAAAGGGAGGGTCCAATGGCTATAGAATCCTGGGCCCAAGTCCCTCACTGTTTCTTTATCCTTTCTAGTGTGAGATAAACAGGAACTGGAGCCTGGCTAGGGGGAGGGGCGTGCCTTCAAGGGCTGCAGGATCCCTTGCTAAAGGGTTGAGTCAGGAAAAAAGCCCAGATTGTGACCTGCACAGCCCCACAGGGAATGTTGGCAGGGGTTCTGAGACCTTCTCTTACCCTGCCTCTGCCTGTCCTAGGTCTGTTCTCAGAGCAATGGGCCTCGAAGACTAAGCTGCCGCCATGATTGGAGGCTTATTCATCTACAATCACAAGGGGGAGGTGCTCATCTCCCGGGTCTACCGAGATGACATCGGGTGAGTCCCCTGGCTGAGCCAGCTGTGTCCCCAACCTTCCCATCCCACCTTCCCAGCATGCAGAACTACATCTGTTCCTATCAGACCCTTGAGTTGGACCATCCCTACCCCTACTCCCTGCTGCATCATGGAAGTTAAGCAAATAGAGCCTGGTTCCCATGAGGTCTGGTAGTGCTGACTCCCAGGTGGGACCTCTGGACTGGTGTGGCAGTACAGTTGGAACTCCAGCCTTTCCTATCTCTAGTGACACACCTGGTTGCTAAAGATGAGTGCTTTTGCCTGGGCAGGTTGATTTCACTTTTGAGGAGGAAGGAGATCTATCTTCTGGTTGGAGTTAGTGACTAGGCTGGAGGTACTAATCCATCTAAGTCTTGCTTTCAAAAGCCCTTCTCATGATGAGAGTCTTCACTGGATTCTTTTGAAAGCCTCTCCAGGCTGCCAAAACCTCTTCCACTCCCTTTTTCAGAAGGAGGCAGGCTGCTGACTCAGCTATTTTCAGTTCCTCTGGGCCATTCCTGGAGGAGAGATTATGAACACTGAGGCACCACTCCCTGGGTCACTGAGGGAAAGGTAGAAGGTCAGAAGCCATGCTGCCCTTTCTGGCCTATCAGAATAACTTCTTGTTCTGGGTTCCTCAGACCTTAACAAGGAGGCCCTGCTTCTCATTCTGCCCCACCCTGCATACCACTGTTCTTTCCTGGCTATGGGGATACATCCTACCCTCAGCAGCTGTAATGAGATTCAGCTCCTCTGGTTCGTGCTGCTCTGTTTTTCTTCTCTAAGATCTTGGGACAGACAATCATAGAATGGGCCTGCTGCAGTGCCCCAATTCATTGGCTCTTGGCTCCCAGGGTAGTGGGCCAGTGTGGGCTTTGTGACTGTCTGTCCATTGGCTGGTGGTGGGGCATGAGCTAGAGTTGTGGAAACACCTGGCTTGCCAGGGCCTGGCTGGCTACACCCATCCACGCCCTGCTATGGCCCTGCATGGACCTGGTTAAGCCAGAGTCAGGGCATATACTGTCTTGCATGCCTTGATGTACATTCTACCCCTTGCCTGTGCCTCGTCTGAGCCTTGACTGCTTCTGCCTCATGGTGTGTGCTGCCTACCCCAGTGTGTTGTGTCTAACCCTCTCTCTCGTTGCTGTCACTCTCCTCTTGCTGGCGTCATTTCTCTCATCCCATCTCATTGGCTGCCGTAGCAATAGGTAAGCGGCCTGTCAAGCTGCTGCCCAGGCATAGGTGGGTGGGGGGTCCTGCCCCCATCCTTGTTTTCTTCATCCTTTTTCATTACCTGAGCTTGCCCTGGAATTGGGTTCTCGACAACAGTGGGTGTCCCTGCTCCGTGGCCCCTTGGTGCTTCTCCCTCAGCAGATTAGAGCATTCTCTGAAGACACACTGGCTTTGTCTAACTTCTAGGGAATCTAGCCTTCCCCACTGGTGGGATGAGTGCAGAAGGAGGAGGTTCTCTTTCTCATGGGGGCCTAGAGCTCACTGAGGAGCTAGAGAAGTGGCAGCTGGTTTGGGGTCAGACCTGGGAGTCAGGAACATATCTCCCTAAACCTGACGAACCTTGCTTTATTCGGGTTACATCTGTCTTCCTGTCATTGAGCTTTAGAGTATGTGTTAGACTTCAGCAGTGAAGTGTGGGTGCTGTTAGGAACTGCAGCCGATCCTTATAGAGTGAGGTTTGCCTGGGTGCTGAGCAGTCCCTGTCCTCCTTCTTCCCTCAGGAGGAATGCAGTGGATGCCTTTCGGGTCAATGTTATCCATGCCCGGCAGCAGGTGCGCAGCCCCGTCACCAACATTGCTCGCACCAGTTTCTTCCATGTTAAGAGGTCCAACATCTGGCTCGCAGCTGTCACCAAGCAGAATGTCAATGCTGCCATGGTCTTTGAATTCCTCTATAAGATGTGTGACGTAATGGCTGCCTACTTTGGCAAGATCAGCGAAGAGAACATCAAGAACAATTTTGTGCTCATATATGAGCTGCTGGATGGTGAGGCTGGCGGGAGTGGAGGGCCCAGGGGTTGGGAACTGATGGGGCTTGACCTGGAGGTAGGAGCAGGTCTGAGGCTCCAGTACCTTCTGAACTTACTTTCCTGACTATCTGGTCTTTTGAGCCCTAAGAACACCAGTCCAAATCCAGATCTAAAGGTTACTCTGAGCCCTGGCTGGTGTAGCTCAGTGGATTGAGCGTGGGCCTGCGAACCAGACGATCGCGGTTCGATTCCCAGTCAGGGCACGTGCTTGGGTTACAGGCCAATTTCCGGCAGGGACCAGTTCCCTGCAGGGGATGCATGAGAAGCAACCGTACATTGATGTTTCCTTCCTCTCTCCTTCCCTTCCCCTCTAAAGATAAATAAGTAAAATTTTTTAAAAATTTAAAGGTTACTCTGAAGTGGAACCCAGAAATAGGCTAGTGAATGGAGGTTTTTCAAGGGCTTAGGAACCTGACTGGGATTTAGCAGCTGGGCCCCTGCAGTAAGTACTACTCACCCTCTTATCTTTGTGGTTTGGGTCTTAGTTCACTGATTCTACCCCCAGCTTTCCATCTGACACCTGCCTCAGCCAGAGGAAGGTGTACTATAGGCCCCTTAGGTGCACTGCATATTGTTATCTCTGTTCCTCAGTAGCCAGCATGATTTAAGTGAACAGAGTTGTTCCCCCTTCCCAACATCTCTGTTTTCTAAGGCTGACAGCTTCTTGACCTCTCACCCATGGCCACGTGACTCTTCTGCTGATTTTCTCTAGCTAAAAAAAAAATAAATCTGACATTTTAATTATTGTCTTATGAAGTATACAATCCCAGAGTATCTACTACAAGGCAAGGGGACTTTGCTGCAGATGATCCCACACTCTTCTGGAGCTGTGCTGGCTTAGACATGTCTAGACATTCCCATCTAAGAAGGGATGGGAATGAAGGAGCCTTCAGCTTTTCCCAGAGGCTGATGGTTCCCTTCTTTTTTCAGAGATCCTGGACTTTGGCTATCCACAGAACTCAGAGACAGGCGCGCTGAAAACCTTTATTACTCAGCAGGGCATCAAGAGCCAGGTATTTGAATTAGACAGCTCCAGGGTGGAACTTAGTCTCCCTTCATCCCAGCTGGTCTCCGAGCCCTGTCCTAGCTGACTTGTGAGCCTGTCTCTGACAGGAAGTGCTGGCTTGATCTTTCCACCATGACAGCAGGCCTGTGTTTCCTTGTGTGGTCCTCTCCCAACCCAGGAGCAACTGACTCAGCATCTCTCTGTTACTGGGAGTACAGATCAAGCAGTTTCCTTCTGCACTGGGGGAAGGAGGAGAGGGGATTGCTCTAGAAGCCTGGGTTCCTTAGGAGGAGAGAGGTTGGACTCTCTTCTGGGATCCAGGGCTTACAGCCTTCTCCTTTTTCTTTTCCACCTGCCTCTTCCTGTCTGTTCCCCTGCTGCTTCCTGTGGGTTCCACATTGACCCTGTGACCTCCAGCATCAGGTAAGGTTTTCCCTCATCTTCCCTTGTAGTTTTGACCCCTTTTCTCCAGGCCTTGCCCTGTGGAGCTTGTGAAAACAGATGGGTTCCATGGTGGGGACTAGAAGCAAAGAGGGATGAGGATTGAGTGGGGATAGAGAAAGGATGATTAAAAGTGGAGAGGAGTGAAGCCATTGTTGTTTGTCTCTATTTCCATGAAGACAAAAGAAGAGCAATCCCAGATCACCAGCCAGGTGACTGGGCAGATTGGTTGGCGGCGGGAGGGCATCAAGTATCGCCGGAACGAGCTCTTCCTGGATGTGCTGGAGAGTGTGAACCTCCTCATGTCCCCGCAGGGTGAGAGCTCTCTTGTGATGAAGCTGGAGGGGGACTGGGGCAATGTCCTGGTCCTGTCTCAGCTTTTCCATTGTCTCTTCATCACCAGGGCAGGTGCTGAGTGCTCATGTGTCGGGCCGGGTGGTGATGAAGAGCTACCTGAGTGGCATGCCTGAGTGCAAGTTTGGGATGAATGACAAGATTGTCATTGAGAAGCAGGGCAAAGGCACAGCTGATGAAACAAGCAAGAGGTGTCTGAGGCACGGGAGTTGGTGGGAGAGGGTCGACCTTGGAGGGCTGAGGGTGGCCTGGTGAAGCACAGACTCCCCCTGGACATCATTTCTGCAGTAGTGCAAACTCCCTCTTCCAAGGGTGTGCTTGGTTGGTCACTCCTGACATCTGTACTTGAGGTGAGGGGATTGTTCTTATTCTACTCAGAGACTAAACCCCTTTGTTTGGTCCCCAGGACCAAGGCACTTCTGTATATATGTAGGGCCTCTGCTCATTGTGCTTGAAACCTCTGGGTCCCAAGCAGCAGAGCTCTCGAGATGATGAGCTTGCAGACCTCCCACTCATCTCTAACTCTGGACACGGACTCCTAAGTCAAAGCTGCATCCTGGAAGCTTTTGTTAGTATATAGTGGGAGCCTCACGCAGGCTCTGGCACCTTTGTGGGTAGGGTAGCCTCCTAGCATAATTCAGTCCCACCATTCTCCTGTACCAATGATACTTTCTGCCCCTTCTTGTAGCGGGAAGCAATCAATTGCCATTGATGATTGCACCTTCCACCAGTGTGTGCGACTCAGCAAGTTTGACTCTGAACGCAGCATCAGCTTCATCCCACCAGATGGGGAGTTTGAGCTCATGAGGTGCCAGCGGGGTGTGAGGAGGCAAGGGGAGAAAGTGGGGATAGGGAAGAGGACAGGTTCTGCTATGCTAAACTTGCTCTCCACTCCTAAAGGTATCGCACCACCAAGGACATCATCCTTCCTTTCCGAGTGATCCCACTAGTGAGGGAAGTGGGGCGTACCAAACTTGAGGTCAAGGTGGTCATCAAGTCCAACTTCAAGCCCTCACTACTGGCACAGAAGATTGAGGTAAGGACAAGGGACTTGGTGGGGAATAATCATTTGTCTTCGGAAATAAAAGCAATTGATATCAGGGCCTGACAGAGCTCCCTGACAGGTGTGTCACTTCTAGGTGAGGATCCCAACCCCACTGAACACAAGCGGGGTGCAGGTGATCTGCATGAAGGGGAAGGCCAAGTACAAGGCCAGTGAGAACGCCATCGTGTGGAAGTGAGTCCTTCCTTCATGAGGCCACAGTGGGGCTCAAGAAGCCTTGGTGTATCCTCTTGTTCAGTTTTACCTTTCATCCTGAGTGCATATGTGTTTTTTGTGGGGGAACTTACTGTTTGCTTCCAGGAGCCTCTGCTTGCTCTCACCCTCTATACCTCCACATGTGTGCATGTGTTTGTACTTGGGTGCGTGCCTACACTTATCAGGATGCTTTAACCCTTGCATTTGCCCTTAGAATACGTCTGTGAAGTGAAACAGGGTAAGGGATGGCATGCCCATGTATCTAAACAGAAACTGCAGCCCACAGTGCTAAAAGAATAGCAGATCCGAGGTTTCATAGCAAGTAGTTATCAAGGTCCTCACCACATTTCCTTGTCCTAGAAACTCCCACAAGCTCCTGGGTTCTCTCTCCCCGCCCCCTTGAAATTCCTCCAAGCTACCAGGGGCACCTGCTGCCCATTGCTCCTGTGTTCCCAGGATCAAGCGCATGGCAGGCATGAAGGAATCACAGATCAGCGCAGAGATTGAGCTTCTGCCCACCAATGACAAGAAGAAGTGGGCTCGACCCCCCATTTCCATGAACTTTGAGGTATGGCAAAGGAGAGGCCTAGAGCCATAGCCAGGTAGGCTAGCTAGGAAAGATCTTAAGAGATCATTCAGATCAACCTCTATAGCTTACTGCCTACAGAGGGGGGGTGACTTTAATTCATAGATCCATTTCCCCTTCATACCTCCAAATAGAAATTGCTGTTCGCACTAACAAAAATCTTTGACTTCTTTTGGCTTGTAAGATAATTCTTTGGAAGATTTTAGATTGCTTGAATGCCAGGTAAGACATGAAGTTTACTTACAGTCAGGAAAATTAGCTGACTTTGCCTTCTGCAAATGGTATGTTAGACATATAATTTTCTCCACTTTATTTTTTAAATCCATAATATTGAGCAGAATATGTCCTAAGGCAGGTCTTTGGTTGCTGCTTTCTGCAGATTAAAGAAATTGGTGCAAGTTGTCACAGGTAGGGCCTAACTTCAAGCCCAAGTGATTGCTAGTTTATTATTGGATATGCTTTCTTCTTTAATAACCTCTTAGAGGACCCCTCACTACCCCACTGGCTTGTTTCAGACCCCAGTCAGTTGCCTTAGTAGAGAGGAAGTAGGGCAGGGCTATGGAAGAGAGGTTGACAGGAAGGCTACAGTCCTAACCATAGCTCTCCCTTGCCCAGGTGCCATTCGCACCCTCTGGCCTCAAGGTGCGCTACTTGAAGGTGTTTGAACCGAAGCTGAACTACAGTGACCATGATGTCATCAAATGGGTGCGCTACATTGGTCGCAGCGGCATTTATGAAACCCGCTGCTAGCTGCTTAATGGCAGCTAGCCCGCCTCCCCACCCACCCACCCTCTTCCACAGGTCTAAGTGCCCTGGCCACCACACATAAGTGTCTCCTCCCTCCTGCTTTGCTGCCTTCCCTTTGCACCAGCCCCTGAGTCTAGGTCTGGATCAACCACATCGCAAGCAGGGCTGGTGGAGCTGTCCCTGGGCTCCCTGGGCAGGGTGGTTTCTGGGACTCCTGCTTCTTCCATCTGTCTGCCCTGGCCTCGTGGCAGGCTGTGAGTTCTGTGACCAAAGCCAGGTGGGCTTCTTTTCCTCCCCTCTCTTATAGCCACATCTCTCGAGTGGGAGGGTTGGCTGCCCCTCACCTCAGAGCTTCCCAACAGCTAGTAATGGATCCCTAGCCCTCAGTCCCTACTCTGCTTTGGGATAGTGTGAGCTTCATTTTGTACACGTGTGACTTTGTCCAGTTATAGACCCAATAAAACTCAGTAGAGTGGAGTTGCTGGCTAAGTGTTGATGTGGGAACTACATGGGGAGACAAACTGGTGTCTTAACTGTCTCCTTTGAGTAGAATTTTCTCTTATGAACTCTCTCAAGGCTTCTTCCCTTGTCTTGGTCTCAATTTTAGGCCTCTCCAAAGCCATCTGATCCCTAATCCTGACTTGTGTTAACCCCAGGTTCCCTGTCTCAGAAGAAAACAGCCTCAAGTACCAGCAACCCCACCTGGCCCCAGTTCTCTGAGAGTAGATTCTTTCCCTAATTCACCTGTAGCTTCAGGCAGGTGTTTTCTAGTTTGTAGAGATTAAGCAAAGTTTTCATGTGGTCTTTTTGAGTCTTCTTGAGAAACTGACCTAATTCCATTCACTTCCCAATTGCCCAGGCTTCCCAAACCTTGGTAAATGGGTTATAAAAGGGAAGGTTTCACTCCCTTAGGGTCTTCAAAAATTCCTCCTTTCTGTACCTAGTGCCTGAGGGGGATATGATGTTCCACATTCTGTTGGTGGGTTGGAGCAGATAAAAGCAGATTTACCCTCACAAATTTTCCCTTGCTTGGTTTTAGCCTTTTTAAACCTAAAAATATCTATTAGAAAATTTCAAAAATAAACATAAGTAGCAAAATACAATGAACCTTCATGTCCTATCATCCAACGTAAACAATTATCAATTCAAGGCCAATTCCCTAATATGACATCCAGTCTGTGTCCACACTTAATTCAAGTGCTCTATAAAACTTGTTATGCCCTGGCTGGTGTAGCTCAGTGGATTGAGCACAGGCCTGCGAACCAGAGGATCTTGGTTAGATTCCCAGTCAGGGCACATTCCTGGGTTGGAGGCCAGTTCCCAGCAGGGGACGCATGAAAGGCAACCATACATTGATGTTTCTCTCCCTCTCTCCTTCCCCTCTAAAGATAAATAAATAAAATCTTTTTTAAAAACCCAACTTTTTACAAGTATCTGGAGTCAAACAAAGTCCACTGTATTTGGTGAATGTTTCTTAAACGTTATCAATCATAGGTTCTCTCTCCACTCTTGCAATGTTGGAGAAACCAGCTAGTTATGTACATAGTTTCCCTGTCAATTCCTCTTACTGTTTCCTGTGAAGTGGCTTTTAGGTCTAGGGGCTTAATAGCTTTATAGCATTATTTTAAATATCAGGAGTGATTCGCAGAAGGGTAAATAAATAATGTAATTTTAGGTGCCAGGTTTAGAGTGGGTTTGGAAGAGTTCCCTTTAACGATGCTAGCAGTAGTAGCATTGTTAACTTATGAGTCAATGAAAAGAAGTAGCCTTGGAGTCATTTACTGAGATTCACGGTACAGAGAAGTCTTGTTTTGGGTGTAGGTAGGGGATAAATAACCACAGAATTTCAACAGGCCATGTTGACGATCTAGTGGTTTTCTTGCGCATTGGCGGTGAGTGAGGCTGTGCCCTGAGTGGTGCAAGGATTGAAAAGGCAATTTTGAATGAGTTGGAGGTGGCGGGTGGGCGGACGGGCTTCTGAGACAAGCCCATAAAATCTGGGAACCATAATACTCCCCTCGGCTGCACAGAACTGTGCCGAGGGGCTTCTGAGAGTTCAGGGACGAGCGTGAATCAGCAAAGATCCCAGGCTGGCTCCAAGATGGACCCTGCTGGGCGCCCACACCAGTAAGGCCAATGCACTTATCAACCTCCTGTCTTTCGGGAAGTTCCCACCCGCTGGACCTTAGGCGACCGACTTCCCACTCACCCTGCCCGCCTTCGTCATCTCCACCTCCCTAAAGTAAGCGAGGCCGGCACGTGTGGCTAATTTTTCAGCGGAAGAGGCGTTGCGCAAGCACAGAAAGAACAGCCCCGCTGCTGACTCCGCGGCACGCGTGCGCACTGTTCCTCGCCCCTTGACCCCGCCCACCGGGTCCCGCTCACTCCGCGCCTTTCTTACGTCTCCACTACGCGTGCGCCTCTAAACGACGTTCGAGCTTTCACTGGTGGGGGAAGGGCAGGGGGCGGGCCTTGTCTGGGATCTCATCACGACTGTGCGGAAGGGAGCCTGACTGGAACATGGCGACTTGCGCTGAAATCCTGCGGAGTGAGTTTCCCGAAATCGACGGACAGGTCTTCGACTACGTGACGGGTAAGCCCAACCGAATCAACACGCTGGGCAGAGCGAGGTGGAAGTCTCGGGGGAAGACTAAGGGAGGGCAGTGCCGGGGCCGCTACTAGGCCTCTCCTCTGGGTGACCTCTTCTCCCGAGGGTGCGTTGAGTCTAGAGCCCGGACCGGAGTCACGGTTCCGGCGCCAAACTCCTTGTATGTTCATTCTACCCTATATTTAACTTAACCTGGCACGCCTGGCCCAGGCGTCTTGCACAGCGGCAGCGCGGACTTCGAGTCTGTGGATGACCTGGTGGAAGCTGTGGGGGAACTGTTGCAGGAGGTGTCCGGGGACAGCAAAGATGACGCGAGCATCAGAGCCGTGTGTCAGCGCATGTACAACACTCTGCGCCTGTACGTGGATGGTCAGGGGGGATTCGTGGGTGGAGATGGGCGGGAGGACGGTCCAGAGATGGGGTGGGGCTGAGGGAAGAAGTTTTAATGGCCATAGAGCTTTTTCCTCAACTCCTCACTCCGCCCTTTCTGTACCTACTGTCAAGGGCTGAGCCACAGAGCCAAGGAAACAGCCAGGTGCTGCTAGACGCCCCCATCCAGTTGTCAAAGATAACGGAGAACTACGGTGAGAGTGAGGGGAGATTGAACCAGCTACTCTCTGCTTTTTCTCAGCCTCCGGGCCCCAGCCACCTGCCTCCTGTAGTTCAGAACTCTTGGTACCTTTTCTCCATAGGACCAGATTGTAGAAGCTATTTGTTGTCTTTACTGAAGGCAAAAGAGACCATTGATGAAGGGAATAGGGTTGGAGGGTTCTCCAAGCTTTGGCAATGGTAGGAAGTATATGGGCTTTGGAGCTGGACAAACGTAGGCTCCCCACCCCTTTTTGTAACTTACTGACCAACTGCTTGCTCTTGTAAGAGTTGCTTATTTGCCCCAGCCTTGTATCTTTCATCTGAGATAGTTTTTTAAGTGCAGGGAGGAAGATAGTTGTCTATATTCAGTATTGTTAAGCTTCAGTATTGTAAAGCTTTCCTGAAAATGTCTGTCTGGTTTATCTTGGTTACTCAAAATATTAGTTTCCCTTCCCTCAGGGGGAAGGTGACTGCTTTTCTTATTGCCTGCAGACTGTGGCACCAGCCTTCCAGGACTACTGAAGAGGGAACAGTCCTCGGTGAGGAACAAAGAATGAGAGGGGCTGTTTATGGTTGGGGTAGGAGTTGACTGACTCTAAATACTGCATTTTTCTGGGGTATTCTGATAATGTCTTTTTCTGTCATCAGGGGTAGGTAAATCAAGAGGGTTAACTTAAGGTGCTCTCTCTGAGGGCTTCTTTTCTGAGCCCACACCCTAAGGTGAAATGGTTTTGTTTGGACCCTTAGACAGTGAATGCAAAGAAGCTAGAGAAAGCTGAGGCTCGACTAAAAGCAAAGCAGGAGAAACGCTCAGAGAAGGATACACTCAAGACCAGCAACAACCCTCTGTGAGTTTAGCATGCAGGGTTAAGAGAGCAAGCAGACTCCACAGGGATGGAAGGGTGGTCGGGAGTGCCAAAAGCCATTCCTTTCTTCATTTAAAAGAGTCTTGGAAGAAGCATCAGCCAGCCAAGCAGGCAGCAGAAAGGAGAGTCGGTTGGAATCATCTGGCAAGAACAAATCCTACGATGTGCGAATTGAAAACTTTGATGTGTCTTTTGGCGATAGGTGAGGGAGTAGCAGTGGGGGGGTGTGTGATGGGTTTTTTTCCCCAATTAAAGGAGAATTTGGAGAGATGAAACGGGGCTAAAAATGTTAGGTTTCTGATGTTAAACTTGCAGTACACTTATGTCTAAAGAACCCCTTTGTCTTCTTCCTGCTGCCCTTGCAGGGTACTGCTGGCTGGTGCAGATATGAACCTGGCATGGGGTCGCCGCTATGGGCTGGTGGGTCGGAATGGGCTCGGGAAGACAACACTGCTGAAGATGCTGGCCACCCGTAGCCTGCGGGTTCCAGCACATATTTCCCTGCTGTACGTAGAGCAGGAGGTTGCTGGAGACGACACCCCTGCCTTGCAGAGTGTGCTGGAGAGTGACACTGTGCGAAAAGACCTCCTGCAGCGAGAGCAGGAGCTCAGTGCCCAGGTTGCTGCTGGCAGGTGAAAGCACTGGGCTGGGGAATAACTAGCAGCAGCTGCCCTTCACATAGTGCCTGCCATAGTGTCACAGTCCCTAATTTGCATGTTCATCCCAGCAGAGCATAGAATTTAGCACTTAAGCCCTTGTTCCTTCCACAGTGCCCAAGGTCCTCAGTGCTATAAGCAGGTTCTTCCAATACTCTGTTCTTGTCCCAGCAACAAGTCAGCCAGTGGTCTGCTTTCAAACTGCAGTGAGTACATCCTCTTGGTCTGCCCCCATTCAGGCTGATTACACTTTCCCCCATTCCCACCCCAGGGCTGAAGGCTCAGAAGCTGCACAGCTGGCAGAAATCTATGCCAAATTGGAAGAGATCGAGGCTGACAAGGCACCTGCCAGGTATTTGAAATTCCCCTTCCTTCCTTCACATTTCACCTTTCCCTTCTGTTACCTCTTCAAACTGGGTTCTTTGACTTCACTTCTAGGGCTTCAGTCATTCTTGCTGGACTGGGCTTTACCCCTAAGATGCAGCAGCAGCCCACCCGGTGAGTGACCCTTGCCATTCTTGACTCTGAATACTGTTGGCTCTGCTTCTGCTGGTGCTGGTGAGACCTACCTCTGATGTGGCTCTGTCTGTCTCCAGGGAGTTCTCAGGTGGCTGGAGGATGAGACTGGCCCTTGCCCGGGCCCTGTTTGCTAGGTGAGTTTTCTGGACCTATTTATGCATACCATGGAGGATGATGGATTTTGCCTCTTGGGAGGCAGCAGTAAGTCTCTGACCTAAAACTTCAAGCCTTGCATTCTTCTTTTTCATAGGCCAGATCTTCTGCTGTTAGATGGTGAGTGTGAAAGTGGGAAAGGTGGTAACACCCATGTCTCTAGTGCTCCAGTCCTTCAATCCCAAATGTGTTCACTTTTCCAGAACCCACAAACATGCTAGATGTAAGGGCCATCTTATGGCTGGAGAATTACTTGCAGGTGAGTGCCTCCAGGTGCTGGAGTAGGTTTGGAGAAAGTCTGCCTCCAAGACACCTGGGAGCTGGGAGCTGACTGCCCTCCCAAACTAGGCCTACTGTCCTATGACCCCTCAGACATGGCCCTCCACAATTCTGGTTGTCTCCCACGACCGAAACTTCCTGAATGCCATAGCCACAGACATCATCCACCTACACAGCCAGCGGCTAGATGGTTACCGGGGAGACTTTGAGACCTTTATGAAGAGCAAGCAGGAGCGGCTACTCAACCAGCAGCGTGAATATGAGGCACAGCAACAGTATCGCCAGCATATCCAGGTGTGGAAGTAGGCAGGGCTGAGAGCCCCTATCCCATGGTTATTAGAGTTGGAGGGAGCGAGGGAGCCTGAGCGATACCTGCAAATCTGTCCACAGGTTTTCATTGACCGGTTTCGCTACAATGCCAACAGAGCCTCTCAAGTGCAGAGTAAACTCAAGATGCTGGAGAAGCTGTGAGTACAGTGACTGGGGCCTAATTCCTGGTCTCTTAATTTCTTGCCATATTTTGCAGTCCACTCTTTGCCTTTCCATTGTAGGCCTCCCCCTTTCTAGAAACCAACTACAACTTCCTATTCTGCAGGAAAGTAGAACATTTTTATGCTGCTCTCAGAGTTAATGTCGCCCCAGGCAAACACTAATCTACTTCCTGCCTGTATATATTTGCTTATGCTGAACACTTAATATGTAGGAATCATACCATGTGACTTTTGTATCTTGCTTCTTTTGCTTTGCATGGTGTTTTTGGCGGTCTCCTATGTCATAGCACATATCAGTACTTCATTCCCTTTATTTTTTTTATTTTGCTTTCTGAGTGTTTGAAGCCTGGGATTTTATTTATTTTTTAAATTATATTTTATTGCCCTGGCTGGTGTAGCTCAGTGGATTGAGCGTGGGCCTGCGAATCACACAATCGAGGTTCGATTCCCAGTCAGGGCACATGCCTGGGTTGCAGGCCAGTTCCCAGCAGAGAACCCACGAGAGGCAACCATACATTGATACTTCTCTCCTTCTCTCCTTCCCTTCCCCTCTGAAAGATAAATAAATAAAATCTTCTAAAAAATTATATTTTATTGATTTTGCTATTACAAGTATCCTGATTTTTTCCCCCTTTGCCCTCCTCCACCCAGCACCCACCACTCCCTCAGGCAATGCCTCCCACCGTTGTCACATCCATGGGTCATGCCTATAAGTTCTTTGGCTACTCCATTTCTTGTACTGTACTATACATTCCCAAGACTGTTCTGTGACTGCCTGTTTGTACTTATTGATCCTCAACATCTTCACCCATTCCCCCCATACCACCCTCTCATCTGGCAACCATCAAAATGCTTTCCATATTCATGATTCTGTTCTTATTTGCTTAGTTTTTTAGATTCAACTGTTGATAGGTACTTTTGCCATTTTATTGTTCATAGTTATGATCTCCTTTTTCCAATAAGTCCCTTTAACAGTTCATATAATAGTGTTTTGGTGAGGATGAACTTCTTTAGTTTTTTTCTTGTCTGGGAAGCTCTATCTGCACTTTGATGCTAATTGATAGCTTTGCTGGGTAGAACAATCTTGACTATAGGGGTCCCTGGTTTTTAAGACTTGAATATTTCTTACCAGTCCCTTCTAGCCTGCAAAGTTTCTTTTGAGAAATTAGCTGACAGGCTTATGAGAACTCCTTTGTAGGTAACTCATTTCTTTACTTGCTGCTTTTAAGATTCTCTATTATCTTTAAACTTTGGCATTTTAATTATGATGTGTCTTGGAGTGGGCCTTTTTGCATCCATCTCATTTGGGATTATTTGTGCTTCCAGGACTTTCATGTCTATTTCCTTCACCAAATTAGGGAAGTTTCATTATTTTTTTTCAGATAGATTCCTAATATATTGCTCTTTCTCTTCTCCTTCTGGCACCCCCATGACATGACTGTTGAACTTCTTGAAGTTGTCCCAGGGCTATTTGTACTATCCTCATTTTTTTTCTTCTTGTTGTTCTGATTGGTTGCCTTTTGCTTTTTGCTCCCTTATGTTCCAAATTGATTGATTGAGTCGATTCTTGGCTTCATCCATTCTACTGTTGATTCCCTGAAAATTGTTCTTCATTTTAATTAGCATATTCTTCATTTCTGACTGGATCATTTTTACGCTGTTGAGGCCCTACTAAGTTCCTTGAGCATCCTTATAACCAGTGTTTTGAACTCTGCATCTGATAGATTGTGTATCTCTATTTTCTTCCGTTCTTTCTCTGGAGTTTTGATCTGTTGTTTCATTTGGGCCATATTTCTTTGTCTCCTCACTTTGACAGCCTCTCTCTGTTTGTTTCTATGTATTAGGTAGCGCTCCTTTGACTCTGTGTCTTGGTTGTGTGGCTTAATGTAGTAGGTGTCCTGTAGGGTCCAGTGACACAGCCTCCCCACAGCCTCCCCTCCCCTCCCCAAGCTGGGTACTCGAGATGTGCCTTTCATGTATATGCTGAGTATATGCTCCTCTTGTAGTTGAGCCATGGTTGCTGTTGGGAGATTAATGGGAGGGATTTACCCAGGCCAGTCAGCTGCAAAGGACTGGCTGTGATCACTGACCACCACCCTCTGCCCTCCATGGAGGATCAGCTGTGCAGGGGCAGGGTGGTGCTCCAGCACGGTTTATAGCTCTCCACTAGGTAGGCTGGCCCTGGGGTTTTCCGGGTGGTGCAGGCCAGGGTTGGACCCCACCTGTGTTTTGCCTGGGACCACCCTGCCTGAGCAGTAAAGCAACCTGAGATGGCTGCTTCTTGTGCTGGGCTTGGAGATTCCCATGTGAAGCCAAGCTGTGAATCTAGGCTGGCTGCTGCTAGTGCTGAGTCTGGGGCTCACTGAGGCCAGCTGTTGCTTGTATGAGAGGATTTAGGAAGATGTGAAGCTATTAGTCAAGACCAGCCATTTAGAAGGAAATGTAGCTTGAATCCATAAATTGGGAGGGGCAGAGTCTGTAGGAGTCTTCAAGGAGAGTCAAACCATGTCAGCCAAGTTGATGGAGTCTCAGATAGTGTACCAGCCTGCCAACTCTATCAGGGAAGGGTTTAGTAAAGGGACAATGGCCTCTGTTTGCCTTGATGCAGACACTTCAGTTTCTTCCTACATATCACTGGTGCTTTTCAAGCTGCACCCCAGTGCTAGAGCTCAGAGTGAGTCCGAGCAGGTCAGTCCATGTGTGAGCTCTGTAAGAGGAACTGCATGGGGCTTTAGCAGTTTCTTCCGCCAACTCAATCCCCACTGGTTTTTGCAGCCAGAAGTCATACAGACTTATCTTCCTAGCCCTGGGACCCTGGGCTTGGGGACTCCCGACATACCCCTCCAGAATTTTTATCTGCTACACGTGGGTGAGGGACCAGCCAGTTCCATGTTTGTGCCCTTCCTACCAGTCTGGATGGATGTGGTTTCTTTGATTTCTTAGTTGTCAGACTTCCATTCAACTCTATTTCTAAAGGTTCCTGAGTGATGGTTACTTTTATATTTTAGTTGTAATTTTGATTACAACTAAACAACCGGTTATGCGAAGAGGTCAGCCTTATTTACCTGTGCTGCCATCTTGACAAGAAGTCTTCATTCCTTTTTATGGCCAGATCATGTTTATTGATTTCATCAGTTGACAGATTTTTTTTAGCCCTTATGAATATTGCTGCTATGAATATTTGTGTACAAGTTGTTGTGTGAACATGTTTCTAATTCTCTCGGGTACATACTTAAGTGTAGAATTGCTGGGTTACATAGTAATTCTGTTCAACTTTTTGAGGAACTGCCAGACTGTTTTCTAAAGCAGCGGCACCATTTTCTATTCCTACAACATCGTGTGAGGGTTCTAATTTCTCCATACCCTTGTCCACATTTATTGTCTGTCTTTTTAATTTTAGCCATCGTAGTAGGTGTGGTGTGTCATCTAATTATGGTTTTGATTTGCATTCCTTAATGACTGTGGATGGTGAGCACTGAAAGTGTAATCTTGAAGCAGCCTTTCCAGAAGTGCTGGTGGTAGGAGAGCCTAAAATCATTTTGTGACACTGAAACATACATCACGATGTGTTAACTAGGGCAGAAAGCTGCAAAAAGGATGATCCTATTTTTTTTTCAGCATATAGTGAACTAGAAAAAACATACAGTCGTGTGCTACTTAACCAGATAAATTCTGAGAAATACACTGTGGGGCAGTCGTGTCATTGCGTGAACATCATAGTGCACTTAACACAAACCTAGATGGTATAGCCTACCATGCACCTAGGCAGTGTGGTGTATAGTCTATTGCTCCTAGCCTGCAAGTCTGTATGGCATGTTACTGTGCTGAATACTGCAGACAGTTGTAACACAATGGTAAGTATTTGTGTGCCTCAACATATCTAAACATAAAGCAGTCCAGTAAAAATACAGTATAGAAGATAAAAAATGATATACTTGTATAGGGCACTTAACGTAAATGGAAGTTGCTCTGGGTCAGTCAGTGAGTGAGTAGTGAGTGAATGTGAAGGCCTAGGACATTACTGTACACTTCTGTAGACTCTATTAAACACTCTACACTTACCTTACATTAAATTTATAAAACAACATGCAATTAAGTGTTAGAGAAAATAATGCAATCAAGAGGTGCAATAAGCACAAGATGTATGAAGCTGCTGCTATTGAAACAGCATACTGTTTTACAGCAAACTTTCTTCTTGACCTGCTCCATTTCTGACCTGGGCCGGTTCACCCCTCCTTAGGCAACCTGGTGGCCCCCCGCTCCCAGGAGGTCACCATATTGATGCCGAACTTAGTGCGGACACCCAATCGCATAGATCGGCATAGCGCACTGCAGCCCAGAACTCCTGAGCCCAAGCAATCCTCCTGCTTCAGCCTCCCGAGTAGCTGGGACTACAGGCATGCTCCATCATGCCCAGCCAAACTTTTTTCTTAAATAGAAAGAGTACGTTCTCAAATAATGGCAAAAGGTACAGTATAATAGATAAACCAGTAAGATAGTCAGTTATGATCATTACCAAGTATTATGTGCTGTACATAATTAGATGTGCTGTACTTTACATGACTGGGAGTGCAGTAGGTTTATTTATACCAGTGTCACCACAAACACATGAGTGATACCCAGTGCTGTGCTGATATGATCTGTTTTTTTGTTTTTTTAATATATTTTATTGATTATACCATTACAGTTGTTCTATTCCCCCCTTCATTCCCCTCCACCCACACACTCCCTCCCCCACCATTCTCCCGCCCTTCGTTTATGACCACGTGTCTCAATTTCTTTAGATTCTATATTTCCCCCACTATTGTCGCCCTCCCCCCCATCTATTTTCTACCTACTGTCTATGCTATTTTCTGTGCCTTCTCCCCCCTTCTCCTCCTCCCACCCCCCTGTTTCTAACCCTCCATCTGTTCTTCATTTCTATGGTTCCACTCCTGATCTAGCTGTCCTCTTGGTTTGCTTTTGTTTTAGGTGTGGTTGTTAATAACTGTGTGTTTGCTGTCCTTTCACTGTTCATATTTTTCATCATCTCTTTCTTATATAAGTCCCTTTAGCATTTCATATAATAAGGGCTTGGTGATGATGAACTCCTTGAACTTGACCTTATCTGAGAAGCACTTTATCTGTCCTTCCATTCTAAATGAAAGTTTTGCTGGATAAAGCAATCTTGGCTGTAGGTCTTTGGATTTCATGACTTGGAATACTTCTTTCCAGCCCCTTCTTGCCTGTAAGGTCTCTTTTGAGAAATCCGCTGACAGTCTGATGGGTACTCCTTTGTAGGTGACTGTCCCCTTATCCCTTGCTGCTTCTAGGATTCTCTCCTTCATTTTAGTCTTGGCTAATGTAATTATGATGTGCCTTGGTGTGTTCCTTCTTGGGTCCAACTTCTTTGGCACTCTCTGAGCTTCCTGGATTTCCTGGAAGTCTATTTCCTTTGCCAGACTGGGGAAGTTCTCCTTTATTATTTGTTCAAATAAGTTTTCCACTCGTGGCTGTTTCTTTCCCCCTTCTGGTACCCCTATAATCCGGATGTTGGAACGTTTAAAGATGTCCTGGAGGTTCCTAAGCCTCTCCTCATTTTTTTGAATTCTCATTTCTTCATTCCTTTCTGGTGGGATGTTTTGTTCTTCCTTCTGGTCCATTCCATTGATTTGAGTCCCAGTTTCCTTTCCATCACTATTGGTTTCCTGTGCATCTCCCTTCATTTCAATTAGTTTAGCCTTCATATGTTCCTCTAATTTGTGACTATAATCAACCAGTTCTGTGAGCATCCTGATAAACAGTGTCTTGAATTGTGCTTCTGAGAGGCTGGCAATTTCTCGGTCGCTTAGAGTTATTGGCTCTGGGACTTTGAGTTCTTCTTGCGCCATCTTTTGGGCTGTTCGTGCCTGTTAAGTAGCAGGATCAGAGCCCTAGGTTTTCACCAGAGCAGGGCAACTCAGTAGCTGGGTTGTGGCCTTGTATGTGGGGGCGGGGTCAAAGAGGGACAATGGCTTCTCTCTGCCGCCTGCTGCCGCGACCCCCACCGGCACCGCAGCCACCACCGTCACCAGGCCCATGCGTTTTGTTCCACTGCACGTGAGTGTGCCACCGCTGTCAGCCTTCCACCACTGGGTTCGCCCCCCTGGGGCCTGCGTGCTCCGTCTCACCGTGCGCGAATGTGTGACCTCGGTGAGTCTGCCCCACACCCCGACTGGTTCCGTCCGTGCTGCCTGCACGCCTAGGTCGGGGGTTCCCTCCTGCCCGACTCAGCTCCGCTGCTGGCTCCGCCTCTCTTACCGTCCCCGTTGAACAGTTCGTAGCTGTCGGACTTCCATATAATTCCGTTTTCTGGTCTTTGGGTGTGTCCTAGTTCTCCAGAACTTTTGTTGTATTCAAACTTGGTTGTGGGAGAAGGCACAGTGTTTCCACCTATGCCTCCATCCTGGCGGAAGTCTCTGAATTCTCATTTCTTCATTCCTTTCTGGTTGGATGTTTCGTTCTTCCTTCTGGTCCATTCCATTGATTTGAGTCCCAGTTTCCTTTCCATCGCTATTTGTTTCCCGGACATCTCCCTTCATTTCAATTAGTTTAGCCTTCATATGTTCCTCTAATTTGTGACTATAATCAACCAGTTCTGTGAGCATTCTGATAAACCGTATCTTGAATTGTGCTTCTGAGAGGCTGGCAATTTCTCGGTTGCTGAGAGTTATTGGCTCTGGGACTTTGAGTTCTTCTCGAGCCATCTTTTGGGCTGTTCGTGCCTGTTCTGTAGCAGGATCGGAGCCCTAAGGTGTTCACTAGAGCAGGGCAACTCAGTCGCTGGGTTGTGACCTTGTATGTGGGGGCGGGGTCAAAGAGGAACTATGGCTTCCCGCCTGCCACCGCGGCCCCCACCAGCGCCGCAGCCACCGTCACCAGGCCCACGTGTTTCGTTCCACTGCACGTGAGTGTGCCACCGTCGTCAGCCCTCCACCACTGGGTTCGCCCCCTGGGGCCTGCGTGGTCCGTCTCACTGTGCGAGAATGTGCGACCTTGGTCAGTCTGCCCCACACCCTGACTGATTCCGGGCTGCCTGCTCGCCTAGGTCGGGGGATCTGTCCTGCCCGACCCTGCTCCACTGCTGGCTCCACCCCTTTTACCGTCCCCGTTGAACGGTTCATCGTTGTCGGGACTTCCATATAATTCAATTTTCGGGTCTTTGGGTGTGTCTTTGTTCTCCAAACCTTTGTTGTATTCAAACTTGGCTGTGGGAGAAGGCACAGTGTTTCCACCTATGCCTCCATCTTTGCGGAAGTCTCTGTGCTGATATGATCTGGCTATGATGTCACTAGGCAATGGAAGTTTTATCCCCATTATAAACTTATGGGACCACCCTCATACGTGCAGTCTCATTGACCAAAATGTTGTTATGTAGGGTGTGACTATACTCGAAAATAAGAATGTCGTCTGGGTGGTGGGAATACAAGCTTTCTCTGTTTTCTCTGAAAACTGAGTATATTACTTGTGATAGAATAAGTACAAATTATTAGAGTGCCCCCTCTCTCCTCAGGCCAGAGCTGAAACCTGTGGACAAGGAGTTGGAAGTAGTGATGAAGTGAGTACTCGGCCAAGGGGCTGGTGGGAAGTGCTTGTTTCTGGCCACCCCGGTGCTCTTCACCCCCACCTCCTCTCCCACAGGTTCCCTGATGGGTTTGAGAAGTTCTCGCCGCCAATTCTGCAACTGGATGAGGTGGATTTCTACTATGAACCTAAACACGTCATCTTCAGCCGTCTCTCCGTCTCTGCTGATCTTGAGTCCCGCATCTGTGTGGTATGGTTGCTGTGTTTCTGTTCCATGGGCTGAAACTCTTCCCCCTCCCCCTGCAATACGTGCTGTGGATTAGCCCAGATCCTTGGGCTATGGTGGGAAGAGGCTATCCTGGAGCAGCATCAGAGCCTGAGCCAAGGCTTTTGCTATGCATATACTGTCACTGTCCCCACCCTCCAGCCTCACATGGCTGCCCTGCAGAGATGAAAGCCTGCTATGTTGTACTTTATGAATACTTGAAGCAAGATTTTATCTTACTGGCCTCAGCTCTCAGTCTTCTCAAACCATGGAGCATAGAGGAGAAAGTACAGGCTTTAGGGTCAGACTTCAGATCCTGACTCTGTTTCCTAGCTTCATTACTAAACAGTCTTCTCATGTTTAAAATGGTGATAGCCTCTACCTCACTTGATTATTGGAAGAATTAAGTTTCTAGCACTTGGTAGGTAGTCAGATATTAGATTCTCTTTACATCTTTTTTTTTTTAAGATTCTTATTTATTTAAATCTAGAGGGGAAGGGAAGGAAAGAGGGAGAGAAACATCAATGTATGGTTGCCTCTCATGCGTCCCCTGCCGGGAACTGGCCTGCAACCCAGGCATGTGCCCTGACTGAGAATCGAACCATGATACTCTGGTTCATAGGCCTGCACTCAATCCACTGAGCTATACCAGCCAGGGCCTCTTTACATCTTACTACTTCATTTTTCTTCTTAGTTTTTTTAAAGATTGTATTTATTTTTAGAGAGCGAAACATCTACATTTGAGAGAAACATCATTTGGTTGCCTCTTGCATTTTTCCAACTAGGGACCTGGCCTGCAACCCAGGCATGTGCCCTGACAGGGAATCAAACCAGTGACCTTTCAGTTTGTAGGCCGATGCTCAATCCCCTGAGACACATCAGCCAGGACTATTTAGTTTCTTAAAAATATTTTAGTTGTTGAAAAAGTCATTGGGATTACCTAAATCCAGTCTTTATTTTCTTCTGTTCTGTGTCCCATACGTATACACTCTTTTAAAGTTCTCATGTTGCTTATAGGTTGGGGAGAATGGAGCTGGGAAATCTACCATGCTGAAACTGCTTATGGGGGACCTAACACCCATTCGGGGCATCAGACATGCTCACAGGTAGGGTCCCCACCTCCCTGTCTAACTATACACTTAATACACCTCCAGTGTCTAACACACAGTTACATTCTTGATATTCATTATCTTTCATTCCCTCTTCCACCTTTTTTTCTCCTTGCAGGAATCTGAAGATTGGCTATTTTAGCCAACACCACGTGGAACAGCTGGACCTGAATGTCAGTGCTGTGGAATTGCTGTCACGCAAGTTTCCTGGTGTGTTAGGGATTGGAGTTGAGGAAGGAGGGCCAGGGCTGCCACCTACAGTTAGGCCTACCTTGGGGAGGTGCTGAGCAGCCCACCCAAGTCTAGGTATAAGAACATGGGCATTTGGAGTTGGGGATGGGGGAAGGGGGGAAGGGAGGGAGTTGGGCCATGATGGGATGGGACCTATTCCAGGGCGGCCTGAGGAGGAGTACCGTCACCAGCTGGGCCGATACGGCATCTCTGGAGAAGTGGCCGTGCGCCCTGTTGCCAGTTTGTCTGGGGGCCAGAAGAGCCGGGTAGCCTTTGCTCAGATGACCATGCCCTGGTGAGGCCACATTTTCTAAAGCTTCTAGTAGAAAATGATTCACTTCTTGTATCAGAGGAGTTCGTGTTTCTCCCACCCTCCATAACTGCCTGCCTTGCTGCATTCTGTCTTCCAGCCCCAACTTCTACATTCTGGATGAACCCACAAACCACCTGGATATGGAGACAATAGAGGCTCTGGGTCGCGCTCTCAACAATTTCAGGGTCAGTGTGCCTTCATCCTGCTTACTCCTCCCCAGACATCAGCGCCCCTTAGGGCCTTTCCCCCAAGTGCCTCTGGTCTCCTGTCTTTCAGGGTGGCGTGATTCTGGTGTCCCACAATGAGCACTTCATCAGGCTGGTGTGCCAGGAGTTGTGGGTGTGCGAAGGAGGTGGCGTCACCCGGGTTGAGGGGGGCTTTGACCAATACCGTGCCCTTCTCCAGGAACAGTTTCGCCGTGAGGGCTTTCTCTAGGCCCAGTAGGCTGAGGACTACCCAGGACATGGACTGGTCTCTCAGACCCCTGGGCCACCATGTAGGCAACCATCTCCAGGCCATGGACCTCCCCTGACTTGGGGGACAGCCTTATCTCCAAATCTCTCCTTTTGACTGGAGTATCCTCTGCACAATCCAGGGAGCCCCAACTAAGGGTCTGTGAGGACTGGCCTTCTAAGTGGAAGGGGTAGGGGCTGCCCTCTGGGGTTATAGATTCCCCACTGCTCCAGCTCTGACTGGGCCCCAAGTGGCTGCTGTGTAAATTAAATCTTCTGCCTCATCTCTGCTGTTCCCTGGTTGGGCTGCGGTGTGTTAAGAGGTGTGGCTCTCTGATTTGACATTTTCCTGTGACACTTGTATCAGTCACAAGGAGGAAGTTGTGGTATCACCAGTCTTGTCCCTGGAAGGAGACAGCAGTTAGTGGGAGTTCACCTTCCTGACCTTGTGGTGGGCTGTGTTTTTGGAATGAAGGGCAGTGTGTTACATTGCTGTGGTGCTGGTTCTTATATTCTGGGCTCAGCTCCAGCTGAAGGTGTCTTGGATTCCATCCCAACCTCACTGCTGAGGAGAGTGAACTGATTCTGTAACCCTGTGGCTTTATATATGGTTCATCAACTGCTTTCTCCTGTGGTCTCCGGCCCAGGTTCACCCTACATCTCTGGTACGGACCTTCAGAGGAGGCTGAAGAGAAATTGTCTTTGTCCCTGTTTTGCACGAGTGGTTTCATTTAGGAGTGGCCTAGGAAGTAGGGAATTAAAAATGTGGTCTAATGGGAAGAAATAGAGCACTATGTATTCAAATTAAGCAGTCTTTAAGGGTGAATGTGTAACAAGTATGATTTATAAATACTGTTTTTTGAGGGCTAGCTGCTATATGAAATTGCTGTGCAGAAAACACTAACATAGAGGCATTGTTTTGCTCTTGATGATAGTGGAGAGACCAGTCAGCAGAAGGAACTTGCTGGCTTCTTAGAGAACTATAGTCACAAAGCTCAGCCAAGGAATTTTAACTCAGCTGCTGAGAATATTATGGTATAGGTAGCTAGGAGAGAGAGATGTGTTTTGGAGTAAAGGAAAATAAAGGCAGGAAGGCTCTTGGTTTGCCACAGAACAGGCCCTGTTGGACAGATGAAGCCAGCAGCAGAGCCACTGATCAGGCCGCCCTCACTCCCTTTCAGAAGTCCAAAGGAGATGTTCTTCCAGCTCTGTCTGTGGCTGTGTGCATTTTCACACTCTGAAGAGCCTTCTCATGGCTCCCATCACTTTCTGCTGACATCGGACCTGAAGATGGGCATGCTAGGGGCCATCTGGTGTGTGATCTGTGTCTACCTGTTTGCCAGGCTCTCGGCCCCTTCCCCCATCGGCCCCTTCACAAGCTTATGAATCTTGATATGGGTTCTCCCAACTACTTAAGAGTTGGTGGGAGTACAGCTAAAGGGTTCTATGACACAGAATCTGCATCTTTTGGAGGTAGGTAACTGTACAAAGAGCATTGGAGGGGTCTAAGATCAAGTCCCAGTGTCATTACTGGTGATAGAAGGGTCACCAGAGTGAGAAATACTAGCTGAATAAGATCACTTAACCTTTTTGAACACCTCTTGCTTGATTTCTATGTAGGATTATGTTGGGGATTAGCTAACAAGCACATAATACAAAGCACTCACAAAGCGATTCTTTTGTGACTGGTCTGATTTGAAGGAGTATGGTGGGAAAAGTAAATCTCCTCTGAGTGACTCCAGAGATAGACAAATTTAGATTCAAAGGAAGGAGAACTTTCTGAATAGCTCAGGCTGCCTTCTGAGAGGGAGTTCCCAGTCTCTGGGACTGTTTGGCCCTTCCAGGCTCTAGAGAGAGGGTCTCTTTCAGGTTGGCTTCCCATTTCATGATTCTATAAACAGTATGGCAATATAATTGGAATGAGTTAATTGTAGCAGCTGGGAAAGACTATAATAAGTATAGTGGGAACTATTGGAGGTTAGAGGAAGGGAGTTGTCCAAGAATAATTGTTTTGAGAGAACATTCAGACAATGTCAGCTCTGTTCTAGAAAGCACAGGGCATAGAGGAGAGGAATCTGACATGGGAGGGTCAGAAGCCACCCTTGATCACTACAGACTGCTCATTGCAGCAGCCACCCCATTTTGTGCTGTGCAGGGCCTATCTAACCCCAGCCGTTGGGAAGCTGGTCCTTCCACAGCTGCAGACACTGAAGCTGCCCTACTGTCATCAGGCCTTAAAGCCAAGAAGCCAGCCAGGTTGAAAGTCTTCAGTTCACAGGATCTGCATTGACTTCCTGACCTCCCTGACCTGCTGGCCTTCTCAGGCACCCTGGCTGGTCCCCAGTAAGAGACAGTGTAGAGGCATCATGGGTCCTTTTGTATCAGTTTACAAGGCATTCAAAGATGCCAGTCAGAATGATTGGTCTCAGTGTGCTATTACTGTCTGGAGATTTATCGGACATAGCCAACATTTTGCAAAGTTCTTACTGGTTTGCAGGCAAATTTTAGCATAAAATAGGGGAGATGCCATTTACCCTTGCTGCCCATGCCCCAACCTAGTTTGTCTTTTTTTTTTTTTAAGATTTTATTTTTAGAGAGAGGGAGAAAAACATGAGTGTATGGTCACCACTTGTGCACCCCCAGCTGGGGATCTGGTCCTGTAACCCAGGCATGTACCCTGACTGGGAATGGAACCAGCAACCCCTTGGTTCACAGTCCTGCACTCAGTCCACTGGGCCACACCAGCCAGGGTGTAGTTTGTCATTTTAGAACATAGCATTCTAGTAAAAGCCATTCCCTAGGTCCGGGTCTGGCCCACCCACAGATGCAAACCAAAAACAGCCTGGCCAGCATCAGGAGCTCACTGTTCTACACTAGCCTCAAAGGGGCCTACCAGGCTGAGTTCACAGCCTGGCTGTGAAGGACCTCTAGGAGTCCCTGAACCAGGAGTGATGGATTCCCCTCAACTCCACCTTCCTCCAGGTAGGCTTTGTTGTGCTTCCCCCATTATGAGCTGCTTGCCATTATTAAAATTGTAGATCCCACTTTGCCCTGATGGCCTAGAAAGCCAGATCATGGTTTACTCACCTGTGTGTCTTCTGTGCCTGCCGCAGGTGAAGAGATCAGCATGCAAGGTGTTTATTGGAGTTGCTCCTGGGACAAACACCAGGATTACGCAGAGGGAGAAGTTTAACAGCCATGAAGGCCTCCATCAGCCCCACATTCTGGAGCTGAGTAGCCCTGAGTAGCCCAAAGTTGTCTGTCCTGAGGTGAGGCAATGGCTCAGGCAGGCCTTTATGCTGCTGAGTTGATCAATCTTTGAATGCCAACTGCTACCAGAAGGAGATGTGAAGTTGAGAGGATGTTTTCAGTGAAGGCAATTTCCCTGAAGGGGAAATAGCAGCTGAGGACTTTCTGCCACCAGCACTCTCAGGAGCTAGGGCAGCAAGTCCTTCACTCCTGAAAGGTCTGGGTGGCTCATGACAGCATCTACTGGAGTGCCTAGCATGTAAGGTGCTCAGTAAAAATGCTTGAGAAATGAGTATTTTTGGGAAATAATTTGAGGAAAAGTAAAGAAGGATATTGGAGCGAGCAAGAAATAAAGCCATAACCAAAATCCAATCCTAAAGGGCATGGGGTACACATGGTGCAGGTGGAGACGAGGGAGGGCTCAGCAAGGAGTCGTCCTTTGGGGAAGGACTCCTTTTTCTGGGCCTTTTTGTTGTTAGGCCTCACTTCTTTTCCTTTCATGACAATACTAAGGAAATAATGACAGTAAGTATTTATTGAGCTCTTATTGTGTAATAGGTACTGTTATAAGTCCTTTATCTGCACTAACTCAGTCTTCACAACCCTGTTCTCATTTTATAGATGAGAAAACAGGAAGTTGACATAGCAGGTGGCAGGACTGGGACTTGGGCCAGTCTGTTCTGGAGTACAGCTCTCAACTCCTGCTGTACTACCTGCTGCTCTGCTCCTACTGTGACTTGCTCAGTAGTTGGAGTTTGTTCATTCCATCACTTAAAACTCAAAAACTCATCATCGCATGGGGCATGAGTGGGAGGTAGTGGGGGATTTGGACAAGATTCTCAGGGGAGCAAGCTGATGAGTAGGAGTACCTGGCAGTTGGCTGACACACTGGGTGCTCAGTGAAGGTGTGTGTTAAATTAATGACTAAAAACACTTGGTATAGGGGAAAAGTCATGCACTGGGTGCACTGCTATTAGCCCAGCACCACTATAATGGCATCGTGGGCAAGTCAACTGCTCCCAAGTAAATTATCCTTAGCCATAAAGTGGGCATAACACAATTTGTCTTGCCTGCTGCTTTAGGTAGTTGGGAGGGTTAAATGACACAAAGTCCTGTGTAAACTAAATAAAATTTTCTGTAAACCATAAAGAGCTGTGGATCCAAAGGGTGTCATTTCATGGATGGAGTAATAGGGCAGCAGCCGGAGGCCTCCTCAGAAGACACGCAGACTCGCACATGTGCACACAGATATTCCAGGCTGTCATCAAGATGATTGCCCCAGAAGGGCTACCCACAGCCCGCATCTGCAGAGTGGGAAGTGTGTACGTGCAGGAACACTGAATGAGAATGCCTGGCACCTGCTGGGTTGCATGGGGGAAGGCAGAAATCACCATGCAATTTAAGCCTATACTAATAATATGTATAGGTCATACCCTGTCAGTAATTCTAGGTTTCTCTTTTCTTTATGTTAAATAGATGGGTGGTTTGGAAGTGATTTCTGCTTTACTGCATATAGAAAGGCCTTTGAAACCCTAAATTAGAATAAATATTTGTCAACCCATGCTACAGCATTTTTAAAACAGGAATGCTTTCACAAATGTTCTCTTTTGGTCATGTCTTCCCCATAGTCTGGTGTTAATATGCTCCTGATGAGTTACTCTCATTTTACATAACCGGAGCTTGAGGCAGAATGGTGGTAAGTGTCTTGCTTGGGTTCAGATACCTCTGCATGCAGAGAGGGGACAAGAACCAAGGTATCTGGGTCCCCAGGCTCCTCACACCTCCAGATCACTGTTCCCAACTTTGTTTCACATTTATTCATACTATGACATAAGCATATCACATATACCCATGAGTATGCTCAGGGTCATGTTACCTTCTCTCCTTTTAGGGAAGTACTTTGAACATAGAATGAGGGAATGGCTGAATCTGATTTAACTTGTTTTTACCTTGTAATAATTTACAAGGAGCCAACTCTGGAGTCAGAAAGAAAGAAATTTGAGTTTGGATTCTATTAGGCAGTATTGTGTGACATAAGAGGCGAATTACGCCTCTTAATGCCTCAGTGTCCAGATCTGTGAATTGAGAATAATAATGGTCCTTAAACACTGTAGGGTTGTGGTGAATATTAAGGTAATACAAACAAAACCCAGTATGCATCCTAGTAGTTCCATAAATGTTAACCATTTCAATGATTGTTAGTATTCATTGCAACCCTCACTTTTATTATTTTTAGTGATATAGTTTGATTCCTTGTGGCTGAAAACTAATGTATTTAGTCACGATGCTTCTGCCAGAATGACAGGTACCCACACCTCCTGCTTTTTAAAGTCTCCCTGATCCAAGTTCCCTAAAGAAGGGACATGTCAGTGCACAGTGCCCATCCCAGCACTGCCCAGAAGGATAGCCTGGAGGCTGCTTCAAACCCCAGAGTTCTTGATTAGAGGCTTTCCTGGGGAATTGAATGGGTCAAGCAGGCATTGTGTGGTGCGATCAAAGGTCAAATCACAGCACCAACCTCCTTGTTTTGATTCCATGTTCATGAAGCAATCGATCCCTTGAGGGTCTTCCCTGGAGGTGGCCTATTAGGGAGAATGTGGCCAAAGCCTGAACCCTGGGCCTGGACAGGGCTGGCCACCCTGCCTGGCCCCATCACTTGCCAGCTCAGTGCCCTCGACCCAGTTCTATAACATCTTAAAGTACAATTTCCTCCTGGATAAGATGGGGCACTAATTTGCATAAGGTTATTGAAAGGATTAAGATTCACAGGGATGGGAGGAATGCGTCCCAAGGAAGGTGAGTTCCTGTTAAAAACCCTAATGTTCTGCATGGGGGGGGGGCGGGGGTTGGTCAGGGGTGTCTGGCTTTCCCAAATGTGGGAAGACGAGGTGAGATGTCATAGGGAAGAGAAGGTAAGAGAAAAGATGCATGCATCCTGAGTTTGGAACACCTGAGTGAAGGAGGTAAGGGACCAGTGCCAGTTTACCAAAAGTGGGGTGTCTGTCTAAAGGGCATTTAAGAATGGTGATAGCCTGTTCTTTGATTTGAAGTTATTTGCATTTCTGAGGTGCAAAACCCGCTTCAGGTTACAGTATCGCAAGTCTTTTAATAAAGTCACATACTAGTAATTTATGTTGTTGCTTTGATTATTGCTTTTTGAAATTGAGGAAGGGGCTGGATCAGTGCACTGTGGGACAGATGAAATAAGGAAGCAGGAGTTGTGAACCAGAGGTCATCACTTGGCTGACTTGATCGTAATGAAAAAAATGCCCAACTGCTGTGAACTTGCAGAAAACAGAACTAAGGCTTTAATACTAACTTAAATACATGATTTTCCCTGTATTTTCAGACTTATTTGGACTCTAGTGTGATTGCTGCACTTTTATTCAGATTAACTTGGACCTATTGCTTTAAGTTTAGAGCCACTTTACCTGATAAAGTGTCTCAAGGTTGACAAAAAACATAATGAACATATTACATGAAAAATAATATATTGCTAAATATGTTTACCCTATGCTTCTCACTCTCATGGTTTAGGCTAGGCTAAAGTACACATGTAGGTAACATAGCTCCATTCGTTTGTAAAGCTTGAGGGCTTCTCTGAGACCATAGGTGCACCTCCACTTACACATCTGGTTGTTGGCAGGAGGCCTCAGTTCCTCACCGTGTGAACCTCCCCAGAGCTGCTTGAGTGTGCTCACAGCATGGTGCCCGGCTTCCTCAGAGCAAGTCATCCAAGAAAGACAGCCACATGCCTTTTGTGACTTCATAAAGCCCCCTGCTCCCATCACTTCCATCACATTCTGTTAAGAAGCAACTCAAAACAGCCCACACTCAAGGGCAGGGCAGCTGGGCTCCACTGTTTCAAAGGAGAGTATTAAGAAATTTGTGGCCTTACTTTAAAACCACTACAGTTGACATTGTGGTTTTAAAGTTTAGGCTTGGTGAAAACATATATAGAGATGTATATCTATATTCTCCATTATCAACTGCCTCTGTGTGTGTGCCTTTATTCATGGACTCGGTATGCATAATTTCATTTTATAGCTGTGGGGTATTTTGTATTTGCCTTCAAACAGCATATTTCAAAGACTTTTTTTGTAATTGTTACGGTTTTCATTATTAAAAATTTGTATGAGTCCTGGCTTGTGTGGCTCAGTGGATTGAGTGCCAGCCTGCAAACCAGGGGGTCACTGGTTTGATTCCCAGTTAGGGCACATGCCTGCGTTGTGGGCTCTGCTCCGTCCCCAGTTGGGGGTGCTGGCAGAGGGTGACCAGTCCATAGTTCTCTCCCACATCAATGTTTCTCTCCTCTTCCTCCCTTCCCTTTTCTCTAAATTAAAATAAAATATATATTTTTTAAAAAGTCCTTCCTCCCAAAATCTTTCTCCTTTTGGGTTCTCATGGCTATTGCTTCCAACCCCTTGGAGTGCTGGCCACATCCTGCCTTAAAATGAGCATCTGCTGCATCAAAGTTGCAGGACAAGGGATTCATCCCAGAATCCCTCATGGGACTTGAAGGAAGCCAGTGACACTCAGAAAAGTTTGTGGAATCTTCAGCCCCATAGCTTCGCTTCACTGGAGAGCCCATAGCAAGTCGTTGCACAATGTGGTGGTGTGCAGTTCTTTCGGTTGGAACACCTGGGGACGCTCATTTGGGAGCAGAAATATGGTGGGGCAATGTTTGGACATCCATGTCGCCAAGGTTGATACAGTTGTGCATTTCTGTCGCTATGGTAAGGCTTAATCTTGAACTTAAAAAAAATCATGCTGTATATTCTATTTTGCAGCACAAGTTTTAAACTATTATGAAAATTGCAAACGTAGAAAAACAATAACAAACCCCTATGTACACATTACCCAGCTTCAACAATTGTCCTTCACAGTTCTGGTTAGTTAACCTTATTTCATCTACACCACCGTATTCTGTTTGCCCTGTGAATCCTGCTTTCATCACCACTCCATCCCTGCACCAGAATGATGTGTATGTTAGTGTCACATCCTCTTATCAGGAAGAATATATAATGTTTGTGATTTTTGTGAGAGGTTTGATGTTTATAATAGAATGAGCTTCAATTTTTCTTTCCCCTTCATTTTCTTTGCAGTTTATAAAAGGTTTTGCTATAGCATTATGCAGTGTATAATGTACATACAGCCATTTTTAGGTAATCATTATTATACTACATAAATCAATACATTGTAGAGATGTAATTTTCTTGCAAGAAGTAAAATTCTTATCTTTTTAAAAATAGACTTTTAAGCAGCTTTTTAGAGCAGTTTTAGATTCACAGCAAAATGAAGGGAAATATACATGGATTTCTTATATGCCGCCAATCTCTACACGTGCATAGCCTCCCCTATTGTCAGCACCCCACTCCCCAGTGATAGGTTTGTTAAAATTGATGAGCCTATATTGACACATTATCATCCAAGATCCATAGTTTACAGTAGGGTTCACTCTCAGTGTCATACATTCTGTGGATATGGACAAGTGTGTGACGTTTATCCACCATTATAACATTATAAAGAGTAGTTTCATTGCCCTAAAAGTGCTCTTAAACTTTCAAAAATTTAAAAACTATTCTTGCCCTGACCAGTATGGCTCAGATGGGTGGGTGTCATCTTGCAAAGCCAAACGTCACCAGTTCAATTCCCAGTCAGGGTACATGACTGAGCTGAGGGTTCTGTCCCTGGCTGGGGCACATGGGAGAGGCAGCTGGTCCATGTCTCTCTCTCACATTGTTGTTCCTCTCCCTCTCTCCCTCCATCCCCCTTGCTCTAAAAATAAGTAAAACATTTTTTTAAGTATTCAATATAAAGTATTCTTGCCCTGGTCGGGTGGCTTAGGAGAATCATCCTGAATACCAAAATGTTGCAGACTCAATTCCCAGTCAGGGCACATACCTGGGTTGCAGGTTTGATTCTCAGTGGTGGTGCATACAGGAGACAACTGAACAATGTCTCTCTCCCTCCACCACCCCCCCTCACACCTTCCCCTCTCTAAAAATCAATTAATGTATCTTTAGGGAGGATTTTATTAAAAAGCAAAAATGTACATTAAATCAAGGGTCATGGAACATAAATTGCCTACTTGTAAGTGGTTCATGGGTGGGTGGGTGGGCTGCTGCTTTGCAGCAAATTTTCTGTACACTTGAGATTGTTTCAAATTTTAAAAAATATTTTTAAGATACAAAAGTAATACATGAGTGTTGTAAGAAGTTGAAGAATGCAAATAAGTACAGAACCCCTGTCTTCCCAATTCTAGTCCCCCTTCCCTAAAGAAACCATTATTACCAGGATTATCGTTATCTTCTCTCGTGCCAGCCACTAACTTTTTCCTTAGTGTCCTTCACTAAAAAGAAATTTTATAACATTTTACTTTAAAATAATTTCAGACTTAGAGAAATGTTGCAAAATATTACAAAGAATTCTGCTCTTCCCTTCAGCCAGATTCCCTAAATGTTAATATCTTGCCACATTCGCTTCATCATTTGGGTGTGTGTGTGTTTTCCCCCAAACTGTGTGAGAATAAGTTGTAGACATAAGGTTCCTTTATTTCTAAATACACCAATATGTTGTTATTTTTACTTGTGTTAATTTATTTTTTAAAGATTTAATTTATTTTTAAAATTTTATATTTTTTAAAGATCTTACTTATTTACTTTCAGAAACAGGGGAAGGGAGGGAGAAGTAGAGGGAGAGAAACATCAATGTGTGGTTGCCTCCTGAGGCCCCCCACTGGAGACCTGGCCTGCAACCCAGGCATGTGCCTTGACTGGGAATCGAACCAGCGACCCTTTGGTCTGCAGGCTCACACTCAATCCACTGAGCCACACTAGCCAGGGCAGCCATTGTTTTTCTTAAGCACAGGATTTATTTTCCTTCTATAACCACAGAACAATTATCAAAATCAGGAAATACATATTGAAACAGTATTATTATCTAATTTTTGTCAATTGTACCACCCATTTCTTTTATAGAAAAAATTTTATTTAAGA
Organism: Sturnira hondurensis; assembly: GCF_014824575.4. NCBI lineage: Eukaryota > Metazoa > Chordata > Mammalia > Chiroptera > Phyllostomidae > Sturnira > Sturnira hondurensis. The sequence goes on along the minus strand of NW_028091847.1, from coordinate 2,088,899 downwards.
TCACACTAAATTGTATTTTGTTGTCCTGACTCTTTAGCTTCCAGTAATCTGGAACAGTCCTTTGGCCTTTATCTTTCATGACCTTAACATTTTGGAAGGGTACAGAACATTTATTTTGCAGACTGTACCTCAGTTTGGGTTAGTCTGGTGTTCCCTCATAATTAGATTCTGGCTGTGCATTGTTGGCAGGAATATCACGCAAGTGAAGCTGTGCTTTCTCTGTGCCTCTGATCCGAAAGCATTCGATGTCAATTTGTCCCATTACTGGTGGTATTAGCTTTGATTACTCGGTTAAGGTGGTGTCCGCCAGGTTTCTATGCTGTAAATTGTTGTTTTTCCCTTAGTAATTAATAAGTGCCTTATGGAGAAGCCATACTTCATTTTTATGTACCATATTTTTAGGACTATAAGATGCACCAGACCATAGGACACACCTAGGTTTTAAAGGAGAAGAACAGGGAAAAAAATTGAAGCAAAAAAATGGTAAAATATTTAATAACCTGTGACCGCACTCCACCCCCACCCCACCCCCACAGCAAGCCAGGTAAGCTACATTCGGACTATAAGACACACCCCTTTCCTCCCAAATTTTGGGGAGTGTGTCTTATAGTCCGAAAAATGCAGTAATCAAAATAATAAATGTTTTGCAACAATGATTTATTCTTTTGAAGTGTTTCAGTCCTCCACCACCAGTAGGTGACAGGTTTTCTGCAACACTGTTTTTTTTTAAATTGAATTTAATTGGGTGATACTGGTTAATAAAATTATACAGGTTTCAAGTATACAATTCTATAATACATCAGTTGTATGTTGTATTGCGTGTTCACCACCTAAAATTTAAGTTTTCTTCTGTCACCATTTATCCCCCCTTTACCCTCTTCTACTTCCTCCCACCCCCCTTTCCCTCTGGTAATCACGCTGTTGTCTGTGTCTGTGAGCTTTTGTTTTGTTTGCTTAATCCCTTCACCTTTTTCACCTGTTTTACCTGTTTTCACCCTCAATGCCCCACCCCTCTGCTAGCTGTCAGTGTGCTTTCTATCTCTGAGTCTGTTTCTATTTTGTCAGTTTATTTTGTTCGTTAGATTCCACGTATAAGTGAGATCATATGGTACTTGTCTTTCTCTGACTGGCTTACTTCACCCATTCTTTTTCTATTAATTGTTTAGATTTTTTTAAAATTTAACTTAGGTTTAGCCCTGGCTGGTGTAGCTCAGTGGATTGAGCACGAGCCTGCGAACCAGAGGATCACAGTTCAATTCCCAGTCAGGGCACGTGCCTGGGTTGCAGGCCAGTTCCCAGCAGGGGACTCAGGAGAGGCAACCATACATTGATATTCTCTCCCTTCTTCCCTTCCCCTCTAAAGATAAATAAATATAATCTTAAAAATAAATAAAATTTAGGTTTAATCCATCTAAAATTCACCCAGTATATGTTGCATAGGAACACAGTCTTCACCTTTCTCCACATAGTGAACAGGTTTTTCCAGCATTACTTACTTAACAACCTACCCCTTCTTTAGTGATAGTGGTGCCACATTTATTGCACATGACATTTTCATTTACATTACATTATATTAATTATATTATGTTATATACGTGGATCGGACTCTCTGTTGACCTATCTGTTCTCATACCACTATCATATCTGGCGGGGTTAGCACTACCTTTATCACTATTATTTTTTACATACTGACTTTGCTAATTTTGAAACTTTATTTCTCTATAAATACTGGAGTAAATTTATTACATTTTGGAAAATCCCCACAGGATTTTAATTGGGATTGTGATGAATGTATAGATTAACTGGAGGGGGGGTGGAAATAACATTGTTATTAAGCCATTCGATTCGAGGTAGTGGAATATCAGTCATTTCCATCTTATTATTAATGCTATCTATCATGTTCTTTTAACTGTAGTTTCCATACCTAAGAGGTTCACAATTACTTTCTGAAAACACTTGGGGCCACATATTTTTCAGAATTTAGAATATTTCAAACTTAGAAAGTTAGAGCACAGTAATGCTCTAATGCAACACCATGTATTATGTCACAGGCCCAGTGGGATCCGAAACAGTGTCCTGAAATCAGACACATCCACACTCCTGTTGCAAATCATATCAATATTCACAGTGAATGGGGTAACCGCATACGGTATGTGGCTTGTGATCATTCGAGTTTTTTAAAAAAAGATTTTACTTATTTTTAGAGAGAGGGAGAAGGAGGGAGGGAAACATCAATGTGTGGTTGCCTCTCATGCACCCCCAACTGGGGACCTGGCCCACAACCCACACATGTGCCCTGACTGGGAATTGAACCAGTGACCCTTTGGTTCACAGGTTGGTGCTCAATCCACTGAGCCATACCAGCCAGGGCGACAGTTCAGATTGTGGTATTAAATGAATATTGCCCTCAAACATTTTTTAAATGCTAGGATTTGAGGTTTTTTTCTGTTGTTTTGTTATCCTAATTTGGAGTGTCCCTAAGATATTTTGATCAATAGTTCTACTTGGTTATTTTTGTTTTTGTTTTTTTTAGATTTTATTTATTTCTTTATCTTTAGAGGGAAAGGAGAGAGGAAGAGAAACATCAGCGTATGGTTGCCTTTCGTGCATCCCCTGCTGGGAACTGACCTGCGGGGAACCTGTCTGCAACCCAGGAATGTGCCCTGACTGGGAATCGAACTGCGTTCATGTGGTTCGCAGGCCCACGCTCAATCCACTGAGCTACACCAGCCAGAGCCTATTCTAAAATTTTGGCTCCTCTGTTTGAATACTTTGAGTATTTCTACCTTAGAAAGCATATGTTATCTAGTTTATTGTCTTTCCCTTAGACCCCGCTAGGTGTCTGGTTAGTTTGGCCTGGGAGCTCCTATTCCCCCGAGGGTACCAGGCATTCTGCCTGGCTAGGGGTGTTGGGAAAGGTCTGAAGACCCACTCTAGTTCACCTGCCAGTGAGTTCAAGGAAAGTGGAGGGAAAGAGCCCTAGGGCAGAGGATACACAATACCGCAATTAATCACTCCCTGTTTGCTGTCACCTACCAAGATGTTTAAACCTTTTAAGGTCTTAGGAAGAAGCCAGAGGGGAGGAGGTAACTGACCTGCTCTAGGGTTTTGGAAAGAAGGAAGGAAAGGGTGACTGCCAAGGTGATTCAGTCACCCTCTCATCAGTGCCTCTCCTGGCAGGAATTTTGCACTACCTGATACTATGTCTAGAGGACTCTGATAGTTACTTATTTTTATAAAAATAAAGTCACATTATTCTGCAGTTTGCTCTTTTTCTTTCATCAATGCACCTAAGTAGAACCCATTCTCCTGACAACATGATGCTCCATGGTATGGATACACCATCACTCGCTCAACAGTTCTTCGGTGGACATTCAGGCTGCTTCCCTCTTTTTTTTTCTCTTGTCCCTAAAACAGGTTTGTTTGTATCCTTGACTGTGTTCCCTTAAACACTTGTGTATTTATTTCTATCGAGTAATTTCTCCAGTGTATGGTGGAAGGAACATCAAAAACTGGTTACTTCTAGGAGTGGGACAGAGGAAAGAAAGAAAGGGTGACTTTTTACTTTCCATTGAACACCCATTAAAGCTTCACATCCTAACTGTCCATAAACCTTATAATACTAAAAATATTACAGTGACACGTTGTAACAGTGTGACTACACTTAATGCCACAGAACTGAGCACTTAAAATGGTGAAGGTGGTAAATTTTGTTATGTATACTTTGCCACGATTTTAAAAATAAAAAGATATAATGAAATTGAAATAAACCCTGTGCAATCACATCATTCCCTAGCTTAAAAGCCCTCAAATGACTTTCCACTTGTTTTCAAGTACATTTGGAAATCCTCAACAAGACTCTAAACCCTGAACAATGCAGTAACTACACAAAACTTTATTTCTTGTAAGGCTCCAAGCTTTCTCCTCATAGCTTCACACACACTGTTCCCTCTGCTGGAAACCTCTCCCATCCTCTGCTTAGCTAATTCTTACTCCTTCATTTCTCATTGTTCAGAGTGGGGCCTTCTCCCATGACAGGCAAATTCCCTTATCATGATGATTGCATAGAAAAATGCAGTTTCTTGTAGCCACTATCATAAACCAAAAAATGAATAATAAAAAGGTCTAAACAAATGGAGAAACATACTACATTAAATAAGAAGATTGAATACAGTAAAGATGTCAATATAGTAAAGGGGATTCTATATAGTAAAGATGTCCCCAAATTGATAGACAGGTTTGATGCAATTCCTATCACTATCCCAGCAAGATTTTTAGTAGATATAGACAAGATTACTCTAAATTTATATGGAAAGGCACAGGAACTGGAATAACTGAAACTTTTGAAAACAAGAATAAAGTGGGAGGAATCACTCTACACAACTTCATGTCATCTTACATATCTTGTGTGTCCTCAGTAATCAAGGCTGTTTGGTATTGGCAGGAGGACAGATACACAGACCAATGGAACAGAATCGAGAGCCCGGAAACAGCCCCGCACAAGTATAGTCAACTGGTTTTTGACAAAAGGTGCAAAAGCAACTTTTGGAAGAAGGATCGTCTTTTCAATGGAGGAAGGATCGTCTTTTCAACAAATGGTGCTGAAGCTACTGAACATCCATAGAGGGAGAAAACAAAACAAAACCTTGACCCAAATCATTTCAACATATAAAAATTATTTCAAATGAATAAAAAAATTAAATGGTAAGATTGTAAAAGTTTTAGAAGCTAACATAAGAGAAAATCTTTGGGATCTAGGGCTTAGTGAAAGATTCTTAAAATGATACCAAAAGCATGACCCATAAAAGGAAAACACAATAAATTGAGGTTCTGATGTGTTGACAAGATGTTTAAAAAAGGAAAAACAGGGAACCCCTGTATGTTGCTGGTAGGAATGTAATTTTTTTCAACTGGCATGGAAAACCTCAGAGAATTACCATATGACCTAGCAACACCCACTCCTGGGTGTGCACCCAAAAGAACTGAAAGTAGGTGTTCAAACAAAAAGTGGTGCATGAAGGTTCAGAGCAGCTTTTTTCACAAGAGCCAAAAGGTGGGAAATACCAACGTTTGTAAACTGATGATGGATAAACAAAAGCAGTTCATCCAGACAACAGCATATTGTTCAGCCAAGAAAAGGGAATAAAATACTGATATATACTGCAACATGATGAACCTCAGAAACATTGTGCTGAGTGAAAGAAGCCAGACATGAAGGCCACATGTTGTAGAGTCTGTGTGAAGTATGCAGAATAAGGCAGAGTATAGAGACAGAAAGCATATGAGTGGTTTCCAGAAGCTGCAGTGGGGGTGGGGAATGGAGAGTGACTTTTTAATTGATACGGGGTGTCCTTCTGGGGTGATGAAAATGTCCTAGAACTGGGTAGTAGTGATGGTGGCACAACACCATGAACATTAAATTTACCATCGTTAGTGGTAAATTTTCTTTATCTGTATTTTACCACAATAAAACAGTGCATTTTATTGTATATACATTATGCCTCAATAAAAGTAGCATGAAATAGTACAATAACTGGGGCATTGGTGGATGCTAACACTTGTAGGAAAGATTTTACTGAATATTGGGTAGTTAGTTGCATAGGCTCAAACTATCTCCCCACAAATGTGCTTATCTAATTACAAAAAGAAAGAACAGCATGACAGTGGAAAAGCCTGGCGATCTTACTTGTGATGTAATTCACTTCACGTGTCAACTTGGAGGGTGGTTTTGGATGAGAGTAACATTTAAATTATTGACCTGTAATTAAGCAGACTTGTCCATAACATGGGTGGGCCTCATCCAATCAGTTGAAGGCTTGAGTAGAATAAAAAGACCAGCCTCTGGTGTGGCTCAGTGGAGAGTGCCAGCCTGCGAATCAAAAGGTCACTGGTTAGATTCCCAGTCAGGGCACATGGCTAGGTTTCGGGCTGGGCCCCTGGCTGGAAGTGGGCCAGAGGCAACCAATTGAGGTTTCTCTCACATATCAATGTTTCTCTCCCTCTTTCTCTCCCTCCCTTCCCCTCTCTCTAGAAATGAATAAATAAAATCTTTAAAAAAGAAAAAAAGACCAGTCTCTCCAGCAAGAGGGCATTTTCTAGTGGACTTCCTTCAGATTTCACCTGCACCACCAGCTCTCCTGAGTCTCCAGCCTACTGGCCCACACTTGCCTGCCACCATAATTGGGTGAGACAATCCCTTATAATAAATAAATAAATGAAAATATAAATAACATAGACACATACATAGATATGGGTACATCTCCTATTGCTTTTGCTTCTAACTGGGACCCTAATACAGCATTTGAATCCAATGATCAAAGTTCGTATCACCAGTAATAGTAACTGACGTGTACATCCTAATGTGATATAGTGAGATACCTCCATTACTTATATCTTTCAGGAGTGAATATCCTGAATCTAATCATGAGCAAACGAAGACAAACCCAGACTGAGGGGCATTCTATGAAAATGGTGAGAACTCTTCAAAAATGTCTGTATTGTGAAAGACAAAAAGAAATGAGAATCTATTTCCAATTAGAGTATGAGCCCTTCCAGACAGAGTCTGTATCTTTTTAGCTCTGTATTACCCGCCTTGTCCCTTATGTTTGCCACATCGCAGCCCACCCAAGCTCCGCACCATTCCTTAGCCTTACCTAGGGCCTCCTCTGCCTCCGGGAACCTGATTCTGCCCCCTCTGGAGCTGAGCTGCACCTCCCCTCCTTATCGCCCCCAGCTGCCTGCCATGCTGCACCCCAACCATCAGAGTGCTCCCAGCGGGGCCTTAGAGATCCTGCTTGCCATCCCCACAAAGCCCCTCTTCTTCCTAGTGCCACACTGCCCTGCCCCATCCTGCAGGGTGCTTTATGCCTCTTGTAGAGCTGGAGCTGCTGACCTGTCTCTCCCTCCAGTTGCCTTCAGCCAAGACAGCCTTCCCAGCAGGACCGCAGGGCTGGTCCAGCTTCCCAGCAAAGCTTGGCTTCTGCCAGTGTGCTATCTAGTCTCTGACAGGAACACTGTCTTCCTGGAACACTGTCGTACATCCAAGCTCTCCTGGGAACCAAAGAGAAGGATCTCTTACTTCATTTCCATATGTTTGAGGCCCCCCCTGACAACTGCTCCCCTGCAGCTTTGCGTTTGGCCTGAGAGCCACATGCAGATCTTGGGTCATTTGCAAGAAGTGCAGAGCACAAAACCACCATGGGGAGGTGGCCATTGCCTGGACTTCCCAGAGCCCTCAGGGCCTCGGCTGGTCCTGCCTGGAGCACCCGGAGGGCCTATCTGCCCACTCACTGCCAACTGCTTCTCCCCATGCCAGTAAGAGGAAAGCGCACTCAGAATGAGGCTGAGCATGGGTTCAGCAGAGAAGGGAGGAGAGGCATCTGGGACAGTGTGGACTACAGCTGGAGCTCCCCGTGGGCTGGGCCGTTGGGATGGTGTTATCCTTGTGCATTTCCACCACGAAGTTCCCTAGGAAAAGGCCAAGTGAAGGCCATCATGCTGAGTGGTTTGAGTAAGAGAAAGGGCTGTGTTCGAAGGCTTGGTTGCTCCAGAAGGCAGGAACTGTGGGTGGTGCTGACCCGGTCAGAAGGATGAAATGGGGAGGGGTGAGAACCCAAGTCTTGCTTGAAAGCCCCACTCCCCACCTGCTACCCCTCCCTCTCAGCTCTCTGCAAGTTCTTCTTGCAGAATCTGGGCGTGACCTCTGCAAGAAAGCTGGCATGATGGGTGACCCCAGAACATGGTCACTTCCCCCAGGGCTCCCAGGCTCCCCCTCAGGGACTGAGGAGAGGTTTTACAGGCTCCCTACCTGTTCGCAGCACAACACTGTCAAATTGTGGGAAAAATCTGCCAAGATAAAGGAAAACCTGTTCACAAGCAGAGATGTTTTTCCATGCTGCAGTAATGGTGTGGGGGTCACTGCTACAGTTAGGGGCTAGTCTGCAGCTACTAGAAGGCTCTGCAGGCTGGAAGGTCTCACCTCCAAGGCAGTGGGCAGCTGAAGTACAGGGAGTTGAAAGCCTGCAGTGGTGATCCTGCCCACCCTTCCCACCCTCAGAAAAAGTGGGGAGATTGTACTGCAGTGGCGGGAAAGCTGTCTGCTTTCTGGCGGGGGTAGTCGCTGCAGTGAGGGGGATCCTTGCTTGGAGTGAGTGGTCACTGAAGTGGTCACACAAGCTGAGGACACCTGCAGACCGGCAAGGTTTCTGCAGTGACGAAGGAGCTCTCTGCGAAGGAAAGGGGATGGCTCGTTGGGGCGCGGGGTCCAACGGTGAAAGGGCGGTGGGGTTCGCGGCAGTGGTGAGGGCGGGTCACTGCAGAGATGGGGAGCCTAGGTAGAGCTGGGAGACGGGGAGCGAGGGCTGATGCTGGGACGGCTGTGGCCGCTGCAGTGCTAAGGGGCTGCAGGCTGAGCAGCTCAGCGGCATTTGCAGGACGCCTCCCCTCCCGAAGGGCAGAATGGGTGGGGCCTCGGAGGCCTCAGTCCGCTCTGCTGGGGGCTGTGGCGGTGCAGCGACTTGGACGCGGTCGCTGCACTGCGGTGCCCTGTCTGGCTGGAGCCGCCGGGCTGGCGCGGAGGAGGCACCGCACACGAGGTGGGAGGGGCTGGAGGCGCGGGAGCCGCGGCCGCCGCAGCGGCGGGCGGGGCGGGGCGGGGCGGGGCGGGGGCGGGCCGGAGGGGCGGCATTACGGAGCCGGGGCGGGATCCGCACCCTCGGGGCCGATGCCCCTGAGCGGACTCGGAGCGGCCACTGCGGGAGTCTGGAGCGGGAGTCCGGCAGGAGCCCGGGCTGAGCGCGGCCCTCGGCGCAGAGGCGGCGCAGCACACCTGGCCCCGTCGTGGCGCCCACAGCTCCGCAGAGGACGCGACGGTGAGGCTGGGGCTGCCTGCGGGGAAGGGCGACCCCTGGACCCAGCGCACTGCATTCCTGACTGCTCGGCTGGGGGCGGGGGCGACTGCAGCCCCCACCACACACACGCGCGCGCGCACACACGCACACACGCACACAGAGACACGCGCAGGGATAAGCTCCGCCAGGGTGCGGAGAGGGGCCCCGCACGGACCTCCGCTGGCCCTATACTTCTCCGGGCCTTGGCTCCGAAAGACCCCTCCTTTCGCTTCTCCACCTCGCTCTTCTCATCCCAACCCCCGCCGCTCCGGCCCGCAGCCCCTCTCAGTGCCCAGGTCAAATGGGCGCGGGAGGAAGGAAGACTGCGGCCCGGGGGCTGCCAGTCCACCCCGCCCCTTGCTGCCCCTGGCTGGGCGCGGGGCGCCCGGGAGGACGCTGGCCCTTTAAAACCTCCGCACGCGGAGTGCCTCCACCCCCCGCCCGCTCCACTTCCGACAGCTGGCAGCTGCGGGGAGCCCCGGGGCCCGGCAGGTACGGGGTGGCGGGGCGGCCTGGGAGCGGGTGGTGGAACAGCTGTGAGCCCCCGTCCTCCGCCCCTGGAGGAGCGGGACCGCTTGGCGCCCTGAGCGCCGGTTAATCAGTAACCCTCCGCTCCCCGGAGCTGCACGGCGCCCAGGCTTCCCAGGTAACGGGCGAGGATGCGGGTCTCGCATCCTCCCCGCGCGCCCCTCTGCACCTATCGGCCGGTCCAGCCTCGGGTCAGCCCTGCGGGTCCCGTCCTCTTGCGTGAGTTAGGAAGCTCCAGCGGGCTTTTCCAAGCGCGGGGGTTGCCTTGAGCTCACCCTGCGCACCCCTTCACCCAGCATCCCTCCTCAGGGCACCATGCCCGGCTTGTACTGCCCCTCCAGCTGGACGCCGCTGCCCCTCACCGACTCATGGGTCCGGGCCTGCGCCAACGGACCCTGCCTCAGCCTGCGGGCCCGGCTCACTTACCACAACCCGCAGCCTCAGCCAGTTGACGGTGAGGCCCGGAGGGGGCGCAGGGCGCTGGGGAAGGGTGCGGGGCGAGAGCCGACGCCGCTCGTGCCCCCGCCCTAGGTGTGTTCGTGTACCCGCTGGCCGAGGCCGAAGTGGTGTCGGGCTTTGAGGCAGAGGCGGCAGGACGGCGAGTCTCCTTCCAGCTGCAGAGCAGGCGTCGTTTGCAGAGCGAGTGCTGCCAAGCACTGGGTCCCGCGTTGGGGTCCTCGATGCCCCGCCGCTGCTCGCAGGGTGAGTCCGGGGAACGCCCGCCGCCAGTCTGTTCCTGCACCTGCTTTGCTTGCGTCCCGAGCTGCCTCCTCCCCCTCCTGCCCCCTCCGGCCACTGATTCTTTTTTCCACTCGTTGATTCATCCCTTTATTCAACAGTCACTGACTGCGCACCTGGCCGATGCCAGGTGCTGGGGGGCCATGACCCAGGCCTGACCCAAGGGCTTCAGCCAGGGAGACAAACACAGCAGGCAGTCACACGTCTGTCCCCCCTTCTGGAGCACTAGCTCCTGAGCTGGGACGAGGCTTTAGTCACTTCCAAGTCCCAGCGTCTCACACCACAAAGGGGTTGGGTGAGTGCTGGGTGGGGATGGAAGCCAACCCCTGTGTTAGTTTTCATGAAGTGCACTTTATTCTTTTATTTACTTATTTGTCCATTCATTTGATTTCTGCACATGGATTTACAATCTGAGTGAGAAGTGGGACAGAATCCAGTGATTCTGCCCCACTGCATAAACCCAGCAGATAGCTAGAAGCCAAAGTAGGAATGTTCCAGAAGGAAGTGGAGCCTTCATTTGACTGGCAGGAAGGGGGATGCAGTGAAGCCCAGAGGAGAAAGGCTCTCCAGGCAGGGCCAATGGCATAAGGAGGTTTAGAACTAAGTTGTGCTGGGGGATGGTAGTGAAATACCCCGTGTGTATGGTGATTTACGTTTTACAAAGCCAGTCACTGGTGTCGTCTCATTTGAATCTAGAGAGGTACGTGATGAATCCAAGCGTAGTTCTCCTTCTCCCTTTTATAGTGGTGGAAATAACAGCAATGGTCTCCTAGGTGCTGGATGCTTTGCATGTATTATTTCGTTTATTCCTCACAGTGATCTTTGAGATATAGTCACTATGGCCCCCCATTTTATAGATGAGGAAACTTAGGCTTCTCGAAACAAGAGAGTCCTCCAAAGGACAGAGTTAGATCCACAGAGCCAAGGCTCAAACTGTGCTCTCTCCATGGTAACAGGCGTCCTCAAGCCTCAGTTGGCTGAGAAGGAAGCCTCTTTCTCTTTCTTACCTTCCATCTTTCCCCCCTTCATTTATTCCGCAAGCAATTCTCAAAAAAATGGATGAGTGATTACTGTGGAGAAGTGAGGTGAAGTAGGGCTGCATGGGTGGGTCTGGGCCGGACCAGCCCCTGTAAGGCCTTGACTGCCGCTGCTGCTGCTTCCACCTGGCTGTTTCCGTAGCAGCAGGGCTCCCCCATCTCCAGACAAACCTGTGATCTAAGTGAAAGGGTGTGCTTGGTATGCAAACACAGCTTCACGCCCTCTGGCCAGCTTCCATGAACATTACTGCTCCTGAACTCCTCTTGGGTCAAAAACTCTGAAGCCACTCCCAGGAGGCAGTGGAAAAGTCCTTTTTATTCATGAGCAGGGCATTTGAGGGTCCCAGGCTTCAGGAGATGTCAGTCCACAGGGGATGGCCCTTTAGGAAGATTATTCCCAAGGGCTGAGTGGATAGGGGCAGACAGGGGTGGAGGGACAGAGAGGATGGGTCTCCCAGGATCTTGGCATGGTGTGGGCATGCACTCCTCAGCCCTCTGTTAGCAGTGTTGTCTGTCATTGCTCCCTTTTATAATGACAGCCAGATCCTTTCAACATCCATCCATCTCTCTACTGTCGATCATTTCGTCTCTTTCCTGCATCCCTCATGCACTAGCCCGTTGTCTCTCCAGCCACACAAAGCACCCCTTGCCCAGGCTCCCCTGACTCAATGCCTGCTCCCACCCCTACCTTCCCTCATCTTTTCTGCTGCTATCCCCCTCTGACCCCCTTTCTCACTCATCATAGGTCATCTTGTCTTGGATCTGGCCCAGTCCCAGTCCACACTGGTGCTGCCCACTGGCCTCATCACCCCGGCGGGCACCATGACAGTGACCCTGTGCAGCAGCCGGGCGCTGCCCTCAAGGCCTGATGGGGTGCTGTGTGTGGCTCTGCCCTCTGTGCTCACCCCACTGGCCCCGCCAGGTCCTCCGGGCGCCCCCAGACCTCCGGGGCTCTGTGACGACAGGTTGGGCCTATGGTGATTCTCTTCGTCCCTCCCTCGGCTTCTCTGGGTTTAGTGCGGGTGAGGGGGCTTTGGCACGGTGCCCCTGGGATGGGCAGGGGGGAGAAGGGGCCAGTCAGCCAGAGGGGTTAAGGGTCTCTGTAGTGGCCCAGTGACTCTCCTTGTGCTCCCTTCCAGCCCTACCAGCTGCTTTGGGGTAGGCAGCCCTCAGGAGGAAGGTCTGGCCTGGGAAGAGCCAGCTGCCCCTCCGGACGTGTTCTTAGGCCCTGCCCGCTGCCCTGCCCCATACACCTTCTCCTTCGAGATGCTCGTGACTGGGCCATGCCTACTGGCAGGTGGGTGCCCCTCCCAGCATAGCTGACTGGGAAATAATTTAAGGCTCAGGGATGGGAGGAACACAGGACAAAAAAAAGACAGGGACCTAAGATGTAGAAACCTCCAGTCTCACAGCGGGGGAGCGTCCTCTGGACATTTCTGTACTACTCACACACCCCTCAGTTTGTCAGTGTCATTCATTTACATACTACTCCTCTTACCAATGGGAAGAGAGAGGCTTACAGTGAGAGCAGTCCAAGTCATGAAGTGGAGTTTCCTTGTGCAAGAAGTGGGGGAGAATGCTAAATCAGCAATTGGTTTGACCAGCCAGGACAAGAGCTGGGAATCTGCCTCCCACCCCATGGTAGCAGGGAAACCCGCTCTGGTCCATTTGAGTCTATGATCGGGCCGTGAGCTGAATTTGTGGTCCTTGCCCCCCCACCTCCATGGTCTGCAAAGGCGGTGTTTGTGTTCTTGGTGCTGACCTGGAGTGGGGCGATCACCACCCCTCCTTGTGTCTATGTCCCTCAGGCCTGGAGAGCCCCTCTCATGCTCTGCGGGCAGATGCCCCACCTCATGCCAGCTCTGCAGCCACCATCTGTGTCACACTGGCTGAGGGCCACCGCTGTGACCGGGCCTTGGAGATCCTGCTGTACCCCAGTGGTGAGAGCCTGGGGCACACAGTGGGCCAGCTCTGACCAGCTTCAGGACCACCTGGGTAGTATTTTTCAAATTTGGATGTCTGGGCTCTAAGCCAGATGGACCCACTCAGTTGCAAGGATGAGCCTGGTGGTGCAAGGAGGCTGGGCCTTCCAGGTCCTCCCAGGACATCAGGACTGGGCAGCTGGGACCCAGAGACAGAGACTTCCTGACAGGGCTATGTCCCCTCCTCCCCAGAGCCCCACCAGCCACACCTGATACTGGAGGCCGGCAGCCTGAGTTCAGCAGAATATGAGGCCCAGGTGAGGGCCCGCCAGGACTTCCAGAGGCTCCAGCGAAGGAACAGTGACATGGACCAGCAGGTATAGCTTCCTGGGGGCCTGACCTGGCTGCTAGAAAGATAGAAAGAGGCCCCAGGGCTGGGTCCTGCTGCCAGCCCAGGTTGGAGCTGCGCTAAGCTTGGCCCCAGATGCATCTGAACTCCCATGTTCAGATGTGGTTCCTGCAGCGGCGCTTCCACAAAGACATCCTGCTGAACCCCGTGCTGATGCTGAGCTTCTGCCCGGACCTGAGCGCCAAGCCAGGACACCTGGGCACAGCGACGCGAGAGCTCCTCTTCCTGTTGGATGGCAGCATTATGGCATACAAGGCCTGTGGGGGCGCGGTGTGGGCAGGCCTGGGGTGGGTGGGGCAGTGGGCTGAGGTGGGCTGCAGCTTGCGTGCACACACATACTGTCTCTCTTCTCATGCACAGATGTTCTCTCCCAGATTCCAAGAGTTTCTCATACGTAAAGTTGCATTCAGATACACCTAATCCCAAAGCCAAGTGTCATACACACCTCCAGAGTCACATGCACAAAGGTCTCTCACATACTCAGAGTTGCCCTCACACTCCCAGGTTTTCCCTCCCAGAGCCTTTCTCAGAAAGTCTCTCACACATAGGGCCTGTCCCAGATTACCACATCCACACCCTCATTTTACACATGGTCTGGAACGGGCTGGCCATCTGGTGTCCCTTACTCTCTACCGGGGCCTATGGGACCTGCCTCATACTGTCCTCCCTCCCCCTCCCCAGGATGCCATTGTTTTAGCTGTGAAGTCGCTCCCATCCCAGACTCTCATCAACCTGGCCATGTTTGGCACCTTGGTGCAGCCCCTCTTCCCAGGCAGCAGGCTTTGCAGTGATGTGAGTGTGGTCCGGGAATCTGGGGGTCTAGTGGAAAGGTTCCCGCCCAGCGAGGCCCAGCCCGTGCCTTCTCCCTCCAGGACACGGTGAAGCTGGTCTGTGAGAGTCTTGAGACCCTGCAGGCTGCAGGAGGTCCCCCGGATGTGCTGGCTGTGCTGGACTGGGCCTTGGGGCAGCCCCAGCACAGGGCCCACCCTCGGCAGCTGTTCCTGCTCACTGCTGCCTCACCCACAGCCGTCACTACCCACCAAACCCTGGAGCTCGTGAGGTGGCACAGGGGGACAGCAAGGTATGGAGTGGGCAGAGACAGGGGCCTGAGATCGACCCCCAGAGAGGATCCTGAAGGTCACCGTGCTTCTTTCATCAGGTGCTTCTCCTTTGGGCTAGGGCCTGCCTGCCACCAGCTGCTTCAGGGTCTGTCTGCCCTCAGCAGGGGCCAAGCCTACTTCCCGAGGCCTGGAGAGAGGCTGCAGCCCATGGTAAGCTTCAGCCTGGACCCTGTTCCCTACTCCTGAAAGTCCTTCCCCTGAGTTACACTGAGTCTGAACCAGAACCCAGTCCAGTTGTGGGGTCTCCTGGCTTCTCTCCCCCACTCCAGTCCCTACTCTCCCCTGAGATACCAATCAGGGGAGGAGCTATAGGCACTGCTGTGCAGGGCTTCAGGAGGCTAAAGGTGGAGGGACATGGCCTCTGACCACCCCCCAAATACTATTCTCAGTGTATTCGGGTACTGAGTCATATCCTTGCTAAGTCTTGCCTCATTCACATGGCACAGCTCAGGCCAGGAGATGGACCAAGCCCTGAGGACTGAGCACTCAGCCCCCTTGCTTATTCCTACCCCCATTCCTTCCCCTGACCCCAGCCTGACCCTCATCCCCTCAGCCAGAGGCTAGGCAGATAGCATCAGGGGAAGGGCAGCCTTTCTGCTGTCAGCTGTGTGGCTCCTCTTTTCTCTCCCATGGCCTCCCTCTGGGCGCTCCTCACAGCTGGTGCAGGCTCTGCGGAAGGCACTGGAGCCCGCTCTGAGCGACGTCTCTGTGGACTGGTTTGTGCCCGATGCAGTGGAGGCGCTGCTGACCCCCCGGGAGATCCCAGCGCTCTACCCTGGGGACCAGCTGCTGGGCTACTGCTCACTCTTTAGGGTGGATGGCTTCCGGCCCCGCCCCCCTGGGGTAGGCCTGGGCTGGGGTGTGGGAGGTGGGCCTGGGATGGCAGAAGCCCCTGCATCTCTTCCAAACCCATCTTCCATTTCCTGTGCCTACCCACCCAACTCTCCCCCAACCTCCAGGCCTCATCAGGGATCCACTGCCGCCCCCCACCCCAGGTGACTGCAACCCACCTGCTCTCGAGGTCTTCCCCTGAGTTGTTCTTTGAAGTGTTACCCTTGGGTTTTACCAAAGGTCATCAAATCACACAGACACAGAGAACGGCTCCAGCATTTACTGTGAGATTTTTGTCAAAACTTGCTGACTACTTCACAGAGTGCCCTGCAGAAGGCACCATTGGGTTATCTCCTGTAACGTTCCAGGACAGATGGAGCACAGCCCAGATGAAACCTCAGGTCTCGGCCCTGCCAGGCACTAGCCATCTAACTTTGGGCTAGTCTTGTCACCTCTCTGAGACTGTTTCCTCCAACTCACTTTTTTTTTCATAGAATTGTTGTAACAAGAGGTTATAATGTACACACTCTTGGTAGCATACCCGACACATAGTAGGAGCTGGAGATAGGATAGTTATTATCATGGAAAGCTTTCTCTCAAAGAAAAAGAACTAAGCATGCTTCTTCCTTTTTGATCATGAAAGCTATATAATGGACTGTTTGCCTTTTTGCCTGGTTGCCGGGAAGCTCAGGGCCAGACCCGAAGCTCAGCCAGCTGCTCTGTGAACCCTGTGGTGAGCGTGGATGCTTCCTCCCGCCTTAGTGCTAGGCTTTCCTTTCTGGTTTATTAACTTTATTGCTTCCTGCAGTTGGCCACCTTAAATCCTGTTTGGAAAGAGGCAGCATCGAACTGCAGTCTGTTTTTTCCCCAATGACTGTTTCTGTCTAGGGCCAAGAGCCTGGCTGGCGGAGCTTGGGTGGCTCCGTCTTCCCATCCCCAGAAGAGGTGCCATCGGCCACGAGCCCTGGCACTGATCCCATTGGCACCTCAGAGCCACTGGGAACAGGCACTGTGTCAGGAGAGCCATCCAGCTTGTGGGCTGCTGGGGACTCAGAGCAGAGTGAGTGCTGGGCACATGTGTGTGGCTATATCGGGGGAGAGGGCAGTGGGAGAGGCTAGGGCCAGGGTCCATTCTCTTGCCTCCGTTAGGTGCTGATGCTCTGACAGACCCAGTCACGGACCCTGGACCCAACCCCTCTTCTGACACAGCCATATGGCGCCGCATCTTCCAGTCCTCGTACATTCGGGAGCAGTATGTCCTCACCCACTGCTCTGCCAGCCCTGAGCCAGGCCTGGGCTCCACGGGCAGCAGCGAGTCCCCCAGATCCCAGGGCCCTGGCTCCCCGGAGGGCAGTGCTCCTCTGGATCCCCCCTCTCAGCAAGGCTGCCGCAGCCTGGCCTGGGGGGAACCTGCAGGCTCCCGCTCCTGCCCCCTGCCTCCACCCCCACTAGCTCCAGTCAAGGTGAGACTCAGTTCCCATCTATTCGCCACAGTGAGTCTACAGAGATGACAGCAGGTGGCATGCAGTGATGAGCAAAGGGACATGGTGTTCTGGGGGCTTAGAGTTAGGGTGGCTAACCCTGTCCAAGGGAGTCAGGAAAACAGGGGCTGTATCTGGGAGAGTAGGTAGAAGTGAGCCAGGCAAAGAGGGACACGACATGAACAAACACAGATGTGTAACCACCTTAAGTGAGAAACAGAGTGTGGAGAGAGATGGCACTGGGGAGTCAGAGGCCATGAGCAGCCTGGCCTTTCTCCTACAGGTGGCAGCAGCCAGTCAGGGTTTCAGACAAAGGGGCATTCGGCCAGTTGTGGGTGTATGCGTGATGGCCAGGAGCTCTGTATTCCTTGACTGGTGGATCCCATTTCTCACACGCAGGCTGGAGCCTTGAGTGCTGAGGTGCTGGGCCGTCGACGCAGAGTGGCTCTGGCTGGCCGAAGCCTCTCATCACCCCCAGGCCGGGTGAACCCAGTCCTTGGCCATCCCTGGCACCCCTCTGTGGGCGCAGCACCTGATAGGCCAGGCCCTGAGTCAGGGCAGCAGCTGGGACAAGGCGTGGACAACTCAGGTGAGGGTTGGATGGAGAGTTGGGTTCTGACACCAAGATCTTGGGAAGGTGGAGCCCAGGGCACCACCCTGCCCCATCCCTGCCATTGTCTCCTCAGGAACCCTGTTCTCCCCAACCCCCATGGACTGGGACACGTGGATGGAGCCCCCCTTCTTGTTCACAGCTGTGCCCCCCCATGGGGAACCGGCTGCCCCGGCAGTGCCACTGCCTCCCCAGGCCCCACGCTGCCATGTGGTGATCCGGGCCCTGTGTGGGGAGCAGCCTCTGTGCTGGGAGGTGGGTGTGGGGCTAGAGACACTTTGGGGGCCTGGGGATGATGGCTTACCACCTCCATCATCCCCTGAAAGAGAAGGTGCTTGGGACCAAGCACTCCATCGGCTGACAGCGGCTTCCGTGGTCCGGGACAATGAGCAGCTGGCTCTCCGAGGGGCTGAGACTATGGCGGACTGGGGTGAGTGGCTGGTGGGCCCCACCAGGGACCAAGGAGCCTGTGTGGGGCGGAGCGGCGGAGGAACAGGTCTGTGTGTTTGGTCACTCTCTGCACCTCACTTTGCACACAAATGACGAGGTGGCTCACCCACACTAACGAGGAAAAAAAGGAGGCGGGGCAATTGGAAAAATGGATAATAAAAGGGATGGGAGAATAAAATTTTATTGAAGAGGCACACCATGAGGTTATGTGCCTTTGCAAGCATGGGACCCCAAATTAGAAAGCTTCTTAGCAACCAACAGAGGGAAATGAGATCTTGTAAGGATTCACAGTGCCCATAACATAAAAACAAATGTCATTCAGGAAGACTGTTAAAGTCATATGCAGTTAAAACTTTGGTTCTTCAGTACACTAGCTAGTCTCCAAGTGCCTACTAGTAACACAGGACTAGTGGCTACCACACTGGATCATGCACACAGAGAACAGTTCCATCACCACAGGAAGTGCTGTCGGACAGTGCTGAACCGAGTGGATGAAAGGGCCCCATCAGTGCTTCCTGAATGGCAGGCGGCCAGGAGGCCCTGCTGTGGGTGGAAGGACTGACCTAACCCCATCTTGTCAAAGTCGGGGAGTCCAAACTGGTCCTGATCCTGAGAAGCTCCACTCTGTTCAAGGACAGAGAAGGTGTGGGCACACCAAGGTTTTTTTCTATGGAGCACTCTGTAGAGGGTGGGTGTGCACCCACCCCGGTTCAGCAAACTGCTCCCTGGTTTCACAGGCCATGCCCGCAGGTCCCGGCTCCGAGCCCTTCAGACAAGCAAGGTCAGCTCTGCCCCCTCCTGCTTCACCTGCCCTGTAGCTGTGGACGCTGCCACTAGGGAGGTCCTGCCCTCAGCCCTGCAGGTGCGGAGCTCAGGTAGAGTCCCTCCTGGGTAACCTCTTAGTGCTGGCCCTCGCCTCACTGGCTATCCTCCTAGACAAACCTCGGCCCTGTCTCCTGTGCCCGCAGAGCCAGCTGAGCCCCCAGGCACCCCAGCAGGCATCCCTCCTGCTTCTCAGGGCCCTCTAGATGCAGCTCCTCTGCCCACAGCTGTCTGCTGTAGAGGTAACAGTCAAGTCTGGGGAAGTGGTGGGAAGCGCCTGGGCTTAGGGACCACCACGGCACTGCCTGGTTCTAAAGCAGCACTTCAGGGTGGCTCTCTGGCAGGTGGCTTGGACCTGAACCAAAATGAAAACTCTAAGTCTGCTTTGGGGGACCCTGCAGCCCCTACTGGAGGTCCTCCACACATGTCCCCACAGCTTCCTTTGAGGCTCAGCCTGGGTCGTTGGAAGGCTGCAGGCCCAGAAAGCACTAGACTCTGCAGCCCCAACACAGCCCAGGCGAGTGATGGCCACAGTGAAGGCAGCAACCACGACTATCTGCCCTTGGTGAGGACTCGGGAGGTGGAGGGTGGCATTGCCAGGGCCAGGGCACTGTCTCAGCTCACTTTTCCCCCCACCTCCTCTCTCCTCAGGTACGGCTGCAGGAGGCACCTGGCTCCTTCCGCCTGGATGCCCCCTTCTGCACTGCAGTGCACATCCCACAGGAGCGCCTGTGCCGGGCCTCACCCTTTGCTGCACACCGTGCCAGCCTCAGCCCCACTTCAGCCTCATCTCCCTGGGCACTCCTGGGCCCTGGTGTTAGCCAGGGTGACAGTGCTACAGCTTCCTGCAGCCCATCCCCCAGCTCAGGCTCTGAGGGTCCAGGCCAGGTGGACAGCGGGCAGGGTTCAGACACAGAGGCCTCAGAGGGTGCAGGAGGGGAGGCTGGTGCTGACCTTCGGGGCAGGACCTGGGCCACAGCAGTGGCACTTGCGTGGCTGGAGCACCGCTGTGCCGCTGCCTTTGGTGAGTGGGAACTGGCGGCAGCTAAGGCTGACTGTTGGCTGCGGGCACAGCATTTGCCTGATGGCCTTGACCTGGCCGCCCTCAAGGCTGCGGCCCGGGGTCTCTTCCTGCTGCTACGCCACTGGGACCAGAACCTGCAGCTACACCTGCTGTGTTACAGCCCAGCAAACATGTGAAGGCTGCCCACTGCTGGGGCTGGTGCCCCCCAACAGACTCAAGTCACTGCCACCAGGGCTGGACTCTCGGTGCTGGGAGGGGGTAGGTGAGTGGCAGCCTGCCCCCAACTGCTTCTCATCCCCTTCCTAGGATCCTCTTGCCCCCACAGAAAGTGCCTGCCTGTGCTCTCTCCTGCTCCTTCCCACCTCTTCCCCGAGCTCTGTACAGTGCAGTGAAAGGGGAGAGAGCCACAGCCCCCAAACCCTAAGCAATAAAGTGCCTCTTAAAACTGCCTGAATGAGTTATCTTCCATGTGCATGCCCCTCACAACCTGGTCTAGGCACCTCTATGTAGGCTGCACAGAAGTGGACTTGGTAAGGTTTATTGGGAAGCGCACAGAGTCCATCCACACCCAGGGTCCGAGAATGGGGAAGAGGTGGATCTCAGTGGGCTTTCTTGCTGTGAGAGATGCTCTTGGGGAAGGGCTGGGGGCCCAGCCAGAGCTGCAGCAGGATGACAGCATGGCATATGTGCAGGGCAGCAGAGCTGCACGACGTGGATGGGTATGTGTTCCAGGAGAGCTCAATAAGTCCCAGCACCAGCAACCTGGAGATGAGAAATACACTCCAGGTTTTGTCCAGTTTCTAGGCCCCAGCCCTTTAGCTCACCCCAGCCCCTCCGTGGTCATGGCCGTGGGACAAAGAGCTCCCTGATCCTTCCCCTCCCCTGGGTCATCCCACCCAGTACCTGAGCAGGTGTGTGAGCCAGCGTGCCGGTGTGGCCCACAGGAGGTAGGGCAGTGTGTGGAAATACCAGACGTAGAACTGGTAGTGGAGAGAACGGCTGAAGCAGATGCCAATGAAGTTGGAGGTGAAGAGGATAGAAACAATCTGTATGCAGTGGTCAAGGCCAAGGGCAGGAGCTGAAGGGGCAGGAATTGGGGGTGGGGTGGGGGCAGGCAGGGAGGTTCCAAAGCAGAAGGGTAAAAGTTTGGGGGTCAGATAGCCCCCCTGCTTCTACCATTCCCAGATGCATATTTTTGGATATGCATCTTTTTCTCCCTTCCCCTCTCTAAAAAATAGATTAATAAATAAAACATTAAAAAAATGTTATAGAGTGTATATGTTATAGAGTGTATATATATCTCTCAGTATAATGCCAGGCAGAGGACGAGCACTCATAATCACTCAGTAATATTTAAAATTAAGAATAAATATGTTTAAATATGCAAATGCTCAGGACAGTGTTTGGTACAGAGCAGGAGCTCTAAGCAAGGGCCCTGTGGCTACTACTAGTGCTTCTTTTTCTCTCCATGTCACCAGCCATCCAGGGCTACCTGACCAGGGACCCTATCTGCACCTGGAGATGGCAATACTTACCTTCCCATGATTTAAAGGATATGGTTGGGTGTGAGGGGCTGGGGTGGAACCTTCCTTTTGGAGGGATCCTTCAGCAGCGACAGGATACTTTCTCCCGTCCTGGAGAGACGCCATTCAGACATCCATCAAGCCCCCGTCATGGGACAAGCTCTAAACTCACTTCCATGAGCTCAACGTCTTCCCCCAAGCAGCCCCAAGGCCCAGGCCCATCACTCCTCCCCCAACTGTGCTGGTGGCACTGCTCCCCTTTCTCACCTGTGCCACCTGCACAGAACGAAGAATGAGAGCAAGGTGAGGTGGGTGGCTAACAGTGCCAGATGGAAGGCACGATGCAGGAACAGGGTCTCGGGGAGGAAGCGCCAGTTCACTGTCCAGCGGAAGAGAAACTGGCGGCCAAGGTCAAAGGAGCGGGATAGGTAACCGATGGGGTTCTCCAGCAGGAAGGGCAGCCCCAACACCACCTGAGGACGGGTGTGATGTCAGCAGAGCTGCCCAGGCTCCCCTCCAGCCTTGTGCTGGTCAAGGGAGTGGGAACAGGGCAGAAGTCTCAGAGGTTTCTTAAATCCCATTAAAAATAGCAAGAAAGCCAGCCTCCCTCTCTTGCCTGCCAAAGTCTGGGGCCAAGGAAGCCGAGGATGCTGGTAATAACAGTGGTTTAAGTCATAAATGGGCAGAGCTAGAAAGGCCCTAAGAGACCATCTAGTTCAACCTTCTTATCTTACAGCTAAAGAAACCAAAGCCCAGAGAAGTAGTGCCTGCCCAGCCCAGAATCAACTCCAAAACCATTGTCTCTTGGCTTTGACGAAGTCTCAAGGTGAGAAGAGTGGCCTCCCCTTCATTAAAAAGGGGAAGGAGTAAGGTGGGAGTACCTGTAGGACAGCACAGATGCCCAACTTGGGGAGGGCCCCACGGAGGCCAAATTGTGTGAGGAGAAGGAACAGTAACCCAGGGGCAAAGAGGAGCACATTCATCTTCACAGAGACTGCCAGGCTAGGGTGGGTAGAAGAGAGGAAGGGTGGAGATCAGCCCCAGGGCCATGCATCCCACCAAAAGATGCATGCCCCCCGCCCCCAACCATCATAGCAACCCCTCCCCTTGACCACCAAGCTCCAGGATAGGGCCCACACTCAGAACTGCTGGGGGAAAGGTAAGGTAGCCTGGAAGGAGGCTGGGGGGATAGGGAGTAGATATCTAGTTTCTATGCCCAGACTGAGCAAGCAAACATATACTGAGTATTAAGAATGTTCAATGACCAACACCAAGAACAGATGCTGTCTGGAAGGAAGAGAGGATGGGAAGAGGGGATGCGTATGTTGTGGGTTGGAGTGGAGACTTTCTACAGATCCTGGACTCCCCTACCAGGGCCCTGACTGACCTATATTGTCTGGCCACTCCCTTACTCCCTCTGCTGCAGAAAATCGGGAAGAAAGTAAGGGAAATACAAAAAGTAACAAAGGGGACCAGGTGGGTGGGATGTTGACCTGAAACAGCAGCAACCCCAGCCCCAGCGCTGGGCCAGCAAAAGGTTGATACTGAGGAAGAGCAGCGCCATAGCTACTGGGTCATTGAAGAGCCGCAACACAAAGATGGAGTGGACACGGTAAGAGGCGCAGCACATGAAGAAAAAGACGAAGGGAGGTACCTAAGAGGTGGGCAAAGTGGGGAAGGTCAGATCACCAACCCACAGCCATCACCACACTGCAGCCCTCCCAGGTTAGGGACCCAGGTCCTGGTATTGTGGACTCACCTTGCAGGTCTGGTGGTAGATCAAAAAAACAAGCAGCAAGGTGGCCAGGTAGAGCACAGCAAAGATATGCTGGGCCATGCGGATGTCAGTGCCCTGGCCAGTGACATAGTACAGCCCCATAAAGATGTACACAAAGCCAGCTGGGTACCTGAAAGATGAGAGGGAAGTGAGTCTGGGTGAGGCTACCCAGCCTGGTATCTAGTCAGCCCCTCACACCCTCGCTGAATCTCCTGTCTCCACTCACACCAGAGGTCCAGTGTCACCCTGCAATTGGGTATAGTCATAGGTGCCATTGATGACGCCCTCTACCTCAGCCATGTAGGCCTTCCAGTCAATCTCTGTATCTGGAAAAGGAAAAAATGGTGTGGTTACTTTCAAGTCCAGAACTTTTCTGCTCTCGAGACCTCCAGCCCATCAAAGTACAGAACTCCAGTTCATTCTCAGAACTTCTTTCACAGCCTCTGACCTAAATGCATACCTGACATTCTTTGGGTGAACCCAGGCACCTCAAACGCAATACGTCTGTGATTGAACTTATAATCCAGTCCAAACCTGCTCCCCTTCCTGGATTCCATGAATGGCATCACCAACCTCCTAGCTGCCCAGGCCATAAACCCTGAAACTTCTCCTTCATTTCTAAACCCCACTTACCTCATCCTGTCTATTCTTCATTCTACATATATCTACTGTCTCATCCTTCTCTACTATTACATACCCAAATTTGGGCCTAACATAACCTGTACCCTGAATTGTGCAAGAGCTTCCTAATTAGGCTCCCAGCTTCCACTTGCACCCTACCGCAATGTATTTGCCACCCTGCAACCAGGAGCTCTTCCTATAATAGAAATCATTTCATGTCCCTCTGCTTAAAACCCTTCAACGATTCCCAAGGCTCTTTAAATAAAGATCAACCTCTATTATTCCCATTTTTAGAAGAGTACTCTATGAATTATTGAGGTTAAGTGACTAGCTAAAGATCAGTGAGCTGGAAGGGTAGAGTTGAGATTGGAATTTATAGGATCCTGGATTCTTAACTACCATGCTAACTAACTATGTCCTTAACACAGTTTAGACTCCTTTATGATCTGGTCTCTCAACTTCTTCAATCTCACTTCTTAGTATTACCCTCACTTAAGGTCTATGTTCCACCGCTAAAAAAGACCCCAGAATTGGGCAGATTAGACCCAGCTGGGGAACACTCGGAGACGAGCAGTAGCAGCAGTACATTAACTTGGACTGAGGTCTTCTGCCTTCCAGGCTGATATACTTTCTCGACCCGGCCGGCTGTACCTTCTGGGCAGAGGGCCAGTCTCTAGGATTGCCCCTTCCGTCATGGGGGAGGGATTAAGATTAGGGTTGGTTTTCTGTGGAGTAGGCTTAGAATCTGGGGCAAAAGATACGGGTCTGTAATTGATGACTAAGTGGACCTGGGTCTGGGTTTTGGCTCCGAATCCAAGTCCCGGTTAAGTGAGGAGTTCGGTTCTACCTCCCTCCCGCCTTCTCCGCTTCCCTCCCCTCCCCCTCGGCGCACTCACATGCCACCCTGTGAATGACCCAGAAGGTGATGCCCACCTCCGCCAGGCAGAGGCAGGCAGCCACCAGCAGCGTGTAGCGCGGCTCCAGGAGCAACAGACGCCGCTCCTGCCAGGCGCGGCGCAGCCACTGCCCGCAGCGCCCCGCCACCCGGGATGCGGGTCCTGCCCGAGCGCGTTTCCGCACACCCGCCGCCATTTTGACGGTGCGCTGCTTGTGTGAGCCTGCCGCTCTGGAAACCGGACCCTTTGGCACTTAGGTTCCGCTCCGAGCGCCGGTTGTTGTAACGCACCGAGCGTCGACTCTTTTCGAGTTCTTATTTACTACACTAAAATTTACTTTTTTATGCATCGCTTTCTGCTAACGGACTGCACTCTCTCTACGAGCAAAAATGGTCTTATTCCTCAGTATATAAAGATGGATCGAACGTTTGACCAGAAAAGCAACGTTCCTGTCGGCGCCCTTACCACCCGTTCCGGCCCAGCATAAGGTTCGCTTGTATTGAGAATATCTGTGTTCATGCTGGTCTTTCCTGGAGGGCAAGACCTGTGTCTTCGTCCCTCCCGCCATCCCTCAGAGCCTTCCAAATGCTCAAAACTGGGGAAGCGGATCTTTCATATTTAATGGAAAGGGCCGTTCAAATTGAAAATATGAGAGGGAGCAGTGATAAACCCAAGTATGACACTGTGAAGTGATTCTCAGAAGGTAGTGAGAAATACAACAGGAAGATTCAGAGTGTGGACAACGTAAATTCCCCAGCCGGAGTCTTCTTCAAAGAGCGCTTAAGCAGAGGACGGAAGTTCCACGTGTTTATGTTGGGCAACCGCATTTGGGGGCGGAGACACAAAAGGCTGCACCTCCTACCAAATTCCACCATTCCGACTGGCTGCTTGAGGGAGCCAAGCCCCACCTAAACAGGCAGACAGACTGCCCCAGAGGCCCCGCAGCAGCAAGCATGGCCTCTTCCAGGTCCCCCGAGTCCCTGCCGGAGTTACCAGAACAGAACTGCGAATACCGAGACGTTCAGTACTGGGACAAGCGCTACCGAGGCTCGGCGGACTCTGCTCCCTACGAGTGGTTCGGGGACTTTGCCTCTTTCCGTGCCCTGTTAGAGCCGGAGTTGCGGCCGGAGGACCATATCCTCGTTCTAGGTGGGTATTCCTGGCGCTGCCCAGCTCAGGTGGAGCTTCCTGGTCCGGCTCCGTCTCGGCTCTCACTGTTCACTTTCCTCGCGTCCATCTGCCCCTCTCTGAGGACGCCTTAGTCAGGAGCCAAGATCCAGTACCTTCAGAATCTGGGCAGTATTTAGCCAGGGCAAACAGGACCCAAGAGAGTCTTAGTTTTCTATCCACCCCAAACCTCCCGAGAAAACCAGTCTCTGAATCTGAGCGGGGTAGATGACCCAGAGCCCCGTTCGGGACCCTTTCTCGGCGGGCAGCCCCGAGCACTGGATCGCTCAGAGGTTCTAGTTCAAGTTCCAGCGCTAGTTGACTCTGCGGCTTAGGACAAGTCGTGAACCCGTTCTGAGCCTCGGATTCACGGTTAGAAATGGAACTGCGAACTCCTTTCGGATAACACACATGCGGGCACCTGGAGTACAATGCCGGCAGCTGGAGCACAATGCCGGCAGCTGGAGCACAATGCCTACCACTTTTCTGTTTGTGCCGATGGGCACTGGGAGCTATTGTTACCTAATTATCACTTTCCAAACTCTAAAACTTGGTCCTATGCCTGCGTGCAGTGAGGGTGAAGACAGCGCCCTCTAAGGTTAGAGAGGATGTTGCGGCGGTGATTGGTGAGATTCCTCGAGCAGCGATTTTTTAGCCGTTTTCATCTCATGTCACACATAAACTAATTACTAAAATTCTGAGGCACACCAAAAATATATAATATTTTTTGCTAGTCTGACCAAAGAGGTATAATTTTGATTCATTCACACCAGAAGGCTCTTGTGTTGGCTGTCAAATTTTTGTATTTGACAGTAAGGGAAAAGGAGGTCAGTGTCCCCGACTAAATAGTCAGGTATTGCATATTTTTTAAATTCTTGTGGTACACCAGTTGAAAAATTGCTGCTCAAGAGGAACAGGTAGTGGGATGCAAGAGTTCCAGCTATCCCATCGGGGTAGGAGTGGGTTCTCTCCCACTCCTAGTCTTTGGGGCTCTAGAGAAATGGGTTTCCTTCCAATTATAGTTTTTATATATTTTGGTATTTGTAAGAGCATATATATGTTTAAATGCAATATTTCATATATAAGACATCTGTAATACAGTATGAAAAGTGTAAATAATAAATCTATTATGTATGTGTATACCATACTCAGTTTGAAAATATAACATTCCTAGGATTAGAAAGGAAGTATAGCCCTGGCTGGTGTAGCTCAGTGGATTGAGCGCTGCTCTCCCAGCCGAAGGGTCACCTGTTCGATTCCCAGTCTAGGGCACATGCCTGGGTTATGGCCAGGTCCCCAGTAGGGGGCGCCCAAGACTCAACCACACATTGATGTTTATCTCCTTCCTTCCCTTCCCCTCTCTCTAAAAATAAATAAATAAAATCTTTTAAAAGAAAGGAAGTATGACCTAGTGCTTAAGAACTTGGATCCTGGAGGCAGCTAATTATGTTGGAATCTTAGCTGTAGAATAATGGGCAAAAGCATGGAATTAGTGATGTAATCCTGGACAAAATACTTAAATTTCCCTGCCTCCATTTTCTCACCCTTAAAAAAATAAGATTACTTATTTATTGGGTTTTTAAGATGATTGAGTGAATATGAAAGAAACCTAAAACAATGCTTGGCAAAATCAAAAGCCCCATGTATATTCAAGGTTTTCTGTATAGTCCTCCCAAACCTCTTGCCCCCAGAGGTAAAAATTGTTGAATTTTTTGCTCTTAAGCCATTGCATTTATGTATAGATTTACCATAGATGTAAGCTTTAGTGACTGTCCATGATATTGAAATCACCTGGAAAGCTGGACCCCACCCTGAGGTTGTAATCCCACGGACAGTCTAAGGTAGATGCTCAGAATCTGTAGTTTGAATAAGCTGCAGGGTGATTCTCATGCTGGTGATTGGCAGAGTAACACTGCCTTAAAATCTCCTAGATGAGAGGTATCCTTTTCTGGAGAGAGGGGAGAAAAGTCTAAAAATAAAAAAAGGAAAACTTTCCAGGCATTATTCCCAAGATCTAAAAAGAAGACCCACAGTTTGGGGAGTATCTCGTGTTACATTCCACCTCAACAAACAAGCTGAGCACCTGATAGATGCCAGGGAATGTGCCTGGCCCTTTCCAACTTAACTTAATTTTTATGACAACCCTGACTAGTGAGTAATAAGTATTACTAGACTTACTCTACACTAGGGGTCAGTACTATTTCTGAAAATGGCCAAAGTAAATATTTTGAGCTTTGTGGGCAGCTCAGTTTCTGTCACGACTAGTCAGTACTACTGCTGTAGCTGAAAAGCCACCACGGTCAGCTCAAAAGTGAGTGAGAGTAGCTGTGTTCCCGTAGGACGTCATTTTCCAAAACAGGTGGCAAGCTGAATTTGGCAACCCCTGCTCCAGGTCATCATCTGAGATTGGGGCCAGAAGCAAATTCTAAGATTAGGATCTGAGATTTAGAATCTTAGAATTCTAAGATCATGTCCCACTCATTTGTTAGGGATGTGCTCCCAGAAGAAATTGATAAGAGAGTGAGAGGACAGGGAAGGGAAAAAGTCAAGCAGGATCGTGATCACAGGCAGAATTTCCCTGAAGGTAGTTTCAGCCTGAAGAGTCACAGGTGCAGTCTGTTGGAAGCACACACACACCAAACCTTAGGGGCACTCCAGGGGCATCGGGTTGGAGCAGTGACAGTGTCCAGTACTGTTGTGTAGCAAGTAAAGGGTGAAGTAAGGATGCTATCTGACTCCAGAGCTTCTGTTTCTCCCACTACACCATACATATGGGTACACCATACATATGGGCACAGAGAGGCATTTAGAACTCTGCTAAAGCCGGTAAAATGACTGAAGATGGAATGTCACAGCTGAAGGTGAGTGGACCTCTTGAAAACTCGGAAACAGTTTTGCATAGTGGTTTAAGAGCTCTGGTTCTGGCAAAAGACAGGCCTGGATCCAAATTCTGACTCTACTACCATTGGACTGTGTGACCTTGAGCAAATTTCTTCTATACTTTGGACAGCCTCAGTTTTCCCATCTAGAAAATGGTAATGATAAAAACAGTTATCTTCTATACGAAGGTACTTTGAAAATAAGCTGAGAAAATGCTTGGAAATGCATAGCATAGGACCCAGTGTGCAATGACTGTTAGCGATCATTATGATTGAAAATGGGACTCACAGGGGCACTTTATCACAGGCTGTTCAGAGAACGGAGGGTGCCCTGCCTGAGGATTGTGTGTCTGGTCCCTGTGGCTGCTGGAATGTCTTCATAGCAGCGGAATATATATGGCTGTCCCAGCTCTGCCATCATAATGTGTCTCTGATTCTCCCTGCTTGACTTCATGCTCTGCAGGAATCTTCTGATCATAATTTGGCTTCAGTTTGTATTTCCTGTATAGAGAGAAGAGACTACCAGAGGATTGCTTGTCAAGTCCCCATGGTGGCTATTTTCCTTGTTATAAATTACTATTTGTGAATTGGTATTGTGGCTTACACCTCAGTCTCTTGGTGTTGGGAGAGCATCCACATAGCTCTGGACTCTCATGTGATGGGTTTTTGGATCCGACTCAGTTTTTTTCTAGGGCTCTGCTTTCCCAAGGCTCCACCCAGGGGGCGGGGGCCTTCCCAAGCCTCATCTTAGTTGTTAGCCCCAAATCACTGAGGCAGCAGGATTAGAAATCACTACTTTATAAGCGTGACTGTCCCTGTGATCAGATTTTGTTCTTCCTTCGTCTTTGGTGAATTTCTCTTAGAAGATGCCACTCCTTTACCAAGTGGAATAAAGGAAAGATATTTGGGGTTGTCTGCTATTGGGCAGAGCTCTGTGCACATGAGGTCAGGTATAGGGTGGTAAAGGGATTGTGGGTCAGAGAACCCAGTAGGATTTCAGCCTGAACCGAGTTAGGGTCTCTTGTTCAGCCACCCTCACTTCCCATCCCATGTGCTGTATCTACCACAGCTTGCTGTAGAAAGCATGCATTGTGTTTTCTCAGGCGAGACGAGCCTTGCAGGAAGGGGCAGCTGAGGACCAGCCAGCATCCTCTGGGTGCCTGACCTGGGACCAAGCCTTGCTAGATCAGAGCAATCCCCACAGCTGATCCTGTAATTCTCTTCAGGACAAAAATGGGGATTAAAAGCACTCTAATCCCAAGAGCTGGGCATCCCCATGTGGGGCCACCAAGAGCTGTCATCCAGCCCTGTTCTCAGGCTGAGACTGACCACAAGAGGACCCAGAAGACGCCAACAATCTTTAAAGGAAGTCATGCTGTCTGGACTGCAGGTCCACATCCACCCCTCTAACCTCCACCCATGCTTTCACCTGACCCAGCTCTCTTTGGGACTGCTTTTCAGGCATTTCCCACCAGTGTTAAGATTCTTCAAGACTGATTGGTTGTCAGCTTTTCTGAAACCTTTGCCCACTGTACCTAGGTGGGGACAGGGATCATCCTATGTGTTCCCGCAGCCTGTCCTAATGAAACACTCATCACAGTATGTGGCAGTTGCCTGATTACACATCTGTTCCTCCCACCGAAGTATGAGCTCCTTAGGGTCAGGGACTCTTACTTATTAGCAGAGCCCAATACGTGGTGCTCAGTACACAGAGGAATTATGGGAGATCAGCTACACTGTGTCCCCGCCCTAGCTTCCCGCCTAGTTTCCCCTTCCCTTGTTAACTCTGCCTTGGAAGCCAAAAGTAGGATAATAACCCCTAGTGAGCCTTCCCAGAGGTTCTCTGAGAGGTAAGATATTAGGAAAATACTAATGATATCCTAATAATATTATGATCTTAATGATGCCAATATGATTCCATTCTGCACTGAGAAAACCGAGGCTCCATGTTGAGTGACTTGCCAAGGAAGTGTGACTGGGAACGTCACAACCCGGGTTTTTGAACTGCATTCAGAGCTTCAGCTGCTCTCCAGCTGTTTAGTTCTTAAATTCAGTGAGCACATCCTGCCTGTAGGCTGTCTTGTCTTCATTTTTCTGAATAGGAAATGCAAGTTCCTACTGCCACACAGCTAGGAATGATAGAGCCAGGATATGTGCCCACACCTGCATGGCTGCAAGCCTCCTGCTTTCTTCTGGACCTCAGTCTGGACATGCTGTTTCTCCCTCAGTACAGGAAGGTTTGGGCTGGGAGACAATTGGCCATGAGTGGGCGGATAATTGGAAGGGGAGAACCAGAGCTAACCTAGCCCTTTTGCCACCCACCTTTTCTCACCTCAGGCTGTGGGAACAGTGCCCTGAGCTACGAGCTGCTCCTCGGGGGGTTCCCTGATGTGACCAGTGTGGACTACTCATCAGTAGTGGTGGCCGCCATGCGGGCTCGCTATGCCCATGTGCCCAAGCTGCGCTGGGAGACCATGGACGCGCGGGCACTGGGCTTTCCCGATGGCTCCTTTGATGTGGTGCTTGAGAAGGGCACGCTGGATGCCCTGTTGGCTGGAGAACGGGATCCTTGGACCGTGTCCTCTGAAGGGGCCCACACCGTGGACCAGGTGCTGAGTGAGGTGAGCGAGCATCAAGAATGGAGGGCAAACCAAGAGGTGGGGATGAGGGGTTGAGGTCTCAGGAGACTGGATGAACTCAGAATCCAGAAGGACACATGGTTTGGGGCACTTACTCTCACGATTGTGGTTACCTGAGGAAGAGTTATGCTGGGTCAAGATTATAGGAGGCTGGAGTGGTCAGACTCACAGAGGCTGATGATTGGCTATTGGGTTGCCATAAGGATGAGGTAGAAGCCAGGTTCCAGAGTGGGAGGGTGAGCAGTTGGCAAGACAGCAGTATCCCTGACCTGACATCACTCCCATGCTCCTTCCTGTCTAGAGTATAGCCTGACCCCCATGGAATGACCAGGGGCATGGAAGGAGGCTCACTCTTTTACCGTGGAGAATGGGATGTAGGGTAGTAGCTGGGAGGGCATCTGGGGCAATACTGACCTTTGAGAATCTGGAGACAGACTCCTCACCAATGACTTCTCTGTCTGCCTTGCAGGTGAGCCGAGTGCTGGTCCCTGGGGGCCGGTTCATCTCGCTGACCTCTGCGGCTCCACACTTTCGGACTAGACACTATGCTCAAGCCCATTATGGCTGGTCTCTGAGGCATGCAACCTACGGCAGCGGTTTCCACTTCCATCTCTACCTCATGCGCAAGGGCGAAGAGCTTAGTGTGGCCCAGCTGGCCCTGGGAGCCCAGATCCTGTCACCCCCCAGGCCTCCCACCTCACCCTGCTTTCTCCAGGACTCAGATCATGAGGACTTCCTCAGTGCCATTCAGCTGTGAGGCCAGAAAAATGGTCCTCGAACCCTCCCTACCTTTCTGCCCTAGACTCCTTAGGTTGTAATTCCTGACTCAGGGGTTAGGGTTCTGTCCAAGGTGCTCACATCCCAAGGGCCTGATGCTTAAGATAGAGCCGGTGGAAGCAACCCAACATGAAACAATATAGCTCAGGCTGAATTACATCCCAAATCCCAGGTTTATGGCTTCCTTCTTAGGCTCCACAGATCCCTCCTGGGCTTCCCCAGCCACGTCTCCCACCATGCTGATCTACCTCAGCCCCTCTGCATGCCAGCCGGACCCAGAGGCCTGCATCCCTAGGACATGTTATTGTCCCCCATTCAACCTGGGTTCATCCACAGAAGGTCGCAGACTTTGAATCTAAATTGCTTTACAATTCTAACCCTAGCTCCAGCCTCAACTCTAGTGACCTTTCCTGCTCTGGTTTTATCTTTACCCAAGAATGCCTGCTTGTACTTGGCAACACTCCCCTACCAGAAACATGCACCTGGGATTCTCAAGTATCACCCCCCTCCCCAAAAGGCAGTGGAGCCTCTTTGGCCTGGCTCCTGAGCAAACTGAAGCAGGGGACACACGCACACAGGAAGGTCTGTGTTTATTCACACACTCCCAGTACAGTGAGGATGAAGGAACATTTACAAAGGACAACCCTGGGTTGAGAACATCTCTAGGGCCACAGGTGTCATCCGAGGGTGCAGAGCAGCCCCCTTTGGGGTTCCCAGGGGCAAGGTGCAGGGGTCCAAGGTGCAATCAGACCTGGACCCTTGGAAGATGATACCTTGAGGGAAGGGGTCTGCCAGAGAGCCGCCTGGGGTCAGGCCTGTGCAGACTGGCCATGTGTTTGTTGCCATGTTGGGGGCTTGTCCATTCCCACCCTCAACACTCGTCCTACCTGCCAGGCGCAGAAGAGCAAGGACGAGACGGAGGGGGAAGGGCGCTAACCATGAGGGGAGCCAGTAAACAAAGAATCGGATATAAAAATACAAATGTGCTGAGGAAGTCCCTTAGAAATAGGCTGGGGCTGGGGTCACGCCAGACAGGGTTGGGGGCGAGGAGCGGCCTGGAGGGGTGGGCCGAGCTGAGGTGGGTGGGAAGCTCATGCAAATAAACGCAGCCAAACAGCCCCGGCCACACACGGCCGGGCGCCGGCGGGAAGCCGGGTCTTCCGACCCGACCGGCCGGAGAGGGGCGGGGCGAGGGAGCCGTGCGGGAGGGGCTGGGTCCGGGCCGCGGGGCTCCGTCCGTTCCGGTGAGCGGGGTGGGGCTGCGGCCCGAGGTTCTAAAGTGCATGAGCGCGGCGGTGGGCTCCGGGCCGGTCCGCGCCGCCGCCGCCGTGGTGCTGAAGCGGACAGCTCCGGAGTGCCTGGCGACGGAGGCAGCGGCTCTGGCCGGGCGGCGGTGCGGCCCTGCAGCCCCCGCCCGCGGGCGCCTGGGCCGGGGCGGGGGGCGCCGGCAGCCGCATAGCCTGCCCGCGCGCCTGGCCGCTGCGAGGCGGGGCCCGGAGTCGGCCGCCCGAGCCCGCGCGTCTACACTCCGGACGGCGGCTTCTCCCCCATCCCCTTCAGCACGTCGTCTATCCGGTCATCTTCGATCACCACTGCGCAGGGAGAAAGCGCGTCAGCCGCGCGGCCTCGGGGGGCGGCGGGGACGAGCCCCGCGGCCCGGCGACGCCCCTCGACCCCCCGTGCCCACCCCAGTCGAACTCTCCCGCCGACCCGGCTCTCACGGCCTCCCTCCCGGGGCAGGAACGCCCCCTCTCCCCGGGGCTGCGGCCCTCCGACCTCCCCGTCCGCCTGACCTCTCCTGCACCCGAGCTGAACCGGAGCCTTTGTGCTCTTGGGACCCCCTCTTCACCCCTCACTGCGGCTGACCCCTCCCTCACCCGGAATCTCCGGTTGCCCCGACCCTCTTCCCAACCCGACCCGCTCGCCGCTGGGACCCTTCTTCCAGTCCTGGCACCAGCAGAGCCCCTTCCCCGTTTAAAGAGCCGAGACACCTGAGCCCCGGGCCCTCCCGGCCTCTCTTAGATCGGACGCCCCTCCCCGCCCGAAGGCTCCTCGGTGGGATCCACCGACTCGGCGTTTGAGCCTGAAGGAGCGGCCCGTGGCCCGCGGTTTCCCACTTCCAGGCGGCCCCGAGTGCCCCGGCCGGCCCCTCCCCCTCGCCGGGGGCCGGGCTCCACTTCCCGAGGTGCGGAGCGTCGAATCCGGGGCACTGCGTTCCCGGGAGAGGGGAAGCGGGGAGCAACACTGCAGTGGGGACCCCCCCCCGCCACCCCGGCCGGCGAGCGGCCGGCTGCGCTGCTCTGCGGCAGGAGCCGCCGCCGGTTGTCGGGGAAGCGCAGCCAGGAGGCGCCCGACGGAGGGTTTCTGGGTCAGGCGGTAGCTCCGGGGCCCGGCCGCGTACCTCTCTTGGCTCGGCCGATCTGGCCCAGCTTGGGGGGTCGCTTGGCTTGGTTGCCCGCAAAGAAGGAGTTGGTGTCTTGGAGGCGACAGCTGAAGGAGAGGTCGGAGCCCTCGGGGTCGGCGCCGAAGCGGCCCATCTTGTCCTCACTGTAGGGCAGGATCTCGGACATGGCGGGCGCGGGGTGGGCGCGGGACTGCGGCGGGGCGCGGACGGCGGGCTGGCTGCCGGACCGGCCCTAGCTCACCAGGCGAGCCGGCGGAAGGATGAAGTCATGCAGCATCCGGGGCTGCGGGGCCAAGCGGGGCCTCCTCCCCCGCGCCTCCGCCTCCCGGGCCGCTGGGCAGGCGGCGGCGGCGGCGGCGGGGACCGGGCGGGGGCGGCGCGCGGGAGGCGGGGGCGGGGGCGGGGGCGGCGGCGGCGGCGAGAGCGGAATGACGATGAGCGCCCGACTGCGGCAGAGCGCGGCGGGCGGGGCGCGGCGGAGGCGGGGCGGGCACCGGCCACGGAGGAGAGGCGGGGCCGGGGGGTGGGCATCGGGAGGACCCGAGGATGCGAGACTCGCAGGGAGGGGGAGGGGCGGCTGTGGGAGGGTCGGGCAGGATGGCGGGAGCGGTGGCCGGACGAAGGGCACTGGCCTGCGGTGCAAAATCTGGCACGAGAGGCGGGACGGGAGGTGGTGGCCGGAGCCACCGGGCGCCAGAGAGGCGAGAGACTCCGAGAGCCTAGCAGGTGGGAGCGGGAATCCGCGCGCAGGTCAGGGCCGGAAGGCGGGAACTAGTCTGGCACTCGATTTGGGGCGGAACGCTAGAGAATCGCGTGTCGGGTGCGGTGTGTGGTTTTCTCGGATCCGCAGCACTGTGGAAGGGCGCAGACCCGCGGGAGCTGTGCTCGCGGTTGGCGCGCTCCGGTGTCGGGCTGCGTGCGGGAGTCCGTGCTTCCCTGACCGCCCCTGCGTGTCGGCCTCTGCCCATCTGTACGTCAGTCTTTCTCTAATGCGTCCGTTTTGTCTGTCTCTGTGCCCCATATTTCTTTGTGTTACGGTCCCTGTTTACGCCTGCCTGGTACCTGTTCCACGCTCAGTTCCTGTACCTATATGCTTCATCTCCCGAGTCTCCTTGTGTCTCTCGGTCTTACCGTGCAGAGGTCTCGGTGACTGGGCCGGTTGGCGCTCGCCAGGGCAAATGCCCACCCCGAGCCCTGCTGCTGGAGCCTATACTCGCGCTCAAAGCGTCTGCCGCGCCCTGCGCTTTCGCGGCCCCAGGTGCCCGCGGGCACTGCGGGAAGAATGAATGGTGGTGGCGTGGAGGGGGGCGCCCTGGCTGCAGATGACGCGGGAAAGCCCGGGGCGCCTGAGGACACCGTGAGAGTGGGCGTGGGTCCAGGGGTAGAAGGGGAGGGACAGAGGGCACCTCCCCAAGCCCTCATTGAAGGGGATCACGTGACAGGCCTCACCTCACCAACGGGAATACACCCTCTTCTCACCCGGGCTCCCCAGACGGGCGCTCAGCTGCGGCGTCACCTGCTTGCTGGTGCTCAGAGGTGCAATCACTTGCTGCAGTCACTGGCTTTGGGGTGGCGGGGGGAGTGGTGTCTCTCGATCTCTTACAGTGATAAAGGTAATAATCATTCCAGACGTTCAGTACACTCTAGAGTTCAGCGCACTATTGAGGCAGAGAGGGTTCTCCACAGTCACTGGAGCATTTTATCCCCCACCCCAACACACGCAGCTAGTGAGGCTGCCTGCTGCTGGACGTCCTTCCTCCAACAGCTCACCAAGTGTTAGTCCCTGGAACACAGAGTGGAATACGGTGGTGGCTGCCTCGCAGGGACCAGGAATTGGCCGGGGTCGGGGGGAGGTTTGCCAGGGGATACCTCTCTGCAAGCCTCACTCAAGGCCCCAGG
Organism: Sturnira hondurensis; assembly: GCF_014824575.4. Classification (NCBI taxonomy): domain Eukaryota; kingdom Metazoa; phylum Chordata; class Mammalia; order Chiroptera; family Phyllostomidae; genus Sturnira; species Sturnira hondurensis. The sequence continues at coordinate 2,052,456 of NW_028091847.1, read as the reverse complement.
TCTGGGGGCCCATCCCTATCAAGCCCTCTTCTGCTGTGTCCTAGTCTCTAAGATAAGGGCAGAAGCAGGAGAGAGAAGCCCACCTGGAGAGAGAGGCGCCGGAAGACCTGGGAGGACAGAAGAGGCTAGAGCTCAGGATCTCTGGGAGCGAGTCCGGAAATCCCACCCCCACTGCGGGTTGTGTAGCCATGGTCCCGACGCTGGTTCTACCACTTTCTTTGCGACCTTGAACTGAAGGCTCCATTATTATAGTAATATTTTAGGAAAATGCGGAAAATCACACAAACCCTTTGAATACACATATCCTTCCAATCTTCTCATGCATTTAAATAATATGTGTACCTCTCTGTGCCTCCATGTTCTAGTTTGAAGCACAGAGACGATAGAGCCTGTATTAGGGAAAGATTTGGAAATGAAATTGTCCTGAGGTGAAGTGGGTTGTCTCAGGAGGAATGAGCTGCCCCTCACTCAACGTGCTAAAGGAGCTGGGAGATTTCTTACCAAGGAGGAGGTGAGAGCAGTGGGTGAGGAATTGAAACAATTCTCTTTTCACCCCCAAGAATGAAGGATATTGGAGAAATAACAACTTAACTTGGAATCCATTTGGTTGGCTTTTTTTATCTTTAAAGAGAGAGAAAGAGAAACATCAATTTGTTTTTCCACTTATTATACATTCATTGGTTGATTCTTGGATGTGCTATGACAGGGGACTGAACCTACAACCTTGATGTATCAGGACAACACTCTAACAAATTAAGCAACCCTGCCAGAACCAGTTAGTTTCTTAAATATTCTTATTCCTGTCCCTGCTATGCATGCTCGCTCATGATTAAAGCAAACGGCCTAAAAATGGTAAAGATGTAGCAATATATAAGCTTCTATTATGTGATAAAAATGTTGGGGGAGTTCTTTAAATTGTGGTCCCCTGTTTAAAGCTCTGATGTTCTAGCCCTGGCTGGGTAGCTCAGTTGGTTGCAGTCTTGTCCCATGCACCAAAGGTTGTGGGTTCAATCCTCAGTCAGGGCACACACATAGGTTGCAAGTTTGATTCCAGGTTAGGGCACATAGGAGAGTCAATCAATCATTGTTTCTCACATCAATGTCTTTCTCTCTGTCTCTTTCTCCTCCTTCCTTCTCTCTCTAAAATCTACAAACAATCCTTAGATGAGGTTTTTAAAAAAGTTTATATATTTATCTTTAGAGGAGAAGGGAAGGAGAGAAGGAGAGAGATATCAATGTATGGTTACCTCTCATGAGTCCCCTGCTGGGGAGTGGCCTGCAACCCAGTCATGTGCCCTGACTGGGAATTGAACCGCGATCATGTGGTTCGCAGGCCCGTGCTCAATCCACTGAGCTACACCAGTCAGGGCTTAGATGAGGATTTAAAAAAAATTCTGATGTTCTACATCCTGCCCGTGAGAAAAAATGCATTCTCAAAACTAAAATGAAATAAAATTTGCGTGGCATTTTGTGATCGTGTTTTGAATTTCTCAACTGAAAGTCCCTCAAAGCCAGGTGGACTCAATCCTTATGTTCTAAACAGAATAACATACCTTTTTTTAAAAAAAAATATTTTATTCATCCATCTTTTAGAGGGGAAGGGAAGGAGGAAAGGAGAGAAACATCAATGTATGGTTGCCTCTAATGAGTCCCCCACTGGGAACTGGCCTGCAACCCAGGCATATGCCTTGACTGGGAACTGAACCGCGATCGTGTGGTTCGCAGGCCCGCGCTCAATCCACTGAGCTGTACCAGCCAGGGCAGAATAACATACCTTTTGATGTTTGAATATTGATAACATTTTTATTCAAGTGGAAACTATAGGTCTGTGTAGTAGGTTGAATAAGATCCCCCCCTAAAATTCATGTCCACTCGGAACCTCAGAATGTGATCTTATTTGGAAATAGGGTCTTTGCAGATGTAATTGCTTAAATTAAGAGGACGCCATACTGGATTTTAGTGGGCCCTACACTGAATCACTGCTGTCTTTACAAGAAGAGGACAGATGCATAAAGACACATGCACACAGGGAAGAAGTTCAGGTGGGGAAGCAGAGATAGGAGCGAGACAGCTGCAAGCCAAGAAACACCAAGGATTGCTGGGAGCTCCTGGGAGATGGAAGAGGCAAGGAAAGCTGCCTCTCTAGAAACTTCTGAGGGAATACGGCCCCGCTGCTACCTTGATTATGGACTGGTCGCCTCCAGAACTGTGAGTTTGTTTCTGTTTGAAGCCACCTGGTTTGTGATACACGGTTACAGCATTCTTAGGAAACTAACACAGCCTGTTACAAATATTTTTGGGGTAATTTTCTTACATCTCTCATGACCATGTTTCACCTTCCTTTAACTCTTCTCTGGGGGTCCTTGGCTCCCACCCTATTCACTCAAAGGAGCCCACATCATAAGAGTATTTCTTGGATTCATTCATTCTATTAGCAGGAGCTGACAAATCACAAGAAACAAGGGAGGCAGATTTGAGTGGATTGACATGGTGAGATCTCCAAGGCCTGCCAAAGTATCACCAGCTAATAAGCATAGAGTATGATTCATATATGTAAATAAGTATATACACATACAGATGCATACATAACTACATACAAAGTATGTGTTGAGCTATGTAAATACATATATAAGAAAGATCTGGAAGGAAACAGACCAAACTAATAATGGTTACCTCAGAGGATGGTATTGGGATCCCAGCAGGATGAATTTCATTTTACTCTATATCCTTCTGCAGTATTACATGTGCAATAAAAAAGTTTTAATGATTTTTTTTTTCAAAAAAAGGTTAATGATGATATAGTCCATTTACCAAACATCACACTCTGGCCCTAGACAAATCAATTCACTTAGAAAGGAGACTAGTAGTTAAGAGTATGGAGCTGAGATTCAAACTGAGGATCTGCCTTCTACCTGATGTGTAACTTTGGGTACGTTATTAAGCTTTCCTGTGTTGTAGGTTCTTCTGTGAAACAGGGATGGTGATACTGATAGAATCTGCATATCGGGTCATCGTGAGGATTAAATAAGTTACATAAAGTGCTTAGGTAAGTGCTGGACAGTAGAACTGTTAGCTATTCTTATACAAGAAAGCATAAAGAAGTTAAAAGTAATCTCATTAGACATATCCATATTAACATTTTTGCATAGATTTCCAATTTCTTTTTTTAACCTATGCTTTTCTACTTTTTTTCTAAACAAAAATGAGATTTTGTAACCCTTTACCTCCCCCACCTAACTACATGGATAACACTCCCCCCACTTAGGAGTTGCAACTGGATACATTGTATCTCATTGTACCGGTATCCAATGTTACAAAAGCCCTCTACTCTTAGGGGCTGGATTTCCACTCTGTTTGTTGTTTGTTTGTTTTGTTATAATAGTGCTGTGATGAACAAATGTTGTAGGGGAAAAATGGCCCATATATTTTGTTCCTCCAATCAAGAAATAGCATCTATTTCTCCAACCCTGAATCTGGGCTTGACCCTCTGACTTGCTTTGCCCAACAGGGACATTAACAAATGTGATGCAAACAGAAACTTGAAAAATGTTCATATACTGGGGCTTTGCCCCATTTTCTGTTGCTGGGAATTTTGAGACTACCACGTGAAGAAGCCTGGGCTAGCTTACTGGAGGAGGAGAGACTGTGGGACAGAAACAGAGCCCAGTCATGTAAATGAGGCCCAAACATGTAAATGAGGATACACTGCTAGACCACTCAGCTCCTGCTGAGTTGACCCAGACCTGAAGAACCACCCAATCAACCCACTGAACAGAGAAATAATGAATGTTTGCTATTTTAATCCACAAAATTTTGGTAAGCTTGTTATGTAGCAAAAACTAGTTGATACAGATATCTTGTGGACAATGATTACTTCCTGGAACAGTTATCTAGAATTAGACTTTCTGGGTCAAAGAATGTGTACACTTACACCTAGTGATTCATGTTACCAAAAAGCTTGCATCAGTTTGTAAGCTTTAGTTTGTTGCATCAGCAGTACATGAAAGTGGCCATATTCCTCATCTTTGTCAACACTGAACATGAGTGTTTCTTATCTTCATGACCACATCATCCTTGTAAATTGAACACACACACCATTGTCCATTTCCTCTCAATTTACAATCAGTGTAGAGAAAAGATCACTCCTGTAGGAAAGAACAGCAGAAAAGAGAGAGAAAATAACAGAATGGGAGAATAAAACAGGGTCAAAGAATATAAACAGAGAGGAAGGAAAATAGAATTACCGAGTGGAGCAACCCCTGAGCCTCTATGTGCATTCGGTACTTACCATGTAGTCAGGAGTAGGTATGAGCCTAATAAACGATTTGGGTCAAGAAAGAGGCTTGGGAAGGACCTGTCCCTTTAGGCCACGCTTAGGGAAACTGTAGGTGCGGGGCCTTTCATATGTGGCTGTATTTCTCACAGCAACTCTCTGAGACAGGGATGACTGTTCCCATTTTACAGATGAAGAAAAAAGTAACAGTTTTCAAGTAATTTGATAAAGATCATAGAGCTGACAAAGAATTGAGCCCAGATTTGAGTCCAGGTCTGTCTACCTTGAAAATGGACACGTGTTTCCTTAGTCTTCCAGAGAGGATGTGGCAGAAGACAAGCAGCTACTTTGGGGAGGAAGTCTATTCTCTCGGGTCATGTTGCCAAACTGCTCTGTCTAAAGGAGTCAGAGCACTTGGGTTCGAAGCCCAGTTCTGCTACTTCCTGCGTGACTCTGAGCCTCTCCATGCCTCACTCTTCTTCATCTGCACAGTGGCTTCATAAAGCGCTACAAGGACAAATGAGCACATAGATGTGAAGCATCTAGAACAGCGGCTGGCGCACAGTGACGTGCTGTGTAAGCTTGCTATTGCGCGCAGGGCGCTGCAGCAGCCAGAGGACTGTTTCTTACAAGCCTGTTGCCAGGAAGTCCTTACATAGTAGCTTCCGTCACACTCAAGGGGTCATTTGTCTCGGTGGAGTTCCCCACAGGGCAAGGCCAACCCTGCTGCCTCCTTTCTCTTCATCCAGCCTTGGAGGGGGAGGAGGAAGAAGTAAGTGCTGTGGTGCCACATTGTCATCAGAAAGAACATGAACAACTCGAGACTTGTCCCAAGGGTCTCTCCCAAGGCCGTACTGCTGCAGACCCCAGTCCGCTGGATGTGAAAGCTCCGTGCTCAGGGAACGCGACTCACCTGGAACCCATCTGCCTCCTCTGCTGTCTGGGAGGCAAAGCGGCCGTTCGCCAGCCTTTCAGTTCTCCTTTCTGCCTGTAGGGCTTTAATGACAACAGCACCAAGAGCAGCTAACGCATGCTGTCAGGCGTCTGACACTGTCCTAAGAGGTACTATTCTTACTTCGATTTTGCAAATGAGGAAATTCCGTCTGAATCCAGAATCTTCCATCCTAACTACTGCACTGTACGGGCTCCTGTGTGAGAACAGGCAATTCTGGGCTGGAAAAGGCCACAGAAAGCAATGCAACATTGCTCGGCCTGACTCATTCGTCATCCACCTTTTCTCAGCCCGGGAGCCGCCCGTGTGAGAACCACTTGCAGCAGGATGTTCAAGAGAGAACATCCTGGAGGAGCAAGAGCTGAGGTGAGAGTCGAGAAATGGGTTATGGGTTTGCCACCACTGTCTGCCTTCTAGGGTCAAACTCATGCATCGCCTGGATGAGGAGGCACTCAAAAAAAGGGTAAAAGAAAACACGAGTCACTCTCCAGCGTAGCAGACTGCAACACCACGCCTGATTAAGGAATGACAATATGGAAGGCAGATGGCAGACGCATCGATGCCACATTATTGCTTTTCAGTGAAATATTGCTTGGTTTTTTTTTCCCTTCTTCTTCTTGTAAACCTCCCAAATAAAATGGTTTGCTTTCCTCAAGTTAGAGGTGTGAACACGTCTTTTCTTTAAATATATCTGTGGATGGCTGTTTTTTTCCCTGCCGATTTGTCACCATCTGTAACCCTCCCTGTGGGAGACGATCTGATGACAACAGTTATCTTGGAGAGTAAAAGTGCAGTCTCGGAGCAACGGGTGGGAGCAGAGTCGGCGTGGGCTCTGCGTGTGTGTTGTGTACGTGTGTGACGCGCGTTGGGCTGGGGGCCTGGTGCTCGTACACACCGTGTGTGAGCGGGTAGTGTGCACATTCGGCGGGCATCTTGTGTGTGTGGACTGTGGGCTGGGCTGGGTGCTCGCCTGCACACCCGGGCGACTGCGTTTTCTGTGTAGATATCGCGCGGACACCCTCCATGTGGGTCGACACCCTGCTGGCTCAAGAGCTGCTGTGCGTACTGCTCGGGAAGGGGTTCTTCCATAGAGTAAAATTTCTCCAAGGTGTTCAAAGGGAATGGGGACGGCCTGCAATTTGGGTGACTGGGCCAAGAAATAGCAGGGTTTGGGCCTGGGTCAAAGGAATGTAAATTATGGGTGGCTTGCGAGAGGGTGCTGCGGAGACCGAGAGCTGACCCTTCAGAGGAGCGGGGGGCGGGGTGGGGGGCGGCAGGTTGGCGCAGCTCAGCGGGGCGGGCCGCGGGCTCCGGGAGCGGAGGTCTGGGCGCCCGGAGCGCTCCTCCCCTCCCCCACGGTCCCCACCCCCAGGCGCCGCGCCGCGGGGGGCGGGGGGGCCGGGCAGGCGGGGGTGGCGGCGGCCAAGCGAGGGGCTGCGCAGCTGCTGCGATGGCGCGCGGCGGCCGGGCCGGGCCAGGGGCCGAGGCCGCGGCCTGGGTCAGGGCCAGCCGCTTGCGGGAGCCCTAAGGTGCCTCCTAAGGGAGCCCGGACTCCACGATGAACGTCGCGCTGCAGGAGCTGGGCAGCGGCGGTAACGTGAGTGGGGGCTCCTGGGGAGAGGCCCAGGGAGAGGCCCCAGGGTAGGGGGGTGACGGACAGACGGCGTCGGGATGGGGCTCCGCGCTGGAGGAGCAGGGGCTGCGTCCTTGAGGGGCGAAGGTGGGAGGGAGGCCAGACCACAGAGTCGGGGAAGAGGGAAGGGGGCCTCGCTGCAGGCGGGAGGGGTTCTGGCCGGGAGGGGCACTGGGGCACTGAGGCTGGGTCGTGGGCAAGCAGCCCAACCTGCCTGACCTGGGTTGGCGCCCCGACTGTCTAGCAGATGGTGGAGTACAAACGGGCGACGCTGCGGGATGAAGACGCACCGGAGACCCCCGTAGAGGGCGGGGCCTCCCCGGACGCTGTGGAGGTGGGCAAGGGGGTTCTCCCTTCCTCTCCAGGCCCCAGTCCGGCAGGAAGCCTAGCACACCCAGCAGCTTTTGGCTGCCCTGGTGGGTCACCTGCCCCCACCTCCACTCCAGCTCTGGCTTCTGCGCTAGGACTAAGCCATGACGTTGCACAAAGCAGGCTCAGGATTCAACTCGGCCTGCCTCCGCATCCCTGTGCCTAGAGTTAACCTCGGTAGCACCTTTGCTCCGTGGCTTTGGAAACTGCCTATGCCTTCACCCTCTGGGAGGACTTCTGTGATCCTGGATGCTCCTCACCCCCTCCTGCCTCTGGCTAGCTCTCTGTCACCCTGTGCTCTCAGGTGGGGTTCCAGAAGAGGACGAGATGCCTCTTAGGCTTGCACACCCGACTGGAGCTGGTCTTGGCAGGTGTCTCCCTACTGCTGGCTGCCCTGCTTCTGGGCTGCTTTGTGGCCCTAGGGGTCCAGTACCACAGAGGTAGGTGGGATCACACCTGCCACCAGCACTCCTAGCTGTGGGGACTCTGGAGGCCAAAGGGCCTCTAAGATATTGTCTGGCTGGGGCTGCCTTTCCCTAGCTTTTCTCTTTCCTCCCAACCTTCCTGCCATCACCGCCCCTCTCAAAACATGTGTCTTCCCCAAACTGACTGAGAGCCCCTGTCCTTAGCCATGTCTCCTGCCACAGACACATCCCACAGCACCTGCCTCACAGAGGCCTGCATTCGAGTGGCTGGAAAAATCCTAGAGACCCTTGACCGTGGCGTGAGCCCCTGTGAGGACTTTTACCAATTCTCCTGCGGAGGCTGGATTCGGAGGAACCCCCTGCCCATCGGGCGTTCTCGCTGGAACACATTCAATAGTCTCTGGGACCAGAACCAGGCCATACTGAAGCACCTGCTTGGTGAGTGGGCCTGTCAGGGAGGCTTGTGCCCGGTAGGTACATACCCAGCATGAGGCTTGGCACTTAGTAGGTACCCAGTGAAGGTCCATGAATGAATAAATAACTGGGTGACTGGAAACACCCTTGGGGCAAGGGATGCAGAGAGCAGAGGGCTCCCTCCCGAGAGGTGGAGATAGGTTTGGAGTGGGGCAGACCTCTAAGTTTAAGGGAGAGGCTCCTCCTGCCCTCTGTTTGTAGGACTGCTGAGGTGTGGTAGCGCTTCTCCAGGGAGCCTGTAGTGCTTAGAGATCTTAGAGGGTCTTAACGGACAGGGCAGAGGAAGGAGCCACACTTGGCTGTTTCAGTTGGTTTTCCTGGGTCTACATGAAGAGGACTGCCCCTGGTTTGGAAAGCAAGAAGAGGGACCAAGTAAAAGGCCCAGGAACCCTCTCAGTAGTCAGCACAGTTGCCACCTGGACCTGTATTGTACTCCACAGAAAACGCCACCTTCAATTCCAGCAGTGAAGCTGAGTGGAAGACACAACGCTTTTACCTGTCCTGCCTAAAGGTGGAGCGCATCGAGGAGCTGGGAGCCCAGCCGCTGCGAGACCTCATTGAAAAAGTAGAGCCCCCTGGGTGGGGGAGGTAGGCAGGGAGAGGACAGGATTCAGAAGAGGACATGGCCCCCGAGGCTTGGGGGCTCTTGTGTCATAGGTTCCACTATGGTCTCTACTCAGATTGGTGGTTGGAATGTTACGGGGCCCTGGGACCAGGACAACTTCATGGAGGTGCTGAAAGCAGTAGCAGGGACCTATAGGGCCACCCCCTTCTTCACAGTCTACATCAGTGCCGACTCTAAGAGTTCCAACAGCAATGTCATACAGGTACAGGGTTGGGGGAAGGTGGGAGGGACTTGTGGACTGTTTGCTGAGCCCAGACTCTCCTCCCCTATGACTGGCAGGCTTGGGTGGCCCCCCTTCACGAGAGTCCAGGTTTTGGTGGGAGTGGGCTTAACCCTTCACCTTACTGTTGCAGGTGGACCAGTCTGGGCTCTTCCTACCCTCTCGAGACTACTACCTAAACAGGACCGCCAATGAAAAAGTAAGAGGCATCCTCAGAATCCCTACTCTTAGGCCATGTTGAGCTAGACTGATCCCTATTTACTTTGCCCAGGGTCAGGGTGAGGGACTAAGGTGAACCTGTCCTGTCACCACTTTTTTCCTTCTGTCTTCTCTCCTTCCTTTCCTTTCCTTTCCTTTCCTTTCCTTTCATTCCTTTCTTCCTTCCTTCCTCCCTCCCTCCCTCCTTTCTTCCTTCCTTCCTCCCTCCCTCCCTCCCTCCCTTCCTTCCTTCTTTCCTCTTCATGTAGGAAAACATTTTATAGGCACTTGCTGTGTTCCAGTGCAATGGGGGCATTCTGAGATGTACGTTTTGTAGTTACTAGAAACTTTCAGGGTGGATGGGATCACCGACCTAGATATCTGAGAATGATACTCAGAGAGGGTCTGTGGGACTCTGGAGAGACTTGGGCAGACAGAGAAGGTTTCCTAATGAGATTGCATTTGAGCTAGGCCCTGTAAAATATCTAGGGGTGGGTGATGGCATGCTGGGTGAAGAGAACAGTTTAAACAAAAGTGTTGAAGAAGGAAAGGCTAAGGTGTGTTTGGACCACGAGAAGGGGTCCAGCGTGGTGAAATGTGGAGCTCAAAGCAGTTGAGAGGCTGAAGGAGGATAGAGTCTAGTTATGGGAGGGACCTTCGATGGTGCCCTGAGGGGTTTCCTGTAGGCCATTGCTGGCTCCAGAGCAGGGAGGGAGTGATGCAGTGAGCGGTGCTTTCGGAAGCTGGTTTGGCTGGGGTGTGAAAAGCAGATGTAAGAGAGGGAGCCTGGAGGTCAATTAAGAGTTTTGGCAGTACTTCAAGTCTGAATTATGAATTGTTGGTGAGTGGATGTTAGAAGAGAGGAGTAGCTCTGGCTGGTGTAGCTCAGTGGATTGAGCACGTGCCTGCGAACCACACGATAGCGGTTTGATTCCCAGTCAGGGCACATGCCTGGGTTGCAGGCCAGTTCCTGGTTCCCGGTTCCCAGCAGGGGACGAATGAGAGGCAACCATACATTGTTATTTCTCTCTCTCTCTCCCCTCCCCTTCCCCTCTAAGATAAATAAATAAAATCTTTAAAAAAAAAGAAGACAGGAGTAGAAGGAGGAAGCGGTGAAGCGAGTTGAGACTATCAACCTGAATAATGGTAGAATAATGGGGTCCTTAGAAAATCAAGGATGCCTCTAAGAGAATCAGCTTAGGACACATTGGGGCAGAAGAAGAATATGATGTCACAGGAAAAGGGCAGACTTTGGACCCAGACCTTGATTTCAGTCCCAGCTCTGTGGTTTAGTGCGAGCTGGTCTAGCTCTCACAGGCTGTCCCTTCATCTGTAAATGGGATCATAGCATCTGCCTCCTATGGTATTTGGGGGCGGGGCAGGATGCAAGCTATGCTCCTTCATGTGGCAGACACTCAGGGAGTGGGAGCTGCTAATGTTAGACTGTGGGTTTGAGACCTGGGCACCATCTCTAGGGAGAGGTCAGCAGGCAGCTGTGAAAGCTGGGTGTAGTCCTGGGGATAGGATGAACCTGGAGGGAGCCGTGGGCTTGAGGGGCATCTTCTTAGAAACCTAGACAGAGGCTTTTCCAGAGTTGAGAGAAAGGGGTAGAAGGAGATCCTTCTTTTTTAAGGACAGTTGTAGAAAAAGAGCCAGGAAAGGAGGCTTCTATAGAGTAGGACAAGCAGGAGAGCTGTTTCTCCTGTTCATTCTCAAACACAGAGCACAGCATAACCAGACCCTCTTCTAGGCCTGTGATGAGCAAGACATTGCCACTGCCCTCTGCATGGGGCAGAAGGCATAAACAGCTCAGTATATCCTGTTTGCAGTTGCTGGGACTGTTACAGAGAAGCGTGGCATTCTGAGAGTGAGTGGGACAGACAACTAGCCTAGCCGCAGGGTCGGAGTAGACTGCAGGGAAGAGAGAGTGTTGTAGGCAAAGGGAACAGCTACTTTATTTTTTTATTTTTAAAAGATTTTATTTATTTTTAGACTGAGGGGAAGGGAGGGAGAAAGAGAGGGAGAGAAACATCGATTAGTTGGCTCTCACATGCCCCCAACTGGGGACCTGGATCACAACCCAGGCATGTGCCCTGACTGGGAATTGAACTGGCGAACTTTTGGTTCACAGGCCGGAGCTCAGTTCACTGAGCCACACCAGCCAGGGCCGGGAACAGCTACTTTATGCACAGGCTCTGAGGTGGCAAGGAGTGTGGCCCACTGATGGACTAGAAAGGAGAACAGGAAGGGAGAGTGGTCCCCGAGTCCCTCTGGAGGTATATAGACTCATATATGAACATTGTGGATCAAGTTTAGCATTTATCCCAAAAGAAATAAAAATTCAAATGTAAGGAGTGGTATGAATGGATGTGTGGTTTTGACATGACCTGAGTCAGAGGAGGAGAGAATTTTGAGAATGTGGGAGAGAACCACATGGTCCAAGACTTGGGAAAAGGCAGGAGAAAGGTTGTCACAGATAGGGAGTCTCCTGTGCCAGCATCGAAGGGGAGCTGCAGTACAAAGGTTCAGAAAGGACAGACATTTTGGAGTCGCCTGGTTGGCATGGCTCAGTGGGTTGGGCATCATTCCACAAGCAAAAAGTTGTCTGATCCATTCTCTGGTCAGGGCACATGCTTAGGTTGCAGGTTCAGTTCTCCATCAGGGCACATAAAAGAGGCAACTGATTGGTGTTTCTCTCTCACATTGATATTTCTCTCCTCTCTGCCTCTCTTTCTCTAAAATCAATAGCATGTCCTTGAGTGAGGATTAAAAAAACAACAATTTAGGAGTAAAGTCAGATTAAGAAAAGTATCAAAGGTCGGTCTCAGGCTGAAGGTAAGGAGGTAGGGAGAGGAAGGGGTAAGTCAGGTGGGCAGGATGAGCATCAAGATCAGTGATTGAACTAACCATCCCTCTTAGGAGCTGGGATGGCTGAGAGTGATACTCAAACCTCTTCCTCTGAGAGCAGCAGCAAGGAAAAGGAGAGGTGGGGAAAATGAGAAAATCTGAAGTATAGAAAATGGATATTAAGGGACCTAAAACTTCTCAGTAGAGTGGAAGAGGAGATGGCCTTTGGCAATTCTGAGAGTTCAGGGTAGGACTCCTGAGTGAGGGTCAGGAGTGGTCCCTGGGAGGAGGGCCACAGGGAGTCGGTGCGAAGCAGTCCCGAGAGTCTGCAGAAGAAATGGCAAGGAGCAGTGGTGGCCGGAACAGACCCTCTGAGCCTTGGGCAGAAACTGTTGCTGGGCTGTGAGGATGACCTGGGGTTCTGACAGGTGCTTACTGCCTACCTGGACTACATGGAAGAGCTGGGCATTCTGCTGGGCGGACAGCCTGCCTCCACGCGGGAGCAGATGCGGCAGGTGCTGGAGCTGGAGACACAACTGGCTAACATCACAGTGCCCCAGGACCAGCGGCGGGATGAGGAGAAGATCTATCATAAGATGAGCATCGCGGAGCTGCAGGTGGGGCCACTGGGACAGAAAGAGCTGGGAGAGGCCAGCCCCTGGCACAGACCGCTCAGCTTTTCTTCAGGCTGTCTTCCTGAGGCAGTCAGTCCTTTTTTCCTTTTTCTTTAAAAAGTTTTAATCCTCACCCAAGGACATGTTTTCCTCATTGCTTTTAGAGAAAGAGGAGGAATTGGGGGTGGGGTGGAGAGATAGAGAGAAAGAGAGATAGATCAGGGCAGCAATTCTTTTTTTTAAAGAGATTCTATTTATTTTTAGAGAGACAAGAAGGGAGGGAGAAAGAGAGGGAGAGAAGCATCTGTGTGTGAGAGAGATGAGGTTGCCTCTCGCACACCCCATCTTGGGCACCTTGCCTGCAACCCAGCCATGTGCCCTAATGGGGAATTGAACCAGCAATCTTAGTCACAGGCTGGTGCTCAGTCCACTGAGCCACTCCAGGCAGGGCAACAATGTCCACATGTTGCCTGGACATACACAGAGAGATTAAGTAAAAAGCCTGTAACAACTTGTACGAGATATCCACAAAACAATCAGGAAAGATATGGAAGCATCTTCTAGGGGGTCCTTACTGTGTCAGGCATCAACCCTTTAGTTGTAGGATTATGGAGAAGTTGGGTAAGGGGGTTCTGGAGGAGAGGCCAGGTGTGTAGGGATGCTGGGTGGCATCAGAAGAATGGTATATTATTACTTGTTTTGAGTATCTGTGAATGGCTGTGCCCCAGCTGAACATCACATTGGTGGTTTTCCTTGTATAAGTGATTGGGCTCCCACGCTGAGGGGCGCTCAGGCCTGGAAAAGGGTTTGCGGAAGGAAGGGGTCATAAAGCAGCTAGAAACTGTTACCTGGGCAATAGGAAACTAGGCTCTAACATATCAGTTAGTGAAGGGTCTGATGAAAGCTAGGCAGGCAGGCAGGGAGGCTTGAGATGTTTAGTTTGCTCCCAGGTCCTGGCGCCCTCCATGGACTGGCTGGAGTTCCTGTCTTTCTTGCTGTCACCACTGGAGCTGAGTGACTCTGAGCCTGTGGTGGTGTATGGGACGGATTATTTGCAGCAGGTGTCAGAGCTCATCAACCAAACAGAGCCAAGGTATGGGGGATGGGGTCAGGGCCCTGTGCAGGTCCTAGGCGGGAACTGGGTATAGGGAAATGGCACAGCCAGACACAGAAGGATTTGACAAGGCCCAGGACCTTCTAAACATCAAAACACAATTGTCTGTGGGGGCTGCCTCCTGGCCAGGGCATCAGGGGGTCTACGTGTGATCTGTATCCCTACTCCAACCTGACTTCTGTGGGCAGGTGTGTGGTCCAGGGTGAGAGAGAGGGATTCTGAAGCAGCTCCCACCTATGCCTCTCAGGACTCCTGCTGCCTGCACATTTGTGTAGATGGTTTGGGGTGGAAATGGTAACCCGCCTGCTCTTTATGTTCTGGTCTGGACGCCAGTGTCCTAAACAATTACCTGATCTGGAACCTGGTGCAGAAGACAACCTCGAGCCTGGACCGACGCTTTGAGTCTGCACAAGAGAAGCTGCTGGAGACCCTCTATGGCACCAAAAAGGTGGGCTCTCTTTCTCTGCCCCCACTTCCTGGTGCAGTTTAGCTGATGTTTCACACTCACTCACTCACTCACTCACTGTGTGTCAGGCACCAATTGCCTCATGGTGTAGTACAGAGCTCAGGACCAGGAATCAAGCTGACTTGGGTTGCAGCCCCCCACGCCTCCATTTAGTAGGCTATGGACCTTGCTCGTGTCACCTAGCCTCTCCGAATCTGCATTTCCAGGTCTGCCAAACAGGAATGCCTTGCAGGGTTGTCAGGAGGACTAACTGAGTTATTAAGCAAAGCACCCACCCAGTGCATGAGCAGCACTTGGCTTTGATGATGATGGCGATGAAGATGAGTAAAGAAATGCAGTTCTTAGTTTCAGAATACCCCGTTAAGTGAGAAAGAGGACATGTAAATCAGCATATGGTGTTTAGGGGTGATGAGAGCTCACATTGAGGGAGAGACTGTCTTCGTGTTGTAGGACAGAGGTGGGGACAGCACATTCTACCTGGGGAGTGGGGACATCAGGAAAGGCTTCCCCGAAGAGATGATGTTTGAAGAACTAGTTGAGTAGGAAAACAAGAGAGAAGGGCAGTCCAGGATGTTCAAATTCCCATAGGCCAGAGGGAGCATGGGGGGTTTGCATGTGTTCTGGAATGAGCTTGAGAACAGGGCAGTTGAGAGGCTGAGGGTGTTAAAAGTTTGACATTGATTCTTTTTGGGATGGGGAACCATGGGATGGTTTTAAGGATAGGAATAACCCAGTTAGATTTATGTGTTAGATCATCTTTCTTGTACCTAATGGAAGATGGAAGGGAGTGGCAGGGGAGGTGGGGTGAGAATGGAGTTAGATTGTCTAGTTAGGAGAACATTGCAATGTTCAGGCAGGAGATGATACTGTTGTAGGTCAGGGAGTGGCAACAGGTGGATGGCAGAGATGGCTATAAAGTAGAGTTTAGAGACCGATGATAAATTGAATGTAGGGGTAGGGCGATGGAGGAGGCTGGTGACTCCCAGATCTCCAGCACAGGGAACTGACTGGGATGTGGAGCTGAGCAAAGAAACACCTGGACCCCAATGGGCCTCTCAGGAACTTAGGAGGAGGAGAGTGCTGAGAACAGAGTGGGCAGCACCCTCCTCATTTTAAGGTTTCTCTCCTGGGGTTGGCACGCTTTGCAATCGTGCCCCTCATTTTTCCTGGAGTCCGAGGGAGCGTCAGCACACCAAACCAGGGCCTCTGCTGGCCAGACCTGAGGGGTTGGCCCCTGGGACAGAGAAAGGCCCTCGCTGGGGGGCAGAGCTATCTCTGGGAGGCCGGGCTCTTTGTCCCCTACAGTCCTGCGTGCCAAGGTGGCAGACCTGCATCTCCAACACAGATGACGCCCTTGGCTTTGCTTTGGGATCCCTCTTTGTGAAAGCCACATTTGACCGGCAAAGCAAGGAAATTGTGAGTCTTCAAGGTTCTTCCCGCACTACCCCTTGCTTTAGTTAAAATTCGCCATTCATAGTTGTGAGTATGTATAAAAAAAACTGGAAGGAACTTTATTAACAAATTAATAGCAATTACTTTGGGTATGGGGACTATGACAGATTCTTTTGTTTTTTAAAGTTCTCTGCATTTTCCAAATTTTCTATAATGTGTTTATGTTACCCATTCAATTAGAAAAACAATATTTATGTATTTATTAGGAGATGATAATGAATGTGCTTAAAGTATTACCTACAAGGATGTTTATGGAAGTGTTGTTTATAATACGAGAGAATGAAAATAGCTTAAATGTCTAATCACTGGGGATGGAAAAATAAACTGTGGTTAGGATGAACTATGAGGCAGCCTTAAAACTGATCATACATCTGTAAGTGAAAAAAGTAAGTTGCTATATATATATGTATACACACATATATAAAATAACACAATTTCATTATATATATAATGTGTATATAATCTGTATATATACACAATATACATACATACATATGTGTATGTGTGTGTGTGTGTATATATATATATATATATATATATATATATATATATATATCCGGGCAGGGAAAGACACTAGATAGTCAAATGTTAAATGAAGTTATCTCTGAATGAAGGATTATAAGTGGTCTATTCTTCAATTCTTCTGTTTTCCAAATTTGCTGTTATTAATGCCTTCCCTTTATGATCAGATAAAAATTAATGCATTATATTAAATCATAACATTAATTCAATTAAATTGTCCATTAATTTTGGGGGGTAATTAGGGGAAAAAGCTGCTCACGGCCCCAGCCTCTTCACAGACCTTGTTTCCCCTCACGCCCCCAGGTGCTCAGCCTTAACCCGGCAATTCGGACACTGTCACACGGCCCCTGGAACAGCAGGGAGGGGACTAGGGTGGACAGGGGACAAAGGGTTCATGCAAGTGGAAGGCAGATTTGTGCCCCTTCCCTCCCAGGCAGAGGGGATGATCAGCGAGATCCGAACCGCCTTCGAGGAGGCCCTGGGACAGTTGGTTTGGATGGATGATAAGACCCGCCAGGCAGCCAAGGAGAAAGTGAGCTGTGGTCAGGGTTGGGGCGCCATCTTGAGGTGGGGGTGGAGGATACAGTTTTTTGGGAGCCTGGGGAGGAAAACCCTTAACGTGGTCTGTTTAGGCAGACGCCATCTATGATATGATCGGCTTCCCGGACTTCATCCTGGAGCCTAAAGAGCTGGATGATGTTTATGATGGGGTGAGTACCTCTGCTCACCAGTTTTGAACCCCAGCCCCATGGAGGGCACTCTTCTCTGGGCTCATTAATAGGAGCTCAAGCACTAGGAGGGAAGGAGGTGCTTACTGGTTTCTTTCAGAGGCAATGTAGGCAAGGCACTGAATACCGCTCAAGCGCTGGCTCTGTGCTAGGGTGCATGTCAGATGTTAGTAGAAGGCAGTGTTAGCCAGCAGTAATTAGCAGTCGAACTTGAGTCAAATCCTGTTTCTATCTCTACCTGTGTAACCTTGGACACATTATATAACCTGAGCCTCAGTTTCTTCATCTGTAAAATGGGGTCTTATTAGTATCTACCTCATAGGGTCATTGTGAGAATAAAAGGAGGCAGTATGTTAAAAAAATTACCTGCTTCGTAAGTGCTCTTCACGTGTGGGTGATTATTATTCACTAGGTATTTTACTCCCGTTTTATAGCTGAGAAACCTGAGGCTCAGGAAGGTGCTATTTAGTAGCCAAACTGAGAATCTTATTTGCTCCAACATGTTGTCTTTCTTGCTTTCCACTTCCCACTGTTCCCATAGTATGAAGTCTCTGAAGATTCCTTCTTCCAGAACATGTTGAATTTGTACAACTTCTCTGCTAAAGTGATGGCGGACCAGCTCCGAAAGCCTCCCAGCCGGGACCAGTGAGAACGGAGGGCTGCAGACATTTGGGGCAGCAAGAGTCCGGGGTGCTTTCCAGGGCTTTGGGGGGGGGTTGAGGTGGGCAAGCCTGATCCCAAACCAGTGACGCAAGGTCCTTGCAGGAGGTAGGTCAAGGCTGCTGGGCTGGGAGGAGGATCGGGAGAGTCGGGACGCTGAGCCTCTCCCTCTCCACCACCCCCAGGTGGAGCATGACTCCCCAGACAGTGAATGCCTACTACCTTCCAACCAAGAACGAAATTGTCTTCCCTGCTGGCATCCTTCAGGCTCCGTTCTATGCCCGCAACCACCCCAAGTGTGTCTCAGGCAGGAGGGGCTGGGTGTTGGAGCCTGGGCCTATGGGTGGGGTGGGAACAGGGCTGGAGGTGGAATCCAGAAGTCCCCCTACCATACCTTCACTCAGCATTGTTCACCTACCAGAGCCCTGAACTTCGGTGGCATCGGTGTGGTGATGGGCCACGAGTTGACACATGCCTTTGATGACCAAGGTAGAGCCCCATGAAGTTGTTCCCTCCAGCCTAGAATTCCCAGTGGCTCCTGCAAAGCCTCAAGATTTTGGGAGCAGGCCAGAGGGACCCTGGATGCGGGAGCTCCTGACCCCAAGGGTTGTGCTCTGGTCTCAGTAGGGTGCAAAGGTTCCTTCTCCTCAGGGCGTGAGTATGACAAGGAAGGGAACCTGCGGCCATGGTGGCAGAATGAGTCACTGGCAGCCTTCCGGAATCACACGGCCTGCATGGAGGAGCAGTACAGCCAGTACCAGGTCAACGGGGAGAAGCTCAACGGCCGCCAGACGCTGGGGGAGAACATTGCTGACAACGGAGGACTTAAGGCTGCCTACAACGTGAGTGGCCTAGCCAGTCCTCCAGGGGCTGAGGTCCACCGCCCAGCGGGGAAGAGTTCGGGGTGGAGGGGTGGGTAGGCCCTGGCGGACTTACCGCTCCTGTGCCGGACCCCAGGCTTACAAAGCGTGGCTGAGGATGCACGGAGAAGAGCAGCAGCTGCCAGCTGTGGGGCTCACCAACCACCAGCTCTTCTTTGTAGGATTTGCTCAGGTATTGCCCTCCTGGAGGCTTGGGATCTGCCCCTCTCCCACTCCCTCCTGGGTGTGTCATTAGAAGTCTGGGGCATGCAGGAAAGGGACTGGGAAATGGGGCCAAAGTTGGTGTATGGAAGGTGGTCTGGGGAGGCCTTGTACCCAAAGCCACATGGCTGGGGCCCGCTGAAGCCTTGAGAATGCCTGAGGGGGGAGAAGTCTTCAGGAGGCAGTTACAGATCTCAAAGAGCAGGGCTGCCCTGCTTGAGGGAGACAGGGTAGGGAGCAGGATTGATCCTCACCGTGTTGCTGTGAGGTGACTGTGGAGGAGGAAACCGAAGCTTGGGGACAAAGTGGCTCAT
Source organism: Sturnira hondurensis (assembly GCF_014824575.4). Classification (NCBI taxonomy): domain Eukaryota; kingdom Metazoa; phylum Chordata; class Mammalia; order Chiroptera; family Phyllostomidae; genus Sturnira; species Sturnira hondurensis. Next base: position 2,033,488 of record NW_028091847.1, on the reverse strand, counting down.
CGAGGGCTATCCAGGAATACAGTCAGTGGCAGAGTGTGACTCAGGCAGGGTCTCCTGTAAGTACTGTATTCTACAGCAGGCAGCCTTGGAGGGCTGGGCTCCTCCCTGTCAGACACATGGATCCTGGGAAACCCTGTTTCCAGGGCAGCTTTGAAAGGCCTCAAGGAATTTGGGAGGGAGGGTGCAGGCCCCTCCCTTAGTGCCGATAGCAAGGGGTTGGGGCTCAGATGCTGGCTGGGCCCCTGTCTGTGTCCCTGAGGCCTCCTGAGCTGAGAGACAAGGCTGGTGGTGGTTTGTGTCCCTGGGATGGCTCTGCTACAGTCCAGTCTGTGACTCTGCCCGCATTAGACACCATATGTCCCCGTGTCTGTCCTGGCCTGCAGGTGTGGTGCTCGGTCCGCACACCCGAGAGCTCTCACGAGGGGCTGGTGACCGACCCCCACAGCCCTGCCCGTTTCCGCGTGCTGGGCACTCTCTCCAACTCCCGTGACTTCCTGCAGCACTTCGGCTGCCCTGTCGGCTCCCCCATGAACCCAGGGCAGCTGTGTGAAGTGTGGTAGACCTGGGTCCGGGGAGAAATGGCCAGCTATTGCTAGGGCCTGGGGCAGCTCGCCCAGCAAGGCTGTTTGCTCTGGAGTTTGGAAAAGGCAAATGCCGGCTAGACTGAGTCCAGCTTCTCCACACCACAGGTGACATGAGTCCCTGTCCCTGTTCCACCACCACATTGTGCCTCTGCTTTGGGGGTGCCCCTGTCTCCAGCAGAGCTCCCAGCATTCACTGTGACATCCTTCCATGTCACCTTAGCTGAAAGAGGCCTGGGTTGGGGGCACCAACTCCATGGGAAGAAGTTGGCCTTTCTAGCCTGAAGCTCATTGGCTCGGTGGCCCTGGGGTCTGCCATGCCTGCTGCACTCTATGACGATGCAGGGCCTGGGCGGTGTGCCTTCCATGCTTCTTCTGGAGGCTCCCCTGGGAGTGGGCTCAGCTCCTTTCAGCACCACCCTCAGGGGCTGCCCTCCACCTCATGCTCCACATATTGCTGCTTATCATGCTGCCTCCAACCCTACTGACAGACCAACTGTGCTCAGCTCTTAGTGGAGGCCTGAGGGCCTTTACAAGCCTTCCTGTTGCCTTCTGGTTTCCCTGGGCTCAGAAGTGTGTATGTGTAGGGGATGCTAGTTCCTGTGTCTTGGGGTGGGGGGACTGAATCTTTCTGGACCAAGCAGGAAAGCAGATAGAACAGGGAGAGGGAAGGACAGAGTTTATTTTTACAGGGAAGAGGGTGGGAAGGGTGTGGTTTTGGCTCTGTAGGACCCTTTGCCAATAAATAGACACACAGCAGTCAGCCTGTCTCTTCCTTCAGTCCTGTTTTCATTTATTCATTTACTCATTCCAATAATATTTACTGAGCACCTAATGTATGCCAGGTACTCTTGTAGACACTCATTAACTCACCAGAAACAGGGGACTAAGATTTAAAGCCCCAAGAAGACAGAAAAAGAGAGGCGGGATGGAAGGATGGAATGAACTTGGATCTGACTGGGTGGAGTACACCCTCTGCTCACTGGTGGCCACATCCCCAATTGCCAGCTGTTCTGCTGCTGGAAGGATTCACCACGGCCCTCTCCTGACGCATGCAGATGGGCCTGCCACTGAGTCTGGCTGACTGGGCCAGGGTCAGCTTGAGAGATGGGTGACCCAAACCCTTCAATGGAGGGAAGCCCTGGCCAAGGTAACACACCATTCCCTGGAGCTCGGAGCACTGGCCTCTGCTTGTGGCTGAAAAGACATGTGTTGTCCCCTGCCCTCAAAGGCTCAGTGCTCCTGAGAGTCACTCACCTCACCTCCATACATTCATTAACGCCAACCAAGTGCCAGGCACAGAGAATGCAGCTACGGCTGGCACCCTCCAGAGTGAAGGAGGGAAAGAAGCATTTACTGAAAACTTCTTGTGTTCCAGGCACCTCTGCTAGGTGGCTCATTTCTTTATTCATTCATTTATTAATTTATACACCCACAGATATATTCTTTAAAATGTATTGATTGTTAACAATGTACCAGGCACTGGTGATGCAAAGATGAATGAGATGGTTCCTTCCCTTTTCTACTGGCACTTTCACCTTCATGAGCTCATCTGATCCTCAGCAACATATTTTAGAGGTCCTCCAGTTTCCATTTTATAGATAGGATTCTAACTGTGTCACTGAAGTCAAAGAGGCCTGGCTTGCAATGGAAGCTCTGCTAGGTGTATGAACTTGAACCTGTTCCTTAACCTCTATGAGCCTCAGTTTCTTTATATGTAAAATGAGAACCAGAGCCAAACAGTGGAAAGAGTCCAATTTCAATTCGTTTTAAAACTCAGTGTTCCTCAAGGTGGGGGTGGGTTTGGTGAGTTTGGAAGGGTAAGAATGAAGCTTTGTCAGTGATTGGTGCTGGGGTCCCTGGGTGATGGCACTAGCATGTGTCCCACAGTTTGTACCCTGTCCCAGCGCCAAGCTGTCCCCATAAAGAGCTATATTTGGGCCCCTGTCAAGTAAGTTGGAAATGCTGGCTGCCTACCAAGAGAAGATGAGCTCCTCAGAAGGTAGCAAGTGGCCTTGGGAACTCTAAGACCAAGGGACAGCATGGCTTGAGCCCCTTAGAGGTTCTAGGAGGGACAGCAAAATGTTATCAGAAAGAGGAGGGCGATCACAGCTGGAAACCCGGTTCTGGCTCCAGCTCTGCTACCCCTAAAAGTGTGACACTGGGCATGGCTCATCCCCTCTTCAGGGCTCAGTATCCTTAGCAGTTTGTAAAAGAAGAGGTTTGGATGAGATGTCTGAGGACCAATTCAGTGTTAATGTTTTAAAAGGGAATTCACGGGCTTAGCAAATTCCAGAACCCAAAGAAATATGAAGCAATGGTGTGAACTTTGGGTGTTGCACAGAGGATGAGATTTGTAATGTCAGAGAGCATAATGAGTGAGGGGAGAGGCTTGGCAGCATAAAACCTTGCCCTTGACCCCTGATTTCAGAGGCCAACTTAGGATGCTGACCAGCTGGCCACTGTGATGTAGAAACTCCGTATTTGCAAAAAAGTCAGTGTCTAACAATAATAAGTAGCAGCATTCGTTTACTGAGTCATTATTTTGTTTAAGCCTGTACTAAGCACTTTAAAAACATCATCTCATTAAATTCCCACAATAATTTATAAGAAGGCTCTATCATCTCTGGATTTTTAAAAATATTTTATTTTCAGAGAAAGAAGGGAGGGAGAAAGAAAGGGAGAGAAACATAGATGTGTGAGAGAACCATTGACTGGTTGCCTCTTGTTCGCCCCCAAATGGGGACCAGCCTGCAACCCAGGCATGTGCCCTGACAGGTAATTGAACCATCGACCTTTTGGCTCACAGGCCAGTGCTCAATCCAGTGAGCCACACCAGCCAGGACATTTATCATCTTTATTTTAAAAGTGGAGAAACTAAGGGAAAAGATTACATAACGTCCAATGTCAGATAAGTCAGACTGCATTAAAACAGTATTTGGAACTCAGATGCTCTTAATTATCATTTAGTCTTCTAAGTCATGAGAGAGTTTAGACTCAAGGACAGATATCTGTCATCTGGACAATTTCATCACACTTCTAAGTGAGATCATCGCCAGCAGGTGCATTTCCATGCTACCCAGCTCCCTTGGGCCAGGTACATGTGACAACCAGGCAGCTGCAGGAAACCTAGGCACATGCTGAGTTGAAATTAAGCCAGGTAGCATCTGTTTGTTGAGCACCCTGCAAGTGCTTGGTTCCAGAGGCAAGGCCAGGTAAACGTCAGGTGACAGAACTTCACTGTTAGTAAAATCGCCATGCTGCTGAACACACATTTGTGATATGCGCTGGTGTGTTTAGGAAGAAGGGGGATTAAAGGATGGTACTCCTGAGTGAACTCGAGAGCAATTATTGGTAAGGTGCTACCCTACACTGTCTCAGTGGGAAGTCTGACTAATTCTCATGCTTAACTAGGTAACATATGTCACACAATATGACTTCCACTCTTGGAAGCATGCTGGAAATGGGCCCTTATAAAACAAACACAGTTTCACTGGGCCTAGTATGACTTACAAATGGAGAACCTGGACAGTTTTCCAATGCCCCACTCTGGGCTCCAAAGAGACCCCCCAGGCCATTATTATACATAAAGATGACCCAAAGATGAATGAAAAGCCAGCCAGCCAGCCAGGTAGCCATTTATCCATCCATCCATCAGTTCATTCAAGAAATATTTGTCAAGGCCTACAAGCCGGGTATTAGGTTGGGTGCTATGGACACAAAGATGAAGAAGGCACAGTTCCTGTTCTCTGAAAGCTCAGAGTCTCAGGAGGAAGAGGTATGTATCATGGTGTGAGTATAGGGAAGAAATGAGAAACTTGAAGGGTAGAATAGGAAAAGTGTCCTAGACAGGTAACACTGAGCTGGAGTGAAGAGGATGGGAAAATTTGCTAGCTGAAAACAGTGAAGGGCATTCCATGTAGAAGGAACAGCAATGTGAAAAGGCTGATCAGAACATGTTTAGAAATAGTGAAATATTTAGGATGATCAGAAGGGGTGTAATGAGATATGAGAGTCCGGAGAAGTGAAGTTATAACAGTAGATGTGAAAAGAGGGGATTGTAAATCTGCCATTCTGGCAATTAACAGTAACAAGGGCCACATGGCAATCTGAAAAATATCACACAAAGGAAGTAGCAATCTAGTGGAAACAGTGCAATGCTGTATCCAGGAGCACTTTTAGTGTTAGGTGAGTGATGCTGTGGCTTGAATGGTTCTCAGAGGAACAGAGCCATCCATAAGATGGGTAGCTGTGCGTCTTAGGCCATGAGTTTGGGGGCAGCATGGCAGGCATGGGGATGCAGTTTGAAGGAAGGTGGTAGGAAGGGACAGGTGATGGGCTGGCTCTGACTGGAGAGCAATTCGGCCCCAAGGAGTTTGGCCAAATGGTAGGAAGGAGTGCTTCTGGGAAGGCAATCTGACTGAAATGAAGCTTGAAGCAGGACATCAATGTTATCATACAGTTTCAGTTATAACTAAATATCACAGTTATCTTGAAATAACTGTCAGATATTTGCATTTGGCTAGAGAGGGTTGGGGGCTTAAGTGCTTAGAGGTGGGGAGCAGGGAACAAGAAAGTTGACCTCAGCTGGAAAATGACAACTACCTGCTTTCCAGTTGCCTGGAACCTGGCAGAACACTTTATTTACATAGTCTTATATCATTCTCTTAGTAACTTACGAGGGAGTACTTCATTACCCACATTTCAGAGAGGCGGAAACCAGGCTGAGAGAGGTCAGAAAAATGTCCCAGTTGTCACAACTAGTGAAAGGCAGAATTTGGCTTTAAACACCAGGTTGGCTGCTCTCTAAAGCGTGTTTTCCCACTCACCCCCAACTTTTTACTTTGACACATTTCGAGCCTACCAGAAAGTTGAAACATAGTACCCAAACTCTTTCATACACTCTTTATCTGGAGTCACCAGCTATTAACAGCCTGTGTTTTATGCCACATCTCATCCTATCTCCTCTAAGATGGGATTTGATTGGTATAAAAGACAAAAATCTGAGGTGTGTTAGAAGAAAGTCATGGAAAAACAAGATTTAGGAGAAGATTTAAGAGATTTAGGAGAAGTACCTTTACAGATGACTGAAGAAAGCCAGGCAATGTGTGGACAACTTGATGTCAGAGATCTTACGGCAAGAACAGCTACCTGTCTGCTCAATTTCTGTCAGCCCACCGTGGCTGGGGCATCATTGGCAATGGAAATGCAAAGTCATCCCTGGAATCCTAGCATTGAGCAGAAGAGCAACAGGTTTTAAAATGGGCTTCAAACTATTACACCTGTATCTACACATATATCTAGCCAACATTCATTCACTGTTAACCATGCTGTGCTAGTGTTTCTGTTTTTCTTCTTTTCTTTAAAAAAAAAAAAGTTTCTGTGTTCTTTAATGCCCTAGAGCCCAACACAGTAAGACTCTAGGCCAAATGGTGAGCGTTCTCACCAGATGAAAGGGAGAATTACTTCCTTTTTTCTTACCTTCTAGATACAGACACACAGCCCAAACTGAAGAATAAACTTTGAAGTTCGCCTGATACAGTCAAGAGCTTGGAAGATTGAAAGATCAATGTTCGAATACGGATTCGACTCTTTACTGTATATAATTTCTTCTGTAAAATGGAGACAATCCTACCAAACTCAAAAGGTTGTGAGAACAACACATACTATCTAAAATCAGTACGAACACAGTTATACCTGAGGAAGACTGAGAGAGGACAAAGACCTTGTCTTGCTCCATTTTTAGCTCCGGAACTTAGCAGTGGAGCATAAGCTTTTATTTACTGAGTTCTACTCCAAGTGGCTCCGCAGGTGGATTTAAGATGGTAGTCATATCCTCACGGTAACATTAGAGCACGCTCCTTCAACGTAGGCGGGGGGGAGGGGTAATAAGGTTAATACTCCACAGTAGTGTGGGGCTACACAGAGATTACATACACTTCACACATATCGCAATCAAGCGTCCCGGCTTCCAAGAATTTCCTCCGTTTGTCCCAGCGCGCAGCCGACTGGGGCGTCACTGTGGGTACTACTATCCAAACCGCCACGAGGAAACCTACTCGCGGTCTCTCGGCCGGACGCCAGATCACCTACTAGAGCAGAGATCTCACCTGAATCCCAAACTGCATAGTCTCCCGGCTTTCAGAACACTCCAGGTCCGGGGGCTGCACCTACGGCGCGCGGGAGGCTGGGAATTGTAGTTCTCGTGAGGCTTCCAAGGGCCGAGTTGGTGACTCCCAGGCCGAGGCGTCGTTTCCGGTTGCAGGCGGCCTCTGGAGGCGCTGGGGCGCCGTGGGAGAAGCGCGCGAGGCTATCTGGGAAACGGAGACCTCGGAGCAGTGCGCGCGCAGCTGGCCGGCAGTGGTGGCGGAGATGGAGGAGGGCGGACGCGACAAGGCATCGCTGCAGACCCAGCAGTCCCCACCGACGGCCCCCGGCGGCGCAGAAGACAAGCCGGGCGGCAAGGACCGGCGAGATGCGGGGGACAAGGACAAAGAGCAGGAGCTGGTGAGGCGTGGCCCCGGGAGCCGGCGGAGGAGGCCGTGGGCTGAGTCACCGCGGCTCCGCAGGCCTCGGGCCAGACTCTTAACGACCCCCCAGCGCCCAGGAGAGGGCAGATGGGGTGACCCTCCGGGCTCCTGGCACCCCGCCTCTCTGCCTCTCATCCTCCATTCCGCACCGTCACCTCCGCCATCCCCCACCAGCCCTCACCACTGCCTTGTGAGGTGGGCCCGGGTGGATCGTTGTCACTCCGTGTTTTAGAACAGCATTCAAGCAGAGACTGGTCCAGAAGCCAGGCTGCCTTCCCACCAGGGCTTCCCATTCCCGCTCTCTTTCCACGTCCACCTGTTTCCTCCTAAGGAGGGAGGCATACTGTCTACCTGCCCCACTGGGAATGGGAGGAGGATATGTTTGGGATTCCTTTTCTTGATGACCTTCTTCCTCCAACCCACCAGTCTGAGGAGGACAAACAGCTTCAGGATGAACTGGAGATGCTCGTGGAACGACTGGGGGTGAGTCATGACATGTTAAAATGAGTGGGTGCATATTTGGAGCTTTCCCCCTTGTTTGCTCTATCCCATTTGGGGTAAAACTAACTGAGGTGCAGGGAAAGATGGACTGTATGTTAGGATCAGTGTTATGATGATGCTTTGAGGGAGGAAGGCAACGAGGGATATTTGAAACAGCATTTTGTAGAACTGCTTTTTTCTCTGGGAGAAGTTCTTGAACTCTTTTATTTATTTATTTTTAGGAAGAGGGGAAGGGGAGAAGAGAGAGTGGGAGAGAAAGAAACATCAGTGTGTGGTTACCTCTCATGCCCCCAACTGGGGACCTGGCAAGCAACCCGAGCATGTACCCTGACTGGGAATTGAACTGGTGACCCTTTGGGTTTGCAGGCCTGTGCCCAATCTACTGAGGTACACCAGCCAGGGCAGTTCTTGAACTCTTAACTGGGCTCATTGGTTTTTGTGCCAGGCAGTTGGGGGAATCACAGATGGATAAGCAGTAACTTTCCTAGGGGAGTGGTTAAACACTTCTGTATGATGACTTGAGGGATGTGATTATATTTTTGTCTGATCCTCACATCTCCTGATAGGAGAAGGACACGTCCCTGTACCGACCGGCCCTAGAGGAACTGCGGAGGCAGATTCGTTCTTCTACAACTTCCATGACTTCAGTGCCCAAGCCTCTCAAATTTTTGCGCCCACACTATGGCAAGCTGAAGGAAATATATGAGAAGATGGCCCCTGGGGAGAATAAGGTAAAACTGTTTCAGAAGCCAGTGGAGGCCTAGTCTGGGAATTCCTTTTCATGAGGGCCCATGGTGCTCATGGGGAGCCACAGGAAGCCTGATAGACTTGAGACCTGAGCTAGTTGAACAGAGTTTATCACAGTCAAAATACATAAGAGCTGACAGGATGGTTGCCTTCTCAGAAGACACTGTTTCTGTCATTTATGTTGGACATTGGGATTTTATTATTGTGACCTAACTTTAACTTATGTTTAACCTTAATTGTTTCCTTTCTTGATACTCATATACATTCAGTTGTTTTATTTTTAGAATATACCCCCAGCTCAATCACTTCTTTGACTGTTGTAACAACCCTAATCCAGGAAATCTTCACTCGTCACCTGAATCACTGCAGCAGCCTCCTAGCTGACTTCTTCCTTTTGTTTTTGACTTCCTACAGTTTGTCTTTCACATAGCAAGCATAGTGGTCTTTCTAACTTGTGAGTCTTTTCTGTTAAAACCTTTTCATAGTTTATTGTGATTAGCATAAAACTGAGAGTCCATGTTTCTCTACTCTCCCCTTTTTACCAACCTCAGCCATGTTGGTTTAAAAGAGAGATAGCAACACTAACTGGGAGTGATCATGAGGCTTACCTTAGATGTCATGTGTGAATTTCTCTTATGGAGGCTGGTGTATAGTTAATACTTAGTTTGGGGGGTAGTGACAGTGATTGTGATTATAATGTAATACTCCCCTTACCCTGGATTTGACTTAAAAGACTGGTTTCTTTAAAGCGTTTTGCTGCTGATATCATATCTGTTTTGGCCATGACCATGAGTGGGGAGCGTGAATGCCTCAAGTATCGGCTGGTGGGCTCCCAGGAGGAATTGGCATCATGGGGTCATGAGTACGTCAGGTAAGACCTTGTTTTGGTAATCTGAAGGGGGTTCTGAGGCTTAATTCTGAGTGCAGTGTTAGAGCAGTGTCTGTCTTGGAGTGCTGATGTAATGGTTTTCCAACACTGAATTCCATGACCCACGAGGACATGCTTCCTACGAAGCTGTGCTCCACTAATGGTCTGGGCCTTTCTGTAGGCATCTAGCAGGAGAAGTGGCTAAGGAGTGGCAGGAGCTAGATGATGCAGAGAAGACACAGCGGGAGCCACTGCTGACCCTGGTGAAAGAGATTGTTCCCTACAACATGGCCCACAATGCAGAGCACGAGGCCTGCGACCTGCTCATGGAAATTGAGCAGGTGGATATGCTGGAGAAGGATATTGATGAGAATGCATATGCAAAGGTCTGCCTCTATCTCACCAGGTAAGCAGGTATAGTTGGGGATGGTGGCAGGCCTACCTTCCCAGCACTTCTCTCTTAATTATGCCTCCTCTATTTTCCCAGAGTATTGGCATCAAGGGTAGCTAGTAATTCATCGATGTCTGTAAGCTACTTGAGGACAGAAATATCGTGTCTCCTTAGTAGTCCCGGTATCTGGGACTATACACATGAATGCGTGTGTGTGTGTGTGTGTGTGTGTGTGTGTGTATTGCATTTAGTATTTATTTTAGGCAAGTGAATTAAGTGGCGTAAGGGTGGATGTCTAGAATTTATGATTCCTTTATTATTTTTGCCTTTGTAGCTGTGTGAACTATGTGCCTGAACCTGAGAACTCTGCCCTACTGCGTTGTGCTTTGGGTGTGTTCCGAAAGTTCAGTCGCTTCCCTGAAGCTCTGAGGTTGGCATTGATGCTCAATGACATGGAACTGGTAGAAGACATCTTCACCTCCTGCAAGGATGTGTATGTAGGGAAGAAGTTGGCAAAGGAAGAAATAAGCTCATGGGTGGGGGCTTGTAGTGTCTGGTTAGGGCTTAAGGGGCTTTTCTGTGCCCTAGTGGAAGGGCCTGAGTGGATGTGATGGTTCTCTCCTACAGGGTAGTGCAGAAGCAGATGGCTTTCATGCTAGGCCGGCATGGGGTATTTCTGGAGCTGAGTGAAGATGTGGAGGAGTATGAGGACCTGACAGAGATCATGTCCAATGTGCAGCTCAATAGCAACTTCTTGGCATTAGCTCGGGAGGTGAGACTGCCCTTTACTTTTTTTAATCCTCACTAGGGATGTGCCCACTGATCTCAGAGGCAGAGAAACATCTATGTGAGAGAGAGAGAAACATCATTTGGCTACCTCCTGCACACACCCCAACTGGGGATCGAACCTGAAGCCTTTGGTGTGCAGGATAATACTCCATTCAACCAAGCCACCTACCCAGGACAAGACTTTGTCCTTTTCTATCAAGGCTTTCTTGGTTGTGATTCTACCTGGCTTTTTATCTCTCTGATTAGTACCGTGGCTAGACTCTCCTTGGTTAGAATTGCCATTCAGTGGGACAGCAGAAGGGACAGCTAGGGGAGGACTGGGGGACGAAGTTGAACCCTCTGACTTCTCTTTAGCTGGATATCATGGAGCCCAAGGTGCCTGATGACATCTATAAAACCCACCTAGAGAACAACCGTGAGTAGCCATGTACATGAGTGTGGGAGTTGAAAGATTGCTAATTATGCCCCTTGTATTAGGAGTGATAGGTTGGCCCCACACCTTCATCCTGTAGAGAGGTAAGATGTCCCACATACCCTTTCTCCAGGTCACTGTTGGGAGCAAAGATAGAGGATCCTAAGAAGCCAGCTCAGACCTAGAGACCAGCTGCCATGTTCTTTTCTTGCCCTACTCTAAATGAATCTTCCTTTCCTCTCCCTCCTGTGCAGGGTTTGGGGGCAGTGGCTCTCAAGTGGACTCTGCCCGCATGAACCTGGCCTCTTCTTTTGTGAATGGCTTTGTAAATGCAGCCTTTGGTCAGGATAAGCTGCTGACTGATGATGGCAACAAATGGCTTTACAAGAACAAGGACCATGGTATAATTCAGTTTTTACTGTATTTTTGTGTTGCTTTGGTCACTCTTGTTTTCCTCCTAGGGTCCTCTGTAACCTGACAAGCAATCACAATGCAGTTCCTTAGAGAGTTCTTTATAATAGTTTTCTCAGTGTAGGACCATTTTAAGACAGATTTTTCCTTGGTATAGGAATGTTGAGTGCAGCTGCGTCCCTTGGCATGATTCTGCTGTGGGATGTGGATGGTGGTCTCACTCAGATTGACAAGTACCTGTACTCCTCTGAGGATTATATCAAGGTTGGTCTGGGCACAGCCCACTGGTTGGGACATTCCCCTTCCTTGTTCTAGGCCCCGCAGGGCCTCCCTTTCACTGGGGAGGTCTACCTGGTTTTCACCTCCAGTTAAGGCAGGTGCTGCTCTGAGGCCCATGTGGCATCTTTGTGGTGAGGAAGGTAGAGTAGCCTGAATGAAGAATCTCTTTGCATTTCACAGTCAGGAGCCCTCCTGGCCTGTGGCATTGTGAACTCTGGCGTCCGGAATGAGTGTGACCCTGCTCTGGCACTGCTCTCAGACTACGTTCTCCACAACAGCAACACTATGAGACTTGGTTCCATCTTTGGGTAAGGCTTATTGCATCATCTTCTGGTAGTGCTCCGCCTGAAAGCTGTGTGAAAATGGGAATTGGCCCTTGAACTACTACCATGCCTGTTGAGTATTTGGCTCTTAGTGACAGTTTAAATGATGATGAATAATGAGCCCTTTTATTGTTTCTTCCCTGTTCTATTCTTGGATGTCTGTGGGGAACTGAATCTCCTTGGCTTTTGCAGACTAGGCTTGGCTTATGCTGGCTCGAATCGCGAAGATGTTCTAACTCTGCTGCTGCCTGTGATGGGAGATTCCAAGTCCAGTATGGAGGTGAGTAGAGGTTGTTGGTCATTTAGGGGAGGTTGGGAAGGTACTCTGAATTCTACCATTCTCTGTGATAAATAGTGAAAAAAAGAAATGGGGTTGGGGTTGGGAGAGGGGCAAGTGTATTACTTGCCTTTCAAGGAAATCCCTTGGAACTGGGGTTCTAAGTTCCGAGTGATGCTGCTTGCTAGACTATTAACATTTTGGTATTGAGTTCGAGCCTTTGAGATCCACAAAGAAGTACCAGACTAGATATGGGGAGTGACTTAGCCTAGCTTGGGGTGGGTGATTCTCACTCACTGTTTTAGTTATTGGTCAGCTCTAAATTTTCTTACCTCTACAGAGTCGGTTTAGTGATGGGTAAGTATAGCATAGGCTTTAGTTAGAAAGACCTCAGTTCAAATCTTGCCATCTCTGCTTATAAGCCATGTGATCTTGGGTGCATAACTTAGCCTCTTCAGGTGTCATTTTTTATACCAGTAAAAGAGGAATAACAGTAGGACCTGTTTCATGGGTTGTTGTGATTATAATTTTTTTAAAGATTTTATTTATGTTTAGAGCCCTGGCTGGTGTAGCTCAGTGGATTGAGCACGGGCTGTGAAGCAAAGGGTCGCTGGTTCGATTCCCAGTCAAGGCACATGCCTGGGTTGCAGGCTAGGTCCCCAGCAGGGGCACATGAGAGGCAACCACACATTGATGTTTCTCTCCCACTCTTTCTCCTTCCCATCCCCTTCCTCTAAAAAAGTTAAAAAATAAATAAAATAATAAAATAAATGAAAAAAAAGATTTTATTTATGTTTAGAGAGAGGGGAAGAGGGGAGGAGAGAGAGAGAGAAATATCAATGTGTGGTTGTCTTTTGAGTGGCCCCCACTGGAGACCTGGCTCGCAACCCAGGCATATGCCCTGACTGGGAATCGAACCAGTGACCTTTTGGTCTGCAGCCTGCGCCCAGTCCACTGAACTACACCAGCCAGGGCTGATTATAAATGTTAATAGTATGCAAAGCAGGTGGTACAGTGGCTGACACAGTAAGTAATCGGTGAATTGTAGCTACTGTTGTTATTTTGACCTACCATCAGGAAGGGATTTTTACCCAGTGGGGTTATAGCATGCTGTAGGAATTGGCTATCTAGAGTGAAGATAGATAAACAACTATTGTGACAACTTACCATGTGTGACACCGGTTTTCCTGTTTCTAGGTGGCAGGTGTGACTGCTCTAGCCTGTGGAATGATAGCAGTGGGATCCTGCAATGGAGATGTCACTTCCACCATCCTTCAGACCATCATGGAGAAGTCAGAGACTGAGCTCAAGGACACTTATGCCCGTTGGCTTCCTCTTGGATTGGGCCTCAATCACCTGGGTGAGGGGATATCTCTCTGTTTGGGCAAAAGACTGACAGGAATCAGATACAACAGGAAGGGTGTATGTGTAAGTCAGGCTGTGCTGTGTGGAAGTAAGTGTCCTCTGACCCCTCGGTTCTATCCTATAGGAAAGGGAGAGGCCATCGAGGCAATTCTGGCTGCGCTGGAAGTTGTGTCAGAGCCGTTCCGTAGTTTTGCCAATACTCTGGTGGATGTCTGTGCCTATGCAGGTCTGTGTCTTTGTTTTCCCAGTGACTCCTCATTTCTTTTCTGCACCTTTTTGTCAGATTATTTCTTCTTGCTCAGTCATTTTGATCTGCATTAGGTTGTTTAGTTTCTATTCCTGGTGTAAGCTTTTCCTTGGTGCCTTCTTATTGCTCGCCTTCCTCACTCTTACAATTCTGCTGCAGGCTCTGGGAATGTACTAAAGGTGCAGCAGCTGCTCCACATCTGTAGTGAACACTTTGACTCCAAGGAAAAGGAGGAAGACAAAGACAAGAAGGAAAAGAAGGACAAGGACAAGAAGGAAGCCCCTGCTGACATGGGAGCACATCAGGTTCTGTGGGTGGTTGGGCACTCTCTAAGAGAGGCTGTAAGGGGGGATACGCTTGCAAGGGAGCAGGGGAAATGGTTTGGGTTTGTTTTTGAACTCCTCTGGGTATTGCTGTGTATTGAAATAGCACATGTATTGAAATAGCACACAAGACTGGGTTCTGTACATGAGGGGTAAGGGTGTGTTTTTTGTTCCCTGAGCTTACTGGGTTCTGCTGCCTCTTCGATTGCAGGGAGTGGCTGTGCTGGGGATTGCCCTGATTGCAATGGGGGAGGAGATTGGTGCGGAGATGGCACTGCGAACCTTTGGCCACCTGGTGAGTATTGCATGGAGTAGATGGAAATACATTGATTTTTTTTTTTTTAATATATATATTTTATTGATTATACCATTACAGTTGTTCTATTCCCCCCTTCATTCCCCTCCACCTTGCACACCCTCTACCCCACCATTCTCCCGCCCTTAGTTTATGACCACATGTCTCAAGTTCTTTAGATTCTGTATTTCCCACACTATTCTTGCCCTCCCCCCTATTTTCTACCTACTGTCTATGCTATTTTCTGTACCTTCTCCCTCCTTCTCCTCCTCCCACTCCCCTGTTGCTAACCCTCCATGTGTTCTTCATTTCTATGGTTCCACTCCTGGTCTAGCTGTCCTCTTGGTTTGCTTTTGTTTTAGGTGTGGTTGTTAATAACTGTGAGTTTGCTGTCCTTTCACTGTTTGTATTTTTTTTTCTTCTTTTTCTTAGATAAGTCCCTTTAGCATTTCATATAATAAGGGCTTGGTGATGATGAACTCCTTGAACTTGCCCTTATCTGAGAAGCACTTTATCTGTCCTTCCATTCTAAATGAAAGTTTTGCTGGATAAAGCAATCTTGGCTGTAGGTCTTTGGATTTCATGACTTGGAATACTTCTTTCCAGCCCCTTGTTGCCTGTAAGGTCTCTTTTGAGAAATCCGCTGACAGTCTGATGGGTACTCCTTTGTAGGTGACTGTCCCCTTATCCCTTGCTGCTTCTAGGATTCTCTCCTTCATTTTAGTCTTGGCTAATGTAATTATGATGTGCCTTGGTGTGTTCCTTCTTGGGTCCAACTTCTTTGGGACTCTCTGAGCTTCCTGGATTTCCTGGAAGTCTATTTCCTTTGCCAGACTGGGGAAGTTCTCCTTTATTATTTGTTCAAATAAGTTTTCCACTCGTGGCTGTTTCTTTCCCCCTTCTGGTACCCCTATAATCCGGATGTTGGAACGTTTAAAGATGTCCTGGAGGTTCCTAAGCCTCTCCTCATTTTTTTGAATTCTCATTTCTTCATTCCTTTCTGGTGGGATGTTTTGTTCTTCCTTCTGGTCCATTCCATTGATTTGAGTCCCAGTTTCCTTTCCATCACTATTGGTTTCCTGTGCATCTCCCTTCATTTCAATTAGTTTAGCCTTCATATGTTCCTCTAATTTGTGACTATATTCCTCTAATTTGTGACTATAATCTACCAGTTCTGTGAGCATCCTGATAAATAGTGTCTTGAATTGTGCTTCTGAGAGGCTGGCAATTTCTCGGTCGCTTAGAGTTATTGGCTCTGGGGCTTTGAGTTCTTCTCGAGCCATCTTTTGGACTGTTCGTGCCTGTTATGTATCAGGAGCGGAGCCCTAGGTTTTCACCAGAGCAGGGCAACTCAGTGGCTGGGTTGTGACGCTGTACGTGTTGGCGGGGTCAGAAAGGAGCAATGGCGGTCTCGTCTGCTGCCTTTCGCTGCAGCTGCCACTGTCACGGGGGCCCGCGCGTTCCGTCCCACTGCACACGAGTGTGCGACCGGGGTCAGCCCTCCACCACTGTGTTCGCCCCTTGGGGCCTGTGTGGTCCGTCTCACTGTGCGCGAATGTGCGACCGTGGTCAGTCTGCCCCACACCTTCACCAGGTCCGGGCTACCTGCGCGCCTAGGTTGGGGGATCTTTCCTGCCCACCCTGTTCCGCTGCTGGCTCCGCCCCCCTTACTGGTCCCGGTTGAATGGTTTGTTGTTGGACTTCCATATAGTTCAATTTTTCTGTTCTTTGGCTGTGTCTTTATTTACTAAATCTTTGTTGTATTCAAACTGGTTGTGGGAGAAGACACAGTGTTTCCACCTACGCCTCCATCTTGGTGGCGTACACTGATTTTGATGCATGGGGTTCCCCAGAGGAGACTTTCCTAATGGGTTTCCATGGTAGAGAAGTGTTTTTTTCTGTGCCCTTTCTGTAAAAGTTGACTAAAACCCCTTTACCTGTCAGTCTATTCCTGTAACAAAACTCATGTTTACTGTTTTTTTGTGATGCCCCTATTACTTCCTTTTACTGCCAGCTGAGATATGGGGAGCCTACACTCCGCCGGGCTGTGCCATTAGCACTGGCCTTAATCTCTGTTTCAAATCCACGACTCAACATCCTGGACACCCTAAGCAAGTTCTCCCATGACGCTGACCCAGAAGTTTCCTATAACTCCATTTTTGCCATGGGCATGGTGGGCAGTGGTGAGTATCGGCCAGGAAAAGATCATAAGCAGCTTGGGGGGAAGGTTTGAGGCTCCTTTTTTCAATCCTCTGTGACACTTGACATTTCCAGGTACCAATAATGCCCGTCTGGCTGCGATGCTGCGCCAGTTAGCCCAGTATCATGCCAAGGACCCAAACAACCTCTTCATGGTGCGCTTGGCACAGGTAAAGAAAAGAACTCTTATCCTTAGAGTGTGGCAGGGACATGTCTGTGGGGACGGAAGGGAGATGCAGTGACATGAAGGGGATCTCGTGTTGGTCTGGAGGGAGGATGTGTGTGAACTGGATTTCTCTGTGGCCAGGTTGGTGTTTTTTCAGATGTGACTCTCCACCTCCATTTCTTTCTGTATTTTTCAGGGCCTGACACATTTAGGGAAGGGTACACTCACCCTCTGCCCCTACCACAGTGACCGGCAGCTTATGAGTCAAGTGGCCGTGGCTGGACTTCTCACTGTGCTCGTCTCTTTCCTGGATGTCCGCAACAGTGAGTTCCTATCAGGAATCTTACATGGTGGTGCATGGCACCCTGTCTCTGCCCCTAATAGGGCCACCTTGATCACTTAGGAGCAGGGCTTTCAATTAGCTCTGTTCCCGAGGCTGTTCTATGGTGGACTTTGTGAAGCTTCTGTCTCCCACACTTTTTTTAAAAATTTATTTAATTGTTGTTCAAGTACAGTTTTCTGTCTTTTACTCCCATCCCAGCCCACCCCACAGTGCTCCCCACCTCCCTCCCATTTCCACCCCCCTTAGTTGTTGTCCATGTGTCCTTTATACTAGTTCCTGTAACCCCTTCCCCTTTTCCCCTGAAATTCCCTGCCCTCTCCCCTCTGGTCACTGTCCGCCTGTTCTCTATTTCAATGTCTTTGGTTATATTTTGCTTGCTTGTTTGTTTTGTTGTTTAGCTTCTTGTTCTCCCACACTTTTGATCTGGCCCAGAGAGGTTTTCTTTGGAGAACTGAGCCCAGTTTCTGCTCCTTAGTGACTGGGGGAAAGTGATTACCAATTTAAGGGCTGTGGGCAGAGTAAGGTAGAGGCATCCCTAATTCATAGTAGAGTATAGGAAGAGAGTAGTGTGAGCTCAGCTATGTGAGTGAGGGTTTTAAAGAGTCAGGGCTGGAGTGGGGGCCCTAGGTTCAGGCCAGGCCTATTGCTATGCCTCTAACTGTGCTATGTATTCTTCCCACAGTCATTCTTGGCAAATCTCACTATGTATTGTATGGGCTGGTGGCTGCTATGCAGCCCCGGATGCTGGTGACATTCGATGAGGAGCTGCGGCCGTTGCCAGTGTCTGTCCGTGTGGGCCAGGTAAGGGGTTAAGCAGAGGAGAGGGTTCATACTGTGTTCTAGAACTTGGAGAATGCACACATATCTGCTTCTCTGAAACTGGTGTAGGTTCTGGGTTGCTGCTGTTCCCATCTGGGTTCCTTTGTCTCAATTTTCTCATCCTACAGGCAGTGGATGTGGTGGGCCAGGCTGGCAAACCTAAGACCATCACAGGGTTTCAGACACACACTACCCCAGTGTTGTTGGCCCATGGGGAGCGGGCAGAATTGGCCACTGAGGAGTTTCTTCCTGTCACCCCCATTCTGGAAGGTTTTGTTATCCTTCGGAAGAACCCCAACTATGACCTCTGAGTGGCCACCAGAAGCTCTGAGCTGCAGCCGATATGTCAGTGGACCATGTTTTCTGCTACCAGGGGTGGACACTGCTCTAGAGCTTTGGTGGAGTTGTTACCTCCTGTTCTTTTGTTACTGAGTGAGATGACTTTGTTGAATAAAAACCTTTATCCCCAAGGTTCCTTTCTGTCTGTTCTTTGGGGTATGGTGGCTAGAGGCCAGACTGGTGGGGAGTGGATGTGAGACTGCATTGTTTGTAGCAACTCTGAGCCTAGGCTAGCAGGGAGGCTGCCCTGAATGGAAAGAACTAAACCTTTTTCCTTCTCTTTCCTAATCGTTTTAAAACGGTGGTTTATCTTTAAGGGCATAAACCCTTGAGGGGTTTATTAGCTGATAAACTAATGGACCTTCTTTCCAGGAGATGCATGCACACAAATTTTCACAAACTTACAAATAAACTTGTGGACTCATACACTTCCTGCCCCAACCCTGTCAATGCACACCCATCTCAAGTCCATCACTCTCTGCCTTTGGACTAAAGATCTCTGCTCTAAGAGGCAGCAGAATTAGCCCTACTCTTTCTCATTTGACTTTTTGCTGCTGAGCAAAAGGGACATCTTGGGCTCCTGTGACCCTCTGTCACTCTTGGGAGGCTACTGTTTGAGAGGTTTAATCACGTTAACATACATTGGGCTGTCCTTGCAGAAATGCTGTGAGAAGACTTGACCCTGACCTTCCTTGGTGTAGCGATAGGAAAGAGGTGGCCTCCTCCCTGGAGTGTAATTACTGTTGATCTGCAGTGCTGCTTCCTGGTGGTGCTGGTATGACTACAGCTATACTGACTCTTGGGGCCTAGACCCCTGCGGGTACAGTAGAGAACATAATGGCCCTGGCGATAACTGCTAGCATTTTATCCAACACTTTCTCTGGGTTTCACCTCTGAACAGTGACTGGCACTTAATAGGTCTTCTGTAAATGTTGAAAGAATAATTCTACATACTTCTGAGACCTCACAACAACTTTGAGAGGTCTTTACATTCCTTTGGTGAGGAATGTAAAGTTTGTAGAGGTTTAATAACTTACGCAAGGTCACATAGTGAGTGGTGGGGCCAGGATTGGAATCTAAGTCCATTTGACTCCAAACCCATAACCTTAAATTCACTATATTAATCTGTTTCTGTGGCCTTGGACCCCACTGTAGTCCAAGGTCTTGGCTGGCTGGAGAAGCAGCGAGTTTGGATTGAGTATCTCCATTGTCTTCTCTGCTCTCACTTGACAGCAGCAAGTTTGGATTGAGTATCTCCATTGTCTTCTCTGCTCTCACTTTATAAAACCTGCATGAAAGGTTGAAGCACTGAACTTGGGAGACAGCAGACCTGTCCAAACCCTTTAATGGGACCTGTTGTAGTGGAGCAAATCAGTGTGTCTGATGAGCCTCTGTTATCTGTACAAGGGGGATATAATATTTGCTTTACCTGATTTTCAATGGTGGTGATGTTAAAATAAATTAGAAAGCAACTTGTAAACTGAAAAACAAAAGGATAATTCCCTCCCAAATCACTGATTGTGCTTTAGGGTAAGAAATTTTTATGGTGCCTCCTAATCTTTCACATTCAGTCATTCATTCAGCAAGAAATATCAATGGAGACTTATTCCTCATTCGACATTATTATAGTTTGTGGGGATGCAAAAATTGAAAAAATCCTCAAAAAGCTTACATAAAGGAAAAGGAAACAATTGTGATACACTGTGATCAATACTGGACTGGGGTGTGAACAAGTTACCCTGGTATCATTGAAATAGGGCTTAAGTGCCTGGGTAGGTGTGGGGATTTTGAGGAAACAGACCTAGAGGGAGATGAGTTTGTCCAGAGGGAAAAGGGGTACAATATAGCTAAGAAAGTAGCAAAAGCAGAGAAGTAGGAAAGCGATTTGTTTTCTGAAACCATGGATAGTTTGGTTTGGCTAAGTGTACAGAGGCACAGAAAGTGTGGCAGGAGATACAGTTCTAAACCTCCTCAAGTTTAGAAGAGCTTTGTTGTGCTAAGAAACTGACAGTATTTCAATCACTGAAAAGAGCAGGAAAGTGACATGATCAGCTATCTGGGTGGGAAAGTTCAAAATGGAGGCCCAGAGACCAGGCAAGGAGAGTGAATGCCAGAACTAGGGCAGTAGAAATGGGGAGAGGGGGAGGGGCAGAAGAAAAAAAAATTTTTTTCTTAGGAGTGAAATCAACAGGATTGGGTTTTGATCCAAATACCAATAGGACCTGGTGTCTGATTAGATGTAGGAAGGAATGTAGGATGGATCTCAGATTTTCTGGTTGGGCAGTATTCATTGAAATAGAGTATAGAAACCACATGTTTGGGGTCACTGTGCGCTATTGAGAAAGATGACAAATTCCTATCTGAGCATACACAATTTGAGATGACTGTGGAGTGATTATGATGAAAATATTTTTTAGGTAGAACCTTGTTCTGACTTGAGTTCAAGAGAGTGGTTTCTGAGTTAGGAATGGATTGGCATATAGGTAGTAATTGATTTTTATTTCTTAGTTTGCTCAGGCAGAAAGAGAAAAGAGAAGAGAAGAGAAGAGTAGAGAAGGGAGCCAAACATGATAAAGTCACAGCACTTGAAGAGGATCACAGAATACTAGATCTGCATTTTCTTTCTCAACGTAGTTCCGCCTCTATGTATCTATTTTGCTCTCCTACCATTGGAGCTTCAGTTCCTCATATATAGTGGAAATGATAATACAATTTACAGGGTCTGGCACAAATAACATCCCCCTACTTTATTACAAAGTTGTAAGTATTTACTCTGTAACATAACAATATCTCACTCTAGCACAACATATGGCATTATAGGCAAAATGTTCAAATTAAAACTATAAATTATTACACCCATATTATTACCCTACCAACCACACTCAAACAGGCCTTACTTTTTGCAGGAACCTGTATTTTGTAGGCAATTGTGAGGATTGAGGTCACATAGGTCATATATACTAAGTGTCCAGTTCATCATTGGTGCTGAGAAAGTTTCTTGCGAGATTATGTGTATACACAGAAGCAAGGTGGAGAGAATGAGAACTTTTTGTTAGGTACCTAGGCACTGTTTTAAGCATTTTCACATAAATCAACTCCTTTAATCCTCACAATCGAATAGAGCAAATGTTATTGTGAGAGAAATCATGATGGTTAAAAGCTCAGACTTGATCTACACTGCCTGGTTTCAAATCTTACCATTTTATTGTACAATCAGTATTAAATAGGTAGGTAGTAGGTAACACCACCAGGAGTAAGGAGCAATATGTGAATTAGTGTAGATTCAGGGTGCCTACCTGACTCCTAGTATGTAGATTTGGTTCTAGTACGGTCCCTTCTGGGGTACCAAATCTTTGGGCTAATCTTTGGGCTAATGGGCAGCAGTTATGAGATTACTTCTTCCAGCATTCTGAATTTTACATGATTGATTTTTGACCCTCCCTGAGAGTGGCTGAACTTTTGTTAAAGACAAATCGCTCATACAAATTTCCTAGTTAGAATGTTTCAATTCTTTTAGCGTAACATTCGGTTTAATAGGTCTTTCAGTGATCTAACTTACATTATTTTCAAAGGTTGTATGTATTTCATGGAATGAAATTCGTATTTCATTCCATAATTTGTACCATGATTTACTTACACAGAACTGAGTTTTTAATTTCAGTATTCTCGGCCTCTAGCCAGCACCTGGCCTAGAGCTTAGTATACGCTCAATAAACGCTGGCTCAAAGCATGAATGAACTAAAGAACTGCTGAACACACTCAGCTAGGGAGGGTGTCTGGGAGTTCTAAAGTTCGGGAGGGGACACGGGGGCGGGTAATGTCTGTCACATGACGAGGCGGGGCAAATCCCATGTGCTCTGCGGCGCTCGGCGCAGCTCCGCCTTCTGCGCCGGTCACGTGGGGGCGCCGGCTGCGCCTGCGGAGAAGCGGTGGCCGCCGAGCGGGATCTGTGCGGGGAGCCGGAAATGGTTGTGGACTACGTCTGTGCGGCTGCGTGGGGCTCGGCCGCGCGGACTGAAGGAGACTGAAGGTAAAGCCGCCATGTCCGGGCCCGACCCGGCCCCCCCACCCCCTCCCCCCGCATCCGCCGCCATCCGGGCCGGGACCGGCCGCCCTGTGCCACCGCCCTGGCGCCCTGGCTCCGCGGCTCAAGCCCGGGCCCCCGCCCGCCAGGGCCCGATCCTCGGCCCACGTGTGCCCGGCCTGGCCCGGCCTGGCTGCTGGGTGGGGGTGGGGAAGCGAGGGGCCAGAATATGTGGTCCCTGCGGCCTGGGACAGTGCAGCGTTCACCGGCCACGAAGTGCCACAGCGGTCTGACCCGAGGAGGCCCGGCGGGCGCAGGCACCGCGGCTCCCGGCCTGCCGTCCCCTCCCCCCTTTGCGGCCCGGCCGCCGGGAAGTGACACGTTGTTCTTTGGCACTGGCCGGCTCTGCGCAGGGAGGGCGCAGGGGAGGGAGGCGGTGGCGGTGGCGGTGGGCAGGGAGGAGCCCCCGGCCCCGCCCGCCCTCCCGGCCGACCCTCACTTGAAACCGGCTTCTCTTCGGCTGCCGCCCGCCTGGCCTTTTACGGCCCGACTCCCGCCCTTCCTGGCCTCCACTTCTGGGCGGCGGCAGGTTTCGCCTCTGGCCCCGCGCGGGTGCCCCGGTGGCCACCCGCGGCAGGCGTGCCTTGTGTGCCCCTGGGCCAGGCCCGGAACCCGGTGTCCCCAGGTGGGGGGTGGGGACACCGCGGCCGAAGCTGCTTCTAGCTCCGTTTATGATCCGGGAGCCTGGTGCCAGCGAGACCTGGAATTTCCGGTCTGGTTGGTCTTGGGCCCCGCGGAGCCAGGTTGATACCCCTCACCTCCCAACCCCAGGCCCTCGGATGCCCAGAACCTGTAGGCCGCACCGTGGACTTATTCTTAACCGAGGGGGTGAGTGAGGGGGCTGTTTCAGCAGGTCAGGGGGTTGGTTTGTGGTGATGCGGGTTGGCAACATGTTGGTGGGGCTATAAGCTGTGTCTTTTCTGCTCCTTCATCCTCTTGGCGCCTCCCGGGCTCGGTGTGGGACATAGCCCTTGCCTCAACCCCTCCTCTACTCCATTTGCCTTAAGTTTGGGTCCCTTCCCTTTTCCGAGCGCCACTCTTTCTCAACAGGTGTTGGGGGGACCCTGATGTGGACCAAATGAAATGAACAAAGCTCCACAGCCCACAGGCCCCCCACCCGCCCCATCCCCTGGACTCCCACAGGTAATTAGAGAGGAATTAGAAGAGACAGAGGTGGGGGTGGGGGGAGACCAGGCAACTGGGCTGGAACAGGTTCCAACCCTCTGAATTTTCCCACCCCCATCTGTGTCAGGGCAAAGTGCATTTTCCTGCTGCCAAATTGAGACAGGGCCGCTGGCTCTTCCCTGGGGGCTGTCATGGGGAGGGGGTATGTGAACTGCTGAGGCTGTGGCCACAGATCTGTACCCCTTACTTCATCAGCTTGGGTTTCTGCCCCACCCGGGTTTCCCCTCTTGCTGAACTCTGGTCTCCCCCCTTCAGCCAGCGTTTCCCCCGGGGCAGACAGCACCGGTGGTGTTCAGTACGCCACAAGCGACACAAATGAACACGCCTTCTCAGCCCCGCCAGGTGAGGGGCTGTGGGGATGGGAGTAGGGGGCCTGGGTGGGAGCTGTGGAAAGCTTAAGCCACCTTGGTCTAGACTAGAAACTCTGGAGGTCCTGTGTCTGCCCAATTTCTTGACAGTTGCTCTGTGTTCTTTTATGCAACTCTGCACTTTGCGTTGCTGAGTACTTATGGCCCCTTGGGGAGTATGTAGTTGGGGATGGTGTTATTAGGGGTCTTGGTGCTATGAGAATTGGGAGCAGTGTTTTGGGCCTAGCTGTCAACTCCTGCTTTCCTATTTCCTCCTTTTATTGGGAGGCTGCCATTGCTTCATTCCCCTTCCCCTCTTTTACTTTGGACTATGGCGAGGTAAACACTCCAGCTGGTTCTTGCCTTTCTCTGTTCCCTAAGTTCTTCCTAAGTGGGAGGATTCTTGTCCTACTTTCTTCATTTTTTCTTCCTCTCATCACCTTGGGGATAATTCTTTTCTTTCCTGTCCCCATGTGCTCTCAGGGAGGATTCAGGTCTCTGCAGGTAATATTCCTTTGCTAATCCTGGACCCTCTCCTGGCCTCACTCTTTACCCTCTGCCCTAGTCAGGGGCTAGACCTAGGGACTGGAGGCTTTAGAGTGGGGACTTAGTTGCCATCTGGGGCTTCAGTCTGTGGTTGACTGATGCATGTTAGGGGTTAAATTTTGTAGAACGTGTACTTGGGAACTGGGCAACCATTGCATGTGAGCAATTAGTTCCTCTGGACCTTGGGTGGAGCAGTGCATGCTGGGGAGTATGTTGCTAGAAAGGGTTTTACTTTTTACTTAGGCATGATGCCTTTGGATATTAGGAAGCTTCTGTGGAGGGGTAGGTAGCCTGGTGGAGGTGACATGAATATGCTTGGTTGTGAGGGAGTAAATACATAAGGGTGCAGCATGTGTACCACACTGTGGAGGGCGTGTGTGAGTACAAGAGGCCTCTTAACCATCATTTGGTCAAGTGGGTCTTGAAAGGACTGGTCCCCGTACTCCAAAGCCCCCAGTACTTCTCTCCAGACTAGAGACATTGCAGAGTGGCCATTTTGCTGTCCACTTCCTCCCCTTCCCAATATCAACTACCTTCCTCCCTCTTGACAGCACTTCTACCCTAGCCGGGCCCAGCCCCCAAGCAGTGCAGCTTCCCGAGTGCAGAGTGCAGCCCCCGCCCGCCCTGGCCCAGCTGCCCATGTCTACCCTGCTGGATCCCAAGTAATGATGATCCCTTCCCAGATCTCCTACTCAGCCTCCCAGGGGGCCTACTATATCCCTGGACAGGTGAGGCTGGAGGCTTGGGGGCTGGAAGCCACAGAACCTTGTGCCGCAACCCTCACCACCCATACCCTGACCCTCCAGTCCCATCTCTTCTCCAGAGGTGGGACTTTCTTCTGGTCATTGCCTGGAGTTGGCTTGTCCTATCTTGCCCTACATTCTCTTTGTAGTCTGATATGGTACTCAGCTTCTTCAACTCCTTCTCTCCCTTCCTCCTCCCCCTCCACCAGGGGCGTTCCCCATATGTTGTTCCGACACAGCAGTATCCTGTGCAGCCAGGAGCCCCAAGCTTCTATCCGGGTGCAAGCCCTACAGAGTTTGGGACCTACGGTAAGCATGGGATGGAGTCAGGTGAGAGTGAGTCCCAGGGAGCATCTCAGCTCACTCATTCCTAAGACCTTTTCAGTGTTGTCTCTTGGTTATAAAATGATAGGGTTAGTAGGGAGTAGAGATGTGTGTGGGTGGTGGGCTATTTTATCTTGCCTCTGAGAGTAGAGTCCTTCCTCAAGGAAAGATTGGGTACCAGTTTGAGGGTCTGTTAGTAATAATGTAACATGGATTTGGAAGGTTTTTGTAGCTGTTTTTTATTTATATTCTAGGAAAAGATTAGTCTGTTCTTTATGGCAGTGGTTTCCAAAATTTTGAGCGAGTACCTCCAACACATGTTTTTGTTTGTTTATACATTTGTGGAATTTAAACAAGTTCATGAAAGACAAGTGGAGATTATGGATGAGATTAAGAAATGCATCCCATTTTGGAGACCTTTGCTTTAAAGAATTAATTTTTTCTTGTCCTGGGTCTGGTTCATAGTGTTTTTATTTTCCTTAACCCTGAGTGAAGGGCTGCAGACTGGAACTGGACTTAGCCTGGACTCAGCCTGGACTCAGGCTAAGTGGATAGATAGGGTTGGCAAATCTCTCTTTCTCATTCTCAGCCAAAGACCTGATTCTGTTTCAGGTTAAGTAGTTGCTGCTCCCTCAGAGTATGGGCGTATGTGGTGCCCAGGGGGCGGGGTACATACACAGCAGGTTATGAGGTAGAAGAGGAACAGACAGAACTCTGGTGATTGGTGTGCAATGGGAAATGAGTGTCTGCCTATAAGGGGTGTGTGTGTCAGTGTCAGGAATTCTTGTAAACGCAGTTCAGACTGGTTCCCCAGCTTTGATAGACACCTAATTCCCTTGGGGAGGAGGGTGGAGCAGGGCAAGGGGCCGGCTGTGGGTGATGGGAGGTTCTGGGGCAGGGAGGTGCTTGAGCAGGCATTTGTACATGGTTGGGCCCTGACGCTGCCACCATTTTTTCTTTCCGTGTGTCTCCCCCCCACCCCCCACCCCCAAGCTGGCACCTACTACCCAGCCCAGGGTGTGCAGCAGTTTCCCACTGGCGTGGCCCCCACCCCAGTTTTGATGAACCAGCCACCCCAGATTGCTCCCAAGAGGGAGAGGAAAACGGTGAGTAGCAACAGTGGGCTCTGGGACATCTGGAAAAGGGAGAATCAAGGTCAAGTGCATTGTGGGTCAGGGAGCAGGAAGTTAAGGAGATCTTCAGTTGAAGTGGGCAAAGAATGGGGATCTGTGAAGTGCTCAGGTTCTTTGTAAGGTACTAACATTACAGTATAGAAAAAGCTCCTGGGAAGACCGAAGTGCCTAGTGGGGAAATTCCTGAGACCTGGAGGGGTCTGTAAGATCTGTGTTTGGTTTTAGGTTTCTGGTGGCTTGCTTTAGAAATGGTTAGTTTTCTGTGGCCCCACCCCCAACCCCAAGTCCTGGAAGCTCTTGAGGCCTCCGCCTCTGCTCAATCCTCAAGCCCTGGGCGTGGTGCCCAGAATAGGGTGCCAGGGCTGGGGAAGCCGCTGAGTCACCCTGGCTCCACCTACTGGATCTGGGCCCTGCCCCCAGAGATCAGGCCGAGTAGCCACAAAGTAAGCTGTATGGGTGCTAGATGGGGGTCCTGGGCTCCAGGGTGTGCAGCCACAGAATTGGGCTTGTTGGTGGGGCAGGGATGAGGGAAAGAGGGAGGAGCATTGTGATGTACAGAGCTGCTCTGTGAAGTCAAGGGTCTCTTAGGGGTGGGACCAGGGCAGCCGGATGGGTTGGCAGTAGAACTCATGGGGTTTCTGATACCCACCCATCTGCTTCCCAGTCTGGGGGTGGAGAGTTGGCCTGGAATTTTAGGTGTGGGGCAGGGTGGAGAGGTGGGCTCCTCCTGCTTTCCACTCAAACTGTAGCTTTCTTTCCCCAGATCAGAATTCGAGATCCAAACCAAGGAGGGAAGGATATCACAGAGGAAATTATGTCTGGGGCCCGGACCGCCTCCACACCCACTCCTCCCCAGGTATTGTCTGCTCTTTGAGTAATGCCATGGCTGGGATGGCTATTCTGCCCTGGACTCCCAAGTTCTTTGGTCTTTTCCTTCAACTGAGGGATTTGTTTCCCTGCTTTCCTGAATTTCTAGGCAGAGCTAAAGTAGAAATGGTTCTAGTAAAGAAGGGTTGTGGGACTCTTCAGGGCAAAGTTGGTAACCCTTTGTGTCCTGCAGACGGGAGTCGGTCTGGAGCCTCAAGCTAATGGGGAGACTCCCCAGGTTGCTGTTGTTGTCCGGCCAGGTATGCAAGCACATGGGACAGAGCTTTTACAGGGAAAAGGAGTGTGGTGATTTAAAATGCTAAGGAGGTAGGGTTACTTGAGGATGTCAGAGAAGAATGACTTAGGTTTAAGGTAGTGGGATTTTGAGTGTGGATTGGATTTTGAGTGAAAAAGGAAAAGGCTTAGGTGGGAGAAGATTGGGTGCAGGTGTTAGGTTGGGAATGCTTTGGCTGGGAGGTGGAGGAGGAGGATCAACAGCAGTGAAGGACTTGCCTCTAATTACTCTTCCTTCCTGTGGTGCAGATGACCGGTCACAGGGAGCAATCATTGGGGCCCGGCCGGGACTGCCTGGCACAGAGCATAGCCCTTCAGAATCCCAGCCTTCCTCACCTTCTCCGACCCCATCACCACCTCCAATCTTGGAACCAGGATCTGAGCCTAGTCTTGCAGTCCTCTCTATTCCTGGGGACACTATGACAACAGGGATGATAGAAATGTCTGTAGAAGAATCACCTCCTCTGCCCTGTGAAACTGGGGAGCCATATTGCATCTCTTCAGAACCCACTCCCCTTGCCGAACCTATACTGGAAGTAGAAGTGACACTTAGCAAACCAATTCCAGAATCTGAGTTCTCTTCCAGTTCTCTCCAGGTTTCTATCCCCCTGGCATCTCCCAAGGTGGAAATTCTTCCTGAGCCTAATGGCACGGTCCCACCTGAGGATCTAGAACCAGAGTTGGAGTTGAAACCAGAGCTTGCCCCTCTCCCCCCTGTTTGTCCCTCCGATTCCCCCACGCCCATTGCTCCAACTGCCCAACCTGAGGAACTGCTCAATGGAGCCCCCTCGCCACCAGCTGTGGACCTAAGCCCAGTCAGTGAGCCAAAGGAGCAGTCTGAAGAGGTTACAGCACCAGTGACTCCTCCCATTGTCCTCGCTGCCGCTCCAACTGTGGCTTTTCCAGTGACTTCCCCTGCTCCAGAGGAGGAAATGGAGGAAGAGGAGGAGGATGAAGAAGGAGAAGCTGTAGAAGCTGAGGGTGTCAAGGGAGAAGAGGAACTGCTCCCACCAGAGAGCATCTCTGTTCCAGTCCACCTGTCCCAGAATTTGGAGGTGGCAGCAGCCACCCCAGGTAAGGTGTGGCTGGATGGTGGAGGTGAGTTGGGCTGGGCTGGAGGGTGGGGTTCTCACTGTTTATTGATGATCTCCCATTTGTGCCCTAATGTCTGGGTCAGAAGCCCTGTAATGGCTTATTTAAGAGATTAAGTAAACTAGATTAAACTCCTAAATCTTAAGAGCTGGAGTAAGGAATTTTAAGTCTGGAGAGGCTATGAAGAAAGAGGAAGTGGTACACAGTTCCTGCTTTTCTTCCCAGGGGTTAGGGGCACTTTTTAAGTTATCCCCATTCTGTTTTTTCCCGAAATAGTGGCAGTATCTGTGCCAAAGAGGAGACGGAAAATTAAGGAGCTCAATAAGAAGGAAGCTGTAGGAGACCTTCTAGATGCTTTCAAGGAGGTAAGAGCATCTAGTAGCACAGGGCAGAGTTTGATTGTGGACCGATGTTTAAGCTGCGTGCGACAAAGTGGATGCCCTGTGGTTACAGGTGAACCCAGGAGTACCAGAGGTGGAAAATCAGTCTACTGTAGGCAACAACCCTGGCCCAGTACTTGAGGGCAGCAGTGTGCCCTCCCGACCTGAGGAAGCAGATGAGACTTGGGACTCAAAGGAAGACAAAATCCACAATGCTGAGAACATTCAACCCGGGGAACAGAAGTATGAATACAAGTCAGGTATGCAGGAGGGAGGGTTGGGAGGGCTGAGCACTCTGGTCAGGGTCCCAAGAGACAATAGTATGGTCGGTTCACCCTGTCTTCCTTACAGATCAGTGGAAACCTCTAAACCTTGAGGAGAAAAAACGTTATGACCGTGAGTTCCTGCT
Source organism: Sturnira hondurensis (assembly GCF_014824575.4). Lineage (NCBI taxonomy): Eukaryota > Metazoa > Chordata > Mammalia > Chiroptera > Phyllostomidae > Sturnira > Sturnira hondurensis. Next base: position 2,003,879 of record NW_028091847.1, on the reverse strand, counting down.
TGGCTTTCAGTTCATCTTTGCCAGTATGCAGAAGCCAGAGGGACTGCCCCATATCAGTGATGTGGTGTTGGATAAGGTTGGTGGGCCTGAGGGGGAGACCGAGTTTGTACTGATGGGCGGCTGGGGAGGAGCCTGAGGTCCTGAAAGAGCAGTCAGTAGCCCTGGCCTGTGTCTGATACTGTTTCTGTCCTCTTCACAGGCCAATAAAACACCACTTCGGCCACTGGATCCTGCTAGACTTCAGGGCATAAATTGTGGCCCAGACTTCACGCCATCCTTTGCCAACCTTGGCCGACCAACCCTTAGCAACCGTGGGCCCCCAAGGGGTGGGCCAGGTGGGGAGCTGCCCCGAGGGCCGGTGAGTGGGACTTGCTGGAGGGGCAGATGGGCTAGGGGAGTGGGGTGTGTGACCCTCTGTGTCTCATGGGAAGTGAGAAGTCTGCTCTGGAGATATGTGTTGGTGTCTCAGGTTGTGCTCACAGCTGTATCTTTTCTTCTCTTTAACCCTTGTTTAGCAGGCTGGTCTGGGACCCAGGCGCTCTCAGCAGGGCCTCCGAAAGGAGCCACGTAAGATCATTGCCACAGTGTTAATGACTGAAGATATAAAACTGAACAAAGCAGAGAAGGCCTGGAAACCCAGCAGCAAGCGGACAGAAAAGGACCGGGGGGAAGAGGATGCTGATGGCAACAAAACCCAGGTACTGGCAGGCCCTGCTTTTGGTTTCCATTCTTTCTCTTCAGGGTCTGCTGAGCCGGCTGTGCCTTTTTGCTTCCGTCCATCCCCATCAGTAGCCTCTTCCATCCTCCCTGCTCTCTTCATCCTTCTCTGTGGCCCCTCTTCTTCTGAGAACCTCACTGGATCCTGTGTCTTCTCTGCTCTCTCTCCCCACCAGGACCTGTTCCGCAGGGTACGTGCCATTCTGAATAAGCTGACACCCCAGATGTTCCAGCAGCTGATGAAGCAGGTGACGCAGCTGGCCATCGACACTGAGGAACGCCTGAAAGGGGTCATTGACCTCATCTTTGAAAAGGCCATTTCAGAACCCAACTTTTCTGTGGCCTATGCCAACATGTGTCGCTGCCTCATGGCGGTGAGTTTCCACTGTTTTCTCAGTCTTGTGGTCTGGCCTCCCACCCTGTACTCCGTAAGTCCATCTTCCTGGTTCTCCTACAAGAGGAGGCAGAGCAGGGTTGGAGCTCTTCCCTGGGTTAGGTAGTTAAAGACTTGGGGCGGCGGGGTGGGGGTCTTCCTTGCTCTGGATAATCCGACTGTGATATTCTCTTTTGATACACAGCTGAAAGTGCCCACTACAGAGAAGCCAACAGTGACTGTAAACTTTCGAAAACTGTTGTTGAATCGATGTCAGAAGGAGTTTGAAAAAGACAAAGATGATGATGAGGTTTTTGAGAAGAAGCAAAAAGAGATGGATGAAGCTGCTACGGTGAGAGAAAACCCACCAGCTCTCCTGCTCATCCAGATGCTACTTAGCTGTAGAATTGGGCATGGGGATTGGTGATGGGGGATTCTCCGCCTAAGGACATGAGTGCTTGTTGCTGGGTATAGAAATCCAGATAGTGGAGGGAGAGGGTTTTAGCCTTTGGACTGGGTTTCTTTTTGATGCAATCCCCATCCCATGACTGCCAGGCAGAAGAACGGGGACGCTTGAAGGAAGAGCTGGAAGAGGCTCGAGACATAGCCCGGCGGCGCTCTTTAGGGAATATCAAGTTCATTGGGGAGTTGTTTAAGCTGAAGATGTTAACAGAGGCAATAATGCACGATTGTGTAGTTAAACTACTTAAGAATCATGATGAAGAGTCCCTTGAGTGCCTGTGCCGTCTGCTCACCACCATTGGCAAAGATCTGGACTTTGAAAAAGCCAAGGTAGGGGTCCCGGGATGTAGAGGGGGACAGGCTGAAGTACATGGGGCCTGCTCTCCACTGACAAGATCCCTGTTGGGCTCTCATGTCTGGGCCACTGAATCACAGTGTTGGAGTCGAGGGCTTACAGCTGGAGGAGAGGCATTGGAAGTTCCTGGCCTGATCCCTTTGCTTCTCCCTAGCCCCGAATGGATCAGTATTTTAACCAGATGGAAAAAATAATTAAGGAAAAGAAGACTTCATCCCGAATCCGCTTTATGCTGCAAGATGTGCTGGATCTGCGACGGGTGTGTGTCACCCCTTTCCCCTGCTAGTCGGTTGCCTCTGCGTCCACAGTCCCCAACATTGCTTTGTCTGGCCTCTTTGATGTAATTATTTTGTGACTGGCTTCATGTACCCACAGAGCAATTGGGTGCCACGCCGAGGGGATCAGGGTCCCAAAACCATTGACCAGATCCACAAGGAGGCGGAGCTGGAGGAGCATCGAGAGCACATAAAAGTGCAGCAGCTAATGGCCAAGGGCAGCGACAAACGTCGGGGTGGCCCTCCAGGTCCACCTATCAGTGAGTTTGAGGCTAGGGTTGAGGAGGGGGCAATATGAGGGATTGTGCTTTCCACTGATGACTTCTTGTTAGTGCCACGTGTCTGGGCCACTGAGACCCCGTGATGGAACTGAGGACCTGAGGAAGCGAGGCCGGGGCCAGCCCAAGGGGACAGGGCTGTTAGGCTTTGCTCATTATTTTAATATGCTCTCTCTTTTTTTTTTTTTTTGTCCCAGGCCGTGGCCTCCCACTTGTAGATGATGGTGGCTGGAACACAGTCCCCATCAGCAAGGGCAGCCGCCCTATTGACACCTCACGACTCACGAAGATCACGAAGGTAGGGGTATGTGTATTAGAGGGGGTAATGTTAGTAATAGGAGGGTAAAGAGGGATCAGAGTTGGCATTAAACACAGTTTGGGTCTTGGCCCCCTCATTCTCTGACAGCTGAAATTTTCCTTTTAGATTAACTGGTTATATTACTGGATACAGGGCCACCAGCCCTAGGGTGTATGATCCCATTGGTATGGGCCATTCTGGTCAGCAAACCAACACGCACACAAAATTAGATCCATTCTCTGTTTTGTAATCCCCCGGGCTAAGAATGGTAGCTACATTTTTTTAGTGGTTGAAAAAAGTAAATGCTATTATATGATGTGAAATTACATAAAGTTTAAATTTTTGTGTCCATAGTTTTATTGCAGCTCCACTACACTCATTCCCTTTATCCTTTGTGACTGCTTTTGTATGAGAGCGGCAGTGTTGAGTAGTTGAAATAGATAGAAACTGTGGCTGCAAAGCCTAAATAAAATACTTACTGTCTGACCCTTTACAGGAAAAGTGTGCCTCGCCCCTGGTCTAGGCTGTTCGTGGCTGTGTGTGGCCGGGGGCTTTGGCCAGATCAGACCCGTGACTCTCCACTCCCTTTCCTTCCTCAGCCTGGCTCCATTGATTCTAACAACCAGCTCTTCGCACCTGGAGGGCGATTGAGCTGGGGCAAGGGCAGCAGTGGAGGCTCAGGAGCCAAGCCCTCTGATGCAGGTATGGATGCCACCATAAAGAGCTGCGTGGTTATTAGTGGGCTCTATTGGAAGCAGAGCCTTGTCTGTGTGGGAGACTTTCAGCACAGAATTGTTAGGTAATGCAGGAGCCATGTGTTAGTTGGTGGGACTAGAGACTGAACTGCTTTAGTGTTGGGTGTAGGACCAAGTGTCCTAAACTGGCAAGTAGGTGGTAGTATGTAAGAACACAGATTTTAATACTCATTTTTTGCTTTCTCAGCATCAGAAGCTGTTCGTCCAGCTACTAGTACCTTGAATCGCTTCTCAGCCCTTCAACAAGCAGCACCTACAGAAAGCACAGAAAACAGACGTGTGGCTCAGAGGTGAGGTTTCCCAGGTGTCTTCATTTCTCACGAATACCTGCAATGCTCAGGCCCTGGCTGAGATTGGGACATATACCTGATGTCAAGAACAAGGCCTAATGGTTGCTCAGCATGTTGCGTAGCTAAGGAAGAGAGCGCCTGGGTGGCACAGGTGAGAGACTATGAGCCTGTCTTCCTTTAGGAGTAGCTTGAGCCGGGAACGAGGTGAAAAAGCTGGGGACCGAGGAGACCGCCTAGAGCGGAGTGAACGGGGAGGTGATCGTGGTGACCGGCTTGATCGATCTCGGACACCTGCCACCAAGCGCAGCTTCAGCAAGGAAGTGGAGGAGCGGAGTAGAGAGCGGCCCTCCCAGCCTGAGGGGCTGCGCAAGGCAGCCAGCCTGTCTGAGGATCGGGACCGTGGGCGGGATGCTGGTAAGGGGCCGAGAGAGGAACGGGAGGGAGTAGCATGGCCTGGTCTGGCAGTAGCCAGTCCTTAGCGTTCAGAGCTCTGATGTTCATTGGAGAGACTGGGACTGAAGAGTTCATGATTTGTTCCGTCCCCCTCAGGGAAGCGGGAAGCCACCCTGCCTCCCATGAGTCCCCCGAAGGCTGCACTCTCAGAGGAGGAGCTGGAGAAGAAATCCAAGGCCATCATTGAGGAATACCTCCATCTCAATGACATGAAGGTTGGTGGCAGGAAGTCTGAGTGATGGCAGGGAGGGCGGGGCTGTGCCAGTGGCTGTGTCGTGTAGGGTCTGGGCCCTCTGACACTGACTGCTCTCCTCCTGTACCTGGGCCTCCTGCAGGAGGCAGTGCAGTGTGTGCAGGAGCTGGCGTCGCCATCCCTGCTCTTCATCTTTGTGCGGCACGGTGTCGAATCCACACTGGAGCGCAGTGCCATTGCTCGAGAGCACATGGGACAGCTGCTGCACAGGCTGCTCTCTGCCGGGCACCTCTCCACTGCGCAGTACTACCAAGGGTATGACTGACCTCTTCGACCCTCCCGCTTTTACAGACCTGCACCCTTCCTTTCTGTGCAGGACCCGTGGACCTCGGGGAAGAATGTAGGCTCCTCAGCTATCCTGGTCAACATTATTTTTGGCAGGGATGGGGGTGGTGAGCCATCTAAGGATAAGAAGGTGTCTTTAGCTTGAGATAATTGCCCGTGTTGAGGAAATGTTCCTGATGGGCTCTGCAGCTGATCCTTTTAGTCATGCCTAGTTGCCCCAGGAGGGTGAGGCTCCTGTTTCCTAGAATGCCCTGACTTTGAATTCCTTTTGCAGGCTGTATGAAATCCTAGAATTGGCTGAAGACATGGAAATTGACATCCCCCACGTGTGGCTCTACCTGGCAGAACTAGTAACGCCCATTTTGCAGGATGGTGGAGTACCCATGGGGGAGCTGTTTAGGTGAGCTCCCTTTGGTAGAATTCAGGAGAGGTGAAGACAAGAAGAAAGGAGGGAGGGGTGGCAGGTTAAGATGCCTGGGTTTAGGGAGGGGTAGGGTAGTGTGTTAAGGGCTTTGGAGAGACTGTGAACACTGGAGTTTTCTTACAGGGAGATTACAAAACCTCTGAGGCCCCTGGGCAAAGCTGCTTCCCTGTTGCTGGAGATCCTGAGGCTCCTGTGCAAAAGCATGGTGAGTGAGAACCCTTTGGGGGTGATGTGTTCAGGATTTGGCTTTCCACTGTGCATTTTGACTACCTGTGGTTGCACAAGCCTCATGGTCCTTTGGCAGGGTGGGGTTAATGGGGATGGGTGGTAGTGCCTGCGCTGGGTCTGAGAGAGGCTGGCACTCCCTCAGACCAGGTCCTCTGGTGAGTTCTGGCCAGTGCTGGCAAATGGGACTCTGGGACCCTGACCCTTGTTTGATGGTTGATTTGTTTGTTCATTCAACTAATGCTTTAAAAAAAACAAATAAACATCTACTAAATACTAGGCATTGGTAATTACTTACAAGTGAGTGAAACAGGAAACGAGGGAAAAATAAGAATGACAGCTTAACACAAACAACAGTGAAGTAGTAAAGTGTGAAATAAACTGGTTGAATTTGAGGGTTTTTAAGTAAGATGAGGTTGCAGTGGAGTGTCCGTTTGATAATTTCGTGACAGTGTGCTTCCCTGGAAGGGTGCTGAAACTGCCCAGTGAAAATTAATTGGTGATTAGCAGGTGGAAAAATGGGAAAGGCAAGCTGGATGTGGTGCTTAGTGGTAGTGAGAAGTTAGGAAGTGCAGTTTTGGAACCCAGAGGAGTGAGACTTCATATTCAACCTTTTATTTATTTATTTTTTAAATTTGTATTTGTTTCTTTTTAGAGAGGGGGAAGGGAGGGAGAAAGTGGGAGAGAAACATTAAGGTGTGAGAACAACATTGATTGGTTGCCTCTCGCACCCTCAACTGGGGACCTGGCCTGGAACACAGGGATGTGCCCTGACTAGGAATCAAACCAGCAACCTTTTGGTTCACAGATCAGTGCTCATTCCACTAAGCCACACCAGCCAGGGGAAATATTAATCCTTCTAGGTAAAAATATGTACCAGGATGATTTGTTTGGAAAAAAAAAAGAAAAAGTGTATTGAATTGCTTACATATTTTCACGGACTCTAAGGTGCTATAGGTTATAGGACATTTATGCTCTGCTAAGAAAAAAAAAAGACTTGCCCTGGCTGGTGTAGCTCAGTGGATTGAGCACGGGCCTGCGAACCAGAGGATCGTGGTTCGATTCCCAGTCAGGGCACATACCTAGGTTGCAGGCCAGTTCCTGGCAGGGGACACATGATACATTGTGTCTCCTCAGCAGAGGCAACCATACATTGATATTTCTCTCCCTCTCTCCTTCCCTTCCCCTCTAAAGATAAATAAATAAAATATTAAAAAAAAAAGACTTATGGCCATGTTTTTAAAATGCAGTGTATCAACTGAGACAACTCCATTTTAGTGGTGTTAAAATGGGCATCTTTGAAATCCCCGAACTACACAGTAATCTTGTTGATGTCATCAACAAGGGTTGATGTCATCAACAAGGGTTGATGTCATCATTTTACATACCTGTTTACTATAAAAGTCTTGCCTTCAGAATCTCTTGCCTTTTACAGAAAATGGGCTCATCCTGCTGTTTGTGTGAAGATTCTGATTTGCATTGGGGGTGGGTGGGTATGTATGCTTCTAAAATTTTCTGGACTTGGGAGTCAAATAAACATACTTGTCAATTGTCCTCTCCCATAAGCATTTGTTACTTGGAGTAATGAAAAACTAAGATATTTTAGAGAAAATGTAGATGAGTGTGGAAGGCTGGGGTGAGTTATTTATTTGGATTTGGTTGTTTACTTTTTGTGGTCCAGTAATTCTTTGAGAATTCTGTGAAAGGTAATTGACATTTTTCCTGAAGGCTCTTAGGCCAGCCCCCCAACCTTCAGTCTCAGTGGACAAGTTCTTGTATCTGTGACTGAGGTCTGTGCCCAGTAGGAGACAGTAAGCATGGAGGGACTGTGCTTGTTTGGTACCTCTATAGCATCCTGAGCCTATAGCAGGCACCTAGTAGCCTTTCAGTAAATATTTGATGGGTGCCATTTGCAGTGTTGTTAAATTCTTGGGGAGACAGGGTTGCTGAGTTGGTCTTGTGTGTTCCAGGGTCCCAAAAAGTTGGGGGTGCTGTGGCGAGAGTCTGGACTCAGTTGGAAAGAATTTCTACCAGAAGGCCAGGATGTTGGTACATTTGTCACTGAACAGGTTTGTGCTGGGGTTAGGATAACTCCGTTTGGGGCTGGCATGGTGCATTTACCTACCTCTTGACTGTGGGCCAATTTGGTTGCAGAAGGTGGAGTATACCCTGGTAGAGGAATTAGAAGCCCCTGGCCAGAGGTTGCTATCCCCTGAGGAGCTGAGCAGGCAGCTGGAGAAGCTGCTCAAGGAGGGCAGCAATAACCAGCAGGTGTTTGACTGGATAGAGGTATGTTTCTCTTGATATTGGGAGAGCAGGATAAAGGAGATGTCGTCCTTGGTGTGGTGGGGGGTGGGGCACAAAACTCAGAGTTTATGGGCCATGTGTTTCTCTTTCTCCTGCATAGGCCAACCTGTCTGAACAACAGGTAGCATCCAACACATTAGTTCGAGCCCTCATGAAAAGTGTCTGCTATTCTGCAATTATCTGTAAGAGGAGCCAGGGAGGTGGTGGGGCCAAGGGTGGGCCCAATAGACAAATGGAGGGAGGGAGGGAGGTTTTGGTCGTTGCCTCCTAGTTCTGAACCAGGATGACAGTGCATCATCCCACTTATCTCTGTCTTTCTTCCTGTAGTTGAGACTCCCCTCCGAGTGGATGTTGAGGTGCTGAAAGCACGAGCAAAACTGCTACAGAAATACCTATGTGACGAGCAGAAGGAGCTGCAGGCACTCTATGCCCTCCAGGCCCTTGTAGTGACCTTAGAACAGCCCCCCCGTAAGAGCCAGGCTGGAGGGGTGGGGGTGGGGGTGGGGTGGAAGAACTTCCAGATGGGGGGGGCAGTCTTGGAAAGGGTCTCAAAGCAAGAAAGGTGGGTGGTTGTTGGAAAACAAATGATCTGATGGTTGATGCCTTCCCCCTTGCAGTGTTGTTTCCTTGCCTACATATGGGAGGAATTAGACTCGGCCTTGAAGGTTGGCCGCCTGTTTTGGGTTTAGCCAACTGTTAGATGCTAGCAGTGCTGGGCAGGAATGCTTTTCTTGCCCCATTTAATCCTCACAACTATTATCTAGAATAGATGGTGTTATCCTCTTCTGTATTTTGGGAGACTGAGGGCTAACATGCCTGAGGTTATGCATTCTGCCAAAAGGTGTGTCTTGGAGCCCTGGGATATTAGCAGAGAGTAAGATAAGCACAGACCCCACGCTTGCCTGGGGTCTGTCACAAATGATGAGTGTGGGGAGATGGGTCCTGCAGAGTGGTCATTGGGGGAGTGCACCTAGGCTAAGGGGTCGTGAGTGGGAATTGACAGATGGGAGCTAAGTAACAGATTGGGGGGGAGAGACTTGGAACAAAGGAGCTGTGTGTAGAGGAAGGCTGTGAGGTAGAAAGAACTGGACAGGGTAAAAGCACTGTTGAAGGAAGACCATTGAGGGAAAGCATGGAAATCAGTCATGTGAGGCAAAATGGGGCTGGAGAGAGAGACATGGGCCTGGTCACACAGGGCTGTGTGAGCCATGGGATGGGTTTTGGGCTTTAATCTAGGGACAGGGACAGGCTCTGGTGGGATTTTAAACAAGGAATTAAAAAATTCTAATTCAGTTTTTAAACCATTAGGGGAGTAGGGGAAGAGTGGCCAGTAGGGGAAGAGTGGTTTGTTTGGAGTCGGGATGAATGTGGTAGAATCAGCTGACCAGGAGTGTGTCCACAGTGGCCCAGCCTGGCTGGTAGTAGTGAAGATGGGAGGGGGATGGGCAGATGCAAGACATAGGCTTGGGGGGAGAGATCTGAAGTTCTGTGATTCCCAGCATGTTGTGGGTTTTTTAAAAAATATTTTATTCAGCCCTGGCTGATGTAGCTCAGTGGATTGAGCGCGGGCCTGCGAACCACACGATCGCAGTTCGATTCCCAGTCAGGGCACATGCCTGGGTTGCAGGCCAGTTCCCAGCAGGGGACTCATGAGAGGCAACTGTACACTGATATTTCTCTGCTTCTCTCTCCTTCCCTTCCCCTCTAAAGGTAAATAAATCTTAAAAAAAATATTCATTTATCTTTAGAGGGAAAGGGAAGGAGAGAGGGAGAGAAATATCAATGTATGGTTGCCTCTCGTGTGTCCCCTGCTGGGAACTGGCCTGCAACCCAGGCATGTGCCCTGACTGGGAATCGAACTGTGATCCTCTGGTTCGCAGGCTCGTGCTCAATCCACTGAGCTACACTAACCAGGGCTCCCAGTGTGGTTTTTAGTAGGTGAGGTGATAGTGTGGTGCCATCCACCGGGCCAGGTTGGATTTGGTTGTATTGAGTTTGTGATTTGTGGGTGGGCCTAATTAGAGATGTTGGCAGACTGATAGGTATCTGAATTTATTTGGAGAGTGAAGTCATTTGGAGGGCTGGGGTCCACCTGTGTGTTGTTAGCACAGGGCCACAATACGTGCAAATCACAAGGAGGTACGGAATTGCCTGAGTGAGAGTGACGAGGGTCTGAGTAGAACCTTGAGGTGAAGGACCTACAGCAGGGATGTCAGGCTTATTTCCACCCAGGGCCGCATCAGCCTCGCGGTTGCCTTCAAAGGGCCGAATGTAATATTAGGACTGTGTAAATTTAACTACTCCCTAACCTAACAGTTAAGCAAGAGCTTGGCACTGCCCCTGGGTAGAAACAAGGTGGGAGGCCGGATTTGGCCAAGGGCCTTGTGTTTGCCACCTGTGCTGCAGGTATGGACTAAAGGAGGACAGGGCTCTGAACAAAGAACAGTAATTTTAGGAACGGGAAGTGGTCTAAGTAATGCTAGATGCTGCTCGAGAGCTCCATTGGAGGAGACCTGAAAATTAAGGGCTTCTGCAGTATAAAAACATGGAGGCCACCCTAGCAGAAACATTATTTGGTAGATAGGGAGCCAGGATCTTGATTAGAAAGAACTGGAGTAATACTTGCCTGAAACAAAAAAGAAAAAAAAAACTGCAAATGTAGACAAAAATCTTTGAATAAATCTCCAGTCAAAAGACAATTTTTTGTTTGGACAGGGCCAAATAAACCAGGAGATACTGGTTGTAAAGGAGGCCTTTGGTGTTGAGATGGGAGACACTTGGGCTTGAAAATACAGGGCAAAGTGGATTGTTGATTGTGCAGGGTCCCCAGAGTGGGAGTGCCTAGCGTTTGGAGGACAGGTTTGGGATGGGTGATGTGCTGCTGCCTGTGCTGTGGGATGGGCTGGGAAGCTGTCCACAGGCAAGGGGTTGTAGACTGGGGGTGGGCGCCCCTAGGAACATACTGGCTTCTCCTAGGTGGCTCAGAGTTTCATAAATGGATAGGGCTCTAGATCTTGTGCTTTAGTCATTGTTTTATTCAGGAGAAACGTATTCACTACTCAGCCTCCGTTTGCTTTTTGGAATGGTAAAGTCTGCTTTGTAAATGCAGCACAGCGTGGGGAAGGAAGTAGGTTGTGTTCAGGGTTAGAGGACAAGTGCTTAGGGAGGCCAAGGGGGGCGGGGTGAGAGGATCAGAGCCAAGGGTGCTTGATTTGAGTCGAAAGGAGTCCACTAGGAAGGTGACAAGAGAAAGGATGTTCCTGGCAAAAGCTTTAGCACAGTTAAAAGTGTCAAGGCCAGAGAGGCTGTGTGTGTTGAGGAGATAGATGGAGAGTAAGAAATTGGGATCGAGAATTTGTCAGGATCCTTAGTGGGGGGCCAGTGGGTGTGCTAGGTTATCCTCTTGACTTGTGTGACTCCCCAAATTGAGGAGTACCAGTTTTATATACAGTTTTCCCCATGAAATATATCATCAGTGAGGAAACTGGAAGTTGCTGAGGTGAGTAAGGCTAGGCTGGTTTGTATGGTTGGGCCAAGTGACTCATTCCTGCCCACCGGTCTCTTAGGTTGTGAGATTAGCATCTTGTCAAAGACTTAGTGACCCTGAAATGGTCAAACAGGGTGTCTGGATGGTGGGTCAAGGGCCTTGTTTTAAAAGGACAGTATAGGAGGGATCCCAGGATTGGGTAGGATGGGGCGGCTTTGGGCAGCACACCTCTGAACTCTGTCCTGCCTGCTTGCAGACCTGCTTGGGATGTTCTTCGATGCGCTGTACGATGAGGACGTGGTGAAGGAGGACGCTTTCTACAGCTGGGAGAGTAGCAAGGACCCCACTGAGCAGCAGGGCAAGGGTGTGGCCCTTAAATCTGTCACAGGCTTCTTCAAGTGGCTTCGCCAGGAGGAGGAGGAGTCTGACCACAACTGAGGGCGGGTGGGGCCGGGGACTCGGAACCCCGTGGACACTCGGATGGCCCAGCCAGCTGCCTGGACTGCAGGGGGTTCAGCGGCGGCAGCGGTGGCGGCAGTGGGTGCCTGTAGTGCGATTGTCAGAGCTAATAAAGTGGCTGAAGAGGCAGGATGGCTTGGGCCCCCTCCAGGATGCTGCCAGGTGTCCCTTCCTCCCCCTGGGGCACAGAGATATATTATATATAAAGTCTTGAAATTTGGTGTGTCTTGGGGGGGGCACTACTGCCTGCCCCTGGGGTCTTTTTTTATTTTCCGAAAAATCACTCTTGGGACTGCCGTCCTCGCTGCTGGGGGCATATGCCCCAGCCCCTGCACCACCCCTGCTGCTGCCTGGGCAGGGGGAAGGGGGGGGCACGGTGCCTGTAATTATTAAACATGAATTCAATTAAATTTATTGTCTCTCTGCTCTCTGGCCGCCTCTGGAGAAGGTGCACATCAGTGGGCAGCCTCATTCAGAGCTGGTGCCTCTCTTGCATCCCCTGTTGATTGCAGGAGCTGGGAGTCACTTGGAGGGTTTGGTCCTCAAAGTAGACGGTGGTTGGGTGTCCTGTTGATTAGGAGGGGACAGGGAGACAAATAGCTGTGGGCTACTTCAGTGTTTGGTTTCCCATATCAGTGTGAGTGAAACCCGATTTCATGGAGAAGGTCCTGGGACAGCCGGGGAAATCCTTTACAGTTACAAGGTCTCATCTATAAAATGGGGTTGGATTCAAAGAAATCTTTTGCCCCATATGGTGTTATTGGCAACCTGGGCGCAGTGAGTGCCCGCCTGTCACCTCCCCTTTCTTTCTATTCGCCTTAAGTGGTTCTGCAGTTGTGCCTGAGAACACAGGGCAAGCTTTTGCCTGTGGCCGCCACTGCTTGGCCCTAACGCCTGCTCGGCCCCGCCTGCTTTGGGTAGTGACGCGATGGCCACGCCCCCGCGCTGGCGTCACCGGCCCGGTTCCCTCTCTCGGGAGCGGCGGCGGACGCGGCTCCCACCCCTCCCCTCCCGGGTTCTCCCCTCCCCGGTGGCAGCCGCGGCTCGACCCTCGGTAAGCCGATGGCCCGGGTCCCGAGCGCGGGCTAGCGTGCCTGGGTGCCCGGCCATGGGCTGTGTTGGCTCTCGGAGCCCGGCGGGTCAGGGTAAGATCCAGAGGCCGGGCACGGGCTGGGAAGTCGGGCTGCGGGTGCGCTGGCTGCGGGTGGGTGGGGGCCTTGAGGAAGGGGCCGATGTCAGAAGGGAGGAGCCTGCACCAGGGAGGCGGGCCAGGCTAGAGGAGGGAGCTGACTGGAACGGGGAGGGGGCTAAACTGACTGGGGCTTCGTCCTGTGGCCTCCCTGTTTCTGGGCTCTGCAGGGTGGACTCGTGTCTTCCCGCCTGCATTCCCACTGCTGAGGGTGACAGGAGGCGCTTGGCCTGGGGAAGGGCTAATCGACCCTCACCAGCTCAAGGCGACTGGTCTTATCCACCCACATACACTCACCCAGCTCTGCCTGCACCTCTCCTCGAAGAGCTGGGGGTGTCTCTAGACTGGGAATCTGCCTTCCCCAGCTGTGTCCCAACCCGTGTAAGCCTGCAAATGCTGGCCAAGTACTCTACCAAGGAGTTTTTAATTAAATCTTACTCCCCACTTCAGCGACAGATGGACTCAGGCCTCACTTTGGGCACCTGTGAGCAGCTGATTACCTCTCACCACTCTTAGTTCCCTTCCCCCACTCTCAACAAAAAATCACCCTACCCTGTGGAGGGAAACAGGAGCCCAGAGAGAGGCAGGCCATCAGGTCTTCCTACAACTGCTGACCCTTGCTTGGGCCTTGGTTTCCATGGATGGTGCATGCTGGGGCCTGGTTTTAGTCCTGTGCATCTGAGGTTGGCCAGCCTACTTTACTCCAGTGTCATGGATTTCTCCAAGCCTAAGGCCAGGTAGGAACTTATGATGTAGAGGGCTAGGTTTCAAATGGGTCCTGGGCTTCAGGGCAGGTGGTCAGTCACACAGGCCTTAGTGTGGTTGGTACTTGAGGTTCTTTGGAACTAAGACTCTGAGATTACAATTTTCCTTGGGTTCCCTGAGGAATTCTGGGATTTGTAGTTCTAAATTAACCTCATGGCTTTTGAAGCTGAGAAGCAGCAGGCTGCTCTGATCCTTCTGGCCCTGTAAGGCTTGGAGTTCAGGAAGTCATTCCCTCCTATAGTCAGGAGAGAGTTTGGCTGACCTCAGGATTGGCATCAAGAACCCTGATTAGGTACCAGCTGGGGCCAGGGATGGCCTGTAACCTTGTGTCTTCCTTCTGGTTGGTAGCATTTCTGGGGACCACCAGCAGGCTGAGGCTCAGGGACAGAGACGGCAGCTCCAGCTAAAGGTCAGTTGTGATATACATTGCCTGTTGGCACTGTCTAGGGAACAAGCCTCAGCTTGCTGAGCTCCACAGAGCTTGGCTGGGCCCCTGGCACTCCCACCTCCACAAAGCCATGAGGCAGGAGCATTCTCCTTATGTGACTAGGAACAGGTTCCAAGCGGGGAGGGGACTGGCTCAGCATCCGGAACCAAAATAGGAATAGAACTGGGAGCTAAGCCTGGAGCAGTTCTGGGCTTTTGGTTCTCTGCATCAACACAGCCAGCATGCCTATGATTTCTGTGCTGGGAAAAATGTTCCTGTGGCAGCGTGAAGGGCCTGGAGGACGATGGACTTGTCAGACAAGTCGCAGAGGTGAGACCAGGGACCATAGATGTAGTCTGGGAGGTGATGGGAAGCTGAGGAGTAGGATGCTCAGGTGGCAAGAGAAAAATTACTTTGGCTTAGATATTGGGAATCAGGCTGGAACAGGACAATTAGGCCGGGGCCAGGCAGAGGACATCAGGAAACAGCCTTAGGGGACTAGGGTGAAAGAAAAAACATGGGTTTGTCAGAGAAGAAGAGTAAGGAGCTGTATACCGCCTGAGTCTGGCAAGAAAAAAGAACTGAGAGAAGGAAGGCAGCAGGCTTGCAAAGGGTCCAAGATGGTGGTGGGTATGGGGACAGTGATGGCGGTGGAAGAATGAGGTGTGCTTTCCAAGAGGAATGGGTAAGCCTAGAAATGGGAGAAAATTTGGAATTTATCAAAGTTTAGGTGTCATCCCAAAGGTATTGGTGACAAAATATACTCAGTAGAGGAAGGTGGCCAGTGGCTGCCACAGAATGGCCCCAGGAGCCTAAAGGTTAGGGGCAGTGGGATGCAGTGGGATGGAAGCTTTCAGAGTTGTGAGAGCACCAGGTGGTTGTTGATGTTCTGTGAGGTGGGGGAGGGGTTGAGGAGGAATGATATGGCAACACTGGATGAAGAAGGAGGGGGATCTTTGCAGAAGTGGGAATCCAGCTGAACAGCCTTTCCCCCACCTCTCAGTGGCCTCAGACCCCGCGTGGGCTGTGGAGTGGATCGAACTTCCTCGGGGCCTCTCTCTGTCTTCCTTGGGATCCGCTAGGACCCTACGAGGCTGGAGCCGGTCCTCTCGCCCTTCCTCCGTGGACAGCCAGGACTTGCCAGAGGTGCTGGGCCCTGGTGTTGGTAGGGGGAAGGGGGAACCGCATCCACATGAAGGGGATCTGTATCCCCCACCCCCTCCTTGCCAGCCTGTTTCTGGCTCCCTTTGCCTGCGAGCGGAGGCGCTATCCGGCCGGCAGTAAGGCCGCCCCCGCCGGTCTGCTCTGCTCGGCGCATCGCCAGCGCCGGGAGGGCTGCTTGCGCCTTTGGCGCTGACGTCAGCGCATCCCGGGCCATATCCCGGGAGACCCTGTTGCATGGTGATGGGTTGCCAGGGAAACATACACCTTTTCTCTGGGCCTGGGCCGCAGCTGCGCGGAGTGCTGGCACGGATGGCAGCGGCCAGGGGGAGTGAGGGGAGGGAGGGAGAGCCAGCCAGGAAACACCCAGCAGGTGCTCCTCCTTCCACGCCCAGCCAGAAGCCACTGGCGCCACCCTGGGGGCCCTGTCAACCAGGTACCGAAGGGGAAAGACAGAGGGAGTGGGCCTGAGGTCGAGAGGCACGTGGAGCCCCTCTTGTGAAGGGTGGGAACTGATGGAGTGGAGATAGGTAATGCCGGGGAGGGCACCTGGACCTCTGACTTAATTCATTCGTTGAGGCATACATTTGCCTGGGCTTGCCAAGGAGCACAGAGCAAGGTGCAGGGTGAAGGTAGGAACCCAGATGAAACAGACCCGGGCCATGCTATCCCGAGACCCTTCAGGAGTGATGCAAGGGTAATGCTGGGGTTGGGTGGGTTTGAAGAAGATACCGAGAAAACTGGACTGAAAACACAATAGGAGGTGGTAGTACTTGAGTCAGGCCTTAAATGTTAGGGGGCCTTTTTGTCAGGCAAAGATGGCATTCTTAGTGCAGGGGAAAGCAGGGTTTCTTTGCCTAGAGGAAGGCAGGAGGGCTGCTTGTTGACAAGGAAAGTGGAGAAGTGGGGTTTTACTGGGCAAAGGAGGTCAGTAGTGGATTGTAAGCAGGCCTGGGAGGAGGCGGGGCAGCACAGAGTTCTTCAGGGCCTGGCTGTGAGCTTGCACTTCATTGGACAGTGGAAGAGCCCAGAAAAGATTTTATTTTATTAAAAAAATTTCTTTTACATTTTATTTATTTATCTTTAGAGGGGAAGGGAAGGAGAGAGGGAGAGAAATATCAGTGTATGGTTGTCTCTCATGGGTCCCCTGCTGGGAACTGGCCTGCAACCCAGGCATGTGCCCGACTGGGAATCGAACTGTGATCCTTCGGTTCGCAGGTCCATATTCAATCCACTGAGCTACACAAGCCAGGGCTAGAAAAGATTTTAAATAAGGGCATGTTCTGACCAGCTACACTCCAGGAAAATTTTTACATTTGTACCTTGCCTTGCTCATTTGGCCAATGTATTTTGAGAGATCGCTGGGTACCAGACACAGAGCAAAGGTGTGTAGCAGTGACCAAAAGAGACTGAATTTCTGAAAGATCTTAAGACCAGTGAGGGAGACGAACAAGAAATAAGGAAACACACAAAGTAGACCATAATCACATACATGGGGTATGTTGATAGAGGGGTGTAACTTGTTACAGACTACAGAGGGAAGGTCAACAGTTGGCAGGGTGGCCAGGAAGGCTTCTCTGAGGGAGTGATATTTCAGCCAAGACCCAAAAGATGAGAAAGCGCCAGCCAGACATGGGAACGGGGAAGGGGAACACTTACACAGCACACTAGGCTGACAAATAGCACTGAGTCAGAGGAGCTTGGGGGACCACCAGTGTGCTCATCTGAGCAGGGGGCACTGAGGGCTTGAGGAAGGGCTGTGGCAAAGGATGAGCATAGTATCAGAGGCGGTTTGGAGAGTCATCATTATATCTTAACAACAGGTACAGAGAAAGAAGGCTCACAGGAGAACTGATGGTATGCTGAGGTTTAGAGCCAGGCTGAGTGGGAGAATGGTGGGGTGACGCAAAGCAGGGAGGTCTGGATGCAGAGCCAGACATGGGGAGAAGGTGTTGGCTTTGTTTTGGTCATGCTGAGTTTGTGGCCCTGGTAGGCTCTACAAATAGTATGTGGGTCTGAAGACTGAAAGGAGGAGAGGGGCAAAAGGAAGGGGACCTGGATGCTATATCCTCCCTTCCTCTTTTCTCAAAGACCCTCCATGGTTCTTCCCGACCTGCTTTCTTCCCCTCTAGGAGCTGGGAATGTGGAGGGTTAGCTGTAGTTCTGTTCCTTTGGGCCTGCCCATGTCTCCGTTGCTCCCTGGGAGGACATAGTTTGCTGGTCGTGGCTTCTAACCCTCTTACATATCCCAGCAGCCAGTGGGACACATGCGTTGCCCCAGCATCTCTTCCCAGCTCCCTTATCCCCTTGATGCCTTGGGTGGGGGTTGGGCAAGTGCGAGGACTCTGCTGTCAGAGGAGCACTCACCCTCTGATACTGTCACCCAAGGTGAATGTTGGAGACACAGTCGCGATGCTGCCCAAGTCCCGGAGAGCCCTAACTATCCAGGAGATTGCTGCACTGGCCAGATCCTCCCTGCATGGTATGCATCTCCCTCCCATGCCCCAGGCCATTTGACCCTTTCTTCTCCCTTTTGCACATGTCCTTGGGGATTATTTCCTGTGAGCTCCTGCTGCTCTCTCCCTTTTCTTCTCTTTCTCAGGTGAATCCCAGCCCCTACCTTCCCCACAAGGCACATGTGGACCTTCATTACCATCACCCTTCAACTCCCTTCCCAAATGCTCTCTGACCCATGCTCTTACCAAGTTTTCTGACTCTGCCACACCTATAGGTATTTCCCAGGTGGTAAAGGACCACGTGACCAAACCTACCGCCATGGCCCAGGGCCGTGTGGCTCACCTCATTGAATGGAAGGGCTGGAGCAAGCCAAGTGACTCGCCTGCTGCCTTGGAATCAGCATTTTCCTCCTATTCGGATCTCAGTGAGGGTGAACAAGAGGCTCGCTTTGCAGCAGGTGAGTGACAGAAAGAGGATCAGTCACACTTTTGTCATAGGGATGTACTCTCTCATTTCCTTGGACCTGCTGTGTGGGTTGGAGTCCTTCCTTCTCCCTGTGTCTTCCCTTTCCTGTCTCCAAGCTGAGCCCTAATCTTAGCTCCCTCTGCAAATGAATTCCATGTCCTCCCCAACAGGAGTGGCTGAGCAATTTGCCATTGCAGAAGCCAAGCTTCGGGCATGGTCGTCAGTGGATGGTGAGGACTCTACTGATGAATCCTATGATGAGGACTTTGTTGGGGGAACTGACTCAGGTGAGGGGACATGTCTTGCTGGTGCTGCCATCTGGGGTGGAACTGCCTGATAGGCCCTCTGATTCAGAGCTCAACCTCGGAAGGGGAGATCCAGATGTCCTCAGCCTTTGGAAGGAGAGCGAGAGGCAGACTCTGTCCAGGCAGTCCTTGACCCTCCACTCTGTCCAGGCAGTCCTTGACCTTCCATGGGTAGGAGGGCTGTCCACCCCTGTGGGGGGCCAGTCAGCAGATGAGAGTGGAGTTTCTCACTGGTGCTGAGCCTTCTCTGCCTGTCTGTGCAGTTGGGCCTTTCAGGCCTCAAAAAAAAATGCCCAGAGACCTCACCAGCACCTTCTGTGCAGCCCCATCTCTGGGAGGGTCTGCTGTGTCTTGTCCCCAGGCTGGCTGCAGCGAGTGCAACAGCACAGCAGCACCTCCCAGGGCTGTGGCCTTGGGCAAACAGGAAGCCTGCTGGGCCTGGGCCGCCCACGGGGCTGTTGGCTCCAGCTCAGCATCCTGCTTGCATTCCAGGCCTCAGGCCTCAGGCCTCTCTGCCACTGCTTGCAGAGGGGACCCTGTGGGGCTGTGCAGCTGCGCAAGGCCCTCCTTTCATCTTCCATTCTCAGAACCACGTGGCCGACTTTCTCTGTGGCTTCTGGGCTCCATCCTCCCAGGCTACCATCCCCCCCCCCTTTGGCTTTGAAAATTGCCTCCCCACGCCCCCACCCCTCTAGCTAATTAGCAAGTTCTCCGAGGTGGGCAGCACTTCAGAGCAGATTGGAGACTGCTGCTGTGGTCCGGAGGGCACTGATTTGGATGCCTGAGACCAAGACGGACCTGAGCTGCTGAGCTGCGGTGTTTTTGTTTAACTAAGTTCCAGGTCTGTTTTAACCCCTGATTTGGTGATAATAACTAACATTTACCCAAGGCCACTACTAGCCCATGTGGATTTTTTTCTGTAGATTTGAAAAAGGCACTCTTTTCTCCGGTGGACACAACCCCATGCCAGGGCTTGCTGCTTGGTGAGCAGGGTGAGGGCTGACTTTCAGCCCCACCCACTGGCTTGGACAGGCTCCCCTTGTGCAGGGAACGACCTGCACGACCATGCATGGTATCCCTGCATTTATTGCTTTCTTACTGTGTGCCAGGTTCTGTTCTCTCAGCACCCCCATAAGGTAGGTATATTAGAACCCCCAATTCACCATTAAGGAAATGAAGCAAAGGTTAAGTGACTTGCCTCAAGTTCCCTGGCTCTTACCCATTGTCCTCAGCACTGGGTCAAGATAGAGTGGGGAGAATGTGGCTTCCAGGGTGGCCGACTGAGATGAGGCTAGCAGGGCTGTCTTCTTTTCTCTCCCTTGACAGACATGGCTGGGCAGCTGCCCCTGGGACCCCACCTTCAGGACCTCTTCAGTGGTCACCGATTTTCTCGGCCTTTGCGCCAGGGCTCCGTGGAGCCCGAGAGCGACTGCTCACAGACCGTGTCCCCGGACACCCTGTGCTCCAGTCTGTGCAGCCTGGAGGATGGGCTGCTGGGCTCCCCGGCCCGCCTGGCCTCCCAGCTGCTGGGCGAAGAGCTGCTCCTTGCCAAACTGCCCCCCAGCCGGGAAAGTGCCTTCCGCAGCCTGGGCCCACTGGAGGCCCAGGACTCGCTCTACAACTCACCCCTCTCAGAGTCCCGCCTTTCCCCTGCCGAGGAGGAGGAGCCAGCGCCCTGTGAGGACTGCCAGCCGCTCTGCCCACCACCGGTGGGCAGCTGGGAACAGCAGCAGCAGCAGCAAGCCTCTGACATGGCTTCTTCTGGGGTGGTGTCCTTAGACGAGGAAGAGGAACAGTGACGCACATCATGCCTGGTGGTGGCATGTGTCCCCTGGCTGCTGCTGGGGGCAGAGCCTCTGTGCCCCCGTGTGGGCTTGAGGCTTCCAGCAGAGCTCCAGAGCCTAGAGGGCTCCTTGGGGCACTCACTCCTCATTGTGTGTTTTGCATGAAAGTGTCTAGAGAGGAGGCAGGGACCAGGCTGGGGGCGCATGTCCAGCCCCCACTCCTGGGGTTTGCCGGGGGTTGCCCGGGGCCCCTGGGGCATGGCTACAGCTGTGGCAGAGTGATGTCATGTTCTTAAATCAAAAAATGCCACATATTTCCTCCTCTGAGGGTGTGAACCTCTGAGGGGGCAGTTATGACTGGGCTGTGTGGGGCAGAGTGGGAGGGAGCCTGGCCTCCCGCACCCCTCCCTCTGCCTCTCTCCTCTCTGCTTCTCTCCTCACCTCCAAGTCCACGTGCAGTGCTTGATAGAATCCCCCCCACCCGGGGAGCCTACAGATTGAGCCGTCCCCCAGGGCCCTTCTCCCAGCTGGGCTCATGCTGTGCTTCACCTCTCCATTGTCTCTAAATCTTCTTTTTTCTAAAGAAAAAGAGGGGTTTTGGTCTGTTCTTTCAGTCGGATCTTCTCTGGGAGGCATTGGAATGATGAAAGCCTGTACCTTCCACCCTTTTCCTGGCCGCCCCAAACGGGTCCGGGCCCTTTCCCAGTCCCTCGTAAGATGTGTGGGAAGGGGCCCAGTGGCTCCCAGCCCACCAGGCTGCTGCATTCGTCCAGTTCTCTTTAGGGTGCAGTTCCTAAAGAGGGGATGGCTCAGGTTGCTAAGAGCTGTGACTTCGGTGTTCTTCCAGGGAGGGCCACCAGGGGGCCACCGGGGTGGCCAGACAATGGTCTGCTGATGCCTGAGCAGGGCAGGAATTGTGCCAACCGGTGACAGTCATGAGGGAGTGCCTCTCCTTGGGGAGGAAAGAGGGCAGTGCCTTTGTTGGCTGAAGGAAGGGCCAAAGCGAGGGCGCTGGGGGCAGCCAGGGTGCCGACAGCCAAGCGGTGGAGGCCTCGGAAGATCCTGCATTCTATGGAAGGCAGGCGCTAGAGTTTTATGGCCACGGGATGTGGGTGGCTACAGATTTCAGGCCTTGTACGTTTTGGCAGGTAAGAGGGCCCAAGGTAAGAACATGAGCTGATGGGCACAGGCATTCTATACATAAGTGGCTCATTAGGTGTTTATTTGGTTCTATTTGAGAATTTGTTTTATTAAATTAATATAAAAATCTTTGTAAATCTCTATATACATCTGGTCATTGGAGGTTCCAGTATAAATCCATCTTAGTTCTGCCTCCTTTCTCCTCAAAGGGGCAGCAGGGGTCAAACGACCCCACCCCCATCCCACCAGGGCAGTGCTGACCTTCCTGCCCTTGAAAGGGACAATTGCCGCAGGTGGGGAGCTGGGTCCCATTCCAGGTAGGAGGAACTGGGAGGAGCTGGTGCCCCCAGCCTGGAAGGGGGGCTGGGGCTCCAGCCTTTGGCTGTAGCTGCCTCCTGCTTTCCCAAGGTAGGAGGCATAGGAGAGCTGCTGGGGCTGGGTGGACAGCCAAGGCCACCGACACCCCGGGCTGCCCACTGAGGAATTCACTGGCACTTGTCATCACTGTCAGAAGGGCTGCCCTCCCGGGGTAGGCCATGGCGGGAGCGGGGCCCCCAGAGTGCATGCACTTCGGTGGTCTCTGTGTCGCTGCTGCTGGTGACACTGTCACGGAAGCTGGCCAGGGGCGGCCGGACTTTGACGCCTTGTGCTGTGATAGAGCCCTCAATAGCCTTCCGGAGCTGGAGAGATGAGAGGGTCAGATGGAGCTTCCTGTTCAGACCCCTCCCCAGCACTTCCCCCAGGAAGGCTAGACAGAAGCCGCCTTTGCCTTTTCAGAAGTGGGAATGGCTTTGATGGCCACTATCATCTTACCTCCTTTAGAGTGACAATTCCAATGAGTCTGCCAATACTGGTGACATAAGCATGGTCCACTCCCAGCAGTGAGAAGATGGTGTGAGTCTGCAGGGTGGGAGGAGAAACTTTGGCCTTGATGCACAAGGGCACAAGATGAGCTGTTGAGTTCGGGTGGAGAAAAGGGGTGCCACAGACAGTGCGGGTGGGGGGAAAGACAACCAGAGGGAGAAGAATAACGAGGATGTACAACCAATCCTCAGAAACTCGACAGCAGGAATCTTTATGTTGATGGGAAAATGGATGGAGGGAGGGTTCTTCATCCCGTGTTAGAGAGGAGTGTTAGGAGAACAGAGGAGAAAACCGTTCAGACGTGACACCTGGCTGAGTCTCACACTGGCGTTTAATTTCGGCACTCTCCTCAGTATGCCACCCATTCTACGGGACAGGCAGCACGGGGCTCAGCGGTGAAGTGCCATTGCTCAGGGTCATCAGTGAGAAGGTGCCCTCCCACTCTGGCCGCCTTTCCTCCCGCTCCAGGAGGAAAGTCCCACGCACCCCCTCAGGGGTGTGGCCCCTGCTCTTCCCCTGTCACCTCAGTGGCAGACACGCACTTCCCCTCTGCCCTCAGCTAGCTGTCTGGCCATCCAAGGTGCCCCTTTGCCCTGGCTGACCGCCCCCACGGGCCAGCAGCCCTCTACCTCCCGTCCGATTTGCCTCTTCTGTGGCCCAAAGCAGCCCAGGCCCTTGTGAGATGCAGCTTACAGTCCAGGAGATATGTGCCTCCCCCATCCCCCACCCATGTTTTTCCTGCTTTGGGCCCTCCCCCAAGCTTTCAACTATAATCACCAAGGGTTCAGAAATTGTCAGCTAGTTCCCCTTGTGCTCTAAGTGGATTTTCTCGGGCCAGATGTCTTGAAAAACACTATACTGACTCAGCAGTTCCTGGAATTTCTGGCCTATCATTTATCACACTGTTTTCAGTCTACTTGTAAGCCTCTTGGCTTAATGCTCGAATCAAAATGGGCATTAATATCCCAGCTTCTTGAGTACCAGTTATTCCGAAGTCATTGTGATTGTCTCAACACTTAAAAGTGTTTTCTTACACAGTTGCCGAATTCTTTAGGAAAGAACTTACAGAACTTTCCTAACTTTCTCCTGCCGAGGCATGCATGACAGTACTTCCAAAAGGAGCCAGAAGTCCAGTTTCAGCCTAAGCCCTCCTGTGCCCCTTTGCTGCCCGTGTCCTAACTGTCTTGGGTTAGCAAGTTCCTTGAATCCTACACGCTGCAAGTTGTCTTTAGTTTCCTCCTCTGATTTCATAGGGAGACATATCTGCATCATAAGATTTCCTGTTTTAATAATCTCTAGGCCTTGTCTTCTTATGTTTAATAATCCATCTCATCTTCTCTCAAGGATCCTATTAAATCATTCCCCTGGATTTTCTATTCTCCACAGGCCTAATCCGAGTGAGCTTCTGGCAGGCTGTAGGCCTTTTAGGTCTGCAAACCGCTTGTCCTGGGCAGTCACTGAACTTACTGATCTGCTTCCTGCGATCCTGGCCATTCCCCTGACTCCCTTACCATCTTTACCAGGATGGAGCTGTAACACCTTGATGGGTTCTGCTTCCTGCCTCCCTTTCAACCACTTTGGCTCTGCCAGCCTATCAGCTTTCTCAAACTTGAGTTAGTGCCCGGACTCCCCAGAATGGTCCATAAGACCCTTTCCAAGCCGTCCCCAGCTTGTCTCTCCAGTGTCCGATTCCACCAGGCACCCCAGTTTACAGCATCACATAATCACCTGCCTCATCAGAAAACATCAATTTCTTGCACACTTACCACATCACACCATCTTTTAAAGTCCCCTATTCACATCTAAGTATACCAGTGAGGAGTAGTAATAATTTATAAAATATGTCAAATCCTTACTATGTGCCAGGTACTGTTCTAAGTGGTTCCTGCATATCAACTCCTTTAACCCTCAGAAAACCCTATGATGTAGGTGCTATGATCCCCATTTTACAGATAAGGACAGTGAAACACCTAGAGGCCAAGACATGTGACAAGGTTACGCAGCTGGCCGACGCGCGGCAGAGTGCGGACTTGGCTTCGGCTCGTCCGACCCAGTGCTGGCGCTGCAGCCTCCCCCCCTCCCCCCACTGCGGCTCTGTAGGTGGCCTCCGGCTGAGTGAGGTGCTTGGCTGATACGGTGATCTCCCATTGCACAGGTTCCTAATAGTCTCCAGTGCATTCCCTTGACCCTCTGTTCCCTTCCTGAACTTAATTGGGCTACTACTTATTGACTCCTCGGGCCTGCAAGGACATTTTGAATTCTAATCCTCAATGTTCTTATCACTTCTAGTCCTTTGTACTTTTGTTAGTCGGTTCCTCAAAGGCTCCTTCTCTTCCTCTGATTTTTAAGTTTCTAACAAACGCATGCTTTGTTCTTTTTTGTTTTAATTTAATTAGACACCAGGGAGCTCACTGGAGGGCCTGCGTTTCTTGGGCTTGGGAACAGGGAACTGACAGGGAGAGAGACAGCGTGGCCCTCTGAAAGAACACTGGCACTGGGGCCAGGAAATCTGGGCTCTAGGCCTGACTTTGCTATATTGACTTGGGCAAGTGACCTGCTCATTGCCTCAGTCTCCTCATGTATTAAAATGGCTAAATCCACAGGCTTGGGGTCAATCTTGGCTTCCAGGCCTGGCTCTGCTACATCCTAGCTGTGTGACCTTGGTCAACTAGCTTAACCTCTCTGAGTCTCAATGTCCTCATCTGTAAGAACTGGAATATCACACCGTCCCTCTTACAGTGCAGTCATGAGGATTAAATTAAACATGTGAACAGCTTAGCTCAGTGCCTGGAATATAGTAGGCACTTAAAAAATGTCAGGAGCATCATCATCTTTATTCAGTGTTTGAGGGCTAAGGAAGATGATGGAAAAGCTTTAGAGGTCTTAGGAAGAAAAGCTTTCTCTCTCTCTTTTTTTTTAAGATTTTGTTTATCTATTTTTAGAGAAAGGGGAAAGGAGAGAAACACCAGTGTGTGGTTACCTCTGATGTACTAGGGACCCAGCCTGCAAACCAGGCACGTGCCCTGATTGAGAATTGAACGAGTGACCCTTTAGTTCACGGCCTGGGCTCAATCTACTGAGCTACACCAGCCAGGGCAGGAAGAAGGGCTTTCAATGAAAGCCGAATGTATTATTTTCGGGCCTATCTTTTTATTTTTCTTGCAACTGTACTGCAATTCTCCACTCACTTTGATCGTAGGTCTTTACCCAAAGGTTTATAAGTTCCTTTATTAAGTTCCTTTTTGCTTTTTTAAAAAAACATTGCTCTTTTGTCTCCTGTCCTTTCGGCCCAGGCCCCTGCTCATCCACACTAAGCTGGCTCTTCCGCACAGTTTTCATCTATGCTAGCGGTCCCAGCTGCAGATCTTGGGAGTGCCCTGTCCCCACGCCTCAGAGGTTTGCACATTCAAAGTGACAAGTTAGCTAAAACACCCCTTGGTTTCTGCTCCAGCAGTCTGCTGGTGTGCCTGAGCTCCCTGCCTCCACTTAGAAGCCTGAAGGTGTCCAGGGACACCACTGCCCCGTCTTGGGCAGGCCCCACCCTCCTCTTATGTCAGCCTTGCCCACCGCCAGTTTGACTGCAATCAAGTGCTCTCCCCTGTTCTGCGGCTGGTGTTGCTCTTCCCCTGAACTGCCTTCCCGTGTCCTTACCAGTTTTCCTTGGGCCTACATTAAGTGAGACTTTCTGGGGTCTGACATTCCAAGCCCCCCACTGGGCGTTTCTCATCTTTGTTTATCTCTTCTCTGCAGTGCCCTGACCCCTGCTTGGCTGTTTGTTAGCTTGTTTGTTAGATTTTCTTATCCTGCCTCTTTCTCACCCATTTTTTTCCTGCATGGGTGTATAAGCCTTGTGGGGAGCTGGCAGCCTTCCTCCCAGCTCTGACCCTAGCCTGGCCTTCTGGCCTACACCCCTCTTGAGCCCTGTCTTTGTTGCTGCTTTGGTCCAGAGCTCCCTGAGGGGCGAGCCCAAGAGGAGGAAAACTGATGCCTGATTCCACCACAGGTCCAAGGAGGCCGAGGGGGGTCTGGCTCCTGGCCTCCCATCGTTGGAAATAATGTGTTTGAAAAACATATCACCACAGAGCCCATTCTCCGCTGTCCTCCCCTACCCCCCACCACTGGCTTGAGTCCAAACTGGTGGGAGGACCTAGGTCCCCACCAGTGCTCCAGAGAACCCAGGCCAGCGCTGGGTTGCCGGCCTTACCTTGTGCAAAGAGGTCCGCTCCACCAGCTGGAAGGGGGCAGGATCAATTTTGCAGTCACTGAAGTTGACAGGTTCATCCAGTTGCTGCTCCTCCCACTCCAGGATCTGAGGGTAGGTGACTAGGGGAGTTAGAGGGAAGGTGCAGATAGCCACCCCCACTTCCCTGAAAGCCCTTTTTTCCTACCCCATGGTCCCTCCCTTGGGGACAGAAGTCAGGATGATGACTGAACACATCCCAGAAGAAACAGAGTCCAGAGTCCAGTCACACCTTACCTCCTCAGGGGTCATTTCGCTTTCCAGGTCTGGGTTGCTCTAGGAAAGAGGGAGGGAGGCTGGCACTGGGGGCTGGGGAAAGGGGGTGTGTCTCCCCCATCGGGGGAGGTTTACCACCTAGACCCTGGCCTGCCCTGTCTAATGCTCCTAAGCTGCACAAAGAAGTGGGCACTTACTGCCACGGAGATTCGGACCCGCTTCAGCTTGCGCTTGTCGCATGATTCCGACTTCTCCAACTTTGTTAGAGCCGAACAGGAGAGAAGAGGAATCGATGTTACAGGGAGGAGGGAGGTGAGAAGCGTGGGGGGCCGGGAGAAGGGTGCACTGCAGAGACAGAGCTGGCAATCCGAGAGGTCAAAGGGGCAGGGAGAATGGAAGCAGGTGCTACAGAGCTAATGGAGAGGCCATCTCAGTAGCAGAGAGAGCTGGAAAGGAAGAGCCAGACAGAGAGGCTACAGCCACTCACCTCCGAAGCAGCCTCAGGGGTTGGACCGCCACAGAAGAGGCTCCTGAGGGCGATGCCAGCCTGCTCCACATTCCCTGTGTTCCCAAACACAAGGCCCTAGGGCAATGTCATTTTTGTGGGGGAGAGGAGGAGGGAAAGTGGGGAGGTGTTCTGGTTCTCCAGGCAGCCTCTCAGCAGGGACATGCCCCAGCCAAATGAGGTGCAAGGGCCCTTGTGCAATCTCAGAGGCTGGACTCTGGCTCTGTCGAGGAGGGTGGAGGAAGGTGCTAGTGGGTGCTGGGCTCACCTGGGGAACTCTCCCCGAGGCTTATGGACACCCTCTTGAGAGCAGGCTTCAGGGGCTTGTGAGTCTCCCCTCGGGCAGCAGGGAAGCCTGAGTCTTCCGTGTTCACCTGTGTAGGCAGAAGGGGCTAGTGAGTCTGTGGCCCCAGGATGCCTGCAGGTCACCCTCCTGATCAGTCTGTACGACAACATTTAGGAGGAAGTTTGTGTGACTGCATAGGGCTTTCCCCTCACCTGGAAGCGGACAGAGGTCTCAGGGCTGGTGAGACTCTCCTGATCAGGCGGTGGAGGGGTCTGAGCAGCTCGACGCTCCTGCACGTGTTGCCTCCGGCGGGCTGGGCTCAGCTGGGCCCCCAGCAATGCCACCACCTGTGAGCGCTCAATGGAGCCCAGGAGGATCATTGACTCTGGGGAGAGTAGGCAGGAGGCCTCAGGAGCTGGTGGCAGGGCCCTTTCCCCAGCCTCCAGCCTTCTCCTACACTCGAGGCGGGGTTTTGGACATACTCGAACAGACACAGAGGGAAAGCCCTGAGTGGCAAAGGCTGGATATTGCCTTTGGGACCAAGGAGACTGATCCTGCACTCCTGTTCCCTCCCCCTTCCAGAGCAAGGACCCTGGGAGATGTTCACAGCCTCTGGGGCCCCTGCTGGTCTCACCAGAGGACTCCACTAGGGCCAACATGCGGCCCTTGGTTCTGTGCAGTGCCAGCCGCAGGTCCCGGAAGGTGCAGTTGAGGGCCACATGGGGAACATCTCGCACCATGATGTCCTCCACTCTGACCCGGTACTGCCTGGGGGCAGTGAGAGGCACTTGATTTGTGGTCAGCATGGAGCACTACCATCCCAGGGCCATAAGGAAAGCCCCAGAACTCATGGGGACAAGGGCTATGAGCACTGTACAGGGAGCACTCCTTGGCCCTCATTCAGATCCGGCAGGGTTCCCCCAGGGTATGGCCAAGGAGAGCTCGGGCCAGGAGGGAGCATGGTGGCTGGTCTCCCAGCTTCACTGACTGAGGACCTTGCTGGAGGTGGGTGTGAAGGGGCCCCGGGACACCTTCTGCCCCTCACCCACAACCCCTTTGTTGCCCGGCCCTCCGTACTGGTGGCGGCCCCAGCCCAGTTCGGGCAGGTAAGGCAGTTTCTTGATTCGGATGATGCTGTCGTAGAGTGAGGGCTGTAGGCTCTGGGCGACAGCGTTGGCCAGGATGACAGCAATCATGACGGGCAGGATGTGGGCGATCTGGCCTGTGAGCTCAAACACGATCACGGCCGTGGACACTGTGTGTGTCACTGCTCCTGCCAGCGCAGCTGCCCCTGGGGAGAGGAGCCTTTAGTCTCCTCAGGGTGCCCAGGGACCAGATGATCCTCCCCACCTGAGGACAGTCTGTGGGTGCCCTCAGGAATGCCCACTACTGGTCCTGGGAACTGGGGTTCTGCATCTGAAGGAAGCCTGGTTTCTGTCAGCAGGGGGCGCCAGAGCCTCAGACGCTGTGGCCCCACCAGGGTCTTTCAGGACAGATGGGGCCCTGGAGCACTCACCCACCACTGCATAACCCCCAGGCACAATCCTGTAGGTGCTGCTGTCCGTGTGAATCCCATCTGGGAACCAGGCGGCCATGCTTTCGCCCACCAGACGCCCAAATGCTGCTCCTTCAGGGAGGGGGTTGGGAAGAGAAACAGGCAGTGGAGGGGGAGGGCGGGGGCACTAGGAAAAGAGAGGGTCAGAGGGTGGGGGAGGGGCCAGCGGGTCATTCAGTGTAGGGGACAGTCCTGTGGGGGTGGGCATTGGGGCTGGGGCTGGGGCTGGGGCTGGACTGAAACCCACTCCCCGGCAGAGAAGGGACGGCCAGGGGAGAGCCAGAGGGTGGAAAGGGTGCAGACTGGGAGAACAGGCAACTGAGGACTCACCAATGACAAAGACAGGCATGAAGGCCCCACAGGGCACTGGGATGGTGGTGGCCAGTGCAGACATCCAGAACTGCAGGCAGGAGGCAGTTCAGACAGGCAGAGGTGCCACCTGACTCCAGGCAGCCCCAGCTCCACCCCAAGGAGCCCTCATTGCTTGTCTGGTAATAAACCTCCCAGTTATCCCAGAAGTGCCCAGAGGTGAAGGGATGAGGTATTCCAGAACAAGATGGCTTGGGTTCAAATTCTCACTTTGCCACCAGCTGTGTGATGTTGGGCCAGTTACAAGCCCTTTATGTCTCAACTTCCCTAACATGGTGTGCTAATAGTACCTCTCCATGGCACTGTTTTAAGGCTTGAACAAGTTTAATACATGGAAAGTGCTGGGACTGGGGCCTGGCACCTCACAAGCCTATGGAAGCAACAGTTATACACCTGTAAGGAGCCCACCTTCATGAGAATGAAAATGACGAGGGTGAGGAAGACATTGGCACGTGGTGGGCTCCAGGCCTGTGAGGTTCCAGGCGGCTCTAACTCTTCCACCAGCCCCTGGCGGACCCACGTCCGGTTGTCAAACAGAGTGACCAGCGTTTCTTTCTGTGAGAGCTATAGGTAAAAAGGGTGCCTCAGGCTGGGGAACAGACAGGGTGAAGGGAAGGGACCCACAGGAGAGAGCAGGGGCTGTTGGCTTTAGAAGGGAGGCATCCCGAGGGAAAAACATACACTCCTGTTCTGCCTGGGGTTACCTGTCCAGCCATGAACTGTCCCAAGCCAGGGGGGAAGGTCAGAGTGGAGATGAGCAGGGTCACCAGAGCCGGGAAGAGCAGGCGTCTAGAGATGTACGTTTCACAGCATCAAATGTGGGTGGTGCACTTACCACTTACCAAGGACTGGTGAGAGACTGGGTGCCCTCCCATACCTTAGGGCTGAGGTCACAGCACAGCCTTGGCTCTTATACGAAAGCACACAGTTCTGAGAGAAGGTCCCCTTTGCTTTCATGAGATGATGGCCCCGAGGGTGATGCCATCCGGGGTTATCATGGGCCCAAGCAACGTTCTGTTGGCTCCTGACTCCCTGAGTGGGTAGCGGTGGCAGAAAGGCCACCCCTGCCCTACCCTCTTTGAGACACCTCTAAGCTGTGCCTCCTCCCCGGGCCCTCAGAAGCCCTAGCTGCAGGGCGCATTGTGTGAGTGGAGAGGTTCCTGCCTCTATTTCTCTGTGGTGACTTGGACCGAAGGTCAGGGTTAGGGAAGGAAGCTGAGGTCACTTATGAAGCTGGCCGAAGGTGCCAGAGGGAGGGAGCAGGTCCAGCTGACTGCCCTTTCCCTGAAGGACGTTAGTCCCAGCAAAAGTCACATCTCAGGCCTCCCCAGTCCCAGACTTCAGAGATAAAATTCCAAAGTGCCAGTTTTCAGGTAATTCGTGTAAGAGCCCAAGTGCTCGGGCCACCTAGAAAACACCATTGGCTGGTTTTCTCAATGGGGTGTCCGTTTTTAACCGGGCCACTGCATGCCAGCGGCTCTGTTACCCGCCCGCCGGCCCCACTGTGTGACCCCCACTGTTGTGTGACCCCGACACAACCCAAAGCAGCCTAGAGAGGAGCCCAAGGCCGACTCACTTCCTCATGAGGAAGCGGTTGATGGTTTTCTGCTTCCGCATCACCTGGACAATCTTCCGGTTCAGGTAGACAAAGAGCGCTCCCCCAAAGCCACTGGCAATCCTGGGGAGGGAAGAAGCGTCGTCGTGAAACAGCGTCTCCCCTCTCTGACCTCCTCTCCGCCCGCGGGCCCAGCGCCCTCGGCTCCGCACCCGATGACAGCAAAGGCCGGCAGCTCCTGGAGGTCGAAGGGAAAGTCGAGCCGGAACCGGGTTTTGAAGAGGGCGGTGATGGTCTCTGAAGGGAAGGCAGAGCAGCAGAGGGAGGCAGGAGTGGCGACGAGGGCCCCGCCGGGGCCCCTCGGGGGCTCCCCGCACCCCCGGGGCCCCTCTACCTTCGTCACGGTTCCAGACCGCCAAGACCCGGAAGATGAAGGCACTGAAGGTGGCGGCGAAGAAGCCCCGCCAGTAGTTCCGCACCGCGAAGAAGGTGGAGGTGACCTCGATGCTGAACAGAACGCCTGCGGGCGGGGGCAGCAGGGAGAGCACCGTGTGAGGGCCGGGCGGGCCTCAGGACTCAGGGCCCGATGAGGAGAGCAAGGGGGAGGCGAAGCCGATGGCGCCCTGGGGGCTGGCCTGGCCGCCTACCTCCGATGGGTGCGGCAAAGCAGCAGCCCACTCCCACGGCGCAGGCCGCGGCCAGCATCTCTGTGTTCCGGGATTCATTCTGGCGAGAGTGGCGAAAAGGGGAGTCGGCCGAGCGCAGCAGCCCATCCCTCTCCTCTGCCCTGCTCCAGGGTCGCCCTTACCTCGTAGATGCCCCCAAAGAGGGAGAGGAACTTGCTGAGCAGCGCAGCACACATGCTGGCGATGTGCACGAAAGGGCCCTGGGGGGCGGGGCAGGTGATGAGCGGGGGAGGGGCGCACACTGACCCTGGGCTTCTTCCCCTCACCCCCCTGGGTGGGACCCTTCATCCCCCAACCTGATGTTACCTCTTTGCCAAGGGGCATCCCGCTGCCCAGAGCACAAGTCAGCCCGATGACCTTGGCTACAAAGGTCTTGAGGGTGAGGTACTCCTTTAGCACCACACCCCGCAAGATGGTCTTCATCTCGGGGATGCCGGACCCTGGAGAGTGAGTGTGCAGTCCCAGGAGAGTAAAGTTGATGTGCCCGCTTCAGGAGTTCCCGCCTCTGCCCTCCCCATCTCTTCTACAGTACCGACAGCCTGAGGGGCCAGGATCTGTGTGAATCCAGCTGAGAAAGTGATGAGCACTACAGGATAGGTGACCCAGGCCAGGTACTGGAGCAGGAGGCTGGTGTTCAAGCCCCGAGACATCCACTGCTGAGCTGTGGGGAGAGGACATGATGCTGGACCCTGCGGTGTACACCCAGTCCCTGCCTGGCCACTGGGACAGACGTTTATGACACACTGTCCCAGGGTGTATCACACAGAGCCTGGGTACAAAAGGCCCGAGAGGGAGGGCCATCGGTGGGATGGAGATCACTGTAGGTAAGAGCGTCAGCTGGAGGGGAGGCAAGAAGTCATGGCCTGTAGGAGTGGCAGTGATTATGTCTAAAAATGGGCACTCGGGTTGGCCAAGTAGCCAACATACTTGGACAAGTGTGGCATGGAGGAAGCAGATTGGTGCTTCCCCTCCCTCCCCTGCGAACCCTTGCCCTTACCCTGCAGACAGGCAGCGATGGCATAGTCCATGGCCCAGCTGACCAGCGCCATGACAAGGCCCAGCAGGACCAGGAAGATCCAGTCTTCACCGACCCTGGACACTAGGAACTTATGACAGCGTACCGAGCAGACTGGGGGCAGGGAAGGGAAGGAGGAGGTTGACACCAAAGTGCTCCTACCCCTGCCTCCCCCAACCCCCAATGGGAAACAGTAGTGAGTAGCAGCTGCACCCCCAGCACAGCACAGCCAGATCCCCTGCCCCAACCCAAGTCTCACTGCGGCATCTGGCACAACGGCTCTGTCCGTATTCCAGGAACTCTGGGAGGGCCGAAGGGGAAGGTGGACCCCTCCAGGGCTCAGGCCCTCCCAGGCGGATCCGAGCAGCCTCCTCTTTGGCAAAGGCTCCAAGGTCCTGAGTATACCGGCCATACATCTGAGCAATGGGAAAGACGGGTTATCAGCCCTGCATGTGAGCTCAGAGGGGATTCAGGGAGGGCTCCTGGGGTCTCCCCTTCTCCAAACCCCCATGTTACATATGCCCTCTTGAACCCACAGGTCCCATTTTGGCTTGGGGTGTGGGAACAATGCACATTGCAGACTGTGGGGACTGTCTTGGCCACAGTGATGGGGACAGCCAAGGTACAGGGACCCAGCTCTGGGGGTGGCAGAATAATCAGTCCTCTTCTCATAGGCCTGAGGGAGGCAGGGCCAGTGAGGAGGAGTGGAAGGGAATGTCCCAGAGGAGGAGAGATGGAAAAACCTAAGGCAGTCTGAAAGTGGGAAGATGGAAGGTCAGAGACTAAGGGATGGTCAAGGGCATCCGAGTAACAATGAAGCCCTCAAGGAGCTGGGGGCAGCTGAGTTAGGCCTAGGAGCAGGCAGGGCCTCAATCCTTATCACGTTTCTGCTGGGCCTCTGGCCTGTGACCTACTCAGCTGTACCCCTTCCACCCACCCTAATCCCCTTGTTCCTATTCTCCATCCACGCACCCCCCAACACACACAAAAACACCAGCCTGCCAGTCCAGCTGGGAGTGGAAAGTCTCTCTGGGTGGCTGGGGAGTGCTTGGTGGCCTCAGCCCACTCTGCAGCTGCCCTGTGTCCAGTGGTAGTGGTTTGAGGGACAGCAGAAACTGATGGCTGGGCTGTGACTGGGGATGCTGGGGTGATGGGACGGTAGAGTTTCCGAGCCTTGGCTAGACCTGCCAAGCTGGGCGTGTGTTGGGGGGTGGGGAGCAGTATATTCCGGCTGCCACCCGCAGAGCTTTGAGACACAAAGGGCTCCTGTTGGGGCTGCGGGGGGGGGGGGTGGCGGGAGGAGGAAGGGAAAGATAGAGACAGAGAGAGAGAGAGTGAGATAGAGAGCGTGGAAAGGGAGGAGAGGGAACTAGAGAGAGGAGAAAGAGGGGGAAAAGAGAGGCCTGGAGAAGGAGCAGAGAAGAGAAGGCAGAAAAAAGGAGGAGGAAGGGAGAGAAGAGGCGGACACAGTGTCAGAGTGGGAGGTGAGCCTGTGAGGGAAAGACAAAGGAATCAGGAGAAGGGGGAGACTGGAGCAGAGAGTGCCCGGGAGAGAGCCTGACCCTGAGAACTCATACTAGAGATAAAGACCAGGCAAAGGAGATAGGGATGGGACTGGTGCAACATTTCAGGGCCAGGTACCTGGCTTCCTTGACCAATGCCCCATTCTTGGCTTATGCAGATGGCTGGACACCTCCCACTTTACAGGACGGCTTCCCCCAACACCCTTGCTCTACTCCACCCCTGCCACCTCTCCCTGTCATCCTGTTTTATCCAGTCACTCCCTCTTTTAACTGGGCACCTCCCAGCCTCAATTACAGCCCGGGGGCTCACTCCTCCTGAGGAGATCCCCTCCCTGGCTCCTTCCTGGGCAAATTTCATGACCAGCTGTTTAAAAAGAAGCCCTTCCCTAGAGTTTGAGTCCCCCACCCCAGTGACACAAGAAGGGGCTGGTCATGAGTCAGCTCAGAACCCAGGATCCTGGCTTATAATGAGGTCAAGGGACACCCCTGGGGTGCGTGGGGGCTGGATATTCAGAGTAAGCATGGACAAAGGTCCCAGTCCACACACCTATTTAGACAGAGGGGTTCCTGCCAGTGCTGGGTTTCCAGGCTGAAAGGGTAGGGGCTGGGTTTTGGTCAGACCATTTTCCTATGCACACTCATGTTTCTGTGTCTAGCACAGAAAACTCACTTACTTGGGGTCAGAGAGGATATGTCCTGGATGGTGGAGCTGGGAGTGTAGAGAGAGAAAGTTCCAGGGGTGTGAGCGGTGCTGGGGATGGGTGGTGGGGTGCTGAGACTTGGGCCCAGGTGGTCGGGGGGAGGAGCAAAGAAAACGTGGTGGCGGAGGAGGTAAAGGGAAGGACACCTGGGACAGGCACCTGATCTTGTCCTCTGCAGGTCCCCAGCCTCACCCAGAAACCTGCATGCAGCCTGTCCCTTAGCCCTCCAGCCTCTCAGGCCCTCGAACCTCAGTTTCCCGAGAGCACAAGGCTAGGGCAGATTAGGATAGCCTCCCCCTCCCCCGCCCCCGCCGTCCTCGCACTTCTAAAGGTAACCAGGAGCAGCAGTCCTGAGCGCACCCATTTGGGCTCGGCTCAGCTTCACTTACCAGGGTCTGCTCGTATTGCAGAGCCCGCGGCTCCATCCCTTCCTCCGCCGCCGCCGCGGCCGCTGCGGCCGCCATCTCCGTGCACAGCCCTCCGGCCTCCCACTTCGGTCGGGCTCTGGCCTGGATTCGGCTACCCGCCCGCAGAGCCCGCGCCGGCACCCGTCCCGTCCCCGCAGCCCGGGTGGCCGAGTGCAGAACCTCCCGCTCGCGTCCCCTCCTGGGCAGGCGGGCCGAGGGCGGTGCCCTCGGTGCCGCTCCGCCCGCCGGACCATGCACAGGGGCCGGCCCAGCCCGGTCGGGGTCTGCCTTGGGGACGCCTCCCAGGCTTGGGAGTGGCGGTAGGGGGCGCTTGGAACGCGCTAGCCCAGGACCCCTCCGCCGGGAGGCTGGAGACAGAGAGGGACCCCTGGAGGCAGAGAGGGGCGCGGGGTGCCAGAGTGGGGGCGGGTCCGCTGGCACGTGGAGGGGCTGGGCCGGGTCTGAAACTCCCGGCTCCCGGGTGGGAGAACGGAGACACCGAGGCTCGGTGGTGCCTGGGACCAGGGCGGCAGAGCCGTCTTAATCAAGCTCATCAGGCCCTAATTTCGCTCTATAGAATAGTGCCCTCTCTTGCTTCTCCAGAGGGGCCAGCGGCTCGGATGCGCCGCTGCTCCATCGAGAGTGAGAAGCAAAGCTGAGGGGACTCGGAGGGGGTCACTAGGTCCGGCGTGGGGGGGCGAGGTTCGGAGCTGTTATCCTCGGTCTTTCTCATCCCCTCCTTTCTTCCTCCCCAGCCCGGTCCCCCGCGGCTCTCCCAAGGAAGTGCACCTGGAGCAACCTGGACTGCGGGGTGTGAGGGAAGTGGGGCGGGGTGGAGGCGTTGAGGGAAAGAGTGAGGCCCCAAGGACGGGAGGTCTAGGTGCGGAAGGGGCCGTTCCTGGGAGCAGGGCGTTGGGGGGGTGGCGGGGTGCAGAGGTCGCATCTTGGCAGGGCCCAAGGAGAAACCCGAGTAGTTTCTGACGTCTCGCCACTAAGGGGGAATGGCCTGATGGGGCTCTTGGTTCTCTATCAAGGTTCGGAGAAGGATAGAGCAGAGGGTGGAGTGAACACAGGGTGGATGGGCTGTGTGTGTGTCAGAGATAGTGTCGGGGGAGAGGCCAGTGCCCAGGAAATAGGCAATGTGTCGGGGGAGGCGGTACCAGGATGAAGGGACATGTGGGAGGCAGAGGTGGTGCCCTGGAGGAGGGGACAGTGCCCAAGAAGGGGGCAGGGTGAGGAGCCAGCACTCAGGAGGAAGGGGCAATGCAATATAAGGGAAGAGTATCCGTGAGAGAGGACAGGGCCAGGACGAAGGGGCACATAGGAGATCAGTGTTCAGAGGAAGAGAACTGTGGAGGAGGAAAGGTCAGTGTTTAGGAGGGCAGTGTGATGGGGTCAATGCCAGGCTGTGGGGCACTGTGGGGGAAGAGAGCAGGGCTCAGGGGAAGAGGACAGTGGTGGAGAGGGTACAGTACCAGGGAGGGGACAGTGCAGGCTTTCCTCTTCCCCATAGTGACATCATGGCAAATTCCCAAACTGAAAGGACCCAGCTCGGGTGACATCCCGCAGGGCCAAGCTGGCCGGGGCCGGCCTTAGGGGCCTTGGTGCCAGCTGGAGGGGCTGGTTACTGCGCCCTGCGGAACCAGCGCCCTGTGGGCGGTGTTCTGCTCCGCCCTTTTCTCGGCGCGGACTGTGCCCTCGTCGAGGGAGCAGACCAGCAAGGGAGGGCTAGGGCCGGGCTTCTCTGGGCCAAGGATCAAGGTCCCCCTGCATTCCGGTTTTTCCGACAGGAAACCTGAAGAGGGCGCAGAAGAGCCTCAGCAGAGGGTGAGAAACCTCGCCACCTCGACCGGAGGTGGGGCCCATCTATCGTGATCCCGCCCTGGGGCGGGGTTATCTGAATCTGGACACGCCCTCAAGTTTCTGAAGTCTTTCGGAAACTGGCGTTCGAAGCGGAAGTTAGAAAGCCCCGACAGCCAAGCGGCGGAAGTGGCCGCCAGACTATCTGTGCGCGTGCGTTCTTCTGTTTTCTTGTTGCAGCTCTTCAGGCGCTGCATTTTCCTCTCTCCCGTCCTTTTCTCCACACCGTGGGTTACGCGTACCCCAGTCGTGGTTGCGTGCTCATCTCCCTGTCTACTCCCGTGGCCCTTTCACCATGGCGGGCATTCTGTTTGAAGATATTTTTGATGTGAAAGACATTGACCCGGAGGGCAAGAAGTTTGACCGAGGTAAGGTATATAGAGGCGGTTTGGGGTAAGGGGCTAATCTGGTCCTTGGGGACACACCCCTGGGCTCCTGGTCCACCCAGTTCATGTTGCCTGCCCCTTCCTGCAGGTCCTGATGTAGAAACTCCTCCATCAGGAAACGTTTCATAGATGAGAGAACGGAAACTCGGAGCTCTCCTGGGGTTCACACGTGCTGTGCCCCCGGGACCTGGGTGGCCTTTTATTCAGATGCTAGTAAAGTTCTGGGCATCTTTCTAATCGCTGTCCGCTGTGTGCTAGGCACCGTACTGTGCACGTTACACGCTTTGTCTTATTTCTTTCAAGAGTCTCCTCGAGGTAGGTGGTGTCTTACCCATTTTTCTCGGAGTAGTTAAGTAATCCACCCAAGGCTTCACAGCCAGTAATTGGACACTGGAACCTATATTCTTTTGTTTGTTTTTATTTTTTATTGAGTTTATTGGGGTGACATTGGTTCATAAAACCATACAGGTTTCAAGTGTACAACTCAACAAAACATCTACACACTGCATCGTGTGCCCATCGCTCAAAGTCAAGTCTCTTTCCACCTATATGCTTGCTTTATCCTTAGAATCTTTAGGTCTTTGTGAAGCACTCTCTGAGTGAGAGTTGACTACTTGGAATAAATAATAAAGAGTTGCTCTTTATTCTGTCACTGATCAACAATTGTTCCTCTCTGGTTTCTCATCCTTTACCTGGATGGAGATATCTTCAAGACGAATGCCACTTCTTCCATGTCCTGATAATTTCCTCAGCACAGCACCTGGCACAGAAAGACAAAACCTTTGGATGAATGAACAACTTGTCCAAAGTCAGGTTTTTTCTTAATCACCTAGGCAGGCTTAGAATCTGGATATTATTTGTTGCCATAGGACTTTGGATTTTTTTGTGGGGATTGTGTTCACTAAACATTGTCTTTCTCCCCTTTTGTTCTTGCATATCTAGTTCTGATTGAGCCTGTACTTCTGTGAGGGCAGATGAGAGGCCAGTGGATACTGACCTCTGGGTTGCATTGACTCTTCAGTTGCATGTGGTCCCCAGAGTGGGGTCTGCAAGGGTAGGTCTGGTTCAGGCACTTAACCTTGACACTCTTCCTTTATTTCTCTCCAGTGTCTCGACTGCATTGTGAGAGCGAATCTTTCAAGATGGACCTTATCTTAGATGTAAACATTCAGATTTACCCTGTAGACTTGGGTGAGTATTGAACCCAAGCAATAGCAGGAGACTTGCCATTTCAGCTGTTCTTCACCCTCAAATATTGCTGTTACTTTCAGGTGACAAGTTCCGGTTGGTCATAGCTAGTACCTTGTATGAAGATGGTACCCTAGATGATGGTGAATACAACCCCACAGATGATAGACCTTCCAGGTGAGCGAGTGGAGAAGGGAGTACTTTGAACTACGCCCGAGGACTAAATAGATAAACAGTATAGAAAAACCCTTATTTAATTCATGGAATAAATGTTTATAATTGGAAGAATTTTAAGGAAATTGCTGCAGTAAGAATTTAAACAACCAGGTATTTATCCAGAGCAGTGATGGCATGCTTGTGAGTTTTAGTTGTTTGATGGCTGAGGAAATGATCGCTGGGTGACCTAGGCTGTGTGGGCCTTGGATCCTGTTGGGGAGTTTGGTGTGATGGTAATTTGGAGCCCCACTGAATTCAGGTCTCAGTCTACCAGTCATTTGTTGAATAACCTCAACCTCTTTCAGCCTCAGTTTCCTCATCAGTAAAAGACCAATGTTCGTACCTAGCTCACAGGTTTGCGGTGAGGACTAAAAGACATTGTATTTGCACAGTGCCTATTGTGCCCTGGCTGGGTAGCCCAGTTGGTTACAGCATCATAATGATACTCCAAAATTGTGTATTTGATCCCCGGTCAGGGCACATATAAGAACCAACCAATGAATGATTAATAAGTGGCACAACAAATTGATGTTTCTCTCCACACCCCCCCCCTAAAATCAGTCAACTAAAATTTGAGGAAAAAAAAAGGCCTATTATAATGCTAGCATTTAATTAGCAGTCACCACTTTTAAAGAATCTCCTATTATAGTTAACTATTTTTAAGAATAACTGCCACTATTTTTCTACAGGGCTGACCAATTTGAGTATGTAATGTATGGGAAAGTGTACAGGATTGAGGGAGATGAGACTTCTACCGAAGCAGCAACACGTCTGTAAGTTCCTTGGGAGAACCCTTTCATCCCACCCTATTCTGAGAATTTGGGCCATGCTTCTGCTTCCTGTGTTGGGTCCCTCTCCTCAAGCACCTCCAACCTAAGTGGGACCCAGAAAGAAACCTGTGGGAACAGTTTCAGTCTGAAATGTAGGCTGCTGTCTCTGCCCTTTGTCAGGGCCTCGGCTCTGGTGGCGCAGATGAGAAACTGACAGTCTTGCTGAGTGCAATGCAAAGGAAGGTTGCTTCCACAGGAAATAAGTGCAGCATTAAATAATTAAACCGCTAGGCGTGTGTGTGTATGTTCCTACTCTGCAACCCAATCCCTAGTTCTTTGGTTTCCCTGCCCAGCTATTTTTTCTTTTCTTTAAAATCTTATTAAAACAATATGTGCCCTTTGTGGGAAATATGAAAAGCAGAGAAGTAATGTCAAGAAGGAAAAAAGTCACCTATAATTCCATACCCAGAGGGAACCTTTTACATAAACATTTTTGAATAATTTAGTTTTTTCCTGTGTGCTTTTTGCTTTGAGATCATGTTGTTTATTACAATGTTTTCTTCTCTTTTGCTTACTAATGTTACATAGAACATGTTTCCTCATGTCAGTTGAGAGCTTTCCTAAGCATTTTCATAGGTAAATGGGTATATTCTTAATTAACTTGATCATTTCCTGTATTCTGGGCATGTAGTATTTCACACCTTTGCTGATATAAAGAGCATGCCTTGCACATGTCTGTGCATTCATCTTTGAATTTTGGTTCCTAATGACAAAGCATTAGGAAGGTGCCTGCCCTGGCTGGTGTAGCTCAGTGGATTGAGCGCGGGCCTGCAAACCACACGATTGCGGTTCGATTCCCAGTCAGGGCACATGCCTGGGTTGCAGGCCAGTTCCCAGCTGGGGACTCACGAGAGGCAACCATACATTGATGTTTCTCTCCTTCTCTCCTTCCCTTCCTCTCTAAAGATAAATAAATAAATAAAAATCTGTAAAAAAATAAGGTAAAATTTAAAAAAAAGGAAGGTGCCTTGTTTTCTTAGGCTGGGCTAGAGAGCTGCTGAGTAGCAGCTGCTGCAAAGCTTAGACTCAGGGGACTGGTCCTTCTGTTTCAGCTCTGCCTATGTGTCCTATGGGGGTCTGCTCATGCGGCTGCAGGGTGATGCCAACAACCTGCACGGATTTGAAGTGGATTCCAGAGTTTATCTGCTGATGAAGAAACTGGCTTTCTGAACCACATGGGAAGCCAACCTTGCTGCTTGGTCACTCAGGTCGTGGACATTTGTTCGAACCTGAGCAGCAGTTGCTGTTGTTCACCTGCTCAGGAGGAGCCAGCTCTCTGTCCACCCAAAGATGCGGGTGCATCTGTCGGGGGTCTGGACTCAGTGGAAAACTGACTTGCTTGTGGGAGAGTTTCAAATGGGTCAGAAGTTGTTTTGTGTATATGATTTTTTAAATTAAACTTTACTTTTTTCAGACATTTTTTTTCTCTTAGAAATTATTTTCCCCATTTACTTTAAAATCATTTCCCCCAGTTTGCCTGTGGTATATTACATCTATGGCCCATAGCCTGATGGTCACATGGGAGGTGACGAATCTGTCCCAGTCTTTTGGTATCTGGGTTCAGGATTTCTCAGACTCCTGGCTGACTGTCCCCAACATTTATCCTGCAATGTGATTTTTTGTGTGAGAGAATGTGTCGTGCTTTTGGCTCCCGGGGCCACCCCATGCCCAGAAGATAACACCTATTTGGCTTAGAGTTTTGAGTTGGCGAGGCGCTCTGCTGGTGTCCTTCCAACACTTTAAGTCTTAGAAGTCAAATGATGTTGACTTGAATGAGTCACTTGAGTAGCTGGGAAGTGTTCATCATTTTTATGGAAGCTTCGAGTAGAGGCTTTTGGACATAAGCATGGGGCATGACTATGAAGAGAATAGGAGGAGTGCATTTGGTGGTTACGGGAGCAGGTGGAGAAGCAGGCTGACTGCTCTGTATTCTAGTGGTGACCTGGAGGGAGGGTAAGTGGTGTTTC
Source organism: Sturnira hondurensis (assembly GCF_014824575.4). NCBI lineage: Eukaryota > Metazoa > Chordata > Mammalia > Chiroptera > Phyllostomidae > Sturnira > Sturnira hondurensis. The sequence goes on along the minus strand of NW_028091847.1, from coordinate 1,962,121 downwards.
TTACCAGTGACACTGAACAGAGAGCTGCTGCGCAGACCAGTGAAGTGGACAGGGCACTAATACCAATGAGGTTGGCAGTCCAGTGCCAGTGCCCGGGACAATGCAGCAGCCTGACCACGGCCACTAACTTGAGAATGGGGGAAGAACTCTGTTGGGGAAATGGTGATGCTTACAAGGACTCCAGCATAGGAGCTGGTTCTTCAGCCTGGCGTTCAAGGTCTCTGAGACAGTACCTGGGACTCTGATGTCCCCTGGGAAATTCAGGGTAACTATCCAGAAAGATTGTGTGTATTAAGTAGTAGTCTCTTTTGATCTCTCGTTTTGCCAGGGGGGCTGGTTCCCTGGTGGGATGCCTGGGGTAGCTCCTTCCCCATCATTTTCAGGTCCTTCATGAGGTGTTAGAGTATTTAGGGAAATGGGTTGAAAATGAATGGTCCCTGCAGGGGGCAGGTAAAGGTGTTTCTTTTGCCCTAGTATGGGGCAGGGAGGGTGGAGAGGGGTATTGGAAATGTAATGGGGGTTGGGGTGAATTTTTATGGAATCCCAGAACTTTTCTATGGAGTCAAATTTTGGGGGGCAGGTGTGGATGGAGAAGAATGAATTTAGTTTGAGTGGGAGAATCTAATTAATCACCAGTAGCAGTTTGTGGGTGGCAGAAAAAAGAATTGGCATACAGGCGGATAGAGATAGGAGTGCTCTGGTTGTAACAGTGTGTGTGTACGTGCGGTGTGTAAAAGGAAGAAGAGACAGAATAATTTGGGACTAGGGTAGATCTTCCGTAGGTGCAGATTGATTCACACTGGAGAAGCCCATCGGTTATTTGCATTTGCCCTGGAGTAAGTCAGATGCCGATACTGGAAGCCCGAAATTTTGGCTGCACCCCTTTTGCAGTTTTGCTGCCTTTGCCTCATCTGACTGTGTTGAGAGCCCCTAATTCTTTGTCTTTGGTCCCTTTGGCATATCTGGTCCTGGGGGCTGCCTATTTCATGTACCATAATGGGTTTCATTTGATTATTCGATTTCATCTAAGGACTGCAGTAAATTGAAATTCCCACTTACCAAATCCCTGGACCTCCTCTTGGAATTTGTAGTGTGGATGAACTGATTCTTTCTCACGAAGAAACTGACACCATCTGAGATCTAGACAATACTTTTAAGTCACCGAATAATATATGGGACGGCGCACTACACTGGGGACAGTGTGGGCTCCAGACTGTCAGCCTTGAGTGTTTCTTCCTTTCCTGCTCACAGGCTGTGAAAACTTTGGGAACTTGCCTGGCTTCTCTGAGCCTCGGTTGGTTTCCTCATCCATAAAATAGAGATGATACTAACTGCCTTAGTTCATGTAAGCCTTAGAAAATGTAATATACTTAAGGTTCCTGGCACGCTGACTTTCATTGTTTTAGAATGTCTCCGGTGAACCTGTGGTATTTGTGGCAGTGTCTGGAACTCTGGCTTCCTGGCTCCTCTACCTACATCTACATGGCAGCCTTTCCTCTCCTTTTGGTAGGGAGGGAGGGGTAAAACTTCCATTAGTGTTCCCTACAGGAGCCTCTGGATGTGGCGGTGACCTTTGCAGTGGAGTTTTTGTTTTGGGCCATATAAACTTCCTAAGCACCAAGATGGCATTTATTGGCAAAGCCCCATAACCCTGGCTTCTTTTCTAGGTATTCCCTCCCAGAGTTTATAGCAGTCACACAAGGTTGCTTTTTAGATACCATTCACTTCTGGGAACTGGGAAATGAGCCTTCAGCTTGTACTTGAGTTGTACTTGTCTCTCCTGCTGTGTGAGCCCCAGGAGACCGACTCATGGCACTTCCTGCACTTCCCCCTGACCTCCACAGGAGGGAGGCAGGAACCCAAGCCTGGCAAAGCTTCCCACTGAGCTGGGGAAGCTCTGGCTGTTTGCTCAGCTGTCACAGGCAGGTCTCCTCTTGACTGAACTGTCTGCACAGGCTTACCTGAGGTGTGAGGCTCTCCTAGACTTCCTGTTAGCTTTCCCCCCTGCCTTTTTTAGGGAGGCACAGAACTATTGCCCCCTGAGATGAACATCTTGCTCTTTCTTTTCAGTTAGCTTTTGGGTACTCTCATTCATTCTTTATTTGTCCAGGCTCAGTTTTATCTGTTATGCAGGGACAGTCTTTCTGGGAGACAACTTCTCATTCATTTCTCAAGAGTAAAAATCTCCTAAGAAAAGGAGATCAGAGTCCTATTGAGAATGATGGTAAAAGGGGGGTAAAGAGACTAACCTTAGTTTTGACTAGAAAAACCAAAGCTTGTTTTTCTGTTTTTCTCATATAAGATTAGTCTCTACCTCTGTTCAGTGGCCAGGCGGGCCCAGACCTTTGAGAAATTATTGTATAAAAAAACATGGAGAATTCATATTTTTGACATTTGTGTAGAAAATAGACTGAAGATAACTAGCTGCTCTGCTGAATATTATTGATAGCTTAAAAAAATAGCTTCTGGTGTTTTAAACAGTGAAAAGTGATCCCAGTTTCCGTCCTGTGTATTCACCTTTACCAGGGCTGGGCGTTTCAGGTGAAAGCAGGACCTCTGGCAGGGCCGCAGTGGGCTCCCAGGGCCCTCCTCCGGGTGAGAGAACTACACAGGGGAGGGGGGGCAGTGCCTAAGAACCTTACTGTTCCTGAGACAGATCCTGGAAGTGAGGGTGCGCTGCGATTAGAAGAGGACTGGTGGGGTTCGGCTTGACAGCAGAGGGGCCGGGAAGAGGGAGCTGGAGCTTGACCATGGGGTTGGGTAAAGTGGGTAGAGGGGAGAAGACTGTTTGTTGTCCATGGGGAGGGTGGGTTAGGGAAAGAGAATATCCAGGCTGGGGGTTGGGTGGCAGGGAGTTTGTGTCCGAAGCTCCTGGAGGAATGTTCAGGGTTCCTAGGGCCCTGGGTGGGGGTCCTGGAAAGAGCCCACGAGTTCCATTCAAAGGTCCATGTGTCCCGTTCAGGTGTCCCGGGATTTGGTCTAGGGACCTGGAGGTTTGGTTCAGCAGACCAGGAACCTTGGCTCTGAATCCCTGCAGCCTCTTGGGAAGTCCAGAGCCAGTAGTTTTGGCTGAGACACTGGAGTTTGTCTCCGACAGTCCAGAAGTCCTGTTTGGAAGCTTGTTCAGTGTGAGCAACAGAGAGGCACTGTGTGGGGCAGCTGTGGTGGGCGGGGCCTGCTCGGCACAGAGGGCGGGCCCTACTGCGTGTAGCAGGAAACGCACCTTTCCGCGGAGCAGTTGCTGGAAGCTCAGGAAGATGGCGTTGGGATCTCTGTGAGCTGCGGTCCTGCCCTGTAGAGGAAGCTGAGGGCAGAGGATGGGCCTGAGGCCAGAGACCTGGGCCAGATGCCATGCCTCCCTTGTCTATGTCCCAGGCTTTATGGCTGGTCTGGGAGGGAACATTCTTAGTAGGTCATCTCTTTTACCTCAAGATTCCTAGAATTCCTCTTCCCTCAGGTCTTCTAAGGAGACTGAGTCAGAAAAGAGGGACAATTGCTCTAGTTCCCTTGACTGGGGATTTACCTGGGCTCCCAGGAGGCCCTGTAGGGCCCCAAGGAGAAGGCGGACCCGTCCAGAAAGCTGTCCCAGTAGGGATGAGAGGCAAGTGGGTCCCAGTTGTCCCCGTGCTGCCATCACTCCCTCCAGCAGAAGGGCTGTCGCTCCCAGAATGTCCTGTGCCTTGGTCTGTTCCTGGGAGAGAGATGGGAGAGAGAAGTGCACTGCTTCAAAGGGCCTGCTAATAGCGGGTGGGGAGCCTGTAGGAGTAGCCAGCAGAATGAATCATAGGAGCTGAGAATTGGACAGGACCAAGGTCCCACCCAGCACAGGAATTCTTTCACAGTCTCCCGACAATTGGTCATCAGCCTCTGCCTGAATAACTCCAGTGTCCGGTAAACCAGCCTGGTCTTACACTTAATTTCAGTCAGAAAAGCTCTTCTTTTTTTCTCTCTTCTTCTTCCATTATACTGAAATCTGTCCTTTTATAGCTTTTACCTCTTGGTTCTAATGTTGCAAATCTCTGCTGTAAAATCTTAGGGTTGTATGGTTCTCTTTTAGCTCAGTGTAGAGATGAGACCATCATACAGAGGATGAAGATGAAGAGAAGGTTTGCTGATACATGGCAGAGCTGAACTGCAGGGGCTCGTTGGGAACTGCCCTCCCCTAGTCCGGTCCCCCTAGATCTGAGGGAAGAATGGGATTCCTGGGATCTCGAGGGCAGAGGAGCTGACCTACCAAGGGGTGCTCCCTCTCAGTAGTCTTTCTGAGCGTCAGACTGAAGCACTTCATTCTGTCTCACAAGACTGCCACTTCCTACAAGCTAATCAGACAGGCTTCTTCTTAAAAAAATTATTCCTCCTATGTTTTCTAACCTCTTACTGTTTGTGTTGCTTCCTCCTGGACACACGCTAGTTTAATGGATCCCTCTGAATAAATTAGCCTGTGTCTAGAGGAGGCTGTCTAATACTCAGGCCAGTATTTTTAAGTGCAGTCCACTCAGAATTTTACAGGAATATTTTCACATTGTTGGTGCTAAACATCTAAAGCAGCTTAGACTTGCTTGCTAGCTTTTAAAATAGTTGCTCTGCCCTGGCTGGTGTGGCTCAGTGGATTGAGTGCCAGCCTGCAGACCAAAGGGTCGCACGTTTGATTCCCAGTCAGGGCACGTGCCTGGGTTGTGGGCCAGGTCCCCAGTAGGGGGTGCACAAGAGGCAACGTCACACTGATGTTTCTCTCCCTCTCTCCCTCCCTTCCCCTTTCTCTAAAAATAAATAAGTAAAATCTTAAGAAAGAGAGACAATTCTAGAGCTAAAATTTTATGAGGGAAGAAGGGGCATTGTGACCCGAAAGCTGGAATAGGACTTTACCCAATTACTTTACACGTGTGGAATTTTTTACAAATCTCTGTCAAATTTTACCATGTTTGAACCTTGCCTTTCAGGGCTTTGAATCTTGATTGTGTCTTTTGTTGTTTTGCTGTGGTTCCCAGCTTTGCGTCATCTGTGGATGACAGATCAATCTCACTTCTTCGTGCCAATTTAAGAATCTTGAATGGGAATAAGTCAAAGGCATGGCCCATGAGAGAATTCTCTCCAGCTTTTCATGGTATTCAGCTTTGAATATATTTACCATGCTGGAACTGCCAGTGATCACCTTATCCAAAGGATGTTATCATAGTAGAATGTAGATTGGGTTAGAGTGGCCAAGCTGAAGGTGAGATATTTTCAGTGAGCTCAGGAATTTTGAAGAACCCAATGGAAACAGCAGGAAACTGATGAAGACAGGACTTAGAAAAACTAAGGGAAGGGATGGCTTTCTTACCGTCTGGGTTTTCCATTCTCCCAAGCTGAAGTCCACAGCAGGCAGCAGCACAGGTGTGGGCAAAGGGTTAGTGTCTGGGCACTGACTCTGTTGAAAAAGATTGGTGGGGAGGGGGAGAGAAAGGAGCTGAAATGGGGGTGGGTTATGGTGACCCAGTGACCAGGAGGGGCTTCCATGAACTTTTAAAGGAGAGCTTGAGTTGCAGGCCAGGTCCCCAGAGGAAGACACATGAGAGACAACCACACACTGATGTTTCTCTCCTCTTTCTCCCTCCCTTCCCTTCTCTCTAAAAATAAATTTAAAAAATCTTTTAAAAAATAAATAAATAAAGGAGAGCTTGATTGCAAGTCAATCCTTGTCAGGAATGGTGATCAGGAGGTGGTGGTCTTCCTGAAGACTTGGAAGAATAGTGATTGGATCCGGGAGCAAGAGGAAGTGGTGAGAGTGAGGGTATCTTGCCAGTTAAATGGATCTAGGGGACAACGCTTGGGGATTCTCACCAGTCTGCCGTGAAGGACATGGGAGTCACGTAGCAGTTTATTTAGGAGTCGTGGGTCACAGGCAGGAGGAGCTGGGCTGGACTGAGTTAGTCTTGCAGTTAGGAGAAGCATGACCACGAGGACCAGTTCTTAGGTGAGGAGAGGTAAGGTTGAAAAGGGTGGATAAGGAAGAGATCATTGTTGGTTGGTGGTCTAAGAATATCCATTTAGGATTCAGACCTGAAACCTAGCACTCTGATGCCTTATTCCTCGGAAATTAGGTTCCCCCGGCCCACTGCAGCGCAACTCCTTTCCCCTCCTCTACCACATTTAGATTTGGCCCTCAGCCCCTTAAGTGTGTTCTTACCAGTCAGCTCCATTCTGGCCAGGCTGTCTTGTTGGAGCGGCTCCCTGTATGGGGCCTCTCCCCTGAATCCTTCCTGAGGCCATGGAGGCGGCTTGGGCTTTTGCACTTCTGGGCAGAGTGGGGTGGGGCACGGCACAGGTGGGCCAAGGAATAGGGGCTGGACCCTGTCCTGCAAGCAACAGGAATAATGAACACTTACCCAAGTTTTAAGGAAGAGACTGTCTGGCTAGGGTTATAGATTCAGGGAGGGCTTGTGATGCTGACCAGCCTAAAACTGCTAGCGTTCGGAGTGCACCCACATTTTCTTGTGATGAGAGCATATGGTCTATCCTTTTTGCCAGGATGTCTCAGTGGATCTGATAGGAGTTTGTTGCCCTGCCCCCTGCCCAGAGCAGCAGGGGGTTGGGGTTGGGAGTATATGTGCACATATGCACATCTCAATGGGCCTCAAATTCTGAGCCGCCTTGGTTGTTTGGATGGAGAAAATCTGGAATGGGGTTAGAGAATGAAATACTTTGGCACAACCCTGGAGAAGAGAGGGGGGAAATGGGTGTAGGGCCAGGATAGGGAACTAGCAAACAGGTACAATATATTGAGGGGAAACTGGGGCAGTGAGGCTGAGGAGTGGAATTAGGGAAAAAACCAAACAAACCCAAACTGGACTACTAGAGGTCGGTGATTAAAAGATTAAGAGAAGTGCCCTGGCTGGTGTGGCTCAGTGGATTGAGTGCCAACCTGTGAACCAAAAGGTTGCGGGTTTGATTCCCAGTCCCAGGGCACATGCCTGGGTTGTGGGTCAGGTCGCCAGTTGAGGGCGTGTGGGAGGCAACTGATTGATGTATCTCTAGCACATTGAGTTTTCTTTCCCTCTTTCTCCTTCCCTTCCCCTCTCTCTAAAAAGAAATAAATAGAATCTTTAGGAAAAAAATTAAGAGAAGATGGTACAAGAGAAATTAATCCCTCATTCTTTCCCTATTTACACATAAAGCCTCTTGCAGTTTTTCTTTGCACTCCAAATTCTGAAATACTGGGTTTTCCCAGCAAAAGAGATAGGCTAATATTCTTGAGACTTCCTTTCTTTGGCAAATTGGCCAGCAATGAATACCTACTGAGTGAGATGATGCCCACCTTACATGGTGTACCTCACCTTGGCTGCCCACCACGTCTGTCTCATAGCCCACACCTTCCTCCCCGCCTCCTCTTCAGACCCTTCCGGTTCCTTCCCAGGACCCCCCACATGGCTTCCTCCTTCTTTCACAAGTTGTACAAAGAGGCCTGCACCTGATTCAATATTGGGATTTCCTGTAGGTCTGTCAACATGCATGAGCCCTCCTCCCATCACCCTTTCCTTGTGCCCTGGCTTGCCTGACCCAGCTCTCCAGCTCCTGGATTCAGAACCTCAAGCTAACTAGGAATGAGTGGGAAAGAATGTGGATTGCAGCTGTGCCCATTTTGCTGCTGTGTTCCCTAAATTCTAATACACCTCCTTCCTCATTTTCTCCCTGAGCCCATGTTCCCTTTCTTTGGTGCCAACCAGGACTGTGCTGTGTTCAGTCCCTAAATCTGTGATCAGTCCCTCAGAACCCAGCACCCCACCCCCTATCCCTGCTCTGCCCTACTCCTCCCATTCTGGGAAGGCCACACTCTTCCTGACAAAGGTCAGTGTCTGTAGGTTCCAGTTTGCTTACCCCTCCCCCAGCTGAGAGCCCAATTCCTCTTTCCTGTCCTTCCTACCCCCATTTCACTCCAAACCCTGCTTGCCACTCACCGGGCGGAGAAGGGCTCCAGGCCCCAGGTGCAGAGCAGGCAGCACTCTGGGGAGCAGATAGGTAGGAAAGCATGTGGCGTTGGGGTATAGCCCCTCCACGGCAGTGGGGACACACGCCTGCCTGGGGCTACTTCTGCCCAATCAGAGAGCAGGGAGCCACCAGACACTGGCGAGGGCCCCGGAAGTGACGCCTTCTCTTCCCACCCTCGCTGGACCTGGAGTCCCTGCCTGGACCATGGTCTACTAGTGTAGCCCAGCTCCTCCACCTGCACACACCACCTGGATGATCTTTTTTTTTTTCTCTTGTAGGAAGTGGGCAATCTTAAACCTGGCTGGAGAGGAGATGGGAGGGGAGTGTTTTTTTTTTTTTCTAGGAGGAATCTAGCAGGACATTTTTGTTTCCAGCTCCTGGCTGGCTAAATTTCTTCTCCCTGGATACCACACCTGTTGCTGAACTCCAATAAGACTCTTGCTTTCCTGCTTTTCTCTCCTATAAACCCTAGGGAGTCATGCCTTATAACCCCTTTCTGAGTGGGAGCATGGGTATTGCTTGTATTAGAGAATGACTCTGTCAGGGGTCACTGTTACCGGGAAAGGTTTGGACAGTGTGAAAGGACCGTTCTGTGTGGGCGTGTGTGTTGGGCTCAGGGGCTCCTCTGCTGGGGCCCATCGGCTCAGATAGCTAAGCCCACTTATCTCTCTGCCTGTGTCCCCCTTTGTTTGCCCGTCTTTCTCCCTCTTCCATCTTCTACCTTCCACATGTGACAGGAGGAAGGCTCATGTGATGCTTCTTAGGATAGACAGCTGCTGAACCTCCCCCTTCCTCCCCCTAAAATACCCCCTGCCAGCTTGGTTCCCTCTTCCTTTGGCCCTGGCTCTAGTTCTTTTGCTTTTCCCTCAGTCCCAGGCTCCCCACAACCTCTGTCCTCAGGGCCTCCTGGCTTGACATTGTTTCCACCTCCCCCACTCCCGCCCCCAACCTGCCCTGCTAGGTCTTCATCAGGCTCTCCTCCTCTTCCCCAGGACGGGGCTGTCCACTAAGGAGTACGGCCTAGATCCTGGAATTCTCCATTTCAGCCAGATGAGACGCCTCCCAAGATTAGGAAAGAGGGTGCTGGGATAGTTGGGATGCTGTTTGGGGTGGGAGCGGAGAGAGTGGCAGTCATGACCGGGAAACCGGGAGAGAGGAGGCTGAGGTCCTGTGGAGCGGTGAGGGTCCCCGGGTGAAGGAAGACACAGAGAAAGCGTATCAGGCTGGGGATGACGATGGCTGGTTGGGTTTGAGGACAGGTTACACAGTTGGGAGGGAAACACTGTCGCCAGCCGGAAAGGACATCGTCTCTGTCTGGGGAACAGTAAAATGAGGATAGACCTCACAGGAGAGGTGGGGATGCGTGCTAGGCAGTGGAAGTGGCTGATGTGGGGTTTGAGAGCTGCTCTGAGCTCAGAGTCAGGGGCAAATCAGTTGACTGGCCCCCGCTCCCCGGTGTCATCCTCAAAGAAAAATCTTCATCCTTCCCGCAGGAACCGAATCCTAGCCAGGTTGGTGGCTGGCCCAGGCCTCAGGCCTAGCCTTTGCCACTCCCTGGCCTGGGGCTCTCATCCGGAGCCGGACACGCACCTTCTGCCTAGACCAGCCACCGCGACGTGGGGGCCGATGGGGTGGGTGCTCCAGACCTGCCTCTCCTCCCCTCTTCGCGCCCCCTGGTCCTTCCTCTCCCCCTACCCCCTCCGCTCCCCCTTCCACTCCAGCCCCTCCCTCCTTCCCTGCCCGGTCCCAGCCCCTCCTTCCCCTCCCCCACTCGCGATCCGGGCCGCGGCTGCTGGGCCGGACCCCCGGGGCTCAGCCCGGCCCCTCGCCGAGCCACCGCTGCCGCCTCCCGGTTTGCTGAGGAGGAGGCCCCCGGCCGGGGTGCGGAGCGCGGGGCATAAAGCCGGCCAGAGCCGGCGCCCAGGGCACTAGAGCCTCGTACGCCCCCGGTCAGCGCCCGCCCGCCCGGGCTCCTCCCGGCTGCTCCTCCCGCTGGCCCCACGCCCACTCCTCGGCCGTCCGACGAGCCCCTCGCTCTGCCCGGGCCCTGGTCCCGGCCCCCTCCTGCCGCACCGCCCCCCGGCCCGGCCCTCCTCCGCCTCCCTCCTCCTTCCCCAGCTCCCTCCTCCTTCCCCGGCTCCCTCCTCCCTCCCGCCTCCCCAGCTGTCCCGTTCGCGTCATGCGGAGCCTCCTGTCCTCGCTGGCCCCGCTGCTGCTCCTCGGGCTGCTGCTGCTCGGCCCCGGCCCCCGGCCGGCCCGCGGCACCAGCCCGGAGCCCCCCGCGCTGCCCATTCGTCCCGAGGAGGAGCCGCTGCCCGTTCCGGGAGCGACAGGTAGGTGGGAGCCCCGGGGAGATGCCAGAGGAAAGTCGGCTTGGGGCAAGTCCTTGCCCTCCCAGACGGGCGCGGGCGCCGGCACAGGTGGTTTGGCGCTGCGGGCGGCCTAGGGGTGCGCGGGGGTCGCGGGGCTCGCGGTGCCCGCGGTGCCCAGGAACCCGGGGCCGCCGGCTGCGCCCAGGGCGGGCACACGGCAGGAGCGGAGCGGGACAGCAGCTGCCAGCCAAGTCCGTCCCCGCAGGCTGCATCTTCGGCAAGAAGGTCTATGCCTTCAACGAGACGTGGCACCCAGACCTGGGGGAGCCCTTCGGGGTGATGAACTGCATGCTGTGCGCCTGCGAGACGGTGAGTGACCGCGGCCCGGGAGGGTGGGGGAGCTCTGGGGTCCTGGGACGTCGGACCGGACTCTAGCTGCTGAGAAAGACGAGAGCCTGCAGATACTTACGGTATTTTCTTGGCGGAGGACTCGGGAAGGAAGCTCCCCCTTCAAGTCTCAGGTATTGACTGTTACTGATCACTCACTATGTGTCGCGCTCCTTGCCAGCTCTATTTCATCTCTCTCTCACTTAGTAGTAATTCCTGGTACAACCCTCCTAGATAGATACTGTTATTATCCCCATTTTTCAGATAGGGTCCCCGAGGCCCAGAGAGCTTAGGTAACTCGTCTGGGGTCTCGCAGCTTGTAAGTAGCAGAGTGGTCTGCTTCCGTGGGACCACCTTGCCTTGGTCTCCGGCTCTCCCACCCTCCCCAACACTCCCGCTCGTTGGGTCTTACGGATTGGCGGCTTGTACTCAGTTTTCCCGTCTTTTCCGAGAGCAGCCTCAGTGGGGTTCCCACTCGAAGGGACCGGGCAAGATCAGCTGCAAGAGCGTTAAACCCGAGTGCCCAGCCCTGTCCTGCAGAGAGCCGCGCCTGCTGCCGGGACACTGCTGCCAGACCTGCCCCGGGGGTAAGGCCTGCTGCGCGTTGAGGGGAGGGCGGCTGGACAGTGGTACTTGGTCCTGAGCCCCGCGTATGGGGCAGAAGGAGCAGATACAGCGGGTGGAGAGGCCAATCGGCCCTCCCAGTGTCCAGCTGAAACCGTTGTCCCCCGCCACTGACACAGAGCGCAGCGTTCCCGAGACGCAGCCCTCGGGCCTGGCCTCCGAGTACCCGCGTGACCCAGAGCACCGCAGCTACAGCGACCGCTGGGAGCAGGGAGCTGAGGGCCGGGCGAGGGGAGATAGCTACACGGGTAGGCAGCGACCGGGCTGGGACTGGGGTCGTGGTTTTGGCCTGGCTGCCACAGCGGGTGACGATACTAGGAACATCTTCCTCCCCTCGCAGACTTTGTGGCGCTGCTGACAGGGCCGAGGTCGCAGGCCGTGGCGCGGGCCCGAGTGATACTGCTGCGCTCTAGCCTGCGCTTCTCCATCTCCTACCAGCGGTGAGAAAGGGGAAGGAGGGAGGAGGGCTGGGCTGGGCGCTGGGGCGGAAGATTAGGGAGAGCCTGGAGGGGCGGCTTCTGGCCCAGGCTCCCAGTCGGCGCTCACCCTCACCCTCATTCCCAGGCTCGACCGTCGCCCAACCCGAATTCGCTTCTCAAACTCCACTGGTGGCGTCCTGTTTGAACACCCTGCGGTCCCTAACCAAGATGGCCTGGTGAGATGACGTCATTTATGAGTGTTTATCCAGTTTGGGTACTGTGCTGAGAGTGTGCTCTGTCCACATCGCCTGCTTTAGTCCTCACCGAAGTCCAGTAGGAGGAAGACACTGACGTCATATGCCCATTTTACAGATGAGGGAATTGAGGGAATTGAGGCCCAGTAACCGACTGTGATTTGCTTAAGGTCACACAGCTAGTACTCGGTGGAGCCAGGACTCCGACACTAGCATCTGGATCCAGGATTCTTTATTAAACTTCCTAGGAGGGTCTGGGGGCTCCTTTCCACATTCCTTCTTCACTAGAGCAGGGCCTCTTAGCAGGCCTGTCCTATATATTGCCTGAGTAGGGTTGTCTTGTCTCTCTGCTCCAGGTCTGTGGGGTGTGGCGAGCAGTGCCTCGGTTGTCTCTGCGGCTCCTTCGGGCAGAACAGCTCTATGTGGGACTTGTAACACCCGCTCATCCTTCAGGGGAGGTTTGGGGGCCTCTCATCCGGCACCGGGCCCTGGCTGCAGGTGAAGGGGGCAAACAGCTGCTGGGAGTACAGTTCTGTCTTCTCTATCTCCAGGAGTGCAGTGGGGTAAGCAGGGGACTTTCTGATGGGCTCTCATGGTCCTTTCTCCCCCAGAGACCTTCAGTGCCATCCTGACCCTGGAAGGGAACCCACAGCAGGGCATAGGGGGCATCACCCTACTCACACTCAGTGACACAGAGGATTCCTTGCATTTTTTGCTGCTCTTCCGGGGGCTGCTGGAATCCAGGAGCAGGGGTAAGTGGGCTATGAGGAGGGTATGTGAGGAGGCCCCTAGCTCTCAGAGGTGTCCACATGTACCATCATTACAGGACCAGCCCAGGTTCCCTTGCGGCTCCAGATTCTACACCAGGGACAGCTATTACGAGAGCTCCAGGCCAATGCCTCAGCCCAGGTGAGTAAAGGTCTGGCTTCTGCTGCTACCTGCTATGGGCTCTTGCTGTGCCTACCATACCCTGCTCTGTCCCTAGGAAACAGGTTTTGCTGAGGTGCTGCCTAACCTGACAGCCCAGGAGATGGACTGGCTGGTGCTAGGGGAACTGCAGATAGTCCTGGAGAGGGCAGGTGGGCCAGGGCCGCGTATCAGTGGACACATTGCTACCAGGCGGAGCTGTGATGGTGAGGCAGGGTAGAGCCTGGCATCCTGGGCACACAACACTGAGAGGCACAGATAAGTGCCAGAGCATGGCCGGGGTGGTTATGGGGGGAATCCTGGGGGCTGGGGGTATGAATGGCCATGGGGCCAGCCTGCCTCCACTTGTCTTGCCCTCTGCAGTCCTGCAAAGTGTCCTTTGCGGGGCGGATGCCCTGAACCCAGTTCAGACGGGTGCGGCTGGCTCAGCCAGACTTACACTGCTAGGAAATGGCTCCCTAATGTACCAGGTAAGAGTCAGGGGCTGTAGGAGGTGGGAGAGCAGTAGGGTGGGGTGGATCTTTAGCCTGCGGTGGTTCAGGTTCCAGGCTTTCTCTGTCACTCCAGTTTGCCCTTCTCAACCTTGCCCACCAGGTGCAAGTGGTAAGTACAGGCAGTGAGGTGGTGGCCATGACACTGGAGACCAAGCCTCAGCGGAGAGACCAGCGCACCGTCCTGTGCCACATGGCTGGACTCCAGCCAGGAGAACACATGGTGAGTGCTGTGGACAGAGCTGGACCACAGGACCCATGTACTGGCTATCAGTGCGGGGGTTGTGGGAAGCTGGGATGGGTGAGCAGAGATGTATAGCATCATGCACTCACTTCCAGGCTCTCTCATTGATGCACTGATTCACTGGACACATTTTTAGTGAGACTCAGGCCAGCACCTAGATAGAGTACAAAGGAATCAGATATGGCTCCTGTCCTCAGCAAGCTCATGTCAGTTGAGAGGAGTTAGACAGGGAGACCAGTGCAGAAGATCATACCATTGTGACAGCAATGGCTGCCACTTACTGAGCCTGTCTGTGTGCCACCTTCTATACTGGTCGCCTTACTTACATTATTTTTGGTCCTCATAGTACTCATTTTAGAGTTGATGAAGTGAAGGATGAGAGAGGTTAACTCCTCGGCGTTGTTACATAGGTAGAAAGTGGTGGAGGAAGGACTTGAACCTGGGCCCGCAAGGTTCTTTTTTTTAAAATTTGATTTAAAGGGGGGAAGAAAGAGAGAAACATTAGACATGCCCCCAACTGGGGATCTGGCCATGTATGTGCCCTGACCTGCTATGTGCCTGTGACCTTTTGGTTCATAGGCTGGCGCTCAATCCACTGAACCATACCAGCCAGGACTGCAAAGTTCTTGTTCACTTATTACTGGTGTGCGGTGTAGTGGGAGCACAAAATATGGAAAGGCTTTGGAATCTTGGCCTTGTGTGAAAGCTGAGGAGGCGTTCATCTGGGATTTGGCAGGCTGTAGCTAGGGCTCACCTTGCACTGTCCCCTAGGCCGTGGGTGTATGCCTGAGGCTGGGTGCCCGAGGGGCTCATATGCTGCTGCAGAACGAGCTGTTCCTGAACGTGGCCACCAAGGACTTCCCAGATGGAGAGTTGCGAGGGCATGTGGCTGCCCTGCCCTACAATGGGCACAGAGCCCGTTGTACCAGTGAGTGCCCCAGGAGTCTGCCTGCCTTTTGCTGTCCTCTAATCAGTGACTCAAGCATGTGAGGGATGGTGCCAGAGGGCCAGAGCCTGGGGTGTCTTTCTTTGCCTGAGCTCTAGGTTTGCACCTGGAGATGTATAGGTGGGATGTAAAGGGTGGCCCTACCAGAAGACCCTCCCTGTTGCCATGGTGCAGAGGCCTAAAACATGCTGCTCCTCCAGCTCTAGACAATGTCTGCCAGCTCCTGAAGCCTATGCTGGGAGTCATGGGCAATGCTGGGATTGAGTGGCTGCTCTAGGCCACTTTCTCATCTGTCACGTCTCCTCTGTCTGGATCCAGCACTGCCCGTGCCCCTGGCAGGCGCCCTGGTGTTGCCCCCTGTGCAGAGTCGTGCAGCAGGGCATGCCTGGCTCTCCCTGGATACCCACTGTCACCTGCATTATGAAGTGCTGCTGGCTGGGCTTGGTGGCTCAGAACAGGGCACTGTTACTGCCTACCTCCTTGGTCCCCCTGGAATGCCAGGGCCCCGGCGGCTGCTGAAGGGATTCTATGGCCCAGAGGTAAGGACCTGCTGGTGAGAGGAAGCCAGAAAAATGTTTTCTTTTTAGCATAAAGGGCTGTGTGGGTCTGTGTATGTGTGCAGAGAGCAGGCTGCTGGGTGTGGCAGAGCTGGCATGTGCTCAGGAGTCAGACAGCCCTGGCTGTGACTCTGCCCCAGTCTTTGATTGTTATTCATTCTCTTTCCTGCGTTCTCCTCTGTTGGGACCCCTTGGATGGTGTATAATATCCTGGGCCTCCAGAGGAGTAGAAGGGATGGCCAACTTCCCTGCAGTGGAGTGGGTTGCCATGGACTTGCTGTCAGAGGCACTGGGCTTCTGAGCTCCCTACCACTGCTAATGGGCTTTGCTACCCTGGGACTTCATTTAACCTCTCTGGATCTCAGTTTCCTCATTGGCAAATTGGGAATGGAAGGCTCAGCCCCAGAGTTCCTTGTTTCCATCCCTTATCCTGTTTACTCACAGACCCAGGGCGTGGTGAAGGACCTGGAGCCTGAGCTGCTGCGGCATCTGGCGCAGGGCACTGCTTCCCTGCTGATCGCCACCAAGGGGAACCCCCAAGGGGAGCTTCAAGGGCAGGTAGACAGGCAGTGTGGGCCTGTGGGGATGGGTTAGCTAGGCTGTGTGTCTCTGTGTCACTTGCTGTCTCTAAGCCCTTGGGGTGGAAGTGTGTCACACTTCTTTGCTGCTTGGGAGGATAAAGCTATCCGAGGTACATACGTAAGGCTAGCAGCACACAACCCTGTCCCTGGCAGCCAGAATGATTGTTGTGGCTAACAGCATCCTCCTGGGGGGCACAGGGGCACTCAGGGGGTGACATGTCTCTGCCTGGTGGGCTGGCTCCTGCTTGTGGAGATGCAAGGGGAAACCCGGGCATCTCCACCAGCAGTCCACCTCTCCTCCTAGGTGCACATCGCCAACCAATGTGAGGCAGGCGGTCTGCGCCTGTCTGAGGCTGGGTTCCAGGAGGCTCGGAAGCCTGGGCTTTCTCATGCAGTGGTACCTGCACTGCCCCCATTGCCTACTGTGTTCAGCCCTGACACCCCTGCGTCTGTCAAACCCAGTGGCCCCTGGAAAGCTCCAGAACCCAACACCTGCTCCTTTGAGGGGCAGCAGCGCCCCCATGGGTCTCGCTGGGCACCTAACTATGACCCGCTCTGCTCAGTCTGCACCTGCCAGGTAGGAGGCTCAGAAGGGCTCAATGGGGCCTGGATTCTGGGGCAAGGGTTCCAGTTAACCTCCCATGTCTCCCTGCAGAAAGGTACTGTGATTTGTGACCCTGTGGTGTGCCCGCCACTCAGTTGCCTGAGCTCGGTGCGGGTGCCGGGCCAGTGCTGCCCAGTGTGCCCTGGTGAGTGCTATGCAGAGGGGCAGGGTCATGAAGGGTCCTCCCATGGGGGGTGAGGCTTCTAGGGAGGGAAGAGGGGATTGCCTTCTGCCTTCACTGTTTCTTTGGTTCCACAGAGAAAGAAGATGTCAGAGACCTGACAGGGCTGCCAAGAAGCAGGGACCCTGGAGAGGGTGAGCTGGCAGTGTATGAGATGGGGGGAGGGGAGAATGAAGAGGAGCTGTTGAGTGAGACCAGGAGGGGGACCAGAGGGTGAGGGATATATGGGTGGGGTTGGAGGTTGAGGGACACAGGTTCCAGAGACACCTAGTAGGCTTCATTAGAGTTACTAGCCCATGAATAGGCTCTGGGGTTAGAGGGTGTGGAGTTGACTTGAGACTCAAGTTTTGGTTTTGGATTCAGCCAATGAGCTCAGTACTGATGGGAGCTGGGCACTGTCTCCTACCAGGCTGCTATTTTGATGGTGACCGGAGCTGGCGGGCAGCGGGTACCCGGTGGCATCCTGTGGTGCCCCCTTTTGGCTTAATTAAGTGTGCTGTCTGCACCTGCAAGGTATGGCTGCTTAATCTTCTCTAGTAGAATAACCCAGCTGGGTCTGCAGAGATGGGGAGGGGGCTGCCAGGAGAGGAAAGCCCAGCTTAGGTGAGGAGGGCTCAAAGATCGAAATAATATGAGAAAAGTCCTTTGGCTTTGGGAGTTGGCTTCCTGGAGGAGAAGGGCAGGGGCTGACCTGGTGTGAATTCTGGCTCTGCCAGCTGACTAGCTCCATGTAACCCCAGGCCCTTCCTGTTCCTTCCTGAGCCACACCTTCCTTTCCTATGAGCAGATGTGATAGCACCTACCTTGCGGGGCTCTAATGAGCTTTTAGTTCAGGCATCTAAAGCACCATCCCAGGGCCTCCGAGTGAGAGGCCCTGGATATATTATTTGAGGTATGCAGAAGGAGAGGGAGGAAGCAGGAGGCTTCTGTGTGCCCCCTCCTTCCTGACACCCCTCACACAATGGATCCCTATAGGGGGACACTGGAGAAGTGCACTGTGAGAAGGTGCAGTGTCCCCGACTGGCCTGTGCCCACCCTGTCCGCGTCAACCCCACTGACTGCTGCAAACAGTGTCCAGGTGAGGCGGGGCACTGAGGCCTCTTGGGCAAACAGGTGCATCACTGCCTTGTCCTGGGTTAGGGGACACACAGTGAGGGTGGATGGAAGGGACCTCTAAGCCAATGCAGCATTTATTGGGCACTACTCTGTGCCCAGTCTAGAGCCAGGCTTCCAAAAACAAGTGGAAAGATGTGCATGTATTAATGGGCTATGACGGATTCCAGTTCCTGCCCCATGCATCCGTCTGTGCATCTGCCCACTCATCTGCCCATCCACCCATCCATCTGTCCAAATTTATCATCTACTAAGTACCAGAAACTTCTAGGTGCTGGAGATTCAAAAATAAAAATTGGGTGGCCCTTGCAGAGCACATATCTGCTTACTTCTTCCTCCTTCCCTCCCTGTCTTTCTTCCAACAGTGGTGGCTGGGGCCTACCCCCAATTGGGGGACCCCATGCAGGCCGATGGGCCCCGGGGCTGCCGTTTTTCAGGGCGGTGGTTTCCAGAGAGCCAGAGCTGGCACCCCTTAGTGCCCCCCTTTGGGGAGATGCACTGCATCACCTGTAGATGTGGGGTAAGCAGGGAGTTGGGGGCCCGTGAGAGGTGGGCATTGGAGGCCTAACCTGGAGTAGAGGGACCTTCCCGGGGAGGGCAGGCTTCCCTGAAGAGGCTGAAGGCTACTGTGCCGCCCATGCTTCTGGGGCCCCTTAGGATCTGCTCTGTCCTGCACCAGGGAGGGGTGCCGCACTGTGAGCGGGATAACTGTTCGCTGCCATTGTCCTGCGGCCCAGGGAAGGAGAGTCACTGCTGCTCCCGCTGCACACCCCAACAGTGTAAGTGAGGGGCTCAGGGGGCAGCAGCCATGGGCTGACTGTGGGGTGCTGAGGAGGGAAGGGAGCGCCTGCTGTGTGTGCCAGGAACAGTGGCCTCTGCCTCACAACTGCCATTCTTTTCTGTCCTCACAGTAACCTTGTGGACTTGTTATTGGTAGTCTCTTCTTTACAAGTGAGATTTCTGAAACCAGAGGAATTAGGCTACTAGACTAAGGTTATACTGCTGGTGTATACTGACTTGCTTAGAAAACACTGAACTTTCTGGGACCAGAACAGAGATACTCGGCTGGGTTCTCCGTGTCACTTCCCTCTTCCTTCCTCCTCCTCCAACTCCCCTCTGTCTCCAGCAGCTGCAGAGAACAGGACAGTTCCAGAGTTGGAGAAAGAAGCTGAGGACTCCTAAGGAGCAGCTGGAAGGCAGCTCGACCAAGAGGATGGGGGAAGGAATGCTGAGGACCCTACGTTTTCCTGCAGGAAACTCAGTGCCTTTGGCTCCTCTTTTCTGCCTCTTCTCCCTTCCCCACTACCTCTGGGAACCACAACTCCACAAGGGGGGGGGCAACCAGGGCAGGCGAAGGCCATGTCCACTTCAATTCCTGCCGTGTCACCCTCTGGCTTCTGCCTTGGGAGCCCAACCCCTTTCCTTCTGTACATAATGTCACTGGCTTGTTGGGATTTTTAATTTATCCTCACTCAGCACCAAGGGTCCCCCCACTCCACTCCTGCTGCCCCTGAGCTGAGCAGAGTCATTATTGAAGATTTTTGTATTTATTAAAACATTTTTCCCAGTCTTTCGGCTAAGGTTTGTTTCTTTGTGGCCAGGGACTTGAGTGGGCCCCAGTGGAGAAGGGTTTGAGAGTAGGAGGGAAGAGAGATGAACTCCGGCTCCAGAGGCTTTGTGCTGACCCTTGGCGAGTGGGAAGAGGCCTGGAGAGGAAGCAGGACAGCATGGCAACTGGCTGGCATGCCTGGATCTGCAGAGAAGCTTGGGACTGTCTCTGAGAGGAACTAAAGCCTCAAACGCAGGCAACCTGAAGCAGGATTTAGATGCAAGTTTAGTTTCTACTGGCATACCCATGGTTGGCATTTTAGCTAACCCCATGTTTGAAGTTGCTCCAGAGAGAGAAAAGTGTAACCAGTCTCTATTTTCTTCATCTAAAATGAAGCAAACACTTCCTGTTATTCTTCTTTCCTGGAAACTAATTGTGTTCTGGACAAGTTCTGGGGAAAATCTGGATCAGAGTGGATTGAAATCAGCTCTAGTCCAGTTCTTGGCCGAGCTCACCTTGGGACTAAGTGATGTGCAGAATAAGACCCCTTGTCCCCTTCTCCCCTTTCCTGCCACCAGCAACTGGACTTTCCCACAGCCCTCACAGGTTCATGGGAAACAAGAGCATCAGCTGAGTGATTTAACCTCCCTGAGTCCCTGTTTCCCTTCTGTGATATCTCCCTCACAGGATCCAATCAGAGCCCGTGAATCACACAGCTCAGTGCCTGTAGGATTCCTGGAGCTGGTTTGAAAGGAGGCAGGGAGACAGCTGTGGGGAGAGCGGCAATGGGTTTCAATTTTACTTGGTTTGATCTTCTGCTGACTGCCCCTGGGGAGTGCAGAGGCCAGGCTGGGGGTGAGGAGGTGGTGAGGATGGGAGTGACTGGACTTGGCCCAGAGTTCTGGCTGTCAGTAGGGGTATTGAGAAGCTCAGAGAGGGGAGAAAAAGCAGCAGGATCGGCCTGGGAACCAAGTACAGATTCAGGTGTGCTGCGATGGAGGGCTTGGCCCAGAAACAGATGAGCTGACAGTACTGTCCTCCCTGGTGAGGGAGTTTGGTGGAAAGAGGGGTTGGGAGGGAAATTCAGAGCCTTAGATTTTTTTGATGACATATATTTTATTATTTTTATCATATATATATATTTACTTTTTAGAAAAACCTTGCAATTTCATTGTACTGTTACTTTCCTTTTTTATACTGTTTTTTGTATAGTTTTATAAGTATATCTTTTTCTTTTTTTAAAGATTTTATTTACTTTTATTTATTTTTTATTTTTTTAAAATATTTTATTTATTTATCTTTAGAGAGGAAGGGAAGGAGAGAAATATCAATGTATGGTTGCCTCTTGTGAGTCCCCTGCTGGGAACTGGCCTGCAACCCAGGCATGTGCCCTGACTGGGAATCGAACCGCGATCGTGTGGTTCGCAGGCCCAATCCACTGAGCTACACCAGCCAGGGCAATTTTATTTATTTATTTTTAAAGAGGGGAAGGGAGGGAGAAAGAGAAAAGAGAAACATCAGTGTGTGATTGCCTCTTACATATCCCCGACTGGGAACCTGGCCTGCAACCCAGGTATGTGCCCTGACTGGAAATCAAACTGGCAACTCTTTGGTTCACAGGCCGGCACTCAATCCACTGAGTGACACCAGCCAGGGCGAAGCAGCTATTTTAAAAGCTAACAATTCTTGGCTGCTTTAGATGTTTAGCACCAACTTTGCCCTCCTCTGCCCGGTACCCCCATTCCCTCCAGCAATCCCTCTCTTAGTTCATGTCCCATGGGTCATGCATACAAGATCTTTGGCTTCTCCATTTCCTATGCTATTCTTAACATTCCCTTGTCTATTTTGCTTCTTAATTTGTATTAAGAACCAATTATGCTGCTTAATCCCTATATCTTTTCCCCTGTTCTCTCCCTTCCCCCTCTCAGCTGATAACCCTCCAAATGATCTCCATATCTATGATTCTGTTCCAATTCTGTTTGTTTGCTTAGTTTGTTTTTTTTAGATTCAATTGTTGATAGTTGCAAATTTGTTGCCATTTTAATGTTCATAGTTTTGATCTTCTTTTTCTTAAATAAGTCCCTTTAACATTTCATGTAATAATGGCTTGGTGATGATGAACTCCTTTAGCTCTACTTTGTCTGGGAAGCACTTTATCTGCCTTTCCATTCTAAATGATAGCTTTGCTGGATAGAGTAATCTTGGTTGTAGGCCCTTGCTTTTCAATATTTTGAATACTTCTTGCCAGTCCCTTCTTGCCTGTAAGGTTTCTTTTGAGAAATCAGCTGACAGTCTTATGGGCATTCCTTCATAGGTTACTCTGCTTTTCTCTTGCTGCTTTTAACATTCTCTCGTTATCTTTTATCTTTGGCATTTTAATCATGACGTGTGTTGGTAGGTCCTCTTTGAATCCAACTTGTTTGAGACTCTGTGTGCTTCCTGGTCTGGTATGTCTATTTCCTTCACCAAATTAGGGAAGTTTTCTTTCATTGTTTTTTTCAAATAAGTTCTTTTTCAATTTCTTGCTCTTCCTTTTCTCCTTCTGGCATTCCAATGATTTGGATGTTGGTATGTTTGGAGATGGCCCAGATGCACCTTAGACTATCCTTGTTTTTTTTTTTTTTTAATTCTTTTCTCTTCTCGCTATTCTGGTTGAATGCTTATTTCTTCCTTATGTTCCATATCATTGATTTGAATCCCAGCTTCATCCCCTCCACTGTTGGTTCCCTGTAGATTTTTTTTTTTTATTTCACTTAGTGTAACTGTCACTTCTTCCTGGGTCTTTTTGTTTTGTTGCCTTACTCAATGAGTGTTTTGAACATCCCGATCACCAGTATTTTGAACTCTGCATCTGATAGGTTGGTTATCTCCATTTTGTTTAGTTCTTTTGGGGGATTTTGTTCTGTTCTTTCATTTGGGCCCTATTTCTTTGTCTCCTTAATCTTGCAACCTCCCTGTGTTTGTTTCTGTGAATTAGGCAGAGCTGCTAATTCTGTGAATTAGTAGCATGTCCTATTGAAGAAAAGGCACCTATAAATTGTGTGGGATGGAGCCTGAAGTAATTGCCAGGGTGGAGCAACCTGCTGCACTGCTTCTCTGTGGCCCTGTGTGGGGGGATGGCTCCAAGAGGGGACAGCGCTGCTGCCTGCCTTCTGGAGTTTCGCCCTGTACTCACCCCATGCTCCTGACACCCTTCCGGCTATTGCCCTGGTGCTGAATCCCAGAGTGGGCAGGCCTGGGTATGTTTTAAGTCTGAGCAGGCCCTTTAAGCAGGATCTCCTGAAAATCCGTCAGTTTCTTCCACTGCCCCAGCCCCCACTGGTTTTTACAGACAGAAGTTATGGGGATTCATCTTCTTGGAGCTGGAAACCTGGGCTTTGTGGTCTGGCCTGGGGCTGGGAGAGCTGGTTCCTAAGGTATCCCCTCTGGTTTTTATCCACCACATGTGAATGTGTGACAGCCTGTTTTGCCACCACACCTTTCTGCGCCACATTGCACCACAGGTGGTGTGTCTCTGTGGTGACACAGAGACACACTTACCGCTCATCTCTGCGTCTCCTCCCTATCTACCCATCTGGATGAATGTGGCTTCTTTAAATCCTTGGTTGTCAGACTTCAAATCTTTGGTTCTCAGACTTCCATACAGTTTGATTTTCTGATGGTTCTGGGTATTATTTGTTTTGAGGTCTAGTTGTAATTTTTTTCTGTGGTTGTGCAAGGAGGTGAAGTGTGTTTACCTACTCCTCCATCTTGACCAGAAGTCAGTGAAATGGAAAACTCCTTCACATATGGTCCTCCACTTTGTGCTTTCACTTGTGAATACCTTTTGTGCATTTTCTGGTAACACCCCTTTGCCATCTTTTTAAAAAATATTTTATTTATTCATTTTTAGAGAGAGGGGACAGGAAGGAGAAAGAGTGGGAGAGAAACATCAATGTGTGGTTGCCTCTCATGTGTCCCCTACTGGGGACCTGGCCTGCAACTCAGGCATATGTTCTGACTGGAAATTGAACTGGCGACCCTTTGCTTCACAGGTCTGTGCTCAATCCACTGAGCTACACCAGCCAGGGCACTTTTTTTTTTAAAGGTTTATTTACTTTCAGAGAGAGGGAAAACAAGGGAGAAAGAGAGGGAGAGATACAGCAATGTGTGAGAGATTTATGGATCAGTTGCCTCTTGCATGTCCCTAACTGGGACCCACAACCCAAGCATGTATCCAGACTGGGAATCAAACTGGCGACCTTTCAGGTCACAGGCCAGAGCTCAGTCCCCTGAGTTACACCAGCCAGGGCCCCTTTGACATCTTTTATTTGCCACATCCAAATTTAGGTGTCTGGTGAGGGACAGCTACCGTGGGCTATGACATAGTGGCACTGTTGGCAGCTGGCAGCTGCCACCTCCCTTGGGGCCAAGTCAAGCAGAGAAGTGTCTGTGTAAGTATTTGAATAATCTACAACAATGACTTAAGAATGGTGATTTTCAAATCTTGCCTCAGACTTGTGGATGTGCCTCTAGGAAAAATGGGGATCGTGGTCCTTTTTGGGAGTGGGGAGTCTAGGCACCCCAACTCAACTTTCATGTCAGCTGGAAGTTTTATTGCATCTCACCCTTAGCCTTTATGAGAACAATGGGAAACAGAAACACGAAAGTGTGACACTTCTAACACAATGAAAATGACGGGGTGGGGGGAGGTCTCATAAAGTAATAGGACTGGGACAAGGAGTGAGTTCAGCAGGTACACTGGGAAAAGACATATTTTCACTCATCAGGTTTTAGGGTAGTCACGGATGATATTTGAAGGAAAAACAGAATACGTATGGGATACTGGAAATATATTGTTAAAGATGACAAAAGGGGAGGAATTTTTTTGTGACTATGATTACAGGGTTCTGAGAGCAAAGCCACCCTTTACATTGTTTGGCTTAAATGTATGTTTTCATGGACAAAGGGGGCTGCCAGGGTTATTTTCGGTCATTACAAAAGTAAATCAGCCCTGGTCCTGTGAGTCAGTTGGTTGGAAAGTTGTCCTATAGCCAAAAGGTTTGAGGTTCAGTCCCTAGTCAGGGCACATTCCTAGGTTGCAGGTAAGAATTTTAAAAAAGTCCTAAATCATTGTGAATAATTTTAGTAATATACAAATGTGTGAGAGAGAAAGGAAAATTCACCTGTTAGAAAGATAGAATTCCAACCCCATGCATAAGGGCTATTAATAACTCACTGAGTATTTTTCTAGGTTTTAGTTTGCCCAACCCCAGGCCCGCCCCCACCCTGGGGCCTGCCCCTGCAGCACCTCTCTCTGCACTTGTGAAGGGGCTGTGACGTCTGTCCTTGACCCAGCTGAGTGTATTTGTATGATAACATTTACAGCTGGAGCACATGTAAGTCTGCACAAATAAGGAAAGCAGGAGATTGCAATTAAGGGAAATTGGACCCTTGCATTTAAATTGGCAGAGGAGGCAAAACACCAACAATTTTGAAAAAACTCACCAACTCAGAGAAGTTGGTGGATTGGTGTTTGATGATTTGATTTTCATCACATTGATTAGAGTCCACCAGTGGGTTTCCAGCTCCTTAGCTGATGGGTGTTGGGCAGGTGGGCCTGGAGGTTGTCTGGCCCTCACGTGGGCAGCGGAGGTTGGCTAGTGGGGCTGCAGTTTGAAAATCTCACTGAAGGCCTCCTAAAGAAGTACCACGCAGAAAACACAAACAGGCTTCTGAAGACGCTCAGGAAAGGGGTCCACCTGAAAGAAGTGGGGCTCGGAAAGGTGATCGGGCAGGTACCTGGTGAACTCATCCTGGAAAGGCAGACTTCGGATGAGGGAGGGCAATAGATGCCTTATTCTTCTCACTCTCACCCCTTTTCCAGCAGCTCCTGCTGCGGGAAGCACACGAGCCCCAGGTGTCTTCCCAGCGGAGCCACGAGCCCACCTGGGGAGTGGCCCCCCCACATCCCCTTCTGACCCCGCTCCCCCCAGGGCCCCTGACATCTAAGTCCGGACTCATGCCCCTCTTCCCTTGACACAAACATAACTGCACCTGCTGGCTGATGCCTGACATTCCTTTAGAAGAGTTTTTTTTCCTTCCACAGCTGGAAGATGGGAGCTTTAAAATGCAAACAACAGGTTAAGATATTAGGTCATCTGTTAAAATACAACCTGTCGGTCAACAAATGCAAATGATTATTGTCAGATTCTGTTCCTTTTCGACAAAGGAGAGTCAGAAAAAAACGTAGCGCAGGAGGGACTGAAGAGTGAGGAGGTGGGCAACGGGGAGTCGCAGACAGCCTTGCAGGCAGGGACGCTGACCGTGCCTGGGCCGACTACCTTCCAGTGCTCCGCGCGGAAGAGTTGCTGCGCGAGACGGAATTTCTGTCCCGCACATCTGTGCGCTCTCCCAGCAGTGGGCACTCGGCCACTCAGACATATGATTCACATCAACTATGTTTTTCCTGACTTTTAGAGTCTTTTTTAAAAAAGAAAGGCTGACGTCATTATGAAGGAAATTTTTTTCTTACAGGTTTCAACGGAGGTATCACTTAGATTCCAACGGAGATATCACTGGAACTGACCTTTGGAGGGAAGACCTTCACGAGTAGTTAATTTTCCCTCTCGTCCTCCAGAGATAGATGAGTGAGGGAACTTCTTGACAAAGGTGAAAGAAGTAGGGTTTT
The DNA here is from genome assembly GCF_014824575.4 of Sturnira hondurensis. Lineage (NCBI taxonomy): Eukaryota > Metazoa > Chordata > Mammalia > Chiroptera > Phyllostomidae > Sturnira > Sturnira hondurensis. The sequence goes on along the minus strand of NW_028091847.1, from coordinate 1,936,297 downwards.
ATTTTTGTGTGATAAAAAATGTAATATTTCATTGAAAAAGTTTTGGCAAACAGAACAGGAGAAAGCAGAGAAATTTAATGTTAGTTGCCTAGTAAAATTAAAACACTACCTCAGAAATTATCCTCGTTTACCTTTGATTTTTCCCCCTAATCTTTTTCTAAACATTAATATACTATGATTTATGTGACCATTTTAGATGGTTATTTCTATTGAACTATCTTTTTAAATTATAGAAGTACTGTTTATATGAAGTAGAAAATTCGGTTAAAGGAAAAAAAAAACCTAGATTTTTTTTTTTTTGTAGAGGATACAAAGTGTTTTGAGATATTTTCTCCCTTCTGTGTGTTTGGTTGAGTTTAACCTGTGTTTATAGTTTTATATCTCTCTTTTCTTTGCTTAACCCTACCACATATCTCATGAGTTTTTGCCAGAGATTATTGGGGTTTTAAGAGACTCCTTTTCCACATCTGGGTGAAGCCAGACGCAGAGGCTGAGGGACAAGCTGCGACCCTGCAGCCTGAGTTCCGGTAGGGGACAAACTTGGCCCTCGGTCCAGTGGGACCAGAGCAGGGCAGATACTTGGCGACAGCGCCTGGGATAAAGGAGTGAGTTTGGGCACCTAACTCATAGATGAACCATAGTCCGAAGCAGCGAGGAGCCGTGAAGGAGCTGGAAAGTGGCAGTTAGAGGGAGCCACAGATGTGCCGCCAGGGGAGGAGGGGCTGCTCCCCCTGAGATCAAGCAAAAGCTGCTCCAAAGCTTGGATGAGTTCTCTCCACATAGCTGTGGTTACCTTAATAGTTTGCAACGTGTGCGTTCATTTTGGTTGCCAGAAAGACTCAGCTGAGTGGATTTGGGCTCAGTAGATAACATTTTGTGAGAAGAAAGAGGCAGTTGTTGGGGATGATGGTGGTGATGGACCTGAGGAGCAAGAAAAGACTGCTCTGCCAGAGACCCTTTTGATCACTTGACCTCCTTGCCTCAGTTTACTTGTGAAAACTTCCCAGAAGCATGGCACGTCTTCAATTAGCAGCAGTTTAGTATAGTGGTTGGAATCTAGGACCTGAGACTTCTTTTTCTTTTTTTAATGAGAAAACATTGGTTAATAACATTATGTAAGTTTCAGGTGTACAACATTATAATGTATCTGTATTCAGGGTAGTATGCTCACTACCTAAAGTCCAGTTTCCGTCGGTCACTGAACATTTGATTGCTTTTTCCCAGTTTACTCTCTCCCACGTCGTCTTCCCCTCTGGTAACCACCAATCTTTTTATCTATGAATTTGTTTTGTTTTGTTTGTTCATTTGTTTCTTTTCTGTTTTATATTTCACATATGAGTGAAATCATATGGTTTTGTTTTTTTAAAAATTTCTTTTTTAAAAAATATTTTATTTATTCATTTATTTTTAGAGAGAGGAGAAGGGAAGGAGAAAGAGAGGGAGAGAAACATCAATGTGTGGTTGCCTCTCACACAGACCCCACTGGGGACCTGGCCTGCAACCCAGGCATGTGCTCTGACTAGGAATCAAACTGGCGACCCTTTGGTTCGCAGGCCTGAGCTCAATCCACTGAGCCACACCAGCCAGGGCTCTTTCTTTCTTTTTTAAATAGTTAATTTTTATTGTATTTTTCCCATTACCATTTAACCTCTTTTTACCCACTTCCAACACCAACAATTTCCATCTTCAAACACCGCACTGTTGTCTGTGCCCATGAGTTCTTCTTTCCAACTTAATCCCTCCATTCTCCAACTCCCGTCCCCCTCCCCAGAGTTGTCAGCTTGCTCTCTATGAGTCTGTCTCTATTTGGTTTGTTAGTTCAGTTTATTCATTAGATTCCACATATGAATTAAATCATATGGAATTATCTTTATCTGGCTGGCTTATTTCACTTAGCATAATGTTCTCCAGGTCCATCTATGCTGTCACAAAGGGTAAAATTTTCTTCCTTTTTACAGCAGAGTAGTGTTCCATGGTATAAATGTACCACAGCTATTTTGTCCACTCATTTACTAATGGACATTTGGGCTGCTTCCAAATCTTGGCAATTATAAATAATGCTGCAATGAATATAGGGGTGCATATGTCTCTCTGGAAAAAGTCCAACTGTTGTTAATATAATGCAGCATTGATATAACCTGGCAGCCAAGGAGAGTGGACTACAATGAGCATGTGTGAACAATGACAACTTCACTGTACTAGTTAGTGGGGGTGTTAGATGCCTGTTGAGTAAGCATGGGTACTGTATGGTCATTGCATTAAAAATGACTGATGAAGCAGAAAAATGAATCTGCATCACATTTTGCATTAAACTTGAACGTTTCTCTGTGGAAGCTATTCAGATGATTCAGAGGGCTGCAGCTATGGGCAACTGGTGATTGGCAGCTGCATCACTACAACACGCCCACTCATACATCATGTCTTGTGCAGAATTTTTTTGTGAAACATATCACCTAGGTGACTCAGCCTCCTTATAGCCCAGATTTGGTGCCCTGAAACTTGTGGCTTTTCCCAAAACTAAAATCACTTTTGAAAGGAAAGAGATTTGAGACCCTTGATGAGATTCAGGAAAGTATGACAAGGCAGCTGATGGCAACTGGAACTGTGTGATGTCCTAAGATGCCTACTTTGAAGGGGACTGAGACATCATTATTCTGCATACAGTGTTTATTGTTTCTTGTGTCTTCTTCAATAAATGTCTTTGTTTTTACTACATGGATGAATACTTTCTGGACAGACCTTATTCTTTTGAATTAGTGTTTCGGGTTTCTTTGGATACATTCCTGAAAGTGGAATTGCTAGGTCATATGGCAATTCAATTTTTAATTTTTTGAGGCAACTCTGTGCTGCTTTCCACAGAGGCTGCACCAGTCTGAATTCCCACCAACAGTGCAGAAAGGTTCCCCTTTCTCCACATCCTCGCCAGCACTTGTTGTTTGTTGATTTATTGATGATGACCATTCTGACAGGTGTGAGGTGATATCTCATTGTGATTTTAATTTTCATTTCTCTGGTGGTTAGAGATGTTGAACATATTTTCATATGTTTATTGGCCATCTGCCTGTCCTTTTTGGAGAAGTGTCTATTCAGGTCCTTTCCCTATTTTTTATTTGGATCACTTGCTTTTTTGGTATTGAATTTTAGAAGTTCTTTATAAATTTTGGATATTAACCCTTTACCAGATGTATTAGTGAATGTGTTCTCCCATTCAGTGAGCTGCTTTTTGATTTTGTTGAGTTTCCTTTGCTGTGCAACAAATTTTTAGTTTGATGTAATTTCATCTGTTTATTTTTTAATTTTGTTTCTTGTGCTTGAGGAGATATATCATAAAAACTATTGCCACAAGCAGTGTCTGAGATTTTATTGCCTATGTTTTCTTCTAGGATTTTTATGGTTCCAAGTGTAACATTTAAGTATTTACTTCATTTTGAATTTATTCTTGTATGTGGCATAAGAAAGTGTTTTAGTTTCATTTTTCTGCATGTGCGTGTCCAGTTTTCACAATACCACTTATTGAATAAACTATCTTTAGCACAGTGTATGTTTTTATCTCCTCTGTCAAGTATTATTGACTATAAAGGTGTGGGTTTATTTCTGGTCTTTCTATTCTGTTCCATTGATCTATATGTCCATTTTTGTGATGGTACCATGCTGTTTTGATAACTATGGACTTATAGTATTGTTTGATATCAGGTAGCATGATTCCTTCAACTTTGTTCTTCTTTCTCAAGATTGCTGTTGCTATTTGGTGTCTTTTGTGGTTCCATATACATTTTTGGAATATTTGTTCTTTTGTGAAATACATCTTGGTATCTTGATAGGAATTGTGTTGAATCTATAGATTACTTTGGGTAGTATGGAGATTTTAATGGTGTTAATTCTTCCTATTCATGAACACAGTATATACTTCCACTTATTTGTATCTTCTTCAGTGTCTTACAGTTATCTGAGTACAGATATTTTACATTCTTGGTTAAATTTATTCCTAGTTATTTTATTTTTTTAAGTGATTGTGAATGGGATTGTTTCCCTGATTTCCCTTGTCTGATAAGTTTATTATTGATGTATAAAAATGTAACTGATTTCTGGATATTAATTTTGTATCCTGCTACTTTACTGAATTCACTTATCAGTTTTGGTAGTTTTTGGTGGAATCTTTAGGATTCTCTATATACAGTATCATGTCGTCTGCAAATAACAACAGTTTTATTTTTTCCTTTCTAATTTAGATGCCTTTTATTTCTTTCTTAAACTTAAAAAAAAGATTTTATTTATTTATTTTTGGGATAGAGGAGAAAAGAAGGAGAAAGAGAGGTAGAGAAACATGATGTCTGAGAGAAACAGAGATTGGTTGTCTGTCTCATGCCCTCAACTGGGGACCTGGCCGGAAACCCAGGCAAGGGCCCTGACTAGGGGTTGAACTGGAAACCTTCTGGTCTGCGGGGTGGCACTCAATCCACTGAACCACACCAGCCAGGGCTGTATGCCTTTTATTTCTTTTTTCTATCTGATTGATGTGGCTAGGACTTCCAGTACTATGTTGAGTAAGAGTGGTGAAAGCAGACATCCCTCTCTTGTTTCTGATCTTAAGGGGAACATTTCTTTCATCAGGTTAGGGAAATTTTGAGTCATTATTTTTTCAAATAGGTTCTTGAAACCCTGTGCTCTCTCTTCTCCTTCTGGTGTACCTATGATGTAGATATTGGTATGCTTCACGTTGCCCCAAATGTCCCCTAAACTATCTTCACTTAAATTTTTTTTTCTTTTTGCTGTTCTGATTGGGGTTTTTTTCCTACCTTTGTTTCCAAATCACTGATTTGATCCTCTGCTTCATCTAACCTAATATTTATTCCTTCAGTACATTATTTATTTCAGATATTGCATTATTTATTTATGATTCATCTTTTTTATGGTTTCTATGTCTTTTACCATACTGATGGGCATCCTTATAATCATTATTTTGAACTCTACATGTGATTAATTGGTTGCCTCTATTTCATTGAACTCTTCTGGAAAATGCTCTTGTTCTTTTGTTTGAGGTGTGTTTCTTTGCTCCCCCCTCTGGCTGCTTCTTTGTATTTGTTTCTATGTGTTAGGTAAATCAGCAAAGACTCTGGTGCAGTCCTATGTCTGATGCTGCCTGTGTCTGGCCCTGGGCCACCTTTTTGGACCTATAAGCAATCAACAACGTGTGGCTTTCTCTGCTGGGCTTGGGTGCATGCTGAAAGGACCAAGCTGTGCACCAAGTCTGGCTTTTATTTGCACTGGGCACAGGGGAGGGTCAGCTAAAGTCTCAAAGCACCCAGGGATCTGGCTCTGCCTTCAGGCTTCCTGTTAGGCTTAGTCACTGAAAGAGCCTTTGGCTGTACTCCTCAGTAGGGCTTAAACTCAACAGGGTGTGGCAAGATGGATTCCTGTGGGTGGGGCTACTGCCCCCCAAGGCTGATGCCACAATGAGGGAATGCTCTGCTTAAGAAAGTTGGCTTTTGCAGTATGGGGAATGACTGAGCACAGGGATCCTAGTGGCTGACCCTTCAACTCTGTCCCCAGAGCCACCAACTCCAGATTCTCCTCACATGGTTCTAGTCTACTCTTCCTTCCCTCTGCTGGAGCCCAGGGTAAGCGGCTGCAAACAAATTTTGTGCATTGGCCTTTTAAGAGGTTGCCTGTGTCTCTAGCCATCTTTCCCTGTACTACAGGGAAAGTACATCATCCCAAACAGAAACTTTGAACTCACTAAAAAGTAAATAACTCTTCATTCCCCCTCAGCCCCTGGAAACTTTTATTATACTTTCAGTCTCTTTGAATTTGCCTATTTTAGGCACCTTGTAGAAGTGAAATCATAAAATATTTGCCTTCTGCATTGGACTTTTTTAACTTCTCATAATATTTTCAAGGTTTATACATGTAGTTGCATGTATCAGAATTTCATATGTTTTTAAGACTGAATAATAGTCCATTGTATGTATATTTCCCATTTTGTTTATCCCTTCACCTGTTGATGAATGTTTGGGTTGTTTCCACTTTTGGCTGTTTTGAACAATGCTGCTATGAATACTGGTGCACAAGTATCCCAGTCCCTGCTTTCAGTTCTCTGGGTGTACACCCAGAAGTGGAATGGCTGGCTCGTATGGCAATTCTATGTTTAACTTTGGAATTCCTCCTAAAGTGCCTTTGGATTTGCATCTTTTGTTCTTATTATGTTTCTTAAATCTTTTCATCCTGCTATAGTGATGTTTACCCTGCCCTTCATTTCATGCTAGTGATTTGTTGGCAAAACTAGATTATTTGTCTTTACAGAATGATCCACATCCTAGATTTATTTATTGCCTTCTTGTAGTGCCGTATACTTTGTTCCTGCATGCCCTATACTACTGTTAACTGAAAGGTAAGTATAGAGTCTTCATTGGATTCTGGTTTGAGTGTCCACAGGAATATTTCCTAGGAGTGCTCTGCACTTCCCATTGGGTCATATCAAGAGGCACAAATTGTACTTAAACACAAATCTACTCTGAGAATGAACCACCCAGGTATCTGGGCTCTCTAGGATTAGAGTTCTTGGAGCTGCAATTCACGGAGAAGGAGTAGGGTCAGGAAGTAACGGTCAGGGGATGTAGGGCTCCTTCTTCAGGTTTTCTGGAGAGTGTGTCCCCTCTCCCACCCAAGCACCCCTCAGGACCTGATCTGGCCCAGGGCTCTGAGACAAAGCTTCTGGCTCCTCAGAGCTTTTGTAGCTCACCAGATGGGGCTGGGGGAGATCCACTTTCTGATCAGAAGGGAAAAATAAAGGGTGAGAAAAGAGAACCCTATGCTCATCTCTGGGCTTTGTATAGACGATGCCCAGGGAGTGATGACAGTCTGTGGACGAAGAGAGAAAAGAATGAAAAAGATATTTTAGACAAATGCTGGTGAGGATGTGGAGCAACGAGAACACTCATTCACTGCTGACGGGAATGAAAAAATGGTACAGTTGCTTTGGAAAACAGTTTGGCCTCATTAAGTTAAACACATATATACCTTACAATTGAGCAATTCCATGCCTAGATATTTACTTAGTGAAGAGGAAACTATGTTTTCACAAAACCCTGCACATGAATGTTTATGGAAGCTTCGTTAATAACTGTGCAACCTTTTGGCATACAGTATAACCCTCCAACCAACTGAGCCACATGACCAGGACCAATGAATTCTTAATTGCACTCACAATGCCCTGGTGCAGGTACCATTACTCCAACTTTATAATGAGGAAACTGACACTTAGGAGATTAGGCAAGGCGTACAATGACATACTATTAATAAGCAGTTGAGCAAGGGCTCAAGTGAAGATCTGATTCACAGAACATGAATTCAAGGGATCATTTCAGTTTTAAGGGAGGGGACAGGCTGTCCAAGAATTTCCAGACTCAGTGTGCAGGATCTGGGTCCCCTTGAGGAAGGCTTCTCAAGCAAGTTGTATCTGTTTCATTGCAGGACTTTAAGAGGTTTGCAAGGTACAGATTATGTAGAAGAAGCATAGGTTATGTAGAGGTTTGACCTGGGAGCATTTACAACTATGCTTGGTTCCTAAACCAGAGTCTCTGGGGGTGGGAGCTTGACAGCAACAGTTGATCGAGCTCCCCATGGGATGCTGATGCAGGTGAGAGATGAGAACAAAGGCAAGCCTTAGAGACGAGGACAGGAGATACAACTAGCTCTTTGTCAGTGCAGAGGTGTCCCTCAGAGCGGCAACTCTGGTATACTGTAGTCAAGAGCGATGACAATAATGTCATCTATGCCCATGAGAAGATTGCTCTGGGGCAGTGGCAGAGGGCTCAGGGCTGCCCCATAGCAGTCTCTGAAACCCCACACACTTGTGGGTTCTGGGTAAGGTTACTAGTTTGTCTCCAGAGTGTGCTGGGTCAATTGCCATCACCTTCCAAAACATAGAGCCATAGACTTTCCCTTTATTGTATTTCTCCAGGTGTCCTGGGGTCAAAGATGAGAATGGAAACAGGAATAGGGTGTGTGTGGGGTGTCTCATTTAAGTTAGAGCAGGTCCTAAAGCTCTTTCACCATCTCCCTGCTCTGTTGCCCACTGTCTTCCCACTCCCTGCCATGGGCTCCGTCCCTGCTGTTTGCCAGTCATCTCCAAACACCAGCCTCTGGCTCCTCCTGCGCCTCTCCCCTGGGGCTGGCTGCCCATGCAGAGATGAGGACACACCCTCACCCGTTGTCCTTGGTCTTGGGACAATGCTCACTCTTTCGCCTGTACCTAAAAGTGTCTTGTCACCTATTCCCAAATTTCTGGGGCTCACAGTCCTCCTGTTTCAGTTTATTTTTTAAGGGAGGAAGTGTATGTGTGTGCCCATGCTTGAGTTCCTAATGGTGCTTCTTCCCCCCACCACCCTTGCCCCGGTTTTACTCTGCGCCTTCTGGGATGAGGCTTGCTTGATTCTCCTTCATCATCACCAGCACGACTGTTTACTGAATATTTACCATGAACTGAAAGCACTATGATGAGTTAGCATACGTGTGGTCCTTCAAACAATCATGAGGTGGTTATTATTATGATCTTCCCATTCTCATTTTGCAGATAAGGAAAAAAAAGTATACAGAAGTAATTTTCCAAAGTAACATAGCTGAGTATGTTGCCCATGATATAGGTCTCCCTCCCCCTTCCCACTTAACCTCATATCTTTGCATTCCAGGCAGAGTTCAGTTTGGAGTGACCAGGAGCAGTCCCAGGCACCTAGATCTCACTGCTGCCCCTGACCTTTCCACTGTGGTGTTGAGTCCCGCCCACTTCCTACCTCATGGTGATTTCTTTCCTGGGGCTCTAGTTGCTGCTTATGTTGTGGGTCTCTGTACCACCCACCCAGACATGCCTATGGTTCTCTGTACACATGTGAATCTCAAATATGATTACAGTTCAGGTTATTTTCCTGAAATGGGGTGCAAAACACTTCTTTTAATGTTTCCCAATGCTTTGTGACAGCTTAGCTGGCACAAAGGTACCTACAGGGTGGTGTCACTCCCCTCTGCAGTCCACAATGTGTGTGTGTGTGTGTGTGTGTGTGTGTGTGTGTGTAAGATTAGAAGCCAAACGTCAATTAGTCATGATCCGCAAGTATTTGGATTCTTGCTGAAAGAATTTTTGCTCATCTCTTGTTTTCTTTATAATTCTTGCCATATTAAATATTTAGTGCTTGTATTATAAATAAATAAGATGTAATCTGAAAAAACTTCAAAAAGCATATAAAGAAGAAAACCAAAATCACTTATAATCTCAATATTCAGAAGTAACTATGATTAAGATTTTTGGCTGTAAGTGGGGAGGGCAGTATAAGGAGGCTAAATGGTAATGGAAAAAATACAGTAAAAAATTAAAAGAAAGGACTCTTGTATAACCATCTAGCCTTTTGCCTGGGCTGTTGTAGATACACACAATTGCAGTTGCCTTGCTCTTCTAGTCACGTATAACAGACACCATCTCCAATAAGATTAACCAGAAAGAAAAAACCGTACCTGGAGCATGGAAGGGATCCTCAGAACACTGGTGCTTGTCCTTGCGAGGCTGCGAGGGGCCAGCCATTGCTCTCTGTTTAGACCAGGACTGAGGTCAGTGGATGCTGGGGTGCTTACCATGCTTGCTCAGCCTGACTGCTTCTCCTAGTGCCTTTGGGGACACCTCCCCCAGCCTACCTCCAGCCCTAGATATAGGCAGGCATGCCCGTGGTCGGTATCCATCAGCATGTTTTTGGCTTGAGGCTGGCATGTGGTCCAAGCAGTGTCAGCTAGTCTTCATGGGCAGAGTCATGAACTTGAGGGGAAGAATTCTCATTTCCCTGGCACTTCAAAAGGCCTTTATACCTATGACAGGAAGGTCTGGATCCAAGTAGAGTCATGCTGTGGAGAGGGGGACAAAGCTCTGCCTCATGGACACAGCTGGCTCTGAAGCACAGTAGTATTTTGCTCAGCAGTTGGTGAGCCAGAGCTGTCTCTTTTTGCTCCATCTGCTTTGATCTGCGTATCCATCATTTGTTTCTAAACGAGACCTGGCCAATACCACTGATCTTGGCTCATCTTCTCAGTTGCCTTTTTCGGATACAGGTCTTTGCTACTTTTCTAAGGGCAGGGTTGGGTACCCACAGCCTGGGGCTTATAGAGACAGTCCTAGCCATGCTCAGAGACTCCCTGGCTGTGTTTGAACCCCAAATCCCTGGAGAGAGAATCTGTCCAGAGAATCGAGTCACAAAGGAAAATGTGACTGCTGGGAACCCCCTTTGTGGGGTGTGAGTAGGTAGGTGTGCAGAGGAATTCCTAGACAGAGAGGACCACTATGAGCAAGGCAGGCACACTCAAGGTGTTTCCTAGGAGCTGAAGTGTCCTTGTGCGATGGGTACATTTTTGTGTGGGCAGCAGGGTCCTGGTGCCACTGATAACTTAGTTTCTTTTGTCCTATGGATGCTAGGACTGGCCTTTCACTATAGGTCTCCTCCTCCTATCTCTTTCTCTGGGCCCTTTTGTTCCTTTCCTGGGCTCCAACTTTCACCATCCACTCTAACCACGACTCTCCCCCATAGAGACCTGACCTTCTGGGTGCTTATCACCTAGTTAGAAAGACTTGACATGTGCATAAAGTCCCCATGACACTGAGCAGGGAGTGATGAGGACAACAGGTGAGGCTCTGTGAGGCTCACAGAGATATGGGGACAGACACACTCCCAGCTGGGGCAATAGAGAAGATCTCACAGAGGAGGTGGCATTTGAGCTGAAACTCAGAGGATCCCTAAGCTTTAGACATTGCAAGTGGAGGAAAGGCCTCAGCACCCTGGGGTGAGAAATCACAAGGGGAAAGTATAGATTCAGTGGGGTTAGAGAAGAAATAGGAAGCCCTGGCCGGTGTAGCTCAGTGGATTGAGCGCGGGCCTGCGAACCACACGATCTTGGTTCGATTCCCAGTCAGAGCACATGCCTGGGTTGCAGGCCAGTTCCCAGCTGGGGACTCACGAGAGGCAACCATACATTGATGTTTCTCTCTCTCCCTCTCTCTCTCTCCTTCTCATCACCTCTAAGATAAATAAATAAAATCTAAAAAAAAAAGAAATAGGAGATGGGAGGATGAGGTTGGACAGACAGGCCAGGAAGCCTGGGCAAGAGGACCTTGAATATTATACATATCTGCACCAGAAGAACCCAGGACTCCCAAAGCTCAGGGCTGAGAGAACAGCTTGGAGGTAAACTGTCTCCTTGGGTTAATACTGTCCTTAGAGGTGGGCAAGCAGGTCTCCGTTCTAGGCTGGGCCTCAGATGACCAAGCTCTTTTGGGTACCTTCCTCAAAATGTTCTACTCTCCCCGCTCCCTTGGGTGTCGGGGCTGGACTGGCAGCACTAGCTGGACTAGGGACCTGGAGCCTGCCTCGGGCCTGTGTGGATCATTGTCTCCAGGAGCATGTGCTGCAAAATTTTGAAGTCCCAGTATGACAGTTCAGAGCTGCCCTCCTAGCAGAGTCCCTGGGCCAGGACCAGGACCCACATGGGCCCTGGGCCCTTACTCTCCTCTGGTATCTCTGGCCTTCTGTCCCCAGTGCAGGTGACCCAGACACCTTGAGGGGCTCTGGAACTCATGCTAAAGGTGTCATCCTGGGGTCCCTGCATGGTCCCCACTTCCAGGAGGGCAAACTGGTAAGTGGATTGCCCCTCTAGCCAGCACAGTGTTTTCTTGTGGGACCACATAACTGAGTCACTCAGGATACAGGACAAATTCAAGGCTCTGGGCTAATGATGGTCAACTGCCAACTCTTGGGCTTGACTGTGTGACGGGAATCCAGCCGTGGTGCTGCCTTGAGCAGACAGCACCCAAGGGTGGTGGGGTTGGCAACAAGGGCTTCCTGTTCACCCTCCCCATATTACCAATGGTGCTAGGATGGTCACCCCAGGAAGCCTTCTGGGTATCACCCATCTCTTCCAAGGTCTTTCAACACCAGCTCAGTAACAAGGGGTTTTTCCCATGGATGTCTTCCTTGCTGTGATGGTTCTGGTGAGCACGACATTCATGCGGCCCTTTTTCACTTTGGCCGTGGGTCCCCTCACCTTTCCTCCCTGTGGTCTGTGGAAGGCAAGAGTGTGGTCAACAGGGAAAGAGATCACATTCTAGAAATTCAGCGACTATGGCCTGAAGAGCCCTAGAGGGGTTATGGTGGGGAGATGTGTGGTCTGTGTTTATGCTATAAAGTTCTCAAGGGTAAATTTCACATGATCTGGAAATAAATAATTGCACGTATTTTTGGCATACTCTAAGAAGACTTGCATTTGGGATCATTAACAAGACAGCGCCATCGAAGCCTTTGAGAGCATCACAGGAAGCCAGCACTCAGGGCTGTGCTATGGATGATGGCTGGGGCATGAGTACTGATGGAACTGGCGCTGAGTAAACAGGGTTAGGGAACTGCAGAGGCATGGAGGTCTATGTTGTTTTCTCATAAACAGGTTCTGAAGAGCCACGGCGCTGGGAGCAGGAACAGCCTTGCTACTCTTTCCTCACAGTGAGATTCACGAAGCTAGCCGGGAACAACTTTGACCATACACAACATGAAGAGGTGGTTCCTGGACTGGACAGAATGAGATGGTGCAGGTATAGCTCACGTATAGTTCATGTGGGGTCGTATGTGGGGTCAGTATAGCTCATGTGGGGTCATATGGCTTTGAGTCACTCAGGACACAGGACAAATTCAAGGCTCTGGGCTGAATTTTGATAATATGTTATAAAATCAAATTATTTTTATTGACAGGGGCTCCATAAGAGCCTGCATACCTTGGGCAGTGATTGAGAGACCACAGGAACCTACCCCTCACCTCTGTGGGCAGCTCCACCCACTCTGCCCTCCCCTGGGACCTGAGGGCTGCATCCTGTGCCTGTGTGCCTGCCTGGGCTTATGCACCTGGTGCACACAGGCATGAGAGATATGCAATGACGTGAGAGACCTGGAGTGGGGAGGAAAAGGTCACCAGTCAGGAGGAGGAGATTGGTGAGAAGGCATGGGGGAAGTCACCTGCTTTGGGACCAGGTGAACAGAAGCTAGGGCACTGTATGTTCTCTTTCTCTCCATGACCCTTCTCCACCCCTCCATCTGCACAGGCCACGGGTTGCCAGGTCTAGCCAATTTGCCTTAAGCATAGAGGCAGGATGGGCTGGGCTGGGTGGGGCTGCTCTGTAGGAGTGTGGCTATTAGAATCTTCAGGGACTTCTTCTTGGGCTGGTCAGATTTGTGGAGATGGCCTTCCAGGGGCCTGGGTGCTAGGAACCCGACTGCCAGTTTGGGGAGTAGGTAGAGGAGGAGAAGGAGGCTGTGGGGGGGCACATCTCAGCATTCAGCCTACAACCCATTTTTTGTGTGGGGGCCCTGGCCTCACCCTGCCTGCCATGGGGTTCAGAACAAATGCACCTCCAGTGTCAGTTGGGATGAGGGTGGAATGGGCTGGGTGGGATCCTCAATCCTCCTGCTTTTGGCTCCTTCACCAGCATCCCTCCCCAGGTCACACATTCAGAAGGACCTAATGCCAACAATTCCTGCACCATGTGGCAATTCAGGGTTTTAATCGGATTTTTAAAAACTTGTTCTGCAGCTCAGGATCGAGCTTTCTCAGTTTGCCACATTGGTAACTATTTGTCTAGTTGCTTTCCAGCTTCCAAAATGTTGCTACTGACACCTCTCTTATTCTCTTTTTCTTCATAGATTTTTAATCCTGAAAAAAAAAGATTTCAGGAAGCAGAGGGGATGAATCTTCCACTGTGGAACCCCCAGAGAGATCTTCCTAATGTTTGAATCTCATTGCATCTCCCTTCTGTTCAAAATACTACCATGGTTCCCCATTGGCAGAAAGGTAAAAAACCAGAAATCTGGGCCTGGCATTTTTAAAGCTTTGTCCTTCATCAGAGTTTACCACTTTCATGGACCAGATTGCACTGGATTCTATTCATTTTAATGAGACAGGAATCTCAGGACATCAGCATACCTAGAGACAGAAAGAGTCAAAAGCTCACTTTTGTTCTCTATTCAATCCAAGTGCTGAAAAAGTGCTGGGCCCTCACCTGCAACACTTTTGTCCCCCTTTCTCTGGGAAACTTTAATTGCTGAGAAGCCCTGAGCCCTGAGCTGGTTGGGGTTGGGGTGCAATGGAGGGATGTGTGTGTGTTCACACCTGCGGCCGTGCCTGAGCTGCTGCTGGAACTTCTGGTTTGTTTTGCCAGCAGTGAGGAGGCAGGTTCTTTTCTTGTCTTCTTTCTGGCGTGTAAATTACAGCTGGGGATAAAACTCGTTCAGTCGCCCTCGTTGCAAAATCACATTGGGTCACGCAAACGTTTGGCCTGGGAGGTCCTGTTAGACCAGCACTAAAGGGACAGGCTTTTCCCCAGATGGATGAGGGAGACGCATCCACAGGCTGAGCTCGCAGGATCACTCAAAGGGGGATCGGCATCGATTTGCTCTTTTCCCTTAATGATAATGCGAAGGAGCTGTTCTGAAAAGTGAAGTTGCATTTGGGAGACCTTGCTCAAGAAGGAAATGAATGGTCTATTTACTCCATTACCAACTAATAGAAAAATGCCATCCTAAGTGGCTCCAACAGAGCGTTAGGACCCAGGGTGATTTTGCTAAGAATCTCTCAAAAAAGACAATGAGGGTTCTTCATTGTGACTTACCTGTTATTTGTTCCTCTCCCCCCAAATAAAACACATCAACTTCCTAGTTCAACCACAGGGAACTATTCATACTTGCCAGGCAATGGCTTATTTTCTTGGACATGAAATTTTGTGCAATCTGTTCCCTCTGCCTGGAAACTAGATTTCAAACATGCCATTCATAGTCTCACCTCCGAGCCTTTGTACTGGCTGTTCTCTCTGCCTGCAATGTTCTTCCCCACGGTCTTGCTTCTCATTTCATTGTCTCCGCTCCAATCCTACTTCTTCGTTGCCACCACCAATGCCCTCCACCTAAGGACTGCTGGGGTGCCCTCTGCAGGGTAGTGAGTTGGGTTCATTGCTTGTTGCTGTGAAGGAGAACGCCCATAGTGGGAAGTGTGGGCTTCTCAGTATGGGGGTGTCAGAAAGAACTTACAGGGTTGGGCTTGCTTTGGTCTAGATCCATCATGGTCACAGAGTGGCCTTGTCTGATGTTGATGTTCTGTGAAATTGTTTATATTCCACAGGAGAATGCCGCAGCTTGGCTGTGGATGTCAGGCCCAAATGCTAGGGCTTGCCTTCTCTTTATCACTATTGAATCCTTAGTGTGTAGACTAGAAACTGGAGAGGGCAGTGGGTATTGAACACAAATGTGTTAACAAATTGATGAAATCTGTCCTCGGCCAATTCTTACCCACATTCAAGTGTGCAGCCAGAGGTCCCTCTCCTGGGAAGCTGTTCCTGGTTATCCCAGACTGACCCTGTGCTGTAACAGCAACTCTGTTTAAAACAGTTACTTGAGTCATGCCCTGAGGGTCTTCCTGTCAGTCTCTCCACCCTGCTCCAAGTGCGTCCAGGGCAGGGTTCACCTCCTTTCCCTTAGAACCCAGGCACCTAATACTGACTGACTGACCAACTGAGTGCCCAGCTTGGCTGTGCTTGAATCATGCCTCTGGCTTGGGCTCCAGAATCCTGCATGTGTCCTCTGAGAGTACTGTCTGCAGGCCACAGGTGGGAATTAGTTAAACAGGAGCCACCCAGGCCCTGGCAGTCAGAGGTATGTCTGTGAGTTTGAGATATTCAGAGACAGCTTCAGGCAGGAGGACTTTGGCCTTCATGTGGGGCCTCTGCAGCGTGGACTCTACCTGGGTTTGGCTTCTCCTAAAACAATTCCCTGGTCCTTGCTACCCAAGGCCCAGAGGAGGCTGAATGGAGACTTCAGGTCTCAGGAATGGGATAGGAAGGGGCTATAAGAACCTAGGCACTGTCAAAACAGGGGTCACATATAGGGGAGACAGGGAGTTACCTGATTATCTGGTTCTATTCTTCCAATGAGGTTAAGTAACTTGCCCAGAGACACACAGCTAATGAGTGACAGGTGGGAGGCAGACCAGGTCTGTCTAACCCCCAAAGCCGTGTTCTGGGTTCTGCAGACCGACTTCCCACAGTGCTCTTTGTAGCTTTCATGGGGCGGTCTGGACAGCTGAGTTAAGGAACCACTCAAAGAGCCCTCTGGATCAGTGTCCCCTAGAGTCAAGGTTCCGATGCTTCGAGGGCAAGACAGGAATTGGCAGTCTTCACAGAACAGGCCCACCTAGGGTGGGCCACATTCTGGAACCGCAGGGGAGACAGTAGAGAGAATTCCACCTGGGGCCTGTGAGTGTGAGAGGCTTTTGGGCTCTTTGTGCCTTCTCCACTGGTGGGAGGTCCGCCAGGACTAGGTGGGTGTGGAAAACCTTACCTCCTGTAGGTATTTCCTTGGCTGTGTGCACCGCAGCTTCCTCTTGTGGCCACTAGGGGGAGGTCCACCTTCAATGCACAAGGCCTTTGCATCCTGTGGTCTTCCCTTTCAAATAACAACTGTGTGTGTGTGTGTGTGTGTGTGCGCGCGCGCGTGTGTATGAGTGACTGAGGAACCCATGGACCCTTGCCTCTTTTATTCTGAGAAAGAAACATGTTCCATCAGAACCACCGGCCCTCAAATAGTACAGAACAAAGCCCATGTGTTTAAAAAAGCCTACAGAATTTCTGTAAAATGAAATATTTTCTTTTACGTTTAATAAAAGAAGGCATGGGATTTCTCTATAGGTATGGAAACCACACAACTTAATTCTCAGTTTCCAACCAAGATGGCATAGTGAGTTCATGCTGTGGCCTTCTTCCTCTCTTCCAAACATGTAGCAATAGCAAATAAAAATTTTAAAATTATAAACAAAAGAGCATAGTTCCACCCCAACCCAAGACGGAAATCTCTGTGCACCAGAAGCAGCTCAGAAAGGTAGGGTTGAAGGCAGGGTGGCCTCGGGACCCAGAAGCAGCAGGAGCTGCCAGAGGCATAGCTCCTGGTGACGCGCTACAGTGCTCCGTGTGAGACGGGAAACAGCAACCTGGTTCTTCAAAGCCTGGGTTGGGTGAGGGTCCCTCTGTTATGAAGAGAGGCAAGAAACAAAAAGCTAGCTGTCCATATACAACATGGGGCTTGAAATGTGGGAAGATGAAGACAGACTCTTGACTACGAGCAGGCCCAGCTGCCCCCCGGCTGCGTGCCCGGATCTGTGATGTCCTCGTACCACGGCAGAGCAGGTGCACTGGAGCGCTGTGGTGACACCTGGCTGTCCGCTGGGCCTGTGGCCCCAGTTCAGGACACTTAGAGACGGAGTGAAAAATAGATGTGAAAACAAAATGCAAAAGTTCCTCAACTCACTATGAGATTGTAGACCAAAATAAATGAAAAAATACACGATGGTAATAGAAACAGTCAACAGATTGAACACTTGAAATATGAATTCATTCCAGATTGATTAAATTAATTTTATCAAAGTCTTATAAAGAATTAAAAGTAATGTTTAGTATGCCTAAAAAAGTAAATTAGATTTTAATATTTATTGAAAATTAACAAGAAATGAATAGGAGTAGATAGAAATTAAATGAGAACAAGTAGATATAAAAAGAATCAATTAGAAATCCTGAAAATTAAAACTTTGGTCATTAAAAAAACACAGTAGGCAGAATAAACTGTAGACTAGTTACAAGAGAGAATTAGTGAGTTAGAAGGTATTACTTAGAAATTAACACTAACACAGTAAACAGACACAAAGATTAAAAATATAAAAGCACTTACGAGACAGGAAGGATGGCATAAATAAGGGACAATGTTGTTCAATAAGTGTATGGGGAGAAGAAAACTGAATGGAATCACAGTAAAGTGATATGTGAGGAAATAATAGCAGAAAAATTGTGTTGGGGAGATTGCAGAACATCAAAGGCAAAGAGAAAAAGACCTGATAATAGGCCTGAGAAAAAGACTGGTTTCTACTAAAGAACTTGTGGTCTCAACAAAAACCGAGGCCAGAGTTGATGGAGCAGGATTTTCAAAGTGCCAATTGGACTTTTAGATCCAGTTAACTAAGAGTTGAAATTAAAGGTAAAAAAGGATATTTCCATACAGATAAAATAAAGACTCCCATAGAAAGAATTATTATACAATGTGCTTGGAGAAGAAAAATGAACCAAGAAAGAAAGGAAAATGTACAATAAATAATGTTAAGCCCA
This sequence comes from Sturnira hondurensis, assembly GCF_014824575.4. Lineage (NCBI taxonomy): Eukaryota > Metazoa > Chordata > Mammalia > Chiroptera > Phyllostomidae > Sturnira > Sturnira hondurensis. Next base: position 1,918,086 of record NW_028091847.1, on the reverse strand, counting down.
GAAATTAATAAAGTTATGTTGATAAACCTATAGGATCATTGACTAGAAACAAAAATTTAAAAAAACTATCAGTTTTGCCTTGACCAGTGTGGCTCAGTGGGTTGGGCATCATCCCACAAAGCACAAGGTCAGTGGTTTAATTTCCGGTCAGGGCATGGGCAAGAGGCAACCAATGGACATTTCCCTCTCATGCTGATTTTTCTCTCCCTCACTTTCCTTCTTCCTCTAAAAGTAAGTAAATAAAATCTCTTAAAAAACTATCATTTTATTAAAGATATACAGATACATATTTTAAAAAGTCACTTAACTCTCTAAGACTCTATGGAGGGCCTCCGATGACCCTTGTCTCCTGGCGATGACACCGCCTCATACCCTCCCACTGAACGTGGGGGCTGCCCTGTGTAACCAGCAGGGTCTGCAGGATGCAATGGCGTGTGGTGTCTGAGGTTAGATGACGAGAAGCATGGCAGCTTCCACCTGGTTTTCTCTGGATGTACTTGCTCTGGGGGAAGGCAACTACCCCATGGTGAGGAAACTGAAGCAGCCCCAAGGAGGGGTCCGTTTGGCAAGGAACTTAGGCCTCATGCTAGCAACCAGCATTAGCTGCCATGTATGTCAATGGGCCATCTTGGAAGAGGGTCCTCGGGCCTCAGCCAGGCCTTCAGGTGATCACAGCCCTGGCAGGAATGTGACAGCAATCTCAGGAGAGGTTCAGAGCCAGAACCTCTTAGTTAAACTGAATTTCTGACCCACAGAAACTATGTGAGATTAAAACAATGTTTATTGTTATTTTAATCTGATTAGTTTGGGGTGATTCATTATACAACAATAATTAATATAACACAATGAAAAATTGCAGCTCCCCGTTCCATCTGACCCCACCCTAGTTCTGAACCCTTAAAGGCAAACATTTTCATCTCCCTGTAGCTAGTATTTTGTTGTTTTTGTTATTTGCCTCCATGTTTGTTTATACTTTGTTTATATTTTTCTTATTTCTTCCATTTTAGATATTATGCATTGATTTTCTATTTTGGAAGATGATTCTATTTTCCTCCCTCTCAGATTCTCCACTCCTTCCCTTTAGAGGTTCATATGTTATACTTTTAAATTATTCAGTGCTCACATTAGTAATACCACATCACTACTGTTTGTAATACAATTACATTTCCTTTCTAGTATAAGTTTTTGTTTTCCTTGGTGACAATGGTCGTTTAGATTCCTATTCTTGTAAGTAACTCATCTCCTCTCAATTTGTCTGAACATGTCAGCAAATTTACCAGTTTCATCTTTTGGGGGGGAAACCCCCTGTCCTCTTGTTTCTGTCCAGGCTGGCCACACTCTAGGCCTGCCATATAGCTGTATTCCTGGGACATCTGCCCTCTGATCAGCCTGGGGATTCCCTTTGCTTACCAACTGGATCTCATGTCTTCCTCTTTCTTGGTTTACTCCTTCACTTTGATAGAGTATATTCTCTGGTGGCTCCTTGAGCAAGGTGGCATAAGACCTGGGCACATTTTTCAAGAGCTTTCCTCTCTGAAAATGTCCACTTTACCATCATACTTGAATGATGACTAGGCTATGTGTGTAATTCTGGGTCAAAAACAATTTTCTCTCAGAATTCGGAGACACTGTTCCATTATCTTTTAGCTCCTGGTGTTACTGTTCAGAAAGCCATTGTTATTTTGATTCTAGATTCTTTATCTTGGACTTTTTTCTCTCCTGGAAAAATTTTAGACTTCCTTAAATCCTTAAAAAATTAAAAAAATCAAAATATAAAGTTACACACATGGATTATTATTTTTTTCCTACAGGATAGCATTACTCTAGATGACAAAAGATTGAGGATTTGTTTAATGATCAGTAAAGTGTGATGATGTCCTTGATGTATACGAAGAAGAAAATGGAACAACTTTAGAGTTGTTAGAATAAATTAGGATTAGATATAAAAGTGAAGAATTAAGGATAAGGTGAAGAATTAAAATACAATGAAGAATTAAAATACAATGTATAGCTTCAAAACCAGCAGAATAAAAATAAGAGAATATAAAAGGTTTATTGGTTCAGTACAAGATGGAGGCATAGGTAGATATGTGTCACCTCCTCACACAACTAAAGAAAAGGGACAACCAATTTAAAAACAAAAAACAACCAGAACTCCCAGAAAATTGAACTGTATGGAAGTCTGACAACAAAGGAGTTTAAGAAGAAACATTCATCCAGACTGGTAGGAGGGGCAGAGATGGGCAGCCAAGGAAGAGAGGACATGTGGAGAGGTGGCAACTGGCGGCCAGGGCAGGTGAGGCAGTGGCTGGCAGACCTGGCAGTCCCGCATTTGCATGCAGATAAATTGGGAGGAAGAACTGGCAGCAAGATAGACTGTGCAACCCAGGGTTCCAATGTGGGGAAAAGAAAGCCTCAGAACCTCTGGCTGTAAAAACCTGTTGGGGTAATGGCAATGGGAGAAACTTCAGGTCTCTTGGAAGCAGCCAAGAGCCTATCAAAGCAGCACTGTGGCCTCTCCGACCTTCTCCTACATACAGTGCTACAATGTGGCGAAGTGGTTTTTCCCACCCTGGTGAATACCTAAGGCTTGCCTCTTATGATGTAACAGGTTCACCAAGACAAACAAATATGGCCCAAATAAAAGAACAGATCAAAACTCCAGAAAAAGACCTAAGCAACAAGGAGATAGACAAACTATCAGATGCAGAGTTCAAAACACTGGTAATCAGGATGCTCAGAGAAATGATTAAGTATGGCAGCAAAATAAAGGAAGAAATGGAGACTATACAAAGTGAAATAAAGAAAAATAGACGGGGAACCAAGAGTGAAGGGAAGGAAATTGGGACTCAGATCAACAATTTGGAACAGAAGAAAGAAATAAACATTCAATTGGAACAGAATGAAAAACAAGAATTTAAAAAAAAAAACGAGGAGAAGCTTAGGAAACTTTGGGACAAATTTAAATGTTCCAACATCTAAATCAGAGGGGGTCCAGAAGGAGAAAAGGAAGAGCAAGAAATTGAGAACTTATTTGAAAAAGTAATGAAGGAGAAAATGGAACAATCTGGTGAAGGAAATAGATTTCACCAATCTGGTGAAGGAAACAGACTTCCAGGATGTACAGGACGCTCAGAGAGTCCCAGACAAGTTGGACCCAAGGAGACACACACCAAGACACATCACAATTAAATTGCCAAAGATTAAAGATAAGGTGAGAATCTTAAAAGCAGCAAGAGAAAAGGAGAGTGTTACCTATAACGGAGTTCTCATAAGACTACCAGCTATTTCTCAAAAGAAACCTTACAGGCAAGAAGGGGCTGGAAAGAAGTATTCAAAATCATGAAAGGCAAGGACCTACATCCAAGATTCCTCTATCCAGCAAAGCTATCACTTAGAATGGAAGGGTAGATAAAGTGCTTCCCAGACAAGGTAAAGCTAAAGGAGTTCATCATCACCAAGCCCTTATTGTATGAAATGTTAAAGGGACTTATTTAAGAAAAAGAAAATCAAAACTATGAACAGTAAAATGACAACAAACTCACAACTATCAACAACTGAATCTAAAAGACAAAAACTAACAAGCAAACAAGGAGAACAGGAACAGAATCACAGAAATGAAGGTCACATGGAGGCTTATCAGTGGGGAGGGGGAAGGGGAGAAAGGGGAAAAAGGTACAGGGAATAAGAAGCATAAATTGTAGGTACAAAATAGACAGGGGATATTAAGAATAGTATAGGAAGTGGAGAAGTCAAAGACTGATACATATGACCCATGGACATAAACTAAGGGGAGGAAATGCTGGGGGGAATGGGGGTGCCAGGCAGAGGGGGATAAAGGGGAGAAAAAAGAATGGGACAACTGTAATAGCACAATCAATAAAATATACTTAAAAATACTTTATCAATCCAGAAGAAAACAGAGAAGATATTTTGAAAGGGAAAAAGAGAAAAGGTTATTAAACAAACAAAATGATATCAATACATTAGAATATTTAAGTAATAACTATTTATATAAATAAAGTTGACCGATTAAATGCGGAGATGATCAGAATGGGTAAAAGCATGTGAATCGTACATATGAACTGTAAAAAATCATTCCTAACAAAGCAAATTAAAAAAATATCACAATGAAAATTACCAAATATTTAGAACTAAATGACAAACAAAATATTGTACAACAAAACTTATAGTATGAAGGAAAAATAATTATAATTTTAAGGCATTTATTGCAAACAAGGCAAATTTAAGATTAATTAGGGACTCAATACAAGGAGTTAAAAAAGTATAACAGAATCAACCTAAAGAAAGTAAGGGGAAGGAGAATAATAAAAATAATGACGATTTATTGAAAGAGAAAACTAACAAAATAGGCAAGCTTGTAGCAAGACTTATCAAAGAAAAAGTCACAAACAATATTAGAAACAAAAAATAGGCAAAAGTAGAAATGGAGTAGAGCCCTTGCTGGTGTAGCTCAGTGGATTGAGCGCAGGCCTTCGAACCAAAGGATTGGGGTTCAACTCTGAGTCAGGGCACGTGCCTGGGTTGCAGGCTAGTTCCCAGAAGGGGAACTAGCACAAGATGCAACCATACATTGATATTTCTCTCCCTCTCTCCTTCCTTTCCCCTCTAAAATATAAATAAATAAAATCTTAAATAAAAAAAAAACTTAAAAAAAAAGAAATGGAGTAGAAATTAAAAAAAATAGAGGACAATAGAACAACTTCACATCAATGAAATTGAAAATAAGAAATGGATTTTCTAAAAAAATCTGAGTAATCTACTTGACTGAAGAAGAAATAGAATGTTTGAATTAATTAATACTAATTGTATAATTAACCAAACATTTTCCCCTTCAAGAGACATGAGTTTTGCAGGAAGGTTTTAAAGAACCTTCAGAGAACTGCCTCAGAGAATTGAAATGAGGAAATTAATTTTCGAGGCTAGTGTATTCTTGATGTTAACCCAACCAGGTAGGTTCAGGAAAAGAAAATTATAAACCGATTCTCACTGGTAGCCCGCCTCTAAGATGGCCCTCAATGACCTTCATCTGCTCTTCACATCCTTGTGTAGTACTCTCCCACCACAAGTCACAGCTCGTTAGTGTGTGCAGTGGGATACTGTAGAAGTGACAGGGCATGACTCTGGGTGCTTGTTCATAAAAGACATTACACCTTCTCTGCCTTACTCTTGGGTAGCTCACTCTGAAGGAAATCAGCTGCCATGTGATGAGACACTCCAGCATTCCTATCGAGAGATCCATGTGACGAGGAACCGAGACTTTTGCCAACACTCCCTCATCAGTCACAAGAGTGAGTCATCTCAGAAGTGGGTCCTCCAGTCATAGTCAAGCCTTCAGACGACTGTAGCGCTGGCCAACGTCTTGATTGAAACCTCAGGAGAAGCCCCAAGACAGAACCATTCAGCTAAGTAGCTCCCATATTCTTGACCCATAGAAACCAAGAGCTAATAAATGTTTATTGTAGTTTTAATCAGCTAGTTTGGGATAATTGTTATTATTATCGTGGAGAACTGGTACCCTCATTTAAGAACTTAGATGCAAAAGTTACTAATAAAATACTAGCAAAATGAATTTAGATCCCTTGGCCATATTACCTCCACTTGCAAAATGAATTAAGCAGTGTATATTTAGAGTTTATTCCAGAACGTGAAAATATTTAACCTAGGAAAATTTATTAATATGATTTAACCATCTTAAAATAGTTAAAGGAGAAAATATATGATCAGCTTAACAGATGCAGAGAAAATGCTTGATAAAGTTTTACATCCAGTCATGATAAAACTTATGAAATTGGAAATAGAAGGAAATAATCAATAATCAACAGCAATAATCAACAGCAAGCATACTCTCCTGGCACAATTTTTGAAGCATTTCTTTTACATTCTGAAGTAAGACAAGATGCATGCTATCATCACTTCTTTTCCAAAGCATTTCTTTTACATTCTGAAGTAAGACAAGATGCATGCTATCATCACTTCTTTTCCACGTTGGAGAACCTAGCCTGTGCAACAACTCAAAGAAGAAAAGAAGAGCTATAAAAATTGGAAAGGAAGAAACACATTTTCTTTTGCAGACTGTAATTGTCTACATAGATAATTCAAACTAATGTACAGATAAACTACTGAAGTATTAAATTAATTTTGCAATATTGCTAGACACAAGGTCAACAAAGAAAAATTATTACTCTTCCTACTCATCAATTATGGCCATCAAGTAATAGTAAAAACAGCCCTGGCTGGTATAGCTTAGTGGATTGAGCGCGGGCCTGTGAACCACATGATCGCGGTTTGATTCCCAGTCAGGGCACATGCCTGGGTTGCAGGCCAGTTCCCAGCAGGGGACGCACAAGAGGCAACCATATATTGATATTTCTCTCCCTCTCTCCTTTCCTTCCCCTCTAAAGATAAATAAATAAAATCTTAAAAAAAAGATTAAAAAAAAGTAATAGTAAAAACAAAGATCTCATTCATAATGACACAGTAAAGTATGAGGTGCCCAGTGGTTAATCTAACAGAAAATAGAATTTTCTTTTTTTAATATATTTTATTTATTTTTATTTTAATTGTTGTTCAAGTACAGTTTTTCCAATATTTTTATTTAATTATTTTTCAAGTACAGTTTTCTGTCTATTACTCCCATCCCATCCCACCCCCCATGCTCCCCCCTCCCTCCCATTTCCACCCTTCTCAGTTGTTGTCCATGTATCCTTTATATAGGTTCCTCTAAATCCCTCCCTTATTTCCCCTGAAATTCCCTCCCCTCTCCCCTCTTGTCACTGTCAGCCTGTTCTCTATTTCAGTGTCTTTGGTTATATTTTGCTTGCTTGTTTGTTTTGTTGTTTAGCTTCCTGTTAAAGGTGAGATCATATGGTATTTGTCCTTCAACACCGGGCTTAAGAAAATAGAATTTTCTGAAGAAAATTGCAAAACATTGTGGGAAGAATACAAAAGAAGATGTGAAAATAAATAGACATGTTCATGAATCAGAAGACTCAATATCTTATGTATGCCAATTTCTCCCAAATAATCTAGAAATTCAATTAAATTTCCAATAAAAAATCCCAATGAATTTTTTTATGGAACTTGACAAACTGATCTTAAAATTCAAATGAAAGATAATTTTAGAAAAAAAAAACACAAGGAGGTGGGCTGGAAGGAAGACAACTTACAAGATAACAAGTCTTAGTGATATTATAAAGGAATGATAATTAGAGAGTGGGGTGATGGCACAGAACAGAGAGCCCAGGAAGAGACCCACGCACATATGGGAAAGCTATACAACTGTTGGCATTTCAAATCAGCAGGGGAAAGAAATCACTTTTAAAAATAAGTGATACTTGGAAAATTTGTTATCCACTTGGAAAAATGTCAAGTTTGGTTCTTAGTTCCATACTTTAAAATAAATAACAAAAACGCTAATTTTTAAAACTTTTAGAAGAAATATGGAGAAATCTTTATAATCTTTGGGCAGGTAATGATTTCTTAAACAGGACACAAAATCAATCATAAAAGGGATGAATGACATTTACAGAACAGCTGTTCAAAAAGGACATCTTAAATAAATTTGAAGACAAGACTCAGGCTAGGGGAAGGTATTTGCTGCTTAAAAGGAAAACTGGATGGACAACTTCACTAATAATCAAGGAAATAAAAATTTAAACTATGCAAGATACCACTTCACACCTATTGTGTTGGCAATAATGAAAAAGGGATACTGCTGAATATTTACGAGGCTGTAAAGTAGATAAACAGAAACTCTTGGAGGCTGCTGGTGGGAGAATAAATTGGTACAATTACTTTGAAGAGCAATTTGGCAATGTTTAATAAATGTCAGGTGCGCATGACCTTTGACTCTGTAATGGACTTCTGCAGAATTTCTCACATGTGCACAAGGAGACACATATAGGACACGTATAAAATGTATTATAGTGTTGCTTGTATTGGAAGAACTGGAAATTATCTACATATCCATCAACAGGAGAATGAATAAGTAAATGGGATCTTAGAGAGCAGGGAAAGTACTCCACATATAAACATGGGTATATCTCGGAAACATAATGTTGAGAAAAAATGACTTTGTAAAACGACACAAAGAGTGTGATTATACTTTACATGAAGATTGAAAACATGAATATTATATATATGTATATATTTTAAAGTATACAGGGGGAAGATAAATATCAGAATTCCATAAAGCTGGGTGTTAAATGTTTAGGTGTAAGATTTGTTAGCGTCTTCTTTGTCTGCCTGAAACATTATAGTAAAAATCATAACCCAGATGTCCATAGTTGTCAGTTCAGACAGCAGGACTCCTGAGCTCCCTGTGTGTGTCTATTTCATGACACTGGGCTTCTGGGCGGCCTTTCCCCCAAATTCCAAGCTCCCTCAGGGGCACGTCTTTTTCCTTTCTGTAGTGCTAGGGCCTAGCATATTGTAGATGTTCGACCTGTGTTTAGTGACTGACAGTCTGACTTAAGGAATGAATGAGTAAATGGAACAAGAGGGGAATGAAAAAGGAGGAAGATTTGGAGGAGGATGGATAGAGAGATTGAGACGATGCTTTTACTCCCTGTATCTGACACGGCCTCTTATGGAGAGAAGTGGGTGGAATTGAGAAAATCTAGGGAAATGAACTCCGCTGGACTTGAGACATGACTAGAGGGAGAAGTCTAAGATGTTTCCTGAGACTCTCAGGGGATGGTGATGGTGGAGCCACCACCTGACATTTTGCCTGTTTAGGTAGGGAACCCTGACAGACACATGGATTTAAGGAGAGAGTGAGTTTAAGTTTATACCGGGCTGTGAGACCTCCAGGTGTAAATACCCAGATTGTACTAGAGTATATAGGTCTAAAGCTCAAGAGAGGCCGGAGCCAGAGGTGTAGATTTGGTTGTTATAAGAGAATGAGGATAAGTAGCCTGGCAGTGCGTAAGCTTCCCCAGGAAGAGAGGACAGAATGAGGAGGGCAGGCGGCTGCACACAGACGCTGGGGAGCATCACTGCTTAAGGGTTGAGCGGTGAGAAAGAACCCAGACAGGGAGGCAGTGACAAGTCCAGAGGAGAAGGAAAGCAGGAGAGGCGAGGGAAAATGTTTCAGGAGAGAACGGGGTCAGGTAAGGAAGAAAGTTCCAGAAAGGTAGGAACTAGATAGTGTCGTTAGAATTTGGCAAAAGGAGGTCATTAGTGGTCTTTGCTGGAGGAATGTCACTGGAGGTGTGAAAGGGACAGCAGATTGCATGATATCATGAGAGATGAAGAGGTGAATGTGAATAAAGGTGGAAGAGTGAATCTTGAAACCCACTTCTTTCAGATATCTGGAGTTGAAGGGGAGAAAGATAGGTCAGTAAAATCAAGAGTGGTTTTAGGGTTGAAGACAGTTGACAATGAGTAAACTAAAAGAAGGAGTCTGAAGAGAGAGAGGTTTAAAATACAGAAGAGAGAGGGAGATAATTGATAAATGAAAGTTTTGTCAGAAATGAGGGAAAGCCCTAATACTAATACAAGCAACATGAATTAGTACTAGTAATACTAGTACTAGTAAATACAGAGTACCTACTGTATACCAGGCGTTCTTCTAAGTCCTTAACATAAAATTAACTCATTTAACCCTTACAGCAATCCTATGAGGCAGGTACTATAACCACCCTGTTTACAGATGAGGAAACTGAGGTACTGAGAGACAAAACATAATCATCGTCATTTATTGTGCTCTATCAGGAGTATGACTGCTGACAACAACTCTGTAATGTGTGCATGGATCAGTTTTACACACTAGGATTATAGTAAGAACACAGGGAGAGGTGATAAGGCTATGCAAGGAGAGTTTGCCTCAGCCTCTAATTTTGGAGGGCAGGAGGGAAGGATGGATGTGGTTGCAGAGATGGGTGAGGACCTGGGGGAAGGGGGAAGAGAAGGCAACAGGAATTCAGGCAGTTCAGCTTAATGGATTTGATTTCTTTGGCAAAGTAGAAAAGGAATACAGTTATTGTAGAAAACACAGGTAAGAATAAAAAATTAGAATATTTTAATTGCAAGTCATTGCCATAACTACTTTGAACATTTTGTTGTATTTATTTCCAGAATTTGCTCTAAGCATACCTATATAGGCATAGATGTGTAATGGGGAAGTCCGTCCACCTAAGGGAGAGAGTAAGAGTCAAAATAAACAAACCTAACAGAGCCCAAACCCTGTAATTTTTGAGCTACAAGCAGCATAGAGGAGATAGTTGTTTGACCTCTGTTTTTGCCCTGAGAAATCTCCCTCCATGTCTTTAGTTATGAGTTCTGCAAGAGCCTCTTCTGGAGCACAGATGTCTGAGGCGCTGCGACCTGGGTGTCTTGCACAGTGTACTGAAAGACCACTTTCGCAGTGGGGCGGCGGGGGGTGCATTTCTGCCCATTGTTTCCTTGGAAAAATGTTTCAGACCTAAGCATGAATTTAGCTCAATCCTAGTGGCAGAGCAATATACTTGTTGTGAGCCAATTGCATGTACTTGTATAATTTGTAAATAATGATATTTACATGTGCATTTGTGTTTTTGTTTTGAGGTAGATTGTCCTAGATTAAACAACAGCATGTGTGTGTGTGCATGTGCATTTCTCTTCTTCACTGAAGAAGTACCCTAACACATCCTGGCCTTGGCAATGAACTGGAGGTGGGGTGGGCAATGCTTCCTGCAGTCACCAAAGGGAGTGTCATCAGATGGGTGCCTGGTGAGTGGGCCCAGTTGTCTGGGGCTAATGTCAGGAGGTATAATGACTCCTTTTGTATTTGAAGGGTGTAGAAGACCAGCCAACAGATCCCTGAGAGAGGATTTAGGAGAGGTGGAGGTGAGGTCTTCTGACCTGAGGAAATGGAAGGGGTTGGACCCTATCCTGACTCTACCTTTGGGTTAGCAAGCCTGAGGGTAAATAGGAACTTATGTACAGGGTGTGAGTCCAGGACCCACAGTGATCAAGGGAGTGTGGCAGTTAGATGGCTCCTTTTATGCCTGTCCTCTAGAAGCATTTGTTCAAGCTAGAGCACTACTTTGATAAAAACAGGATGTTGCTCTACACATTCTTCACTTAATAATCTTTCTGTAAAATTGAGTATGCTATGCCATGTTCTTTAGTGGCCACTCCATTGTAGATGGGCCATGGCTTATTAACTAGCTCCCTGTGTTGGAAAGACCCACCAGATTGGACTTCACTGGAGACCAGACTAAGTCCATCTTGGGAGCTGGCCAGTGTCTTATTGCCTCCCTCCTATAAGGACCTGAAGTCTCTCCTCTCTCAACACCTTTCTGTGGTGGCTCTTGACCGTCTGTTGAAGCTGAGGCATGCCTTGTTCCCAAGCACACAAAATTCACGGAGAAAAAGAGGCTCAAACACACTGAGAAAACACTGGGGCAAAGGCATGGCTGGGATCCCAACACAGACTCCCCATTCTCCTGCAGTTACAGTCTTGGCTGAGCTGAGCCCTTTCCTCAGTGTTTGGCTTGGATGTTAGACGAGGTGAGTCAGCCTTCCTGGCATCTGCCTGCCAGTTGAAAGTCTCATTGAGATGGGGTCATTGCCAGATCAGTAGAATTATTGGTCTCTCCCACAACCTAAGTCCTACCAGTCCTCTCTCTGGAAATAGGTTCCAGAATATATCCTGTGAGAGTGTGGGCAGGACCAAGCTACAGGAGCTTATCTACTTCAGCCCCATAGTAGCCCATAGCCTCTTGCGGTGACTTAGAGCCCGGGCCCTAAATGAAGGAGGCAATTCCCTCTGTGTCTCTAAATTCTTTCCTTGGGCTCAGGGCCAGGGAGCAGGCACCTTCCAGATGACAATGGACAGACATGGTTATAATCCCAGCTCCATCACTGACTGGCTGCATGACCTTGGCCTTATCTCTTTGGGCCCTCAGAAATAAGTTTTCCTCATCTTTAAAATGGAAAATAGTTATCTGTACTTATGAACATAAAGAGTCAATGCATATAAATATAACAGGGCTTTAAAACTGAAATTTCCTCCAGACATCAGTAAATATCATAGATGTGCAAATTCAAATTGAGATGCAAAGTCACCTTGTGGAGATATTCTGATGAAATGCCTAAATCTGTCCCAGGACTCTTTAAAACTCTTTGCCCACTTTGAGACTTTGTAAAAATAAAAACAGAGAAAACAGGAGGATTTTGTGAGGGCACATTTTCTTAAAGAAACCTGTACCATGAGTCCCATCTTGGGGACAAGTGAATTCCTGCACCCTAACCTCAAACCTACTGAGGATGAGTGGGAGATCGGGCCACTCGGAGAGCATCATGTGTAACCCCTGTAGCTGGGATGTGAAGGCCTGGGCTCTGGTCCCACTGGGGAAATTTGGAAAGTAAGAGGAGGGCCCACGAGCTGCTTTAGTTGGGCTGCTGCCCACCCACGCTGTGACCAGCCTATACTTTGAGATTTGGGGTTAGTAGGGAAACATGCAAATTTCCTCTGGACAGATGTGGGCTTCCCAGTAGAGAGCAGATCCTGCAAGGACTCCATGTGGGGGCTCCCCACTAGCTAAAGGCTGGAGAGCTGGATGCCCAGAGGCTGAGGAAGGGGTCTCAGGTGAACCACCCAAAATGATATTGGACTTGAGATCCATCCACGGGTTAGAGAGAATTTTGGGAGAAGGAAGCTGAGAGTGGAACTCGTGAAGAGGGCATTAAAGTGCTTGGCGAGAAAGAGGTAGAATTTAACATCTGCCTGGCAAGAAAGCCTAAAGTCAACTTACAGCTGTTGCTGCCCCTTCCCCCGACTGCTCCCACAGAGCAGCAGTAGTCGTAGCCATGGTAACTGGCTGGGGAGGTTGAGTGGAAAATGAGAGAAGCCAGCCCCTCTACACTGTCCCCACTGTGGGCTTCCAGCTGGGCAGGCCCAGGTTGGGGAAAGAGAACAGGATTTATGGTAAAAAGTTCAGACTTTTGATGAATACCTTGCATTAGCATTCGAATTTCTGGATTGAGACTGCGTTTGCAACCAAAGTGACCACAGACACTATTCTAAGAATGAGCAGAAAACTCTCAGGCCTGCTGGAGTTGTCACCCAGGCTGGGGAGGTTTCCTTCCTGGAATACTGTTGGTGCAAGGAAATAGCACATCGGTTACTTAGGGCTCTGAGAATAATGGTTAGCAGCTGGGACACGCACAGAAATTTCTCCCTCACTCACCTGATCCTCTTTGGTTTACTTTCTGCTCTTGCCCTGACATACTTTTCTCCAACTCATATGTTATGCTTGAAGCATGTCGTCTGTTCCAATGTCCAGGCCAAGTTCCCTTGGCAAAAGCCATTTCTTGGCACTGATTATCTTGAGCCTAATCTCCCTAGACGACAGATGACTTCCATGTCAGGCACAGTCTTCCTGGGGAAGAGAAGAGCAAGAAGTGTTTTTCCCATTTCTCAGATGGGGGCAGTGCTGCCCCACGAGCCGGGCTGGGAGATGGAACAGGCAAACCACCCTCTGCCATTGTGCCGTCATAAGGCCCCCATTGGCAGACTCATGCTCCCTGCCACCCTGGTTGCTCATCTGTGAAAGAAGTTGATGATGATAAGTTGTATTTCACAGAATGAGCTGAAATCTTGTTTTAGATTGAACCCTAAGACATAGCCAATAAACATTCAATCATTTTTTACTCTACAAAAATGGCAATTTTGGATGGCTCATCCTAATATATAAATAATGCTTTGTGAACTCTAAACTGTTAGATATTGTTTTAAACAAAACCAAATAACAGTAACAACAAACTTCTTCTATCTATGTTTCCTAATGAGTCTCCAGAATTCTGTTTGCAGGAAGGTTTCAAGGTCGCTGGTGATTTGTGAAGCCGCCGCAGCTGAGAGTCTGAGACCAGTGAATGCTCAAGACCCCCTCAGTTCCTTGCCAATTTCTCCCAGTACCCAGAGAGCACCCCCACTCTCTTCAGGTCTCATTGCAAAAGCTAGCAAGAACAGCAAGGCCACACCCCAAACACCTAAATCCCTCAAACATATTCTGAAGTTTCACCACACCGTGTAAATGGGCATTTATTATATTCCTCCTGCTGAGCACTCAGTGTATCTTCTCAATTCTGAGGCCTCAAGTGTTTCAGGTTTGAGAAATACTCATTCATTCTTTAAAAAATATACCTCTCATCAGGTTGATAAACTTGATGACACAAAAAATTAAAAACTTTTGTATGAAAAGAGACACTACAAATGCAACTGAGAAAGAATTCGGGGGTGGGTGGGTGAAATGGATGAAGGGGGTCAAAAGGTATAAACTTCCAGTAACAAAGTGAAATAAGTCAGACAGGAAGACAAATACCATATGACAACTTACATGTGGAATCTAAAAGAACAGAGCAAACACACAACAAAAACCAAAGATAAACAGACTCTCAGTTACAGAGAACAAACTGATGGTTACCGGAAGGAAGAGAATGGGGGAAGGGTGGAAAAGAGTGAAGGGGAATACAAACCCCCAGTTATTAAATAAATAAGTTACATGGTGTAATCTGCACCACAGGGAATATAGTCAATAGTATCATAATAGCTTTGTAGGATAACAGGTTGTTTACCAGACCTACGTGGTACTCACATTGTAAGGTATACAAATGTACAATCACTATGTTGTAGACCTGCAACTAATGTAATATTGTATGTCAACAATACGTAATGAAAAATAAGTTAGTTAAGCTAAAAAAAGAGCAAGACCTAGCAATGTGGAAAATAAATTCTAAAGTCCTGATTTCCCTCTAATAGGTGTTCCAGAAGAAGAAAATAAAAGAGAGAAAATTTTAAAAGAAATGCTAAATCTACAAAATAGAACAGAAAATAATATAATACTGTATTTCCACAAATTAGTAGTGACAATTTATAATGTTTCACCAGATGTGCTTTAAGTAAGATTTTTAAAGAAGTAAAATTACAAATAAAGCGCATGGTCTTTCTGACCTCAATCGCCCTTCCTCTCCTTTTTCCTTAGGGCAGCAACCACTGCCATGAACTGGAGTACACCTCTCCAGTCCAATAATGTGTATTATATAACATATATGATGCTTTTGCATGTGGTGTTTTGTCTTACTTAGGTAATTACATACTGTGCCTAGTGTTCTGCAACTTGCCATTTCACTCAATGGTATAAGTTTTATTTCTCTCTGCATTTATGGAGAAAGGGCCAGTTAATTTCTCTGGACCACTGTAGAATATTTCATTGTATTACTGACTATACCACAGTTTTATGTAATACTTTATTTACTTGTGTAGTAGTTCTAAATTTTTACCATCTTGAAGCCGTGTAATAATGTGTGCCCTATATACACGGATGAAGATTTTTTCCAAGTGTACATCCAGAAGTAGAATTGTAGGGTGATAAGATGTGCACATTTCTGATTTTTCTAGATTCTGTGAAACTGCCCTTCATTTTATATTCCAACAAGCAGCATATGGCTGTCTCCATTTTCCCTCAACCACACCAAGACTTAATATTTTCAGATTTTTTTATTAAAAAACCCCTTACCCAAGGACATGCTTGTTGATTTTTAGAGAGGGGGAAGGGAGGGAGAGAAACATCAGTGTGAGAGAAAAACATTGCTCATTTGCCTCGTCTGTGCCCCAAAAGGGGACCAAACCTGCCATCTAGACATTGGCCTCGACAGGAATCAAACCTGCAACCATTTGGTATACTCCTACCAGCTGGCCACACTGGGCAGGGCTCAGACTTTTTATTTTTCCAGTCTGATGGGTGAGAAATTGTACCTCATAACAATTTTTAGTTAGTTGTATGACCCTTATTTCTAGTGCATTTGACCATCCTTTCATAATCTATTGGTCATTTGACATTCCTTTTCTGTGAATTGTCACTTTGAATCCTTTTTTGTTTTAAGTGCTAAATGATTGACATATAACATTATATTAGTTTCAGGTGTATAACATAATAGACCCTCTAGGTCCATCCATATTGTTGCAAATGGTAAGATTTTATTCTTTTAAGTGGCTGAATAATATTTCATTGTATACACACGTTACACCTTTATCCATCAATGGACACTTAGATTACTTTTGTATTTTAGCTATTGTAACCAATGCTGCAATAAACACAGGGTGCATATAGCTTTTCAAATTAGTGTTTTCATTTTCTTCAGATAAATGCCCAGAAATAGAATTGCTGGGTTGTATGGTAGTTCTATTTACAATTTTTGTTTGAGGAGACTCAGTACTGGTTTCCATAGTGGCTGTACTACTTACACTCCCATCAACAGTGCATGAGGGTTCCTTTTCCTCACATCCTTGCCAACACTTGTTACTTGTTGATTTACTGGTTATAGCCTTTCTGACAGGTGTGAGGTCATATCTCATTGTGGTTTTTAATTTGCATTTCCCTGATGATTAGTGATGTTGAGCATCTTTTCATATGTCTGTTGGCCATCTGTAAGCCTTCTTTGGAAAACCTCTGTTCAAGTCCTCTTCATTTTTAAACAGATTTATTTATTTTCTTAAATATTTTATTTACTTATCTTTAGAGGGGAAGGGAAAGAGAGCAATATTAATGTATGGTTGCCTCTCATGAGTCCCCTGCTGGGGACTGGCCTGCAACCCAGCAGGGGACTGGCCTGCAAACCAGGCATGTGCCCTGACTGGGAATTGAACCACGATCATGTGGTTCACAGGCCCGCACTCAATCCACTGAGCTACACCAGCCAGGCTCTAAACAGATTTATTATGCTGAGTTGTATGTGTTTTTAATATATATTTGGATATTAACATCTTATTAAATAGGTTACTTACAAATATCTTCTGCCAGTTAGCAAGTTGTATTTTCATTTTGTTGATGGTTTCCTTTGTTGTGCAAAAGCTTTTTAGTTTGATGTAGTCCCATTTGTTTATTCTTGCTTTTGTTGCTGAAATTGGTGTCAAAGAGTTTACTACCTATATCTTCCTTTAGAAGTTTCCTGGTTTCAGGTCTTAAATTTAAGTGTTTGAGTTTATTTTTTGTGTATGGTGCATATTTATTTTTGCATGTATCTATCCAGTTTTCCCAACACCATTTACGGAAGAGACTCCCTGTTGTATGTGCTTGCCTGCTGTATATGCTTGCCTCCTTGCCTCCTTTACAATAAAACCATGTAAGTGTTGTTTTATTTGTGGACTCTCTATTCTGTTACATTAATTTATGTACCTGTTTCTGTGCCATTACCATACTGGTTTGATAACTACAGCTTTGTAGTATACTTTTATTTATTAAAAAAATTTACTAGTTTTTAAAAAGATTTAATTTATTTATCTTTAGAGGGGAAGGGAAGGAGAGAAGGAGAGAAACATCAGTGTATGGTTGCCTCTCATGCATCTCTCGCTGGGAACTGGCCTGCAACCCAGGTATGTGCCCTGACTGGAAATTGAGCCGCGATCATCTGGTTCACAGGCCTGCACTCAATCCACTGAGCTACACCAGCCAGGGCCCGTATTATACTTTTAGATCAGGGATAACAACAATCCCTCCAATTTTGTTTTTCTTTCTTAAGATTGCTTTGGCAATTTGGGGTCTTTTGTAATTCTATATACATTTTAGGATTTTTAGTCTAGTTCTGTGAAAAATGCCATTAGTATCTTGATAAGGATCGTATTATATCTGTATATTGCTTCAAGTAGTATGGACATTTTAACAGTATTAGTCCTTCCATATACTTCCATTTATTTGTGTAATATTTAATTTCTTTCAGCAGTGTCTTACAGTGTTCAGAGTACAGATCCTTAATCTCCTGGTTAAGTTTATTCTTAGGATTTTATTTTTGATGTTATTGTAAATATATTTGTTTTCTCAATTTCTTTTACTGACAAATCATTATTAATGTGTAGAAATGCAACAGATAGTTGAATATTGATTTTGTATTCTGCAGCCTTACTGGATTTATTTATTAGTTTTAATAGTTTTGGGTAGAATCTTTAGGGTTTTTTACATACAGTGTGTCATCTGCAAATAGTGACAGTTTTGCTTCTTCCTTACCAATTTGGATCTTTTATTTCTTTTTCTTATCTTATTGCTGTAACTAGGACTTCAAATACTATGATAAATAAAAAGGGTGAGAGTGGGCATCCTTGTCTTGTTCTTGATCTTAGCGGGAAAGCTTTCAATTTCTCACTGTTGAATCTGATGTTAGCTATAGGTTTGTCATATATAGCCTTTATTATATTGAGGTATGTTCTCCTTACACCCACTTTGTTAAAAGTTTTTATCATAAATAAAAGTTGAATTTTGTCAAGTGCTTTTTCTGCATCTATTGAGATGATTATATGGTTTTTATCCTTGTTTTTGTAAATGTGGTGTATCATTAATTAATTTGCTGATATTGAATCATACTTGTATCCCTGGAATAAATCCCACTTGATTATGGTGTACAATCATTTTGCTGTATTGTTGAAATTGATCTGCTAATATTTTGTTGAGAATTTTTGCATCTACATTCATCAGGAATACTGGCCTGTAATTATTTTGTAGTGTCTTTGTCTGGTTTTGATATCAGGATGATGCTGGCTTCATACAATAAATCTGGAAGCATTTTGTCCTCTTGAATTTTTGAATACTTTTGAGAAGAATAGCTATTAATTCTTCTTTAAGTGTTTGGTAGAATTTGCCTGTGAAGCCATCTGGTCCCGGACTTTTTGTTTGTTGGGAGTTTTCTGATTACTGATTAAATTTCAGTAATCAGTCTGTTCAGATTTTCTGTTTCTTCCTGGTTCAGTCTTGGGAGGTTGTATGTTAGAAATTTATCTATTTCTTTCAGGCTGTTCAAATTATTGCCATATAATTAATTGTTCATAGTATTTTTTTATGATCCTTTGTATTTTTGTGGTGTCAGTTGCAATTTCTCCTCTTTCCTTTCTAATTTTATTTATTTGAGCTCCTCTTTTTTCTTTATGAGTCTGGCTGAAGGTTTACCAATTTTGTTTATAATTTCAAAAAACCAGTTCTTAGTTTTATTGATCTCTTCTATTGTTTTTTGGTCTCCATTTAGTTTATTTCTCCTCTGATCATTATTATTTCCTTCCTTCTACTAACTGTGGGTTTTGTTTATTCTTTTTCTAGATTGTTTATTTGGGATTTTTCTTGTTCCTTGAGATAGTCCTGTATTGCTAAGAACTTCCTTTTTAGACTGTTTTGCTGCATCCCATAAATACTGGAGAGTTGTTTTCATTTTTATTTGTCTCAAGAAAGTTTTTGTTTTTCTCTTTGATTTTTTCTTTGACCCATTGGTTGTTTAATAGTATGTTATTTAGTCTCCCCATGCTTGTGTTTTTTTCCAGTTTTCTTTGTATAATTGGCTTCCACTTTCATATGGTCTGATTGAAAAAGATACTTGATATGATTTAATCTTCCTGAATTTATTGAGACTCATTTTATGGCCTAATATGTGATCTACCCTGGAGAATGTTCCTTGTGTACTTGACAAGAATGTGTTTTCTGCAGCTTTTTGATGAAAATGTTCTGTAAATATCTATTAATTCCATCTGGTCTAAAGTGTCACTTAAGGCCAATATTGTCCCTCCCTATTGGAGGTCACCTGTCAGGGTAGGGTTTCCTCAGTTATCATCTCTCCATCTCTCCTATCCTTCTGTGCGTGGTCCTCCTCTCATTTGTTGTGTAGAACTGTTCACTCAGACATCAGTTGTTCTTCAGGAGAAATTCTCTCTATCTAGATGTATTTTTGGTGTGTCCATGGGAGGAGGTAAGGTTGGAGTCTTCCTTACCATCTTGGAATCATTTTCCACATTTCTTAAAAACATTAATTCATATTTTCCTTCTCTTGTACTGCATTTCAAAAGAATCTCTCAGCTCAATTTTCCAACTTGGTAATTCTTATAAACTATAATTATTTTGTTATAACCCACCTCCTTAATTTCTTATTTCTATTATTGCTCTTTTTAACTTTCAAGAGTTCTCATTGGTACTTTTCATCACAGGTTGCCTATTCTTGTTTCTTGAATGTCACGCCCTCACTTATTCCTCTGAGGGCTTGGATTATGCTTATGTCTTGTTGTGATTATACTTTGCTCATGTAAGTTATTTTATATTGTCTGCTCTACTTCTTTTATGGTGTTGACCTTACTCAAAAGTTTGCAATTGTTGACAGTGTTTATTGTTGTAGTTGAGAGGTTTGCCTCATTAGACTCCTAGATCCTGTTTGTGCTATTTGCTTGGGGAAGGAGTGGAGTGGGAGTGGGTAGTTGAAATAGAGTATAGCAGAGGCTGGTCTTGTGGGTGTGGGAGCTCCAGTTTCCGGTATGCATGGTACACTGCTTTGTCTGAGTTTAGCATGGGACTGAGCCAAGTCCCCAACCACTGTGTTGCTTGTGAGGAGCATCCTACTTAACTTATTCCAGTTATCACATGACCGAGTTTATGCGATAGTACTGATTTATTCAAAATTCTGCTCCTCTCAGAGGTTCTCCTTTGAGTTTCCTTAGTCCCTAAGGTCCCAGGTACTTCTTCTAGACATTGTGTGCTCCCATTCATATTTTGGACTGTTTTTTGTTTCTCTAGTCCAGTCCCACCATTATTTCATTAGCATTTCATCTTTAGAATTTCTACATTGCTTCTGATCCACCAAGGGACCCCTTCATCATTTTGAGTTGCAAATTTAAAAAATATCTTTTATTTGTTAGAGATGTATCTAATTTATAGTTACCGTCTGTGAATCTCAAGCTTAAAGAGAGAGAGCTTGAAGAAATGAAACTTGAAGCATGGGGGATAGTAAAAGATATTCAGGGAGAGCCTATGCACAGAGAGCAGAAAAACCAGCCAAGGACAGGGTTTAGGAAATTACCTGCACTTAAGAGGTTGAGATAAAAATGAGGAACCAGTGGAAAAAGTGGTTGGAGCAGCAGCAGGAGACTTGGAGAAGGGCAGAGGAGAGAGGAAGAGTGAAGAGTGTGGGAGGTGATAGGTTCATCCCTGAAACAGGTTATGAAAGCAGCACTGAGGTTGTTGGTGGCCTCTGAGAGCTGCCTTACTGGAGGGGGTAGGGCCAAGGCCAAATGGAGATGAGTTAAGGTCAGGGTGATGAGAAGAAAGCTGAGGCAGGCAGTGAGCAGCTTTCCATCACAACAGTGGAAGAAGTGAGGCTTGAAGAAGGCAAACAAAACAAAACAAAACAAAACAAAACAAAACCACAGCCAGGAGGGGGTTCTGATAGACCCTGGGGAGAAAAATCCCCTCCCTTGACTAGAGGCTTCCTGATATCTGCATGTAAGGAATTTTTCCCCTTTGCAGGAAGCAGATGGAATTAGCATATTTGATTATTGTTTCTACTTATAACGTATGCTGCAAGAGGTATGTTGTAAATACTTGTAATTCTGTTATAAATCCATCTTTGTTTTGAAACCATTTTTTGTTCGTTTTTTATTTTTCTTTTTATGAACAGGAGACATTTTCCCACCTTGTCATTGAATGATGCAAGAAATGTACAATTAGATTTCATGATTTTTGCCCTGGGGAAACTAATAAAAATGTGTAATACCAGTTTCTGCCCTTGGGACAGGTATATGGCTGCTGCTCAGAGGCCATGCTCTCTAGGAAAGACTCCTCTCTGTTTAGTCTGTGACCAGGAGAGCAAGCTCGGCTCTGAGATCCACAACTGCCCAGACTAGCAAAGAAACTGGACGTTCAGTATAGAGTCAAATCAGTGGGGTTAACATCTGGGTAGTGCTTGGCACTATAAAAGGAAATACGGGGTGTATTAGCTCTGTAACTGGATTCTGATTAGTTGAGTCCTGATATTTTCATTTCATTGCTATGGAAGAATGACATTACTGCCCAGTTCAGAGAGAAGAGTCCTGCCTAATTTACACAGATTATGAAACTGAAGGAGAGACAGAGAGGGCAGACAAAGGGAAATAAAACAAGGCCCTGAACACGAGGTCTCAAGAGGAAAAGGGGCAGATGTATAGTGGACATTTGGAGTTCTTTTTTCTAAACAGTTTTATTGAGGTACTTATTTNATTTTCCCACCTTGTCATTGAATGATGCAAGAAATGTACAATTAGATTTCATGATTTTTGCCCTGGGGAAACTAATAAAAATGTGTAATACCAGTTTCTGCCCTTGGGACAGGTATATGGCTGCTGCTCAGAGGCCATGCTCTCTAGGAAAGACTCCTCTCTGTTTAGTCCGTGACCAGGAGAGCAAGCTCGGCTCTGAGATCCACAACTGCCCAGACTAGCAAAGAAACTGGACGTTCAGTATAGAGTCAAATCAGTGGGGTTAACATCTGGGTAGTGTTTGGCACTATAAAAGGAAATACGGGGTGTATTAGCTCTGTAATTGGATTCTGATTAGTTGAGTCCTGATATTTTCATTTCATTGCTATGGAAGAATGACATTACTGCCCAGTTCAGAGAGAAGAGTCCTGCCTAATTTACACAGATTATGAAACTGAAGGAGAGACAGAGAGGGCAGACAAAGGGAAATAAAACAAGGCCCTGAACACGAGGTCTCAAGAGGAAAAGGGGCAGATGTATAGTGGACATTTGGAGTTCTTTTTTCTAAACAGTTTTATTGAGGTACTTATTTATACCTGTATTAGAAGATATAATAATTGGTATTTAATATACTTTTTTTGAAGTGAGTGATTTGGTACATTTTGGCACTTGCAATAGCGTCATAATCAAGATAATGCGTGTTTGTTCCCATTAGTCCCCAAAATTTCCTTATGTCACTTTGTAGATATTCTGTCCCTTGCCCTCTGTGCCTAGACAATCATGGATTTGCTTTCTAGAACTGCACAGAGTCTTGAATTTTCTAAAATTTTACATATATGAACTCATACAGCACGTACTTTTTTTCTATTTTATTTCACTCAACATTATTATTTTGAATTTTGTGCATGCTGTTATGTGTGTGTATCAACATTTCATTGCCATTTCCCCAGAGGAAAAATGAATATTTATTCATTTTTTCGTGATTACAGAAGTAATGGTGTTCACTTCTTTTCACTGCAGAATAGAACTCCAGGATATGGATATATCACAATTTGTTTATCTTGTCATCTCTTGATGGACACATTTGAGTTATTTCCAGTTTCTAACTTTCATAAATAAATTTATCATAAACATTTGTGTACAAGTCTCTGTATGGGTGGGTGCTTCCTTTTCTCTTGGGTAGATTGGAAGGTTAAAGGCCCTAAATTCACTGGGCTTCTTTCTGGGCAGAAAGAAGCTCTTCCCATCTGCCTCCCTGTCTCCCTTGCCCTGTTTATTCCTCTTTGTGCTAAGTGTGATGACCTGACATATCTTGTGCTTGTTAACTTGTCTCTTGTCTGCTGCACCACTAGCATGCAAGCAGCACAAGAACAAGGACTCTGCCAGTTCTGTTCATCTCCACAGCCCAGAGCAGACCTGGCACTGAAAAAGTCTGAGCTCAGTAGGTGTGAGTGGTCAGCTTATGAGTGATATTAATTTCCTTCTTTATACATTTTAGAGTGTTCAGCTATTTTCCAATGAATTATATTACTTCTATAATCATAAACAATGAATAAATATTTATTTTTCCTCCACAGAAATGGCAATGGAATAACAACTCGATTTTAATGTTTCAGAGTGAAGTCCTATTATAACGAAGGTAGCATTCTTTTACCTCTCAAAGACACATGAGAAATCTGTTTGTGTTAGTCATACATCTGTGTGGTCAGATTCCTGCTGGACTGGGTGAGGGCACTCAAGTGCAGAGAAAGCCACACACTGTCCTCAGGGCCATCAAAGGTACAGTACACAGGACTAACCTGTGAAAATTCACCTCCCAGAAGGCCAGCTGGAAGCTCGTGCTCTCCATCTGTTCTCCTGCTCTCTTACCTTCTTGTCTTTGGTCCGTAGGTGCAGAGATGTGCTCTCCAACAGGGTTCCTGAAAGTCTGCCTGAACTAGACCTCCAGGCTGGGCCTCGCCCCAGGAAAGACAAGCTGGGGCTGGTCCAGTTCTAGCTGTTGAAGAATGAGGCATCTTCGCCCTCCAACATTTGGAGTCTGTCACTCCAGGATGAGTCTGCCAGGCTCTTCCTACTCCCCGTTCTTTCCCTTGTTAACGTTTTCTAACTTAACCACTTGCCCTTCAGCCCCCAAGGACTGTTTTCTATGCCCAGGAGCACTACTTTTTTAGGTGATGTTCACTGATATCTTCGAACCACAGCGTGACTTGTCTCCCACAGTGGAAAACCTCTCCATGCTTCTTGAAGCTTTTTGATGGCTGATAACAGCATTTCTGATCACATAATCCACTGTAGGATCCCAGCAGCTCCACCACTGTGGATTTCAGTTTGGGATCCTTTGGGATCCTTTGGGATCCCCCTTCTATGTGACAGGCATCTCCTCCCTTCTCTCTGCCTCTCCAGGCCTCTGAATGTTGGTTGATTCATCTCACAGAGCAGCTTCATGCTGGAAGAAGCAGTGGCTCCCCAATGGCACCAAAGGATGCATATAATGTACAGATCTTGCCGTATTTCATTTCATCTGTAAAATGTGTCAGATCACATCCTTGTTTATTTGCACCTTCTCTCCTCATTCTGAGAGAAGTCTGAAGACTTTCTGAAAACTTCTGTGAACTCCAGGGGGCTGAAAATTTCAGTTTCACTCTCAGCTCCAAGTCCCTGCAACTTCAACCTCAAGAAGAGCATTTGCACCCCACATTCCACAGTGACTCTTTCCTTTCCGCCTCCAACAACCCAGATCCAGGCCCATTCTTTATTTTCCCCAGAATCAATCACACCAGACATTAATTTCAGAAGGAGACTTTCTTGAAAAAAACAAGACAAACATCGACCTCTGTGTTCCCACCGTATTCCATCATTCTTCAGCTGCCCGACTGCTGGAAACTCCACTCAGACTCCTTCTCTTCCAAGGCTTGGGCCTCTGCTAGGAGCCTTGGTCCCCCTGTCCCTGCAGGATGTAGGTAGAGCCAATTTTTAAAAAAACGAGTTACCTGCCCTTCTACAATTAACCTAGAAAATAAAAACAATACAAAAAAGAACAGAGTAAAATGAAGGCACCTGCATTCCTTACAGTCATACAATGACAGATGACGGCTACTATTACAGTCTCTGTCTCTCTGCCTGTCAAGTTCAGCAGGTCAGTCTCAGGCACAGTGCATGCAACCTCTCCCACCCATGAGACCCAACTCTGCACCTACTCCCACCTGCAGTTTTAATGGAATCTCGAGCTTGCAGACTGGTTTGTGATGACTTTGGTTCATGACACTCTCATTGGGCCATGACTGGTTTTTAATTTTATTTACTTGTTGAAATACTTATGAACCCACCACTAATTTTAAGAACTAAAACATCACCAATAAGCTACATCTACCTCTGTGGTCCCACCACATTTTATTCAGCCCTCTCCTTTATCTACCACCGCCCACCCCTGAGGAGTTCATCTTCTTGAATTTTGTGTTTATATATTGACTTAGTTTTAAAAGCTTTAACCCCAATTTTGGGTCAGGTCAAGAATAGGCAACCTGTTTTTTAAGAATAATGAGAAATGGAGGCTTTTCTTACTATATATCAGTGTGTAATGGAGCTGGAAAAACTTGGTTATCCATTCCCTCCACGCCAAACTCCTCCCCCTTCCCCATTCAAAGTCAGCTTCCACTTTTGAGCTGAGGTCATGGTCTTCCGGGAGTGGCCCCAGACAATGATTGAGTTTGACAATGGTGTATATGTAGGGCCTGTGTTCCTGCCCAATGAGGGACTCCCTTAATGGGAAACCAAATCTTGGGCATCTTTGTCCCAGAGCTCTTGCAAGTCGAGCAGAAACTGTTGTGTCTACATAATGACAGCTGTCCTTCTCCATTCCATTTCCCTCCCCTTCCTTTCATGGAATTACTGGCCAGTGAACCTATGTGCTCCCAGCTGTGTGTCAGCCTCTGCTTCTCAGAGAATTCCACCCACAGTCTGCAATGACATACCCCTCTGAGTGCTTCATAAGTGATTGTGGTCTGATGAACTGATGCCCAACTTGGCTGTCAGAACTGCTTTGTGCCTCTGCTTAGGGGCTCTAGGATTCTGCACGTGTCCTCTGAGAGTATGATTTGCAGGCCCCTGGGTGAGTAATAAACAGGAGAAACCCAGGCACCAGCAGTCAGAGGGTATATTTATGAGTTTTTGTTTCTCAGGGATGGCTTTAGGTCAAAGGCCACTGGCCTGCCTGGCACCAGGGCTATCCAAGCCATTGCAAAAGGTAAGAGTTCCTTCCTTTTTATGGCCAAGTAGTATATATAACCTTGTGCAAATGTACCACAAATTTTTTATCCACTCATCTACTGATGGGCACCTGGGCTGTTTCCTGATCTTGGCTATTGTGACAAATAATGCTGCAATGGACATTTGACACAGTGTTTCGGATTTCTTTGGATATATTCCCAAAAGTAGAACCGCTAGGTCAAAAGGTAGTCCCATTTTAATTTTTCTGAGGAAACTCCATACTGTTTCCCCAGTAGCTGCATCAGTCTGCATTCCCACCCACAGTGCACTAATGTCCTCTTCTTCACCAACATCTTCACCAACATTTATTTGTTAATTTATTGATGATAGTCATTCTGAGAGTGTGAGGTGGTTTCTCATTATGGCTTTAATTTGCATCTCTCTGATGATTAGTGATGTTAAGGATTTTTTCATATGTTTATTGGTTGTCTGTATGTTCTCTTCAGAGAAGTGTCTAGGTTCTTGTCCATTTTTAATTGGTTTATCTTCTTGGTGTTGAATTGTGTAAGCTCTTTATATATTTTGGAAATTATCCCTTTACCAGATATTCATTGGCAAATATGTAGTCCCATTCAGTGAGTTCCCTTTTCATTTTGTTGGTGGTCTCCTTTGCTGTGCAAAATCTTCAGTTTGATGTAGTCCTATTTGTTTATTTTTTCCTTCATTTCCCTTGCCTGAGGAGATAAATCAGAAAAAATATTGCTAAGAGATATGTCTGTGAGATTTTACTGCCTGTGTTTTCTTTCAGGAGTTTTATGTTTTGAGTCTTAGATATAAGTGTTTTATCCATTTTGAGTTTATTCTTGTATATGGTGTAAGAAGGTGGTCTAGTTTCATTTTCTAAATGTATTTGTACAATTTTCCCACCACCATTTATTGAAGAGACTGTCTTTACCCCATTATGTATTTTTGAGCCCTTTGTCAAATATTAATTGACCATAAAGGCATGGGTTAATTTCTGGGCTGTCTGTTCTGTTCCACTGGTCTACATGCCTATTCTTATGCCAATACCATGATGTTTTGATTACTATGGTCTTGTAGTATTGTTTGATATCAGGTAGTGTTTGTTCTTTCTCAACATTGTTACGCTATTTGAGGTATTTTGTGGTTCCATATAAATTCTGGAATAGTCATTCTAGATTTGTGAAATATGCCATTGTTTGTTTATTTTTTTTGTAAAGTCTGTGTATGGTACAATTTACACATCACTAAAGCCTCTTCCCTGGACAAGGAAGAATTTGTAATTAGCCCAATAATCTGATGCTATGTTGAATTACCAGTTCATTTGCTGTAAAATTTGCGGAATAGTTTAAAATTTTGAGAAAAGTTAAAAAGTAGACAATATACAGAATTTTATAGTTTAGTAAAAAATTTTTAAAAGCCCATTTAACTGATGTTCTTTCCCTGTAAAATGAATGCAAATATATTAATATTTTTATTTGTTGTAGTTGTTTTTGAGGTATTTCTGTATATTTTGACAGATCTGGTAAAACAGAATTGTATATTATTCACTGATGCTGTTTTTAAATATATTTTATTGATTATGCCATTACAGTTGTCCCATTTCCCCCCTTCATTCTCCTCCACCCTGAACACCTACTCGTCCCATTCCTTGCCTTTAGTTCATGTCCATGTGTCACAAGTTCTTTAGATTCTATATTTCCCACACTATTCTTGTCCTTCTCCCTGTCTATTTTCTACCTACCATCTATGCTACTTATTCTCTGCACCTTCTCCCCCCTTCTCCTCCTCCCACTCCCCTGTTGCTAACCTCCATGTGATCTCCATTTCTATAGTTCCACTCCTGATCTAGCTGTCCCCTTAGTTTGCTTTTGTTTTAGATGTGGTTGTAAATAACTGTGAGTTTGCTGTCCTTTCACTGTTTGTATTTTGTTTCTTCTTTTTCTTAGATAAGTCCCTCTAACATTTCATATAATAAGGGCTTGGTGATGATGAACTCCTTGAACTTGACCTTATCTGAGAAGCACTTTATCTGCCCTTCCATTCTAAATGAAAGCTTTGCTGGATAGAGCAATCTTGGATGTAGGTCCTTGCATCATGACTTAGAATACTTTTTTCCAGCCCCTTCTTACCTGCAAGGTCTCTTTTGAGAAGTCAGCTGACAGTCTGATGGGAACTCCTTTGTAGGTGACTGTCCCCTTATCTCTTGCTGCTTCTAAGAGTCTCTCCTTTATTTTAATCTTGGCTAATGTAATTATGATGTGCCTTGGTGTGTTCCTTCTTGGGTCCAACTTCCTTGGGACTCTGAGCTTCCTGGACTTTCTGGAAGTCTATTTCCTTTGCCAGATTGGGGAAGTTCTCCTTTATTATTTGTTGAAATAAGTTTTCCGCTCATGGCTGTTCCTCTTCCCCTTCTGGTACCCCTATAATTTGGATGTTGGGACATTTAAAGATACCCTGAATATTTCTAAGCCTTTCCTAATTTCTTTGAATTCTTGCTTCTTCATTCTCTTCTGTGTGGTCATTTCTTTATTCCTTCTAGTTCACTCCATTGATTTTAGTCCCAGATTTGTTTACATCACTATTGGTTCCCTGTGAAATTTGCTTCATTTCACTTAGTGTAGCCTTCATTTTTCCATCTAATTTGCGACTAAAATCAATTAGTTCTGTGAGCATCCTGATCACCAGTGTTTTGAACTGTGCATCCGATAGGTTGGCTATCTCTTGGTCACTTAGAAGTATTGGCTCTGGGGCTTTGAGCTGTTCTTCTGCTTGAGCCATAATGTTTTGGTCTGTTCACACCTGTTATGTATGAGGGGCAAAAGCTTAGGTGTTCGCTGAGGCAGGTCAGCCCAGTAGCTGGGTTGTGACTGGGGACAGGGTCAGAGAGGGAGCTATGGTATTTTTTTCCACTCTCTCTTGGATTTTGGTCCCCTCTGCCACTTTCCACAAGCAAATTGGGCCCTTCTGGTGTTGGTTCCTGGGTGGGTGGGCTTGTGTTCTTTCTAGGACCCCGTGGGTCTCCCCAACGAACTCTCCTGTGGGGCTAGGAACCTCTCCCGGCACCTCAGCCCCCGAAAGTTTTTCCAATCAGTGCTTTTAGGCTTTATTTCCCGTCGCTGGGGCCCTGGGTTGCATGATCTGTCTCACTGACTGTTTTTAAAATTGCCTGGTTTCTCTGCACGCAAATGTGTGTCCGCAGTCAGCCAGCTGGCCGCCTTGCGAGCCTTACTGGGTTTCCATCTGCGCCCTCCGGGGTCACTAATCACCACCTTCTCCTGCTGGGACCCCTCTCCGCTGCCAACTTCGCCCCTCTTACCGGTCTGGATGAATGGTTCGTTGATGTTGGACTTTGGTACAGTTCAGTTTTCTATCTGTACTGGTTGTGTTTTTTGTTTCTAAATCTTTATTGTCTTTAAATATGGCTGCGAAAGGAGATGCAGTATTTTCACCTACACCTCCATCTTGGCCAGAAGTCCTGCCATTGGTGTTTTAGTAGGAATTGTGTTGAATCTGTAGATTGTTTTGGGTAGTAGGGACATTTTTATAATGTTGATTTTACCTACCCATGAATGTGGTATGTGCTTCAACTTATTGATATCTTCTTCAAATTCTTTCTTCAGCATTCTATACTTTTCTGAGTACAGGTCTTCTACCTTCTTGGTTAAATTTGTGCTCTTCAGGCCAAACACAGATCCACTATGAGAATGACTGAGGGTCCCCACCAGTAACCTATACCTCAGCTACCCTCTGTAATTATCGTCATTTGTTTTATTAGGAGGAATCATGTGAAACTGTCATTTTTGCATGTCAAAAAGAAGTGAAATACTAGCAATTGTGTTTGGTTCCACTAATATATAGAATTGAATACGGGTTTCCCCTAGCCTTCATTCCTGGAGTGCCTCCTGCAGGCCAAGCATCAGACAGAAGTGCATTATCTGTGCATTACTGTGCATTATCGGATTCTCTTCTCACAGCAACCCAAAGAGTATGCACAGTTATCATCTCTATTTTTCAAATGAATAAAGAGGGCACAATTGAGTAATGTGCCTGGGGAGAAAGGTGGACCCCAGACCTACACCTGTCTGACCTACAAACCTGTGTTCTTGACCCTTGCACAGACTGCACTGCCCCCCCCCCCCAAGTCCTCTGTGTGGCCTCTGGGGGTGGGGAGTGGAGTTAGGGACTGGACATTTGAGATAAAGGACTGTTGGGAGAGCTCTGGACTGTGATCCCTACGTCACCATCAGGCTCAGATACAGACTTAGTGTGATCCAGATCTCATACAATTTTGGGACCCTCTTTAGGAAAAATAGTTTTTAAAAATTCTACTTTTTTCACATTTTGCATAAATAGAGGTCCATACAAACATTTTGCTAAGGTCTTTTCACTGTCCTTAGAAGGGACTTGTGCAAGGGAGGGTGCTGGAGCTTAAGCTTCATTGTCAAGGCTTGGTGCCCAGAGGGACTGGGCAGGAGGCAGCTGCCTTCACAAAACAGGCCCTGAGAGAAGGCTATGGTCTGGTACAATCGAGAAGAGTCTAGTACACCGTCAAGTTCCACCCAGGACTCAGGGAAATTTGCATAAGTGGAGGTGGCCTGTGCCTCTTCCACAGGACAGACTCTGAAATGGTGGGCCAGGGTCCGTGGGGTGTTAGCAGGGGGAAAAACCTTTTGGCATTTTTTTTGGCTGAGAGCACCGCAGCTCCCACTTATGGCCACTAGGGGGAGATGCTCGTCTGGGAACTGTTTGTGAAGGGTTTCAGGCTCCCAGTCCCACTTGCCTGGGGCTCAGGGCCCCTGGGCCAATCAGCATGGTGATCCTCACAGGTGCGCTGATGAGAGCTCTGCCTGCTGTGGCCTCTGCTTTCAAGGATCATCTCACAGGAGGAGTGGGTACAGCAGTTGGAGGATACCTGTGGCTTCCACTGGGATTACACTGTCAAAGTTTCAGAAATAGCCACAGTAAAAACCAATGAATCACTGAAGTAGTGATTATTAAAAATGTACTGTGTACCCACCCAAAAGTTTGCAAACCCGGAACACTCAAACCACAACCTAGAATGAGACTCCGAGGAACACTGGCACAAAGCAGCTTCTACAGTGAGAAGGCAGTGCTTCACAGTGACTGGGAATTGAGCTAAATTCACGACTAAGCTGGTTTTGTCTGCCCAGGAAACCTCGGGGTTGGTATCCATTTAACAATACTAAGGAGGAAACTTGTCTCCCCTCAGGACCCACTGACCCTTTAGAAAATTCCGTAAGTTCAAAGCTTAAACTACTTCAACAGGAAATTTAATTAATGTTTAACTCAAGTTTAAGAACAGTTAGCATGAAACTATTGTGTAGGAATCTCTGGGTTCTGTGCTGTAATTTGGAGAGGAAGACTGCCAAACTCCCCACTGGTCTCTCCTCACAGGGGTGGACTCCTGGAACCCAGGGCTGGTCTTTGCTTATCTGATAACCCCTGACCCAGCACACTGAGTTCTCCATCAGAGTTTCTGGGATGAACAAGCGACCAGGGAAAGAAGGGGCCAGAAAATGGGAAAAGAGGAAATAATGAGATAGAGAGAGACTGACTGGAGCTTATTTAAATGAACTTTGTCTCATCTTTGAAGGAATTTAGGAATAAAGCAGAGAGGGAGATATGAAGATAAATAAGTAGATATTGTTATTCCTGGGTAACTCGTTTTCTTGTGAAAAAGACGGATATGACAGTAAATATGGTATTGGGCAAAGCACAAGGCCCTCCTGGGAAAAGGGCCCAGCCTGTAGCTGCCAAGGCCTCCTGCTGTTAGGCGGGTTCCTTACTTGATTCTTGGTCCTTTGCAGGTGACATGTTAGAGTGTTTATTTACATGTCTTGTTGACCTTAAAAAACAAATGAGCCATTTATTTTACCAGCAAAATGTTTTTTTTTAAATTTCTGTTTTTGGAATATAGGTTTTTTGGGAATAGCAGAGGAATTGCGATTGAGAACACATTCTAGCAAATCACAGGCAAGTCCCTAGAACAGGGGAGAGGGGCTTCTCTTATAGATGATAAAGAAAAAGTTGGGAGGGGTCTGGAGAGGTCAAGATGTTGATGGCTTCTCATCAAATGATGTGGCAGTTTTGCATTGCTGGGCTGTAACCAGGATCCCAAATGGAAGGCAACCAGCTAAAAAGTTCAAGTGACCATTCAGGTGTTTTGCTGGACAAGGGGAAATTGTTCCTTCCTCCTGCTGTGGTATGTCCTCCCATTTGGGGCCTGGGTGGCTGTGAGTGAGAGCTCCCCTTTAGGGCTTCTTGACTCCGTTTTAAATGGGGTTTCCTTTGTTTTTAATTCTTTCAGTGGAACCTTTTGACAATCTCTTATCCCCAGCATCTTGAACTTGCATGATGGTGATGTAAGTATGTCTTGGTGTAGTTATTTTTAACTCTTTTTTTGTGGGATCTTGGTTGGAAGACAAATGTTTTTCAGCTCTAGGAAATTTTTTATTAGATTTTTGAGCATATACCTTTTTTGGACTATAAGACACACCTCTCCCCCTGAAATTTGGGTGGAATAATGGTTGTTAATGCTGCTGTTGAGTTCTGTTTACATTTACATTAGTGAAATATTATGTGATTTATGTTATTAAATATTTTACCACATTCTTCGCTTCAAAATTTTTTTCCTATTTTCCTGCTCCAAAACCTAGGTGTGTCTTATGGTCTGAAAAATATGGCACCTCTTGCTCTTCACCCCCAATATGTTTCTGTACCTAGTTTCTAGGATTTCTATTAATCAGATGTTGGCGTCCTGGTGTAGGGCCCGCTATAGCTTATCTCTTCAGTTACATTTTCTATTTTTCTTTTTACTATACATATCTTTGAGTTTTTATAAGAGTTTATTTGAGCCAAACTGACAACATACACCAGGTAGCAAATTCTCAAATACTCTTTAATTTTTGATCTACTGATCCTTCTATTGAATTTTTTTCAGTGATCATATTTTTAATTTTTAAGCATGCTTGCTATCTTGTTCATTGAATTTTCTGGTTCTAGAGCGTACTGTATTTTCATGCTTGTAGTAGTTTCTCAAAGTTAACTGAAGATTCTATATGTATATTTTAAAGGTTTCTCTTATTTCCTAGTTATCCTTGTTGTCTCTAAGGTCATTTTGGCTGTTTTATTTTTCTCTGAATTTTTTTAGTTTCAAAAGTGTTCAAACTTACATATAAGTTGAGAGTATTGCACTGAATATGCACATATCCTTTCCCTAATCATCAATCAACTTTTCGCTTCCTTTGCTTTCTTTCTCTCTTTCTAGTTTTTTTTCTGAATCATTTGAAGGTAATGGCAGATATTGTGACATTTTACTCCTAAATACTTCTCCTATATACTTCTTACAGTATATATCCTGTAAGAATAGTAAGAATAAGGACATTCTCTTGCATAGCATAAGATCATTACCACACTCCAAACGCTTAACATTAGTTCAATAATATATCTAATTTTAAGTTTGTATTTAAATTTTCCCATTTATGCCCAAACTTGCTTTAATATCTTCTTCATTTCTGATCCAGGATCGGATCAAGAGTCACATATTGCAGTTACCATATTTTTTGGACCATAAGATTCACCTAGGTTTTAGAGCAGGAAAATGGGAAAAAAATTTGAAGCAAAAAATGTGGTAAAATATTTAATAACATAAATCACATAATATTTCACCAATGTAAATGTAAACAGAACTCAGTAGTAGCATCAACGACCATTATTCCTCCCAAATTTTGGGGGGGTGCATCTTATAGTCCCAAAACACAGTAGTTATTATGTTTCCTTATTTAACCTAGAACGGTTTCCTGTTAATTCTTTTTGAGGCAGTTTTTCATCATGCTGACTTCTTTTTTTTGAAAATTATATTATTGATTATGCTATTATAGCTGTCCTGAGTTTTCCCCCTTTTGCCCCTCTCCACCTAGCACCCCACTTCTTCAGGCAATGACCCCACCATTGTTCATTTTTATGGGTCATGTGTATAAGTTTTCTGCCTACTCCATTTCTGGACTTTACATTCCCATGGCTCTTCTGTGGCTTCTTATTTGTACTTCTCAATCCCCTTACCTCTTCATCTATTCTCTCCTATCTCCCCAGTTTTCCCAATATCTTTATAAAGATACCTTATACATTTGTCTAGTTTCATAGTTATTTATGACAAGAGGGTTAATATTTTGTCATGGCCTTAAGAGTTGGAAAATTTATTTATTTTTTATCTATTTATCTGTCTTCACCTGAGGACATACTTATTGATTATTTTTAGAAAGAGAGGAAGGGAGGAAGAGAGAGAGAGAGAGTGTGAGAGAGAGAGAGAGAAAGAAAAACTTTGATGTGAGAGAAAAACATTAATCAATTGCCTGCCTCCTGTACATGCCCCGACTGGGGACTGAACATGAAACCCAGGCATATGCCCTGAGTAGGAATCAAATCTGAGACCTTTCAGTTAACAGGATGATTCTCCAGCCAACTGAGCCACGCTGGTCAGGCCCTGTTGGAAAATTTAAATGCCAAATACAATTTCTTAAAAAGAAAGCACACTTTAAAAATATGTTCTATTGATTATGTTATTACAGTTGTCCCATTTTTTCTCCTCTGTCCCCCTCTGCCAAGTACCCCCATTTCCTCCAGCAATCTGCTCATTAGGTCATGTCCGTGGATCATGTATATGAGTTTTTTTGCTTCTCCATTTCTATACTATTACTAACATCCCCTTGTCTATTTTGTACCTACCAATTATGTTCTTATTCCCCATACCTTTTTCTAGCTGTGAATTTGTTGCCATTTTAATGTTCATAGTTTTGATCTTCTTTTTCTTAAATAAGTCCCTTTAACATTTCATGTAATAATGGCTGGGTGATGATGAACAGCTTTAGCTCTACCTTGTCTGGGAAGCACTTTATCTTCCCTTCCACTCTGAGTAATAGCTTTGCTGGGTAGAGTAATCTTGGATGTAGGTCCTTGCTTTTCATCACTTTGAGTACTTCTTGTCTGTTTCTGGTGGTCTGCAAATTTTCTTTTGAGAAATCAGCTGATATTCTTATGGGACTCCTTTGTAGGTAATTCTCTGCTTTTATAATAGAAAACAGGGTATTCTACTGGATTGGATTTGAGTGTAAATGAAAAAGAAGCATCAAGATTCAAGGTTTTTGGCCTAAGTAACAGAAAAATAGAGTTGGCATTACCTGAAGACTGCAGAATGAGCAGATTTGGGGCATGGGGTTAAAATCAGGAATTCTTTTTTTTTAAAAGTTCAACATACTTTTTGGAATTCAAGGAGGAGTTCAAGACTGAAGATATGAGTTTGGAAATTTTCAGCATGTGAATATATTTAATAGTTTAGCATTGGGTGAGACTGCCAACTGGGTGAAGAAGTACCATGGAAAACTCCTAGGTGAAGAAATGGAAGATGAAGCATTGGAGGGTTAAGAAGTAACAGCCAGGGAGGAAGGAAAACCCAGAGGTAGTCAGGTAGAGAGTAATTCCACCAGTATTTCCAGGTGGAAGGGATGATCACCTGCACTAGATGCTGTTGATAGGTCTTGTAAAATGAGAACAGAGGAGTGATCGTTGGATTTTGCAACATGGAAGTCACTGGTGACCTTGCTCAAAGACATTTTTTGTACTGTAGTAAGGGCAAAAGCCTGAGTGAAGTGTATTCAGTAGAAAACTGGAGGACAGGGATTCGAGACAATGAATACACATAATACTTTCAAGTGGCTTTTCTATGAAGGGGAGCAAAGAAATGGAATGGTAGCTGGAGAGGAAAGAAGGGCCAAGAAAGAGGTTTTCTGATGATATGCTCACGGGAAAAACTCAGCAGAGAGGGAAAATCTGGTGATGTGTGAGAGAGAGAGGGTAGAATTACGAGAGAGATGTCCTTGAGCAGGTAAGCGGTTGGCTTTAGGTAGGACCACATGGTTTATCTGTAGTCAAAGAAGGGATACAAATATGGTGGCACAGATGTGGTGGGTGGGGTGATGTGGTGGCAAAAGTCGAGGACCATTTCATTTGGACAGATTTTATGTCCTCAGTAAAGCAGGATGCAAGACCACAAGTGAGAGTGAGGATAGAGAAGGTGTTAGGGGTTTGAGGGGAAAATAGGTGTAAAAATCATTTAGTATGAATTAGATGGTTACTTAGCTAGAGTAGAGCTGAACTTAAGGCTCATGGTCATGAATCTAAAGTGAAAACATTCAGTAGTTTTGCATCTTTTTTCCTAGCCAGATTTGGGTGCAGGAGGAGGTGTAGAGGAGGCAAAGGGCTGGATTTAACCTGATTTGTAGTTCTTCCAAGAGAGTTCCATGAAGTGAAAGAAGGGCAAAGGAATTAAGATTTGGTCAATAGAGTAATAATAGTAATTGGCTGAGAAAATTAAATTTGGCAAGAAGAGAAGAGGGGTGGAGGGACTGGGGAAGGTAGAAGGATCCGTGGATCTTAGGTTCTTGTGAGGCAAAACATTGCTGGAGTTTGAGTAATGGGGGAGTGAACTAAAAAGATAGAAGATGATGGCAGAAACTGGGGTGTGTGATTGAGATCGCTGGCCTGTGGAGTGGTCATGGAGTATGTGGTGGAGGAAGAGGGGAGAACAGCATCAGATACTGGGGATCCAGGGTGTTGGAAGGATACTTGCTAACTCCTCTTGTTCAGGATTTCAAGGGGTGTGTGTGTATGTGTGTGTTTCAGCAAGAAAATAGCCTTTTTTAAATTATTGTGGTAAAAATATAAAATCCTTTAAATATGTATAGCCCACAACTGTCATATAGCAAAAGGATAGCCATTCTTGCAAGAACTACTTGAGGTTGAAATGTTGGTTGGTGTTCCTTGTGCAAGTGCCCAGATAACTCTTAGAAATGTGGGCCTGAAATATAGGAGTAGAGATGGAAATCTGGGGAATACCTTAATAACACGAAAAATTGAAACAATGTGAACAGATAAGATTGTCCGGAGAGAATGTGTACAGTAAGAAGAGAACCAAAGACTGGACTTTTGGGAGAACCCATATTTACAAGGCAGTAGGAACCAAAAGAGCTAATGATAAGGATAGAGCAGAAATGTAGGAAAAGTGTCTAGAAGACACAGGGAGAGATGAATTTTCAGAGCAAGGGAGTAGTCAAGAGGGACAAGCAGTGCAGAGCATCTGGTAGGATCACATACAAGAAGCTAGGCTGGGCTGGGTAGAGGGTGGCTGGTGAGGACGTGGAGACAAGGCAAATGGATTGTTCTCTGGCAGTTTAGGGGCAAGGGACAAAGAAAGGGACTGAGGGCAATCTATGCAAGGAGAAAGAATCCATGAAAATGAAGAGAGGAAGGAGACAGGGCATATTTGAAGCAAGTTCTGAAAGTGAGTCTGAAGCACAGGGGAGGGAGAAATCTAAACAAGAAGGAACAGTTTCTTTCGAGACAGAAAATAAAGCAGAGACCCTGAGTCAAGAGAGGGAAGGTTTTTGACGGGGGGGAGGCAAGTCAAAACTCTCACACTAATAATGTTTATAGCCAAATTTGTGGTTTTGCTATAACCATGACAGGTTTTTTGAGCAACAACCTTATTCCTTATTTTTGTTCATCTGCCACTCCCCACCCCACCTCCAAGCTTCTTATGTTTTTCTCCTTTAATGGCTCATCAATTCCTTCCTGTCCACTAAATGTGTCACATTGCAGCTACCTGTCCCTTAGAATACCTCCTTTCCCTCTCCATTGTCTTGGTCATGGCCAAATAAATGTTTTCTCCTCTTAGGACAAGGGCAGCTTTACTACTTACCCATTTAATTACCAAAACTTTTATTATTTTTACCTCTTTAGATGGGGCATCTGTTAAATGTTTTTACACTCCCCTACAAAAGTGGAGACTCTAGCTGGCCACCAAAGCCCACTCACTCCTTCTTCCTTAGTAACGGAAACTGGATACATAGCTGCCCAGTTTTTTTTGCAGTCATTAGGTGTGGCCATGCAAATTATCTTGGTTTCCTCCAAAGCAGAGATTGAGATATAGGCTTTCATGTGGCAATTTGTTTAGGAATGTGATTGCAGGGAGCAAGAGTGAAGAACAAAAAAGTGAAACAGGGAAGGAACGATGTTTGTGAGTTGACCACTGCTATTCATGACTGGTGCTCCAGCTAGAAGGCTTTTGGATAAGCTTCATGATTGCAAATTCAGAGCTGTCTGCTTGAGGGATTAAAGAGGAAGAATTTATCCTCTATTTTCTATCCTTCATTGATCTAAGCCTTAGGTTGTAATAATAGCACCATAAGCCTTAAATCCCCCTATATTTTGGGTTGCATATATACAAGTGCCAACAGCATCAAGATGGAGCTAGACATATATAGCCCTGGCCCCAAAGCAAGGCAATGTCAGGTTGCACTGGCAAGAACTGCTTAAAAAGTCTGTGCAAAACTGGTTGCCAAAGCACTGGCTGGAGTAAGAGGTGTGGCCAAGAGGATCTGAAGGGTGCACAAGAGGGCCCTCTGAATCACTCAGATTTGTTCTTGCCTTTTCTAAGTCCAGTCCACCACAGAGTCTCAATCCAGAAGGTGGTTGGCTACAATCTCTGCAAGAATGTAGTACAAGGGTGTTAGTAGAACAAGCTGTGGTCCTCATTGTTGCAGCTGTCCCAAAGCTGAAACTGGCATTTATCATCTCCTCCCATCACCAGTATGGATTGTCTTCTCTATCAGTCAGCACTTTGGTTGGTGTGGTTTGGTTGCCTGGTGGGGAGACCTTTATCCCAATGGATCTGAACCTTAGCTTTTTTGACCTTGCTGGGCAGTGGTTGCAGTAGTTGCCTGTGTATGGTTATTACTGAGCATGGGACCTCTGAATTTTGATCAAAGTCTTTTGTGCCACCAAATGGCAATAGTAGCTCTTCATGGAAATCAGAATCAATTATCACCCCCCAGTGAATAATCTTGGCTTCTTTGTCCATTGGCATAGAATTTCAAAGAGTCCAGGTGGTAGGTATAGCTTCAAGTTCCCTAGACCCCTTCTATGTTAGGTATTTTCTCCTTCTGCCCCCCACTACAGGTGCCGAGTCTTCTAATGCAACCAAGGATAAGGCTGTTGGTACAGGAAGCACAAAGTCTGAAAGTGTGCCACTGGGAGGAAGGGTGGGAAGGGTTGAGCCTACTTCTGACTCTTGGTTCCTGGACCCAAGTCAAACAGCAACTGAAGAAACAACACTGTCTATCACCCATTGGCCAGTGCCTGTACCTCATCTTAGACGATGCACCTCAACCCCACAGAGTGGTGTCTCCAAGCTGGTGCTGTAAATGAGACTTTAACAGGCCATCCCAATGTTCTCTTAGGCTGTTTGTTTCTGGGTGCTGAAGAACACAGTAGGATCCGTAGATCCTATGTCCATTTCACACTCCCTTTGTCATAAGATGGGTTCCTTGTTCTGAAGTAGTGATGTCTGATACATCATGCTAGGAGGGAAGGAGTTCTGTAAGCCTGACAATGGCAGTGCTGGTGGAAGAACTGTGGGCAGGGCAGGAAATCAGAGAAGGTGCACTGCTACCCTGTGTGTGGCAAAGGACAGTAAGGTAGAAATAGTATGATTGTTCTGTGGCCACTGGAAGTCTGGCCCAAGTTCTCTGTGTCATACATTTGCTCAGTGGGCTTTCTCTTCAGGACCTTGAGAAAGATGGCCCACAGAGGACTCATTGCCAGAGCTTCAGGCTCACTCACCTGGGCAGGTCTACCACCTGTGGCTTCACAGGCTGAATGCTGTACCACATTAGGGAGTGCCATTTGCAAAAGTATGACGAGCATGGCCCCACCTGGAGTTGTGCTGTGCAGAGATCCTGCATAATCACATCACGTTTCAGCACTGGACACTCAAGTGTGTGCTGGGGAACAGTGCCACAGGTAATGCTAAGTAAACCCCTACTATTTACCTAATCAAAGGGTCTAGACAGAGTGTGGGTGTTAAAATGTGGCCTTGCCCTGAATCTCCCGAGGTCCAGCTACTCCTGCTCACATCTAAAAGCCTCTAGGCCTTCTTGCATTCCTTCACCCATTTCTCTGTCCCTGCTTGGGAGGCATGACAATTCTCATTCTCTTCTGTTTTCC
Source organism: Sturnira hondurensis (assembly GCF_014824575.4). NCBI lineage: Eukaryota > Metazoa > Chordata > Mammalia > Chiroptera > Phyllostomidae > Sturnira > Sturnira hondurensis. The sequence goes on along the minus strand of NW_028091847.1, from coordinate 1,877,795 downwards.
CTGTGATGTGAATGTTGGACCTATTGAAGTTGTCCCAGAGACTCCTTACACTATCCTTCCTTGTTTGGATTCTCTTTTCTTCCTGTTGTTCTGATTGCTTGCTTTTTGCTTTCTTATGTTCCAAATCATTGATCTGATTCTTGGCTTCATCCACTCTACTCTGATTCCCCGTAAATTTTTCTTTACTTCAATTAGTGTGTTCTGCATTTCTGACTGAATCTTCTTTATGCTCTTGAGGTCCTCACTAGGTTCCTTGAGCATCCTCATAACCAGTGTTTTGAACTCTGCATCTGATAGATTGCTTATCCCCCTTTTGTTTAGTTCTTTTTCTGGAGTTTTGATCTGTTGTTTCATCTGGGCCATGATTCTTTGTTTCCTCATTTGGCAGTCTCCCTGCATTTGTTTCTATGTATGAGCTAGATCTGCTATGACTCTCTGTCTTGGTAGCATGACCTAATATAGTTGGTGTCCTATAGGGTCCAGTGACACAGCCTCCCCTGTCTCCCAATCTGTGTACTCAAGATGCACCCTCTGGGTGGGCTAAATACACTCTCCTCTTGTAGTTGAGCCTTTATTGTTGCTGGTGGGTCAATGGGAGGGATTTACCCAGGCCAGTGAGCTGCAAGGACTGGCTGTGACCACTGACTATCAACCTCCACCCTCTATGGAGGATCAGTTGTCCAGGGGCAGCAGGGTATTGGTGCTCTGGTGTGGTGTGTAGCTCTCTACTGGGTGCACTGGCTCTGGAGTTTCCCCAGTGCAGGCTAGGGTCAGCCACCACCCGTGTTCTGCTCTGGGCCACCCTGCTTGAGCTACAAAGCAATCTGAGGTGACTGCTACTTGTGCTGGGCTTGAAGATTCCAAGGTGGCTTCAAGCCAAGCTATGAGTCTAGGCTGGTGGCTGCTAGTGCTGGGCCTGGGACCACTTAGCCAGACAGACAGGGGCTTGAGGCTCACTGAGAATGACAGTTGCTTGTTTGAGAGAATTAAGGGAGTTATGAAGTATGAGTCAAAACTAGCCATTCAGAGGGAAAAGCCACTGTTAACAGTTTGGGTGGGCTTGTAAGTTGGGTGGGTGGAGCCTCAGGGAATTACCAGGCCAAACAGTGTTGGCCTGGTTAATGGAGTGTCAGATATGGCACTCGCCTGCCAGCTCTGTGTCTCTGTGGTGGGGGGATGTTCAGAAAAGGACAATAGCCTCCGCCTGCCTTTTTGTCTGGGAGAAGGCTGTCCCCCAGCTTTTGTCTTGATACCAGGCTGTTCAGTTCTTCCCTGTATGCCAATGGTGCCTTTCAAACTGCTACCCCAAGGCTGGAGACCAGAGGGAGTGAGTGAGTAAGCCCATATGTGGGTTCTTTAAGAGGAACTGCTTGCGAATCCAGCAGTTTCTTCCACCAAATCAATCTCCACTTGTTTTTGCAGCCAGAAATTATGGAGACTTATCTTCCTGGCACTGGAACCCTGGGCTCAGACCCCGGTGAGGGATGGGATCCCCTGCTCCAGAGGTGATCCTCTGAATTTTTATCATCCCCATGGGTGTGGGACTAGCCTGTTCTGGGTCTACACTCCTCTTACCATTTTGGATGGGTGTGGTTTCTTTAATTCTGCAGTTCTCAGACTTCCATTCAACTAGATTTCTGAAGGTTCTGAGTAATAGTTGTTCTATAGTTCAATTGCAATATTGATGTTGTTGTGCAAGGAGGAGAGCTGTGTTTACTTACACATCCTTCTTGACTGGCTGTTTTTGTACTTTTTAATGGAGGTATAATTTACAAGCAATTAAGTACACCAGTCTTAAGGGTGCTGCTTGACAAATTATTGCATATGTATAACCCCATGTGAAATCTCCCCAGATAAAGAGAAAACATTCTGAGCACCCCAGAGGACCCCCTCCCAATCAACATAGAAATTCCCACTATTCTGACTCCTATCATGGTAGATTGGTTTCTCTGAGTTTGAATTTCATATGTATGGACAATATCTTCTTGTTGTTGAGATTAAAAAAAATTGTTGTCTCTGTGAGATTCATTCATGTTATGATAAGTAGTGAAGCCAGAGGATGTTTAAGCAAAAAGGCCAAACAAGCCAAAGCAAGCAAACAAACAAACAAAATCAGCCATGATGCTTACAGGACTATTTCCTGTGAAGACACAGCTGGTTACAAGCATATCTATGTACCTACTTTCCATGATGTAGATGTGAATGTTTCTCCCGGTCATCAGTCTACCATTACTCTACTGGCTGGGTGATGCTTTATTGCATGGGTCCAACCAGCTCAGGTAAAAAGGAAATAAACCTCTGAACTGAGAGATGCCACCCAGTGGGTGGGGCAGGACAGGCTTTGAATCATTTGAGTCCCTGCCGAGCCCTCAGAGTCTGGGTTTGGCAAAGTGATCATGGAAAGGACCTCAGGGAGCCATTCAATGGACAGGACAGGGCTAGAGCACAGTGGGCCAGTGTCCACAGAAGGGCTAGACTTGGGGCATGCTGGAGGGGCTGTGAGCCCAGTACTCCTGGTAAGCCCTGGTAAGCCCTGTATGTGACTCAGAGGTGAACAGGTGACAGGCCCCCACTTTAGTTCCACAAATTACCAGATTGGAGGTGTGGGAGTGAATGAGTGGGGTGGGGACGGGATTAAGAAACTGGTTGGACCTTTTCCCTCTGTCCAGGGATTGGGCACCTAGAGCTGTGGGGGGCTCAGCAGGGGATGTAGGGAGCTTTGGTTTCAAGAAAGGAGTTTATTGGAAGGAGACTGACATCTTTCACAAGCCTAAGGACAGGAGTATTTGAGCACTGCAAAGGCGGGGGCCAAATGTCTTTTTCTCCTTTTGTGTTCCTGCCCTGCTCCCCCACCACCCTGGCTCTGCAAGGTCTCTCCCCTTTGCTTCTCTGTACCTGCTTCTACATGCCCTTCCCTTGGTTTTCTCTACCACATGGCCAATGAAATTTGGCTCTTTCAGCCTTATTCTCTGAGACTGCCAGGTAAAGGGCCCCTGGAGTCTATCCCAGTCTCAAGAGAGAGTAGCCAGTTGATAAACATCTGTTCCCTCACACCCATGCTTTGGGTCCTCTAGGATTCAGGCCACAGGGATGATGGGCAACCAGGTGCCGTCACGGCCTCTGGGGTTGTAGAAGAGGGGTCTTTAAGAAGAGAGCATGGTTAGGAGAAGTGATGGGTGGCGGTAATGCCCAGGCAAAGAAGAACAGGAACGTCTGGCCCTGAGAAAATAGTCCTGTGGAGTTCCCATCCAGAGCGACCTCTGCACTGGCTGTGTTTGAGCGAGAATCTGAGGGCTTCATCTCACCCTGGAATGGGATGACAGTGGCTGTGGGGAAAGAACCGGTAGCTGTGATTTCTTGCTGATGGGAACTAGGTAGGAGGACAATTGGAAACCTGCCAGTTCCATTTCTGGGGAAGGAGTGTTAGGCAAAGAAACAGGAAAGTCCCAAGGTGTCAAAACTGAGTCCTCTGGGGGCAGGGGAGGGGCAGAAGTTTTGGAGTCATATGAAACAGGATTGAATTAGCTTTCATTTGTTATGCTGTGTGTAACATTGGGCAAGTCACTTAATGCTCCTGACACCAGTTTCCTCATCCAAACATTGAAATAGTAACACATCCAGCAAGGTGGGTACCATTAGAGATAACAACTGCATGGGTTACAGTGCTCTAGAAGCTAATCATTGTCATTGTTTACACACTCACACACACACACACCCACACACACACACACACTAACAAACAGGAGAGAAGGTGAGTGCCTGCGTGGGCCCCCCAATTGCTTGGGAGGTGCTGCCACAGGCATCAGGCAGTGCAGGCTCAGGACTGGGGACCTGGGGCCTCACCCCGAAGTTTGAGACCTCAAATTAGTGATGGACTCAAAACACAAAACAGAAACTCCACAGCAGAAACTGACAAAGGTAAAGTCCTCTGCCACTCAACTAACTCATAAATGACAACTGAAATTGCTCTTAGCTATAAACTCTACAAGAGTCATACAGGCCATAGTATGTTGGCATCAGAGGGCCTAGCTTTGTATTTTGGCTCCAACACTTAACCAGCTGTGTGGTTTTGGGCAAGTCACCAAACCCCTCTGAGCTTGTTCCTCATGTGTAAGAGGAATAATTTACAAAAGACAGGCCAGTTCCCAGCGGGGGACACACGGGAGGCAACTATACATTGATGTTTCTCTCCTTCTCTACTTCCCTTCCTCTCTAAAGCTAAATAAATAAAATCTTTAAAAAAAAGAAACTTCCACCAGGATGGAGGTGTAGGTGGAAACACTGTGCCTCCTCTCACAACCAAGTTTAAAGTCAACAAAGTTTCAGTAACAAAAATGCAGGCAAACACAGAAAATTGAACTATATGGAAGTCTGACAACAACGAACCATTCAACTGGACCAGTAAGAGGGGTGGAGCCAGCAGCAGAGCAGGGTCGGTAGGAAAGATCTCCGGAACCAGGCATGCAGGCAGCCGTGGGCGGATCCCAGGTGTGGGGTAGCAACAGGCGGACCCAGTAAGGGTGAAAGGCGGCAAGCTGACTGCGGTCACATTCTAGCGCAGATAAACAAGCGAAGGAGCGAGCAGTGAGACAGACCTCGCAGGCCCTAGCAGTGGGAAGCAGCAGAGGGGACCGCCATTGCCCCTCTCTGACCCTACCCCCCACATACAGCATCAGAACCCAGCGACTGCCCTGGTGAACACCTAGGGCTCCGCTCCTCATACCTAACAGGTGCAAACAGACCAAAATATGGCTCAAGAAGAACTAAAAGCCCCAGAGCCAATAACTCTAAGCGCTCAAGAAATAGCCAACCTATCAGATGTACAGTTCAAAACACTGGTGATCAGGATGCTCACAGAACTGGTCGACNCAGGCATGCAGGCAGCTGTGGGCGGATCCCAGGTGTGGGGTAGCAACAGGAGGACCCAGTAAGGGTGAAAGGCGGCAAGCTGACTGCGGTCACATTCTAGCGCAGATAAACAAGCGAAGGAGCAAGCAGTGAGACAGACCTCGCAGGCCCTAGCAGTGGGAAGCAGCAGAGGGGACCGCCATTGCCCCTCTCTGACCCTACCCCCACATACAGCATCAGAACCCAGCGACTGAGTTGCTCTGCCCTGGTGAACACCTAGGGCTCCGCTCCTCATACCTAACAGGTGCAAACAGACCAAAATATGGCTCAAGAAGAACTAAAAGCCCCAGAGCCAATAACTCTAAGCGCTCAAGAAATAGCCAACCTATCAGATGTACAGTTCAAAACACTGGTGATCAGGATGCTCACAGAACTGGTCGACTTTAGTCACAAATTAGAGGAACAGATGCAGGCTAAACTAATTGAAATGAAGGGAAATGCACAGGAAAGCAATAGTGATGGAAAGGAAACTGGGACTCAAATCAAGGGAGTGAACCAGAAGGAAGAAAAATGACCAAACGGAAAAGTATGAAGAAACAAGAATTCAAAAAAAATGAGGAGAGGCTTAGGAACCTCCAGGACATCTTTAAACGCTCCAACATCCAAATTATAGCAGTACCAGAAGGAGAAGTGAAAGAGCAAGTGGAAAACTTATTTGAACAAATAATAAAAGAGAACTTCCCCAATCTGGCAAAGGAAATAGACTTCCAGGAAGTCCAGGAAGCTCAGAGAGTCCCAAAGAAGGTGGACCCAAGGAGGAATACACCAAGGCACATCATAATTACATTAGCCAAGATTAAAATAAAGGAGAGAATCCTAGAAGCAGCAAGAGATAAGGGGACAGTCACCTACAAAGGAGTTCCCATCAGACTGTCAGCTGATTTCTCAAAAGAGACCTTACAGGCAAAAAGGAGCTGGAAAGAAGTATTCCAAGTAATGAAATCCAAAGACCTACAGCCAAGATTGCTCTATCCAGCAAAGCTTTCATTTAGAATGGAAGGGCAGATAAAGTGCTTCTCAGATAAGGTCAAGTTCAAGGAGTTCATCATCACCAAGCCCTTATTATATGAAATGTTAGAGGGACTTATCTAAGAAAAAGAAGAAACAAAATACAAACAGTGAAAGGACAGCAAACTCAGAGTTATTAACAACCACACCTAAAACAAAAGCAAACTAAGAGGACAGCTAGATCAGGAGTGGAACCATAGAAATGGAGATCACATGGAGGGTTAGCAACAGGGGAGTGGGAGGAGGAGAAGGGGGGAGAAGGTGCAGAAAATAAGTAGCATAGATGGTAGGTAGAAAATAGACAGGGGGAGGGCAAGAATAGTGTGGGAAATACAGAATCTAAAGAACTTGAGACATGTGGACATAAACTAAAGGGGGGGAATGGTGGGAGAGGGAGTGTGCAGGGTGGAGGGGAGTGAAGGGGGGAATTAGAACAACTGTAATGGCATAATCAATAAAATATATTAAAAAAGAAATATTCTGATTTAGCCTGTATGACAAAGTGACAAATGCAAAGGGAAAGAGTCAACAATATGCAGGTGAACATCACAAATTTGGTTTTATAATCACCCACATGTGAGCAGTTGCCAACATGCCAGCTCCTCAGTGGGTAATAAAGCTCCCCATCAAGATGAAGTGGAGATTTTACAAAAACAAAGAAAAAGAACAAAGAAAACATACTTTGAAGTTGACAGCCTATTAAACTTCTGAGATTAAAAAAATGCTGGAAAGCCAAAATTTTCACTGAATGTTAAAACACATTTTTGAGTAGAAGGTGAAGCTGTCACTGTTCTCTTCTGAAATAGTATAAATGCTTATAAACTGGAGTGAGCAACACAAATAGAAAAAACTCCATTTATCAATGAATGACCGGTTATGAGAATGGTGACAGGAGCAAAGTCCACTGAAATGGTTTTGTGTTCCACTAAAGTCTGGCGATGCTGCTCTAAGGGAAGTCAATGAGGTGGTGAACGCTGTTGAGTACCAGCTGTGTGAGGAGAGTGGGCGATCAGGTGGTCATCACTAGAGCCCCCTGCAGGACTGGAAGGCTCTCTGCTCACAGGGGTCAGGTTAAAACATGAAAAAAGCCACAGTGGACAATATTTTCGAAATCGCGGACAATGGATACAAAGGTGCTGATGGTATTGAGGCCCTTAAAAACAGTTCATAGAAAATGTCATTCCCTTTCCAGGGTCACTGTGTGTGCATCACAGTTGAGAGCCTCAGCTATAATTTGCTGGCTATTTAAAATGTTTGTAGGGCATCAAAAAAACTAGCAATTTATGTCCAGCACAATGAAAACAGGACATTTTGTGATAATTGTGTGTTATATTTTACTTTGAATTCCTTGCTGTTTTTCAGGATTTTCACTGTTACTCTGATACAGTCCCATGTGGTGCACGTTTGAAGGCCTGAGTTCTCTAAGACTTCCGGTGTTCTCTTCCAGTGCAGCGTCGTTCTGCACCACCTGATGAAACAAAATAACCCAGGCCACAGCAAAATATATGGAGTCCAAAACTCAGTCACATAAAATGTAGGGCTGCGTTTTTGTGATGTTTTAAATAAAACATGTTTAAATAAACATGTTTTAAATGTAGGGCTGCGTTTTTGTTTGATGTTTTCCAGAGGCAGGCCAGTCTGGCAGAGGCAGGAGGGCAGGCTATGCAGTGAGTACCAAGGGCCACGGAGGTGTGGTGCTGTGGTGGGAGACTCTGCACCCCAGGAGGGGAGGTGTGTAGGAGGAGCCATCCGCTCAGGCCATCACCACCCACCGCCTCCCCTCTGCGGTGCAGGCCTGCTGAACAGCAGGAAGATGGGCTCCTTTGTGGATTTCAAAGGCAAACATTTATGGACGCCTGCTGCATACCAAGTCCTATACTAACCTGTGTATATTCATGATACCTCATCTCCTACTCACAACGACCGTGGGGGATATTACAACCTATATTTTATGTGGAGGAAGCTGGGGCTCAAGGAGGATTTATCTCAATGCATATCATCAGGCAAATCACAGTGATGCGTAAATATTTTTAAATAAATAAATGAATAAAAAATCTTTTTTCCAAATAGAAGGCATGAAGGAAGATATATTGAAGCAGCTCCTATGCAACTATCTGTATAGCCAAATGAGCAAGTTCCAGTTCAGTTACATCCCACCTGTTCTCTCCAGCCTCCTGCATCCTCTCCAACAGTGGCTGCACTGTTGAAAGCCCATGACAGTGTCACCTGGGGTTCTCCTGTAAACATGACCACATACATTCAGTCAAGCACCCTCCATTTGGAAATGGGGGCTGGTCGGGGACCTGGAGCAAATCTCATTGTATTAAAATATGCCTTATCTAGGGGTTTACCTTATATGATTTTTCAAGGAGCTTTGCCATAGGAGACCGCCTGCCTTGAATGAGTACTGAAATTTCAAGGCAGGAGATGTGACCTCTGAGATACTTGATCACTTCCTTGTGTCATGCCAGACAAGGAGTTCATTCACCACCATTGCTAGAAATAAGACCTATGCTATTCTGAGAATATCATTCTTCCTTATATTTTCTTTTTTGGCAGCCTATAATTTGGTTAACATATTATTCCTGCTTCCATTGAGGTTATTACTTCTTTCTTTTAACATAAACCATTGAGTATGGTGTGTTATACACTGTAACACAAATTTTAATTTTGATGTTACCTGGAACTTCTCCCTTTCATTCTCCTGTATTTATTATAAGGAAATACTTTCAATATTCTTATTTTTAAATAAGAATAAAATTATAAGGAGGTAGAACCATCTTATTCTATTGTGTATTCTAGTACAGTTATGCTGGAGCCTTTACACATAGAAGTGTATATCATTTTATTATCAGCCATTTTTATCTCTCCTTTTTATTTCAGCTGGGATGTAAAAAAGAGAAAAGCTGTCTCTGGCATCCAGGAGCCAACCTGGCACTCGCCGCTCGGCATCATGTTCTTCTGTTGCACAGAAACTTATTCCACTGAATACCAGAATCAGGCAAGGCCACTCTGTGATCTTGATGGATCCAGATAAAAACAAGAACACTCTGTAATCATGTCTGAACACAGACAAAATGTGAACACAAGCCAAATGACAGACATGACTAATGTCTCCCCATCTTGGCAAATGCAGGTGACTCCTGCTCTTTTACAACACTAGCTCTCGCCTTGCCCTCCTGGGTGGCATTTATTAGAATGCCCAGTTATGGAACAATTCCCACTTCTTGACAGCACCCAGTCAAAAGCAAAGCACCACTTCCATAGACCCTCCCAAAGTCACCTGACACAGCCCTAAAGCCTGAAGTCCTTTCTACCACAATTCCCCTGGGGCAGTGCATGCTTTCCTTACCTCCAAGGAGCCATAAATTTAACTTGTCAACCACAAGTGTTCCTGGGTGTGTTTGGCTGGGAGGTATCAATAGATACTATAGTGATATTTGTTTCTGTGCCCATATACACTTTGTGCAATTGTGTATGCAGGTAGATTATACTCCTCTTCAAGATATTAAAGGGGCTTTACAAAGTGTTGTTATGAAAAGAGGATATTGGGTTTGGCAGGCCTTGGTAGTTTTAGTAGTTTGGTAGTTTTGATAGAGATTCTCTGAACTTGACCCAGTGCATATGTAAATCATGGTGTGTTGTTTTGTTTGCATATAATCCTGTGTGTGAACGTAGGTATTGCGTGGGGTGCCATTTAAGTGAGCAGGTTGTGTCAAATTCTTTTTTTGGTAAAGTTCCCAAACTAAGCACTGAGAAAAGTATTCTGCTTTGCAGCTTAAGAAAAATGGCTGGCAAGGTTGGCTTGGAGGCTTCTTGTCCTCCTGTGCTCTGGCGGTGATCCCTTTGTCTCACATTCCCTGTTAGTTGACGTCTGGGGCACTATTGTCCTGGCAGTAAACCTCGTTATTCCCATTCAGGACATTCAACTTCCGTCACCTGCCATTCAGATGTGTGACTTTTCCTCTGGCTGATGGTCACTACAGCAGGCATCTCAACCGTCCTGCTAGGAACGGACTGCTAAATTACACAAAAGGGTGTAAGTGTTTTCTATTACCTCATGGACTGAAAGTGCCATTCTTTCTTTTCGAAAATTAGCTGCTAAAAATGGGAGGGGCACTTAGGGATTCCTGAGAAGCTCCAATGATTAGGATAAATGATATTTTATGAATGAAAAAAACTCTGCTTCTGTAGGCATTGTTTCCCAGTGGCTACCTCTCCTTCGGATCAGCCTCCTTCTGCCACTTGGTGGTTCCCTTGGAGCATGCTGGAGAACAATTTGTCAAAGAAAATTTTCTTTTCTCAGTGTGAGGGAGGAGGCAGTTTAGACTACTTAGAGCTAAACACCAGTATATGAACTTACAAGTTCATGATTTTCTCTCCAACTACCTCCTATCCAGGTCCGAAGCGCTAGGATCATTGCTTTGTTCAAATTCCTCCCACATGCTTAGAAGGCCTGGAGAAATATTTACTGCATGTGTGAATGACTGGATGAATCAATCCATCAGTGGTTCATCCACCTCCCTCCTCACATCAGCTGTATGAACCTCTGACCACCAAGGGCCAGTTGGACCTCGCTCCAGCTGTAGTGGGAGAAGGATGCACAGATGCTGTAGGAGGCTCACCCTGAGCACTGGCACGGAACATTTCTTGCTGTCCTGCCAGACACTGAGGACAAGAGTGACTCAAGAAGGGTGGGTCCACCATATTCACTGGGCCCTCTCCTAGGCCTCCAGGCAGGGCTTCGAAGGCGGGGGTGCTTACTGAAGGTGCTTTGAAGTCAGTTGAGGTGCTCACTACTTCCCCAAGCACAGGCTTGGGAAAAATTACGCCCCAGCTTCTGGAGTACCACGCTAGACAGTGTTCCTGCAGCCGTTGGAGCAGAGGCAGAGGTGGGCTCCCTGCTGAGTTCAAAATCTCCACCCAGCCCTGCAAAGGGAGAGGAATATGAGCAGAAGTGTGGGGGTCCTGGCATCCTGGCAATTCTCAGGCCAGAGCCACTGAGCCAAGAGAGTGGCAGTGGGTGTGGTGGGCACAGCCTGACAGTACTGGGCTCCGTGCATCCTCATAGCTTAGCAGTTAATTCTGTGCCCTTGGCAAACTTTTTTAAGATTTCATTTAAAAAAATCAAGTGTATTACCTGTATTCTTTCTTTACATGGTAACGCAATCAGAAGTACAAAAAAAAGTAAAACTCAAGGTTCTGCCCACACTGGTCTCCCAAGGTCTGTGCTTCTAGATTCTATGATAGAACCAAGGCAAGATGATGCACAGAACAGTGAGGATGCTGCCTTCTGGAGAGTTTGGTCTCACTTGTGCACTTGGTCTCTTGGAGACTGGTTCTTGGGGACTGTGTCCCTGGAGAAAGGGGCAGCCAAGGGATTGGGTGCAGGTCAGGGAGAAGGACATTCTCCAGGCTGAGCCTGGGCTCTGCTCATTGTTTTCAAGAAAATAACTGCAAAGTGGAGAAGAAAGTTGTCTCATTACCAAAACACCATAGGCAGTGAGGGAGGGAGATGGGTGATTGCTGGATTCGCCTGGATGCCTGAAGGAAGCCTAGGGTTGTAGGTAGTTAGGTGTGTAGAGGGTGGGGAATGAAGATGAGAGAGGAAGAGAAAAAGGAGAGGAGAAGAAGAAAAGGAAGAGCAAGGGGAATAAAGAGGTAGAGAGAGATTGAGAGAGGGAGAGAGGCTTGTGGGAACTTGGAGGGATACCTGGGTGAGGTTTTAAGGAGAGGGAGGACCTTGAAATATGGATCATTATCCTTCCTGTAGTCCCTTTTGTAATCACAGGCTAGTGAAGAGAGACGAAATTTGATTTCAGTTTTCACCTCCTATGTGGTAGGCACTCAATAACCAGGGCTACTGAACCAGAAGCTACGTGTACATATATCAGATTAGGATAAAACACTCACTGTAGTCCTCCAATTAACATCTCAGTTCCATTTAAACTACAGTCATTTCTTCCTATTCTTTCATCATCCAGTTTACTTCATGACTGGTAGGTACAACACAGGAACTTCCTTGGTGTTGCTTGGGCCACACTGTGGGGCATGCAGGACTGGTTCCACTAGTCTTGGGAGATTTAATTCCCTCCCACTGTCCTGGGGACCATCCTTCACTGGGAGAGGAAGGAATGGAAGCAATAGGAGGAAACGAAGCTTTGCTCTTCTTTGTTGGCTACTCCCTTTCTTGGAACAATAGCAATATTTGGTTTCTGTGTTACATACATAGAATATTTGATTTTCCTCCTACCCCCCTGGCTGCTCTTTTATGGTCTGCCTTGCAGGTGCCTCTCTTCTTTTCCCAGGTAGATGTGGTGCCTCCCAGAGTTCTGTTCCTGGCCCTCCCTCAGTGAGCTAACCCACCCCTGAGTGACCAGAGGTGGCTTTGATGATTACTTCGGACCCCAGATTCCCCTGTCTACCCATCCCTTTCTCTTGAGCTCCAGACTTGTATAGCCTCCTACTTCCAGAACACCTCAAACTTTCTGTCTCCATCCAGAATTCATCTCTTCTCTTTCAGCCCCATGTCCTGGTCTTCATTTTCTCAGTGATTGCACTGACTTTCCTCTTTAGCTCTCCAGCCTCTCTCCCCTTTCTCAGTCTGCCAACCTCCAGCTATGCCATCCCTGTTGGGAACCACTAAACCAGCTCTCCAACCCATGCACTTTTCTTCCCATCCAGCCACCATTGCCTGTTAGTTTCCGAACTTGTCCCCCTGCTTCCAGGTTTGTCCTCCTCCAGGCCTCGCTCTGCATTGGACCTGAGTGATATTTCCAAAGTGGATGTTTGTGCATTATAGTTGGCTTCAGCAGAAACACCAAATTCCTTCCTGTGGCTTAGAGGGGATCTGACCTTGGTCTGCCTTTCCACCTTCATGTCTTACAATTCCAGGCTCAAACACTGAGGCCCAACCAATCTAATTTTGTTCATTTCCTTCAGTGTTTATGCTATGGCTGAGGGACTTTCCCTTGGTCCTTTTCTGTCTCCCAAATGTTTCCTCCACCCCTTTTCCAGGACTATACTGACCTGATAGGTCCCTGTGGAGGTGTTAAGCAGAATAACGGTTTCAAGGTCTGGATAGTTCTAGTTAAATGCTATTCTTGCTGAATGTTCAAATGTACCACAGTATTTTTCAGGCCACTGTAACTTGATGAGCTTGAAGGGAATCCAAATGGCCAAGTTTGGCCAACTACAAAGAAGAAATCAACATGTAATTAACCTAATAGTGTATATAAGAAATGGCTAAGCCTCACTCCTGTGAGACAGCTTTGGATGTGGATACCCTGTCTCCTTTACTTGCTGAAATTAGACAAAACTACCTAATGACAACTACTTGAATTTGGTAACAGAGACATGGCTTGTCTAGGATGTGTTCCCTGATTCTAAGTCTGGCTTAGCAGCCCCTGATCACAGCTCTTTTCAGACTGTGCAGCTCTTTGCAGTTGGCTTGCTGTTTCTGTATCTTTCTTCTCCCCCTGAACTGTAATCAGCTTGAAGGCAAGGACCCTGGCATCTGGGTCACTTCACTGTTCTCAGGGCCTGGCACGGAGTGTGGGATATAGTAGATGCTCAATAAATATTGAGTAACTGCCTACATGAGTAAGTTAAAGAATCCAACATGTGGAAACAAATGAGGATCAGCCAAAGGAAACAAATAGCTGATCTATTCAGAGTATAAGAAGGGAGCTGGCCACCATCATCTGCTTTTTGGCAGACTCAAGGCAGGCAGAGGAGTGTAAAAGTTTCATAGTGGAAAGAAGGAAGACGTCAGGTGTGCCCTGATGGAAGCTTTTGGCATGGGGAAGCTGCAGGCTGGCTAACTAGAAGGGGTCATCCCATCTGATTGGTTAGGGGTACATAGCTGGCTCTCTATGGTTGGTCCTAAGTTGGAATCCTGGGCAGAAACTAGGGAAGCTGTTAGATATTAATCAACTCCTGCCCATTTGAGGTCAACTGTTACAGGGGTTATTGTTTGGCTTCCTAGACTGGTTACTAGAGCTAGCTAACTGATCTTCTGCAAGTCTGACTTATAGAGAGTAGGCTGGCTTCCTGGGCTGATTACTGTAGACAATGGTTGGTTTCCTGGGCTGCTTGCTATGGACTCTGGGTCAGAGTTTTATTTTTATATGTGGTCTGGCCACTGCCTATTTGTATGTTCATTCTCTTATATTAATGTTTATTGGCATCTAATGTACACCTTCCTTCATTTTGTGTTGATTATGCAGTGCCTTACTTACTTTTCACCATACCTCTGTGGGGTAGGTATTACCATTTCTGCTTAACCCTGATCACTTCAAAGCTGATGCCATTTACATCTTCTGTCTTCTGGCTCTCCTTGATGCCTTCGGTTGTCTCCCCTACCCCAGTCTCCACCCAAATTCACTAAGGACAGGGTTGTGGGGGTTCTCTTCCAGCCCAAGGTTGCCATCTTCCCAAACATGTTATTATTTCTGCTCAGCTCCTTCCACAACACTAGATTCCCAGTTCTGGATTTCTTCATCTTCAGTGATCTTCACCTCCAAACCTCTTTAGTCACCCATGCCTTACCCATTAAGCACATCAGCCATCACCACCAGGAAAGGCCTCTTCTCTGATAGATAAACACCATCATTCATTCTGTAGTTGAAGTGATGTCCTACCACTCAGTCTTCCCATGAAGTTACAACCAGTTCTGGGTAATGGCATTATGGTAGATTTCAAAATACTTTAAATTAGGTTTTGGTGTTTTCTAAGATGTCTAAAATGTATAACATGAATAATACCCCCCAAACTCTCTAAATATTATTTTAGTCTTTAAAAATGTGTACCTACCTACTCACCCATCACTTTATCTCTGTTCTAGAGAGAACAGGGAAGGAAAGAAGTCCATCTAACATTGTATAGTCACAGCCACAATGCAGTCAGGACCTGTAATGATGAAGCTCCTTTAAAATAAAGTTACCTCTTATGAATTACCCTTATGAATAATTAATTCATAGGTTTCCAATGATCATGACAAACACAGTTGATGATCATGTTTGAGTGGCCATGTTCCAATCTGTGGAGTATGGTGGTTGATTTTATGTCTTTGCTAGGCTAGGTGTGGTACCCTGTTGCTTGGTCAAACAAGCATCCAGACTAGATGTTGCTTAACACTTCAATCAGTAGACCTTGATTACCCTCCACAATGTGAGTGGGCCTCATCCAATCAGATAAAGGCCTTAAAAGGAAAGACTGAGGTGCCTTGAGGAAGAAGGAATTCTGCCTCCAAGCTGCCTTTAGAGTCAAGGTGGCAGCATCAGCTCTTCTCTGGGTCTCTGGCCTACGGGCCTGCCCTCACAGTCTCATGAGCCAATTCCTTAAAATTTCTGTGTTCATGTCCTATTGGTTCTGTTTTTCTACGGGTGAGTGACATAAACTTCATGGCACAGCACAGATGAAGATCAACAGGACCCACCTCTGTAAATGACTTCCTCTCCACCCCCAGCCATCAGTCTTCTGCACCTCTCACTCCTCCTCATTAACTCATGCCCAGCATCTGATACCACTCCTTTGTGGTTGTTGACTAAGGTTATCCTTCAGCAGGTGGTTTCCCGCCAGTGTGTGGTGTCATTAGCATTTTAGGCTTGTTGTTCCCAAGTTGAGGAAGGAAGAGTCTTACACTATCATTGAATAAAGAGTGTTCCACTAACAGGCGAAGAGAAGTTTTCATCACAAGGCTTCCTGAAAGTAAATCTGTCTTAAGCTTTGGGGGTGGAGGCATGCCAGATTTTGTGGAACCTTAAGCTTATACAATTTGAAGTCTCTAGTTAGAAAAAAGAATACAGAAATATCTTACTTTTGCAATTTCCAGTGATATGTGATCATATGAATGGCTTGGGATGGCCCCTCGCAGGGCTTTGGAGGGAAGATGTAAAGAGAGGGGCTCTGAGCTGAAGTGCTATTATTTTCCAGGTAAATTTGGCTCCACTTCTGGGCCTCTAAGGGCAGGGACAGAAAGAAGGGAGTGCCTTCTCCTTAGCTTGGTTGCTGGCCTGGTTCCAACTGCTGGAGAAAGATACATTTCTCTTCTTCCAGATTCAGAGCTTCCCTTCCCTCCAAGCCCTGCCAGTGTGAGTTGCCAGATCCTTGTCCCATTCCCATTCCTTCCTTTGCTCCCCTTCTCCATCCTAACCCCTTGTCTCAAGAGTCTCCAGGGCCTATTTGCACAGTGTTTCTTTAGGGAATGTCCAGTGATATTTTAGATGACAACGTGTAGCCTGTCTTGTCCTCCACCCTGCAAATGCAAATGCAAATGCCTCTCAATATTTCCTGGAGCTTCTCAGTCTCTGTGAAGAGCAATTCCGGCTGCAGGAAATGTGACACAACTGCAGCTGCTTCATGAGCAGGCTCTTTCCCCTGTGGCGCTTTCCCACACTGGGGACAGCAGACAGCATCTCCTCCCTTTGCCTGCCCCCTCAGACTTCCAAATGCGGAGCGTACCCCTCCCACAGAAGCAGACTCATGCTACTGGAAGCAGTGGCTCTCTAATTGTGCTCAGGGATGCGTATTTTTAGATTCTTTCCTTTCATGTTTTTCACAGAGCATATGATTTACTAGCACCTCCTCTGCTCATTCTGGGAGAAGCTCAATGACTAGATGAAAATTTCTGCAGACTCCAGGGTGCTGACATGCTCAGGGTTCCTCTCAGCTCTGAGTGTCTGCACCTTCAGAACCACTGGGCTCATCTGCACCCCATGTTTCATGGCAGCTCCTTCCCTTCTGCTCCCACCAACTGCAATCAGGGCTCTTTCATTGATCTTGCCTGAGAATCACTCACACAAGACTTATATGTATCATAGACTTTATTGAACAAGGAGGAACACTGGAGTTGTTTTATATCTCAGCAAAAAAGAAACAAGTAAAATTATATAAGTACCATTCTCATTTTTTATAATTACTTTTGGGAATTTCTCTCTTGCCTCCTTTCTCCCCAGACGTGTTTCTCTGCTAAATTATTTGTTGCTTCCTTCCCCTCCCCCCTTACTCCCTCTGAAGGAAGAGGTAGCTTCATTCAGTTTAGATTAAAAAACAACAACAAAACAAGTTCTTAAGCCTGCTACACTTAGTGTAAACACAGAACATGGAGAAATGAAGAAAACAGAAGCCCTCACCATTGCGCAGAAATGGACCCCCTCTCTTTCACACAGTGAAGCATTTCAGCTGCAGGCACATGCACACATGCACACACATGCACACACACACACCCAGCCTTGCCTCAGATGGATAGAACCCTCCTCAGGTCCCCAGTGATATTCCATCTCCCTCTCTTTTCTCATGTCATTTTCTCCTCTTGGATCCCAAAAGCTCTCAGAGAAAATGACTGCTCCTTCTTCCACTCCATGTAAGTAAATGACAAGGAACCAACGTGAACAGTGTGACAAGAAAGAGACAGACCTGGAGAGATCCGAGCAGCGGGCAGAAGTGCTGCTGGGAGCCTGGAGGTTTATTTACGAAAAGGGAAGATGATTACTGTGGTGGACAGCCACATTGCAGGCCCCATGCTATGCACTCAATGGGCAGCCTCAAAACTTTCATTACAAAAGGCGAGCACAAAGACAGAGTCTAAACCTAGACTCCCTCATGCAGCAGCTCAGTCCCAGCCTTGAGTTTCTCCAGCTCTTCACTGTTGTAGCCTGTGGGGCATGGCTGGTACTTGGCACTTGAGGCCTCTGTCCCTGAGGAATAGTGATGATGCCAGAGGCTGCAGATGCCATAGACAGTGGCCAGCACAGCTGCTCCTAAAATCAGGTGCCAGCAGAAGAAGATGGTGAGGAAGGCGAGGTCCACGGGATTTTCTGATCGCCAGGGCTGCCCAGAAGGAGGGATGTACAGCACCATGCAGATCTGCAGCAGCCAGGTGCTGAACACCAGCCCCATCCAGGACTTGAGGAACCAGAGTGGGGGCTGGTCAGGGACCCACACCTCAATCATGAGCACCAGGCCAGCAAGGAAGGCAGGCACTATGAAGAAGATGTGCAGGCGGATCTCCAGGGCGTCCTTGTGCTCAACGTGGGATGCCATCAGCAGTGCCAGTGCACAGCAGGCCAGGGCCTCAGCTGCTCGCTCCAGCTTCATGCTCTGCTGTGCCTGGCATGACTGGCTCACAATGTCCACCAGGCCACTGAGCAGAAAGAATGTATACATGGTGACATGCTGCCAGCTATTTGGGAACAAGAATGGCCGCTGAGGATCCTCCCAGTCTACTATCTTCAGCCGGTTGACTCCTGGCGGGTAGAAGAAGTCGGCCATCATGCCAGTGAAGCCCATGACAACCTTCACCACACCTTCCCCAGGTACCCACTTCCACCACCTGTGTCCTCGCTTCTCCCTTGGGGGTACAGGGGGCTTGAAAAACCTCTGTCCTCGTAGCAGGGCCAAGGATGCCAGCACTGAGTAGTAGAGTGTGTAGAGGAGGAAGAACACTCCTGGCAGCAGGTGTCCCTCGAGGTTTCCCATTGTCTCCGTGTATGTGTCTGGGCCAAGAGGGCAAGAGCTGGGAGATGAGCAGCCACCTCACAGGGCCCTCCTCACAAGCAAGAGTGACTGCTTCTGAGCGGTGGAGAGATCTTCCTGACCCAGCCCCATCCCAGCCTCCCACACTTGGAAAGGCATGCCTGCCTGTGCTGGGAGCACCTGAGTCCCTCCTAGGGTGGGTACCTCACTCTGTCCCTGACTTAGATGGGCCACACCTGGAATTGCCACCTCTGCCCCTCACAGCTGCACTGATTTACCCTTTATCTCTCTGCCCTTCCACCACGCTCCACATCAAAGAGTGGTGGAGGGAAAGGTTAAGGTACTCCAGCAAAGAAGGGTGGTGGCTGACTCTCTTCTATGACTGTGTCTGTGTGCCAGGCCCATTGCATATGTTTTCTCAGTTAAATCCCTCAACAACACAATGAGGGATTAAGCAAATTTTATGGGTGAATCAAGACTCAGACAGGGTAACATGTTTAGTAGCCAGCACAGCAGACCCAGGCCTGTTCATGTGTTTACAAAGTCCAGAGTTTGTGCACAGCAAAATGACTGAATCTCAGCTCCAACGTTGCAAATTTCATGATTATAGGCAAGTTACTTTGTTCCCTTCAGCCTTAGTTTCCTGATCTGTAGGATGGGAACAACAATTACTTCATAAGTTTGTTGTGAAGATTAAATAGAATAATGTGTGTAGTCTGATACATAATAAATACTCAATAAATGGTAGTGATTATTAGTAACCTTACTATTGTTATTAGTAACATTCCTCACTAAATTCCTATGATGCTAAAGTTGTGCAGGTGTTTCTATGAATGACACCAAAGCAGGATCAGAGAGAAAATAAAAAACATAATTATATTAAAATTATAAAGTTTTTTATTAACAGAAATTAAAGATGACAATAATTTATGTATTAAATTACTGTTAAATTTCAAAATGAAAAGAAACTGTAAAATTGTATATATATAACATATAAGTGAAATATATATGTGCGTGTATATATCTATATATCTATATTTATATCTATATCTATATACCTTTCAGCTGCTGCTGATCTGCATGGAGTCCATATGTAACAAAATGTTAGTCTCCTTACAATGTAAAGAGCTCTCTTAATATGCCTTCAAGTTACTATCTATTGTCTTTTCATTTCAGTGTGCAACTCACTGTAGCATTTCTGGAGAGGCAAGCCTAGTAATAATGAAAAAATTCAACTTTTGTTTATCTGGGAGTGTCTTACCTTCTCCCTCGTTTTTAAAGATAGTTTGGCCAGATATAGGATTCTTAGTTTGACACTTTTTCAGCACTTCGCATATATATTAGCTCATTGTCTTTGGACCTCCAAAGGTTCTAATGATAAATCTGATTATCTTATTGCAGGTCCTTGTATGTGATAAGATGCTTCTCTCTTGCTACTCTCAAGATTCTTTGTCTTTGGCTGTCATAAGGTTGATAATGAGTTTTGATATAGGCCTTTTTGAGTTCATCCTACTTCATTTTTATTGAGCTTCTTGGATATTTCTATGTGTGTCTTTCATGAAGTTTGGGAAGTTTTCAGCTATTATTTCCTCAAATATTCTCTCTTCTCATCAGACAAGTGCAATACATATGTTTGTCTGCTTGATAATTTTCCACATGCCCCTTTGTGGAAAATTATCCACAAAGACCCTTTTGTGGGTCTTTTCACTTTTCTTTAAATTTTCTTCTTTCTGCTTTCCAAACTTGATAATTTTGGTTATCTTATATTTGAGTTCATGAATTCTTTCTTTTGTCTGATCAAGTCAGCCTTTGAATCTTGCTAGTAATTTTTTTTTCATTCTTCAAATAGTTTTTATTGGAAGCCCATGCATTGCCTTCATTCATTGTATTTCAAATCACTGTACATTTACTGAATCCTGCTAATAATTTTTTTAAATTTCAGCTATTATACTTTTCAGTTTTAAATTTGTTCTTTTGATTTCTTTTTATGTTTTTAAAAATCTCTTTGTTGATATTTTCATTTTGGTTATACATAATTTTCTTAATTTTTTTCCTGGTCCTTCTCAGGGATGGTTTTTATTGATTTACCTTTTTCCTTGAATGGATCATACTTTCCTGCTTCTTTGTGTGACTTGTGGTTTTGTTGTTGTTGAATAAGGAATATTTGAACTTGGTAATATGATATATCTGGAATTTACATTCTCCCTTTTGTAGGATTTGCTTTTGTTTTTTATGTTTGATTTTGTAGGCTCTTTCTGTGCCAGGGATCACCCTGTAAACTTGATATCTTCTCAGGGCTCTCCTGTCTGCTCCTTTTCCTGGGCATGTACAGTGACTTTCTAAATTCCCCTGAATGTGCTATTGCTCTCGAATGTCCTAGTCCTTAAATGTGTGGCTCTGAAAAGGTGAGAAACAGAAAAATGAAATGGAAAAAGAAAGTGTTGGCTCTTTAAATCTCCTGAAAGTTGATTCAGTGAGGTGTGGTGGGTTGGGGGCTTGCAACAATTGAGGGACAATAATGGCTGCCCACCACGGTGTCTGCACCTCTGCCAAATGAAGCAGCAATCAGTGGCTAGAGCACAAATTCTTGGTATTTGGAAAATGGGGTCCTTGTTCACCCTTGCTTCTGCCACCTGTGTGCAAGTTACTCTTGGAATGTTTGTATGCATGCCTACCATGGGGTTGGAAGATGGGGGATAGGTAGCTATTGCTGAGAATTGAGATGAAATAGATGGGAATGAATAATTTACCATTGAAACTTTCCTTTGGAAGTTGCAAACCTTCAATAGACCCCACAGTTCTAACACATTAGATAAAATTGGCAGTATAATTGTTATCTAAGTGGAAAGATGAGTTCCTGATGCTTCTTACTCCACATATCTGAGATTCTATCAAACTGGCTCACACTGTTTGCCCTACCCTGGTGATTCTCTGAGGCCTCACCCCAACAAACTTTCGGGCACACCCAACCTCTTTCCAGTGGCTTTTCCATATGAATGACTTGTCTTGCCTCATGATTGAGATTTTTCTAAATTGTCTCAAATAAGAAGCATCTGGCCTCAGTGAGCCCTGTACCTCATCTGATGTAGAACCAGGCCTGGCACTAGGAGCAACTGGCCTTGCTTTGCAGCTTGGCCTCTCCTGGGCACCCTCAACACCAACACATATAGGAGCCATCTTCAGATTGCTTTGCTTATGCCAGGTGGTCCTGGGCAGAACATAAGCAGTGCCTAACTTTGCACCTCCTATGAGTTCCCTGAGACAGCACACCCAGTGGACAGATTCAGGCCACACTGAAGCACCACCACCCAACTCTCCACAAGTGAGACACTCAAGAAGTGGACAGAGCAGGCACCAGAGCCCTGCTGTAGTAAGTCTTACTCTGTGAGGTTGGCCTGTGCACAGCTGGTCCTCCATGGTGGTAGGAGGTTGGTGGTCAGTGGCTACAGTCAGTTCTTGCAGCTGATTGGCTAGGGTAAATCCCTCTCATTGACGTGCCAACAGCAATCAAGGCTCAATAAAAAGAGGAGGTTATACACAGCCCACATACCTCAAGCACCTAGCTTGGCTGACAGGGGAGGCTGTGCCAGTGGAACATACAGAACGCCTACTACATTAGGGCACTCTATCAAGCCTGGGAGATGCAGCAGCTCTACCTAGTATATAGAAACAAACACGGAGGATGCCAAATGAGGAGAAGAAGAAACATAGCCCAAATAAAATAACAAAACTCCAGAAAAAGAACTAAATAAAAATGGAGACAACCAATCTGCTAGATGCCAAGTTCAATACACTGATAATAAGGTTTTTCAATGAACTCAGTGAAAAACTGAACAGCATAAAAATAACCAGTCAGAAATGAAGAATACATCCATTGAAATAAGAACAATTTATAGGGAAACAACAGCAGAGTGGATGAAGCTTGAAATCAAATCAGCAATTGGAAATACAAGAAACCACCACCACCAACAAAATACCACCTACATCCAATTTCAACAGCAAGAAGAAAAAAGAATCTAAAATAAATGAGGATAGTATAAGGAGCCTCTGGGACAACTTCAAATGTACCTACATTTGCATTATGGGGTGCTAGAAGGAGAAGAGAGAGAGCAAGAAATTGAAAACCTATTTAAAAAAATAGTGAGAGGAAACTTTTCTGACTGGGAAAGGAAATAGACATGCAAGTTCAGGATGTGCAGAGTCCCAAACAAGATGAACCCCAAGGAGTTCACATTGACACATCATAATTAAAAGGCCAAAGGTTAAAGACAAAGAAAGACTCTTTCTTTTTTCAGTATTTTTATGTTTTTATATATTTTTATTTAATTCTTCTTCAAGTACAGTTTTCTGTCTTATATTCCCAGCCCTGCCCACCCCACCCCCAGTGTCCCCCAACTCCCTCCCATTTCCACCCCACACCTTAGTTATTGTCCATGTGTCCTTTATACTTGTTCATGTGAATCCTTCCCCTTTTCCCCTGTGATTCTCTCCACTCTCCCCTCTGGTCCCTGTCAGCCTGTTCTGTATTTCAGTGTCTTTGGTCATATTTTGCTTGCTTGTTTGTTTTGTTGATTAGGTTCCTGTTAAAGGTGAGATCATATGGTATTTGTCTTTCACTGCCTGGCTTATTTCACTCAGCATAATGCTTTCCAGTTCCATCCATGATGTTGCAAAGGGTAGGAGCTCCTTCTTTCTTTCTGCTGCATAGAATTCCATTGTGTAAATGTACTATAGTTTTTTGATCCATTCATTTACTGATGGGCATCTAGGTTGCTTCCAACTCGTGACTATCATAAATTGTGCTGCTATGAACATCAGGGTGCATAGGTTCTATTGGATTGGTGTTTCAGGGTTCCTAGGATATAATCCTAGCAGGGGAACTGCTGGGTCAAAAGGCAGATTCACTTTTAGTTTCCTGAGAAAAAATTCCATACTGTTTTCCATTGTGGTTGTACCAGTCTGGAATTCCACCAACAGTGAACTAGGGTTCCCTTTTCTCCACAACCTCTCCAACACTTGTTTGTTGCTTTGTTTATGATGGCCATTCTCAACAGTGTGAAGTGGTATCTCATTGTGGGTTTTTTTTCTTTTTTTTAAATTTAATTCTTGTTCAAGTACAATTTTCTGTCTTATATTCCCAGCCCTGCGTGCCCCCCCCCCGCCCAGTGCTCCCCGACAAAGAGAGACTCTTAAAAGCAACAAGAGAAAAGCAGTTAATTACCTATAAGGGAGATCCCATAAGACTGTTGGCTGATTTCTTAAAACTTTGAAGGCTAGATGGGATTGGCAAGAAATATTCAGAGTGATGAAAAGCAAGGATCTACAACCCAGATCACTCTACCATTGAAGCTATCCATAGAATCTAAGGAAAGATAAAGAGCTTCCCAGACAAGAAGAAGCTAAAGGAGTTTATCACCACCAAACTAGTATTGTATAAAATGTTAAAAGGTCTTCTGTAAAAGAAGATAAAAAATATAAACAACAAAATGGCAATACATATCTATCAACAACTGAATCTAAAAAATAAAAACCAACAAAATAAATGAACAAGCAGAACAGAAACAGAACCATAGATAGAGAATGTTTTTTTAAATATTTTATTTATTTATCTTTAGAGGGGAAGGAGAGAGGGAGAGAAACATCAATGTATGGTTGCCTTTTGTGTGTCCCCTGCTGGGAGTTGGCCTGCAGGGAACCGGCCTGCAACCCAGGCATGTGCCCTGACGGGGAATTGAACCGAGATCCTGTGGTTCGCAGGCCCGCGCTCAAGCCACTGAGCTACACCAGCCAGGGCAGATAGAGAATGTTTTGATGGTGCCAGAAGGGAGGGGTGTTAGGGGGATGAGCAAAAAAGGAGAAGAGATTAAGAAGTATAGATTGATTGTTACAGAATAGTCATGGGGATAAAAATCCCCATGTACAGCATAGGGAATGGAGTACAGCATAGGGAATGGAGTCAATAGTAGTCTAATAATTATGTATGGTGTCAGATGGGTGTGAGATTTATTGAGATGATCACTTACTAAGTTATGTAATGTCTAATTACTGGGCTGTGCACCTGAAACTAATATAAGGATGTCTGTCAACTGTAGTTGAAAATCAATAAAGTGATTTAAAAATGTGTGGTAAAGAATAATAAATGATAAGCCAAAAATCTAAAGACTGCTGTAATAGTGAATGGCTATATAAAATATGTTTTTTTCCATTCTAACAACACTAGGCCCTGAGGGTTAGAGTTTTAGCACTCAAGGGAAGAGTATTCCCACCAAAGGACACTCTGATTTCATTGAACTGGAAGCTGAGGCAGTCACATAGATATTTCAGGCTTCTTAAGGAACAAGGCAAACAGGCAAAAAAGAGGGATACAGTATTGGCTGGGGCAAGTGGTTCTAATCAACACAGGGACATAGAATTCCTGCTACACAGAGAAGTGGGGAGGAAGGGATGTGAATGAAACACAGGTGCTTCACCAGGTTGCTTTCTCAGGCTATGTATCCAGTGGCAGCTAAAAAAAGATGCTCCCACAATCCTATGTTGGTAAGACCACCAAAAGCTCTTTGATTCATTTATGCATTCAACAATGAATAGTACTAATGCCAGACAGTATCCTAGGCCCTGAGGATACAACAATAAAGAAAAAGGATAAGAAACAAATAAATATACAAGTAAACAAGAAAAATGGTAGGAAATGAAAATTATCAGCTCCCAGCTCAAACACAGTTATTTCAATAGTGAATGAATCCTTCAGAAAGAGCCATTGAAGAAGACGTCAAAAAAAAACCACATTTAAACCAAGATCTATTTGACATCAGGGTCCAGCCATACAATATGTGATTGAGTGTTTGGGCCATTTTATTACATAAAGATCAGAGGAGGAGGTGTGTAAAAGCAAAGACCCCAATAAACTTACTTCCCGGTGACAATGAATGCTATTTTCAGTCTTTCCAGTAATGTCCTTCTCTTCTTAACCAGAATCTGATTTTGTTTTTAACAGTTAAGAGCCTTAAGGAAGGCATTCCAGGTAGTAAGACCTGAGGAATTTCTTTCCTTATTTACTTTTTCCTGCATCTTACCATAAACATTCATTATTTTTGTGTAATCAGAGAATATCTGGACTTCTAGTCAAGATCATGGTGTAAGCTCACCTCTTCACACAACCACATCAAAATTATAACTAAAATATAGAACAACCATCACTCAGAACCATTAGAAATTGAGTTGAAAGGAAGTCTGACAACTATGGACTTACAGAAACCACATTCAACCAGACTGGTAGGAGGGTGGCAGATGCAGGTCAGGCAGGTCCCACATCCACATGTGGTCAATAAAAATTCAAGAGGGATATATCTGGATATCTCTGGAGCAAGGAGTCCCAGACCCACACCAAGATCGCCAGCCCAGTGCTCCAGTGCCAGGAAGCTAAGTCTTCATAACTTCCAGCTACAAAAACCAGCAGGGATTGAACTGGTGGAAGAAGCTTCTGGAGCCCTGAGCAGTTCCTCTTAAAGTACCACACACAGCTGTGGTTGGTGTGGCTCAATGGATTGAGTGCCATCCTGTGAACCAAAGGGTCACCAGTTGGATTCCCAGTGAGGGCACATGACTGGATTGCAGGCCAAGTCCCCAGTAGGGGGCATGGAAGAGGAAACCACATATTTATGTTTCTCTCCCTCTTTCTCCCCTTCCCTCTCTCTAAAAATAAATAAATATAATCTTAAAAAAATAAAAAAGAACCACACACAGAGCCTTGACTGGTCTGGCTCAGTGGATTCAGTGCCAGCCAGCAAACCTAAAGGTCCCCAGTCCAATTCCCAGTCAGGACAATGTGCCTGGATTGTGGGCCAGGTCCCCAACTGAGAGCATGTCAGGGGTAACCTATCAATGTATCTATTGCACATCAACATTTCTCTCTCTTTCTTTCTCCCTTCCTTCTCTCTAAAAAGAAAGAAAGAAAATCTTAAAAAAATAAAAAAGAACTATATGCAGATTCACTGCATCAGAGCTCCAGCAGCAGGGTAGCAGCTCAAAGGCACCAGTGGTATACAGGGAGAAACTGAAGTGTCTGTCATCAAGGCCAGAAGAAGCCATTGTCCCTTTTCTAAGCCCCGCCCCCTCCCAGAGCTGGCAGGCTAGGGCCATATCTAAGACTCCAACCTGGCTAACACTGTTTGACCCATCTTGGAGTTCCCCAGACACTCTGACCCACCCAATTTGTGGGTCCACCCAAGCTGTTTTTCCACATGAATGGCTAGTCTTGCCTCATGATTCACAACTTCCTAAATCCTATCAATCAATAAACAGCTGTCTTCTATGAGCCCCAGGCCCAGCATTAGCAGCAGCCAGTTTAGATTCAGAGGTTGGCTTCTCCTGGGAATTTCCAAGCCCAGCACAAGTAATAGCCATCTCAGATTGCTTTATAGCTCAGGCAGGTGGGCCTCAGGCAAAACACAGGTGAGGGCTGACCTTGGCCTGCACCATCCAGGAAACCCCAGAGCCAGTGCACCCAGTGGATAGCTACAGACCATGTCAGAGTACCACCACCCTACCTCTGCACAGTTCATCTTCCATGGAGGACAGAGTGTGGTGGTAAATTATCAAAGCCAATTCTTACAGATGACTAGCCTGGGTAAATCCATCCCATTGATCTGCCAATAGTAACCAAGGCTCAAATACAAGAGGAGGGTGTGCTCCCTCCACACAAAGGGTGCACCTCAAATACAAGGAGGGTGATAGGGGAGGCTATGCCACTGGACCCTATAGGACACTTACTGCATTAGGGTATGCTACCAAGACAGAGAGTCAAAGCAGCTCTGCCTAATACATAGAAACAAACACAGGGAGGCTGCCAAAATGAGGAGACAAAGAAACATGACTCAAATGAAAGAACAGATCAAAACTCCAGAGAAGGAACTAAACAGAATGGAGAGAAGCAATCTCTCAGATGCAGAGTTCAAAACATTGATTATAAGGATGTTAAAGGAACTTAGTGAGGACCTTAACAGCAAAAAAAAAAAAAAAAAAAAAAAAAAAAAAAAAAAAAAGGATCTAGTCAGAAATGAAAGATACACCAACTGAAATAAAGAAATTTTATAGGAGACAACAGTAGAGTGGATGAAGCCAATAATCATATCAGTGATTTGGAACACAAGGAAGCTAAAAAACAAAAACAACAACAAAACCCCCCTTACAAACCTCCCCCCACCCATGAATTAGAATAACAAGAAGAAAAAATAATCCAATCAAATGAAAATAATATAAGCAGCCTCTGGGGCAACTTCAGATCCAACATTCACAACATAGGGGTACCAGAAAAAAAGAGAAAGAGCAAGAAGTTGGAAGTCTATTTGAAAAAGTAGTGAAAGAAAACTTTCTTAGTTTAGAAAAAGAAATAGACATACAAGTCCAGAAAGCACAGAGAGCCCCAAACAAGATGAATGCAAAAAGGGCCACTCCAAGATGCATCATAATTAAAATGTCAAAGGTTAAAGATAAAGAGAGAATCTTAAAACCAACAAGAGAAAAGAAATTAGTTACCTCCAGGGGAATTCCTGTAAGACTGTCAGCTGATTTCTCAAAAGAAATTTTGCAAGCCAGAAGGGATTATAAAAATGCTAATAAGTAACAGAATTGGAGAAAACATTTGCAATGTTTAAAACTGACAAGGTATTAAAATCATTCTAGGCTACACAAAGAAATTCTAGTGGTCAATAAGGAAAATAAAATCCAGCAACTACAATAAGAAAATGGACTATGGCTAGATGGCTTGGTAGGTTGGAGCATCATTCCATACATAAAAGTTTCGCAGGTTTGATCCCCAGTCAGGGCACACATCTAGGCTGTGGGTTTGATCCCCTGTTGGAGTGCATATGAGAGACAAACTGATCAGTTGTTTCTCTCTCACATCAATGTTTTTTTTTCCTTTTTTCTTCCTTTCTCTGTAAAATCAATAAACATATCCTCAGGTGAGGATTATTTTAAAAAAATGGGCAAAAGACATGAACAGGTAAAAAACAGAAGAAAAACTAATAAGACAACAATTCAGGACACTATTTATCAGGATGCTCACAGAACTGGTAGATTATAGTCACAAATTAGAGGAACAAAGTCACAAATTAGAGGAACATATGAAGGCTAAACTAATTGAAATGAAGGGAGATGCACAGGAAACCAATAGTGATGGAAAGGAAACGTGGACTCAAATCAATGGAATGGACCAGAAGGGAGAACAAAACATCCCACCAGAAAGGAATGAAGAAATGAGAATTCAAAACAATGAGGAGAGGCTTAGGAACCTCCAGGACATCTTTAAACGTTCCAACATCCGAATTATAGGGGTACCAGAAGGGGGAAAGAAACAGCCACGAGTGGAAAACATATTTGAACAAATAATAAAGGAGAACTTCCCCAGTCTGGCAAAGGAAATAGACTTCCAGGAAATCCAGGAAGCTCAGAGAGTGCCAAAGAAGTTGGACCCAAGAAGGAACACACCAAGGCACATCATAATTACATTAGCCAAGACCAAAATGAAGGAGAGAATCCTAGAAGCATCAAGNATGTTTAAAACTGACAAGGTATTAAAGTCATTCTAGACAACTCAAAGAAATTCTAGTGATCAATTAAAAAAAAACCCCAGCAACTACAATAGAAAAATGGACAAAAGAGAGGGACAGGTGGACTACAGAAACACATGACAGGATGCTCAAAATCACTGATAATCTGAAAAATGCAAATTCGAACAATCATGAGATATCATTTTGAATTTATTAAACTGGCAACCTTTAATGGCAACCATTAAAAAGCCTGGTAATGCTAGGTTGGAAGGATTTTGTATCATAGAAGTCAGTCTTGTGTCAGTGATGAAAATGTAGACAGGTGAGCCATTCTGGAAAGGTGTCTGGTTCTGTTTGGTCTAATGGAGTCCTACATATGCACATCCTGTGACCTAGCAGTCCTGTTCCTGGAGGTATATCCTAGGGAAATCCTTACATAGACCCATTAGGAATCACTTATAAAGCTGTTTATCTTGATACATTTCCATAGAGAGTTGAAGGCAACCTGAGTGTCCATTGCTGGGAGAGTGAGGTGACTGCACATGCTGGGACAGTTTGCAGAGGTTAGACAGCTTGAGTTAGCTGTCACACAGCAACACATTAACATGTTAAAAACAAAGAGGAGGAAACAGAGTAAGATATGATGCATATACCATTCACATAAACTTTAAAATACATGCATATAAATTAACAACCCACACTTTACAAAAAACATTCAAATAAAGATGCCCATTAACAGTAAAATAATGACCTATGGAGGTAGAAGAATGAAAGTAGGGAATATAGATAAAAGGGAATAAGTTAATCTGTAAGATAAGGAAAGGGCTTTGTGTAGAACAAACATTCTAATATGGCATGGACTAAGCAAAACAGGAATAAGTGAAGCTTCTTCAACAGAGACAAACAAAATAAAATAAGAACAAAGTGGAATAAAATCTTGATTATTCAGGCAGAGTGTGATGTAGGCTCCATGGCAGGTACTGAGAAAGGGCCATGGAGACAGGGCGGGGAGAGACTCTGTCCACGTTGGGGAAATTAGAGGAGGTTTTGTGGAGAAGGCAACAAGTTTGAGTGAATGTTACCTAACTGAGAATAGGCCTCTTTCCCAAGTGGCTCACATAGGAGAGGTCTGCTCACATCAGAGAAAACCTGTCTAGCCACTTACACTGAGTTTAGAATCAAACCTTATCAGATCATCTCACCAAAAGCCAAGTATTTATGCCAGTGACACTTTATATCCTGATGGATGGTTGGGGAGCCCGAAGATGGTCTCTTGGCGGGACCCAGAGCCCTCCTGTGTACTTAAGGGGCATGGGTGAGGCCATCTCCAGTGGCTAGTTGTAACTTGCTCTCAGTGTTGTAATGCTCCCCTGTTATCCCCATGTAAAGCTCAACTGTGGATAATTAAAAAGAAAGAAATTAATTTACAAGTCCTTTCAAGTAAAATGTCCAGAAAGTGCACATGTTTTCAAATTTTGAAGGCAGCATTGCAAATTTATTTATTTATTTAATATATTTTATTGATTATGCCATACAGTTGTCCCATTCCCCCCCTTCACTCCCCTCCACCCTGTACACCCTTCCCCCACATTCCCCCTTACGTTCATGTCCATGTGTCACAAGTTCTTTAGATTCTGTATTTCCCATAGTATTCCTGCCCTCCCCCCTGTCTATTTTCTACCTACCGTCTATGCTACTTATTCTCTGTACCTTCTCCCCCCTTCTCCTCCTCCTACTCCTCTGTTGCTAACCCTCCTTGTGATCTCCATTTCTATGGTTTTGCTCCTGATCTAGCTGTCCTCTTGGTTTGCTTTTGTTTTAGGTGTGGTTGTTAATAACTGTGAGTTTGCTGTCCTTTCACTGTTCATATTTTTTATCTTCTTTTTCTTAGATAAGTCCCTTTAACATTTCATATAACAAGGGTAAAACTTTTCTGTCTTTAAATTTAATTGTGGGAGGGGGCACAGTGTTTCCACCTACACCTCCATCTTGGCCAAAATTTCTTCCAGCATTGCAAATTTAAAAAAAAAAAACAAACCAATTAGATATTCTGTAACTTAAATGTACAATAATCCAATTAAGAACTCAAAGGAAGGGTTAATAACTGTTGGTAGAAAGGAAGATAAGTCAAAAGAAACTCTGCAGAATGAAGCCCAGAGAGGTTTGAAGATGAAACCTCATCTTCAAGAGATGGAAGAGAATATAAATGAAATAGAAAATTCAGCAAGAAAACCTAAAAAGGTATCCAAATTGAAAAGGAGGAAGTAAAACTGTCATTGCTTGCAGATGACATGATAGTGTACATAGACAACCTTATAGACTCACCAAAAAACTACTTAACCTAATAAGTGAATTTGGCAAAATAGCAGGATAGAAAGTCAATATTCAGAAATTGAAGGCATTTTTGTACACCAACAATGAAATATCAGAAACAGAAATCAAGGAGAAAAATCCCATTTGATATAATAAGAAGAAAAATGAAGTGCCCAGGAGTAAACCTACCCAAGGAGGTAAAAGACCTGTATTCAGAAAACTACACATTCTAAAGAAAGAAATTAAGAAGACACAAATCATTGGAAGCATATACCATGCTCATGGATCAAAAGAATCATATCAAAATGTGCATACTACCCAAAGCAATTTGTAGATTCAATGCAATCCCTATTAAAATACCAATGACAGCCCTGGCTGGTGTGGCTCAGTGGATTGAGTGTGGGTGACAAACCAAATAAATGGTCACTGGTTCTATTCCCAGTCAGGGCACATGCTTGGGTTGTGGGGGGCACATGAGAGGCAACCACACATTGATATTTCTCTCCCTCTCTTCCTCCCTTTCCCTCTCTCTAAAAATAAATAAATACAATCTTTTTATTTTTTAATTTTTAAAATATGTTATTGATTATGTTATTACAGTTGTCCCATTTCCCCCCTTCACTCCCCACCACCCTGCCCCCCTCCCACCCACATTCTCCTCCTTTAGTTCATGTCCATGTGTCATACTTATAAATTCTTTAGCTTCTACATTTTCTGTACTATTCTTACCCTCCCCCTGTCTATTTTCTACCTACCATCTATGCTACTTATTCTCTGTACCTTTTCCCCCTCTCTCCTCCTCCAATGGCCCTGTTGCTAACCCTCCATGTGATCTCCATTTCTATGGTTCTGTTCCTGTTCTAGTTGTTTGCTTAGTTTGTTTTTGTTTTTGTTTTAGGTGTGGTTGTCAATAATTGAGTTTGCTGTCATTTTACTGTAAATGATTTTTTATCTTCTTTTTCTTAGATAAGTTCCTTTAACATTTTATATAATAAGGTCTTGATGATGATGATGAAAAAATCTTTTAAAAATAAAATAAAATACCAATGACATAGTTCACAGATATCGAACAAACATTTCAAAAATTTATATGGAAGTATAAATGACCCTGTATAGCCACAGCAATTTTAAGAAAGCAAAACAAAGTAGGAGAGATCACAATACCTAATATCAAACTGTATTACAAAGCCACTGTGATCAAAACAGTCTGGAACTAGCATAGGAACACACACTTAGATCAATGGAACCGAATAGAAGGCCCAGAAACAAACCCATGTCTCTATGATCAGTTAATATTCAACAAAAGGGGAAGGGGCATAAAATGAAGTAAAAACAGTCTCTTCAACAAATGCTGTTGGGAGATCTGGACAGCTACATGCAAAAAAATGAAACTCAATCACCAACTTACACCATACACACACCAAAAACTCAATGTGGATAGAAGACTTATATATAAGTCATGACACCATGAAAGTCCTAGAGGAGAACATAGGCAGGAAAATTTCACATATTCCACACAGCAATACTTTTACCTGTATGTCCCCTAAAACAAGAGACATAAAGGAAAGAATAAACAAGTGAGACTACATCAAATTAAAAAGCTTCTGCATGACTAAAGAAAAGATCAGCAAAGTGAAACCAACTATATAGAAAAGTATATTTACCAATGATACCTCGGACAAGGATTTGATCTCTATAATACATAAAGAACTCCCACAACTCTGCCCAGGAAGACAAACAATCCAATTGAAATATGGGCAAAGGACCTGAACAGATACTTCTCCAAGGAGGATACACAGAGGGCCCAGAGACATATGAAAGGATGCTTTCAGCATCACTAGCCATCAGAGAGATGCAAATTAAAACCACAATGACATACCACTTCACAATGGTCAGAATGACCTCATAAACAAATCAATAAACAACAAGTGGCGACAAGGTTGTGGAGAAAAGGGGACCCTACTGCACTGTTGGTGGGAATGCAGACTGGTGCAGCCACTGTGGAAAACAGTATGGAATTTCCTCAGAAAACTAAATATGGAACTGCCTTTCAATCCAGCAATCCCACTGCTGGAGTTATACCCTAAGAATCCTGGAACACCAATTGAAAAGAACCTATGCACCATTCATAGCAACATTATTTACAATAGCCAAGTGCTGGAAACAGCCTAAGTGCCCATCAGTAAATGAGGAGATCAAAAAATTGTGGTACATTGCCCTGGCTGGTGTAGCTCAGTGGATTGAGCTCGGGACTGTGAACCAAAGGATCAAGGTTCAATTCCCAGTCAGGGCACATGCCTGGGTTGCAGGCCAGTTCCCAGCAGGGAATGCAGGAAATGCACGAGAGGCAACCATACATTGACATTTCTCTCCCTCTCTCCTTCCCTTCCCCTCTAAAGATAAATAAATAAAAATTTAAAAAGAAACTGTGGTACATTTACACAATGGACTTCTATGCAGCAGGAAGAAAGAGGGAACTCCTACCCTTTGCGACAGCATGGATGAAACTGGAGAGTATTATGCTAAGTGAAATAAGCCAGTCAGGGAAAGACAAATACCATATGATCTCACCTATAAGTGAAACCTAACTAATAAAACAAACAAGCAAGCAAAATAGCACTAGAGGTGTGGAAATAAAGGGATGGGGGAGGAGAACAATGGGAGAAAGAAGGGGAAGGGTCAAGTCAAGGAACACATATAAAAGACCCATGGACAAAGAAAATGGGATGGGGAAGGGATTAAATGTGAGAGGTTGGGGAGTAGGGCAAGGGAGAGTGATGGGGGTGGGGAATAGGGACTATTGTAATTGAACAACAATAAATTTTTTTTTTCAAAGAAAACCCAATATATGTTAATTGAAATTTCAGAAGGAAGGGAGAGAGAGAATGTAGTAGAGGCAACATTTGAAGAGATAATGGTTCAGAATTTCCAAAATTGATTAAATCAGCCAGTCTTCTGATTAAAAAAGACAAATGAGAGAGTTGCACTAGAAATAAGAATCCAAAGAACCAGGCATTGGGCAAGCCAAGGATTCCTTCCCTCTTGTGGAAGTTCTTTCATGAGAAAGAGTGACATACTCTGAGGGATCTGGTGAGTTTCTTTACAGAGGAGTTTTTGTTGTTTTTAATTAAAGATGGAAGAAATTTGACCGTGTTTATAAGCTGAGGCAAGAAATCATTTGAGAGTGAGAAGCTGAAAACAAAGGAAGAGAGATAATGCATAAAGAAGTTTTTAGAGAGAGCTGGGACCCATGCTATGAATAATTATAATAGCTCCCATTTACTCAACATTACATGTTGGAGTCTGTTTCAGGAACTTGTCAGAAATTGATATTAATTCTTAAGGTTCATAATAATTAATATTTCTTTTAAAAATTTTTAATAGTTGACACTGTTAGAGATGTCCCCCATTCTTTTAATTCTTAAGGTTCATAATAATTAATATTTCTTTTAAAAATTTTTAATAGTTGACACTGTTAGAGATGTCCCCCATTCTTTCCTGTTTGCCCCCCTCCACCATGGCCCCCTTCACTGCATTGCCGTCTGTGTGCATGGGCCATGCATATATGTGTATATGTTCTTTGGCTGATCTCTTCCAGTACTCCCCCCAACCTATCCTCTGAGATCTGTCAGTCTGTTCCATGTCTCTGTGCCTCTCATTTCATTTTCTTTGTCAGTTTATTTTGTTCATTAGATTCCACATATGAGTGAAATTGCATACTATATGTCTCTCTGACTGGCTTATATTGCTTAGCATGAAATTCTTAATCTCACTAACCAGAGAGATGCCAGAATGGCTACCATCAATGAATGAACAAACAACAAGTGCCGGTGAGGTTGTGGAGAAAAGGGGACCCTAGTGCACTGTTTTGGGGAATGCAGACTGGTGCAGCCATTGTGGGAAACAGTATGGAATTTCCTCAAAAAATTAAAAATGGAACTGTTTTATGACCCAATAATCCCACTTCTGGGAATATATCTAAGAATCAAAAAACACTAATTGGAAAGATATATGAACCCCAATGTTCACTACAGTATTATTTATAATAGCCAAGGTCTGGAAACAGCCCAAGGGCCCATCAGTAGATGAGTGGATAAAAAAACTGTGGTACATTTACACAATACTATGTGGCTATAAAGAAGAAACTCTTACCCTTTGCTACAACAATGAATATTTCCATTCAAACGTCACTGATATGTTAACAGATATTCAGATATTCCAAAGGGGAAAAACTTGACCATACAGCTAGTGAGTGGTGGCAGTAGGATCCAAGTTAGGCCTGACTTACTGAAAAGCCTGTGTTTTTCCTGCTCTCCCAGGCTGCTTTCAGAGCTGCAGTTGGCCTCAGAAAGGCCTTTCCTCTGTCTGAGGTCAGAGGGGGAGAGAGGAGTATGGTGGAGGTGGTGTTTGCAGTACACGCAGTGTGGATGTCAGAAATGTCCAAACATATTGAGAATTGTCATGAGTTTATTGGAGCCAAACTAACGACAATTGCTGGGAAGCAAAATCTCAATGGATGGAGAAAACGCTCCAGAGAATATCAGTTTTGCAGCTTATTTAATACATTAGAATGAGAGGAGGAGGCATAGAAGGGTTACAGAAAATGCATTGGTGGTAGATTGAGGGGGAGGAGAAAACAAAGCGGGGAAACCTCTAGGACTGGATAAAAAGTAACACAGAGCAACATGTGCTTCTTTCCATTGGTGTGAACAGGATCATTACCAATAGCCTTCACAGCATATGGAGACCTGTGCAGGGAGCAAGATAACAATGAAGGGTTCTGTGGTCTCACCATTACTCTGACATTTGAAGTGTGTATTATCTGAAATTCGAAAAGACAACAAACAGGCTCAGTTAGGTAAAGATTGACCTTTGTTAAGGAAGCTACAGACCTAGGTTGGGACTACCCCACCCCTGCCCCGGCCCTCAACTCACTCAGGTTTCCAGGCACCTGTGTGTTGGGGGCTGTGTGTGAACTCCACTTCCTCCCCTGCACTGACCAGGCTATGAGGTCCTCACCCATGAACAACTTAAGCCAGCGATTTGAGTGGCAAGAGTTGTTAAAACACGCGGTACCTGACTATTTAGTCAGGGGCACTGACCTCTTTTCCCTTAGATTGTCAAATTTAAGAAATGACAACAGCCAACACAATAGCCATCTGGTGAGACTAAACTCAAATATAACTATTTTTTGTCAGATTCACAAAAAATAATATGTTTTTGGTGTGACACAGAATTTTAGTAATCAGTTTATGTGTGCCATGAGGTGAAAAAGGTCGAGAATCTCGCTGGTCTAAGTGGAGTGAAACTCTGGAACAGGGATTGAGGATCCCAAACCCTCAGGATGGTGTGTTCTAGGAAGCGTACGGGTGCCCTCTAGTGTGTGAGCGGGGAACTTCCTGAGGTTCCGCTATTCTGATTGGGGTGGAGGTACCAACCCCCTAGAGCCAAACTTGGGTGTTCTGCCCAACCCTGCCAGCAGAAAGCAGCCAGCGATGTAGCCCCGCCCCGCCCCCCCCCCCCCCCCCCCCCCCCCNCCCCCCCCCCCCCCCCCCCCCGCCCCACTCTGCGGCCTGGGCTTGGAGGTGAGGAAGGAGGTGAAGTAAGGAATGAGGGTGGGAGCTGGGGTGGGGAGGGGGGCCTCTGGGGAGTGAGCACGGTACAGTCCTCCGATGAGCCAGGTTTGGGTCAGCCTCAGTCCAGGTCAGCCCAGAGGCTTCCTCCTGCCTCCTCCTACCTCCGCATCCATGGACCTTGCAAGCCTTTTAGGTCTTCATTCTCCTTGAGGGAACAGTGAATACATATGACCAGACCGCTGCACATATTTATGTGGAAACTCACCACTAAACAGGACTGGAAGTATTCCCAAAGATTTTGGAGCCTATTAAAGAAGGGGAGAAGGGGTGAGGGGGAGATCAACAGGCAGGTAAGGGTGATGCTTAATATCAGTCTTGAGACTGTGACCAGTCCCTAGACCAGAAGACTAGAAATAGGATGGTGAACTTTTACATCATTAAAGCTTTATAAAAGAAGAAACCAAGGAAATTCAGGCAGTTCTTCAAGAACCAGGAGTGAAATACCAAGGGAAAGGGAAATCATGGAACTTTTAAAATATATATAAAAGAAACAAGTAGAAAACATATATCAGAGACCATAATGATTGCAGATGGATTAAATTCCTCTATTTAAAAAGGTCCCCTAGTAAAAACCTAGGAACACCTACCTATTTTCTGTTCATGAGCCACACAGCAGAAACAAAATGACAGTTTGAAAACAAAGAGGCCAGTAAAGATGTACCAGGAAGAGCTCACACCCCCACATCCACCCATGTGAGTTCTAGCTCCAGAATACCCCCCACATCTCCCCATGTCCCTTCACCTCACTGCTATTCCCTGAGCCAGTGGTGATTTCCCACCTGCAAAATAGTGATAGCTTTGTCATTGGTCTCTCTGTGCTCCTCTTGCCTTCCTCCCTGCAAAGCAGACAAAATGTTCTTTTTAAAAACATAAATCAGGACTTCTGCCAAGATGGAGGCATAGGTGGAAACACTGTGCCTTCTTCCACAACCAAGTTTGACTACAACAAAAGTTTTGGAGAACTAGGACACACCCAAAGACCAGAAAACGGAATTATACGGAAGTCCACTTCCGACAGCTAAGAACTGTTCAACGGGACGGTAAGAGAGGCAGAACCAGCAGCGGAGCTGGGTCAGGCAGGACAGATCCCCCAACCTAGGCGCTAGGCTCTCGGGCAGCCCAAAGCCAGTCGGGGTTCGGGGCAGACTGACCAAGGTCGCACATTCGCGCACAGTGAGACCACGCAGGCCCCAGGGGACGAACCCCATGGTGGAGGGCTGACAGCGGTGGCACACTCACATGCAGTGGAACGAAACACGTGGGCCTGGTGACGGTGGTGGCTGCGGTGCGGGTGGGGGTCTCGGCAGCGGGCGGCAGAGGGAAGCCATTGTCCCTCTTTGACCCCGCCCCCACATACAACGTCAGAACCCAGCGACTGAGTTGCCCTGCTCTGGTGAAAACCTAGGGCTCCGATCCTGCTACTTAACAGGCACGAACAGCCCAAAAGATGGCGCAAGAGGAACTCAAAGTCCCAGAGCCAATAACTCTAAGCAACCAACAGATTGCCAGCCTCTCAGAAGCCCAATTTAAGACACTATTTATCAGGATGCTCACAGAATTGGTAGATTACAGTCACAAATTAGAGGAACATATGAAGGCTAAACTAATTGAAATGAAGGGAGATGTCCAGGAAACCAATAGCAATGGAAAGGAAACTAGGACTCAAATCAATGGAATGGACCAGAAGGAAGAACGAAACATCCCACCAGAAAGGAATGAAGAAATGAGAATTCAAAAAAATGAGGAGAGGCTTAGGAACCTCCAGGACATCTTTAAACGTTCCAACATCCGAATTATAGGGGTACCAGAAGGGGGAAAGAAACAGCCACGAGTGGAAAACGTATTTGAACAAATAATAAAGGAGAACTTCCCCAGTCTGGCAAAGGAAATAGACTTCCAGGAAATCCAGGAAGCTCAGAGAGTGCCAAAGAAGTTGGACCCAAGAAGGAACACACCAAGGCACATCATAATTACATTAGCCAAGACCAAAATGAAGGAGAGAATCCTAGAAGCAGCAAGGGATAAGGGGACAGTCACCTACAAAGGAGTACCCATCAGACTGTCAGCGGATTTCTCAAAAGAGACCTTACAGGCAAGAAGGGGCTGGAAAGAAGTATTCCAAGTCATGAAATCCAAAGACCTACAGCCAAGATTGCTTTATCCAGCAAAACTTTCATTTAGAATGGAAGGACAGATAAAGTGCTTCTCAGATAAGGTCAAGTTCAAGGAGTTCATCATCACCAAGCCCTTATTATATGAAATGCTAAAGGGACTTATATAAGAAAAAGATGATGAAAAATATGAACAGTGAAAGGACAGCAAACACACAGCTATTAACAACCACACCTAAAACAAAAGCAAACCAAGAGGACAGCTAGATCAGGAATGGAACCATAGAAATGAAGAACACATGGAGGGTTAGAAACGGGGGTGGGAGGAGGAGAAGCGGGGAGAAGGCACAGAAAATAGCATAGATGGTAGGTAGAAAATAGATAGGGGGGAGGGCGAGAATAGTGGGGGAAATATAGAATCTAAAGAACTTGAGACACGTGGTTATAAACTAAGGGGGGAGAAGGGTGGGGGAGGGAGTGTGCGGGTGGAGGGGAATGAAGGGGGGGAATAGAACAACTGTAATGGTATAATTAATAAAATATATTAAAAAATTAAAAAAAAACATAAATCAGATTTTTAGGGTCCTTCAATGTCTTCTTCTGGCATTTAGAATAAAATTCAAACTGCTTACCCTGGCCTGCAAGTCTCAGCCCCACCCCCACTCAGCTCACACCACCCCTCTGTCCCAGCTGCTGCCACAGTGCTGGGCTTTCTTGCTGTTCTGCCAGTGTGCCCAGGCACACACCATCCCCGCTGGCAGAGTGCCATCCCTGAACTCCTCCTCCTGCACGCTCAGGTCCATCTCCTGGATCTCTCCTGAGGAAAAGCCTTCCCTGGCCAGCCTGACTAGGGTCGGGTTCCTTGCCTAGTGACTCTATCATTATTCCGTTTATGTCCGACAGAGTAATTACAATTCATAAACATCTTGTTTATTTATTGGCTTGTTTATTTCTTCTCTAGTAGAATTTTTACTATCGTCTTTTGGGTTCTGCTCAGTATACAATCATATCAGCTGCAGGTAGAGATTACTTTTTTCTGCTATGAGAATTGTTCTTATAACTTCAGTTCATTTTAATAATGCCATAGAGCCTTTAACATAATATTGAATAGCAGTGATCATGGTGAGCATCCTTTCCTTGTGCTTATGGAATAGCTTGAGGGTCTCACTGTTTAATAAGTTACTTGCTATTGCCTTTCGCTAATTATTCTTGATCATATTAAAAAGTGTCCTTTTATTCTTATATTACTTTTTGAGTTACCTATTTATTTAAAATTTCTCTTTCTTTTGGTGTCAATTTGTATTCTCCTAGGAATTCAACTATCTTCTGTAAATTTTTGAATTAGTTGCCACAGTATGTGATATTGTCTTACAATTAATTTTCTCTTTTATATCTGGCATTATATGGCCTTTCTAATTTCTAATATTGTTTATATGTGATCTCTCTCCTTTGTCCCTAATGTGGCCATGAGATATCTGTTGATCTTATAAAACATTAGATTTGACATTGAACTTAACCATGTGACCCAGCATTTCACTCCTATGTGTATATTCAAAAGAAGTGACAGCAGGGACTCGAACAGATATTTGTGCACCAACGTTTATAGCACTCTTATCACAACAGCCAAAAGGTGTAAACAACTCTAGTGCCCATCAACAGATGAGCCGATAAACAAAATGTGACTGCCTCCCTTCCTTTCTCATTTCCCCTCTATGGAAGGCTATTCAAATGAATTTCTTGTTTGGTTAGAGTGCATCCTTCACATCTGTCTTTTACCTGCCAAGGTGAGTGTTTTTTGCCTGGTCATAAATGTCTTACTTAGGTCACTGTCCTTTCTCTTAATATCTGTAGCTGTGTCTCCTGTCCGTTCTAGTTTAAGGTTGTGATTTAAAAACAAATAAACAAACAAAACCTCTTGGCAAGCTAGTAGTGGAAGGAAATTTCCTTTAAAAAAAAACTTAGAGCAAGCATCATGATTAATGGTAAAATTTTGAAAGTTTTCACCTTGAGGTAAAGAATGAGGTGAGAATACCCAATTTCGCCACTTCTATTTAACATATTTTTGGAGGTACTATCCAGTAAACAGGAAAAAAACCCAGAGAAATAAAAATTATAAAAATTTACAAGGAGGAAATAAAACCATCATTAATTATAGACAAGGTAATTGTGTATGTAGAAAATCCAAGACAAGTGGATTTTGCAAGGATGTTGGGAGCAAAGTCAACATATAAAGTGCAGTCTAATTTGCTTCTTGTCATTACTACATGCAACAAGGAAACAGTCTCACAAATATAAATGCTGAATGAAAGAAGCAAAGTATTATTCCATTTGAATAATGTTCATGAAAGACAAAACTAAACTGTATTGTTTAGGGATACATACATAGTTTACTTCAGGAATCAGTAAATACAGAAATTAGAAACTTCTCCCTCTAGTGGAGAGGAGAGGGTTGGCATCTGCAAAGGGCACAATGGGACGGGGCTTCTAGGGTGTTAGAGAGAGAACAATATTCCTTTTCTTTGCGTGTGTGTTTGTATGTTATACATGCATAAATATAGTGCAGTTTATTGTGTGTATATGGACTATAAATTTTCTATTTTCTTCATGAAGATATATATATATACTATGCTTATTAATGAGAAGACAATATTGTAAAAATATCAACTTCCCAAAATTAATCTATGGATTTATTGTTGTAATCAAAATCCCAATGAATATTTTTAAAGAATTGGCAAATTAATTTTATATAGATATGCCTTCACTATAAAAATGCATGTAAAGTACTAGAATAAAAGGTAAAAGAATTAAAAATAACAACTTTGAAGTGAGCAAAGTCTAAGGGGTAGAACTCAGAAGCTAAAATATCGACATGTGTGAATACATTAAAACAAATTTCTGCATGGAGAAATACCAAATACAAAATTAAAAAATAAGTGAAAAGTTAGAAAAATAATTACAACTCATATGTCCAAAAAATGTCTAATTTTCTTAATAAATAATGAGCTCTTACAAACCCATTTTTTATAAAAGCCCAGCCCAACAGAAATATGAGCACAAGGCAGAGAAAGATACATGAATGGCTGAAAGACCAAAGACATTCAATTTCACTTATAATTAAGGAAATGCAAATTAACAAAAAATAAGATAAGTATTGCCCTGGTTGGTGTGGTGTTGGTTAGAGTGTTGTTTTAAAGACCAAAGGGTCACAGGTTTGAGTCCCAATCAGGGCTGTGGTTAAATCCCTGGCCATGGAAGGTGTGACAGGCAACTGACAGACAGTGCTGTCTCACATGCAATGATAATAATTTAAAATGATAATAATTTAAACATTTTTAAATGAGATTACTTTTTATAAAATAGTTTGATAACCAAGTGTTAGTGTGAATGGAGGCAGTGCAAACAGGCATTCTCATGCCTTTGGTGGAATTTTAAATTGTAATCTTTCTAGAGAGCAGTTGGGCAAAGTCTATCAAATCACACACGCATCACTCCGCAGGGGTGCTTCTGTTTGTGTGCATGCAAAACTACCTGCGAAAGGATGCTGACTGCAGTGCTGTTACTAAAAGGGACTGGAAACAAAGTCATGCCTATGGATAGGGAACTGAAAGACAAACTACTGTGTAGATGTTTTTAAAATGAACTACACTTTATGTCCAGACAAAGACACATTACAGATATATTATTCAATTAAAAAAGGCAAGGTGCTGAACTTTTTGTATTTGTGCTTCCATTTGTGTCATAAGGGGATAGGATAGATTTAGGGATAGCATCAGATACATAATTGTGGGAGACTAAAATTTAATTACTAGAATTTATCAGCAGCAGGTGTTTGGGGAAGGCTACTGCGGGCCTGGGAACCTGAGATGGGCAGGTGGGCAGTTGAGTTTTCACTGCATGTTTCACCTTTTTAGTTTGCTTTTTTAAAATATATTTTATTGATTATGCCATTACACTTGTCCCATTTCCCCACTTCATTCCCCTCCACCCTGTACAACCCCTCTCCCCCCTCCTTTAGTTTATGTCCATGTGTCTCAAGTTCTTTATATTCTATATTTCCCACACTATTCTTGCCCTCCCCCCTATCTATTTTCTACCTACCGTCTATGCTTCTTAATCTCTGCACCTTCTCCCCCCTTCTCCTA
Organism: Sturnira hondurensis; assembly: GCF_014824575.4. Taxonomy (NCBI): domain Eukaryota; kingdom Metazoa; phylum Chordata; class Mammalia; order Chiroptera; family Phyllostomidae; genus Sturnira; species Sturnira hondurensis. The sequence goes on along the minus strand of NW_028091847.1, from coordinate 1,834,650 downwards.
CTTCCACTCCCCTGTTGCTAACCCTCCATGTGATCTCCATTTCTATTGTTCTGCTCCTGATCTAGCTGTCCTCTTAGTTTGCTTTTATTTTAGGTGTGGTTGTTAATAACTGTGAGTGTTGTCCTTTCACTGTTCATATTTTTTATCTTCTTTTTCTTATATAAGTCCCTTTAACATTTCATATAATAAGGACTTGGTGATGATGGACTCCTTGAATTTGACCTTATCTGAGAAACACTTTATCTGCCCTTCCATTCTAAATGAAAGCTTTGCTGGATAGCCAACCTATCAGATGCACACTTCAAAATACTGGTGATCAGGATGCTCACAGAACTGGTTGATTTTAGTCACAAATTAGAGGAATAAGTGAAGGATAAACTAAGTGAAATGAAGGGAAATGTACAGGAAACCAATAGTGATGGAAAGGAAAATGGGACTCAAATCAATGGAGTGGACCAGAAGGAAGAAAGAAACAATCAAACAGAAAAGAATGAAGAAACAAGAATTCAAAAAAAAAAATGAGGAGAGGCTTAGGAACCTCCAGGACATCTTTAAATGTTCCAACATCTGGATTATAGGGGTACCAGAAGGGGAAGAGGAAGAGCAACAAGTGGAAAACTTATTTGAACAAATAATAAAGGAGAACTTCCCCAGTCTGGCAAAGGAAATAGACTTCCAGGAAATCCAGGAAGCTGAGAGAGTCCTAAAGAAGTTGGACCCAAGAAGGAACACACCAAGGCACATCCTAATTACATTAGCCAAGACTAAAATGAAGGAGGGAATCCTAGAAGCAGCAAGGGATAAGGGGACAGTCACCTACAAAGGAGTTCCCATCAGACTGTCAGCTGATTTCTCAAAAGAGACCTTACAGGCAAGAAGGGGCTGGAAAGAAGTATTCCAAGTCATGAAATCCAAAGACCTACATCTAAGATTGCTCTATCCAGCAAAGCTTTCACTTAGTTTTCTTTTTTAATTGTAAATCTCTTCTCCCTCTTTTGCACATACCTGATTTTTCAATTCTTAGGTGCATTAAAATAAAGTTCTCCTGCCTCTTCATTCCTCCAATACTTTTTATCAAATCTCAGAAAACTGGTATGTAATAGACAATATTGCCATGACCCCAATCTGCAGGTTATTTAAATTCTTCAATACTAAAAAAAATTCACAATTAAAGTGACTCCTGGAGACTGCTGAAATTTTGTAGAAATATGGAGATAAAGCATGTAGGGAAAAATCAAACTAAAGATGTTAGATGTCTGTGAAAAACATGAAACTTACTGCAGGGTTTTGAAGAAGACCCAAATACATGAAGCTATGTGCCATGCTTATCAATAGGAAGACTCAATATCATAAAGATGTCAATTCCCCCAAATGAATGTATGAAGTCATTGTATAAATCAAACTCCCTACAAAGATTTTGTAGAACAAGCTAATTTCAAAATGTGCATGAAAATGTGAGGACCCCAAACAGTTGCAACAGTCTTGAAAAGTATGGGGAAGCGTGCTCATCCAGCGATCCAGACTTACTGTGAAAGTGCAGTAACTAAGGGAGGGTGATACTGCTCACACAGACGAACAGTCCAGTGCAATGGAGCAGTGAGTCCAGAAACGGACCAGCGCTTTTCAGGAAGTCTGACCCGTGGCAAAGACGGTGCTCCAGATGCTGGGGCAGGGTGGGCTGTCCCATAACTGGCTCTAGGGCCATCCTTTTCTACTTGAGCGGGCGCTCTCTGACCCCTACAGAGAATCAGTCCTGGGCGGGTATAAGAATAAATATAAAACAGCAGATATGTTAAACTTTAGGACAAAAATATATGGAGACTTACGACCTTGGAATAGGAAAGAGTTTTTTAACCAAGTCACTCAAAGTACAAACTATAAAATGTAAGTATATTATAATATATTAACATTTAGACTTTCTGCGCTTTAAAAGGCACCATCAACAATATAAGACAAGACACAGCCAGAATCATAATGTTTCAATACATCCATCTGGCAAATAATATCTAAAATATAGAAACTATTTTTGAAAATCAATAAAAATTATAACAAGCAGTAGAAAAAGAGAAAAAGGTTATGACAAGAATTTACAGAATAAAAACCACAAATGACTAGTAAATGTGTGGACAGATACCCAACCTCTATCCTCATAGTAATCAGGGAAATGCAAATCAAAAGCATAATGAAATAAGGCTACAAACCCATTAAATTGGGTAGAAAATTAACAAGTCTGACAACAGCAAGTGTTGATGAGTATCGGGAACACAGCGACCCATCCACGGCTAGTGTGATCACTTTGGAGAACAGGTTGCAGGGACTAGGAAGGCTGAAGCTAGGCGTCCTTCACGGCACTGCAGCCCAGAGCTAGGCTGTGCCCTCCAGAGACCCATGTGCTGGGATGGAGGCACACCCCAGCCCCAGAGGGACAGAAGCTCCCCTGCTTGGGACCCTTGCAGACCTGTGTACTCTAGGGGGTGGATGTTCATTTGTATCCTTTGTAACTAACCAGTAAACATTTTTAAAAACTCTTCATAAATGTTACCAGTGACAAAATGGTATTCCAACTTGTGGATGTACCATAACATACTCACCCAACCCCCAACCTGTTGATTCCAACTTTAATAAACTCTCATTTTCCGGTACCAACAATATCTGTGTTTTGGGGAGTGTTTGGGCTGGGGAGTGAGTGACCAGTCTCCTGGTCCAGTTCCACAAATAGAACCACCATACCAACTTGTATAAGCCTTCAAAGGCTCCTAGTTCTCTCTGTACCGAGAGGGACAACCCCCGTCAACCCCAACAGGGCTTGGGTATCTCTATTTCTTGTGCAGCTTTGTCAGCACTGAACATTCTTCTTCTTAAAAATCTTACTAGTTTGATACGTGAAAATAGAAGTGTATTTGTATTATTTTGAGAATACATTCCCCCAATTGTGTATCAAATGTTCATAAAAGGAGAAAAGCTTTACTGTTGAGGACACCCCTAAGGCCCACTGTCCTGGCCCTGCAGAGCTGGGCAGAGTGGCCTCCCCACTGGCGCAGGAGCAGCTGGGAGGGTCGCCTTTGGTTGTCAGGGACAGAGTGCCCACCCAGCCCTCCCCACACACAGCTCCGTGGGGACGTGGCCCCTACTGGGGAGCCCAGTCCCTAGGGGGGCACAGTGAGTCTTCGGGGTCAGAGTTCACTTTTGACTGCCACTCTTTCCTGCCCCCAGAGCTGTGTTGGGTTCACCTCCTGGCGGGTGGGCTGGGGCTGATTTTCAGGGAGGCCTCACAGCCATCCATGGGCCTCTTCATCCAGGGACACACTGGCCATTGACATCCTGCCCACACAGTGTGGGGGCACAGGGCTCCATTCACTGCCCCTAGGCCTGTGAATGGAGGGGTTCGGGAAGACTGAGCACCCTCCCCCAGGAGTGCCTCCCACCCCCACCCCATTCTGGACACACACACAGGCGGGGTGGGACCAGAGGAACTGGAATTTAGGTGGGAGGCGGGAATTGAGGAAGTTGGAAAGGGAGGAGCAAAGCAGGTGGGTGAGAAGGGGGAGGCTGTTTCCAGGGATGGGGGAGTGGAGGATGGAGGGCGTGGGAAAGAGGCCTTGAGAGGAGGTTTCACATCCAGAGAGTTGGGGAGAGGCTGAAGGGTGGGATTGGGAAATGGGTGGTGGTGCAAAGAGGAGGCCCAGGGAGAAATTAGGGGCACATTCAGATGGAGCTGGGGGTTACAGGAGTGGGAAGGGGACGTGGGAGTAGCAGGATGAAAGGAATTTCAGGTTGGCTGGAGGCTTAGCAGTGCCTGGCAGGAGCTGGGCAGTGGCTGTTGTCAGGGCTCTGCTTGGAGCCTGGACAGAATGGGGTGCAGGGGGTGTGGAGGTGGAAGTCTGCAGCTGCAGGGCTTGGTGCAGGTGGAGGAAGGTGAGGACATGGGTGGGCAGGGATTAGCCTGTGAAGAACGGGCAAGGACAGCGCTTTCCCAGCTGTCAGAAGTCTCCAGAGGGCAGACTCTGAAAGGGCCAAGAGGCCATCTGGGAAGTGGATCCCACACGAGGGAAGGGTCTGCTGTTGGAGGGAGGGTCTGAAGAAGCATAAGGACCACTGTGGGAAGCCCAAGACCCTCCAGGGGCGGCTCCTAGTCCCAGGGTGGAATCCCACAATGAGAGAGAAATTCTGGTTCAGACGTGTCACAGGAGACTCCGGGGCCTTTAGATGTGATGCTGGGAGGTGCTGTTCCTCAGACTGTATGGGACACAAACATCCTCTGGGGGAGCTTGTGCAAGTGCAGGTCCTGATTCAGCAGGTCTGAGGAGGGGCCCAAGACTCTGCATTTCTCATAGGCTCCCGGTGATGCCTGTGCTGCTGCTTCAGGACCTTGCTGTGACCAGCATGAGTGTAAGGAATGTGTGTTGACGTGGAAAAAGGTCTGGGTTGTGTGACCAAGTGGACGGATCGGCTGTGTGGGAGGAGCTCCACTTCATCTCTTTTGAAGACTGTCTCACACAAACACTCAAATGCACCAACTCTGTTTTTCTGTAGAAGATGGGATTACAAGTGATACTAATTCTCTACTTTGTGCTTGTCTCCATTTCTGGGTTTTCTGCAGTAAACATGTAAAAAGATTCTCTCAAAAGCTCAGACTTCTGTATTTGAAAAGAGAACTGAGGCAGACTTTCAGAGTCGCCTCAGCTGGATGGGTTGCTCCTCCTCTCCCACACTCTGCAGAGCACCTGTCTACAGAACAGACTGCATGGAAAGGGGGCCCTCACCTGCATGGAAAGGTGAGCCGCGGCTTGGTGCCTGGGCTCACCTGTATTCTGCCGAAGTTTAGCCCAGACCCTCAGTCAATGCGTGCTCATCTGAATGAGCACACAAACAAGGTCCCAAGTCTGGCTATGCAAACTCTAGGCGTCAGTTTAAATTACAGTGTGAATGTAAAATTTTCTCAGTGGCTATTACTTACATTGCTTGTGTTATGTGGGCTCACCAAGCTTGGAGATCTTAGTGCTATGAATAGATAACTCTTTTCCTTTATATGTTATCTGGAAATTCACACTTTCTTATTGATCATCTCATTTAATGTAAGTGTTCACATCTCCTTTTTATAGAGGAAAAAATCTGAACCTCAGAGAGGTAAATAAACTTACCCAAGACTAACAGCCAGTAAGAGGCAGAGTACTGGACTTTTTAACCTGGAATGTCTGACTCTAGCATCTAGTTTCTTACTGAGATGAACCTCACAAGATACTGGACTCAGGTCCAGAAACCTACCCTGCCAGTCCACATGCTTCCACATCTCTGGAACCCAGTCTTCTCGTGTGTGAGTGCGGGGGTGACGAGACCTCTACAGCACCCCTGGGGCTACAGTGAGGGGAGCGGCGTGGGCCATGTAGAGTGAAGCTGGGCACTTGGATGGGCGATGTGATGATGGTGGGGGGATGGTGGTGATGAGTTTATTCATTGAAGGAAGGATAACAAGAAAATGAAATCTAGGAACTGATGACTGGCAATTATCTGGATACCCTTGAGATTACCTTCTTATTTTCCTCTGGACTTCTCTATAAAATAAGAGACACTTTTATTACGTTTTCTCCTATCTTTGAAAAGGTTAAGTCCAGGGATGTCGACTCATTTTCACCGGGGGCCACGTCAGCCTCACAGTGGCCTTCAAAGGGTGGAAATAATTTTAGGACAGTGTACGTCTAACTCCTCCTTAACTGTTCAGGAGTTGAAATTACATTCGGCCCTTTGAAGGCAACTGGGAGGCTGATGTGGCCCCCGGTGAAAATGAGTTTGACCCCTTTGGCTTAGTCTATCAAAAAAATTGAATTTGTCAACTAATAATTGGCTCTGTCTTTTTAAATAATCAGTCATTCACAACCACCATAGCCTCTAATCAATAAATATAAATAAAACTACACTGAGCACCTGCAGTTCTATACGAAAGAAATTAGGCATTTCCGTTGACCTGTACCACCTTACAAGTAAATGCTTCATTATTTTTTAAAGGTTTATTTTATTCTTATTCAAGAGGATAAGGGAAGGAAGAGAGACAGCGAGAGGGAAACATCAGTGTGAGAGAAAAAGGTTGATCAGTTGCCTCCTGCACATGCCCCAACTGGGGATTGAATCTGCAACCTAGGCATGTGCCCTGACCAGGAATGAACCAGTCAGGATGACACTCCAACCAACTGAGCTACACTGGTCAGGGCTAAATGCTCAATTATTGTTAGGCTTTTGAAATAGTGAAAAAGACCCATGAACCTCTTAAGAATCTATTCTACAGAAAAAATTTAAATTGCAGAAGAAGAAAAATGATTTATAAAGATGTTCTTGCATTATTTATAATAACTTAAATAGTGAAAAAAACACTAAGTATTCATCTGTAAATAAATTAGGGCTCGTTTGCATGTTTGCACAATGGCATATTTTTCAGCCATTAACACTTCTGTTCAGCCTTAGAATAGAGAAAGATTTCCTATGCAGGGCACCAAACCCAGAAGCTATTGAGGAAAAGCTGACAGATTTGACACCATAAATATTAAAAAGGCTTGTCCTTGAAAGACATCATAAACAAAGTGAAATACAACTGACAAGCTGTGATAAAATGGGCAGGAACAATATTAAACCCATGTATTTTTATTTTCCCCATAAATCATGCTCCATTGAACTTCTCCCCTCCAAGGCGGAGCCATGAACCTCAGTGGCCAGAGAAAAGGGCCAGAGACTGCATGGGACAGAGAGGCCCTGGGAAGACTGTCATGGCCTGACTTCCTTCACCCCCTTAGGAAGACAAGGGTCTTCAGTGCCAGCCTTTGTAGAAATGATTGTATCCTGAAACTTTCCCTTTAACAGATCAAAGGCAAACCCTGGTGCACTTGATCATAAATGTCTACACAGGGAGAACTCCTATCAAGAGGAAGTGGGAAAAATAGCCATCCCTTCTTCTGGGAGGACTGTGGGAGGAAGAGAAAGACAAGGATGGGAGGGCAGATGGTAAGAGATGTGTGTCCTGACTACTGCCAATTTCCAGACAGGTAGAGTGAAGAAAACATCAAAAGCAGAAGAGAGACTTCAGACCCCATTTTTGTTTGGGTTCTTGGCTGAGAAGTCTTCCAAGAAACCTGCTCTGGAGCAAATTTGCTGCCTATTTAGCTAGAGAGGAGGACAGTATCTAGCTAACTGGAGTCTTTCCTGGCATGCACTGGCATGAAAGGTGTCCAGAATTTCCTGGATACCCTTGGGGAGGAAAAGCTGACCCTGTGGGTGAGGACTGGGTGGTCACTTGGGATGGAGCTGAATGGGAGTTGCAGCCATGCCTCAACAGGCTTCAGAGCACCAGCAGGACTCAAGTGGAGGTGTCCATTGAAAGGACGCCTGAACTCCAAAGAAGCTAAGGAAGACCTCAAATTTCTTAACCATTGATATAAACAACAAAAGTCAGCGAGATGCATGTCCAGTGCCAGGCCAACAAGAAACAGGTTACAGACATCAGAGGAGCTATAGGGCAGTACCAGGACTTGGTCTCAGGGCTTTAAGCCCCCTTTTCACTTTGCCATTGGACCATAGCAGCCCCATCTCCCATACACCCATCTCAGGGAATCAGCAAGAGGAGGAGTATGTTTCTCTCACATCGATGTTTCTCTGTCTCTCCATTCCCCTCTCTCTAAAATTAATAAACATAGTTTAAAATAATGGACAGGGAAACTGTAAGGAAAAGGTTCTAAACTATGAAGATTTAAACAATAGAAGCTGCTGCCTGTCTCAGATGAAAGTCCAGGTGGGCAGGACAGGTGTATGGCAGGTTGTCGATATCTGGACTGGAGCTCCTTCTACCTTTTTCCTCTGCTGCTCTTAACATTTGATTCCTGCCTCTTGGTTTAAGACTTCTGTTCTAGCTCCCTTCATGTAGGATACATTCCAGCTAGTGGGAAGAGGGAAAACAAGGCACAGCCCTCCCCATTCCCCAAATGGACATGTCCTGGGAGTCATGCCCATCACGCATGCTGACATTCTGTTGTCCAAAACCAGGTGACATTGCTACACCCAGCTGCAAGGGAGACGCTGAACAGTGCATACGCAGATGCCAAGAAGAAAGACATGAAAACAATCACAGGGAAGACGTTTTCACCACACTAACTCTTGGGAACAGGAACAGGAAGTGGCTGGGAACTGAAGGCTGTGAAAATCTTCTGCTGTGGAGACACCAAATATCCATATATCTCACCCACAGAACACACTTCCTCTCCTCCAGCTCCACGTTCAGTGTGTTTGGGGGCTGCAGGGTCCTCTCTCACAGATCCAGATGCAACTCTTAATGTCTGGTGACCTATAAACAAAAAGAAAAGTTACCTCCCCTACTTCCAATCACAGATACACCCAATACGCACCTGTGGAGAAGGAACAGGATGACTAATGAAAGCTTCCATTCAGAGAAGGGAAGGACGGAAAGCATACAGTAGTCACTGTTCCCAGCACTTCTATAATCCTACCACATACAGGTTACGAACACTCCCAGCCCTGGCAGTGGAGTTAATACCTTGGTTTGTCCACCTAGTAGCCACTTGCTGGTTGACCCCAGAGAGGGCAGGTTAGTTTTACGGAAGATTATTCCTTGTTCATTCTCCTCCATGACACATCCCTTGGGGGCATTGGAGAGTATGCCCTTTTGCTGGGGCTTGTAATTTTTGGCAATAAAATTCCCCCCAACAGACTCATAGATGGAGAACAGGATGACAGCTAGGGAGTAGGGGAATTGAGCAAAAAGGAAAAAGGACTCATGGGTATGGGCAACAGTGTGGTGATTCCTGGGAGGGGGTGATTTGTAATGGAAAAAATACAAGAAAGATTAAATTTTAAAATTCCCCCTAAGAGTTAGTAGCCTTCTAGTCCATTTGTTTCCTGTCTGTGTCACGTGCAAGTAACTATCATCAAAGTCCCCCTTTACACATGGCTTTTACATGGGAAAACTGTTGCATGATTTACTTGCTTCTGACTCCGCCCCTTTTGTTCTGGAAGGCAAATTACTGGTTACATGACTAGCAGATCTTACTGGCTCTCAGGTTTGGTCTGTTTGGTTTTGCCCTTAGTTCTGAGAATGGTTCTCACTGTGGGGCATGGTCCTTACTCCTCAACTGGTTGGTTGAAGCTCCTGCATCCTCAACACTGTGCAACCCCTGAGATTCCCACTGGGCAGTCAGCCCCATGGTGGCCACTTTCTTCTAGGCCTCATGGTGTCCTGCCTGCACATGCTCAGCCAAGCCCCCAGGTTGGAGAACCTCAACGTAGACTTTTTAGCACTCTTGTCACCCATGCAGCTCCCTCATCTCCGTTACCTTATCCTGAAATCTCTAGCCAATTTAGCACCCCTGGATTTCTGCCTGTTCAGTTCAGGAAGAATGCTCTACTGTGTGTCAATGCCATTGGCTTGCCCTTTGGCCCCTGAAAGTGTCCCCAGGAAGAAAGCCAGGTTCAATGTGGTGTTCACCCCAAAATGTTTCCTTTCTCGCAAGCCTCATAGTCTGGTACTGCTTATTGTCCAATGCCTGAAAAGAGCTGCCTCATATCTTGTGTCTAGTTTTACAGTTGTTTGTGGTGGTGATGTTGGGAATCTGGTACCAGCTACTCTATCAGGGATATAATCAAAATCTCCTCTTTCTTCAGTTAGAGAATTTTATTTGGGTGCACAGCTGTCTAGGGAAGAGGCCAATGGAATGTGAGCAGAAGCAAAGGAGTGCACTTCTATTTCTCTTTGTTTTCTTTTCCTGCTGGTTGGAATGCTACAGCTGTGCTCATTAGTTGTCCACAGAGATCTACTCTCCATAACCAGCATAGTTAAAGCAGGGATGTATTCATAAAGAAAATGGAGTGAGAATGGAGAAGGAAAAATTATATGAAGAAATAATGGCCAATTTTTTCAAAGTTTAGTAGAAACATCAACCTAGAAATCTATGACATCAATGAACCCCAAGGAGGAGGACAGAGAAGAAAATCACACCCAGGCTCATCGTAGTGTAACTGCTGATATCCAAATATAAAGAGAGAAAGCCCAACAAAAGAAACAATATCTACAGGAGAGCAATGAAATGAATGATCGCTGATGCCTCATGAAAAGTGAGGAAGGACAGCAGATAATGGAACAACATCTTTAAATGGCTGGAAAAAAGTTCATAAATCATAATTTTATATCTGTGAATATGGCCTCAGAAATGAGGGTGAATTAAAGTCATTTAAAAATAAGTGATAGCTGAGAGAATTTATTGCCTGCAAAACTTCAGTATAAAAATGTGAAACTAGGCCCTGGCTGGTGTAGCTCAGTGGATTGAGCGTGGGCCTGCAAACCACATGATCACGGTTCGATTCCCAGTCAGGGCACATGCCTGGGTTGCAAGCCAGTTCTCAGCAGGGGACTCACAAGAGGCAACCATACATTGATATTTCTCTCCTTCTCTCCTTTCCTTCCTCTCTAAAGATAAATAAATAAAATCTAAAAAAATGTGAAACTAGATAGGAACCCATATAGAGGACAGTGTACCCAACAACTGAGCACTCTATTCAAGTGCACACAGAATATTCAGCGGGATCGAGCATATGCTGGTGCCCAATATAAGTCTCTCAATACATTTCAGAAGTCTGCAGTCTTAGAGTATGTTCTCTGCTTACAATATTAAATTGGTGACCAATAACAATAAGATAGGTAGAAAAATCCTCAAATATCTGGGGATTAAATAAGGTAATTATAGATCAATTATGGGTCAAAAAAGAAGACATCACAAGAGAAATTAAAAAATATTTAAAGTAGCCCTGATGGGTCTGGCTCAGTTGGTTGGGCATTGTCCTGCAAATCAAAAGGTCACCAGCTGGAATCCTGATCAGGGCACACACTCAGGTTGCAAGTTCCTCTGGTCAGGCATGTTCAAGAGGCAACCGGTGGTTGTTTCTCTTTTTTTCTTTCTCCCTCCCTTCCCTTCTCTCCAAAAATAAATAAATCAAAGANCACATGCTCAGCCAAGCCCTCAGGTTGGAGAACCTCAACGTAGACTTTTTAGCACTCTTGTCACCCATGCAGCTCCCTCATCTTCGTTACCTTATCCTGAAATCTCTAGCCAATTTAGCATCCCTGGATTTCTGCCTGTTCAGTTCAGGAAGAATGCTCTACTGTGTCTACAAGTCAATGCCATTGGCTTGCCCTTTGGCCCCTGAAAGTGTCCCCAGGAAGAAAGCCAGGTTCAATGTGGTGTTCACCCCAAAATGTTTCCTTTCTCTCAAGCCTCACAGTCTGGTACTGCTTATTGTCCAAAGCCTGAAAAGAGCTGCCTCATATCTTGTGTCTAGTTTTACAGTTGTTTGTGGTGGTGATGTTGGGAATCTGGTACCAGCTACTCTAGCAGGGATATAATCAAAATCTCCTCTTTCTTCAGTTAGAGAATTTTATTTGGATGCACAGCTGTCTAGGGAAGAGGCCAATGGAATGTGAGCAGAAGCAAAGGAGTGTACTTCTATTTCTCTTTGTTTTCTTTTCCTGCTGGTTGGAATGCTACAGCTGTGCTCATTAGTTGTCCACAGAGATCTACTCTCCATAACCAGCACAGTTAAAGCAGGGATGTATTCATAAAGAAAATGGAGTGAGAATGGAGAAGGAAAAATTATATGAAGAAATAATGGCCAATTTTTTCAAAGTTTTGTAGAAACATCAACCTAGAAATCTATGACATCAATGAACCCCAAGGAGGAGGACAGAGAAGAAAATCACACCCAGGCTCATCATAGTGTAACTGCTGATATCCAAATATAAAGAGAGAAAGCCCAACAAAAGAAACAATATATACAGGAGAGCAATGAAATGAATGATCGCTGATGCCTCATGAAAAGTGAGGAAGGACAGCAGATAATGGAACAACATCTTTAAATGGCTGGAAAAAAAGTTCATAAATCATAATTTTATATCTGTGAATATGGCCTCAGAAATGAGGATAAATTAAAGTCATTTAAAAATAAGTGATAGCTGAGAGAATTTATTGCCTGCAAAACTTCAGTATAAAAATGTGAAACTAGGCCCTGGCTGGTGTAGCTCAGTGGATTGAGTGTGGGCCTGCGAACCAGACGATCACAGTTCGATTCCCAGTCAGGGCATATGCCTGGGTTGCGGGCCAGTTCCCAGCAGGGGCCAGTTCCCAGCAGGGGAGGCACAAGAAACAACCATACATTGATGTTTCTCTTCCTCTCTCCTTCCCTTCCCCTCTAAAGATAAATAAATAAAATATAAAAAAAAATGTGAAACTAGCCCTGGCTGGTGTAGCTCAGTGGATTGAGCATGGGCCTGCAAACCACATGATTGCGGTTCGATTCCCAGTCAGGGCACATGCCTGGGTTGCAAGCCAGTTCTTAGCAGGGGATTCACAAGAGGCAACCATACATTGATATTTCTCTCCTTCTCTCCTTTCCTTCCTCTCTAAAGATAAATAAATAAAATCTAAAAAAATGTGAAACTAGATAGGAACCCATATAGAGGACAGTGTACCCAACAACTGAGCACTCTATTCAAGTGCACACAGAATATTCAGCGGGATCGAGCATATGCTGGTGCCCAATATAAGTCTCTCAATACATTTCAGAAGTCTGCAGTCTTAGAGTATGTTCTCTGCTTACAATATTAAATTGGTGACCAATAACAATAAGATAGGTAGAAAAATCCTCAAATATCTGGGGATTAAATAAGGTAATTATAGATCAATTATGGGTCAAAAAAGAAGACATCACAAGAGAAATTAAAAAATATTTAAAGTAGCCCTGATGGGTCTGGCTCAGTTGGTTGGGCATTGTCCTGCAAATCAAAAGGTCACCAGCTGGAATCCTGATCAGGGCACACACTCAGGTTGCAAGTTCCTCTGGTCAGGCATGTTCAAGAGGCAACCGGTGGTTGTTTCTCTTTTTTTCTTTCTCCCTCCCTTCCCTTCTCTCCAAAAATAAATAAATCAAAGATAAAAAAATTAATGTTAAATGATAATGAAAATATGGAACATCAAAATTTGTGAGGTGTACCTAAGCAGTGCTTAGAGGGACATTTATAGGTTTAAATGCTTACATTAGAAAAGCAACAAGGGTTTAATATCAATGATTTAAGTTTCCAGCTTCAGAAACAAGAAAGATGTGAGTAAATTATACTCAGAGTCAGTAGAGGAAAGAAATAATAAAGATAGGGTAAAAGAGACTATATAGTCCCACCGCAAAGAAAACAAGCAGAGGTGGGTGAGTCAGCAAGCAGTGGGGGCGGCTGCATTGGTGGAGGGGGCAGTGCGGCAGGCAGGGTCAGGCTTGGAGGGCAGCCTTCACCAGGATCCTGACGGATGAATAACTGCATCCTTCAGGAGACACTTGCACTCAAGTTGGAGAACGCAGCTGCCAGAAGCAAACCAGGAGAGTAGAAGTAGTATTTGTATATGTTGATTGGGTCCTCTACCATATTTCAAATTCCAATGGAGACAAAGCAAGTGATGGTCAGTATTTCTTTGAAATTTTACAAGGAACTTCAGGCACATGGTGTTGCTGAATTGCTAAAGAGAGTGTATGGGAGTTTCTTGATAGATCCAGAATCAGTACACAATGTCTCTTTGTTCTATACCACCTTGAGTATCTATCTGTCCGCATCCAAGGATTCTATTGTGCATCAGGCCAGCATGTTGAAATGAAATTGTTTTGCATCTGTCTTTGAGAAATACTTCCAGTTCCAAGAAGAAGGCAAGGAAGGAGAGTGCAGGGCAGTTATTCATTATAGGGATGATGAGACCCTGTGTGTTGAGTCAAAAAAGGACAGGAACAGTAGTCTTCAGCACAGTGTTTAAGGATGACAGTGGTGCGATCATTGGGAAGGCAGTAGTTCAAAGAAGGATGCAGAGCCAGCCCCACAACCCCACAGGTCCTCTTGGGCCACAGGGAACATCCTCTGGAGCTGAAAGACACTGATGCTGCTGTGGGTCACAACACTGCTATATTACTTAACGCTGCTCCCTCACCTCACCAACTCCAGTGCTCCCAATAACATCATCCACCTGATCCACATGTTCCAGGACTACCTGCATTACCACATCAAGTGCTCTAAGGCCTATATTCATACGCATATGCGGGCAAAAACACCCCACTTCTTCAAGATGCTGAACAGTGCACACCCAGATGCCAAGAAGAAAGAAATGAAAACAATCACAGGGAAGATGTTTTCACCACACTAACTCTTGGGAACAGGAACAGGAAGTGACTAGCAACTGAAGGCTGGAACACCTGCTACTGAATAATCATAGCTTTTTATGTGCCACCCCTTCAGGTTCTCAAAGAAGTTTCCATTTTGGTCCATTTTGCACACGTTTAGAAAATAGTCTTCATAAATGAGCTGTGCTTGCAAGGATTTTATCTAATGAGCAAAATGAACTAACAAGCAAAATATAGACAGACACACAGAGAGTGGGCTGACAGCTTGGCAGGGGGCAGGGCAGTGGTTAGGGGGTGGAGGGATTGAGCAAAAAAGGGGAAAAACCATGGACATGAACAGTGTGGTTATTGAAATGGGTGGTGTGGGAAAAGAGTATAAGGGAGATAAATGGTACTGGAAAATACAATTAAATAAATAAATGAATGAATAAAAAATCCACTTGATCAACTTATTTCCTTTTCTTTATCTTACCTCCCTCACTTCCCTCTTCCCTTCCACCCTCCTTCCAAGTGGCTTTGCTCTGCAATACATTACTGGCAAAGAGTTGCAGGACAATGCAATCTTAACTTGTTTTTTTGCTAAGTATTTGAGTTCAAAACTGCTGTATGTAAAATATGATTGGAGTCATCAATAAAGAAAATCTTTTTATCTAAGAAAAAAGAAAGAAAGAAAGAAAGGAAGGAAGGAAGGAAGGAAGGAAGGAAGGAAGGAAGAAAAAGAAAAGAAATGAGACAGAACTGAAACTTGGTTCTGTGCAAATATTAGTGAAATTGATAAACCTTTTATGAGATTGGTCAAGAAAGAGAAGGAAAGAGAGAGAGGGAACACAAATTACCAATATCCGAAACAAAAAGTGGATGTTAATAGGGATTCTCAGACCTTGAACAAATTTTAAAAAGCTACTATAAATAATTTCATGCCAATAAATTTATTTTTATTTTATCTTTGTTTTATTATATTTTATTGATTATGTTATTACAGTTGTCCTGATTTTTCCTCCTTTGCCCCTCTTCACCCAGCACACCCCACTCCCTCAGGCAATGCCCTCGCCATTGTTCAAGTCCATGGGTCACATGTATAAGTTCTTTGGCTACTCCATCTCCTATACTGTGTTTTACATCCCCATGGCTATTCTGTAACTACCTACTGTACTTCTTAATCCTCTCACCTCTTCACCTATTCTTCCACACACCCCTCTCATCTGACAACCATTGAAATGCTCTCCATATCTATGATTCTGTTTCTGTTCTTCTTGTTTGCTTAGTTTTTTAGATTCAATTGTTGATAGATATATATTTATTACCATGTTATTGTTCATAGTTTTGATCTTCTTTTTCTTAAAAAAGCCCCTTTATCATTTCATTTGATAATGGTTTGGTTTTGATGAACTCCTTTAGTTTGTTTTGTTTTGTTTTGTCTGAGAAGCTCTTTATCTACCCTTTGATCTAAATGATAACTTTGCTGGGTAGAGCAATCTTGGCTATAAGTCCCTACTTTTCATGACTTTGAATATTTCTTGCCAAACCCTTCTAGCCTGCAGTTTCTTTTGAGAAATCAGCTAACAGTACTATGGGAACTCCCCTGTAGGTAACTAATTTCTTTTCTCTTGCTGCTTTTAAGATTCTCTCTTTATCTTTAAACTTTGGCATTTTAATTATGGTGTGTCTTGGAGTGGGCCTCTTTGCATCCATATTATTTGGGACTCTCTCTGCTTCCTGGACTTGTCTATTTCCTTCACCAAATTTGGGGATTTTCCTTTCATTATTTTTTTCAGATAGATTTCTAATTTCTTGCTCTTTTTTTCTCTCTTTCTGGCACCCTGTGATGCAAATGTTGGACCTCTTGAAGTTATACCAAAGCTGCTTATACTATCCTCAGATTTTTGGATTCTTTTTTCTTCTCGTTGTTCTGATTGGTTGTTTTTTGCTTCCTTATGTTTCAAATCATTAATTGGATTTTCAGTTTTATCCACCCTACTGTTGTTTCCCTGTAAATTGTTCTTTATTTCAATTAGTGAATACTTCATTTCTCACTGGGTCTTTTTTTGTTCCTGAGGTCTTAACTAAGTTCCTTGAGCATTCTTATAGCTGGTGTTTTGAACTCTGCATCTGATAGATTGCCTATCTCCATTTCAGTTAGCTCTTTTACTGAAGTTTTGATCTGTTCTTTTGTCTGGGCCATGTTTCTTTGTTTCTTCATTCTGACAGTCTCCCTTTGTCTGTTTCTTCATGTTTGGTAGAGCTGCTTTGACTACCTGTCTTGTTAGTGTGCCCTAATGTAATAGGTGGTCTGTAGGGTCCAGTGGCACAGCCTCCCTTATCGCCCAATCTGGACACTGGAGCTATGCCCTTTGTGAGGGCTCCCTCCTCTTGTAGTTGAGCCTTGACTGCTGCTGGCAGGTCAGTGGGAGGGATTTATCTACCCTTCGACCTGCTGTTGGCAGGTCAGATACTCAGCTACAAGGAATGGCTGTGACCACTGACCCACCCATTGCCCTCAGTGGAGTATCACCAGTGTAGGGGCAGGGGTGGTGCTCGGCGTGATCTATATTTGACCACTGGGTGTGCAGACTCTGGGATTTTCCAGGTGGTTCAGGGCAAGGCCAGCCCCTACATGTGTTTTGCCTGGGGCCACCCTGCCTGAGCTATAAAGCAATCTGAGATGGCTGATACTTGGGATGGGCTTGGAGATTCCCAGGTGAAGCCAAGCTGTGAATCTAGGCTGGCTGATGCTGGTGCCTGGCCTGGGGCTCATGGAGGCCAGCTTTTGCTTATCTGAGAGAATTTAGGAAGTTGTGAAGCATGCACTAAGACCAGTTATTCATAAGGAAAAACATCTTGGGTTGGCTATTAACTTGGGTGGGGTGGAGTCTCCGGGGATCTCTAGGGTGAAAAAACAGTGTTAGCCAGGTTGAGGGAGTCTCAATTATGGTACCAGCTTGCCAGTTCTATTGGGGAAGGTTCAGAAAAAGGACAATGGCCTGTGCTCACCTTGATGCCAGCCACTTTAGTTCCTCCCTGTATGTCACTGGTGACTTTCAAGCTGCTACTCTGGTGCTACAGCTCAGAGGAAGTGAGTCTGGGTAGGTGAGTCTGTGTGTAGGCTTTTTAAGAGGAACTGCTTGGGACTCCAGCAGATTCTTCTATTGATTCAATCGCCACTGGTTTTTGCAGCCAGAAGTTGTGAGGACTTATATTCCTGGCACTGGCACCCTGGGCTGTGAGGTCTTGTATGGGTCTGGGACTCCTTGCTGCCCAGATATCCATCCTGAATTTTTATCCACCACATGTGCATGTTGCATGTCTTTACCCCTCCTACCGGTTTGGATGGATGTGGCTTATTTAACTCTATAGCTGTCAGACTTTAATTCCACTCAATCTGATGGTTCTGAGTGATGGTTGTTCTATATTTTAGTTGTAATTTTGATGTGGTTGTGGGAGGAGGTGAGCCATTTCTGCCTATGTCACCATCTTAACTGGAAGTCCACACTACTAAATTTAACAATTTAAATGAAATGACTCTTCTAGTCAAGATGGAGGCATAAGTAAACATACTTCTCCTCACACAATTGCAACAAAAATTACAACTAGACTACAAAACAAATATCACCAGATTCTCCAGAAAATGGATTTGTATGGAAGTCCAACAACAAACAATTTTAAAAAGCCACAATCATCTAGATAGACTATGCTTCTAAGAAACGGAGTCAAAGCAGATCTACCTAATACACAGAAACAAACACAGGGAGGCTGCCAAATTGAGGAGACAAAAAAGAAAACCCAAATGAAAGAATAGAACAAAACTCCAGAAAAAGAATTAAACAAAGTGGAGATAAGCAACCTATCCAATGCAGAGTTCAAAATACTGATGATCAGGAAGCTCAAAGAAGTCATTGGATACAGCAACAGCATAAAAAATACTGAGGCAGACATGAGGTTGCATTAAGTGAAATAAAGAAAAATCTACATGGAACCAACAGTGGAATGGATGAAACTGAGAATCAAATCAACAATTTAGAACATAAGGGAGAAAAAAGCATTCAATCAGAATTGCAAGAAGAAAAAGGAATTCAAAAAATGAGGATAGAATAAGGAGCCTTTGGGACATCTCCAAATGTACCAATATATGAAGCATAGGGGTGCCAGAAGAAGAGGAAGAGCAAGAAACTGAAAACTTATTTGAGAAAAATAATGAAAGAAAACTTCCCTAATTTGGTGAAAGAAACAGACATGTAAGTCCAGGAAGCACAGAGAGTCCCAAACAAGTTGGACTCAAAGAGGACCACATCTAGACACATCATAAATAATTAACCTAAGGTTAAAGATAAAGAGTGAATCTTAAAAGCATCAACAGAAAAGAAGATACTTACCAACAAAGGAGTTCCCATGAGACTATTAGCTGATTTCTCAAAAGAAACTTTGCAGACAAGAAGGGACTGGCAAGAAGTATTTAAAGTGATGAAAAGCAAGGACCTACAACCTAGATTACCCTATCCAGGAAAGCTATCATGTAGAATTTAAAGGCAGATAAAGTACTTCCCAGACAAGTTAAAGCTAAAAGACTTCATCACCACCAAGCCAGTGTTACATGAAATGTTAAAGGGACTTATTTAAGAAAAAGAAAATCAAAACTGTGAATATTAAAATGGCAACAAATTTACAACTATCAACAACTGAATCTAAAAAACAAATGAAGCAGCCCTGGCTGGTGTAGCTCAGTGGATTGAGCGCGGGCCTGCGAACTAGAGGATCGAGGTTCAATTCCCAGTCAGGGCACATGCCTGGGTTGCAGGCTGGTTCCTTGCAGGCCAACTACCAGCAGGGGACGCATGAAAGGCAACCATACATTGATGTTTCTCTCCCTCTCTCCTTCCCCTCTAAATATAAATAAATAAATAAAGTCTAAAAAAAATAAAAAATAAAAATAAAAAAATAAAATAAAAAACAAATGAAGCAAACAAACAGAACAGGAACAGAATCATGGATGTGGAGATCATTTGGAGGGTTATTAGCTGAGAGGGGGAAGGGGAAGGATGGGGGAAAAGGTGCAGGGATTAAGATGTACAAATTGAGCCCTGGCTAGTGTAGCTCAGTGGATTGAGTGCAGGCCTGCGAACCAAACGTGGTTCGATTCCCAGTCAGGGCACATGCCTGGGTTGCAGGCCAGTTCCCAGCAGGGGACTCATGAGAAGCAACCATACATTGATATTTCTCTCCCTCTCTCCTTCCCTTCCCCTCTATAGATAAGTAAATAGGGAAATGTTTAGAACAGTATAGGAAATGGGGTAGCCATGTAAGTTTCATGCTTGACCCATGGACATGAACTGTGGAGTGAGGGTTTGCTGGAAAGGATGGGGGTACCAGCCAGAGCCAGGCAAAGAGGGAATATTGAGACAACTGTAATAGCACAATCAATAAAGCATATTTAAAAAATAAAGCATATTTAAAAAATAAGTAAATGAAATGAACAGATTCCTTGAAAAACACAACTCATCTAAACTGACTCAAAAAAATAGAAAATCTAAATATTCTCATACTCATTAAATAAGTTGAATTTCTAATAATAAATTTTTAGAAATTTCCCACAAAGGAAACTTCAGGCCCAGATGGTCTCATCAGTAAATTTCATCAAACATTTTAGGAAAAATAGATGGAGTGGCAAAAACATATTGTAGAAGAGCACATGGATAGGAAATACTTTTGCAGCTATATTTGGAAATTACAAGCTGCCACAGTGACATTGAAATAGGCAAAGATTTCTTACACAGGACACAGAAAGCACAGACTATTTAAAAAAATTAGACTTACCAGAATTTAAAAAATCTACTCATCAATAAACCCTGTTAAGAAAATGAAAGTCAACACCTGGACTGGAGGAAATATGTGTAATACACATATATGACAAAGAAACTGTATCCAAAAGAGATAAAGGACTCTTGTAAATCAATAATAAAAAGACAACCCAATAAAAAAAATAGGCAAAAAGACTTGAAGAGAAAGTTTAGAAAACAAGATTTTCTGGTCAATAAACACTGGAGAAGATGGTCAACATTTTTAGTCATCAGGAAAAGGCGAATTAAAACTGCAATAAGATACTGCTTCATACTCACTAGGACAGCTAAAATTAAAAAGACTGCCCTGTTTGGGTGTGGCTCAGTTGGTTGGAGCATAGTCCCATAGACCAAAAGGCTGAAGGTTCAATCCCCAGTAGGGTCACATATGGGAAGGCAACTGATTGACATTTCTCTCTTTTCTCTCTCTCTCTCTCTTTCTCTCCCCTCCTCCCCCTCTCCCTCTCTCTAAAGGCATGAAAAAATGTCCTTGGGTGAGAATTTTAAAAGTGTCTATTTAAAAAAATTAAAAACACTAAAAACTCTAAGTGCTGTTTAGGGTGTGCAGTGATTGGATTTTCATATATTATTGCCGGTGGCCATTTAAAATAATACCACCATTTGAACATTGTTTTTCACTTTCTTATATAAAGATAAACATATACTTATCTTATGACCCAGGGTAGTAGGCAGAACAATATCCCCACCAAAGATGTCTTCATCCTAATCCTTGGAACCTGTGACTATATTACATTATGTGGCAAAAGGGACTATGCAGATATGATTCAATTAAGAATTTTTCAATTGAGAAATTTTCCCAGATTATTCAGGTGAGCCCAATGTAATCACAAAGGTCCTTAAAAGTGGAAGGGGGAGGCAGAAGAACCCAAAGAGTTGCAGCGTGAGAAGGACTGATCCACTGTGGTAGGGCTTTGAAGATGGAGGGAGGCGGCCATGAGCTGCGACATGTGGGCAGCTTCTAGAAGCTGAAAAAAGTGTAGATATGAATTCACCCTTGCTATGAGCCAAACAGTTCCTACGATGAAGCCCTTACCTGCAATGTGATGGTATCTGGAGAAGGGGGTGGTTAGGCAGGTAGTTAGGGTTAGATGAGGCTGTGAGAGTGGGTCCTCATGATGGGATCAGTGCGTCTGGAAAAAGAGACACGAGAGCTCTCCCCAACCTGCCGCAAGATGGGAAGAAAATCCCTCACCAGAACCTTACTGTGCTGACACCCGTATCTCAGACTTCTGGTCTCCAAAACCACGAGAAAATACATCGAAGCCCCCAGCCTATGGTGTTTTGTCAGGGCAGCCGGTGCTCATGAAGGCACCCCCAGAGCCGCTGGGCTGGAAGGCTGTTCTCAACACACATTCATTTGAGCCCTATGAAACTTGTGTCAGACTTTTGACTTATAGACCCATCAAATTACATTACATTTGCCATGTTTTAAGCCACTAAGCCCTTACTAATTTGTTACAGCAGCAAGAGAAAACTAATACACCCCGCAATTCCTATTCTAGATATTTACCCAAGAGAAAGGAAAACAAAAAATCTACAAGAATTGTTGTATGTGAATGTTCGTAGCAGCTTTATTCACAGTGGTAAAAAACTAGAAATAACTCAAATTTATTTTTTAATATATATATTTTATTGATTATACCATTACAGTTGTTCTATTCCCCCCCTTCATTCCCCTCCACCCGCACACCCCTCCCCCACCATTCTCCCCCCCCTTAGTTTATAACCACGTGTCTCAACTTCTTTAGATTCTGTATTTCCCCCACTATTTTCGCCCTCCCCCCTATCTATTTTCTACCTACCATCTATGCTATTTTCTGTGCCTTCTCCCCTCTTCTCTTCCTCCCACCCCCCTGTTTCTAACCCTCCATGTGTTCTTCATTTCTATGGTTCCACTCCTGATCTAGCTGTCCTCTTGGTTTGCTTTTGTTTTAGGTGTGGTTGTTAATAACTGTGAATTTGCTGTCCTTTCACTGTTACAGTGAAATAACTCAAATTTCCGTCAATAGGGGAATGAATAAATTGTGATGTGTTTGTATAATAAGAACCATTAAACAATTATGAAGGAATGAACTACTGATGTATGCAGCAACATGCATGAATCTCAAAGACATTATGTGGAGTGACATAAACGAGACACAAATGAATACATAATGCATGAGTCCATTCATATGGTGTTCGAGAAGCACAAACTAATTTCTGATGATAGAAATTAAAATAATCATTGCCCATGGGAGTTGGACGCAGGGAATTTTCTGGGATGATGCACAGTCTACATTTTAATTAGTGTGTTGGTTGGATAGGAGTAAAAATCCATCTAAACCTTTTGTGTTATATGCCTGAGATCTTTGCATTTCACTGTACATAAGTTTTCCTCAATTAAACAAAGGGAAGAACAAATATTGGGGGGCATCTCACACTCTCTGGCATACCTTTCATGTATCCTATATTTTTTCACATAACATAAAACAGTTCTTTGTGTAATGATATTTGCTGCTGTAATTGGTGCATCTAAAAACCCCACTGTCTTAACACAAAGATGTTTCTCACTCACCCAAAACCAAAAATGGATGCTCATGATCTTAGGCAGTTCTCCAAGCAGTGATTTAAGAATCCATCTTGGCCTCCACCATCTCCGTGGCATGCCTCCAAAGTCATTGCATTTGTCTGCGTTGAGCCAGCAGCAGGGTTAAAGCTAGAGACTGCATGTGGAGGGTTTCAGTGGGCCAAGCCTGGTAGGGGCGTTACTTCTGCTCTGCTCTGTTGGCTTGAATTTGATCACATAGCCAGGCCTAACTGTAAGGGGGTGGGGGGCTGGTAACTGTAGTCTAGCCAGGAGCTGTAGAAGACGAGGAAGAGGATTTGATAGTAGGTTAGCAGTCTGTATCACACCATATTATTAAAATCTCTCATTAGCTAACATGTGATAAATATTTACTATTCACGAGCAACTGTTCTAAGAGCTTTACAATCTTCAACAACTCTTTAAGGTACCTGCTAGTTTAATCCCTGTTTTACAAGTAAGGAACAGAAGTATAGAGAAATTAAGTTGTCCAAGTCACACAGCTCCTAAGAGGTGGAGCTTGGATTTGAACTCGGGCAGCCTGAGGTCAGAACAGGTGGCCATAATCATGACTTTATGATGCATCCATTTAAAGATTGCATAAAAATTTTAGATGAGCCAAATATTACTTAACGATCTTTATACTGTTAGAGATTTAGATTATGTAGTAATTGGGGCTTTGCAAATAATGCATTATTTAACATCTTCAAGGCCCTCTCCCTACATTATGGATCGATTCCTTAGAATTCATTCTTTTTTATTTTTTGAAGTTTGCTAAATTAGGCAGACAAGACTCAGCTTCCTCTCCGAATTATGTACTGCATACAAATGACCTCATTATTGACAAGACATTCATCATAGGATGTTAAATGTTTTGGTTCAGCTCTCTCAGTTTGAAAATCATGCTCTACAGAATATTAATCTGCTTTGGTTGATATTTGGCCTTGAAGACATTTGAGTAGACAATTTCCCCCTTTATACAACAGAGTTATGAATTTTTCATTGGAAAAGATCTCGCTGCCTCGCTGCTCCAATCCTTTAGCTGATGGAGAAAGATAGTTCTAAAAATGTCAGGGCAAAAATAGAACTTTTGGACATCCAATCACATTTTTTACTTACTAGAGGAGTTTGCTTTCAAAAAGAGTCGCTGAGAAATGCTGCAGTGAGTGAAAATGTAGCTTGTGAGCGTTTAGCACCATTTAGTCCAGATGCAGAAAGGGAGCGAACTTTGAATGAACTAGACCTCAGCTTTGGAAGTGGTTGGGCTGTCACGAAATACTAGCTAACATGCACTCCGTCCCAGTGGGCCTCGAAGACCTTGCTCAGCACTTCACATCCTTCCCCCAGGTAACCCTCGCCGCAAGGCCATGGTGTGTGTGTGTTGACATCCGTGTCGGACAAACGAGGCAACTGAAGTGCGTGGAGGTGAAATGCTGGTGCATTACTTTGAAAGGCTGAAAAGCACCGCCACCAAAACCACTCGCGGGGCCTCACTAACACCCTTTATATTTCTTTGGATTCTTGGCGAGTTGGGTGGGGGTGGAGTGAGGATTCCACTCAGGGAGATGATCCCCAAATCCTAAAATCCTCTCAGTTTCTCCCGTAAGAGAGAAAAAAAGGGGGGGAAGAATAGAAGAGAAAGTTAGCTAGGATGGTAAGAAATCTGACTTTTCTTAAACTGAGTGGGAAGGACGGGCTGCTAATACTGATTCGATGGTGACCTTTCAAGGAAGGTTGACCCAGCAGGAAGCCTATTGCTGAGTTTGCGTTCTCTGTCCCTCCTCATTCCGTTTCAAAGCCCTCCCACCAGGTGTCTGGTGATCCCTCCCTCCTTTCTTTTTTCCTTCATCTTTTTCCTCAGCCTCTTCCTCGCTTCTTTCAGGCCCAGCCTCCCTGCCTACCTCAGTCCTTCCCTGGCAGTCAGGCCACGACCCTGTGGAATCTTCTTGACCTTTTCAGAGGTAGTGACTGGCTTCCATCATGCTCCATGTGTTTAAATGTGAAATCTCTTCCCAGATGCCAACACTTATCTCAAAGCCCCTTTTCCTCGGAACACAGGTATGTCACAGGGGTTGTCTAGCCCCCTGATGACTGTCCTATAGTCTGAGGTACAACAGGAGGCTGAGCTGTCACTCACAGGGGCTTATGGGAGAGGCAGGTTCCAGGGACAAGGAGCGATGGGTTCTTTCTGGTGCCTCAGTGTGGAGCTGAGGACAGCCAGGCACTGGCTGACGGCTTGGGGATAACCTCCTACATTCCAGGCTCTGTGGTGTCTGGTGGCCCCACCTGAATTATGGCAGCCGCCTCTGGGGTAGGACACCCCAGCCCGTTGGGACATTAGGTCTTGGGTTGGCCCTGGCTGGGACACTGGGAGGCCCACAGGCTGACTTCCTGGGGAAACTCACAATCTCCTTAGAAAGGAAAGACATACACATGCAGGCTTGCTCACACACACCATAGGCACACACACAAAGCATAAATGATGCAAAGACACCCAAGCACAGTGAAGAGCCGGCTGACTCAAATGCCGCAGTGACCTGATTCTGTTACAGTGGTGCGATGCTGAGCCTGCTGGGCCTTACAACGTGGGAGGTTTCACCAGACGCAGCTCACAATGGGCAGTTCTGGTTGCATGGCCACCTGGACCCCATGGAAGGCTGTTTTGTTGCACTGGCTGATGCATAGTTCTCTGCTGGAGGTGGTGTGCCCTTTCTGGAGAACCCCAGGGGCCTCATTGTGAGTCTCCCATGGGAGCTTGCCACTAATCCCACAAGGCAACTTTCCCATCACTGAAACCTTTAGCACCGTAGTGTCTGCTGGGTTACGTGGCTCAGGGGGCAGAGCTGCTTGCATCTCAGGTGACACAGGGTTGTTTGGAGACATTGGGGTGGGGGAGCCTGAATGGGGGCTACCCCTTCCTTTTCGGGTGAGGCTCTGCAAACTAAGTATGTTGTTAGAAGGAGAGAAACAGAGAGGGAAATGAAGCTGTTCTTTGCTAGATTGTTTTGTTGGATCCTTTTATACACACACATGCACACATATACACACACATGCACACATGCACGCACATATCCCCCACACATACACATACCAATGCACACACATGCACACACATACACACACATACACATACACGTGCACATACACACATACATATACAGAGTTTCTTTAGGGCATAATTAGAATCCCAGCCCCTCTACCTGCCTAGCTATGTGATCCTGGACAAGCCACCTCACTTCTCTGAGCCTTGGTATCCCCCTCTAAAAACTGGGGTAATGTTGGAGCCCACAGGCGGGGGCCTGTGAGCATTAAGAGAGGGAAAGCCCACAAGCCCCTGGCACGCTGAAGCACAAAGTCAGCTGTTCTTAATGGCTGGCTATCATTCTCCTTCCCCGTGGCCCTCTGACAAAAGATTCCCCGTGCCAGCCCCAGCGCTCAGTAAATCTGTGCTAATACTGCGTTAGTGGGTGTTGATGAGTTCATGTAACATGTGGTTAGCATGTGTGCATTTTAATAGGCTCTTTTACAGTGATCCTAATGATGTGTGGATTGTCCGGGGACTCTGGGAGTTGTTCTCCCAAGTTGTAAACTCACTGCCGCTCTGTTGCACCTTCTTTCTCGTCGGAGTCTCTAGCCTCTCTGCTCTGCAGCCCAGCATCTGCCCGCAGCCGCCTCCTCACAGGCATTCAAAGCCCAGGACTGCAGGGTGTGTGTGGTTTGTGCACCATGCGTATGAGTGTTCCATGTGCATCGTTCATGTGTTGTATGTTCGTGTGTGTCCTATATAGTTAAATCCCCAGAAACAGGAAAACACCACGGATGGACCCTGCATGGGTGCTACTTCCTAACTCACCTCCGAGGGCTCTGTGTGCCCCCAAACTCGACTGTGGGCAGCACCTGTGCCCTGATCTTCGCATCTTTGTATGTCATCTAGGACCTAGGCTAAATGGGTGCTCAATACACTAGTACTTCTCCGGGCTGGGATGGTTTTTTCTGGGTAGTGCTACAGTGCCCTCTAGTGGATTTTCCCTGAACTTCTTCATGCTTGGAGTTAACGCTGTTTTTGCAACCTAAAGCTCAGAAGTTTGCCCAAGCTTGCCCTCTGGTGCTGTAGGTATTCCTCCGCCTTGTAGAGAGCACAGGTCAGTAGGAGCTGAGGCTGTGTGGGGACAAGGCTGAGGTCAGGCTGGGGAAGGGGCTGGTTTTAGGAGATCAGATCTGAGCCTTCATGGCCCTGGAGACAGGGTAGCAGGGGACAGTTAGACCTCGCATTTTCTTTGCATCGTTCTCTTCTTTTCTGTTCAGATAGAAGTGGCTCTATACATGGCTTGACTCCCTTAATCAGGTGTAAGGGCACCTAAAACAAGATGACACATAAAGGTCAAAATTCTCAGACCAAGCCAATGCTCCCACACCCACACCCAATCCGCCAGCAAGTCTTGGATCCAACAAGTTCTGGGTCCAAACCCATCCTCACTATCACACTGTTGCCTAAGCCACCACCAGCTCCTGCTGGAGTTACCCCTGCAGGATCACACTCCACACTCTGGGTTCTACCCTTACTCTCCTATAATCTGGACTACACTCAGCAGTAAAATGTTCATTTAAAATAATAAACCCATTCACATTGCCACTCCCATTTAACAATGTTTTCTTTGTCCCCCATTTCACTTGAAATAAATCCAAACCTCTTCCTGTGTCCCACAAGACCCCGCAGGTGGAGTGAAGGAAAAAGGGCACCCTGAAGGATGGAACCAGGACCAGGTGACAGAGCTGCAGAGCATGAGGCTTCCCTTCCAAGGAAGAAGAACTTCCTAATAATCAAAGCTTCCTGGGCTGTCTGCTCAGTGAGGAGCGATCCTGCCATGGACAGTGCAGAGCTGCTGCGGAGAGCTTGGCTGGAGACCAGGGGAGGGAATCTCCCTGTGGCCTGCCTGCACTGGATTCAATGTCTGTAGCAATAAGAAATGTGAGGAGGAAGTTCCCACTTTGTTGGCAGCAGAGAGAAAAACAAATAGAATCTAAACAAATGTGGTAGCTCTTTAGGAAGCATCAGCCTCTACTTCTTATGAGACACTCTTCCAGTGAGGACCTCAGTACCTGGTGGGCAGTCCTTTCTGTCCACACTTCATGCAGGAAGGCGAAGTGTGTCTGCCTCCCTGAAATGTCCTCTTCTCCATCTCAGTTCTTCCCTCTTGCGGAGTACAGAGTACTCTTCTAAAAACATGCCAGAGCCCTGGCTAGTGTGGCTCAGTGGATTGAGTGCCAATCTGAGAACCCAAAGGTCACCAGTTTGATTCTCAGTCAGGGCATGTGCCTGGGAGGTCTCCAGCTGGCATGCGAGAGGCAACCGGTCTCTGTATCTCTCACACATTGCTGTTTCTCTCTAAAAATAAATAAATGAAGGGGGAAAAGCATGCCAGAGATAGATTGTGTTGCATGTTGGGGGAATAAAGATGGAAGGTTCAAGTTCTTGGCGAGGTGGGAAAGCAGGGCTGGCTAGCAGTTCCAGCACAAGGGCTCTCTTGGACTAGAGGGGTGAGTGGGAGGGGCAGAGTGCACAGGAACTGGAGCGTGCGAGACCCCAAGCCTGGCTGGGTATCAGCGCCACCCATGGAGCCATGTGGTTGTAGTGTCCAGAGATTCCCAGGGCCAGACCAAGGCTTTGGTGGTTTTGGTAGGTCCCCAAGTGGTGCTAAGGTCACTAAGGTTGTGGACCCCTGGCCTAGCTGGGAAGAGCTTTGTCTCTGAGACACCTGGATTTGAATCCCAGCTTTTCCATTTGACAGCTGTGTGACTGTGGCATCTGTATCTCTAGTCTTGTGAGTGAGGAGGAGGAGGAACAGGAAGGAAGGAGGGGACATGGAGAGATTGACTGAGCCATGTGCCCAGCCAGAGAACACCAGGGCAGGGGCACGGTGTCTTTGCAAACTGCCACATTACACAGGCCCAGCTATACCCCACAGGTACAGGTGTGGATATCCACTTGGCCCAGTTTCCATTTCTGGAGAACCTGTTGCTGGGGCTATTGCAGAAGGAGGCAAGATCGTGTGTTTGGTAGGGAACACTGTAAGTCTTTATAAAACATTATAAAAGGATTTTCACAGCCACCTATGCAGTTGGTACTCAGTACCCCCATTACAGAGAAGGAAATGGGTACAATGAGGGATTGAGTGTTGGGTTAAGGCAACTGGAATGAGGTCCTGGGCTAGAATTGGAAAGCAGCCCCGTCTGTAGAAAACCTCGAATGGGTCTTGCTGACCTACCATCCAGCTTGAGAAATAAAAGGTTACAGACAGGGCTGAAGTCTCTGGATTCCCCTCCTGATCCCCTTACTTCTCCCCACCACCGTCCTGAATTTGGTGCTTATCATTTTCACTCATGCTTTTATACCTTTACCGTATGTGCAAGGACTTAGAAATGGTACCTTGTACCCAATTCCACACGTAGAGCCTCAGACGGGCAGCATCGGAGAAATGAAATCCTCGGGCAGCTTCGTCTCTCAGAATTGTTTTTGGCAGTTGTCCATGCTGACACACACATCTCCATTTTATGTATTATCACTTTTTCTTTTCTATTTTTTTTAAAGATTTTATTTATTTATTTACCTTTAGAGGGGAAGGGGAGAGGGAGAGAAACATCAATGTATGGTTGCCTTTTGTGCATCCCCTGCTGGGAGTTGGCCTGCAGGGAACCGGCCTGCAACCCAGGCATGTGCCCTGACTGGGAATGGAACCGCGATCTGCTGGTTCGCAGGCCTGTGCTCAATCCACTGAGCTACACCAGCCAGGGCTCTATTTATTTTTGTTGAGATGTAATCGACATACAACATGGTGTTAGTTTTATGTGCACCCCATAATGCTTTGATATATGTACATATTAACCATATGTGAAATGATTACAGTAAGTTTGCATAACATCCATCACCAAAACAGTTCCAATTTTTCCTTGTGATGGGAGCTATTGAGATGCACTCTTTTAGCAACTTCCAAATAACCTATTAGCACTGTTAGCTGCAGTCATCATACTGTATATTACATTCCCAGGGTTATTTATCTCGTAACTAGAAGTTTATGTCTTTGATCACCTTCACTCATATCACCCACCCTTCTACTCCCTGCCTCTGGTAACAGCCAATTTTTTCTCTGTATCTGTGAGTTCAGGTTGTTTTGTTTTGTTTTTTAGATTCCACATATAAGTTAGATCATAAGGTATTTGTCTGTGTCTGACTCATTTCACTTAGCTTAATGCCTTGGAGCTCCATCCATGTTGTTGCAAATGGTGAGATTTCCTTCATTGTGTGGCTGGGTAATATTCAGTTGTACATACATACCACATTTTCTTTATCCATTCATCTGTCAGTGGACAATTGGGTTGTTTCTGTGTTGTGGCTATTGTAAAAACTTGGCCGTGAGCATGGGGGCGTAGGTAGCATTTTGAGACTGTGATTAAGTTTATTTCAGAGAAACAGCCGGCAGTGGAATTGCTGGGTCATACGGTAGTTCTACTGTTAATTTTTGGACATAACTCCACACTGCTTTCCACAGTGGCTGCACCCATTGACGTTCCCACCAGCAGGGCACGAGGGCCCCTTGCTGCCACATCCCCACCAGCACCTGTTAGTGCGGGTCTTTTTGATGATGGCCACGCTAACAGGTGCCAGGTGGTAACTCGTCTCAGTTCCGGTTTACATTTCCCCGATGACTAGCGACGCCGACGCCGAGCGCTTTTTCATGTACCTGTTGGCTGGCCATCTGTGTGTCTTCTTTGAAAAAAGGTCTTTTCAGATCCCCCGCCCATTTTTTAATGGGATTGTTTATTTTTATCACCACTTTTTAAAATCCATTGCCCTGTGCATGGACCTTCAGGTTGCTGTCATTTGTCACTTTTGTAGACACTGTTGCTACGAACAGTTTTGTTCAGGTGCCCTTCTGCACACACGTAAGAGTTTCACAAGGGCGTACACCCAAGACTAGAATCCCTGGGCCAAGGGCACTGCTCTTTAAACTCACTGTGCGTGTCCCCTTGTGTCAGCAGACAGCCAGCCAGAGTCTCTGTTGCTTCACGTCCCCACCTACACTCAGTATTTCCAGCTCTCACTGTACAAGCCTACCTTCTTCCTCGGTGCTCAATAGCCCCTTGTGGTAAAAAACAAAAAACAATGGAAGAACAGTCAGACAGGGGATGCATCTAGACTATGCTCCTGGCTGTTAGGTCCTCAGAAAAGTCAGGGTGGAGGTCACTATGGCGAGCTGTGCCCGTCTCAATTCAGAAGGCCGTGCTGTGAAGCGCTGAGCAGGAGGCATGGAGCACACCAGGGGTGTGGACTGGCTGGCGGGCTACCTCCACCACCGACATCTGCTGCGGGGCATGACCCTGTTGTCCTGACCTTTTGTTTAAGGGAAACCATGGGCAGTGCAAACTGCTAGGGTTGCCCAAGGTTGCCCTGGTTCATGCCAGGGGTCCCTTACTAGAAGGGAAAATTAAATTAAAATTACTAGAAGCTTCTCCTTGGACTCTTCAAAGTGTTCAGGCTTGAAAGATACATTATATGGCCATGCTAGATATAAAAGTAGATTAATGTCCTATCCACAGCATTTAGGTTTCTAATATTCTGCTGTGGTTGGTGTGGATGTGATCGAAGGCTGGAGAGCCGGTCATAAGGGGCGAGCTGCAACTGTCGCTACAATGGCAAGATTTAGGATGGAGGCAGGAGCCCCCGAACCTTCAGGCAGGGAGCCGAGCACAGCCCAGAAGCCCTCTTCCCTGCGCTTTCACGGCGGAGTTCCGGCCGTGCTTCCTGGGCACTGCCCACGGGAGAGCCAGCTCTGAGGCGGGTGGTGCCGGGAAGCCTGGCGGTGTCCCCCTGCCGGTCCCCTCAAGACCAGAACCCGGTCCAGCCCCAGACAGGGCCCCCTGCCAGCCCTTTCACACACCAGTTCCTGGCTACGCGCTTCGAGAGCTGTGGCCGAGCTCTGGTGACAGCACCTCCCGGAACAACAAAGGGGTCCTTTGTGGGCAGCGGCTCGGGTTAACAGCTTGTGGATGGCCGGACTCCCCCTGGCACTTTCTTCTCTAGACAGGCCCCCGCCCCACTCCCATCTATTCAGTTCAAGACAATCTGGGATCCTACATAGATAACTGGGCCATTTCATCAACCTGAAGAGGTAGGTCAGGGCGGCCTTCCAACACGAAAACTTCCGGAGGAAATGGCGGGGCACCACGGGAGATCGGTGGTGGGAGGCGGCCGGTGGCTCCCTTCTAGCATTGTGCCACCTCCCGAGGGAAGGCCTTCAGCTCCGCAGCCTGCTCATGTGACAAAGGCTTATCCTCAGAAGTCGGTCCACAAAGGATTTCCAACTTGGCAGCCTCGCCTTTTGCTTTAAAGAGTAGACCCATTGAGGATCACTCCCACCAGGGGCATTTCAAGAACCCTCGGGGGGTCACCACCTCCACAAAGTCTTTGTTGAACTGCCACCCACCCGATCCCAGATAGAAGTGGCCGTCTTGCTTTTGTGCTTCCTTCATTATCCATTGTGCGCGCCGTGACGGGCACATGTATGCCTGTCACAGCACAATTACCCCCTCAGAGATGATGACAGGACCTTACTTATTTCATGCACTAGGTGCTCACTAACAGTCTGTTAAAGGAAGAAATGAGTTGATCCTCACCTGGAGGGAGTTCGTCCCCAAAGCAGACTAGACTGAGGAACCCAAGTGATGCGTCAAGCCTCTTTTTGCCTTCTGCCTTTTTTCTCTGCCTTGTTTTCCTTTATGCAGGCGGACCGTGCCCGAGTTTGGGGAGGATGGCCACCAGGAAGCCCCACATCACAGCATTTCAGCTCTGGGGACTGAGGGCAGCAGCATGGTCTCGCCCTAAGCCCTTGGTCATTCCTGGGGTCATGGTGTGGGGTCCACTGACTGGAGGGTCCACTAGAATCAAACGATTGGGCTGGGGAAAAGGCAGTTTCCCAAATTAGGGGTTGAGGTGAGCCTGAAGGGGTAGAAATAGCAGAGCAATAGCACTGAAGCTTGAGGAATTCCTAGGAAGACCAGTTTGGAGCTGGAGACTAGCACTGATCCTGTCGGAGGGAGGACTCTGGCACCTCAAGTGGCCACAGGCCAGGGAGGTTGGCCTGGCAAGTTTCTGTGAGGACCGTCCTGTCCACAAGAACAGCGAGTAGTTGCACCTGCAGACTCTGGACATCGTCAACAGTAACCTGATGTTTATTGAGGACCTACTAAATGCCAGACACTGTGCAGGCCTGGGGAAGGGGAGTGGTCACCTGTCAGCAAATCAGACAGTCCCTGCCCTGATGTGGCTCTCCATCTACTGGAAGCCCATGGTCTGTTGAATGGCCCCACTGGGCCTCACTTCCTGGCAGGCTTTGGATCCAGGATGACTAGGTCAGCGGTGGGCAAACGTCATCCCAGTAGCTAATGTTCCGGGACCTGATGGTTGCATTCCTCCTGGCAATAGGAGTATGATGTAGATTTTAGGATTTAGGGAGAGAAACAGGCTCTAACTTAAGGAGAGAGGAGGTGGGGTGGAGGAGAGGAAGGAAGGAAGGGAGGGAGGGAGGGAAAGAAAGAGAGAGGAAAGGAAGGAAGGAAGGAAGGAAAGAAAGAAAGAAAGAAAGAAAGAAAGAAAGAAAGAAAGAAAGAAAGAAAGAAAGAAAGAAAGAAAGAAAGAAAAAGGGAGAGAGAGAAAGAAGAAATCCACAAAACTAAAGGAAAAGATGGACAGCCTGGCTTTGGGATGTACTGGGACAGGACCAAGGATGGCCACGGCTGGGCATGGACATTCTGTCTGAAGGGCAGGGCTCCTCTGGCTCAGCAGCAGCCACCTTCAGTCCCTATGACTTCTCCTGAGTCCAGTCCCAGGAGAAGGCTCTGACCACCCTGACCTGTGCCAGTGCCCAGCCCTGTGATCAGGAGCAACCTCTGTGATTGGCAGTGTTACCATGTGGAGATGGGGAGAGGAAGGTCACTTCAGAGGAAATGTGAGAAAGAGGAAGGTAGATTGGAGGTGGCAGAAACAGTGGCTCTGTTGTTGCTTTATCTCCATTTTCTATTACCCAGGTGTTGTTTATCTCCGCTTCCCAGGCAGGAAACCGAGGCCTAGAGAGGTTATACGGCTGCTCCAGGTCACTCTGACGGTGCAGCAGGACTTAAACCCAACGCGCTTGATGCAGAGCCCACACTCTGTCTCTGTTCCAGAGATGGGTCACTGGCAGGGGCACCTCACTCAATCACAAATGGTAATTTAACGGAACAACGCAGTGGACAAGAGCTTGGGAACTGGTTAGAGGCAACTGCAACGAAGCAGGCAGGACAGGAAGGACTAACTTATACTGAGGCAGCACCTCAGATGGAGAGGAGGGTGTGGATGACTAGAGACCATGAAAACAAGTGTTCAGTAGCTAAACTCTGTCACGAGTGATAACCAGGAGGGTGAATGAAGGAAGGAGAGAAGTCTATGCAGACACTCAGGTTTCTGGTGTGGGCACCTGGAGGAGGGGAGTCCTTGGTGGGGTTGGGAGTGGTAGGGAGATGGCTGTAATTTGGGACATCTTGAATTTGGAGATGCCTGAAGGACACCCAAATGGGGGTAGCCAGGAACCAGTAGATAGACAGGGTTGCAGGCATCATGGGAAAGAGTCAAGGATGAAGCTGGGCCCCCCAGGGCACCATGTTCTGTGAGACTGACAAAGGCCTGAGGGTCAAGCCTGGGGATCACAACATTTCAGGGCAGGCCAGAACACTCTCTGGGTTCTGCAATTTTGTGAGAAAATTTCGGGAAGGGTATCTCATTCATTACTGTGCCGCTTCCTGCCCAGCCCCCTCTCCACTCCCTGCCTTACCCAGGTAACTCAGTCTTGACCTTTCAGCGGCCATGGCATTTCCTGAGCAGAACCTTGCAACCCCCTGAACCTGATGTATAACATCACACATTTCTTCTGCATGATTACAGTCTAATAATTTAATCTCACCTGTAAAGCTTCTTCCAACTAGACCAGAAGCTCCAGGAAGGCAGGGATCATGCCTGTCTTGCTCAGTGTATCCCTGTGTGAGGTGGAGAACATCCCCCTCCTGGCCCAGAACTGGCTTCTACGCTATAGTCACAAACACTGATGAAGATTTGTGCTTGGGAGGATCTGTCTTAGGGCGTTTGGGTATGATGCATACCCTGGGCTTTTGCTCTTGTACGTAAACTGTGTGCCAGGCGATGGTGATGCCACAACACCTCCTGGGCTTCATCCTGATGCGCCTTGAAAAGCCCCCGTGAGTCTCCAGCCAACAGTGGGGTAAACACCCATAATGAGCCCAAGTTGGAAGGTCTGAAGGGCCTGTTTTGGCATTCGGCATTTTCTTGGTCCATGAGTAGCCTTCAGATATAATTTAAAAGGTCTCTCAAACGGCCTGCGTGCTGTGTTCACAGCAACCTACAAGCTGGGCGTCACATCTTCTCCTTAGTCTACGAAAGAGGACACTAAACTCCAAGAAATTCTGTCCTTCAGCAGAGCATCCAGCACTAGTAATAATAGTTAACATTAATTTATAATAATAAATGGCATTACCATTTATTGGAGACCTACTGTGTGCTGGGTACTCCTTTCAGGCTTTTACACGTTTCCCTCATTTAATCCTGACAACTGTCCATTGAGGTTGGTGTCCTTATTTTAGAGATGAGGAAATGACGAATCAGACAAAGTGACTTGGTGAAGGTCACAGAGCTAATGAGAGGTGGGGTCAGCTTTCTAACCCTGTCAGCCTGACCCCAAAGCCCTTCTTTCTCTCACTGTGCTGTTTTCCTCCAGCTGGGAGCTGGAGGGGCAGCGCAGATGCTGAGTAGCAGGAGGCACCCAGACAGGCCTGACAAAGTGCATTATGAGAAGGAAAAAAGTGTTGGGTGTGACCCCAGCATGGTAGCTTCAGAAGTCAGGGAGGAGAAAATGCGTCTCTTGTACTGTGCTTGCTGGAACGCTGGGGCAGATCGGGTGCCACGTCTGGCTGGGCTGGGAGAGATGCCCAGGATGGAACTGGCCAGAGCCAGTACCTGGGCAGATGCTGGGAGGGTAAGTGAGGGAGGTGGGGCAGGGCATCCCAATGAACCTTCCTTTCCTGAAATCTGCAGCAAGGCCTGGCAAAGGCCTGTAGCTATTCAGAGGAAAGGAGAGCCCCTCCCATTGACCCTCGTGGTCCTGAGTAGGCATCTCTAGGGATTCTTGCACATCAGGTGGGTGTGAAAAGGAGGAGAAGTGTGAGACTAAAAGGCATTCTTTTGAAAAGCAAATGAGCCTGCCCTGGCTGGAGTGGCTCAGTTGGTTGAGCATCACCCAGCAGAGCGAAGGGTTCACCAGTTCCACTCCCGGTCTTCTGTCCCACATCAATGCATCTCTCTCTTCCTTCCTTCCCATGTCTCTTTTTTAAAAAAGGCATATGTAACTGACTTCTCTTGTGCTTGAACCTTAAAACCCAGAGGAGGCTTCCTGTCTCCCTTGGGCTAGATTTCCAATTCTTTAATTGTGTGGGTGGAGCCCTCTGCCATGCTAACCTTGCTGAGGACCCTGAATGTCCCTCCAACATAAAGATTATGATCTAGTGTTTCTCCCTACCTGCCCCCAACTTTGGATCCACCTGGGGAGCTTTAAACACTCATCAGTGCACAGGCTCTGTTCCAGACCAGGACCCCAGGTAGGGGGCCTTCAGTTTTAAAGACTCTGAGGTGATTCCAGTGTGTGTCTGGGGCTGAGGACCCCTGCTGCTCAGCCTTTCCCTCTGCCATCAATCCTGGCCAGTTCCCCTTCATGTCCAGGCTTCAGCCTGGTCTCAGCTCAGTGTCTGCCTCCTTGGGAGCCTTTCGTGACTCCTGTCCTGGGGTTCCCCTCTGAGGGTAGGGCGCGCCTGTCCATGCCTATGCCCCACAGCACACAGTACCTGTTTAATAGATGGGCTGAAATGTTGAGCATCGAGTTAAAGCCTGTCTCCCTCAAAATTTCCCTTAGTCCTTGATATTTCCTCCTTTCTAATTAAACACGAGAGCTCCAGTCTTTCCCATTTTTAAACTTTCCCCTAGTGCCCATGGACATCGGCCTTTAATTAGCACTTCTGGATCCCTGTGGGTCCTCGCTGTCCTCCTGAGCAGGGGGCTGGCCCTCTGTTCCTGCAAACATTAGTGTTTCCCCAAATAGCTCCTGGAAAAGGAGCTCTGGCTTCTCCACCAGAAAAGATGCTGTGCAAACAAGAGCTCCCTGCGCAGGCAGGCTCAAAGGCAAGAGAAGCGCCCTCTCTCTGGGAGATGTTCAAAGCACCTCCACTTAGATCACAGAGAGGTGCAGTCAATACAAGTCCATTTCGTCCTTCACCCTTCCTCCAGGGAAGCCGGACTGAGCTCGTGTCGCACATGGCACGGGCTGCAGAGTAGTTTCAAGAGGATGAAGGGGATGCTGCAGGTAGGATGGGGAGAAGATGAAGGGGAGAAGTGGCCAACAGGCCTTTAATTGTGTTTGGAAGAGCTAAGAGCCTTGAACTGGCCCCAACATCCCAAGGCAATTTTCGAAAGCAACTGTGGAGGAAGAGGCCAACTGTGGAGGAAAAAGCCGGCCCCTTTCTCCCCTCCTTTGAATGGCTGGCTTGGAAGTAGGGGGAACAGCCAGGAATCCTCAGGGCACCCTTATCCCACCAAATGCCTGGGAGCTGGAGGGAAGCCAGGCTGCCAGCCTCCTGGGGCTTGGGAATGTGCCCCAGTGGAAGCAGAAGGAAGCTGCAGTCCCACCCCTACCCCATTCAGAGAGGAGGTGCTGACACCAGCACCTAGGCCAGGGGGCAGGGGCTGGAGGGGTGGATCCAGGGGAGAGATATGGCTGCTGCCAAAGCTCTGGATGTGGACAACGAGCCTTTGTTGGATTTCTAGCTCCATTGATTTTCCTTCTCTGAGGTTAGTTTCCTCACCTGAAAATGAGGGCTTTGTTGGACCAGGTGCCAAAGGTTGCTTCTAGCCTTGCCTTTTGGGACTGGTGAGAACACAGAATCAGAGAGAGGAAAGTGCAGGAGAGGCTGTGCTTTAAGAGAAGGACAGGAACTGAGCCCCATGCCTGGGGGTTTGGTATGTCTGCAGGCAGCCTGAGGCTCCAGACTGGGGACCCAACCCATAAAGGAGGGGTGGAAAGACTCCCTACATTTTGATGACATCAGATGAGGAAACTGAGGCCTAAGGAGCTTTAAAAGACTCACACGAGGTCACATGGGTAGCAGGCAAGAGACCTTTGTCCACTCTAGGGAGGGAGGGTCAGTGCAACTTCATGCACCAACTCCGATAGGCACATAGGACAGTCGGCAGCGTCACAGTGAGGAGAGTCCATGACTGATGAGCAACGTCGGCCACAGCCTCGTGAAGAGGCAGTAACAGCATGGATGCCACAGATTCGCTGTACTTACTGATTCATTTAGTGAATTGTTGTCCAGACGCTACTTCATACAGGGCCACTGGTACTTACCCTGGGGAGTCAGTGGTGAGGAAGACACGCCCCTGCCCTCAGCAAGTTTATATCCCAGAAGGGGAGAATGACACTCTACATGTAAACCAATGGCTGAACAGTATAATCTCATCTAGTACTAAGGAGTATAAGGGACATCAAAGAGTTCAGTGGGATGGAGAGTGATGGTGTGGGGACTGGGGAGGGAGATCAGGGGGGTGACCTTTAAGCAGAGACCTAAATTCTGAGAGGGGCATCTCTATAGGAGCTGGAAGAGGAGCATCCAGGCAGGAGGAGCAGCCAGTGTAAAGGCCCTGAGGGGAGAGCAGCATCCAGGCTGCTTAGATGGCAAGGAAGGGTCAGTGAGGGAGATGGGAGAGGTGAAGCCAGCTGTCTGCTCAATGAGCTCACTCAGATATGGGACAGGTCTCCCAAGTAGTCAGTCCAAAGTGACACTCTCAGTCCCAAGCCCACACCTCCAACCAAATTGTTCCTCCCTAAGTCTGTCCTTTTCTTCCCATACGAGCACCCACAGAATTTTTTAAAGGATAGTCTGGGGTCAATCACAGCCACATGGGCACTGAGCCCCAATTCAGTTCACACACATTCCTCTAGTTGTCCCCCAAATGACAGTGTTTCCAGCGTGGTTCTTGGGATGGGCGTTAATTATCATAGGGCCCACTCATCAGGCACCTGCAGTGCTCCTGGTGCTTGTGGCCAGAGCATTACACGAACCCTACAAGGGAGGGGTGATGCTCATCCCTCCTGGGACCAGAAAGGTCAGCCCCCTGCTGGTAGATGGCTGAGCCAGGATTTGTAGGAGGTCTCTCCGATGCCAAACCCAAACTCTTGCTTCTACACTGAACTTCCTCTAGGACTCAAATGGGCAAAAGATGACAGGTGCAGAGAGAGGTGCCTGGACCTCAGTCTGGGTGAGATTTCCTTTCATTCCAAATCAGAGCCTGCTCCCTGGGCTCCTTGGCACAACCTCAGCCTGGATAGATAAGCAGTTTAGCCCCTTCTGCCCACCCAGCCCTGGAGAGGTGAAGGTCTTCTAGTTCTTATCTGGTCTGGCTTTCCATCTGCATCCTTCCACCTGCTCCCTCTCACGTCCTCTATGTTGCCAGGCGGTTGGTCACCTTCCTGCCATAGACTGTTGTAGCCAATGCCCAGATGCCCTTCAGCCCGTTGGCCTCTTGATCAGGAAGCATTCCCGTGGGAACCATGGTGCCAACATCCGGTCAGGACGGGCCCTCTGATACCTCCTGGCCCTGCTGCCTCTGCTTTCAGCCTCAAGAACAAAGCAGCTCGCTGCCTGCCGCCCCACATGCTGTGTTTGCCCAGGGTGAGGCCTAGGCTGGCACAGATGCTGCGCAAACAGGAGTGTCGGCTTCACAGATCCGCCTCACAAGCAGCAGGGCTCCAGCTGGGAGGTGTTGCTGCTAGGCTACCTGCTGAAATGTTAGCCTGTCCAACGCCAATCAGCACCCAGGGCAGAGGGGGCCGTGGGGCAAGCAGCCCACTGTCTGGGCCTCAGGCTTTCCAGCTGTGCAGTGGGAGAGCTGCACAAGATGATCTGTAAGACCTCTGTGTGGGCCTAGGGCCTTGAGTGATGTTGCTGGAAATCTCTAGGTCTTGAGAACAGGTCTGGGAGGCAGAAGTACCTGGGGGCGGGGATGGAATCTGGGCCTTTGTCTCAGGGCACCTTCACCTCCACTCCTGCTTCAGCCTCATGTACCCCATGTGCCCCTGTGTGGCCAGAAGGACTGACCTCTCTGAGTGACATCTTGGAGCACTGCATCCATGGCCCTGCTTACCCCTGTGGAGCTTCCAGACAGAAACTAGGGTACTTCACAGTGAGACCATTAAGTGTTACCATCTTGCTTCTGAGGCCGCTTAGGATCTGACCTCTCACTCTGCCTCTAGAAATCTTAGGGCATCGGGGCAAGGCTCAGAGGGCCCATGGAAGCATGTTTCTCCAGTTAGGGCAGTGAGAGGCTGCATGCTGATAGTGATTCTCAGCCTTTAGTATGCATCAGGGAGTACTTGTTTAACATCCAGAATGCTGGGCCCGTGTCTCAGAGATTCTCAGGTCCACGATCAGAGGTGGGGTGGGTGGCGCAGGATTCTGAGTTTTAACAAGCACTTGAGGGATCCTTAGATCTCTGATGAAGTGCGATGAGTTAGTCTAAAAGCTGTACAGTCCTCTATTCAAACCCCACTGCTACCACTTATTAGCACTGGGACTTGAAGCAAGTCACTAAGCCTTTCTAGGTGTCAGTTTTGTGTGTAAAATTACAGAATAACATCTACCACTATAATAACATCTGCCACTTAATAAATGAGACCTATTGTTCCAGAGCTTTTATTGCGCCTTATAAATTTTGTTGATCAAATGGGGTAGAAGTCCAGTTTTCTAACCCAGAAACCTGCGGTTCTCTTTGATGTCTTCGTCTACCACATATCTCTCAACTACTCACAAATCTTGTGAACTCTACCTCCCAACACGTATTAGACCTGCCCACTTCTCTCCCCACCTCAACCACTACCCTAGCCCAGTCCTCCATCTTCTTCTACCTGTCCAATGTACAGCTTCCTCTCTGAGCTGATATCCACTCTTGCCTCTTCCCACCCATCCTTCCTAGAGCAGCCATGCTAATCTGATTGGGTAATGCCTCTGCTCCCAACCCTAGCTCTCAGGAAGGTCTTATGAATCTGAAAACAATTCCTCTGGTTCCCCCACACCTACTTCTAAGCTTTCTTTCGGCCCCTCTCAGACTCTGCACTCATGAGCTGCACTTCTTTCAGATTCCTTCAATGAATACCAGTCTCTCTTACCTGGGGACTCCACACAAAGTGTGTTTGCTCTGCCTTACTCAACCCCCACCCCCACTCCCCAAACACACATACTTCACCTACAACTCACCATTCATATTTCAGGTTGAATGTCATTTTCTGAGTACCAGACAGAGCCATGCCCCTCCCATGTGCTCTAGTAACTCTATCTTTCCTTCATAATGCCCATTACACTGGGCTGTGATGACTTCATACTTGCCTCCACCACTAAACTAGCTCCGAGAGAATGCAAAGCTCTGTCTTAGCCATTGCTGCAGCGGCCGGCAGTTACTGGAGTGTTTGGCTCAGAGAAGGATGAGATACACGGCTGAATGCGTGAATGAAGGAACGAACGAGTGAGAAGGCACTGGTCGCAGGGTGTGTGGAGGTGAGCGCCTTCTGATGCGACCTAAACTGAATTTAGGGTCTGAACCTGCCTTCGAGAAAGACAGCCATGTGGGGGCGTCCCTGGGCATATCCAGGCCACAGGGGGGCGCCCGGGGTTCACTGTATCTGGATGGCAGCTCCTCGGTTACTAATCGCCTATTGGCGACAGGAGGCGGGGTTTCCCTGTGATGGACAGTGTTGCTCCGCCCAATCTAATTCATCTTTTCCTTGGTTCTGCCCACTCGGGACCTTGAGGATGGGC
Source organism: Sturnira hondurensis (assembly GCF_014824575.4). Taxonomy (NCBI): domain Eukaryota; kingdom Metazoa; phylum Chordata; class Mammalia; order Chiroptera; family Phyllostomidae; genus Sturnira; species Sturnira hondurensis. Next base: position 1,793,076 of record NW_028091847.1, on the reverse strand, counting down.
TAGATGGAGGCGCCGCCAACTGGACTTCAACAGAGCGCTGTCGGGGCGGAACCAGCCCTGTTGATGGCCTGTGAGTGGGCGACTGGTGATTAGAGGCGGGGCCTCGGCTTTAACAGGCCGAGGGCCGTTCCCGCCCCTCTCGCCCAGAGCGGCCGCGCCAGCTCTAGGTGCCGCAGAAGTGAGAACGTGAGCGGCGCAGCGAGATCCGTCCTCTGCCTTCCGACGGCCTGAGTGCCTGGAGTCCTGGATCAAAGTCGAGCCTGTAGCGCACCGCCGGATTACCTTGCACCCCGAACTACCACGGCTTGCTTCCTCTCGCCCCGGTCGGCCTCCCCGAATCTTACATCTCCGAGCTCTCCAGCGGCCGGGATCCTCCTGGACCGGTCCGTGCAGATTCCCACGGGACCGACCTGCTAGCATCGCCCGCTCGGAGCGTCGCCTGCACCGCGGCATCACTGGTCTCGACTGCACCCTCTCTTTGCTCCATTTTCTGTCACCGTGCGTGAGTCCTCCTCGGAGCACGACGAGCGGACCTTCACCCGGGTGTCCGCAGCCCAGCCGCCGCGGCTTGGCGGGGCCCGGCTCGGTTCCCGGAGCCCACCCGGCCATGGCCCGAGCCCGTCCGCCGCCTCCGCTGCCGCCGCCCGGGCTCCTGCCGCTGCTCCCTCCGCTGCTACTGCTGCTGCCCGCTTGCTGTCACGCGCTGGAAGGTGAGCAGCGTCGGAGTGCGCTTCCAAGGGTTAAGATGCTCGGTCTCCCTAGTGTGGGCCGGAGAGAGCCCGCAGGGTGGTCCGATGCAGGCTGAGCGCACGTCGGAAAAGGGTCCCCCACCTTCGCCTGCTCCAGGGGCTGGAGGACTGGGTGGTGAGGATGCCCCCAGAGACGCCTCCGAGGCTCCAGCTTGTTCCGAAACCAGTGGTACACGGGTTGCGAGATCGTGGGCAGTTCGACATCCCAAGAGTCCTGGCCCCGCGGTGCGCTTTTGTGGGAGTACCCCGCGGAGCAGCGGGGCCTTCGGTGCCTCCAGGAGGCGAGGAAGTGTGGGCGACCCCCAGGCAAGGCGGAGACTCTGAAGCCGGGGCAGAGTTGTGGCAGGAGGGGGCAACGCAGGACTCCCCAGGTTGGGGGCCGGCGTTTGTTTCGAGCCCGTTGGAGTTAATTATGAGTATGAGTGCGCGCACCCCGCTTTGTCAGGGAATGGCTGCGGGGGTGGAGAGGCGGGTGCCTGTTATTGTTTGTGGTTTACCGAGTGCCAACTGCACACGAGGTCCTGTGTGCGTGGACGTTGCACACTGCTCTGTGGATTCCCCCTCCACCTCCTAGCAGGACACCCCCGAGTGCTTGGGTCTCCACTGAACCCATGCGGTGGTGGGTACTGCAGCCCGGTGCTTTACCCCATTAGCCGGTGGGAAAAGGCCGGGCTTCCCAATGGTTCTGAGAAACTTGCCCAGACTGCTGCTGACAGGGTGGCTCCAACTTCCAAATGACTTGGATGAGCAGCCCGAGTGTTGCTGGCCCTGGTGGGAGAGCTCACACACTTGCCACTTGACACAAGCCCGTGGGGGACAGGGGAACTGACACTGGACACAAAGCACACACACACAGTTTCAAAAAATTTGAAGCTATGGAGTGAGGGAAGAATAACCTGTAATGTGGAAGAGAGGGCACCGCAAAAATTTGGGGGAAATTAGAATATAGGCAGTACTTCGATGTCTTTAATAGATCTAGTGGCTTTCTTATTTTAAGAACAAAACCGACTTCTGTTCCTATGTTCACAATGGGGGTAAAGTTAAAGGGTGGAAGGAAAAAAAGACACAGTTCTGAGAGAAAGGTATCTTCTGGCACTTTCTGATTTTGTCCATGGAGAAAATGTTCCTATGTACTCCCTCCCCACCCCGCCCCACCACTTTTATCTCTGAGCCCTCTGGTTGCTGACAGACCAATTCACACGGACGGACACATGCAAATTCAGACAGACACCCCAAGGTCGCGCCCACACTTGCACACACTCATCCACATGTGTGTGATAGGATCGCTGGCATGAGAAGCCAGTGCAGGCTTTGTTGTTGGTTGCCTCAAGGGTGTGAGCCGGCGAGCCTGTTGAAGTTCCCAGGTCCGAGTCTCAGCCCAGGAGAGGCAACACAGGCACACACGCTTATGGGGCTACGGGTGCCCAGTTCCAGGGCCCTTGCTGTGGGGTGCGGTGGGCGCTGGTGCTCGGGAAGGGATGGGGTGTGGTGTGGGCCAGTGGAGCTAGGACTACCTGAGGAGGCTGCCCCCTTCTCCCTGTCTCTTTTCCTCCCCTCCTCCTTTTCAACCCTCACAATCTGCTAGGCCCTCTGAGGCAGGCCCTAGCTGGGAGCTGCTGTTCTCTGGAGACCGGGGAGCAGAGGGAGGGGCTGACTAGGAGGCAGAGACCTGATGAGCTGTGGCCCCTACCCCATCCCTCTCCTCCCCCCTCAGCCATGAAGTGGGATCTAGGGCTGCTCTCGGACTGAGAGGCCAGGCCAGTGTGGGATGCCCCAAGGAAGCAGCAGTGCCTCCCAAGGATGGCTTTCACCAGTTCCTTCTGCCAACCCCAGACCTTAGGGTCTTTGGTTTGTGTGTGAGAGAATGAAAGGAAAGAGAGAGATTTTGCAGGCACTAATCACAGCCAGGACGGCACCCCTACCCACCCTCCGGTCCTCCCTCACAGTGAGATGGGATGGGATGGTACCCACCTCCTAGGGCTGTTGTGAGGATTGAATCCTTAATGTGCATGGAGTGCTTAGCACATAGCCATTGTTATTCGAGGATTAGCTGTTATTATTATCATCCCAGGGTTTGCTCCTTAGGGAACATCAGAAGTGAAAATTCACAGTTGTGCCCCTACCCTGCTGGAGAGTGGTTACAGGACAGAATAATGGGGAGAGAGAAGGTCGGTCTGAGGGGAGAGAAGGTGTACCTCACCTCCCTCCCCCTTTAGCTCTGGGAGGGAGGGGGTGAAGTGGGAACAGAGCTGTCCCCGACTCCCGCCTGGCCCCCACCCCCCTGGATGTTCTGGATGGAGCTGGAACAGTGGGGTGGGTAGGCTTGGAGGTCCTGGGCTGTGTCTTGGGGGCAAGCGCTGAAGATCTCTTCAGTGGCCCGGGCTTTCTGGGCAGGGGACCTGGCCTCCTTGCTTCAGCCTGCCATTTAGCTTTGCCAGGATATGGCTTGCCCTTGGCCTAGGGGAGACCTTGGCTCCCTGCACCCGCAGTTGTTATATTTAGGCTGAGTGTCCGTGAGCCGAGGACGCAGCCCCTTGTGGACCGGCTCGTTAGATACTGTCTGGCACCCAGTTGCTGTCCCCTCCCCGCACACCTGGGCTTCAGCAAAACTCTGTATCAAAGGGTTGCATTAGTTTTCCGTGAAGATGGAGCCAGAGCCCTTGCTTGTCCTCCCCGGTTGAAGAAACACCCCACCCCTTGCCCTTTGACTGGTTACCCCACCCCAACACACACACACACACACACACACACACACACTGCCCTCAGATTTACCCACAGACACAGGGAAACAAGGCCACCTTGTTGTTCGGTCTCCTTTCCAGCAGTGTTCCCCAGTCTCCCAGGTGAGACCACCCTCTCTTTCAGGGACAAGAATGGGAGTGGGAGTGGGATCCGGGGGTGAGCAGACCAGGCTGGGGTGTGGGATGAGGAGGGCTGTTGGAACCAGAGACCTCACACCTGAGACAGGTGGGGCAGGCCCCTGCTGGCAACGACAGACCCTTTGGAGGAAATCGAAAAGCAGTTGTGAGGTGGGGAGCCGGTGTGGCCCCCTCCTGGCCAAGCCACGTTAGCGGAGCTGCAGCTGCAGGGTTCCTGAGGGAAAGGGGCAGTGCGTGAGGCCAGCTCTTTCTCGGGCTGCGGCACTGACCACTGACCACTGTGTATGTGGTAACTGAGCGGGGCAATGGCCTGGGATTTTTGTGGCCGGCTCACTTGTGTGAGTTGCCTCTGCCCGCCCCGCCCCCCAACCCCAGTCCCTGTTTGTCATGAGCCAGCGCTTCAGAGCTCCTGTGAGAGACAGTGGCAGGTATTTGGGGGAACCAGTTTGCTTGTCACTGCCTTCCCTTTAGCCAAAACTGCTGCTGCTGCCTCTGTGGCCTCAGCAGCAGCGAGCGAAAGCTGAAGCTGCCATGGGCAAGGCCTCTGCCACCCGGCCTTATACTAATTAAACAGCGTGAAGAGGCTGAATCACCAGGGCTGCATAGTTTGAAAATTGTAGCCCTGCCTGTTGTGCTGAGTCAAACTGGTTTGTCGGGATTGGCAACTGGAGGAGGGGAGTGTTGGGGAGGCAGCCTGGGTACAGCTGGACACCTGATGGGGTGGGAGAGGCCCCTTGCCCCAAGGGCTGCCCTAGCACCAGGTCTCTTGTTGTCTTCTGTCCCCAGACTCCTGGCCAGACCCACTGTGACTTGGATCCCTGGGAAGGGCTCAAAGGCCTCACCAAGGCTGTCTATCCAGCCGTCTGACTGGCTGGCAGGGCCAGGCCTTGGGGTGGGGGGCATGGATGATCACCGAGGCATCTGGGCTCCCTGCCCTTTGCTTTTCCTCCCTGCTCCTCCCTCTCAGGTTTATTTAATTATAAATCCCCACGATCTGAGGAGAAGAATGAAAAACAAAATGTGTTCTCTGTTCTGAGATGCTCCACACCCCTCTCCAAGACTTGAGTGCCAGAGGACCATGGTGGGGGCAGATGGATGGGAAAGGTGGCCCTGAGTGAGTTAGGCTCCTCCGGGTCACCTGGCAGAGAACCTCAAGACCCTTTGGTCCTCAAAGAGAGAAGACTGGGGACAGATCCCTGGAGTTGGTTGGCTGAGGTAGGGACCCTATGTGTGTGTGGGGGGGTACACCTCAGGGGTGGCAGGCAGCTCTTCCTCTCTGCGGGCAGGGCTCTGGGATGCGCCTTCTCGCCCAGGCCACAGCTTCTCTGTCCTCCTGCCCTTTGCACACTCTGCCCTGGAGAGTGACCTTTTCCACCACCTTGAAGCCCCTGGGCTGGAGTTGGGCCTAGAGGCATCTCGCTTCTTTCTCTAGAACTTCTTGGTTCCCTGTGTCTCACTGACACCTGTTCACAGGGTGGGTGCCGTGGGGCCTTGCAGTGTGGGGCCAGTTGGGGCTGGTGGCAGGCTCCTAGCTGGTGCTTCTGTACCAGGGTGGCCCAGTGAGGCTCTCAGACACAAGCCCTGTTCTCATGCTGGGCCCCCAACTTAGGTGTGGAAGTGTTGCTCGGAGTTCCTGTGGCTAGATCTCTTCATGATGCCACCCCCTCCCCAAAGGCTCAGGGGCCCTTGGTACAGTGCCATTGTGCTGGCAGGGAAGTGGCGGCTGCTGGGCCACAGGCTGTACCTGGGGAGGCTGCACCCAGCCACACCCAGAATCATCTTCATGTCCCTGCCCCACCCCCCGCCTTGTGACCTGTGCTGCCAGGGGAATGGGAAGCGGGTCTGCATCTCTGGTCAGGGTTGCCCCAGTACCGCTGCTTTCTTCGCGGACACTGCCCCCTCCAAACCCCTGCCCTAGAGAGACCTTCCATGCAGCATGCATGTGTATGTTGCACGTGCGTGAAGGATATACCTCTGAGGCTTTACACAGACTCTAGATGTTAACACTTATGTTGTGTCTGTACGTGCCTGCCACGTGTCTCAGTACCAGGGGGCCTCTGTGTGTGTGCATGTGGCCGGTAGCTGTGACTGTGTAAGACCACGTAAGAGTCTGTGCAGGAGAGCTGGTGTTTGTGTTTGAGCTTGCCCACATTCAAGCCTGGAGCTTGCGACCAGCAATAGTGTGTGCAGTGGTGTGTGTCCCTCTGCAGATGCAGGGGTCAGGACGTCTGCACTGATGTGGACGGTAAGAGTGAGTCTGGGTCTGAGGCTAGGAAGGATGCTCTGTGTGCGAGTGTCTGAGGAAGCTCCACGTGCTCCCACTGTGTGCACCGTGTGACAGAGAGATGGACTACCATGGCTACCTGTGAAGCCGTGTGTGTATCTGTGAGCAGCTGCGGCTTTGTGTGTGTTTGTCCACCATATGTGTCGACTCGTTGCTCCTCGGCCGCGGCGGTGGGGGTGAGCCTAGCTGCCGAGAACTGCGAGAAACGTGTGCGTCTGTATGTTTGTGCACAGGCGAAGGCCACACGGCGGCTGCCACGTGGCTGTTCTCTGTCGATTTGTGGAAGTTTAAAAGCGGTATTGCTTCACTTCTAAGCATCTGAAGGCCTAGTCCCAGAATGTCCCCAGGCCTGGGGTCCACTTCCCTGCTTGCTCTTGGGGGACCTTTGGGGTTCCCTCACTGACCCAGCCCTGTATCTGGGAGTGGCCAGCTGCTCTGTGGCCTCCCCCCAGCAGCCACATGGTGGAACAGAGGAGGGTAGGGGTGCAGGCAACAGCTGGGCATTTGGCGATTGCTCACTCACTTTTCTTTTGTCTTTATCCCCCCATACCTCATATCCTTGCCCCAGCCTCGCGCACACACCCACACCACACACGGAGCAGAAAAAAGGTGGGCTCTGCTGGGTTGGGTGTCGCCCTCCCAACAGCCGGGGTTCTGTCCCCCTCCCTCCCACTCACACCCTTCCAGAGGCTGGGATTGTTTGCTGAAGGGAACAGACCCCTCCTCTCGCCCAGAGCGCCAGCCCCCTCCCTGTCGGGGTGACCGGAGCCCTTCCTCAGGCACACAGGACTCGAAATCCAAGTCCTCTCCTCATTAATGGGAAAAATGTGCCGAGATTGAGCGATGGCCAAGGCTGAGCGATGGCCAAGGGCCGATCCCCTCCCTCCTCCTCCCGCTCCCCAGAAATTAAACAGAAACGAAGAGCCTGCCCCTTTCTCCTGCCGCCCCCCTCCTCCCAACATCCCCCACTCCCTCCCCTCCCTCAGAGCCAGCGCAGGGCTTGTTTTAAACTGTGGAGGAATCTGGCTGGAGGGGGGAGGGGGCTGAATATTTGGGTTTAAACAGTTCCAGATGGGTTTGGCACAGGCCGAGCAGAAGGAAGTGAGGGCGAGGGAGGAGGGAGGCAGCCGAGGGAGCAGCGCGGGCGGGTGGCGGGCAGCGGGCAGACAAGCAGGCGGACTGGCTGGCTGGCTGGGGGAGGGGTGCATTAGGCTGGGCTGGCTGGGCTGGCCGAGCTCCCCGGGACGGGACTACATCGGGCTGCTGACTGGGGTAGAGGCCGCTTGGCAACCTCCCTCTCTGCCTCTGTTTCCTTGGGCCTCCTTGTCTCTCCATCTCACTGTCTTTTGTAATGCGCCGTCGGCCATCCCAGCTGTCTGGTCCTCCCCAGCCGACTCTGCACATCCCTCCTGCTCAGAGCCGCCCACCCTCCGCCTCCACGAGGCCCCTGCTCCACCCGCCAGCCCCTTTCGCTGCCTGTCTCTGAGCCCCTGCTTCTGCCCCGTCCCCTTTTTCCTCCTGTCCACCCCGCCCAATGTCTGTGTCTATCTGTCTGTCTGCCAGAGAGGCCTGTCAGGCCACCGGCGACGATGACTTCGAGACTGGGAGAGCTCACCCTGCAGCCTGCCCTCCAGGGACCAGCGCCGCAGGGACTGGCTGCCCCCCACTGCCTCACTTGAGGGACTGGGGCCACAGCTGCCTCCTCCACCATCTGAGCTCAGACCCAGACTGCAGGAAGCCAGCGAAGGCCACAAGCCTGGAACCTCTGGGGTGTGGGTCTTTCCCCTCCGGGTCCCCTCAGCCTGCTCTGCTCTTGGTGTAAAGGCCTCCAGAAGTTCTGGGGTGACTGTGCCCTGTTCCAGCTGAGAGGGGGTGGTGGCTGGCTGTCCCGTCTTTCCCTCAAGAAAGGAGTTGGCACTTCTGGTTCCTCTTTCTTGCTCCTAGATCTGATCTTGGGGTCACACTGTCAGCAGAGTTGTTTAGTCAGAACCTGCAACCAGGTTCCGAGGGGAGCAAGTGTGTGTCAGCAACATTAATGGGCTCCTCCTGTGGCTGAGCAAGGGGAAATGGACGAGACACTGGAACTCAGAAAAGGACTGGTGCTGTGACAAAGCCCCTGGCCCTGCACAAAGGAAGGCGTCTAACCCTGTCTTAGGGGTTCAGGGAAGGCTCCCTGGAGGAGGTGACCACTTAGTTGAGACTTAAAGGATGGATACACAGCAGCTGTCCAGGCTTTCTCTGTTTCTCCTTTACAGAGGGCCATATTGCAGGGAGCATGCTGTGGTTTTAAGGGGTTAGTTGTGGAGTCAGGCCTGCATTTGAGCTGTCTCTCGAGCCTTCACCCCAAGTCCTAGCAGTTCTGCCTTAGACCATACATTTATCTGAGCTTTGGTTTTCTCATCTGCAAAAGGGATACACCAACTATAGCTTTATCTAAAGATTGTAGGAAGAGCTGCACTAGCTCTCAAGGAGCTGGGTCTTGGTGGTCCCTTTCCCACCCTCAAAGAGCATTCCTGCCCCATCCACCCGAGGTGGCTGAGTGGGAGGCTGGGGTGGAGTGGGCTCTGACCCCTAACTGCCCTCCCCTTCCTCAGGGCAGGGTGTGTGGGGCTGGGCCTATGCGTTGGGAATGGAATCAAGGGAGGCCTGGGCAGCAGGGTCTGAAGCACACGGGCCTTTGTTCCAGCATAAAGGCTCTGCTGGCCCCTTTGTGTGGAGATTAGCAGAGGCTGTAGGTGTGTGAGCCGCCCTGGCTCTTGCCTCATTAACCCAGGCCTGGGGTCAGCAGCAGACACCCGCTCTCAGCTGGCCTGACCTGACATCCCTGGGGCTGTGACATCTCTGGAGGTGGCTGCAGGGTCTTCTCCAGGGCAGGAGAGCTGTGGGCTTAGGGGACTTAGGAGAGGGGGAGGGTGGTGCCTGGCAGGAATTTGTCTCTGGTGTTCTGGCCAGTACTTCATGACCTTTCTTCCCACCCTGAGCTCGCCCCCTGACCTTTTTTCTTCTGTTGCTTCCCCAGAGACCCTTATGGACACAAAATGGGTGACATCTGAGTTGGCGTGGACATCTCATCCAGAAAGTGGGGTAAGACTTCTTTCCTTACTACTCGCTTCTCCAGCGGGCCATCCTCCTCACCTTCCCAGGGCTGGAGAAAGGCCACCTCTCTCGTGGCCTGTCAGTTTCAACTCCTGCAGCACCCCCATCCATTTCACCTGTCACCTGCCTTCTATGCCTGACGGCCCATCTCTGTGGGTATTTTTATCTCTCAGCCTTCAGCCTGCCTCTGTCCCCTCCTACACACATCATCTTTGTCCCGTTCCTGCCCACCCTCAGCCGGTCTGCAGCCTGTTCCTGTCCCCTCCAGCCTGACAGCCCTTTGCGTGTCCACCTGGTTTCTTCTTTCCTGGGCCCCTGGGAAGAGCAGTGGCTTGGGAACCAGGGAACCTTGGGTCCAGACCTCTAACTTGCTCTGTGACCTTGAGCAAGGCAGTTTATGTTTCTGGGCCTCCATTTCTTGACTGCAAATCCTGTAGTCCCGACATCTCCGAACTATTCTAAGTAACCTCCTTAGTTGGCCTCCACAAGGACACTAACCCCTGGAGCACCAAGGTTGACTGTGAGCGCCTGGACAAGCCCCTACCTTTGTGAGCCCTGACTTCCTTTTTTCTGGCGTGGGGACCACAGGCGCACCTTCTCGTGACGTTGCTGTAAAGGATAAATGTAGTAGCCGATTGTATTGCGTGCTTACTCTCTGTCAGGCACTGTTACAAGCCCATTACATGTATGACTTCCTCACAGCCTCATTTACTTCCACTCAGCTTTGTTTTAGAGACAATGCAACTAAAGCACAAAGATAATAAACATTAGGGGTAATACTCACATGGTACTTATCAAGTGTCCTAAGTGCTCTCCTCATTTAAAGTCATTTGTTCCTTGTATATCTTCATTCATGCCATGTTACAGATGGGGAAATGGAGGCAGAGGGAGGTTAAGCGACTTATCCTCAGTTACCCAGCCAGCCGAGGACTGGGATTTGAATGCAGATAGTCTGTGTGTTCAGCTACTATACTGCAGAAGCATATCTGTGAAGTAAATACAGCAGATCTGGTGGTCTGGTAAGCACTTGGCAAACGTTGGTGCTCACTCCATGTCTTTTCACCCGGTCCGTGTCCAGTGGGAAGAAGTGAGTGGCTACGACGAGGCCATGAACCCCATCCGCACGTACCAGGTGTGCAACGTGCGTGAGTCAAACCAGAACAACTGGCTTCGTACGGGGTTTATCTGGAGGCAGGATGTGCAGCGGGTCTACGTGGAGCTCAAGTTCACCGTTCGTGACTGCAACAGCATCCCCAACATCCCTGGCTCCTGCAAGGAGACCTTCAACCTCTTCTACTACGAGGCTGACAGTGATGTGGCCTCGGCCTCCTCCCCCTTCTGGATGGAGAATCCCTACGTGAAGGTGGACACCATCGCTCCCGATGAGAGCTTCTCGAGGCTCGATTCTGGCCGTGTCAACACCAAGGTGCGCAGCTTCGGGCAGCTGTCCAAGGCCGGCTTCTACTTGGCCTTCCAGGACCAGGGTGCCTGCATGTCGCTCATCTCCGTGCGTGCCTTCTATAAGAAGTGTGCATCCACCACCGCAGGCTTCGCCCTCTTCCCCGAGACCCTCACGGGGGCCGAGCCCACCTCACTGGTCATTGCCCCTGGCACCTGTATCGCTAATGCTGTGGAAGTGTCGGTGCCACTCAAGCTGTACTGCAATGGTGACGGGGAGTGGATGGTGCCCGTGGGTGCTTGCACCTGTGCCTCCGGCCATGAGCCAGCTGCCAAGGAGTCCCAGTGCCGTCGTGAGTGGGGACCAGCCTGGGGGCGGGCGGGAGGGAAGGGCTTGGGCCACAGCCGCCTTTTGCCCCCTATCTGCCGCTCCTAGCCCACCAGACAAGGTAGTCTGGCGTCAGGTCTGGGGTGGGGGACGGAAAGGGAAGAGGGGTATCAGGTGAAGAGAATGTCGGGCAAAGAGGGGGATGAGGAAAAATAGGGGGAGATACAGGCATAAAAAGAGAAAAAATGAACCTAAAGAGAGAGGAAGAGAGACATGGAGAATCCTTGACAAGGAGGTACCCAGGGAACCTGGTCAGAGACTCAGGAGGCCGGCAGAGATGCCTGCTTCATCCCTGCCCAAGGGCACGCCTCACCCTGGAAATACAGCTGTGGGGACGGAGGCTGTGGTCGCCACGTGCTTGGCCCTTTCACCTTGAGGTCTTACCAACTCCATGAAAGGCCATGTTTATGCATGATGGACAGGGGCCCAGTCCCTGAAATCCGAGTCCTACCTCTGCCTCATAGCACCTGTGAGAACGTAGGACCTGAGAATGTGGGCAGAATACTTAACTCCAGAGCCTCGGTTTCCTCAGATACAGAAAGGGGACGATGATGAGTTCTTCATGGAGACGTAGTGGGGCTTCTGTGAGTAGAGGCCTGTGAAGCCCTGGAGCAGTGCCCGTCACACGGTGAGCACCAGCTCAGTTGTGACTCTCAGGAACCTTGGCTGCATGGCGATCAGGCGTTGTTTGTCCTCACTTCACGCAGAGCAGTTTAGGAGGCCCGTGCCCCGTGGCTTGCTGAGACTTGTGTACTAGACTTCTCTTATTTGAGTCTCACCACAACCTTGTAAGGCTAATCCAGTTATGGCCCCTACTTTGCCAAGAAGGAAACTGAGTCTCAGAGAGGTTCTGCACTCGAGGCCTCATAGCTGGCATTGTGGGAACCGGGCCTAAAGCCTGGGCCAGTGATCTGTCATGCAGTACAGGATGTCTCGGGCCTTGTCTTTCGTCTCCTCTGCCCAGTTCTCTCCCCTGGCACTTGAAGCCTGTAGCTTTGAGGGGTGGCAGCTGGCTTTGAGCATAGCCCTTAGTGCGAGGGGGTTGGCGGTCCCAACCTATCTCTGAGGCCAGTGTTGGGTGTTGTCCTGAGAAGGTGAATAGCGCCTTGCCAGGCCCCTCTTCTCTTTGGGAACCTGCCCCCAAACTTCCTCTTCCTAAGTGGAGAAGGGGTGGGGGTGATGAGCCTGACAGGCTGAAGAGGGGCTAACACTCTGCAGGTCCCTGGCAGGAAATGCACACTGGTTCCCATAGCAACCAGGCTGGCCTGGCCTCTGCCCCCTCCCCCACTGGCTCTAAAGAGCTTGGATGGAATATCACCTTAGGGAGGGGAGAGTAAACCCCAGAGAAAGACATAGCCCCAACTCTGGGCATTCCACACTCTGGATGACCTGCCCAGAGGTAGTCATTTGTGGATAGGTGACCACATGCTTTAGTGTGTCCAAACAAGGCACTCCTAGTCTATGCAAATTGTCCTAACATGATTATTACTAGTGACCCCTTTCACTCTCAGAATATTCCACTTTGAATAATAAATTATGGCCGTGATAGTTCTGGGGAACATACAGAGCCCAGGTCCGGGGTCCTAGTGTAGATGGTAGGTGGCAGGAGAGAGAGCAGAGAACTGGCATTCAGGCATCCAGCTCTCTTTGAAGCCTGGGGTTCCCCTTGTGGGTGCTTTGAGGCTTCTGAACTCCAGGTGACCCCAGCTTTCCTGCCTGCTTTCTTTCTCTCCTTTTCTCACCCCTCAGCGCCCACCCCTGCCCAGGGGCAGAAGGAAGCTGCTGCCCTGCTGCTGGTCTGGTGGGGGGAGAGGTTGGCTGTGAAACTCAGAGGCCCCCATCTCCAGCCTGTCCTGGAGTGGCCCTGAGGGTCCCATGATTTTCCCTGAGCTTCAGAGAGGGGTGGGGCACCTGGGCGGGGGTATAGGGTGCGGCCAGTTCACTAGTGGTCTCTTCCCATCTTCCACCTTTTCTTCCTCTTCTCTTTTCCCGGCCTTGACAAGCCCAGGCTGTCCAGGCTGAAGTCTTCATCAGTGAGGCCCCAGGTGAGAGGGCAGCATTGGGGAGAAATCCACTGATGTGGGAGTTCCACAGGGCAAAAGGGCCTTTTGTAGCTGCAGCTGGAGTTAGGCAATACCAGCATGGCCCCACAGTCTAGGAGGTGGAGGGGCCAAGACCTGCTGGGGAAGGGCCAGATTCTCACGGTGGTGTGCAGGATTGGTTTCTGTAGGCGAGGGAGGTGAGCATGTCCCTCCTCTTCTTGCCCGCAGCCTGTCCCCCTGGGAGCTACAAGGCAAAGCAAGGAGAGGGGCCCTGTCTCCCCTGCCCCCCCAACAGCCGTACCACCTCGCCGGCCGCCAGCATCTGCACCTGCCACAATAACTTCTACCGTGCTGATTCAGACTCTGCAGACAGTGCCTGTACCAGTGAGTAAACACGCATCCTCGCGTTCTCCAGCTCCAGGCCTTGCCTCTACAGGCCAACCTCGGAGGGCTCGAACAGTCACGATGAGTATCTCCAGGCTCAGGAGGTTAGAGGTTATATTCAACATGGCACAGCTACAGATGACTGGCCCTGAGCTCAACACAGTTCACGTGAGCTGGCTCAGCCCTTCCACTAACACTGTGAGCACCTACTAGCTCCTGAGCATCAGGAACTGGCTGGGCCTCTGGGCCATTTTCCTCTGTGCAGAATTTCTGCTCTCTTGGCCTGGCTGTAACCACAGAGGGGACCTCACATCCCTTGGGCAGCCTGGCATCCTGCTTCCTCCCTGCTCTGGCCTTTGGTGTGCCAGGCATTGTACCGGGCACCAGGGAGGTGGGAGAGAATCTGATACAGTCGGTGCCTAAAACACAACCTGGTGGGAGGAACAGGTTGAAAACAGATAATAGCCACATAGTGTGCTGAGTGCTGGGCTGGAGGGATGCCCAGGAATTGTGTTATGGGAGTGCAGCAGACAGGGAGAGGACGAATGAGGAAGGCTTCCAAGAGGAGGTGACATCTCAAGTTGAGCCTTGAAGAATAAATAGGAGTCTGCCCAGTAAAGAAGTATAGGAAAGGAACTCTGCTTATTAAAGCAGAAGCAGAGGCAAGGAGGGAGGAAGTAGGTTGGAATGTGCAGGGACTCTGGGCAGAAGGGTGGTCCTAGCGCCCCTCACTCACTGCCCTCTCCCTCCTCCTTCTCCCCAGCTGTGCCGTCTCCACCCCGGGGTGTGATCTCCAATGTGAATGAGACCTCACTGATCCTGGAGTGGAGCGAGCCCCGGGACCTGGGGGGTCGGGATGACCTGCTGTACAATGTCATCTGCAAGAAGTGCCATGGAGGGCTTGGGGCCGGGGGGGCCTCGACCTGCTCACGCTGTGATGACAATGTGGAATTTGTGCCTCGGCAGCTGGGCCTGACAGAGCGCCGGGTCCACATCAGCCATCTGCTGGCCCACACGCGCTACACCTTCGAGGTGCAGGCAGTCAATGGTGTCTCGGGCAAGAGCCCTCTGCCCCCTCGCTATGCGGCTGTGAATATCACCACCAACCAGGCTGGTGAGGAGGGGACCCAGGAGGGCAGGGCCAGGGCCATCTTCCTGCATGGAGTTGAGGTTTCCCAGGGCCTGCCAATGGGCCACCAGGGGACCCACGGGAACTGGGTCCTTGGGAAGGGTGCCAGGACCCAAAGAGCCCGTGGTGAGCTGCCCACTCTTCCCCTAGCCCCGTCTGAAGTGCCTACACTCCACCTGCACAGCAGCTCAGGCAGCAGCTTGACACTGTCCTGGGCACCCCCCGAGCGGCCCAACGGCGTCATCCTAGACTATGAGATGAAGTACTTTGAGAAGGTCAGAGACTTAAGGGGCAAGAGGAGGCCTTGGGACAAGAAGATTATTCCCAGATAGTGTCAGGGGCCCTTGGGAGTAAGGTCTTGGGTCCTGAGGGGGCTGTGGGGTGGGCCTGGGGGTGGGCCGCGGACAATTGGCCTCAGGGCCCACTGAGACGCCTGCTTCCTGCTGGTGTTGCAGAGTGAGGGCATTGCCTCCACCGTGACCAGCCAGAAGAACTCGGTGCAGCTGGACGGGCTGCGGCCCGATGCCCGCTACGTGGTGCAGGTCCGCGCCCGCACTGTTGCTGGCTATGGGCAGTACAGCCGCCCCGCTGAGTTTGAGACCACAAGTGAGAGAGGTGCGTGCCCTCTGTGCCTGTCCATGCCCCAGCCCACACTTTCTGTCCCTCCACTCACCAGAGCCCTTTCTGTCTCCAGGCTCCAGTGCCCAGCAGCTGCAGGAGCAGCTTCCCCTCATTGTGGGTTCTGCCACGGCTGGACTTGTCTTTGTGGTGGCTGTCGTGGTCATCGCTGTTGTCTGTCTCAGGTACTTCCAGGCCCACGTTTGCTCCCATGGCCAAGGAGAACTTCCCTTTAGCACCCTAGTGCGCACTCGCATAGGTGAATCATTGCCGGCATCAAATGCAGAGCCACACACAGCCTTCCTGGGCCCCGGCTCTCCTTGCTGAAAAGGTCCTCTCTGGTCCATGCGGATCTGGTCCACGCCCACATCCACATCCTGCTCCCTCTGCGTCCACTGAAGCTACTGGCCGAGTGGACCAAGTCCACTGAGCCCCTTGCCCAAAGACCCAGTGGCTGCTGTAACGGCAGCCAAGCACTGGTCTTCACTTGGTCCCCTGGGCACGCTACCCCTCCTGTGTGCCCTAGGGTCCCCCGAACAAAGGTTGCTGTGGGACTTGTCTCAGGCCTCCCCCTCCCCCCTCCAGGAAGCAGCGGCATGGCTCTGATTCAGAATACACGGAGAAGCTGCAGCAATACAGTGAGTTTGACTCCTTAAGCTCCCTTGGTCCCCACCAGCCTTGGAGATGCCTCCTCCTGCTTCCAATCAATGCCATTTCCTGAGCCCCTACCTTATTCCTGCCAGCCTCAGAGATGAATGAGATGTGACCCCTGTCCTCAAAGGCGGTTGAGGCCTGTGAAAAAGACAAGATGCATGTACACAGGAAGCAATGAAAAAACAATTAAGTGTTAAGCTGGGTGTTCCTGTCATAAAGGGCACAAAGAGTTCAGAGAGGAGGAAGCCTTCCTGGAGGAGGTGGCCTGCCTCTGAGCAAGATATAGAGAGGCGAGGGAGAGCACTCCTGGCTACAGGAGCCTCTGGAAGGCAGTAGGTGGGGTAGGGAGAGAGCCCAACTGTGGGGGCAGTGAGAAGACTGGTTTGGCAGCTGCTGGGAGGCGGGCTGGGTAGCTGCAGCCAGTCCTTGGAGGGTCGTGAGAGGCAGGCAGAGGAGTTGGGACTTGACTCCACCATAGGTAATGGGAAAGGCTCTCAAGCTGAGGAGTAATATAATGAAACTATTGTTTTAGGAAGACAGGTATGCAGGTAGATTGGTGGGAACAGTCCAGAGGCAGAGCGCCCTGCTGGGAGGCTGTTGGAGTAGTTGGGGTGCTAAAGGCCTGAACGGGGTCAGGGGCGGTGTAAGGGGAGGGGCAGATTTGAGAGAGGTTTCAACATGATGAGAGAAGAAAGTGAAAGAAGTACCCTAGAAGAATCCTTCCATCGTTTATGGACACTAGTTCTCATGGAGGGTGGGGGAGTTGTGGCTTCAGTGGAGGGGACTATGGAGCTGGCCTAGCAGAGAGATCACAACCTGTGGTCCCACCAGGGCTGACAGCCTGAGGGTGCAGGCTGATGAGTCTCCTCACCATCCCCAGCCTGAAGAGTGCCCACCTTCTCTTTCCCTAGTCGCCCCTGGAATGAAAGTTTATATTGACCCATTCACCTATGAGGACCCTAATGAGGCCGTGCGGGAGTTTGCCAAGGAGATCGATGTGTCCTGCGTCAAGATCGAGGAAGTGATTGGAGCTGGTGAGTCCCCAGGGGCACGAGGGGGAAGAGAGGTTGGGGGAGGGGCAGTTACCCCAGAAGAGGGCTGCGTGTAGGAGCAATCCCAGAAATAACTTGCTACCTGTGTCCTGTGCCCTGCAGGGGAGTTTGGGGAAGTGTGCCGGGGTCGGCTGAAACAGCCCGGCCGCAGGGAGGTGTTCGTGGCCATCAAGACACTGAAAGTGGGCTACACTGAGAGGCAGCGGCGGGACTTCCTAAGTGAGGCTTCCATCATGGGTCAGTTTGACCACCCCAACATAATCCGGCTGGAGGGCGTGGTCACCAAAAGTCGGCCGGTCATGATCCTCACCGAGTTCATGGAGAACTGCGCCCTGGACTCTTTCCTCCGGGTAGGAGCCAGCCCCAACCCCTCACCGTTCCCCTGCCCTAGAAAGCTGGGCTGAGGAAGCCAGCCCCTCCCACAGGCCACACAGACCCTGTTCAAGTCTGTAAGTGTTTATTAAGGTGGCATGGTGTGGGGCCTTCAGAGCCAGAGAGACCAGGGTTCTCATCCTGACTCTGCCCCCACTGCCTGTGTGACCTCAGGCTTTGCTCAGCCTCCGACTCTAGCTGCCTCGGTTGTAAAATGGAAGTGGAAAGTTTTATTTGGTTACTCACCGGGATTAATGGAGGTGTTGTATACAATGCCTATTACGAATGGAGTAGGGCAGCTTCCTTACCCTCAGTACCCTCTGGACGTGGTCACGGGGATATGCAAAGCACAGTCTTGGAGGATTTGGAGTGGGTGGGCAAGCAGGCCTTGGGCTGGCCCTGGGCCGGAGGGCGGGGGAGGGGATGGGTCTGCTTGAGCTTGCTCATTGTCTCCAGCTCAACGATGGACAGTTCACCGTCATCCAGCTGGTGGGCATGTTGCGGGGCATTGCTGCTGGCATGAAATACCTATCTGAGATGAACTACGTGCACCGAGACCTGGCTGCCCGCAACATCCTTGTCAACAGCAACCTGGTCTGCAAAGTCTCAGACTTTGGCCTCTCCCGCTTCCTTGAGGATGATCCCTCTGATCCTACCTACACCAGCTCCCTGGTACAGGAAGCAGCTGGGAGGGAGACTGGGGGCGGGGCCAAGCAGGCAGGGGCTCAGGGCTGGGGACTAGCCCGGAGTCACAGGGTGAAGGGCGTGTGCCCCCCCCACCAGGGTGGAAAGATCCCCATCCGCTGGACTGCTCCAGAGGCCATAGCCTATCGGAAGTTCACCTCTGCCAGCGATGTGTGGAGCTATGGAATTGTCATGTGGGAGGTCATGAGCTATGGAGAGCGACCCTACTGGGACATGAGCAACCAGGATGTGAGTGGGGCCAGGGTGGTCAGGGGGGCGGGAGTTGGCTGGGGAGCAGAGCGGTTGCTCACTCCAGGTGCCTCTGCTTTTGGTTCAGGTCATCAACGCTGTGGAGCAGGACTACCGGCTGCCCCCACCCATGGACTGCCCCACGGCACTGCACCAGCTCATGCTGGACTGCTGGGTGCGGGACCGGAACCTTAGGCCCAAGTTCTCCCAGATTGTCAACACCCTAGACAAGCTCATCCGCAATGCCGCCAGCCTCAAGGTCATTGCCAGCGCCCAGTCTGGGTCAGTACCTCTGCACCTGCTCCTACCCTGCTCTTGAGCCAGCAGCCCTCCCCCTTCTTCCCTGAACATTAGGACTCACCAGGTCCCTTTCTTCTCCCACAGCATGTCACAGCCCCTCCTGGACCGCACAGTCCCGGATTACACGACCTTCACGACAGTTGGTGACTGGCTGGATGCCATTAAGATGGGGCGGTACAAAGAGAGCTTCGTCAGCGCAGGGTTTGCATCCTTCGACCTGGTGGCTCAGATGACCGCAGAGTAAGTGTGCCTCGGACTGGGCAGGGCAGGGCAGGGGTTTCTGAGCTGAGCTGGGCCCAGGGTGGTGGGCAGGAGGGGAGAGACTGACCTTGCCCTTGGCCCATCTGCAGAGACCTGCTCCGGATCGGAGTTACCCTGGCTGGCCACCAGAAGAAGATCCTCAGCAGTATCCAGGACATGAGGCTGCAGATGAACCAGACTCTGCCCGTGCAGGTCTGACACCCAGCTCCCACGGGGTAGCGCCCCCCAAGGACCACACAGGGACTCTGACCAGTCAGCTGGACTATTGGACTTTTGGTTGCCTGGCCTTAGGCTGTGGCCCAGAAGATGAAAGTTTGGGGAGGGCCCAAGCTGGGACTTCTCCTCCAGGCCTGTGCTCCCTCCCCGGAAATTGTGCCCAACACCTCTTCATATTGAAGATGGATTAGGAGAGGGGTGATGACCCCGCCTCAGGCCCCTCGGGTGCCCAGGCCTTCCTGCTCGCAGTGGGAGACCCCCACCACCTCAGACTTGACTGTTCTTCAATGCCGGAGGTCCCGGCAGGGGCAGGTGGGAGATAAGCCTGGGTTCAATAGGGCCCAGCCCTGGCAGGGGTGTGGCCCCCCAGGTAGGCAGAGAGCAGTCCCTCCCTCAGGAACTGGAGGAGGGGACTCCAGGAATGGGGAAATGTGACACCCCCACTCCAGAACCAACTGGCACCTCCAGTTTGCACAGGGACTTGTTCTGGGGGTTGAGGGCCCTGCCCCGCCCCCACCCTTGGTGCTGTCATAAAAGGGCAGGCAGGGGCAGGCTGAGGAGCAGCCCTTGCCCCCCAGAGACTGACTCTCAGAGCCAGAGATATGATGTGTGTGAGTGTGTTTGTGTGTGCACGCACTGGCCTGCACAGAGAGCGTGGGTGAGTGTGTAAAAGCTTGGCCCTGTGCCCTGCAATGGGGCCAGCTGGGCTGTCAGTGGAATAAAGGCAATAAGACGATTCTCTTGCTCCTCATTTCTCTTCCAAGGCAGGATGCCCTGGTGCCCTGAAGTTCACAGTCCCTGGTGGCCAGCCCTTCAGAATTCCCTGGAGTCACTGGGAGGCCAGACCCAGGCCTCTCCAGGCTTGACTTCCCTCCTTTTTTCCCCCGCAGCATCAGTGCATCTAACTTCTTGGCAGTGGGGTGATAACAGGAGAGCACAAACAACCCCAGAGCTTCCTCTAGGGCCCAGCCCTCCTGGCCAGAGGGGCAGACACTTAAGTCTGGATGGTGTTTTACAGACAGTATCCTTTCACACCCATTGTTTCTGACAGAGCTGAGGGTAGAGTGGGTTGGTCAGCTCCCTCGGTCACGAGGCTAAGGACCAAGTGGAGGAGAGCCCACCTGAGTTCAGATGCAGAGGCCAGCTCCTTTCAGCAGATGTCGGCCCAGACATGTGGCTAGTCTTTGCCGAATTACTGTGCTCCAGGCATTGGGCTAAAATGCTTCATTTTTACATGGCTCTTATTTAATCTCACAACAACCCAGCCAGGGAAGGAAGTATTTTTATTTCCTTTTTACAGAGGAGGAAAGGGAGAGGTTAAGTAACTTGCCCAAAGTCGCTGAGCCAGGGAGGCCTGGGCCTGGGCCCCCACCCAAAGACTGCCTGCACACTGGAAAGGTTCAGGGGGCAAACAGCAAGAGCCAGGGAAAGGGTCGGGAAAACAGCTTCTGTAAATGTCAAAGGAGAAAACGGGGCGCCGGGGGGCGGGGGGGGGGCGCGGCGCCCAGAGACCCCTTGGATGCAGAAAAGCGGTAGGGGTGCAGGTCCGGTCGTTTTTCCAGTGTCAGGAGGGGCCCTTGAACAGTAATAACCCCTTGCGTGACCTGGAACAGGTTTCCAAGGTATCTACACTGTCTAAATTAGAGGGTATTTGGCTGGACCCATGGCGGGAAGGGCATAGAAAAGCCTCCTAGATCTCCCGAGCCCCCTCACGTTTTCGGGATACTTCCAGGCTGGCCCAGCGGTTGAGGAATTCTAAATGGGGGTGATTGCTAGGGGCTGGCGGAGCTTCAGGCCCGAGGTCCTGGGACAGCTCCTTCAGGTCAGGAGACCTGGACCTGGAGGGCAGAGGCTGCGGAAGTAGGAGGTTGTTTCGTTCTACGTGCCGCCAGCGTCCACCGGGCAGGAGCACGGGGACCCGGGTGGCAGGAGCACGGCGCAAGCTCCCTGGGCCGCTCCAGCCCCTCCGCCGAGCGCTGCGACCGCGCCCGCTCCTTAGTATTCCCCCCACGGAGCCCAGTGCTGCGCTGCAGTAGCTGGCCCGGGGGAGGGGCGCCCCGCAAAGCTCCGGCCTACCGCGTCCTCACGGTCCTCACCGCGGGGGCGGGGAGGGGTCGGAGCTTCTTGGGGAGGCCTAGGGTGGGGAGGCCTAGGGTGGGGACTCTGCGGAGGGCGGGGGCTGGGGAACGTTGCCGGGGCCCGAGGTCGCCTTGGGCCTAGGCGCCAGAGCTGTCAACGGCACGGAGTGTCACGGGCCACCGGGGAAGGGGACGCAGTGCTGAGTGGCGTCAGGCACACCCTGTGCCGCATTCCCCGGCGGAGGGCTCAGATAAAGGGGAGGGGGTGCTCCAATCTGCGGCTCAAGTATCCACTTCCTACTCCTCAGGCTCCGACGCAGGGGAGGGTCCGTGGCCCCGGTCGCCTGTTGTGACCCCTCTCACCGCTCTATCCGATCTAACTATATTAGCGGGAGTATGGAATGGGGGCTCTGCCGGAAGAGGTAAGATGTCGCCCCCTACTGGGTCCGCAGAAAGGGCAGGGTCGTGGACTAGGAGCGCCAGAGGATTGGGGGCTGGGAGCCACAGTGACCAGGGACACTTGGTGTACGCCCCAGGCCGAAGATTTCGAGGGATCTCTTGAACCCGGAAATCCAGGGTGCATTTGGTACTCTGTTGGATGTGCCTGGTGCAGCGCATTGTACACATCTCCCTCCACGTGTGTCCAGATTGCCTGGAAGCCCCTGCATGCACACCTCTCTGCTTCCCTTCACACAGGCAAACAGCAGGCAGGGGCACACTGCACTTACCAAAGCCACACCCAAACCATGTCCCCAGATCACCTCCCTTACTCGGGTTCACAAGTCTTCGTTTCCTAGACCCTCCCTAGCCCCACCTCCCAACCCACACACCCTGAGATGAGGGGGAAGGGATGCAAAGGAAAGACAAAAGCTGTCCCCTTCCTTGAAAGTGCCTCTCCCCAGTGCATTCCTACCTGGGCAGCTTAACCAACCCAGCAACCTGCGTCTCCCCTGAGAAGGCTGGGATGAGTCCTCAGACCCCTGAGCAGGGGTGTGAGGAGGGGCAGGTTGTGGTTACTGCAGAGGAAGAATGAGGGTAGTCAGGAGGGGCCTGGCTTTCCTGGAGTCAGATAAGGAGTGAAGGGAAGTGAGGTCTTAATCTGCCCAGTCTTGGTTAATTATACAAACTCCTGGGGGTAAATAATTAAATTTCCAAGTTAGCTCTTAAAATGGGAAGCCAGTGGGAGGGGGGGTGTTGCCCCAAAGAGGCAGTTGTAGCCCCCAAAGGCCCATTTGGTGCCCCTCTCTATGCCTGTACTCAGAGTGGGGAGAGGCAGGCAGAGCGAGCTGCTCTAGGCTGTGCTCAGCCCCTCCAGGGTGGCCCCATGAAGCAGGAACCTGGAGAGCTGCTTTTAGACCTAAACCTGGGTGGCCAGGCCCTGGCTCAGAACCTGGAAAATCTGGGGCAGCTGTAGTACTGCAGTGGGAAGGGCATAGATTTGGAGTATAGGCAGACCTGGGGTGGAAGCCTAGTTTCCTGGTCTGTGACCTTGAGCAGGTTGACCTCTCAGTGCCTCTTGCCCTCATCTAGAAAAAGATGGAGTTAATCATTCCTGCCTCATGAGACTGTTACAAACATCAATCAGTTAATGCATGTAAAGTACGTGCTGGGATCATAGTAAGTACTCAAAAATGTCAGCTACTATTTTTATTAATATGAAGTTTAAATAAAATATAGGAACAGATAGGAAAGTGCTGAATAGTGCTTGGCACAGAGCAGGGTTCAAAGAAATCAAAGCACTTGGGGAAATCCATCAACCCCATTCCGCCCATGGGGAGGCTGAACACTTTGATGCAAGCTTAGCCCAGGCCCCAGCCCACTTCCCGGGAAAAGGCTGCTGGGGCCCAGGTGGTTTGAAGGCACTGAGAGTAAAGAAGTTCATTAAGGGGTAAAGAACGAAACAAGAGACTGAGGAAGCCTAGTTTCTGCATTTCTCCCTTTGGCCCACTGATCCCCGGTCTGGAGGAGGCAGCGGGAGGGGACTCCTTCCCTCCAATATTCATTCATTCTTCAAATATTTAGAGGACATCTGCTACGCACCAGCCACTCTGGTGGGCACCAGGGATAGTGCAATGAGCAAGCACAGAGAGCTGCTGCTTCGAAGACCTCAGTCCAACAGGGACGCGGAGGCCACTCAAACAGCCATTAAAGAAATGTATATAATCAAGTGGAGATAAATGTTACCTGTGCAGGACCAAATCACAACTCTGGGGACCTGAGCTAATTTGGGGCAAGGCCCTGGGACCAGCTATCCCATGCCCCAAAGAGGGCGCTGGAGCTCCCATTACCATCCAGGTCCTTTCGACCTTTTGGTGTCTGACCCTGAGTATGTCTTCAGGGTCACTGCTTCCCTCACTCATTCATTTATTCTGCGTAACTTCATTGAGCCTTTGCATGTGTTAGTCTCAGTGTGTGGAGCTGGGGAAGTAGAGATGCACTGGCTACAGCATCATTCCTTGGGCGTACACACAGCTCAGAGGGGACACTATATATAAGTCAACTAATACGATGTGACGAGGGAAGTGCTACAGCTAGGTAAGGACCAGGGACTATAAGGAAGGGACCCAGGCTAAGCATTCTGTCAAAGAAGACTGCCCAAGAATGTCACTTGACTTAAGCCTTGAAGGCTGTTAGCAATTAGCAAGAGGAGAGCAGTATATGCAAAGGCCCTGAGGCAGGCAGGAGCAGGGCAGTCCATTTGTTAATGTCATATGTCCACAACCTTGTTCCTTCCTCATTCGAACTCAGGTGATGAGGAAGGAACAGGGCCATGGATATATGACATTGACCAAGCCTTCTATTTTCCCATAATTCAATCCCAGGTGGGGCCATGCACTTTCCAGAGCCCAGAGGGCCAGCCTTGGGCACCTGGCCCCTGCAGTTCTACACCTCCACAGTGTTCTTTGGGCTCCCTGGAGGTTGCTGTTTCTGTAGCCCTCTACCCTGCAGCAAGGCACATTTGCCCACAACCACCTCTGAGAAAATGATTCTCTCTATCCCCATTTCCACAGAAGAGCTTGGAGAGATACATGGCTTGCCTGGGATCACAGAGCCACTCAGTCGATGGCAAAGCAAAATCCCAATCTGGCCTACTCCCGTCATGCTTCCATTTTCTTCCCACCAGATCAGAATGCCTTGGAAGAGGGCTTGGGACTGTCTAGGAATGCTGCACGTGGATGGTGCACACAGGCCCTTCCTGGGCCACTTAAGAGTGATGCTCTCCCCTCCAGGAAGGGCCCTGCACACAGGAGCAGGGGCTTCCTGGGCTTTCTGTTCTCAGAGAAAGGGCGGGAGAAAGAGGAGAGTGAGAGTGGGGGGAGGGGCCAGGGTGGGGTCCCAGGAGCTGAAGGCACTTGTCAGTACAGTCCAGGAATGATAGAGGGTTCCAGCTTGGGGGTGGGGGCACAGGTCTGACAGGCAAGCAGCCCTGTCCCTCCGCCTTCCCTCCCTGCCCCTCTCTGTTTCTCATTAATTATTCCCATCTCACAGAGCAGGAATGAAAACAGACTCAGGATCTGGCTGGAGGCCTGCTGTGACATCAGCCCAGAGGTGGCTGCCCTGACCCTGACTGTTGGGGGCCTGGGGAAGACCCACTTCCCTACTTCGTACTGAACTGACAGGGAGAAGGAGAGAGGCAGGAGACAAGTCTCCCTCTCTGGGCACTGAACTTAGAGTAGGTGAGGGAGGTGGCGCTTGCCCTAGGGGACCAGGAAAGGGTGTGTCTGAAGGAATGTGGAGGGGGGCCTACGGTACAGGAGCTAGCTTTCTGCAGACACCACTGACTCCCACACACCCTGCCGCTCCTTCCCCGGGGCCACCCCAGCACCACTCCCAGGCATTGTTCTCCCTTCATCCTCTCCACTTCTTTTGAAGCCACCCCCTTATTGAAATCTTCCCGTAGACTACCTTCTTCCCATCCTGATCTCAGTCATCCTTTTTGAGTCTAAGGTTCACAGTCAGACTTTTTCTGGAACTTGGTACCTGGCCAACCCTATTCTTCTAGGCTCCAGCTTGGCTTTTACACCCAGACGTTGACCTCTTACCACTAACGACCTCCCCCTTTGTTCCCAGTTGGCTTCCAGCAGCATGGAGGGCAGCCCTGTGACCCTGGTTATCATTTAGCTATCTCCTTTGGGAGTCTGATACTCCAGGCTCCCTGCCACTTCCTTCGGGCTGCCTGGTTTTGAGATCTCTGGTCCCCAATCCCTTTTTCTTTCCCTCCTGGGGGTCTTCTGGGGTGTGCTCTTCCTGCCCAACCTGGACTGTGCCTACTCCCAGACATTCTTATCCTGATGTCTCTGAGCAATTCTTTTCTTGTTTTGCTGACTTCCGATAAAATTGTCCCACGGCAGCCGGTACAGCCTTTTTTTCTACACTACTCCAGCCTCAGCTACACCCTTTTCCAGGCACTGAGCCTCAGGCAATGGAGATAAGTGAGTCCCCCGCCCTTGAGAAGCCTACAGTTCAGTGGAGGAGAAAGCTAAGTAATAGGGTGACAAAGGAATGAATATTTTAGGTGTCACTGGTGGATTTTGAAGAGAAGAGTGACATCTTAGAAGACATGGATTGGAAGACACAGAGGATGGTGCCAGGAAGGAAAGGGAGAAGGCCACAGTGTAGGCAGAGAGGAACGAGGTCCTGGGTGTAAATGGAGTGAGGAGGAGGTGCTGTAGAGGTGACAAGGAGGAGGCAGGTAGGGGGGATCTTACCTTGCAGAGGTAAACGACAACGTGCATAGAGACTGATTATATGTGGGAGGGGAGACAGTAAATGTGTGAGCCTGGGTAATAGGGAGGACTGGGCAACTGGGTGTACTTGGGCACCTTTTATGGATTCAGAAACTACAGGAGGAAGAATGATACGAGTGGAGAGCAGTGGGTTCGGTTTGAAGCCTCGAGGGAGATGCCCATAGAGCCATTGAATACATGGATCTGGAGCTCAGGAGTGAGGTCTGAGCCCGAGCATCAGGCACAGCACGGAGGCCAGGGACGCAGTTCGGGGGGGGGGGGGGCAGGATTGCCCAGGAGAGGCGTGGAGAGCAGGTCGGTATGTGGGGGATGCACCCTCACTGCTCCTAAGGGCAGCCTTCACACTCCTCTGAGAGTTCTCACCACACTGCGTCGTAAATGTTCCTGTGTGTCTTCTCAGCTGCTTAAAGGAGGCACCGTACCCTCATAACACGTATTTCCTAGGAGACGTGCCAGGGTCTGGCACAAGACAGGGGCTCAGTAGTGCCTATAGAATAAATGGATAATAATAATAATGATGTGTTGAGGGCTCACTGTGTGCCAGGCACCATTCTAAGTGTTTTACACTTAGTAATTCATTGAATTTTCAGGACAAGTGTACATTTCTGATTCTCAATGGAAATGTACTCTTACTGTGTGCACTTTACAGATGGGGAAGCTTGACTAAAAGAAGTTAAGTAAGTTGTCCAAGGTCACAGAACTAGTATGTGCAGAGCCCAGATTTGAATCCAGGTAGTCTAACTCCGGAGCTGTTACACCCACACTATTCTGCTTCTCAAATAAAAGAATAAGAACAGCAACTATGATTACCGTTATTCACTGTTTACTATTGCAGGCACTGGGCTAAGAACTTTATTAGATTATTTAATTATATAAACGTGAGTTGACACATGAATATATTGATGGGTGGAGTGAAGCATGTGTGTATGTAATGCATATACGTATGTGCAAGTAGATGAATGGATGGGCGAATGAATGAATGGGTAGATGAAAAGGTCAATAGGTGGATAGAGGGATAGATGGACAGGTGAATGTGTGCATGAACGAAGAATAGTGAATGAATGGATGGTGAGTAGGTGAATGGTTATGTGGATGGATAGGTGGGCGTGTAAGTGGTAGAATGAATGAAGAATAGACAAGTAGGTGTTTGAATGAGAGAATGCATGGATGGATAAATGGAAGGACGTATGGATGGATGGGCGGAGGGATGGATGAATATATGAATAGATGGAAGAATAGGTGAATGGATGAGTGGATAGAAGGATGGATAGAGGATGGAAGGTAAATAAGTTAACAGATGAATGGATGGATGAGCAGACAACTGGGTGGGTGGGCGGATGAAAAGATGAATGAACAGCAGGATGTATGAATAAATGAATGGACAATTAGATGATTAGGGTGGCTGGATGACTGGGTGAATGAATGGTTGGATGAATGAGTGAATGTTTAGAAGGTTGGATGGATAAAGAGGGGTGAATTTCTATATTTAGAGCTGTAAAAGAGAGTAAGAACACGCACAAATTATGGTCTCTACCCTTTTCCCTAGATATACCTATGCCTTCTTTTGGCCATATCCTCCACAATGGTCTATGAAATCTGTCCTGTCCTGCCCCTTGACTCTTCCCCAAATCACAGCTAGGCACCAAAGCTTGGTCCTCACCCACTTACCCTCACCCCCAAGTATAGAGACATCCTGGAATTGATTCCAGGCGTCCTGATTCCTGCTCTTCTTCCTGCCTTGATATCCAGGGAAAACACCCTCCAATTAGCCAGCCTAGGATGAAGGCAAGGGGCTATTGTGGGCCCTCCTCCCTCTGTGCCTGTCATGGTGCCTTCAACAGGCTTAACCCTGGAACCCCAGCACCCAAGCAGACACCAGGGTCCGAGGGCTGTGATTATAGCAGGAAACAAATAGGCATCCCCAAAAGTGTTAGGGGCACAGTGTCTGGTGTGAGGGGTATTCTGTGGGTCTGGGAGAACAACCGTATCACTTCTCAGGCAGAGAAGGGCTTTTAGGAAGCAGCAGTCAGACCAAACAGATGGAATGAGGCCTTTCCGAGTTAAAAGGCAGGCTCTACCTCTGAAGGCATCCAGTTGCAAGCCCTGAGCTCTGATGC
This sequence comes from Sturnira hondurensis, assembly GCF_014824575.4. Lineage (NCBI taxonomy): Eukaryota > Metazoa > Chordata > Mammalia > Chiroptera > Phyllostomidae > Sturnira > Sturnira hondurensis. The sequence goes on along the minus strand of NW_028091847.1, from coordinate 1,765,378 downwards.
ATGGGGCCTTTGTGGCCTTGAACAACTCACTTAGCCTTTCCGAGTTTCCTTATCTATCAAATGAACCTATGAGCCCTGGCTGGTGTAGCTCAGTAGATTGAGTGCGGGCCTGCGAACCAAAGGATCGCAGTTCGATTCCCAGTCAGAGCACATGCCTGGGTTGCAGGCCAGTTCCCAGCAGGAGGCGCGCGAGAGGCAACCACACATTGATGTTTCTCTCCCTCTCGCCTTCCCTTCCCCTCTCAAAATAAATAAATAATTTTTTAAAAAACTTAAAAAAATCAACTCATGACACCAACCTCTCATGGCTATTGAGAGAATGAAACAAGAGGATGCAAAGAAAGTGTGGGGCACATAAAAATCCTTTCACAAACAGTTTCAAGAAGTAAAAAAGTGTGTATATTTCATTTCTTTTTTTTCCCTACAGGAAGGTAAACTAAGCAATCTGTGCTCTGTGTCTGTCTAGGAAGAAGTGTGGGTTTGGGGGAGCAGTGGCATAACAGGTCTAGGGCCCCCTTGGCCTGGGAATGTACCAGCACAGCCTCAGGAGTCCTCCCCGAGAAGCCTTCTGCTTCCTGCCCCTGACAGCTCTTTTCAAGGCAAGAGCAGAAGTGGCATCAGGGTGCAGGTGGGAGCGGGAGGTAGCCACGGAGCCCCCCGGGAGCCCAGACCCTCCCTGCAGCCCCCGACTCTCGCTCTCTGGGCTAGGCGCCTGCAGGCCGGGTGTCCAGAGCTGTGTTCAACAACAACAACAACAACAACAACAAACATCAAAGCTGTTCATCATGGGAGAGGAGTCATGGAGACCCTCCCTCTAGAATGGCCCCAGGAGCGAAGAGGGGGAGAGGGTTCCCCTGCCCAGGAACGGGCCTTCTCCCACAGCCGCACTTCAGTACAGAACGTGCCGGTTAAAGGAGGCCAGAAACTGGGATTTCGACCTTTTCCTTTTCCATTACTTTGTTTCACCTTTCTGGTCTCATTCTATCTCCCCCATGTTTATATCTTTCCAGATGGAAGAACAGAGGCAGAGGGTCTTCTTGCCTTAGGTTTCATGGGCATCTATAATGTGTAACCACTGGACTTTTAACTCTCCTTCTACTGAGCTTCTCTTGGATTGGAACACAGGATATATGAAGGGACAGGAAGGGAGTGACTTTGTCTTGGACTAGACGTTTTACAGAGTTTCATCCCCATAGCAACCCTATTTGGTTGTGAGGAAGATGCTATTACCCCATTTTACAGACAAGGAAACTGAGGTACATGGAAGTAACCTACTCAGGGTCACATACCTGGAAAAAGTCAGAGCTTATATTTGAACCAGGGTTCCCAACACTTGACCAGAGAGGGACCCTTGAGGACAAGGGCCCAAATAGGTCTGGGAGAGGAAATGAGAGGCTCCAGTGGCATGGGGAGGCGTGGGGTGCTGTTCTGTTTGACTCAACACCAGGGCTCCTGGCTCCTCATGCAGTTCCGCACCTCGAGCCCAGCTCTGGGTGTGCAAAATGAAGATGCTGAACTGGTTCCAACAGAGCCATACCCAACCCCAGCCCCCACCCCAGGGCTCAGGAAATGACACACCTGAACTGCGGAGCAGATTGTTGGACCTGGCTCCAGTATCGCCTCCCAGGGGAGGGGTTTGCAGATGGCTGCTCAGCAGCCCTGAGGAGGGAGGGAGGAGGGAGGAGGGTCCGGCCTCCTGGGCTGCGGAGTGCCCTCCAGCATGTCCCTGCTCCGCAGTGTGGGGTGTGGACACATCATCCTTCGAGACAAGTGACTGGTGCTGAAGTTCTACTGTGTCATTTCAGACAGTTCACTAAGCATCTTTGTGCCTCCTACTTTTGTTATGTTAACAAATGGAGACATTTTTTCTGCCTATCTTCTCAGCATAGGACCTGGAGAAAGAGACCTCCGACCCCATGGGGGTCTGACTCAGGGTCAGAGCACGGTCTCCAGAAAGAGATGGGGGTCTCATCCCTGCCTGATTTTTTGAGGGGCTGCCAGTAATTTTTCCCGCAAGTCTGGCTATGCATAGGGGACAGTTTCTGCTGGGTGCCCTTGCTATGATGTCTGAAACACAGCTATACCTGCTCTGGGGGCTGCATAGTGTGTTGGGAGGGGCAGGCGATCACGACTAGTGGGACGGGGAGTTGCTCTGATTTGGCAGCCACACTCTCCGGGGGGCAGGGCTGGGCTCTGGGCTCAGCTCTAGGACACCATCTGCTCCTGGCACAGGTGGGGTGACTGAGGCCCCACTGGGCCAGCAGGCCCAGGCTTCCACATTCTCAGGCCTGAGACAGACTTCTGAGAGGCCAGCCTTCAGGGCCTCCCTTTTGGGGTTGCAAGCTGTGTGGATGCCAGGAGTGCCCAGAGAGAGAGGCCAGATAGCCATGGTCATTTCCAGTGTGAGCAGGGGTCCATCCCTTCTCCTTTCACACCAGCCTTAGCTGAGGCAGCAGCTTAGGCAAAAGGGAGGCTGGGGGAGGGGAGGGCAGAGCTTTGCAAAGGAGGAGGCAAGAATTCTGGTTGGAAATCATTCAAATGAGGCTATGAAACCAGAACCCTGTCTCAGAACAAATTGGCCAGATTTGGCCTGGGGGGAGGGGGGTTACAAGGGGAGTGGAGGAGGTTGGGCCCCGGCTGATGGGGGAGGGGTTGGCAGGACTCCGACTCGTGATCCCAAGAGGAGCCCAGGCCTGAGCTGCACTGGGTAGAAGTGGGCAGCTGCCCCTGCTCTCCCGGCAAGGTGTCTGCCATGATGTCAGAGGGAGGAGCCAGGTGCAGGAGCCGCCCATCTGGCCTGTCCTGGAGGAAATGGTCTGGTCTATCACTGACACTCTTTAGAACTGCCCAGCTGCGGCCCTGTCCCTGTCCCTATTCCGCTCTACCTCTGAAGGGGAGGAGTCCCTAGGACGCACCAAGAAATCATTCAAAATTTCTCTTTCTCTTCTAAGTCCCCGGCCCTACACTTAGGCCAGGGGCAAAGAATGAACTCAGCTAGGGCTAGGTGGGGAGGTGTGACTTAAAAAATGGATTCTCATGTCTTGTTCTGACGGGGGAGGTATCTGGGGGCCTCTCCCAGAGCAGGGCTGCCCAGGGCAGCCTGGGGAGTGCTTCCCCTTCCCTGTCATGGGTCCAACAGAGAGGAGGGGTAGGCTGTGGGGGTTCACACGGGGTCAGGCAGGGGCCTGCAGCTGAGGAAAACCGAGGCCTTCAGAGACTCATCAAAGGAGCTGCTGTGTGAAAGAGGCGACCTTGGAGGGGTCACTGGGTTCACACTGCTGGGGAGGGATGCAGGCCTGGTCCGACTGGGGGTGGGGGAGGTGGCTGGGGGACAGGCTGAGGGAGGGAGCAGCAAGGCACAGGGCAGCAGGCTCCTGTCCAGCCCCAGCTTCCCTCCAGCTGGCTGGCCAGCCACAGGCGGGGCTCTAGGGAGAAGCTCTGTCTGTCTGTCTGCCTGTTGTGGTCTGGGTGTCCTGGCCCCTTCTCAGAGAGGAAACAGGGTTCCTTGACCACCCCACCCCCCATGCCTCATGTCTCTTAAAGGGCCAAAACCAAGTGTCAGGGCCAGGCAGAGGCATAACTCAGACACTAGCCACAAGGCCACCCCTGCCCCTCCCCTCCCCCCCCCACCCTCTGCTTTCACCCTGACCTTTCCTACTCAGATGCTGGCCCTGCAGTCTGGCTGGCTGGCACTCCCTCCACACGGCTGGAATCATTCAGGATTCTGCCACTGTCCTCCCCTTGTGACTCAAATTCCGCTCTTTGGAGAGGGACCAGAGACTGACTAGAATCCCCTTGCCTACCCCTCCTCCCTGGGCCCGTTACCCATCCAAAGACCTCACTCCCCACGCATCTCCAGGGTGACTGGCTCAGGGGCCCCTCTGCCCTTTTCCCTCCTAGAGCCATTAGAACCCCCAAATCCTCTCTGCTTTGCCCCAGGTTTTGATTCCCGGGTCTTCACTGACCTGCCTGCCCCTCGGAGTGTGGGTTTCAGTTACCACTCTTGACACACCCCACCCCACCTCAGTGAGGCCTTGGCATTCTCCCGGCCCTCCCCCAACCCCAGTGCAGACTTCCAAAGTCTTCCTCTGTGCACTCCCCAGTGGGAACCCCAGAAGAAAGTCACTTCTAAGGGAACGAAGTGGGGCAGCCATGGCTCCTGATGCGTTGGCGTCAGCTTCTTGCCCCTCCTTGGGGATCAGACTGGGCCTGGATATCTCCTCTCAACCCCTCCTCTCAACTGAGGGGACCACTGTGGTGGGGGAGTGAGCTGGAGGGGGACGGGAGGGGCAGGGGAGGTGGGGGAACCGGTCTTGTGTTGTTCTTGGCTTGGAGCCCCCAGCCCCGGGGAAATCCTGACTCTGTGGAAAACTGAGCAGGCAGTGAGGCAGGGGAGGAGGAGTTGGAAGAGGAAGAGGAGGAGGAGGAGAAGGGGGAGGAGGACCAAGGGCTCAGGGTGAGGGGGGTAGGGGCTCCTCTCATAAATCAATCCCACCAGCTCTCAGGCCTGACAAAAACCAGAGACCCAGTGTCCCTTGGGGGCTGGGAGCAGGGAGGGTATGCAGATCATCCAATGGGCTTTGGGGAAGGAAAGGATGATTTGAGGAGCAGCATCCTGCTCACAGGGACCTGCCTCAGGCCCCCCCAAACAACAGGTGTGTGTGTGTAGCGGGGGAGGGTCTGAGAAAACTTCACAACTGCAGAAGCTGAACCAGCGCAGGTGTGACAGATGGATGGCCAGGGTCGGGAGGGCCTCTCTGGTCAACGAGTCAGAGCCCTTCCACTGCCTGGACATCTGGCCTGGTCCAGCTCTTGAGGAACCGTGGGCTTCACTTGAGTAGTTTCACCTCTGTCTCCCCAGACAAATGAGGGTGTGGCATGGGTCTGGCCCCACCCCGGCGTCTCCTGACTCTCAGCCATAGCTCTTAGTGCTCCGCACAGGAGACAATACTGCTCTGGCTTGCAGGACAACAGGTAAGAGCCTGGGCTGTTTGACCACTGTGGCCTTGGGTGGCCCACATAACCTCCCAGAGCCTTAGTTTCTACATTTGTCCAATGGGCATAATAATGCCTCCCTGGCATTGCTGTGAGGCCATGCTAGTGAGTGAGACAATGTATGTGTGTGTGGGGCAAGGCATGTAAAGGGCCCGGTGTGGCAGAATATCAGTCAGAGATCATCATTACTTCATGTCTACCTCTTGGGTGTTTGTAAGTCTCTCGGTCTTCCAAGGGTCACTTCTTTTCTTTAATTGGTAACAATCAAGTAGCTCCAGCTCTCACACCAGCAACACAGAAACCCTTAAAACCCACCCTCTCAGTATTCGCAAGGAGATATCTGGAGATATCTGTGCTTCTCCTGCTCCCGCTCACCCCTCCCACTATGGCTGGTGTCTTCCTGCACTGTTGCCCCACTTGACCATTGTCCCGCTCCGCAGAGTTTGGGCAGGTGCCTTGTAGGCCATCACCAGAGGTCTGGGCTGTGGAAGGAGGATGCAGCCAGTGCAGTGCAGCCAGCTGTCACTGTCCTCACCACTTATCTCCTACTCTTGCCAGCCACTGGCCTCTCCCTGCCTAGAGGTCCAACATTGCCTTTTCCCAGCTCTCCCTACTCTAGGCACTGCTCACTGTGTTCCTGCCCCTCACTCCTGCCCCTCACATCCAGACTCCTGTGGGGACCCACAGGGCCCTCAGAACCGTTCTGTGCTGTCCTCCAGTACCTGCTAGACCAGGGGCCCACCTGGCTTCATTTCAACAAGACCCCCATTCTGATATATCAAAATACTTTGAACAGCAAAAGGGGGCAACATTTGAGGTATATTCTGCGCCTCCAAGAGAATGTTGAATGAAGGACAGCACTGTGTTTATTTCCTAAACAGTAATGTTTTCATTGCAATTATGTTATATTATTATTTCCCAGGAAAATAGCTTTGACCAATACATCTACCCCAAGCTCGCTTCCCAACCCACAGGCTCAACTCTTTCTTTGGGTCTCAGGAAAGCCCTAGATTAGGTGGCTAGGGAGATGAATGGCACTGGCCCAGGCCACTCTAGGTCCTTATTCTTGAGTTTGAACAGACCCACTGGGCTGGGCCACATCAAGGGAACATTTTGGGGTAAATAGGAGGTGGTGGGTGATCCCCCTTGAAACCTCTAGCTGGGCTTCCCTTTCCTCAGACGTCTTCTTGCTTTTCTTCAGGACTCTTTGGGGTCTGTGCCTCAAGATGCAAGGGGCAAGGAGATATGGGACCTAGGAAGGCCTGGACTCTGCTGAGTGGCTCTTGTGAGAACCAGAAGCACATGGTGGAAGGAGCATGAGGAACCAGGAGGAGAGGTCTGGCTGACAGATTCCCAGATGGTACCTTTATAAACATGTCTCCTCCACCAGATGCTGGCCCCTCAGGGATGCGGGGATGGTGCGGTGGCCCTCTGGCCCCCGGGGCCCCCTGCTCTAATGAGGCTTATCTTCACTTGGGTTGCTCCAGAGCTGTGAGGAGTGCAGCCAGGTCAGCTGGGAGTGTCTAGAGAGACCATTTCTCAGACAGTAGGGTTCCCCCTCTGCAACCTCCAGGGCAAGTGGGCATCCAGCCTCTGCTTGACCACTCCTGGGGATGGGGTGCTCATTACCTCACAAGGCAGCCCCTGCTTGGTTGGGTAGCTGAGATGGTTGAGAAGTTAGATATGAAGAATCCAACCAGCATTTATAGGTGGTCCCTCTGTGGGAGCGAAGGGAGGTCAGGGAGCAGTGGTGAATGTCTCTCCATGAGGGGTGGTGGGGGGGAAGCAGGATTGCCTATTTAGGGTGAGGCACAGGATCCCAAGGAATAAGCTCAGGCCTGGAAATCAAGGGACAGGGTTTGAGTCTTTGCTCTACTATTAACTCGCTCTGTAGCCTTGAGGAACTCCCTCCTTTCCCTGGGCCTCAGTTTCCATAACTGCAAACATTATGGGCTGGGATTGGGGAATTCTAAGGGTCCTGCCCCTGGCAATGCTCTTCCATGAATCTATGAATAGCTGGCGCAGAGGGATCAAGTCTTGGTCCATGGGGGCCAGGCTGGCTGGAGAGTACTCAGAGAATGGGCCTTGTGTGGGACAGGACAAGGTTCCCTTTCATTTCATGAGGCCTTGGCAGCAGCCCAGGGCCCACAGACTCTCCCTTCCGCCAAGGTCAACCTGACCCTGACCTGGGGGGTACAACTGCCTGGGGCAGTTGAGGTCAGGAGCTGGCAACTTGCGAGAAGGAGCCAAGTGCAGAGGTTCAGATTCCTGTCCCCTGGCTGGAGTGAGGGTCTGAGCAACTGCAGCTCTGTGTACCTCGAGTCTAAGATGCTGACCCAGGGCCCCACCTCCCTGCAGTCTTGGTGGTCCCTGGAAAGACCTCCATTGGCCTAAGTGTCAGACAAGCCTGGTATGGAATCCAGGCCTGCTACTTACTAGCCCATTGACCTTGAGCAAGTCACTGCCCCTCCTCATCTGGAAGTGAGGGACTCTGATTTCTACCTTACATGGGTTACAGGGGAGATAAGGCACATGTTAAGCTTCATGCCCACAACACATGCTCCATGGAGCATGGCTGTGATTACCATGATTAGAGGCCCAGCTAAGCAGAGATGGTGACAAGGAATCAGAACAAGACTGCACTCACGAGACTGGACTCTACCTACTGCCTCAGCCCTCTGTCTCTTGGTCTGTTTGTTCATTAGGGCATTGGGGGCTTCCAATTTTCAGGCCTTAAAATCTGCACAATTGAATGCAGTCAAAACAAACCCTCCACTCTACTTAGACCGAAAGGGAACAAGCTCCTGGCCAGGCCTAATGGGTTCCAGGTGTGCTCTGTGCCCTTCGGTGGCTGAACCAGCCTTGGTGGCTGTGGCTGTGACTGCCCAGCTGGCTGGGAAGGCTCAACTAGCCAGACCTTTCCAACCCTACCCTCTGGCCTCTAAAGAGTGTGGAGCTGGGCCAGACCCCACCCAGTATGGTGGGACAGTCAGCCTCAAGCTGAGAGAGCCTGGGGTTCAAAGCTAGGAGGTGCTGTGCAAACCTCAACAGCACATGTGAGAGTTTTGGTCTCCCGAACTCTCCCCAACTACTCAAGTCAATGCTGAGTACCTACTGTGTGTTCTGCCTTGATCTCAAGAGGTTCTGGCATGGCTGAGATGATTTTCAGACCAATAACACTCCTCACAAGAGGTTGACCATGGAAGTGACCTCCCAGAGAGGCTCAGAGAGCCCAGAGGGCATAAATGAGGTTTCTTTTATTACGATTATATATTATTATCATGTTATATAATCAAAGTGATGGCCAGCATTTATGAATGATGAATTATGGGTCGGGTACTATATTGGTGCTTTTCATACATGAGGTCATTAAATTCTCACAGCCATGTCTGGGGACAGCTTCTGTTCTCTTAGAGAACAGAGAGGGGCAGGAGGCTCAGGGAAACCAAGAGCCCTGCCTGAGGCCACACAGTCAGAAAGGGACTGAAGTGGCATGTGAGCCCAAGGCTGTCTGACCTCAAGGCAGGGCCTATTCAGCCCTGCTATTCTTTTCACACGCTGGTCCAGGCCTTCTCTAAAGAGTCTGGGAGAGTGTTTGTGTATAGGTGTGAATATGAATGTGGGATCTGATCAGAAGGCAGACCTCATTGGCTAGACCTCTTGCCTCTCCTCCAGACCCTGCCCGGCCCTTCCCCCAGGACTCCTAGTCTAAAGCCTCAGCCCTGACCTGCTACCTGGACGAACACCCTCTCTCTCAGTCCCCTCTCCACCGCTGGATCACCCCCCTCCAATCCTGAGCTGGGTAGTGGAGGGCACTGTTTGCACTGGGGCCACCACCTACTCAGCTCCCTCCCATCCATATGGCTGGGCCCTCTGGGACAGACCTGGCAGTCGCTGGTGGTGGAGGGCTGGAGTCCCAACTCTAGAACTGCAGGTGGTGTGTGGGCGTGATTGCAAATGAGAGGTTGCCCTCCTTCCTCCTGCTTGGGTAATTATTAGTAATAATAATTTTTAGCCTCTGTTGTCTCAATAATCATGCCATACTTATAAACTTGCTGTTATAACTTCTCAAAGCCCTTGGTACTTCCCTTCATAACAGTAATTTGTCATTGTAAATTTATTTGCATCTCTATTTGGTTAATTCTGCCTCCCTGCTTGATGTAAAGCCTCTAAAAGGGTAGTCTACTTTCTGCTGTATCCCAGTGCCTGGTGCAGTGTTGATGCATAGTATTTTTGAGGAGTATATATATGAATGAATGAGTGAAATGGAGTCTGTGGAAGGCTAAGAAGATTTAGGGCAGGACTAGAAGCCTGGGGAGCAGGAGAGGTGTGAGGAGGAAGCTTCTGGAGCCTGTCTATGCAACTGGGGTGGGACAGCATGGCGGTGCCCCCTGGGCAGCTCTGGGAAGGGGCAGTTAAGCTGCAGGGCTTCTTTAACAGTCTGGAGCTGAACTGCAGCCTCCCCAGGTAGGGTGCAAAGGGATCCCGTGGATTAAGGCTTGCCTTCCATCTCCAGAGCCTTTTTTCAGAAGGGGATTCAGGAAGGACCTCTGTATTTGGACCACTTCAGAGAAGCCATGGAGACTACCTGAAGTTGCAGGATGGGACTTTTGCCAGCCTGTGTCCCTCCCCCTTGTGTCTCTAGAGCTGTTGAATCCATGGCACTTTCTCTCACTCTCAATCTCTACTCCTGAGCCCCAATACTCTGGGGGTGTGGAGTGGCAAATTAAGAAAATCTGGGTTCAGCCCTGGCTGGTATGGCTCAGTGGACTGAGTGCTGGCCTGCGAACCAAAGGGTTGCGGGTTTGGTTCCCAGTCAGGGCACACGCCTGGGTCATAGGCCAGGTCCTCATTGGGGGGCATGTGAGAGGCAACCACACATGATGTTTCTCTCCCTCTCTCTCCCCCTTCCTCTCTGTCTAAAAATAAATAAATAAATAAATAAATAAATAATCTTTAAAAAAAGTAGATCTGGGCTCAAACCAGTTCTATCACTTTCTAGCCATGAGCTCTTGGGCACACTTAGCTTCTCCAAGCCTCAGTTTCCTCATCTCTAGAACGGAGGTGCTAATCACCTTGAAGCGTTTGGTGAGGGTTAAACAAGATCATGGGGAGAGAGCTTTTCCAGGAGGCACTCAGCGAAGACCGGAGTCCTCACTCCAGCCCTCGCCACCATCTAGCTGTGCAATCTCGGGTAGGACCCATCATCTCTCCAGGGCTCAGCTGCATCTGTCAAACAAGAGGGTTGGATCAGATCATCTAGAAGGCCCCTTCCAGCTCTGACTTGCTTGGTTCTATTCTTAGCAGTGAGCCCCACCTCTGGGGCAGGGGCGACATGAACATTCTTTCAGCTCAGATTCAACCCAGGCACATGCTTGCCCAGCCCCATCCCTCACATTTAGCCCGTAGCTGTTGCCACATTGGCCGCACCCTTGGCACCACATTTCCCCCCACCCCCACCCACTGGCCAGGACCACAGGTGTGTGGCTCATTCCTGTGGGGCTGAGGGAGCCTGGGAGGACAGAGGAAGAGGCCGGGAGAGAAGAGGGGAGGGGAGAGGGGCTGGAGGAGAGCAGCGAGGTGGAAAGGGCGGGACATGACCTTGAGCCCCGTGCAATTCTAGCTCTCCCGCTTTCTAGCGGTGGCTGTCCTTGGGGAAGTCTGTTCCTTCATTTATGAACTAATAATAATAACAACTTAAACCATTGCACTGCTGTGAAGATTAAATGAAAGGATATATGTCAAATGCCTTGGTATTCTAGTTTTGGTCTCTCGGGGTGGCAGGGACCCCCCAATCTCCCTCGATTTCCAGGGAGGAGGCAGTTCCATGAAGGCCCTGTGGGGGCGCTTGGGCGACTTTCCCGCGGGCCTGCGGGCCTCACCCCGCAGCGGAGTCGGAGCCCGCTTCCCCTGGGCGGGCAGCCTGGGGTCCTAGGCCAGAGAGCCCCAACCCGCAGAGCCGAGGAAAGCGGAGGCCCGAGCCAGCCCGCGCCCCCGCCCTCACTCGCACAGCCTCGGCCTCTGAAGGAGCGTCTTTGATCTGCAACCTTCAGGGGGATTAAGAGCCCGAGAGCCCCTCTCCCCGGGGTCCCCCGTTCCTCGCCGCCCTCCCTCCGGGCTGACCTCCCAGTCGGCGGCCCGGGCTGGGGGCTGGCTCCGCCGCCGGTGGTCCCCGCCGCTCCAGCCCGCCGTGCCTCCGGGCAGGCCACCAGGATTACAGGGGCAGTGGCGCGGCTGGCGGCTTCGGGGGTCCCCGGGGCCCGGGCCCTGGGGGCGGGCCGGGGCGGGGGCGGCGGTGGGGGCCAGGCCCCGGCCTCCCGGCCGTTTTGGCCGGGGAATCTGTGTAAAGTGTTTAAAAAGAAAAACTCTCCGGAGGAGGACGTAACCTTTTCTTAACATCTGGGGCTCAATTAGCTAATGACAGCAAAGCCTTCTCCGGTGTCGCTGACCCCTAGGCAGCAGCCCGGCTCCCCACCCCCGGTATTTGTACAGCTGCGGCCGCTCGCTGGGGCGCGGGGCAGGGGGCTTGGCCGGGTTATCTCGGCGGAGATCCGCCGCCCACCCCCGAAAAGAGAAAGAAAAGGCTTAGCGCGCGGTCCCACCCGCGGCCCCGCGGGCCTGCCGGTCGCGTCCCTCTCCCCGCTCCCGCCTCCCCGCCCCCACTCGCCCCCTTCCCTCCCCTGCTCCTCGGGCGCCTCTCCCTCTCGCCCCTTCCTCCCTTTTCTTTGCACCCTCTGCTTTGTCCCTCCTGCCCGTCTATCTCGCTCCGCTCTCTTCCCCCTCTGCTCTTTCTGCCTCTTCCCTTTCTTGCTCGCTTCCCCCTTCCTGTCTGTTCGTCTGTCTCTCTTTTCTCCCTTCTTTCCCTGTCTTTTCTCCCTCTCCCCAGCGGCCTCCCCTCTCTCTCACTCTGAATAGCTCCCTTGTTCATGCTCCGCGTTCCTGTCTCTCCCTCTCATTCTAGAGCTTCCTCCCCACCTTTGTCTCCCTCCCTGTGTCAGCCTCTGAACGACTCTCTGTCTGTCCGCCCAGAGGTGAGTCCTGCCCCGGCTGCCAGGCAGACACCCCCGTGGGAAGCAGACCTAGCAGTCCCCAGGCAGAACCGGGCAGGTCGGGGGCTGGGCGCTCGCTGACTGCCCTAATCCCCAGCATGGGAAGTGTGGGAGAGCAGCATTTAAGGCACCAACTGCTAGTGGTTAGAGCCGGAGGGGAGCCCCAGGAGTTTCCCTAGATGCCCTGACATCACGGGCCCTGGAATTTCACCTTCCCTGCCACTCTGCGCACCCCCCACACCCCACCCCTGTTTTGAACCCTGGTGCAAGTGCAGAAACACACTTTCCCCTCTCTCTGCCTTCAACACAGTGTAAGACAGGCTGGAATCTTAAAAAAAAAATCACCAATACTAAGAAAAAAAATGTAAGTGCAGAAACTATAAACAGCATAAAAGTCATGTCCAAAGGTAGTGTAGAGGAGCAAAAGGGGGCACCCGATTTGGAATGAGAAGTGGGTTCAACTTGGAACTCTTTTTACAAACAATTCTGTCAATGCCAGGGGGGTCTTGAGCCTCAGTTCCTCATCTATAAGATGGGAATGATAATGGCTATTGCCTATCAGGCCTGTCCGTGGAAGATGAAGTCCTTTCATGAGGGTCTTTGCTTTTTGTTTTCCTAGAGAGTATCTTCGAGCCTATTGTTTTTCCAGATTAGCACCAAGTTCCAAAAATTCTACCTCTTCCTTTTACAAATACACTCGAAAACTCGCTCCCTGTCTTCCACAGAAAAACGCAGGTAGATAACGTTCGCTAACAATGGGGGTGGGAGGAGGTCCGGGAGCTCCTGAAGCCTTGGGTTGACGCTGGGCAAAACCCTCGAATCGCAGTGCCCTGGGCACTGCTGGCGGATGCTTCCCAGGCACGATCGTGAATCTTCCTGAGAACCAAACGGCAAGGGTCCTGCGGCCCCTGATTCACACCTGGGGGGACCGGTGAGGCAGCTGTCCAAGTACCAGCTACCTCAGGCAGATGTGGGACTGGACCCCAGCAGGTCGTCCCCCGGCAGGTGAGCGGTGGCGGGGGGAAGGGGCTGCCGGGCCCCTCCCGCCCTCCGAGCGGGGTGGAGGCGAGGCCCAGCTGGCCCTCCGGGGAAGCAGCACAGGGTGGGCTCCACCTGCGAGCCGGAGCCCGCAGACCCTCAGTGCAGGCGGGAGGGGGCGGATGTGGATAGCGGGGTCTGAGCCCCGGCTGCAGCTGTGCCCGCCCCCGTCGCCGCTCCCCGGGACCGCTCCCCGCGCCCGGGCTTGCAGCCGGTACCGGATGGAGAGTCCCGCGAAGGCTTAATTTGCAGGAAGACATTCTCATCAGATTGCGCCTCCGGCAGCCTAGTGCTGCTGCCGGGGGTCGGTCTGGGCTCCTCCCAGCACCCCTCCCCCGGGCCCTGGCGAGGTGAGAAACCGAGACGGTGGCAGCAGAAACTGGAGCCCCGGCGCCGGGCGGCCGCGAGGGGCCGAGGCTTTTGAGGGCTCTGATGCCTCTTGCCAAGGTCAATCAAAGCCTCCCACGCTCGGGAGGTGCGCGCCGCGTGCGCCCGCGAGCAGGCGGCGAGAGGCCAGAGGTGGGCTTCCCGGGCCCGGGCGCCCCGCGGGGAGGGGGGCGGGGGCCCTCTGGGGCAGATGCTCGGAGATTCCCGGCCGGGGGAGGGGGACGGGGTGATGGGCTGGAGGGCGCTTCGGCCTGAGGCTCGGACCCAGGCTGCGGTGTGTGACCCATCCAGCTGTAAACGGAGACTAATTAGGGACGTTTTTATGCTAATATGCACCTGGCTGGGCTTTTCCTCTTTTTCTTTCTTTTCTTCCCCCCCCCCCCCCCCCCCCCCCCNTTTTTTTTTTTTTTTTCCCCCCCCCCCCCCCCCCCCCGGCCCAGAGAGGCTATAGTGTAGAAAGGAAGACGTTCTGCAGAGCCGGAAACTTCCGGGAGCACTGGATGCCCTGGTAACAGACGACCCAGCTCCGCGGCTCACCCCTTGCCTGGCCTTGGGAAAGTTACGTGAGGACGTTACTGGGCTTCAGTTTTCGCCTCAGAGAAAGAGAGAACATGGGTCAAGTTTCTTCCTAAGCTCAGTCACTATGTCCGCTAAGAGATGGAAGTCAGCCCTGAAGATGGATTAGGGACTGGTTGCAGGAGGTGCAAACAGGTGTGTCAGGGCAGTGGAGGTGGTGGAGGTGGTGGAGGTGGTGGAGGTGGTGGAGGTGGTGGAGGTGGTGGAGGTGGTGGAGGTGGTGGAGGTGGTGGAGGTGGTGGAGGTTGTCGGCCATTCCAGGAGCTCGTTTCCATTCCAGGGCCAGAGGCCCGCTGTCCCCACTGTGGACCAGAGGTGAAAGTGGGGGGTGGGCAGGGGAAGGAGGCTGAACAGAGGTCCCTGGGTTGATGGCAGAAGCCTCCGGAGGAGGCAGCTTGGTGGTAAAAGAAGATGGGAGATAGGGTGGGGAAGGTGGTGTTTTATGGGGGGGATTCACCTGAGCTTAATGGTAAGGTTGGGGTGGAGGGGAGGAATGCTTTGGAGATGGCCAAGGAGAGAGAGGGGAGGTGACCGGTGGGGTCACATCCTGAAGAAGGCTGAGGGGCTGGGAGTTGGACACAGGTGGGGAGGAATAGGAGACACTTTGGTGGCATGGGCGGGTGGGGGGAGAGGATATTTTGATGGAAGAGGGCACTCTTTATTGGCCTTACACAACTCAACGCAGTGCTGGAGGAGGCCTAAGCCTCCCCACTGAATGAATAAGAGTGGGTGTGGGAAGAGCCCATCATGGGGATCACAGCAGAGGGGGTGGGGGTGAGGAGCTGATGAGCTGGCATGCAGCTGAGGCTGCATTGTGGGAATTCGAAGGCAAGGTAGAAAAAGCCTTTGAGGAACAGGAGACAGCTGGCATTTACTGAGATTGTTTGTACATGGTCTCATGGTCTCATGTAATATCACCACACAGGTGATATTAATTCCATTTTATAGATGGAGGAATGGAGGCTCAGAGTGATGAGGAACCTGGCTCAAGGTCACTCAGCTGGTAACAGATGAAGGGTGATTTAAACCCAGGTCCGTCTGCCTCAGAATGGAGGCCACTTCCATTGTGCTTCACTGGGCAAGAGTCCTGGCCCTCGGCCCTCAGCAGCGAGTGCTTCCTTCCCCAGGTGTGGCCATCCTGGGGCACTGACCCATTTGGCTGGAAGGAAGGGGCTGGGCTTTCAACCCAGTGCAGCCTGTCCTTAGCCAGCCTGAATTTAGCAGGAAGCGCCCATTCAGCTGAGAGGAGGGAGAAAAGGTGGGCTTTTTTCAGAATGACATCAAACCATGTATGTTGTTCTACAGCATGCCATTTTTGTCTTACTATTTCTAGACACACATATATGCATATATATATTAAATTTTTTAAAGTTGTGTAGTACTCCTTTGTATAGATATTGCAGCTATTAGTCTGTTTCCCTACCACTGGACGTTATATTGTCTCCGAAGTTTTGCAGTCACAAGAAGTGCTATACTATGCATCCATCTTTGTAAGAGTATGTTTGTTCAGATAAAGGTATTTCTATAGGGTAGAGTCCTAGCTTGTTCCCCTTATTTATGTATTCGTCAGTTGCTTCTTGTATGTGCCCTGACTGGAGGTTTAACCTACAATCTGGGAGTATTGGGATGATGTTCTAACCAACTGGGATGATGTTTTAACCAATTGTAGGAGGTTTAACCTACAATCTGGGAGTATTTGGATGATGTTCTAACCAACTGGCCAGGGCTTATTTTAAATTCTTATAGATAGAGCTAAACTTTCCTACAAAGAGGTTATATCAATTTACACTCCCTCCGTCAAAGTATGAGTGTGTCCATTCTTTCACATCTTTGCCACTAGGTATCATATAACATATACATTTATTTGCCAATCGAGTGAGCAAAACAGTTTTTCGCTTTTGTTTTCATTTCTATTTCCTGGGATCTCCACAGCTCAGCCAAGGCCCATCAGCTAAAGAAAACATTGTGAAGACCTGAAAAAGAGTTCAAGAATGAGAAGCAGAGAATTAGGGCAGCTCTGAGGAAGAACTGAATGTCAGTGAATGCTATCAGGACCTAGATAAGGGAGGCAGCAGATCCTTTCTCGGAGCATATTGCTAGGCTCCCAGGTGGGTCAGATACCCCAGGAGCTCAGAGTGAGGGCTGGCTAGCTGGGGTCTCATGGCCAGAAGCCAGAGAGTGAGGGCTGGCTCCAAGAGTTATGGGGATGAGCTAACAGGCTGCAGGGGGCAAAGGAGGGCAGGTTTCAGGGTGGGGGGGTGGCGCAGAGGAATGAGTTCAGCTTACTGAAAGAGCCAGGGAAGGTGAGGGTCACCAGGCTCTGGGTGCTAAATGAGAACTGGGGCGCTGTAGGCTGGGTAGGTTAACGATGAGAAGAGAGTGGGGCTCCAAAATCTCAGCAAAGGTGAGAGTGGACATAGATGAGTGGTAGTAGCACCTTCCCCCACATACTTATCTGACCCCAGCCTATTAGTAATAGAGCTGGTATTTTCCAAGTGCTTATTACATAACACATTGCTCTGTTTTATTGAATAACTTTATCCTTGCAACAAGTATATGAGACAGGTGTAGTTATTATCTCTGTTTCATAGATGAGGACGTGGAGGCATAGAGTTCAGTGGCTTTCCCATCACACAGGTAGAAAGTGGCTAAGTGGGGATTCACACTCAGGCCACAAAGTTTGAGTCCATGCTTCAAACACCAAACACATTGGCTTTCCTTAGCCAACATAATAATAACTGCCATCAGTTGAGGGCAGAGCCTGCACACCATTTTGGGGGGTCTGTAATGCTTGTTACAAGTGTATATAATAGGTGTTATCCTTAATTTAAATGTGAGAAAAGTAAAGTTCAGACAGGCTGAATACCTTGGCTAAGGTCACCTCACTAAAAAGAATTTGCACTCAGATCTGTATGAACCAAAAGCCCCTGCCCCTTCCACATCACCACAGGGCCTTTCACAACATAAGAAGAAGAGAAATGACACAACTGTGGAATAGTCAGGGCTGGGAGGGACCTCTGAAACCAACTAATCCAAATCTCTCATTGTAGATGGAGAAAGGGGGGTTCCACGGGACACATGCCCAAGTCATACCACAGGTCTCAGAACAAGACACATCTCCTGGGCTCCTGGTCTTCTCTGGAGATTGAATTCTTTGCCCCATCTCTGCAGAGATCAGAGCATGTGAATGCAGCATGGAGGGAGAATCCCTGTATGTGTGTGTATGTGTGTGTGTGTGTGTAGTGGGGGTGGGGGTGGGGACCTGTATGCAGTGCTGGGGAGAGCCCTTCCTCCGTAGGGTTAACTGGGAAGCAGGATGGCAGTTTGGAAGGGGAATCTGGGGAAGCCATCCCTTTCCTGTAACTGGACCCTGGAACCCTCCCTCCACCCCCTCTCCACTCCCATTCTCCCATACACACATATCCACCCTCAGCCAAAGTAAAGCATGAGCTGGTGTCTCGGACAGAGCTGCTTTTGTAGGCTTCCAAGAGCCTCCTGCCATCCTGGGTGACCCGAGGACTGCTATTTCCCCTTATAGGGCCACCTGATAAATTACCCATTGTCCTTTCCAAGGGCACATGTAAAAATGCCAATTACCCTGAGACCTAGTGGCACAGTGAAAAGGATATGCCAGTCATTCACACCTTCCTGTGAATTTGTGAGTTAGCTAGGACAAGGTTTCTCAAACTAGGGCATTCATCCTCAGAGCTCTTAAGTTCTCTGAATAGTTTTTAGGTGTGGATTTCATTGATATTAAAATATTTCAGCAGTTATAAAGTTGAAACTTGGCAGTTAAGCATTTTCATAGACTAGGACCTCACTGCCTTAAGTTGATGTGGCATGAACATTGGTCTATGAACTGCTGGGAACTCACAGACAGGACCTTTGAGAATTGCTTTTCTTTCGAGAGGTCTGTTCACATACAGGTTTGGGAGACTCTAATCAAGGACGACAGAGTCCAGAGATCTGGGCTCTGGTTTTGGCCATGACCGCTTGGTGCCTCGATTTCTTCACGTATAAAATTCACTCACTCTTCACCACTTTTGCAGCATCTTCTCTGCTGGGCTGTGCAGGTTGCCGAAAGGGATAGGGTGATGAGCAAGGGTCAAGCCTGTGGGCCCAGATAAGCTGATGCAGGCACTGAGCTCAGTACTCTACTGTTTGACAGTTTAAGGCAGAGAGTAGACGAAGGCTATGAGGTCCAGTGGAAGAAGAGGTTACTTCTGCCTGGTGAACACAGGTGGGCTTTGTGGCAGACCTGACTCTGAGCTGGGCCTTGAGCCAGGGCCACAGCAGATGAGGGGTCTGGCCCTACAGGCAGAGAGAGTGGGTGAAACAGGTTGGGTGGGGTGGGCTTGTGGATAGGGTCATGGTGTAGAGTATGTTTAGGGGACTGAATCCATAGCCAAAGGACCTTGGAGGCCATCTCATCCAACTCTTTAAGGAACAAGGGAACATCATGAAGCCTAAATTAGTTTAAACATCTCCCCCAACCCCCCACAAGATCACACAACCAGTTGGAGCAATGAAGACAGCAAGGAGGTAGGCAATCATTTTTTTCAATCTGGAGCTGAGTTCTAGCCTCAAGAATGTTTTGGGGGAATCCAGCCCAAGTTGGCAAGCTCCTCTTCCACCACACACTCCATGAAGCCTGCCGCAACTCCGGCAACTCCTCTCTCTCCCATCTGCAGGGCTCCTAAGCACACTGGACCGCAGACCTGAGGGGCATTTCAACTTTATTTCCATCCAACAAAACAGCCACATCCTGGCGAAAACCAAGGTGGACGGAGGCCATTAGTCCACCCTTCCCAGCCCCTTGTCCTTGAGTTGTGCTAATAGAACTCAGGCTGGCAAGAGGTAGGAAGGCCTCACAAGAGGCCTTTACAGAGCCAACCTGCACAACTTCCTGGGTTGGGTGGGAGTAGGGGTCCCTAGTCATTAGCTAACCAGCTGTAGATTCTGGTCTTGGGCACGGACAGCTTGCCTCCACTTGGCCCTAGGAACCTTTCCCTCTTCTTGGTTGTGGGGGACTCTCAGGCTATGCCCACCCCTTTGGGTTGGAGGAACTCCTCCATCGCCTAGACCTTTTGAGGTTGGCAGCCACCTAACCTGTTTGGGCAGAGAGGGGGCTCAGTGCCCCAGCACAAACAGGACAGTGGTGAGGCCGTTAGAATAAGGCTGGTCCCTGAATGCCTGGAGTCAAATGCCCACTGCTCTCAGAAGACATGGAAAGAACAGGTTAGTGTGGGGGTCTGACATAGATGCCCCCAAACAGACTGTGAAACCCGGTTTTGCTTTGTCTCATCTAGGTTTGGTTGCTGCTGGTGACAGTACCACAGCTACTGTCACCGTTTTTATTTCTACCACCATCACTGCGTTTCCACCACCACTGTTTCCACCATCTCTACCGCAGTCACCACCTTAATCTCCACCATTATCACTGTCTCCTCCTTCACCAGTGTCTACCCCCATCTCCACTACAACCACTACTTCCATCTCCATCACCATAACTACCCGCCACTGTCAGTGTCTCCATCATGCTCATCACCATCATCTCCACTATAACCACCACTATGAGCATTTCTGTCTCCATTTCAACCATGCTGTTCATCAGCACAGCCATCACTACGTCCATTGCCATCGACGCCTCTCCCATGGCCATCATGTCCATCCCTACCACTGTCATCACGCCCTCCACGAGTACCACTACCTCCGTCGCCAATACCATCTCCACCACCAGTGCCATCTCCATCAGTATCGCCACCTCCTTCACCATCACGACTGTGCTCTCGCCTTCCCTAACACTGTCTCCTGCCATCACCACCAGCATGATTACCCCGCCCACCGCAGCCTCTGCCCTTCCATCCACATGACATAGGACATACAGAATGTCTATGTGGGTTAGCCCTTCAACTTCTTCTCATTTGTTCCATCCAGAAAGGCCAACTATAGACCCCACTGTCCCCATTTTTCTCTTGAGACATCTCATGGAAGATGAAGTTAAATGCCTTGCTCTTTAAGTTAAGGAGGATTATGTGTGTCTCACCATTCCTGATTTACCAGGGCCATGATTCTGTCCTGGAAGGAAATTGGATTACTCTGACAGAATGTGTTCTTTGGAAAGCAGTACTGGTTATTACCTAATTCCTTATGATCTCGTGTTTGTGGATTGATTTTTTGATGATGTGTCCCAATAGTTTTCTATTATAGCCATTCAGCTGATGGGTTCCGCACTTCCAGAGGTATCTGCTTTATCCCAGATTTAAAGAGAGGCGGGGACAGGCTGCCTGCGTCTCCCTCTGGTCTCTCAGCCCCTCACCAGTTCTCTATAAATCCCCTCGGAGTGAAAGTCAGTGATCTGACCCCACCTTGGGCCAATTCTTTAAGTACCAAAGCATGTAAGTCATCAGGGCCTGTGGATGAGAACGCACAAGTTCTTTCCTCATTCCCTCTTGGCTTCCTGCCTCCTCATGATCCCATGCGGTGCCTCTTTTCAGTTTTCAGATCACAGATGACCTTTTTAGGCTAAGGAAAAAAAAATTAAAAGTCTCTGCTTTTTAGTGTCATTGCTTTATAGACGTTCTCTTCCCAGCTCAAACGAGCCAGCAATCTCCTGGTCCCCCCTTTTTGGCCTGTTAGAGTTAGAAAATGTTTTTCCCATTCTTTGCTGCCTTGTGCAAGTTATATCTCATTTCTTTTTCTAAACGACTCTCTTGATTTTATCTCCACAGCCTTTTGTTATTTTTTGTATGTACCCCTCCTTCGTGTCCTGGCCTGATTTCCACTTTCTTTGGCATGGCCATTATCATTTTAGTTCCCTGGGAAGCTTTCTGCATAACTAACAAGTAATCTCCAGGTCCCTTTGAGCTGCTTTATGCATCAGGATAGTTTCATTCTCTTCTCCTAATTCTCTTGCCTTATGTGGACATGTCCAATTCTCCTTAGAGAGTGCCTCAGTTTTTAAACTCAGTATTTGTGTTTTTCATCTCGGTTCCCAACACATGGTGTGGAAAGCTTTTAGACAGGGCTATTATTTAAATCTTGTTTGAGTTCCTGCTTTTCTTCCTTTCCCTGATCACCTTTCTCAACACTTCCTTCCCTTCTCCAATACTCCTGTAGCATATGAGTGTTGAACCTAGTTGGCACCTGCTCCCCAGAGCACACACCGGGGTAACCACACAGGGATGGTGCTAGTAGTACCTGAGTCTGGTCAGCGGTGCCTACACTGGGCTGTGGATGGGGACACTTACCAGGAGTGCTTGGTTACCATGGAGGGCTCTTTCTGTTCACAGCTCCATTTGTTTATTCTTGGATGCCCTCCTTTGCTCTTGAACCTCTATGTTTGTCTGGTACCCAGCTGGCTACAGGCTCATGGGGCAGATAAGTCCTCCTGAAAGTTAGGCTGATAATGTCCTGGAGGAGCTCCCCAGCTAGTAAGGCACACAGACCTGAAGTCAGGTCCATTACGTAGAGGGTGACCCTTGTAGGGCATGGAGACAATGGTGTGTGCGTGGTGTGCTCTGCCTCTGTACTGAGGAGGCGTCTCCAAGAAAACCTAGTTTGAGCAGGGTCTTTAAATTAGGAAGGTGCTTGCCAGGAAGGGGGATGTAGAAGGACATTCCAAGCAGAACAGGACATGCAGAGGCAGAGAGGGACATCTGGGACTGGCCATGGGGGGCCAGCTGAGTTTCCTTACTCTATGCAGGCCCACGATCTTCCAGCCCTCCCCTGGTCTGGATAGATGACATCAAAATGGCCCTGCCAAGGCCCATTTCCGTGCTTCCCCTGGGGATCCCAGAGCTTCCAGTTTGTTGTCATCTCCAAAATTGCCTCTTCTGTGAAGACTTTCTCCATCCAACCTGTGTCCTTGTGTTCCTGAGAGGAGGCTTAGGAACTCATCCCTTCCCTTTCCTGTGGCCATGACAGTAGGAACTCCACGAACCCTTCCTGTACAGACATAGCCTTTTGTGGGCTGAGTGTACCCTTCTTCAGTGCAGTTTGCCTAGTGAACTCCTGCTCGGCTGGCAGCCCTCTGCGAGACACAGCACCTTGAGGGTTTCTCTGACCTGTTCCCTCGCCTGGGACTGCGTCCATGATTCTAGTCATCCCGGAGCCCCCACCCTGCATTGACTGAACAAATTCCTTTCTTAACTGGACTCCTGTGTCTTGTGTGTTATTTTTCATTGTTCCCATTATACTGAATGTGTTTATGTACTTGTGTATCCTCTTAGCTATGCTCAGAGGGTAGAAAGATTCATTCTGTTTTCAGAAATTCATCCTATGAAAGACGTTCTTTTGCCTACTTCAGAGTCATTCCTTGTAGTGTCTTCTTTGGTAATAAACTTGACCTTATTCAAGCAGCCATGGGCCCAGAGATACTTTTGCCAGTGATTGGTTGAAAAGGGGTCTAATTCTTGCCAATGAGACATAAGGGACTAGTCTTTAGGAGGCTTCTGGGAAAGATTTTTTTCCTGGAAAGAAGAAATGTGAGGTAAATACTCCCTTTTATATCCTCCCCTTGTCTCTTGTTTGGGACAGTATTGTGTGAGGGTGTGATGTTTGGAGCTGTGGCATCCATCTTGTGAGAGTGAGGCAAAGACCAAGAAAAGCACAGAGACATGCATCCAGCACCTTAGCATTACTAAGGAACTAAACAAACCCCAGGCCCCCTACCTTCTAACTTCTTGTTATGTGAAGCAGTTAAATAACATTACTGCTTAAGATACCAGTAGTTGGATTTTCTGATATTTTCAGCTGAAGGTGCTGTTAGCTAAAAAAAAATTGTGAACAAACTTTTTAGTTTGAGGTAATTATAAAACTAACACATTTTATGAGATTATAAAGCATTTAATATCCAGATGGTAAATAAGAGTCGGTACTCTTCTTCTCAAGTGACGATATCACCTCTACTGTAAGTGGGCCTCGGGGACTTTCTTTTTTATGCTTGTTTTCTCTGTCTTCTAACCTCTTGAACCTCCCCTGGGAAGAAGGAAAGCGCTTCTTCCTTTGGACCTCTGACCTAGGCTTCTGTCAGTCAATTCCGTCTAGTTTTCTCCCATTGAAGCTGAGGAGGGAAGGTTTCAGCTTCTCGGTTATCTTCTTAGCAACCCATCCCCCCCAAAAAAACCAAAAAACAAAAAGAACTGTTGCTCCAGTTTGTGGAAGGAGTGAAAGTCAGGTAACAAAAAGGCCAAGCGTGATCACAGTTTGGAAGCAGGGGACCTCCATGTGAGGTTTGCCCGAATGCTTCCTCTTCACACCTCAACACCAGGCCTCCCTTGGGCTTAAATACTGTCAGTATCAAGCAGGCAGTAGTGCCACACTGCTTTGGGTGACAGCCATGAGAATGTGCCACTCAGCTCCCCTACCACAGGAGTATAATTGAACAGGCCCCCAGCTCTTGTGCATTGCTGCCAAGGCCACGCTGCCCGTGGACTGTTCCCCACTGAGCACTGAGCACAGCAGGGCTGCTGAGAGTCGTGTTCCTGAGAGGTGCAGGCCTCCTCTGGCGGTGACTTTAGGTCCAGGACTTCCTATTGGCTGGTCTGAAACCTCCTTACAAGGACACTGTACTCTAAGACTCCGCCCATCTAACCTTCCTTCCTTCCCTGGCCCCCTCCCAGGGGTCAGACCTACATCATGGCCTGACAGGTGCCCACTTCCTCTGACTCACTTTTGTTTTTCCTCCAGAGATGTTTCTGCAAATAAATATCTTGCATTCCTAATCCCATCATGGAGTCTGGCTTCTCAAAGGACCTGAACTAATGTGCTTTGTATTTTAAACCCCCAAACTCAACCTGACAACCTGTATATAAAGCCCCTGGCATAAACTGTGTTTTTCCTTCTCTCTTTTTCTCTCAGGGTGTATGACAGTGTGGCCATGCTGTGAAGCTGTTTCTGTCTCTGATGGAAGCAAAAAGGACCTATGACCAGAGTATGTGCACACTTGGAAATGATATAGCTTGAGTTCAGAGAGGCTGAGGCACTCACCCAAGGGCACACAGCTCATGCCAGGTGCCTACACATATACACACTGATGCATGGTTTTAAGAGGCAAAGTCAGAGTGAAGAGATAGGGTCAGGATGCAGTCTGGGGCAGGCGAAGTGCACGAGGAAAGGCAACCCCTTCCTGCCCCTCCCAGACGACTTCCCAGGGCTGGTTTATGTGTTTTGGTGCCATGGCAACTGGCTGTGATATCTGCATGTGGAACGTGGAGCATAACCTTAGGACACTGAGGCTAGCTTGATGGGCCTAGAGGATAACACACCCATGGCCTACTAGCCTCCCAGCCTTGCTTCAGCCTGGTGCTGCCGCCCAGGCAAGTCCTCAGTGGCTGAGATGCCTTTCTCTGTTCACACTCACTGCCTATCCAACCAGTTGAGCTCACCTGTTTGGCAGTACTAGCTCTGATCCTGGAATGCTCTGTTCTCTTATGTTTGTCTAAATCCACCCCCATCTCTCGTGGCTGAGTTCCTATCGTACCTCCACCTGGAAGACTTCTGATTTCCCTAGTCCACAGAGCCTTTTTTCCTTCTGAATTTGTCTAGCAGTTACTATACTGTGTACCATTCACATTATGATATTTGGACTTTGTCCTAATATAATTCAACGAGTTCCTAATATGCACGAGACACTGTGCTAAGTGCTGAATGCTCATGTGGGTATTGTGAGGCCAAGTCTACTCTAGGCTCATTAGACTTCAGAAGGGAGCATCAGACCATCTAGCAGCTCTGGCTTTATGACGATGAGAGGCCTCCATCAGCTCCCAAACTAGGCAGGACAGGGTACAGGCTGCAGTTTATTAGAGCCTTGCATATGGGTCTAGACAGTCCACTGGGTCTCCTTTTGCTTTACCTCACAGTCTTGTTCTGAGGACAAATGAGCTAATACATGTAAAGTACCTAACACAGTGATAGACATGTTAGTTCTCTGCCTCTCTCTCCACATCAGTCCCATATCCTGTACTCATGAATCTACCTAAATGGAGAAGATGTGTTCTCTTCTTGGGACTCTTCAAAGAACTCACTGTCCTGGGTTGCAGAGCTAAATGAGGCAGAGGGTGCCCACTGGGAGCTCACATCTAGTGCTTTCACACACTGGCTTTCATTTAATCCTCCATGAGCTCTGGGACAGGAAATAATATTCCAGCGTTGAAGAGGACAGAAGCCAGGACTCAGAGAGGCTGACCCACCCCAGATCACAGAGCTCGTAAGCAGCAGAGCTGGCCTCAGAATCGAGATGTGAGGTGCAAGAGAGGCCCAAAGCGGGCAGAGAGAGTACTTGTGAAGATATTAGTTCTGCCCAAAGAATTCTATAAACTTACCATAATGGCAGTCAAAGTTGCAACAGGGTGTGTGTGTGTGTGTGTGTGTGTGGAATTTAACAAGCCGATTCTAAAACTAATCTAGGAGAATAACGGCTGGAATAGTCAAGACATATTTGAGGAAGAAGTACGGTGAGGGAGAACGTGCCCCACCAGATAACAAAGCATCACTGAGCTATGCTGATTAAAAGGGAGTTGTGCTGACATGGGACAAGATGTGCATTGGTGCCATAGCACAGAGTGTAAAGGGCTCGTATAAAGAGGAGTCTGGTATAGGATAAGGTGGCATTTAAAAGCAGTAGGGAAAGAACTCTTCAATCAATACTGTAGAGACAGTTGGCTATTCGTGTGAAAAAAAACCCATAAAGTTGATTCCTGCTTCACAGCATTCACTAAATAAATTCCAGATGGATTAGAGAGCTAAACATAAAACACACACACACACACACACACACAGCTATAAAACTATTAAAAGAAAATACAGAAGAATTCGTTTATAACCCTGGGGTAGGAAAGGCTTTCTTTAGCAAGACATAAAACACAAAAACTGTAAAAATAAAAAAAGATTGCTAAACTTGATTATGTCAAATCTAAAACTGCTATACGACTAAAAAAAAAAAAAAAGAAAACCCGTAAATACTGTTAGAAGACAAGTGACAGACTGGAAGAAGGTATTTGCAACATCTACAATTGAAAAGGATTAGTAGTCAAGATTATATAATGAATTCCTACAAGTAATAAGTAAAAGACAAACCATGGAAAAGAAAAATGAGTGATGGGTTAGAACAGATAGTTCACCTCCCAGGAACTGCAAATGGCCAGTAAACACATGACAATAGTCTCAGCCTCACTGGTCATCAAAGAAGTGCAAGTCAGACAGTACTGAGGGCAAACGAACACCTTTTTTTCACTGTTGGTAAGTATGGGATTTGTCATGGTGTTTGTAGAGCGAGATCTGGCAGTGCCCGTGAAAATGAAAAACGCCCAAACCCTTCACAGCAATTCCGTAGCCCTGCCCAGAGACGAGCTCCAAGTGCACAAAGGGGCCTCGTCCCGGGGGCCATGCTGGAAGGGGCAGAGAGCTGAGCCATCAGAAACAACCCGAATGCTCATTAATAAAAGAAGCTCTAAATCCATTTTGGTGTTTTTAAAAAAAGATTTTATTTATTTTCATAGAGAGGGGAAGGGAAGGAAAAAGAGAGGGAAAGAGGGAGAGAAACATCAATGCGTGGTTGCCTTTTATGCACCACCCCCACCACCACTGGGGATCCGCCAGCAACCAAGGCATGGGCCCCAACTGGAAATCAAACTGAGGACCCTTTGGTTTGCAGGCTGACACTCAATCCACTGAGCCACAGCAGCCAGGACAAATTTTTAATATCCACATTAGTGATGGTTTTCTGAGGTCCAAACAAGTGAAGACCTTCGCCTCCTGAAGCAGAAAGGTCTTGTTATGAGAGAGAAGCAAGTCACAGAACAATGTGACTCTATCTGCAAAAACGTGGATGCAAATTTTGAAACTATTGCATGAGGAAGAATATGTTGGAAGGGTACATAACTGACCATCCCTGGGGAGAGGGGTGGAATCATGTAGGTGGGCTTTATCTGAGCTATTTTAATTTGTTTTAGTGAGTGATACATATATTACTTATATAATAATAGTAAATTAAATAATAAATTTAGAATAACTAGAAAAGACAGCTGTAACTCAGTGCTCAGCAGTTTATGCCCTTAGTTTTCAAGCCCTGCTCCTACTCGTGCCCTGGATCTGTTGCTTAGGTCGCATACCTGGTTTCTGAGTATACACATCACCCACTGTCACTACCTCCACCCCACTAGCCTCCTAGTCTGCATTCTTGACTTGAGTTCCTGTGTCATTGGTCCATCATGGGTCAAGAACAAAGGGGAATTGTTCATGGCCTTAGCACCAGGAAAGTACATGGTCCAATAGAATAAGAACTTCAGAAAAGATGTGATTGCAAAAACTGAGGAAGATGCTTCCTATTTGAGTGGAGGCTTGAAAGATGCATCATATTTATTCTAACCCCTCTCTGATCCCCCAGTTATTTCAGAAACGTAACACCTTCGAGGCTTTGTCCATGAGGCACACATCCGTTTAAGTATTGCTGTGGACTGAATTGTGTTCCACCAAAATCTGTGTTGAAGCCCGGAAGCTCAAATGTGATAGTATTCAGAGAATGGAGGCTCTGGGAGATAATTTGATGCAGATAAAGGTCCTGTCTGCAGGGTGGCGAGCTCCTGGTGGGATTAGCGCCCTGATAAGAAGAGAAAGAGACACCAGAGCTTTCTTTCCTTCTTTCTGTTGCCCACAATTAGGAAAGGCCACGTGAAAATGTAGTGGGGAGTTGGCTGTCTGAAACCCAAAGAGAGAGCTCTCACCAGCCACAAACTCTGCTGGCACCTTGATCTCGGACTTTTAGTTTCCAGAACTTTGAGAAATAAACCTCAGTTGTTTCAGTCACCTAGTCTATGGTATTTTGTTATGGCAGCCCAAGCAGGATAAGACAAGTGTGCAGTCCAAATAATGCATTTGGTCACATGCTTTGGTTTTAAAGATTTTATTTACTTAATTTTAGAGGAAAAAGAAGGGAGAAAGAAAGGGAGAGAAACACCGATCAGTTGCCTCTCACATGTGCCCGGACCAGGGACCAAACATGCAACCCAGGTATGTGCTCCAACTGGGAATCAAACCAGCAAACTTTTGCTTTGTGGGACAGTGCCCAACCAATTGAACCACCACGGTGGGGCCATATGTTTTGCTTTTAAACAACATTATATCACAGCCCTTTTTACATCACTAAGTGAAGTTCATAATGATCACTTTTAATGGCTGTGCAATATGCCATCCAGCAAACGTACTGTGATTTCATTTCCCATTTCCCCATTGTCAGATTTTTGTTGTTGTTTCTTATTCCAAAAGCTGTAATGAACATCCTTGAGCAAGTAGGTTTTTTTTTTCCTTTTGGGTTATTTCCTTGGAACAAATAAATTCTCAGAAGTGGAAATACTGGGTCAAAATTTATGAACACTTTTATGGCCTTTGAAACATGTTGCCAAATTGCTTCTAAAAGTATAGTTCCAGAATACACTGAAGGCTTTGTTAGGCAAATACGAGAGGCATAGGAATGGGATGGGGGTCCCAATTCCAGGAAATAACATGTGTAAAAGTGTATTGACCAGGACAGACTTCTGTGATTTATCCCTGGAATACCATCACATGGCCAAGATGAAGAATTCCATGGCAGGTTCTGTTGGCTGGTAAACTCAGTAGCTGTTCTTCATCTCCTTCTCTCTCCTTGTTCTCTCACCATAGAAGGTAAAAGCCAGATAATCTGCTTCCAAGCTGCTTTTGAAGTTAAAATGCCCATGTGATTCCATCCTCTTCAAAAAGATGTTTGGGAAGAATTCCTTTTCTCTTTCCCACCTCCCTCCCAGCCTCCCACCCTGTCTCCCTCTCCCCCCTTCCTTCATTCTTTACTTCCTTCCTCTCTCCTTTCCTCCCTCCCTGCCTCCCTTCTTTTCTTCCTTCTTTCCTCTCTTACCTCTGTATTTTCAACCTATTTATTAAATCTTTTGACTGGCAAGTTAAAGGCTTTTGATTTCTTGATTAAAGGGGGAAATGTCATCAGCACAATCTCTCCTCCCTCTTCTTGCCTTGAATGCAGATGTAATACCTGGAGCTGCCACATTAAGATCATAAAGTTGGACAAGCATGAGGACAAAAAGTCAACATAGTGAAAATAACAGAAAGGCAAGACAAAACTCTCAATAGCACCATTTAAGCAGCCAAGTTAATACCACCAACCACCTACCTCTAAATTCTTGTTTTGTGGGAGAAACAACCCCTTATTTGATTAAACCATTGTTGGTCAGATTTTCTGTTACTTAGGAGTTCAGTGCTTCCTGAAAGATATGCTCTGTCATGCTCAGTCTCCCTCAGACAGCACCTGGGGTTTAGATTCTGGTCCCATTATATTAGAACTTAATCCTGTCCCTTGGAACTGGTGACATGAATTTCTGCAACCCAGTACATTTACTGACTGCCCATCCACAGTCTGGGTGGTATCCCCTGCCTAGCTCTGGGTGCTCCCAGCAGACCTCCAAGTATGAGGTTGGCTCCTATAGTCTTTGAGCACTGTTTGTTTTTTCCGGAGCAGCCACCAGGCCAGAACCTTGTGTTCAGGGTATGCCAATCACTGGTTCCCTTTGTGGTCTCAAGAGAGTCCTGAGCCAAGAGTCTTGGATTCATTTCTGGGTCATTCCTTTACCAGTCATAGGGTCTTGGTCAAGTCAGTCTTTCTGAATAACAATCTCCTCACCTGTAAAATAGGGGTGATGAGGGTTGCTGGCAAAATTTAGAACTGTAAATCTGGTAACATGGTAGGAGCCCAAGAAATAGCTCTGATCTGGAGAA
The DNA here is from genome assembly GCF_014824575.4 of Sturnira hondurensis. Taxonomy (NCBI): domain Eukaryota; kingdom Metazoa; phylum Chordata; class Mammalia; order Chiroptera; family Phyllostomidae; genus Sturnira; species Sturnira hondurensis. The sequence goes on along the minus strand of NW_028091847.1, from coordinate 1,735,574 downwards.
AAATGAGGCTCAGAGAGAAGCAGCAAGGACCCCAAATCTTCACGGACCAGAAACAGGGAGAGACTCAGCGTGCAGAGTTACACTGGAAGGGGGGTTCCAGTAGCTGTGTGGCCTCTCCTGTGGAGACCTGGTGCTGGGAGCAACGTGTGTCCTTCCCTAGTCACTCAGAATGGAAACTAGAGCTGGCAACATGGCAACAGGCCCACAGTCCACAGCAGGCCCCCCAAGGAGAAGAAGGAGCCTCGTTTCTGGGCCCTGGAGACCGCAAGGCCTGCTGAGACCCGGGACGTTGTTGCGTTATCCCCGGATCCCTGGGGTGGCAGGGTGGGAGTGGGAGCTGCATCCCTCCAGGTGGCCAGGGTCAGCTCGGCCTCCTCACCTCCCTTTCACAAAGTCACACGCTGGCCCCAGGTCTGTCCTGCACATTCTCAGCTGACAACCTGGGGGCTACATGCCTCAAGCCACAATCAGGACATGTGCTCTGTCAAAGGAGTCTTTCCATTGGCCGAATGTATTTATTTGAATGTTCTTATCCAGGAATAAGAATGAATTCCTCCAGAGGTTTAATGAGTTACCTTATTGAAAGAAACACAACTACGTGCAAACAGAGCTGTCTTGCACACACTAATGATATCAGGACAGGTTTCCTTCTCGACAGCTGAGAGGTTGAAGTCTGAGGCCAGGGGCAGAAGTGAAGAGATGGGAAGGGTGGCTATGAGCAGAAGTGACTTGCCTTGAATAAATCCTCCCAAGAGTTTTTAGAGGCATGATGATTAGTGAAACCAGAATGAAAAGATGTCAATGGATGTAGGAAATCCAGGGGTCACAGAGAGCAGTTGATCGAAGGACTGACATTCTCATTTTATTCTCTGACTCCCTCCCCCAGCTTGCTAGCTGTGCAGGTCCTGTACCCAACCCCACCCCAGACTTGTGTAATTACTCACCCTAGACTGACCTCTGCGCTGGGGGAGACCAGGTTCCTTGCCCTCATACAGAGAGTTCCCATTTACCTTCAAAGTCACCCATAGATGAAGAGAGATAGAGAGGAAGGCAGAGAGGGGTGTGAGGCCCAGGACAAGGGCTGTTCTCTGTGGAGCAGAGTTAGGTTATTCTGATGGAATATCCACCCTCCGGAGTAAGGTTGGATCCCCTGTAAGTCTATTCATCACACCTTCCACAGGGGACACACAACTTTGTCCCCTGCCCCAGTCTCCTCTACTTACCATGTGAGAGAGCCATGGGCTTAGATGGCAGAGACATGCATTCTTGCTCTGACTGGGCACCAGTGGACAGGAGCCAATCAGGGGATAGGGGAAGCAAATCCTGGCTCTGCTTCTTACTTTGACCTCAGTCAAGGTAATCTCACTGAGCACCAGTTTACCGACCTATAATACGGACCTAATGATTTGCCCTTATAGCCCCAATCATATGCAGAGCACCTATTTCATTGTCTGGCACATGGTAGGTCACTGATAAGTAGTGACTATTAGTGTATAAAAATCATTAAGACATATAAAAATATAAGGGATGCCAACATTAATAATAATTATCCCATCGTTTGCCTTCCCCCAGGCAGAGGGAGCGAGGAGAGAGGACTGTTATAGCCCTTTCAGCCCTGGTGCCTGACTCCTCGTGGGGCTGCTCGCGTTGCTCCCAGCCAGCTGGGGTCTGGCTGCTTTCCACGGGCGACTTTTCTGTTTACAATGCCAGTCAGGCCCACAGATTTGGCATGACCCTGTTCTCAGCTGGATAGGGTGTCACTCCCGCCCACTCTGTAGCAGTCAAGGCCAAGACCAGGGGCACTGCTCCCTGCAGCAGCCACACCATTGCCACTGTTTGTGGGAGCCCCAGGAAGTTCTCTCTCCAGCTCTTCCAGCTCCCACATTCCTTGTGTGTGACCCCTTCTCATCTCTCCTCTGCCCCCCTCAGCCTGCTCATCAGCAGTGGCAGCAATGCTGTGTGTCCAGAGGGGAGACTCAGAGGAGAGCCCTGCTTCTTGCTACTTGTCTGCCCTGTCTCCACATGCGCCAGGCTGGGCGGGTGGGACCGGGCGGGTGGGACCCCTGCTAGATGTCCTCAGCCTGGCCTAGCCTCACAGCCCCGCCCCATCCCCCTTCCTTCCCCCAGCTCCTCCAGCCTGTGGGGATGGGGGCTGAGAGGGCGATCTTAATTTCCCCACTTCTAATCAGCACAGCTGGGAGAACCAGCAGGCAAGGGCAGGAGGAGGTGAAAGGCCAGGGGCCTAATCTGTGAGCCACCCAGCCACCAGAGCCCAGCTTCTCTCCTAACAAGCCATGCAGCAAACAAATTATCTTTGTTGTTCCTGGGAAATCTGCAAGTACTTACCCGTGTAATTAGCATCTGTGCCTTGTGCAGGCAGTTCAGGTGAACAGGCCACGGCTACCCGGTGCCAGGCTGCCTGTAATCAAAACCAAAGCAGCCGCCAGGGTGCTCTCCAGCAAAGAGGATGTCAAACTCAATCACCTGCGATGGCGTCCCCAGGAGCTGAAGCACACTGGGGCCTCAGTAGCTCTGAAATGCAAGAAAGGGGTGGGTGGGAGGCCAGCGTAGCCCAGCCATTTCCACAAACCACCAGGGTGCTCTGAAGCTGGGCCAGATGGAGGGCTGACGGCCTGACCCACTGATGCAAAGGCCCTGGGCCCAGGGATATGCATTTTAAGCAGCTTCCCAGGTGACTCTGACGCAGAGCCAAAGTTTGGTAAACACTGGATGTTCTCCAAGATCCCCTGGGTCGGTAGAGTAGTAATAGTGACAAGTATCATTTATAGGCATACCTCACTTTATTGAGCTTTGCTTTATTGCGCTTCACAGATGTTGAATTTTTTGAACAAATTGTAGGAAAGACTCTCCACTGGCAAAAAGATTATGACTCAGTTCATTGCGGTGGTCTGGCACCAAACCCATGATAGCGCTGAGGCAGGCCCGCACTGAATGCCTGCTAGGTGCGGGGGCTTTACGTATGAATCCGTTATTTCACTGAAAGGTCTGAATGTACCCTGAAGGGTAGAATGGGCAGAATAACTGACTTGACCAGAGTCTCAGGGTGGCAGGGCCAAGAGTCAGACAGGTGTGCCTGTCTCCAGACCCGGTTCTGGGTCCCTCCCCACAGTTATTTCCCCCATGAAGCTACTTGTTTCATGCCCTTTGGAGATTAAAGGGCATCCCCCACCCCAGGTTACTCATGGAGTGGCAGCTCCCTTTCTCAGGGAGGACAGAGAAAGTGGACACAGGAAGCTCCTGGGTGTCTTGCTCCTGCTCAATGGGGGAAGCTGTTTTCTGCGTCTTGCTCAAAGCAGGGAATAATACACAGCCCCTTTTAGCCCACTAGGGCAAAATGTGCCCCCTGCACAGAGCAGGAAGGACAGGCTAGAATGGGCAAACAGGCGGGTTAGAAACAAAATAGAGCAGGACTCCGCAGGGAGCCCAGGGAGCTCCCCGTGAAGGCAGGAGGCCGAGACTGAGGCAGCGCTCCTGAATGCAAGTGGCAGAGGTTGCACTTAAATAAGCCCTAGTGTGCGCACCTTCTGAGACTGAGGGTCAAGTCTCAGCTCTGGAGCAGCCGGTGTGGAAGTGGGGTGGAGGGAGGGGAGGGGAGAAGCAACACTTCGCAGGACGGGGTAGGTGCAGGACGATGCTGATTCCAGCCTGGACAGCACAGAGACTGGGTTTTCATCAGTTCCTCGGTGAAGAGGAAATTGGAAATTAATATCAAAATCCCACTGAGTAGTGTCCATAGTTTCCATATGTAATCATGCTTGGCTTAGCTAGGTAGTAAAATGTTTATGATTTTCTTTCCAAGGTTGAGTTTAGTCATTCTCAACGAACCATTTAGTTGGCTTCATAAAGTACTGCATTAAAGGACCCCTCTAGGTGATGCTATAGATGGATAGATACCTGGCTAGGTGGACCCTCCTGGCTGTTAAAGTGAAGGCCCAGGGCCCAGACTGCAAGTCTGGGAAGTCATCCTCCCAGACGGCTGCTTTGACAAGGCTGGGGCGCCCCACGCTCCACGAAGCCCTGGCTTCACAAAGAATGCACCATAAAACGGTTTCAAGGACTTCTCATGGCATTTGCGATTCGTATGCAGAAACTGAAATAGTTTGCCCCTCCCCCAACATGTGCTTTCGATAGGCTGAGGCATCACTGCCCTGGCTGCTAACAACTGGGGCAGGGGTGGAGGGTGCGGTCCTCAGGGCTAGGCAGACTCTGGCGCTTCTTCTTGCTTCATCCTCGAAAAGGCAAGAAATGCAGCAGCCTCTTAGCTCCTGCCCTGGTTTTAGCTCACTATACACTAGAAACGTGGGGACAGATTTAAGGACTGATGCGCACAAGCCCCTCACCATCTGCTGGGAGCTGGAGGCAATGAGGGCAGTTGGGCGAGCTGAGGGCCTGTGGATGCCGTCTCATCACTGGTCTACACACACACAGACACACACCCACTTGTGCACACACACACTCACACAAGGACATATATACATCGATACACACACATACACACAGACACACACCTGCATTCACAAAGACTCATAAACCATAGACTCACCCAGAAATAGACACGTACACAGACTTATATACAAAGACATACTGTTCTAACACACACTCACAAATGTATACAGACACTAACATACTTATACAAGACACACCCTTATATGCCACACACAGACTCCATACCCTCTGACACACCCATGTGCGCACACCCATTTCCTTCCCAGTTATCCTTCGGACAACAGAAGGCAGCATCTGAACTGCCACGTGTGGGCTGCCTAGTGGTTCCAGGCAGTGAGGCCGATGGGCAGCCCACCCCTGCTGCCCTCCCCGTGGCCACTGATGCATGTCCCAGTGATGGCCGCACACTTGGGCCCAGCCTCCCCCTGCCTGTCTGATCTTCTCTCTCACACGTCAGCAGCCCCTCTCACAACAGCCCCTGAAGCACACACACACTGGAGCTCACAGAGTGTGCTCCCCCTCTCTCACCGCCTCACTGTCACACAGGGCTGCCCTGTCTCCAGCCTCTCCCAGGCACATCCACGTCATTTGCCTGGCAGCCTGCCCCCCATTGCACCCCCAGCTTTGGTCTTTGTCTCAAGCACAAATACACACGGTCGCATGCAGACACCCTGTATCTGTCTGTCCGTCTCCCGCACGCATGGAACAACTTGAGCTGTGGCAAGTGGGAGAGGGTGTCAGGCTCGATGGAAGCTGTTATTCTTAGCCCTGTCACTGAACACTTCCACCCCCTCCCCACTCGGTCCCTGCCCTGCCCGTCACCCTCCCCACGAGACAGAGCCGAACCCGAGGCCAGTCTAATCCCCCATCTGTGGAGAAAGAGGGGAGGCAGTAGGGGATTGCAGCCTCGCACTAAGAAGGAGCAGAAAATGGGATTTATTTTTGCTGCACCCCCCAACTTTGCCTCCAGCTGCTCAGAGAGCAGTTGTGTGGGTAATGATGGAAGGGAGGGAATTTGTGTTAGAAAATACTTGTTGGATGGCCTGAGACATTTGCTGCCATCGCCGATCTAGTTGTGTGTGTGAGTGAGCGCGTGCGTGTGTATGTATAGGGTGCAAGCATGTAGGGGTCGTGGGTGAGAAGACCCTGAGGAAGCAGGACCCCAGAGAGGGTACCAGGCAGTGTCTTCACTAAGCCATTTCTTACCCCTTTTTGCTTTGGAGCTAGAACTGGCCATAAATAGATTTGACCGCAGCTCTGCTTTTGCTCAGCCCCAGAGACTGTCGACTCCCAGAACCCTCTGTGGCCGATGGGCCCTCTCTAGACTGGTACCGGTCAGGAGTTAAGGTGAGGGGCCAGGGAGAAGGAGTTCTATCCCTAGAAAGTCTCAGATCCTTCAAGCCCAAAGTTCTTGGTCTTGCTTTCCAAACATCTCCTCCTCCCCGCTGTGTTCCCTAAGCTAGGCACTTCAACATCCCTGGCTTCCTCCCTGACCCCCTTTCTGGTTGGGTTTCAAATATTCTATCTCAGAAGGTGCCCTCTGAGAGTTTTTTTGTCCACATGCGCATGAGTGCGGCCCCGCCAGCCCTTCTTTAGCTCCCGCCAGGACTGTTGCAGTAGCTGTTAGCTGGCCTCCCCACCCGCAGTCTCCTTCTCGGCCGGTCTCATCCTCCCAGCAGCTGCCAGCGATCTAAAAAGTAAAAATAAATAAAACCTGACCATGTCACTCTCCTGCTTGAAACTCTCCCCTGGCAGCCAGCAGACAGTCCCCTCCAGTGGCACGCCAAGTCCCACTCCCTGTCCCTATACCTCTCACTCCGGCTGCACAGAGTCAGCACCTCTTGGAACACGTGTCAGTCCCTCAGCCTGAAATCCCGTTTCCCTCTTCTTCACCCAGGAATTAGAAACCAGCTCAGCTGTCATGTCCCTTATGAGAGCTTCTGCCTCCCTCTACCTACCACCATGTGAGCAGTTTTTTTTTTGAATCTTCACCTGAGGACATGTTTTCATTGCTTTGAGAGAGATTAGGAGTGAGAGAGAAAGAGAGTCATTGATGTGAAAGAGAAACATGGACTGGTTGCTTTCTCATACGAGCCCTGATGAGGGATTGAACCTGCAACCTTCTGGTCAACCAATGGAGCCACACTGGCCAGGGCACATGGATAATTTTTAATTTCCTCTTTGCTCTCAGGTGCTTACACAAACCTTAAACCATTAAGCCATTGCCCATTGTGGGCCCCTCGCTTACTCCTACCTGACTGCTTTGCCAGTTCAGTCCCTCTCGCTGGAATGCCCTCTCTTGCCTTCTCCATCTGACTCGCTCCCATCCAGCTTGAGCCTAACCTTTGTCTGACATACTCTCTGGTATCCTTTCCTTTGGGATTTTCCAGTCTGTGGGCCACACTGGATCCTGGATTCTTTCACCCTGTGTTGTCCACACTGCTTTCCATGTACAGTGTGTGGTCACCCCAGCTGGCCCGAGAGCTCCTGACGGGTGCTGGGGAGGAGTTCCTGCCACAGGGCCCCCACGGAGCTCTGAGTGGTGCTGGCATGTAGCCAGGGCTCAGGTTCCTCAGGGGAGGGGTGGGGGCACTGAGTTTAACTCCAGGAGAGGGAAGAAGGGAGGGAGAAAGGAGCTCTCAGCAGGTTCTGAGTGAAGACAGGTTCCAGGCCCTGGAACTCCCACACACAGAGCAGGGTTGGGGACTCAAGGCCTGTTCTCACTTGGCAGCTGTTGGCAGAGCCTCTCCCCGGTGGTGATGCCAGAGGTAGGGGCCACCGGGCAGGCTCTGGGTCTGACACTGGCCTGCTGAGTGTCCAGGGGAGAGGGAGAGGCTCAGAGTGGGAGAAGCAGAGATAGAGAGGCAGAGACCGACTGGGAGGGAGCCAGCGATAGAGACTGAGAGGCCCAGGGAGTGAGTGAGAGGAGACATGGTGACAGAGAGAGGGACAGACAGAGAGAAGAAGATAGAGACGTGACACCAAAAGAGAGACCGACAATCCGGAGACAGACTGAGAGACCTAGAGATACACACAGAGATAGAACTGGAGTCATAAAAAGGAAGAGAAAGTCAGAGAGAAACAAAGAGAAAAGGAGACAAAAAGAAAGGCAGGCGAAAAGGACAGGCTGAGGCAGAGGGAGGAGGGAGGCCGATGTCGGGAAAGAGACAGAGGCAGCGGGAGAGAAGGAAACGGAGACACAAGCAGACACACAGGTCTGGGAGGTCCTGAGAGGAGCTCCATAAGCCCACGCACGTGCATACATCAAGGGCCCAGGAAACCACCTATGGAGACAGGCAAGGCGGCAAAAGGAGAAGAGGCTCAGCGGGGTGTAGGGCAGACCTGGGGAGGGGACTGTAGGAGGCGACTGTAGGAGGCCAAGGCCTGTCATCTGGGCTCCTCTTCTTAGCCAGAAACTGAGGGTGGTGAGGAAGGCAGGCCTGAAAGTAAGGCTGGGTGGAAGGGCTCTGTGGGGTCAGAGGAGAGCCCCAGTCCCGCCTTGACCACTTGAGGATCTGAAACTGCCCCCACAGGAGCCCCAGGAGAGGGGGGCCCAAATCAGAGAAGGGCAGGTGGAAAGAGGGCGCAGCCTAAGCCACACCTAGAAACAGGGTGGCCCACCTGCTGCTGGGTCCTGAGGCGCTTCCTGAACACAGAGCCTCTCACCTCAGCTCTGCTGGGGAACCACAGGGCTGAGCCTGTGGGAATCGCTCACAGGGACAGTGCCCTGGGCTATGCCCAGGCCCCAGGTAGATGCCCCAAGTAGACACCCCAGGGCCTTGGCAACCCATTCTATTGCTCCACCACCCAACACAGAGAGCCCACTGGAAGTCCCTCCTGCTGTCTAATTCAGATACTTTACACTATAGCCCCCTCAGTTCTTTAGGAGGTTAACTTGAGAGAGAGAGAGAGAGAGAGAGAGAGAAACTCAACCAAAATCTGAAATGCCACAGAGTGCTCAGACAAAGACCCCTTTCTGTACAGCTCCACTCCCTCCTACACCTCTCCTCCTCCCTGCCCCCCTTCCTTACTGCAGGCTGAATTGGCAGTGGAGAGGTTTTGAGTCAACAAATGCAGCGGGCTGGGGAAGGGAGCCCTGAAGGGGATTCCTGTCTGGGAGACGTTTGCTGACAGCAGTTACTGTGACAACAAGGAAGGCCTGCAACAGACCAGCAAGCAGCCCTGCCTCCTGCCTGCTGTCCCTCTGCCCGATTCTGGCTCTCCCTATACCCCATCCCTGGGTTCGTCCACTCGTTCATTCATTCATTTGCTATTTACCCAACTTAGCAATTTCTGGATACCAACCATATGTCTAGCTCCTGCTTGGCACTTCTGTATAGGGGTGAGCAAAAGTAGGTTTACAGTTGTGAGTTGCAAAATGGAGTTTATTCTTGTATTATTATTTATCAATTATTGTATTATTTTCCATATGAACAACTGTATTGACTGCATTATTCAGTCCTCATGGAGCCCAGTAGTTATCCATTATCCTTCCTTTAATAAAGCAGAAAGCCGAAACCCAGTATATTGAAGTGAGTTGCCCAAGGTCTCACAAGATGACAGAACTGGACTTTGAACCTAAGAGGTGAAGCTGAGATTTGAACACAGATCTGTCTGGCTTCCCAGATCAGTATGTGGGCCTCTGGCCAGTGCTAGGAAGCCAGGCACCAGGTGGTGTGCTTCATGAGAGCCAAGACTACACCATCCTTAGTGCTACAACCCGAGAACTGTGCCCAGGGCCTGCACAGAGTAGGTGCTTGGTTATAGGTATGTGCTTGTGGCATGAAGGTTAGCTTATCAAGGGGAGTGCAGGAGTCAGCAAAGTCGGGAGCCTTCAGAAGAGAATGTCTTCCTACTTGGAAGAAGCCATACCTGGATTCTGCCCTCCGTGCACTCCAGGGCTCCCACGGAGCGCCTACTCTGTGTCAGGCACCGTGTCAGAACCTCTAAATATGGCAATTTAAAAAATACATTAAAAAATACATTTGATAGACATAGAGAACATTTTGACAGCTGCCAGATGAGAAGAGGGTTGGAGGGATGGGTGAAAAAAGGTGAAGGGATAAAGAAGTACAAATGGGTTATTACAGAGTCGCCATGGGATGTGAAGTGTGGCACAGGGAATATAGTCAGTAACGTTGTAGGAACCGTGTGTGGTACAGGTGGGTGTGAGATTTATCAGGATGATCGCTTAGGAAGTTATGTAATGTCTAGTCACTGGGGTGTACACCTGAAACCAATATAATAATGTATGTTGATTATAATTGGAAAATTAAAAAATAATTTAAATACATATATACATCTGTCCTTTGCCCTGAAGAAAGTCTTTGTTTGTCTGGGAGACCAGCACACACACAGACAGAGGTGGAGTTGCCGGAGAAGTAAGTACGCAGTGCTGTAGGATTCCCAGCGGAGCATGGGCCTACACGTGGAAAGCAAAACAATAAAGCTTTTAATAACGCAATAAAGACAATGTAGAAGAATATCTCCATGACCTCAAGGTAGAGAGAGATTTCTTAAATGACACATACAAGTAATACTAACCATGAAGGAAAAGATTGGGACATTTGAATACGTGAAAATCAAGAAGTTTTGTCCTTAAAAAGACACCATTAAGAGAGTAAAAAGGAAAGTCAGGGTGGGAAAAGATTTTGCAACACATACAACCAACAAAAGACTCACCTCCGGAATGTGTAAAGATCCTACAACTGTGGATGCAGGAGACCAACAACCCAATGAGAAAATTGGGCCAAGGAATTGAATATGCAGAAATTCAAATGGCCAAAGTATATGACAATGTGCATGACTTGATTGGTAATCAAGGAAATGCTAATTAAAATCCCAATGAGATGCTACTATATACTCACCAGATTAGCAAAAGTGTAAAAGTCTGATAAAAAACAAATATTGGTGAAGATGTGGAAAAGGAATTCTCAAACACCTCTTTGGAAGTAGCCCAACTGTATCTAAGTAGTCAAGTCCAAGGTATGCGCACCCTAAAGGTAAATTCCTGTGCAAGAATGTTTGTGGCAGGCATTGTCCATGAAGGCCTTGAACCGGAACCACTAGATATTGTAGATTATCTATCGAGTACAGAACAGAGAGCAAAGCAATGCTGCCTGAAGGGCTGGGGTATCTGGGAAGGGGACCTCTGCATTTGCTCTTGGACGATAGCTTCCCAGTCAAGGGGGAGGGAGGGCATTCCAGACAGAAGGACTGGCAACACACAGGCAAGAGTTTCAGACCAGTTCCCGCTTATCCTGGAGCCACTGGGTTGGGGTGTCAGAGAGAGGCAGGAAAGGAGAGCAGAGGGGATGGGTCAGACTTGGAGTATGAGAAGGCATTTGCGAGCCATTGTAGAAAGTTTGGCTTAAAAACAAAAGTGGGAGAGAGTCAGGAGCAAGGAGCAGTTAGAAGGGAGACCAGTTAGAGGCCATTGCAACAGATAAGCAGATTGATGGAAGAGATAGGGGGGATTTGGGAACCAACCATCTCTGAGACAGAGCAGATAGGTGATGGGTTATGGGGAGGGGGTCGGGAAGGAGCTGAGGCACTCCCAGGTCTCCAGCTTGGGAGTGGCTGGTGATGCTGTCACTGGACATGCAGAGGAAGGAGGAGGGAGGGAGAGGTCTGAGGAAGGAACTAAGAGGCCCAGCTGGTAACATGCTGCTTTGGTGCTTCCTACAGGATGGACAGGCAACCACCCAGGACATCAGGACAAAGTTGGATATGGAACCACAGATATCAGAGTTACTGGAGCAAGAAGCCATGGGTTTAGATGAGCAAATTTGGGGAGTGGGAGCAGGGCAAGACCAGACGACGTCATAGAAGGAGCCCTGGGAACCAAATGGAGAGGTGATGGGCAGAAGATAAGTGAAAGCGACAGAGAAGGGATGAGGTACCTGGAAGAGGGTGGTGGTGTCACAGCAGCTAAGAAAGGAAGTTTCACAAGGGCTGGGTGGTCCGTGGTGTGCAAACAGGGTGTTGCAAATAGGTGAGTTTGGGTTTGTGATAAGCCAAGAGGAGGAGTAGAGGGAGGTTGAAGGAGTTATGGTCTGAAAATCTCTATTTTCTCTGTCAACTATACATGAAGGAGGAGGCAGGATAGAAGCCTGAAAGGGTGGTAAAGGGTTAGAACAGGAGCTGACCACCAGGGGCCCAGTGGCCTGGAGGGCCGGGCTGACGTCAGGGACCATAAATCTGGAGTGGCACCAGTTTGCATGGTTGGGTGATTTTCCTATGCCTTCTTGTAGCCTGGGAATCATGATGGGGAAAGCAGATGACTGGGATCCTCCAGGGCTGGGAAAGGCAGGGCGAGGGGGTGTGGGAATCGAGGGTGCCAGCGAGAATGAATGATGTGGCCAATCACAGGCAGGTCGATAGGGGAGGAAGTGGAGCCAGGAAGGGGCTGACAGCCTGGCAGTCTGCCTCGTTCAAAGCCAACGCTCCAGTACCGTAGCTGAATGAGCAAGACAGAATGGGGGAATTGGAGAAATCTCTGGGAAAGGAGACCAGGTTTTATGGGAGGAAAGGAAAGAAGTTGTGGCCCAAGAGGGGGATATGCAGTTCAAGATTTTACAGGAGACAGTCTGAGCAATATGTGGGTGGCTGAGGTGGAAAAGGTCATTGAAGATGGGAGTGGGGTAGAGGAGCCAAGAAGTGAGGGTGCTGGAATGTCCATGTGGGTATTCCAGGTACCTAGGATGACGGCTGGGGTTGGGATACAAAGGAAGGCCATGAGCCAGGTGCCCATATTCACCTGTGGGTGAACGTAGGGTATTGGCTGGGTCAGGCAAGGGGTATAATGGTTGGATGGTGGGAACCGGAGGTCTGATATTGAGTGGGAGAGGAACTGTAACAGTGGCGGAGGGAGGCGGGAGAAGGCTGACTCTCTCCAGCCTGGCCAGGTGCCACCTCCTGCAGGCTCCCAACCACTCTCCTCTAGGCCTTCATTGTTCTTTGAGTGTGAAAGACTCTGCTTAACCCTTGAGTATGCACAACCACAATAAGTGCTTTTCTTCCCTCAAGACCATAGGATAAGCACTTATTCTGCAAGTAGATGTGGTCCCTATGTATTGTGGACCCAGGATATTGAGGGAAATGGGACAAAGAGGCCCAAACTGTGAGGCCTCTGGGCCAACGTGAGGCTGTTCTAGGCCAAAACATACTGCCTGCTGGCCTTCTCTGTCCCTTGCCCAGCTCCCTGAGACACACAGAGCTTTCTACCCTTCAACTCCCACGTGGGAAATTAAGCCAATACAAAGAGATGCCGACCGTCAGGGCTGAAGCTAAGGCATGATGCTATCCAGTAGCACGGGGGCTCACGCTGTCTGAAGTGCTCAACTCCTTCACCCACTCTCGAAATCCCGCTCAGTCTTGGATGCCCAGCCAAGGAGATGCACCTCCTTTCTGATGTCCCCTTCTCGATACCAGTTCCTTGATAGCAAGATTTTTGGTCACTCCATTTGTTTCCACCAGTCTTAAAGCTGGGTCTTAAAGACTAAGGGTCTGTGTTTTCTATGAAACTTTATTCTTGGAGGCGAGACCTCTAAAGGGGCCATGGGGGCATATAAGACATGGCCCCTGTGGGGAGGAACTTGCATTCTGGTGGGCACAGTGTCAATGCAGTTGATTAATTTCTGGATTTGAAGGACTTGCAAATCAAAGGCCAGTGGGCCCCCAGGCACGGGGGGCGGGGGAACCACCTGGGGAACTTTTCAGGATTGCAGAGGCCATGCCCAGGGATCCTGACATAGCTGATGGGGAGGAACCTTTGGAACACTGAGAAAGCCCAGGCGGTTCTGAATCTCAGTCTTTGTTGAGAACCGCTGTTGGGGAAGTAAGTGAAGCCTGCAGGGGATGAACAAACTAAGAGTAAAGCTAAACTCACACTGGCCGTATGGTGGACATCCAGATGGCAGTCATTTATAGCCCTGCCCACAACCCAAAACTCATCACTGTGAAGCACAATAACAATTGGGCATGTCATTAAAAACTGTCAGCTCATTTTCTGTAGGTGACATTAGATTATAACTCTAAACATCTCAGGACTGGCCAGGCTACTACATTATTCAAGGCACCGAGTGCTAGTTACAGTGTATCTCTTCTCTCTCCCCCCACCCTCTGTCTTTGAAATTTTTGGCTTCTGAAGCTAGATACCCAGAAAGAAAAACATTAATGAGTGTTGGGTACCTATCGTATACCTGGCACTTGAAATACTTGTCTCATGCAATCTCTGAAACGTCCCTATATCGGGAAGCAGTGTGTAGAAAAAAATAGTTTAGAGTAGTGACCTCTACTGACCAACGCTCAAGGCACAGCCCTTCAGCTCACTAGGACGAACCTGGGGCAGTCTCCTAACCTCCACTGCCTCCAGACCCTAGTCCATAAAATGAGGTTAAGACCATTTACCTTATCTGGAACATGATAATGTTTAATACCTTTTAGTGGTTTATTGCCATCATCCCTTCATCCCCATTTTATGGATGAATAAACTGAAGCCCAGGGTTAAGTAAGTATAGCTAGATATTTGCACTCAAGTCTGTAGGATGGTCTGGGCTCTTTCCTCTATGGCTCTACTTCCAGGCAGCCTGGCCTTGGCCAGGGGAGTGCGTTCCATGGGGTCCTGGAAGAGGCTTTCGATTTCCCCTGGGGTTGGGGGTGGGGGGAGCACCTGTGGCCATTAGGATCGGCTTTTATGAGCCTGTTCCACCACTGGCTCCCTCCCCCCAAGTCTGCAGCACATTGACACTCTTCCTGTTTGCTTCCAAGCAGATGGTGCTGGAATCTCTCTACACCAACTCCCATTCATAAATCACTGCCTTCCCCCTGGTGCTGGAGGGACCATTCTAATTACCGTGGGGGAGGTTGTGTGTGTGAGTGTGTGTGGGGGTGTTTGAAGACACAGAGGGACTGCTGGCCAGGAGCTGCCACCCTTTCTACTGGGGATACTGCCTCTCTCCTCACCAGTCCTCCCAGCCCACCCTGCTGTACAGAGAGGAGTCTGGGGCTCCTGGGCCTGAGGAGGGAGGCCCTGGTGGTAGTGTTTCCTGCTTCATGTGTGCCCACCCCACCCCTCAAAGGGACCAGGCAGCCATTCTTAACCCCACACTTTCTGGCTCCAGGGTCTCTGCATGGTAGTAGGGAAAGGGGGGGATGTGACATTAACAGAGACCCTAGTGTGTCCCCAGAGGCCCAATGGGTACTTGAGGGGTTGTAAGGGGAGAGCAGTGGTTGGAGATAGGGATGGAGGCCTGGTCCCGATCAGGTCAACTGTTATCTGCTTGTTGAGTTTGAATGGAGGACTGGGGAAGAGAATGACAAGTCTGAAGGAAGCCAGGCTGGGGGGCACTTGCTGAGCACCTAAGCTAGACTCCAGAGTTCTCTGGGCCCCTTCCTACCTTAGGCCCCTGGGCTGTGTGTGATCATTATTTTCATACATATTTATATACTTGAGTGTGCAGGCGAGTTTGGATTGGACTGTGGATCTGGGGGTGTTGTGCTTGTGTGTACAAGCAGTTTGTAAACTCTGTGTCACCACATGCTTTGTCCATGCTTGTGTGAG
Source organism: Sturnira hondurensis (assembly GCF_014824575.4). NCBI lineage: Eukaryota > Metazoa > Chordata > Mammalia > Chiroptera > Phyllostomidae > Sturnira > Sturnira hondurensis. Next base: position 1,720,543 of record NW_028091847.1, on the reverse strand, counting down.
ACTATGAATGGGCTTGGGTGGGAGGGGTAGGGCCAGGACTGAGCCCCTGTGTGTGGGTGTACACAAGAGGGTCTTGGGTGGTGTTTGTGTTTCGGGTGGGAGTTGAGGGGCTGCATGCGTGTTGGAGTCTGGGGGACAGGTATGAGACATGGTTGTTGTTTGTCTGCCACTGCACATGTGTGTCTGGGACAGTGATGCTGCATGCCCAAGTGCACGGTCTGTGTGGTCCCCATTCCCTCCAGCCTCTCCACTCTGAGCACCTGACTGTGGAGGTATGTCCCGGGGTTCATATTCTCTCCTGAGTCCCTGTGCTTCACTTACAAATCTGAGACTTGGACTGGCCCCTTGAAGTTCACTATGGGGGATGGGAGGTGGGAGGGAAAATGGCACCGTCTCCTGAAAGCCAAAAGGAGCCATCCAGTCCCCCAACATTCTCACCTAGGGACAGTAGCTGCCAAGGGGGCTCACGGTTGACCCTTAGGGTCTTCCCTTCCCAAATCCCTTCTTTTGCTGAGGCCCCAATAGATGCGATTCTGCCTAGGACCCTTCCTCAGGTGGGTCCACCTTCAGGGGGGGGTCCTGCTTTTCCTCCTCCTGCTCCCAGAGAAATTTGAGGCTACTACCTATGTCCCCTCATCTGCCTCTTGCGCTCACCCTGGTGTTGGGTGGCACACTGAAGCGAGTTGGGTGGGGGGAGTGAGGGTGTGCAGACACCGTAACAGAGGCTGCTGATAGGATACACTTTTATTCCCTCTGCTCCCCTCCCGGCTGCTCCCCTTCGTCCCTTAGCACTTCCCCAGGCAGCTCCAAACCATCCCAGGGAAAGAGCACTGACTTTGGAACGCGAGATTCACGTTTGCCACTTGTTACCTGTGTCTCCAGCCACAAGTCACTGCCCTTCTCTGAGACAGTTTCTTCATGCAAGATGGATATTAAAATGCCCGCCCTTCCTACCTCACAGGATTATTGTAAAGATCGAGTGCGGTCATGCACGTGAAGGTAACTAGGAATAATGAAAGGCTATAATGCACACGTACTAGCTATCCTTACTTCTGGTTTAACTAACCGACAGTATATCCATTCCCCAGACAGAGGACAGAGCCCTGGAGAGACTTGAATCTGTGTTGTTTGTGCTGCTCCAGTGGCTTTTTGCCAGGAAACCTGTCCCCACTACGCAGCCCTCACTGCTGGTCCTTAGCAAAGGAGAACTTGACCTTTGCTATCCCTTTATCCACCTGCCCTGTCTTTCCTGTTTTGACATCTCTTAGGTATCCTTCAGGCAACAGCTCAAAGGGCACCTCCTCCGAGAAGACTTCCCAGATCTGAGCAGGCTTCCCACTCTCTGAACACACCTTGTGGCTGCTCTTATCAGGCTGCTCTGTAATTGTTTGTTGTGCCAACACAGTTTCACAATTACTGTGCAGTTTACCAACACTGACAGTGCAGTGTGGTCCAGCTACTGCAGCTCCCGGGAGCAGCCCCGCTGGTGCTAGCTCCTGCGGGCCAGCCCTTCCAAGGCAGAACCACCCCCACCCCAGGCCCATAACCCAGAACTTGGCTCTGGGAGGCTCTGTGTACATGGAACACATGAATGAGGGAAGGAGCAGAGACTCTGGGAACAAGACAGAAGGGAAGAGATACTTCTCGTTAACATCTCTTTGCAAAAGCCAGCGAGTTCCTATATCCAGCTGGTGTCTAAATGGGGGCCGATCATAAAACAGGGAGGCCCCTGAGGCCAAGGGCAGCTGGCTTGCCGGTGGGCTTTATAAGGCAGTTTTATGGACTCGGCTGAGATGTGGTGATGAGAAGCCAAACTTTAAACATCCCCTTAAAGTTTACTTTCACTCTCCTGGGCCTTGAGCTGAACAGAGTTGAGGAGAAGGCCTATTGAGGAGGTGCCCATGAAAAGATGATGGGGACAGCATCATTCACAGAGACCAAAAGGAAGTAGGCAGGAATCACAGCAGGAAGGATATAAGTTAGATGCGAGGAAGGACTTCCTTCTGAGACCAGGACCAGGCAGGGAGTGATAGCGAGGGGACTGACTTGCTCCCAGTTACTCTGCGACTTAAGGTTATGTTTACTTCTTCAGCCTTCACTGACCTTTGTTTCAGGAGGGCACCAACTCCACTCCCCACCTCACCCTGCTCACTCCTGATTTGTGTCTCCTTCTGAGCCAGGCAGGGGCCTCTAGAAGGAGGGAGAAGAGAAAGAGAAGCTGAGGTCGGTACCAGGATCTGACCCAGCGTGGCCTGGCCTGTGAGCAGAGGGCCCCTGTGATCTGAGACGTGAAGCATTTCTTCAAACTTTCCACTCACTGCTGTTGACTTGCAGAGAGGAGAAAAGCAACCAGCCTGAAGAAAGTGCTGAGAAGATATTTAGAGCTGAAAAAAGGTCAAAGAGACAAAATCAAGAGGAAGAAGCAGAGAAATGAGGGAAGGGGATTGATATGCTTGGAGTCCACAGGGCAGGCACGGGAGGATGGTCACAGCCATCCTCACAACCTTCAAGGAGGGTTAGCATTTCACACCTGGGGAACTCCCACTCAGAGGGGTTCGATGGCTTGCTGGGAATTCCTTGCTGGTAAAGGTCTTGAACCCAGGCCTATCTGCATCAAGTACAGGGAGGGTTCCCTGGAGACCACAGGGATTCCACATGCTGCCGCTCAGGGCAGAGACTCCTGGCTTGTGAGCTCCGGTAGCCCCAGATGATGTGACGGCCAGTCGACCCCCACCTTGGCCCACTGGGCCTGCTCTTTAAGGCTGGGCTTGGGGCCAGGCTGTCTCCTAGGAGGACTGACCACTATGCTCTTGGGAACAGAGAAGTTGGAACACCATTAAAGGCTTTTCAACTGGGGCCAGAGTCCTCAGCCACAGAGACCATGCCCTTTGTCTTGGGGGCAGCAGCTCATTCTCTGGCTGGGGTCTTTTAGTCCAAGCAGGATTAGGCGCTACCCTTTCCCCACCGACTCACAGCTCCTGCCTGCCGAGAGCGGTCAAGGCCAGGGAGAGCCTCCCTCTACAGCCCCGCTCCTCCCTCTGTGGCCTGCAGGGTGCAGGGGCTGCTGGGCTGCCAGACAGGGAAGCAGGAACAGTACTCTGCTAGGCCCACCCCATCCACAACCAGCTGAGTGCCTGGGTGGCTGAGGCAGGGTGGGGGGTTACAGAGGCTCCAGGGGGGTGGTACTCTGCTTCTTCCTCTCCTTCCTCCCTGGGTTTGGCCTTAGGTATGAGTACGGCCCAGCCCCTTCCTGATTCCCTGGGGCGGGGGAAGGCGGAAAAAGAAGCAAAGGGAAAGCACCTGGATGGAGCACCTATCACGTGCCAGGAGCTTTACATACATAGCACAGTTAATCCTAACAGCCGTCTGGAGGAAGGATTACTATCCTAATTTTACAAGTGACAAAAATGAAGTTCAGAGAGGTTAAATATCCCACTCAGGCCCACACAGCCAGGACATGGTGGTGCTGGGATTCAAACTCTCAGTTCTCTTGGCCTTGATCCGGGAGAGAAGGGCTTGACCACCCTCCAGAACTTCCAGGCCCCGGGCGTTCCCAGGCATGCTCCATGTGTGCATATGGCCTTTGGGGGCCCAGGCCTCCCAGCTCTAACAAACACCCTTCAGACGTTTCCGGACACTTTCCACCCCTGCTCTGGGTCCTCAGGAAAAGCGGGTTGCCTTTGAAGGGGCCCCCCAGGCCCATCAGCATCTCTACTATTTCACACTTTCCCTTCAGGATCATCAGATGAGGAACAGCTGGGCCTGCAGATTTATTAGGGTTTTGCAAGTGATTCCATCCGCTCGTCTCCTCCCCAGCTAAGCCCCACCCTCGTCCCCATTAGGAGTCTCTGAAGAGTAAAGTGAGTTCCTCTGTCACAGCCCCAAACCCACTCAGCTGGTGTGATTGTTGCCTCACCCACTCCTCACAGCAATGAGAGCCAGCCATTCAACGCCTCAGAAATCAGAGGGGGAGGGGAGAGAGAAAAAGAGAGAGAGAGAAAGATTTCAGAAAACAAAACACATCGAAGACCCAGCTTTTCCTCCTGTGTGCCTGGAGGCAAGTCGTGTCGTCTCTTTAGGCCTCAGCTTCCTTGTCTGTAAACAGGAACAGGATCTGCCCTGAGTACTGGCAAGTAGCATGGGAGCCTGTCCTAGGCCCCCTCCTCCTCACTGTCCTGCCTCCAGAACCCTTAGGTGCTGTGCTAATGTGTGAGCCCATCTAGATGGCCCCCCCTTCATGCACACCGAAATCACAATGTTACCATGGAATTTTCACACTAACATGCCTTTTGAAACATGGAGAATTTTTCATTTTTCCCTTGTTTTCTGGGGGTCACCCAGTGACCTATACCTGTGTGACATGTGCGTGTGGGAGCTCCCAGTAGCCATGTGACATCGAGAGAGCTGAGGGGAGGAGGCACAGGAAGCTGTGGGCGCTGGGGCACAGTATGAACATTCAGCAGCAAACAAGAAACAAAGGCCCCGGCTACCTCGGGGGTCAGAGTCCCACGTGTGACCAGTCACAAGGTGTCACTTGTAAGAGCCGGGCACAGCCCTCGGGGAGTTGAGCAGAGGCCCAGACTGATGATAACCTTTTAATAATAAACCATTATTCATTATTCTAAGTATTAAACAAAATACATTAATATTTGGTTAACTATTAAAGTCCTAGCGAGAGCATTTACGAATTAACAGCTCAGGATAATTTGATAGTCATTGCAATAATGCTGTGCCGAAGGAATGTTTTTTGCTAATAGACAAATCAGAAAGCGACTGAGGTATATTAATGTGAGTGCAGGACTGGTAGGTAATGGAAACAAAAAACAAGTATGCATGTGTCCAAATAAGGACAGTGTCAAAATGCCAACTGTCAGCCCCGATCACCAAGCCCAGTGGCAGGGCTCCATCACAAAGCGGCTCTGTGCAGCAATGGCCTGACCTCCACAGCCGCCACAGGCCAAGGCGGTAGGCAGCCTGGGCCTGCAGGAGGCTGAGCCCAGCCAGAGCCAGGAGAGTGGGCACAGAGAAATGCTATATGTAAGAGCTCAGGGAGGAAGGCCTGCGGAGCCACTGCAGCGAGAGCAGGAGTACAAGCCAGCAGAGAGGGATGTGATGAGAGATGGGGGGTGAGAATTGGCGGCCAAAAGGCTCTCTTGAGCTTTGTGCCAATTCTGCAGTCAAGCATTGCAATATAATCACCAGGTATTAAGAAAATAGAAATGGGGTCTCCAGGCGCCAGGCAACATGGACAGACGAGGAAGAGAGAAACGGACAACATGGCGGTGACTGCGGTTGCGGGGTGGCATGAGGCTCCCCCACCCGTGCTGGAGGGACAGGGGTGGGCTGCTGGAACCAGAAAGACAACCGTGCCTTGCACCTGTAATTGGGCAAAATGCTTACTTTAGTGCTTTAATAAAGTCGTAGTCGACTCTTTCTGTGATTTGACAATTTACCAGGAAATCAGTAATTCCTTTGTTTTAAAGTTCCCATGTAAGAGCTTCAACTGGGATGGGCTTGCCTCAACATCTGGTGTTCTAGGCAGAACCATTCACATTGTAGGGTCCAGAAAGGGACATCCTGACCAACTGATCCTGACTAGGGACCTTGCTGCGTTCAGAATTCCCCCACAGGGTTCAGCGACCCTGTTAATAAAGACCTGGGCTGAGCCCTGCTGTGTCTCGTACTGGGCGGAGAAGCAGGGCCAAGCTACCCAGCCAAGGAGGAGTTTACCAGGTTTGTGGATGAGCCAAGAGATCATCACAGGAGAGGAAGGTTCAGGGACGTGGCCTCTGATTTCCTTGTGGGAGAGCACCTTTAGGAGTTATTTGAATCTGCTTTAAATTCTTCCAAGATCCAGTCTGTGCAGGCTCTTAATCAACTAGATATGGCAGTCACCTTGGATGTGGGCAAGGAAGCTGAAGCTAGATGGGACTGGGAGGAGCGCATTTTCAAAACTCAAACATTTCCTTTTTGGGGAGGGGGCTGGGCCTGAGGTTCACACTCTTCTTGGCTTGAATCCCCAGAAAACTAATGAAGGGTCTTGCATTGTCTTTTTGTAATCATGCTTACCATGTGGTGTTAGGAAGAAATTTAATGCATTAAAGAGCCAGCCATTCTGTATTGTAAAACAGGAAAATTCCAACAACTTAACAATTCTGTACTGCCATGAGTCTTTAAATGAGTTCTGGTGTTGCTTTCCACTGGCAACCAGCTTGCCATGGGGATATGCACACAGTAGGTTCTCTTGAGCAGCCTTGCATGCCTTCCCCTGCCCCTCCCTGTGGAGGCTTCAAACACTTAAGGTTATCGTAACAGGTCAAACCTCCCTCGCAGACTTGTTTAACCTCACAGCATGTCGGATATAAATTTCTTACTCTAAATAACGGTCACTTGTTCCCCCCCGCAGCACCGTTTTGAAACAACAGTCATTTTCACCCCAACTGGCAGTGCCCAGCAGACTGGCTCACTGCCTCTCGCGGGCTGCAACGTGCCGCGGCGTGTCCCTGCTCCATCTCTCCTCCTCCTCCTCAGCTTCTGCACCAGCCACAATGCAAAAATCTGCCCCACTGCTCGATTATCACATTTCACATGAAATTAGGTATTGCAGGTCTCATGTTAGTCAATTAGCTTGGCGTGGGCTGAGGGCATGACTCAGAGGCACTCCCAGTTTCGCCTCCTTCCAGTCATGCCTTCCTCCTGTAGCTCGACCCCGGCTTTGCCAGGCCACCCTTTTCCCTCCCAAGGCTTAGGTGAAACTATCCTCTCAGGCCCCTTGGTTCTAGGACAAAGGGCCTTTTCTGACCAGCTTTCTTTCTGGCCCCCTTGAGCCCTGACTCGCCCGTGTCTCTTAGAAGCACCCACATGGATTACCTCCGTCCGCCTCCCTTACGGTGTGGCCCCCAGCCCTGCGCTTCCCCTGGCCCTGGCAGCTTTTACATTCTTCTCCCTGTCACTAGACGGATGGTTTCTCTAAAAAGCTTCCGCCCTCCAGGCTGCAGTGTCAGCAGCTCTGGGTGGCCCAGCACACACTTCCTCCAGGTACACGTGAGTGTGCTAAAACTCCTGGTCCCACCCACACATCCTGGCGTGGTAGCCTCCCCCGTTTCACTTTGCAGCCTTCGCATTCTCGACTCCCACATCTACATTTCATCAGAGTCCACCCCAGGCTCTCTGCAGTCCCCCCATCAATCCTTAGTGATGTTTTTGGCTATACCCCCTGCCCCTGGAAACGATTTCCCACCACTCTGAGACAGACGTGTGTGGACCTCCTCCTCCCAGCACACTTTCCTTTCTCTGCGCTGCTGTCCTCAGAGGTGCCAGGAAATGCATTTGGGGTTCATTTGCTCGTTCAGCAAAGTTATCTGAGTGCCTACTACACATACGACCAGATTTCTTACCTTCAGGATTTCTAACATAGGCGGAGAGGTGAAAAGAAAACCATACAGGGGCAACTAGTAATTATTCGAGAGAAAGTGTCTCTTCTGAGAGAGGCAGAGGAAGACAGGACACTGGTGAGGCTTAATCAGCATATTCACTTTGGGGATTCTGGGCGGTCACGCCTGAATGCCGAAGGGCCTCTAGACAACAGCGGAAAGGACATTGGGTCTGATGATAAGGTCTCAGAAGACTCCTTGTAGACTCTTAAAAGACGAGACAAAGGATGAATTAGCTGTGGTTCTGCCCTGTGGACCCGGAACTCACCTCAGCTAGAAGGGAGGGAAGGAACATTGGAAGATCCAGGTCCCCTTTTCTAACAATGAGCTGAATTAGCTTCCTAAGAAAGGCCTCCCCTAATTTTGAGGTTCCCTTTGGAAATAAACCCTGTTAATTGTTCTAAAGTTCACATGACCGTTTGAAGCAAAAATTATAACATTGCCTTGTGGGTTTTATAATGTATGTAGATGAAATACATATGATAACTATAACATAAAAGGTGGGGGCAGGGAGCAATGGACCTCTGTGGTTGCAGGGTTTCCACAGTTTACTTGAAACAGTAACTCAAAGTGGACTGTGAAAAGTTAAGGATACATGTTGTAATCCCCGAGGCAATCATTAAGGAACTAATGCAAAGAGGTATAGCTACAAATTCAATAGATAAATTTAAATGGAATTCTAAAAATCCAAAAGAAGGCAGGGAAGGAGAAACTGAGAAATAGAAAACAGAGGGGGCAAATAAAAGTAAATCCAACCATATCAATAATTATATTAAATGTTAATGGACTAAACCTTTCAATTAAAAAGCAGAGATTGTTAGAATAGATTAAAAAAACCCTAACTATTTGCAGTCTTTAAGAGATATATTTGAAATGTAAAGACACAGGTAAATTGAAAATAAATGGATTAAAATGACATACAGCCAAAAGATGGAGAGGCTATATTAATATCGGATAAAATAGACTTTAAGACAAAGAAAAAGGAAAGACATTTTATGATGGTAGATGGGCTAATTCACTAGGAAGGGAGAATTATGTATGCAACTATGTATGCAACTAATAACAGTGCTTCAAACCCATGAAGCAAAAATTGGTAGGATTAAAGGGAGAAATAGGCAATAGCACAATCACAGATTTCATCAGTACAGGTGGTGCTGTCTGATTGCACCTCCAGGCCCGATGCTGGTGTGGGTCACCCCCTGGGCCAGGGTTCGGCTCTGGCTTTGGGCCATGGCGAGACACCTCAAGAGGAAGCCAGGAAGAAGCCAAGCAGTAGCTCGGCAACAAAGCCTGCAGAGACTCTCTGAGGCTGGCATGCTGATAGTCCCCTGTGATTTTTTAAAAAATTCTTACCTGAAGACATTTTTTCACCGCTATTGAGAGAGAGAGAGAGAAATGAGAGAGAAACATTGATGGGATGTCTTCTCATACACACTGCAAACAGAGATCGAACCCACAACTCGGGCATGTGCCCTGACTGGAAGTCCAAACCTGCCACCCCTCAGTTACGGGACGACTCTCCAAACAGCTGAGCCATGCTGGCCAGGGCCCCTGTTATTTGCATGGACAGCCTATAGCTTAACCCTCATGTGAGGTGGAAAGGCAGTGGTTGAGGGTATTGGAGCTGGTTCTGACGGCAGTGGTGATAGAGTCCACTGGTCACTCTTGTTAGCTGCTCCCGAACAGGATGCCAAGTAGTGGAGTGGAAAACAGCAGCAGAGGCAAGAAAAAAACAACCAACCAACCAACCAAACAAACAAACAAACAAACACCAAAAACCATCACCTGTTTTGTTATTAACCAACCATTCAGGATCTCATTAAATGCACCCAGTGAGGTAGGCTCAGGGGTCAAAGACCAAAACAAGCGCTAACCTTACACTTAATTGTCACCAAGACTGATGAGGAGAAGCCAGAAGTAGCCCGACGGTTCTCCAGTTTGAGTGAGCATCAGAACCGCATGGAGGCTTGACATATGGCGGGCACTGTGCTCAGAGTTTCTGATTCAGCAGGTGTGAGGCAGACTTCGACGCTGATGCTGCTCGTCTAGGGAGCCACTGAGGTCAGCGAAACGCCAAGGGGTCCCAGGAGAGGGAAGAGCCCTTTCTGGCACACTGAGTCCACGTAGAGGGCTACTGTTGGAGGTCAGGGTGAGGAGCCTGCTACGTAGCAGAGGAGAAAGAAAGGACCAGGTGTATTTATGGGGCTGAGTTTTCACGTCCAGGAAAGGAGTACAGCAGAGAAGCCAGGCACGGTGAACCAGAACCCAAATCAGGCATGGCCTCACTTAGAAGCGATGATCACAGGCTCCAAACTTGAATCTGCGAGTTCAGATCTTGGTTCTGCTACTTATTAACTGCATGACTTAAAAGAGGTTACCTAAACTCTACAGGGGTGTCCAACCTTTGGTGTCTCTGCACCACACTGGAAGAAGAAGAGCTGTCTTGGGCCACACATTAAATACACTGTGACATGTAATCACCAAAAATCTTATAATGTTTTAAGTCAAGTTACGATTTTGTGTTGGGCTGCATTCATAGCTGTCCTGAATCACAGGTTGAACACACCGGTGGGAGCCTCATTTCCACAGTCTGTAAGATGGGGCTGATGCTAATACCTCCTCTCAGGGTTGCTTGTCAGGGAGTGCAGGTAAACAGCTGGCACCGAGTAAGCGCTGTCAGTCAATGCTGAACTCAAGGCTAAGGATTTGCTGACACCCTGCGCTTGGCTGACCCATCCGAGGACCGATGTTGAGCACATCAGGCCAGGGCTGCGACTTTGGTAACGAGCTAGTCACACAGTATTTGTGAAACCCTTCCTGAAGACACACAAAGCAGTCACTTTTCTGTCACTAGGGTTGCCCTTCAGCCCTGCTCTGGTCCTTCCCAACCGCCACGCCCCCCCCCACCCCCCGGGCAACCACAAGGGGTAGCTGAGGCAACTCCCCCAGGCCCAGGCTGAGGAGCTGCAAGCAACCTTCTAGATTTATGTGCCCTGATTTCAGAGTTATCGGTTAACATCCAATACAGCAAATGGCAGCAGCGCAAAGGGGATTTAGTCCATCTGCATTAAGGAAAGGGGATGGATTCCTCCCCCTCCCCTGTGTTCTGAGATAAAATGGTTCATTTCCATGAAAATTGAAACTCAGAGAAGAGGCCTTGCTGCAGTGCCTTTTGGATTGTGCGCTAAATGGGAACAGAGCGATGTGCACAGGATGGAAAATTGTGCCTGCCGCCTACCCTCTTCTGGCGCAGCAGGACCCCAGGGCAGGGGCGCTGGCTCCTGCGCGGTTCCTGTGTGGTTCTGAGCCTCAGTGAAGCTGTCAGCTGTACCGGATATGGGTGCTGCTTTAGTCTAAACCGAGGTTCCCATCACCCCTTAGGAACTGATCAGGCTGTTACTCTCTGTTACTCTCCATCTCCCTTGGGAGCCAGCCTGTTACTTGGGCCACTATCTCTTGCCCCAAGCTCATATAATTCTACTTTATTCCTCTTCTTCTTGCTGGCCCACTACTAAGTCCTTAAATTGTGTTGTGGCCATGTCCTTGCCGGATCTTACGGGTGTGGGGTGTGCAGGCACGGGTTCCAGGGACTAGAATCATCCCTGGTAGTTTTCTCACCCTGAGGCTTGTCCACAGGCAGTTCTAACCTCTCAGTAAGGGTGTGTGGACCCCAGTACCGTCTCTGTAATTCCCATCCCCACTCCCTGCGTTCTGTCTTTGTGGTTTGAATGGAGCTCAGGATAAAGCCAAGCCTAGTCATCTTGGGGAAGCATTGTTCGTGGTTGGAAATCATGAGTACATTTTGAAAAATAGTCAAAGAAAATCCTGCTTAGGGAAGCAAGTTTCCCAGCAAAGAGAGAAAAAGCCAACTGGCAAAGTCCAACAAGAATAATCAGAAATAATTTTTGGATTATTCACCTTGGGTATCACCCACCCCCTCCCCAACCTTCCACATAGCACAGGTAACTGGGAGATGCCCACTTTAAGATGATTGTCTAGGAAGAATCAATTTAGACTTGAAGCCAAATTCCTGAGCAGTTTCCACTGCAATCCAGATTCCCTCACGCTGCCTTCTCCAACTCCCTCTTCATCCAAATGCAGTTCACATTATGTATTTGCTCCCTGGGGGCTATTGGCCCTGGCAGATGTTTGCGGCAAAACCCTGGGACCGGTCCAAGGGTTAGACCTTCTGGGCCCTGCATGGGGGAGGTACAGCTTAAAGGTGTAGGTGGACTTATCTCATCAGCCAAGTATTGCCTGAGTGTCTGCATGAACAAAAGGACAGTGAACTCCCTTCACTTAGCCTTGCAAATCAGTTCCTCAACTTTCCTGGTCCAGGTGGGGGTACTATCTTCCCCTGGGATGGAGTAGAATATATGAGGCAGCAGCCTAGGCCAGAGGCAGGAGGTCTGGTTCTGAACCAGTCATCCCTCCCGTCCTGCCCCTTATCCCCATCCTCTGTCATAGCTTTAATTCAGCCTCTGTCTTCCTCCTTTGCCCCGAGCAGGCAACAGCCTTCCTGCCTTCACTTCCCATAGAACAAACACCTTCTTAAAAAGTAAATCTGAGCACACGAATGATTTGGGATTTACACAGGGGCTTTGCAGAGGCCTGGAAGGGAGATTGCAGGGGAAGTCAGTTGGCGTTAAGCCCCTTTCTTGGGTCCCTTAGGGCCAAGGGGCTTTTCTTGGATGGGCTGGTTCCCGCTGGTCCAGGTCATGCTCTAGGGCAGATGCATCTCCTTAGAGAGTGTTATCACCAGAATTACTGAAAATGCTTAAGCCCTGCGTGTCTCCAACCACCCCGGGGAAGGAGAGTGCTCCTCTCGGAGCCCTTTGGTGCCCACTCCACACGGTGCGGGCCCCCGTGGGTGTTTGTGGAAAGACTCTGAGGCATCTGGGAATGCAGCAGGGTCTGGCAGCTTTGGAGTGGGGGTGAAGATGGATCACGTTTCCCAAGCCCTCCCCCAACTTCTTAGGACCCAGAAGCCAGGCCTCTGAGAGTTGACAGGCTTATTTTTAGTTCTGTTTCTAGCTCACAAGCCCTATTGTTTTTTGGTTTTACCTAATTTGGGCCACGTCCTGGGGGTGTTTCCTAGGCCCCTGGCTTGGGCTGTAGAAGGCCTTTGGGACACAAGCAGTTGGGAAGAGGGAAGTCCCACAAGCTTCCTGTCCAAAGGCATTGGCAGAATGCAGAGCCACCTTGGGGCTGGGACCACTCGCCTGAGCTGAAGGAGGAAGGAGTCTGGGCCGTCCAATGCTGCTGAGTCTTTGGTGATTTGAGATGGGAGGGGTATTGACTTAACATCCTGTTTAAATTTGGCACTAGTTGCATTTTTTAACGGGGGTTGGGACCCACCCTATTCCCTCTCTCAGGCCTTCCTTGAATATACCTCTAATCAGTTTTTTACTTTTGGGTCTAATTTTGCTCTTTACCTAGGAGTGTTGGGCTCGACCACAGGAGGAGAGAGGTGTGATTTCTTGAATGCTGTCTCTGAACAGAGCTGGCCACGGAGAGGCTTCTGGGAAGCCCAGCATAGCTGGGACTGAAGATGGGAAAGAAGAGAGGATGAAAAGACAGAGAAGGACAGTACGGAGGTAAAGAGAGGCAGAGCATCGTGCATGGGAGCACCCTGTGTTCTCGCGTGCGAACGTGCTGCAATGAGAGGTGGTGATGCAGGAGGCCTGAGAGCAAAGGCAAGAGAGAGGGAAAAACACCTAATTACAGCCAGGCACCGCTGCCCTCGAGCCCAGTCCCCAGCCAGCTGGCCGTGTGAGCAGGGACTCTGCCGAGCAAACACCCAGCCCCTCTGTGACTCCCAGGCGGAGGAGTCCACATTCCTGCCCAGCAAAGGCCGCTTTAATCAAGACTCCAGATCCTTCCTGCAGCCGCCTGGGGGGGGACTGTAACACTAAACACATTAGTGTGTGAGATTGAAAGGTAACGTTCTCATGGAAGCCCCCGGAACAATGGGCCTCGGGTCTGGGTTTCATTTGGAGGAACTGTGCGGTGGGAATTTCTCTAATCAAATAAAAGGAAAACGAAAAACTCTATCGTTCGCAAACTTTAATGCTCTTAATTGCATTAATTTGAAAAACATACAAGGTCTTTCTGAGTGTGGTGTTGGGGCCTGATAGGAGAGGAAGCTCAGGGCCTGGCTGGGGAGAGGCTGTGGTCTAATGGCAGTGAGGGGTCCCTGGGAGAGGCGGCCAGTGTGGCTGGGGCTGAAGGGCGGCCTGGCAGAGACCCAAGTGATAGGAGGTTAGGTCACTGTCTCCTGCCCATCCCCACCCTGTTGCCCCCTCCCAGCCCTGGTATTTCCGGGGCCTCCGTGGTGGCTGAAGAGGCCTGAGAGCCCCATTAGGCCACTTGGCTCGGACCTGCTGCTGTCACTCAGTCCTCATCTGCCCAAACCCGAGGGGGAAGGGCAGAGCCGCTGTGTTCTGTCAGCACCCATAGTCCAGGGCCAGCTGCTCTCCTTGCAACACACACCACCTTGGATGCCTCCAGAAGCCCAAATCCCAGCCTGCCCCTTCATGCCCACTTCACTCCACTGGACCTGCAAGAGTTCTCCAGCCCCTTCCTGTCCAGACCTCTGTCTTCACAAAGGATGGAGCAGAAAGAAATACCTGCATGAGGGCACTGAGTCTGTAAAGATGTGATTCCAGCTCCTCGAGGCCAGAAGGCATTACAGGCTTCCCACTGTGGGTCTGCAGCAGGGCCTGGAGCTAGTGAGCCTTGTTTCTTTCTCACCTGGAGCTCAAGGGGCTTTTCACAGTGTCAGGGCTGAGGGACAAGGAACTGGGCCCTGCAGAGGATTGTGGGGCCTGGAGGTTCTGGAGGTTCCTAACCATACTGGGTCCCTGCCCTCCTTGAAAATCCAATGAGAGCTAGAGGTCATCACAAACACACACACACAGGCTTGCACATGATCTCAGAGGTTTCACAAACACCTGTCATCCATGTCCAAAGAGCCAGGTTAAATCCTACTCTTGAGTCTTGGTAAGGTCACTGACTTGCCGGAAGTCCTTCCAGGAAAGTGGGGTTGTGGGCACTGACGTCAGTGCAAGATCGGGGTGAAGATGTCTCCCTGAAGTTGGGGGAAAACCTGAAAGACTGATGTCACCTCCTCTGTGAAGGCCCTTAAAATCCCCGGAAGACCCGATTCCCTTGGGAGGTAGGGTGGGGCTGTGCTATTTGTTCCTGCCCTCCAGAAGACCAAAACTCTGAGAGGTTTGTCGACTTGCCCAAGGTCACACAGCTGCACAAGCAGAACTAATTTTCCAGACAACGGCCTCTACTATCAAGCGCCTTCCCTGAGCCCAACCTGTGTGACTGTGCCGGTCACTTTGTATGTGTGAGCTTGCTGCATTTTACAGAACCCAAGTGTCTTGGCTCCACGTCCACATTCTTTCCCGGCACCACACTGCCTCCCAAAGACAAGGATGGAAAACTAGGAGGCTTCCAGGACTCGTTTAAAATCTTCCTTTGTGAAAAATTTTGTCAGCCATCAGCCAACACCATTTACTCAGAGCTCTGGGCAGGGACTAATGAGGGACACAGTCTTTGCCTGGGTGGAATGCAGCCTCCCAGGGCGGCCAGACCCTCCACCCCCCGGGAGAAACAGGAGGAGACAATTCGAGTCTCCCACGAGTGTCTCTTGTGCTGATTCTGCCACCCACAATGCCTTTCCCGGCCTCAGTTTCCCCATTTCCACCACAGGGAGCTGAGGGCATAAGGTCTCTAAGGACACTCCCAGCACTAGGATCCCAGTATTCCGTGGCTTCTGAGAGCGCCATGGGCTAGCTCTGCCGGGACACAGTGAGCCGCGGTTCCGGCTGGCACAGAGGTACCTTGGTCTGCTGTAATCTCTCAGCTCCATTGCCTGACTAAATTCAGGGCTCAGGAGGAGGGGCTCATCTGGAACAAGAAGAGAGCCCTGGTTAAGATGATTTGCAAAAGCAGGATGTGCTCAGGTTAGCAGGACCTAATGGTGAGCTGGGGGGCAGGCAGATGTGCTCCCTAAACTGGCAGATGTTATTTTTTAAAAACTTCTGAAGGCAGAGTCTTGGGGGGAGGGAATCTCATGGCCTAGCCTCTCCTGTGCATCAACAAATGTTCAGTGACTTACGAACATGACCTGATTTAATCCTCCCCACAGTTCTGTTGCCCCCCATTCCCGGGCCCATCCTAGCTCAGGGCAAAAGCAGCCCTTAACGTGTACGTGCAAGGTTACCTGGCTGGGAAGTGGCAGAGCAGAGATTCAAGCCCAGGCCCAGCTGGTGCCAATGTCTAGTGCTGTCCACTTTACTGCACCACCCTGCACCTCATCTCTATCGGGAAGGAGTCCAAATGACACCACGGGCAGCTGAATTCAAACACCAATGATACTCAGAGAAGGAAACCTCAAATGAGAGGGTTGTAAACTGGATACCGGTGTGCCTCAGTTTAAGCAGCAGACCCAGTATACCCAAATCTAAAAATAGCTCCTTATATTGGAACTCTTTCCCATATGAATTCATTCCCATACAAAAAAGAATCACTGGTTCTTTTCTTGAAGAAGCCAACTCCATTAGTGCATTAAAAATACGACTCAAGTTGCCAAATGTGATTTCATATGCAATCCCCTCTCCCCACCCCCAGCCACAGCATACTTCGCACTGCTGATCCCACAGGAATACTCCGCCTTGCCGAAAGAGAGGTTTGCCTACAGTGAGGGGGGGCTGGTAATCAACATGGCAAACACATGTCCTGGATTTTCGGAGACTGGCTCACTTTTTAATATTAGGTTTCCATTGTCCCACGAGAACACTTGGAACGATCAAGCCTTGGGGACTGATGCTTCGGTCTGTACAATGTGGGCACTGTAGTGAGGACACTATCCTGTCGAACTCATTTTCCAGCCTGGTGGAGCTGAAGGGTAGGCCTGGTCAGAAAGGGGGTGCCATGGAGAATCCTGAGCTGAGCCTGTGAGATGGGGTGGTGGATGCTGGGTAAGAGTGAGTCACCTGAGAGGCAGCCCCCTCTGTTCCTGGGATCTATTAACGAGCTTGCCATGCAAAACAGGCAGCTGCAAAGACCCAAGGCTCCTTCACCAGTACTCCTCTGCATGGGAAGTAGGAGGGCGGGCCCTGGAGGGTGGCCAGGGAAGAGCAGCTCCATGATTAAAGGGTTGGAGAGCAGGACTTTTGAAACGAGACTGGGACGGCTGGTTATTTAAGCATTAAGTTCTGGGTCCTGCCTCTACCCCATCCCATCTCATCTCATCCCATCCCACCCCACGAACCCAGCAACTCTGACCCACAGCCCAGCCCTGGGCCACACACACTGGGCTCCGGCAGGGTAGTAGGAAAGGCAGGATTTCCAAAACCTTAACTGAGGACTTGGGGTGTACTGGCAGGGGAGTAACCAGCCCTATGTTACAGGTAGAGACACGGAGTTAAAGTGCTTTGCTCAAGGTCACGTGGCCAAGTGGGAAAAGGACCAAAGTCTCTTCTGATTCTACCTGGTTACAGCAAAAATGGAAGAGACAAAGGGTAAGGGTAAGGAAATGTGACTAAACCCCTTCAACCACTGGGTTGTTTCCCCAGGGCTGTTTATGTATAAAATGGTAGCTCTCAAAGTAGCAGCAATAATGAGGTTGGTGCTGCATATCACTGATTGAGCAACTACTACATCCTCAAGATTACTATCTGTAGTTCTTACAACAATACCCTAAGGTGGCTATCACACTCCTCATTTACAGATGAGGAAAGTGAGATTCAGAGACATGACCTACTTACTCATGATCACAGAAGTAGTAATGGCAAAAACCAGGATTTCTAACTTGGATTCTTCTGTCTTCAAAGCCCACAGTGCTTCCATCACCCCGTGCCCTGACCTTAGAGTTGCTGAAGCTGCTTTATCTATGGGGTAGATGGGACAGATGGGGAGTCATCCTGGGTGAATCCTCAAAGCATAGGAGAGGTGCCCCAGGAGGCAGCTTGCAGGTTAGCTGTCTTCTAGCGCCCTATACTAGCTCACCTCCATTCTTTGGCTCATGCTGTTTCCTTCCAGCATTGAAAACAATTTTTTTTCACATGTCACATTCTACCCATCCTTTGGGACTGAGGTCAGATGTCTCTTCTCCCATAACTCTTCCCTGATCTTCTAATTATATATGTGCACTCCCTCTCTGAACTCTCTCTGCCATTTGTAGCAGGAAGGCCCTCCCCTATCTGTCTGGCTGAAAGTGGCAGGAGGAGAGACATTAAGTTATGTTTAGGGAAGGATTCCTGGCTGAAATTTCAGAGTGGGGATTATGGAGCTCCGATCTGGGAAGCCTGATGGAGTCACAGAGAGCAGTTCTCCTGGTGAATTAGAAATGGGAGAAATGGGCCAGAGGAGGGAGTTTAAAGGAATAAATATTCAATAACATTAAGTGTGACAGGGGCCAGGAAAGATGAGGATGGTGAAAAGTAAGACAATTATTGGAATAAAGAAAAAAAAAGACTGGAAAAGAATGTCAAAATGCTTGCAGAGCTCACCTCGGGGTGGCACGGTTGTGTACGGTAATCCTTTGTCTGCCCCTCTGCACAACTCTCTACTTGCCAATTTTGCTACAATGAAGCATTTATTTGATAACCAAGAAATAGAATAATTGAAACTTGTCTTGAAAAGAAGTCGTTGGTGACCTTGGCAAGAGCAGACTCAGAAGAGTCACACCGCCAAGCCAGATTGCAGGGCATTAAGAGAGTGGCAGGGGGTGAGGAAGCGGAAGGAGTGTGGGGAACACTCAGAGGGCCTTGGCAGTGATCGGAAGGGCAGAGATGGTACCTGGAGGCAGAGGGCCGAGCAGGGATGGTTGCTCTCTATTTAATAGGGAGGAACTCTAACAAGTAATGAAATTTCCTGGAAAAAAAAATAGTCGAAATCTTATAAAGGACTTTTGTGTCTCTTCTGGACAGGAGAACATTTCTTGAAATTTCTGGGACTTTTCTGTGGCTTGTAAAGGCCATAGAAAAAAAAATTATATGAAACTGAGATTGTTCTGAAAAAAATCCAGGCTTTGTGGCTGCTTAATATTTTGAGGTTTTCCAATCAGAGGAGAAGGAACAGACAAAGGGAAAGATAAAGTGGAAGCCATGTTCACAGTGAGCATGGTCAGAACAGTCAAAAGCTGGAAGCAGCCCAAACGTCCACGACAGAGGAGGAAGAAACAAAATGCCGTCTATACCCACAATGGAGCAGTATTCAGCCTTAAAGAGAAAGGCGGTTCCGAAACAGTTACAACGTGGATGAACCTTGAAGATATCACGCTAAGTAAAATAAGCCAGTTGCAGAAGAACAAATACTGTATGATTCCACTGAGTTGAGACACCTGGAGTAGTCAAACTCGGAGAGACAGGAGGGAGGATGGTGGTTGCCAGCGGCTAGGGGGTGGGGTGGGGGTGGGGGTGGGGAAGAGGCGTGATTGTTTCAAGGGCACAGAGTTTTCATTTTGGAGAATGAATGATGTTCTGGAGTTGGATGGTGGCAAGGGCTGCACACAGTGTGAATGCGCTTCATGTCACTCACCTGTGCACAGGAAAGGGGTTAAAGTGGTAAATTTTATGTTATGCATGTTTTACCACAATTTAAAAAAATAAAAACAAGTAAGTAAAAACCATTCTGAAGGGAGGAGGAGGAAGAGGTGGAAAGAAGAAGGAGGGCAAGAACTCCTGGGAGGCAGAACTGGGTTGGGGGTGCTGGGTATTCCAATGAGAATGATTTGGGGCAAGTGAAAGGAACACTTTCCATCCAGAGCACAGGGCAAGAGGGAAGGGTAGACAGAGCAACAGAAGTGTGGTGGGGAAGGGTATGGGGTCAGATCACGAGTGTAGGAGAGTCTCCCCCCTGCCCGTCTGCTATGGCTAAGATTTAGAGAGCATGTTGGAATTATTAATTAATTGATTTGTTCCACAAGGTAGGACTTCAGAACCCACAGAACTATCAGCATTTACACAGCACCTTCATGTGGAGGAGAGAAAAATCACCCCCGCCCGCTTCCTGGGAAGACACAGCCTCCAGGGTAGAGGGTGCAGGTAAGTGGTCAGCATCTCTGCGGGGGTAGGAATCTCTACCCCTGCTTGGCCCCTTGGCCGAGTGCCTCTATATTGAAAGAACCTGCCCAAATGTACCCATTGGCCTTGTGTACCAGGTACTGTGCCAGACCCTGTGGAGTTGGGGGAAGAGAAGACCCTGAAGTTGGGGAAGAGAAAAGAGGCAATCACAGGATGGCGTGACCCCAGCCCCAGGCGCCTTACTTCTGCAGGGCTCTATGGCCAGGATGCAGTGATAAAAAAGATGGCAGGAGTGGTTAGGGTGGACATTGGCAGACCCAATGCAGGTCAAGGGGGCAGGGGTATAGGGTGGAGCACACTGAAGTGGCTGACCTAGGCTCCGAGCCAGGAAGGGAGCCTGGCTTAGTAGGGGAGGAAAGAACCTGAGGGCAGCAGATACGTGTGAGGTGCTTATTCTGCTTATCACCCAGATGAGTGGCTGTCAATACCAGGTGTCCTCAGGCAGTGACGCCTCTCTGTACCAACCCTAGTGCACAGATATTTGGTCGGCAGCACTGACTATTTCTGGACCACCCCCAGGGCAGGATGCTGATGACCAATTTTAACGAGAGGGTGTTTGACTTACCCAGTGATCTGGTATGTGCTGCCTTTTCTGCCGTGAGCAAAAGATAATGATCTTTGGCCTATTTGTGGCCTGAAATAACGGATTTTGGGATTGGGAAGACCAGGGTTCAAACCCCAGCTCTTGGCTCGACAATTTACAAGCTATATAACTCTGGATAAGTGTCAAGTTTCTTTATTTGAAAAATAAATTCAATTATACCATCCCCCCAGGAGTTTATAAAGATTGAATGTGCTTTATATATATAAAGAACCTAGCACAATACCTATAAAAACTAATGAATGTTTAGTAGATGTCACTTCCCACACACGTGCGCACACACACTTGTTTGGAATGCCTATATCAGTAAGGTCTGCCACCTGGCCCAGGTCAATAGGGCTGTTAAAGGTGGTTGGGCTGGTCCAAGCTTCTACTTATGGGCATACAGAGGCCCATTCTGTTTGTTTGGTCTGAGGTCTTTCCTCACCACCCCCAGTTCCTCTCTCATATCCAGTGAGTTAGAGACAGGGTTGCCTCTGCAAACCATGGCAGGGCCTTAGAACGTCAGCACTATATTTGCACGCGTACAAACACCATATGTTTTTGAAGCAGTTCGATGTAGTATGCTGGACGGTGCATTGTAGTGAGGTGGAGTGTGCTGTGGGAAGGTGGGGTGCAGTATGATGAGGTGGGGGATGGTGGGGAGGGGAGGTGCAGTGTGATGAGGTGGGGGACACTGGTAAACTGAAGCCCCCTGTGGCAAGGAGACATGCTCTGATAAGTAAATGTGTTGCCCTCCACTTTACAGTCTTGTCTTGCTTTCCTGCTTTTGTTTCTCCCTCTGAAATTAGATTTTCACGGACAGGATCCCCTCCCTAATGGACCTAAAAATATTCTTCTCCAACAGACACTACCTTGAGGACAGCCCTATGATGTTTCCTGCCAGCTCCCCTTGCTACAGGACAACAGCCACTTCCTGCAGAGCCCACTTACCACGCACAGCCCTGGGGACCCTACACAGCTGGATGGGTGGTTGGGTGGATGGGTGGATGGGTGGATGGGTGGATGGATGGGACCGTTAATGAGGGGGTGAGCAGCGCACAGGGAGGCACCAGTTCGCACAGGCTTACCAAAGCCCTCCAAAAGCCATGCACTGTGGGAGTCTGGAGAGTCAGACCTGAATAAAAACCTGTCCCCACTCTCAAGGAGCTCAGTGTGGCAGAGGACATAGACATAGGTCTAAGTCACCTGGGCTTAGACTCAGAGACTTCCCAGGGGCATGAACCACACATTCATTTGTTCAGAGCAGAAAACTGTCAAGCAACTCTGCCTAGGTAAGTTCGTAAGGCTTCCCACAGGTGGTAACCTCTGAGGTGGGTTTTGAAGGAGGGAGGAGTAGGAGTAGAGAAGTGGGGATGACGCATTCTTGGTGGTCAGGTGGTCAGGTCTCGGTGGCTCCAGAAGGTTCTGACAGGTGAGGAATGTGTCCTACAGAGGTTCTCCGGGGACCTACAATGCCATTCTGAGGTTCTGAAGCCCATGGGGACCTCCACAGGATGATAAGGTAGTGATGCGTTACTGCTGATTCTGTTCAGAGAGAGGAAGGAGGGCTGGTCAGAGAGTCAGGCTGCACCCATCTCTCCCTGTCAAAATCTATTCATTTCCAGTCAAGGAAGGAGGGGGGCATAGAGGGAGGGGGAGGGGCTGGGTGGGCTGGGCTGGACCAGCCTGGCACAGGAGGGGGACTGGCCATTGGGCTGAAGGATGCTGTTTATTTGACTATGATGTATATTCAAAGGTCTCAGTTACAATGGGCCCCAGGCGCTCTTTAACAAGCTGCAGCTGTCTGGTCGCTCATTAGGTTTCCTGACATCTTCTCTGGGCTGGGCCTGGGGGAGCAGTCCCCAAGCCCGCCCCTGTGGGCCAGGGCCTTGGAAGCTGACTTCTTGCCCCCGGCCCCGGAGCCACCATGATGAATGGTGCTGCCGCCCCATGCAGACAAACGTCTTCCTGGAACAAGCCCTGTTAGTTTAAGACAAACAATCCCAGTATACTCTGGCAAAATCCCCTGGATGGAAGGCCTGGGCCTCACCTGCCGCCACCTGCCCCTCTGCCTCTGGGCACTGGGAAAAGATACGTCAGGGGCCAGGCAGCTCTAGGCACTGTCCTCAGGATGGGGACAAAGTGGGGTCTCCGAGGACAGCAGGGCCTGGATGTCTCTGAGAGAGGAACTAACCCTCCACAGAGAAGTGGAGAAGCAGGCAGGCAGTGCGGGAAAGCAGGGACTGGGGCAGCTCAGCATCTGTCCTCTGCTGCTCTCACCTGAGTCTCTGCCCAGGTTACGTCTTTTCTGGCATCAGATCCCTCAAACATGAAATAGGCCAGTTTGTTAGATCAGTGGTTCTTAACCCTGGCTGCATACTGGGGTCACCCAAGGAGATCTTAAGAAATACTAATGCCCAAACTCCATTCCCACAGTTCTGATCCAGTTTCGTTTCATAAACAGCCACCCCTCCCCCAGCCCCAAAGCCCCCGCATGATCCTAATGTACAGACAGGGTTGAGAGCCATTGGTTTGGGTGGTTCCCAAGGTACCTCTGACTCTGGCTTGTTAGGTCATCCTTGAAAATTCCTTGTTCCTTAGCAGACACCTCCAGGAGGCCATCAATATGCAGAGGTCGGCCCAGAAGTTCCTCCACTAGGGAGGGAGTTCCTCCTGAACAAACCCACCTGGAACTGGGGCAGGAAGGTCCTCAGAACTCATCTGGTCCAAACCAGTTCTAGAGATGGCAAAAGTGAGGCATTCTCTCCTCGATGAAAGGAACTCCAGGCCACAAGCAAGTGCTTTGTAAATGTAAGCATCAACAATGTGGGAAATTATCCTTTTATGGATGGAATAGTTGAAGATGGACAGCAGGGCTGGAGCACTGGAATGATAACCACTCTCTGTCTTCCCAAATTGATTGCCAATCCCTTAAGAGCAGACACCAAGTTTCCTTTTTTTTTTTTTTGGCATCCTCCCCCTGGCTTAGTAATACATGACTGTGTAGAGAGATGGGATGAATGGAGGGGGACATCTTCGTTTCAGGCACCCATCACAAGATTCATTTGTGGGTCACCTAGGCTGTCATGACAATTGTCACAGCTGTGAATAATGAAGGGGCAGGGGCGGAGACACTGAGAACCTGTTACCCTGGGACTCGGGGGGAGGGCCCTGAAGCTGGTTTTGGCAGACTCATTGTGAAAGGCAAGGCCAGATTACGCACCCATTATACTCCACTGTGAATTCACATCTCCAAAGTCCACCAAACAGAAAAGCCATGACTTTCGCGCCCTCTGAGGTCTTTGGCCAAAAAGGCCATTTCTGTCAATGAATGAATGTGGTCCTGCAGGCATCAGGCTGGAAGGAGAGGAGCCAGGTGCTGGGCGAGGACAGGAGAGGATGCTCTGGACTGGGTCTGACACTCACAAACTCTTAGTTCCTCAAAATACCACCCAACACTCAACCAGCCACCCTTTATTGAGCTCCCATTGGGCAGACACAGCTCTGTTGCAGGCACAGAGGTAAAAGCTAGAGAGCCCGCCCTTAAGAACTTACAGGTAAGGAGTCGGAACTGTCAGGAAAAGAGCAAAAGAAACCACAGAGGAGGAAGTGCCTGACAGGGTCTGGAAGTTAGGGTTGGCACAGAGAGGTGACCTTTAAACTCAGAGGGGGTTCTTCAGGGTGGGTCCGGGGAATTGGAACCGTTTTAAGAACTCATCAAGGGTTCTGTTGTGCAGACAGGTCTAGGGATTGCTTGGCTGGTGCACAGTGGGGAGCCGCTCTGCCCCTGCAGAGGGAGGACCGTGGTCCCAAACTGTCTGGAAGCCAGCTTATTTGGGGAAAAGGAGATGCGATCAGGGTAGGAGGGTGGGCTCAAAATGCTTTTTTGTTAGAAGAGTTTAAAATAATTCCCCCAGGAAGCAATAATCCATTTCAGCCCTCCTCACAAGGCGCTGCTTTGCTCAGGTTGCAGGGAGACCTGGTGCTGATTACCAGGTTTCGGTGCATTAAGTAATGCAACAATAAAATTTGGGTCATTGCAGCACAAAGTCCCCTTTATTTTGACAAGTGTAGTTTTTACTCTGAAGTGTTATCATAAATAATTAAATTAAACCAGTAAATGGCATGTAGTGTGCTTTGCTGAAGTAACAAAGTCTCTGTAACCCCAGACACTGAGCCACTCCTTTGGGGATTCTTGGCTCAGGAACATGCAGGAATTTTTTCAGAGCTCAAGAGTATTTGAACTAGTCAAGGGAGAGGGTAGAGTGAAAGGCACATCTCATTCCCTTGCTGCTCCCCTTCGCATTGGTGTGTCCCCATTCCACTGTGCCCTATCCTGTCATTTGATCTGTGGTTATTTGAATTCATAAGAGAGATTGCCCCCGAGCCCTGGGCTGGCCTGGGTCACGGGGTCGGGGCCTAGTGCACCTTCTGGGCAATCTGTTTTTCCATAATGCCTGCCCAGGCACCGGGACTTCGATAAGGCAGTGCTTCAGATCTTAGGGTGGGACTCTGAAGACAATTTGACTCCTCACCACACCCCACCTGCTGCTCCCATCATTTCATAAACAGGGAAACTGAGGCCCAGGGAACTGAGCTGGCTTGCCCTAGTGCTTGTTGGCTGATGGACAGGATGAGCAACATGCAGAGAGTGAGTGAAGAAGACCCAGAGACCCAAAAGGAGAATGTACTGGAGGGACAGGGACTGCAGGGCAGAGAAAGGATGCGTGGAAGGATAGAAGGAAAGGGAAAACAAAGAAAGAAGCAGAGTGAGGTTTCTTGGAGGGTGAGGGGCTTTGAACCAGGCTCTTGGAGGCCACCCAGGAGGTGACCCTGAGGGATAATCAGAGTCCTCTCTGCCCACTGCACCTAGACAGTCCCTAAACTATGCAAAAAAGAAGTGAGATCTTTCCAGTGGAGAGGTAAGAAAGGTACTGGAGAGAATCCCCAGAGGTAGACAAGCTGGTTGGAAGCAGGGAGGAGTGTTCAGACCCTCTGCATGGCTGAGTGGACAGCCTTTCTCCTCCTGTCCCGCCCCCTTCATCCCCCTACTCAGCCTCTCCCATCACCTCGCCTGCTGGACATCCAAGCACTAGCTTCCCTCATCCTCCTCAAGCCCTCAGGTAAGGTGGCAGCTGGTAGCTGTGTTGGGGAGGGGTGCATTCCCATCACCCCCTCTTCTGGCAGCATTCCGGGCCTGTAGAACTCCATGCAGGGACAGCTCCTTTCTTAGAGCCAGAACTCCTAGCGAGAATTCCACAACCCAGGCTCCCTCAGAGTCCCAGGCCATTTCCAGGAACTCCTAGGGCCTGGGGGCTGAGCCAGCTTGGAGTGTCACAGACAGGTTTCCTGGATGGAGGGGCCCACCAGAATGAGGTGCCTGACAGCACACATGGCCTTCCACCTGCCCCTCAGACAGGGTGTTTTTCATAGCACCTGCAGTGGAAGCGAAAGCATGTTGTTCTAACTCCACGGAACACTGAGCTATGTAAACAACAGACATGGAGCTTGGAACAAAAATCACCTACAGGGCAGACGGAGCCGCACCAGAAATCCCAGAGGACACAGCTGAGGATCTGAGAGTTCCAAGGTGGTGGTTAGCAGTACACATTCTCAGATGCTGGGGAGGTGTCTTCTGGCATGGACTTCAGCTTTGCGGCTGTTGGTCTTCCTCGGGAGGTTATAGAGGGTTAGTGGCCCAAGTAGCAGCCCCTTCTCTGTCCCAGCCATCTGATGCATCTGTCACAGGGAGAGTAGGCAGAGGAGGGGAGTGGGCTCAGCTGACCTGGAAACCCCCACGACCCCATGAGGCCTGTGTCAGCTGGGAAGAAGGTAGGCACTGCTGGCTCACTGGTCCTCTCCACCTCCCACAGACCTATGGGTCCCAGGCCCCCTCTTGGGCAGTGGTAACAGGGCAGGGTGGTGAGAAAGAGGGGATTTGCATACCATGTGGGACCCGAAGCTGCTCCTAGAAATCCACTGCCACTGGACTGGGTCCTCAGGGAACTCCTTCTGAGCTGACCTCCCCTTCCTGCTGGCCTCCTCCTCCTCTGAGGCACCATCCACTCCAGGAAGTTCTGTCTGAGGCCCACGGCTGAGCGGAGTACCCTCCTCTGTGCCTCATTGCACCCTGTCCCATTCAAACCTTATCAACTCACGTCGATCTTTTTAAGGCAGTCTGAATCATACCTGTCTCTGTGCCTACTTCCATATATAGTAGGTGCTCAATAAATACTTGTATAGAACAGGACATCGATAGACAAGGCCTGATACATAGAACTGAAGGCTGTTGTGGGAGGCCCTATTCTCTGGCCAGGGCTGCACTTGGCTGGGAGGTACAAGTTGGGGGAGAGGCTTAGGAGTAAGAGCTGTGTGCATTGCTCTCAATTCAGCCACCAGTCTGTTCCCCATCACAGCCGGAGTCTATCTCCTCTTCACCAAGCAGGTCTATAGCTACTGCATTTCCTCCCTGTCAGGCACTGTGGGGATGTATATGTGGCCAGGTTGGGGGGAGGGGACTTTAAACAAACAGCCCATGGTCCCAGTGAATGCCAAGGCTCAGTGTATCCCCGTCCCCAGACAGAGGCCGTTTGCTGGACCGTGTGACAAAGAGCCAGCAGAATTCTTAAACAAAAAAAGATTTGGTGCTCTGCCTCCCTCTCCCCCAGCCAGGCCAGATAGTGCCTGGGCACCCCTCCTGCTCTCCCTCCCCCCTGGGCCTTTCACCCCCTAATCCGCTGAGTGGGGAGCAGTCAAGTGGGCCCCCAGCTCTCGACAGGAAGCTGTCGGCACCACTGGCTCGCAGAGCCGGCTCCCTCCCCGCCGGGAAGGCAGGCTACCTTCCCCCAGCCCTGCTTGCTGAAACCCAACCCCTCTTTCCAGCTGCAGCACGAAAGAGCCCCAGGCCCAGCCTTCCCCGGGGACCCTGCAGCCTGCAGATCTCACGGTCAGGGAATTTTCCCTGCACAGTGTTCCAAGCCGGCAGAGCCTCCAGAACAAAGGCCAGGGAGAGACAGCGACCATCTTCCCTGTTTCATCACCCCCTCCCCTGTCTGGGCAGGGGAGACCCAGTGGACAGAGACCATCCTTCTTGGGGAGGCCCGTGCTTTGTGAGCAATCCCTGGAGGAGCCAGGCCCAAATCAATTTGGAGCAGTCTCCAATTCTTCCAGCTCTCTCGCCTCAGGGAGAAAACATAGGTACCCTGGCCCTGACCTGAGTCAGAGTCAGCCCTGCTCCAAAAGGCCTCCCTGCTCCTCTGAGAAGGGTTCCGCGGCTGGGGAGTGGGGAGACGCGCGTTGCAGAGCTCACAGACCTGTGCCTGGGAAAAGGCTGTTTACAAAAGAAAAATTGGGCTTGTTGTTGTTGTTGATGCTGTTCCTAGGAACAGATTATTCCTCAAACTCAGCTAATAAGCTGTTGTCAGGCAGCTGTCCTGGTAACGGTGTAATAGAGTGCAAAGACCCCAGAGAAAGAGAAACGGTGCAAAGCCCTGTTTCACAGTTACTAGCCCTGTGGCCGGTGCAGCTGAGCCACACCCCAAGATGAATTGTATTCATCTCTGAGACAGTCTCAGTTTCTCACCTGTCATATGGGACTAATACTATTTGCCATGCCAACCTCCACTCATTTGGCAACTATTAAGTCCCTACTATGTGCCAGGCCTTAAGTCAGTCTCTGGAGAATGAAAAGGAACTGGAACACCACCCAAGAGTCATGTCAGAAAATGTGTATGAAGGCACTTGAAAACCAGAAATGTTGAAACAGATAAAGACCAGCTGTAATGATCTCATTAACTTTCTGTGAACGGGGCTGCCGAGGTGATTTTTAAAGTTCTTTAAAATGGTTTTGAGTAAGTGAGTCAGGCCTGTTTCTGTAATCTGTCCTGCACTATTTATTTGCTTAGCAAACCGTTTCTTCATAGATAGTGCAAAGGAAGGACTTCAGACCAGCCTGAGGCAGAATGTATCCCAAATTCAGAGTGAGTGGGGTCTGAATTAATTAGGTCTTTCTGTAGCTTAATGTATAAACCTGGGCTCAGGAAATTTGGCCTTTAAAGCAGGTGCCCTTTCAAATGAGGTGGGTTTCATGTGACTATTTTAACTTCAGCTCCATTACCCTTTATGGGCTACAGGGGTGGCGGGGGAGCGGGTGGGGAGAGGTCTGGTGCAAGTCTGCTTCCGTGAGTGGGGAGCCAAAGGAACTGTAAAACAGCCCTTTCCCAAGCGGGTAACTCACCCCGCAGCCCCGCTGTGGTCTCCTCCAGCTGGGGTGAGGGCAGGTGCCAAGGCTCCCCGTCCCACTTACGGGGCTGGTCTCCTGCTGGGGGGTTTTCTTCCAGCTCTTACTAGCACCTCATTGTCTTTGGACTCTTCCCCAACCCCCCGGCTTTATTGAGGTATAATTGACAAATGGTATTGCATATATTTTAAGTGTATATACAATCTGAAGATTTAATATACATATACATGTGAAATGATCACCACAAATAAGCTAGTCATCACTTTATGTAGTTACCTTTTTGGAGGGAGGGTAAGAATACGTGAGATATATTCTCTTAGTACATTTCAAGTATACAATACAGTGTTATTAACTCCAGTCACCATGTTGGACATTAGGTCCTCAGAACTTTTCATCTCATCACTGAAAGTTTGTGCCCTTTGACCCTCTCCCAATTCAGCTTCACCTCTCAGCCCCTGGGTGTTTCTGAGTTCAACTTTCATTTAGATTCCACCTGTAAGTGATATCATATAGCATTTGTCTTTCTCTGTCTGATGTATTTCTCTTAGCATAGGGCCCTCAGACTTCATTCACGTTGTTACAAATGACAGGATTCCTTTTTTATGGCTGAATAGTATTCCACCGCGTGTTTATATACATATAAGTAGGTGTGTGTGTGTGTGTGTGTGTATCACACCTTCCTTAGCCACTCATCTGTGGACAGCCACTTACGTTGTTTCCGTATCTCGACTACCGTGAATAGCACCGCCCAGACAGAGGGGTGGGGCATCTCTTCAGCACAGTCATCTCGTGTCCTTTGGATTTTCGGGAAGTGTAACCAGAAGTGGGACTGTCAGATCAAGTGGTAGTTCTATTTTTAATTTTTTGAGAAACATTCATACTATTTTCTGTAATGACTATATTAATATACATTCTTACCAACAGTATAGCTAGAAGAGTTCCTTTTCACCACCTCCTCACCAACACCCGTTATCTCTTATATTTTTAATAAGTAGCCATCCTAACAGGTGTGGGATGATAGCTCATTGCAGTTTTGATTTTCATTTCCTGATAATTAGCGATGTTGAGCACCTTTTCATGTACCTGCTGATCATTTGTATGTCAGGTCCTTTGTCCATTTTTAAAGTCAGGTTATTTGGGTTTTTGAGCTTGAATTGTATGAGTTTCTTACATATTTTCGATATTAACTCTTTCTGGATATACGTTTGCAAACATTTTCTCTTATTCTGTAAATTGCCTTATCATTTTGTTCATTTTTTTTCTGTTGGCTGAGCAGAAACTTTTTAGTTTGATGTGGCCTCATTTGTTTATTTTTGCTTTTGCTGTCAGATCCAAAAAATAATCACCAAGACCCATGTCGAGGAGCTTTTCCTCTCTATTTGCTTCTGGGGTTTTTAGTATTCGCTCCTACTTTAAGTCGTTAATACATTTCAAGTTGACTTTTGTCGATGGTGTAAGATATGGGTCCAGTTTCATTCTTTTGCATACGTCTCTCCAGTTGGACGACTTGCTCTGGCGTGTGGGCTCCTAGCTCTCCAGCCATCAGAGGGCCTCTATCTTGGGCACCTTGTCACTGGACACTTAGTCTCTTGGCGAACCCCTCAGCCCCCACCCACGGGCCTTTCCCACCTCCTCCTGTTGTATGTCCAGCAGGATCCAGGTCCACTTTGCTGTAGCGAGTCCGGTGCCGTCACCACTGGCCACAGGTGGCTGGTGAGCACTTGTGGCCAGTCTGAACTGAGATGTGCTTTAAGTGTAAAACACACCAGATTTGAAAGACTCAGTATGAAAAAAGTAATGTAAAATACCTCATTAATAATTTTTATAGTAATTGCATGTTGAATTGATAATATTAGGGGTATATAGGGTTAAATGAAAATACATTTTAAAAGTTGATTTCACCTGTTTCTTTTAAATTTTTCAATGTGGCCACTAGAAACTTTGAGATGACACCCATGCCTTCCACTTACTGCTCCCATCGCGTTTCTGTGGGACGGCACCGCCCTAGAGCTTCATGCAGCAACACAGCGTCTGGGCTGGGTGGTGGGCAGATTTCAGTGACCTTTATAAATCTCTGCTTCCTTTTGTCTCCAGTAGGATTAAAAGTATCTGCTTCAGATGACTATTGGGAGAACTTAGATGAGCTAACAGTTATGAAAGCACCTAGCATATCCATGTTAATACGTGTTGGGTTCTTTTCCAAATCACAGTTGAAACACCTCTTAGAGCAGTGGTTCTCAGTTTGGGGTGCACCTGGGTTGACCTGGGCAGCTTTTTAAAAATATGCCCAGGCCTGGCCCCAATCTGGGTTAACTGGTCTGAGTGGGGCCTGGGCATGAGCAGAATTTCATAGCTCCCCGCTGATTCTAATGCCTGACCAGGGCTGAGGACCCTGCTCTCGAAGAACTGTTCGCTCCTTCACTCCTCCATGCTCTGACCCCCTGGCTTGACATGGTGTCCTTTTAGCATTCTACATGTGCTTTGAGCTACTCTAATTATAATCAACATTTCGGAAAGCCTACCAAATGTCTGGCACTTTACATATATTGCCTTTAATCCTTATCACAACTCTGCAAGGTGAATCAGATTAACACCGTTCTGCAGATGAGGAAGCTGGGGCTCAGAAAGGTTAAAGCGACTCATTTGTTCAATAAGTGGAGGGGACTCGGGGAAGCACTTAGCCCAGCCAAGGCTGGCTCCAGAGTGCAAGCCATGGACCACCAGCCCACACTGCCTTCGTGTTCAATTCTTCAGTAATGAGAATACAAGCTTCCAGAGTCAGGGACGGCTTCTTCCTGTTTGCAACAGGACTCAAGACTATGCATCAAGTGGCCCCGCCTTGATGTATACCTTTTAAAAATAGGTGGTTTGTGAAAGACTTGACTAAATGTGATTCAAGTTTTCTATTTTTATAAGACTTCAAATACAAAACATTCTTTTTTTAAAAATATTTTATTTCTTTATTTTAGAGAGGGGAAGGGAGGGAGAAAGCGAGGGAGAGAAACACCAATTTCTCTTTCAGAGGAACCCCAGTTCGAAGGTTCCCTGAGGACTTGGCCTGCAACCCAGGCATGTGCCCTGACTGGGAATCAAACAGGCAACCCTTTGGTTTGCAGGCTGGCACTCAACCCACTGAGTCACACCAGCCAGGGCCAAATACAAACATTTTTAAGGCAGGGGGTGAAATTTACTTCGGTCTTCACTATGGACTGCAGGTGTGCAGGCATCCTAAAGGACCGGTAAACTGCAAGTGACAGGGAAAGATGATTATGGCGTTATAAGTGGTGGGAAAATCTGGATCCACAGTCTGGAAATGATATAATTAAATTATTTTAAAACACTTTTTAAAGTAAGAAATAGGCGGAAGAACTGGGAAGGAATGACACGAGAGTGTTACCAGCCATTGTGGTATGGTGGTGAAATCACAAATAATTCTTTTTCTTCTATTTGCCAAATCTTCTGTAATATGTCTATATGATCTTTAGACAAAATTAAAAAAAGATCCTTTGGGGTGATCCATCCCAACAAAAGCCATAAGATTTGACCCACACTTCCTCATCCTCTGCCTCAGTCCAGGCCAGCTCAACAGAAAGGGGAAGCTCAGCAGGGTATCTGGGAGAGCCAGCCAGTCCCTGCCCTGGGGTGGGGACTCAGGCGGTTTCCCCACAGCTGATCTGGGAGTGAAAGACTGAAGGGCCGCATCTTCCTCTCCAGGAGCAGGGGCCTTAGGCCTCGAAGTTAGGACCCTGTTGTTCTGTAGGGAGCAGGATGGGAAGTGGGGAACCCTCTTTCTGGGCATCCCAGTGCTTTTCACAGGTTTGGAGCCAAGTGCTGGAGCAGGCGCCCTTGACATTTGTTCCAGCCAGGCGTCGCGGCCCCGTGGTGGTAGTCTGGTGGGTGTCCAGAAGGGCAGTTACAGAGAGGAAATGACTTTCCATGTCCCCTCAGGCTCTCTCCTCTCCCTGGCTTGGCAGGAGCGGGCCCTGCCCACGGTG
This sequence comes from Sturnira hondurensis, assembly GCF_014824575.4. Taxonomy (NCBI): domain Eukaryota; kingdom Metazoa; phylum Chordata; class Mammalia; order Chiroptera; family Phyllostomidae; genus Sturnira; species Sturnira hondurensis. The sequence goes on along the minus strand of NW_028091847.1, from coordinate 1,688,192 downwards.
CCACTGTGGGCCAGCCCACTAACAAGCAATGTGTAGAGTAGTTCTGAGCTTTGGACCCAATCAGATCCTTGGTCAAATTTTGTCCAGTTTTGCCACTAAATGAACAACCTCAGGAAAATAACATGCCATCAGAACCTCATCTGAAAGATGGCATAATAACCCCTGTTTGGCAGGGCTGCGATTAGGGTCAAATAAATGAGAGAAGATTGACAGAAAGCACATAGCACAGGCTGAACAAACAACAGCTGTTATTGGTGCTTCTGTCTCCCTGGCTGCTCCTGAACCAGGCTCTTGGGGCAGGGCAAGGACCCTGGATCCCAGTGAGGGATCAGCCCCTTTTAGTGCTGTGCTCTTCCGACCTTGCCCCTGAGGCTGGCTCTGGGAAAGTCACATGACTCCAGGCTGACCACCTTCTCATCCCTACTTCTCCCTTTCTTTGTGTCTGCTTGGCTCTGGAAGAGTGAGATAATCCTTAGAGAAAGAACCTCACTCCTCCTTGTGGAGGGTGGGGTATAATCACTGACCTCTTGCTGGAGGTTGGTGGTGATGGTGAGAGGGCTGACCTCACTCTGCACCTCCTACTTGGACGTGCTCCACTTCAGGATCCTTCAGGAGACAGGGGCTCCAGTCCAGACTGAGCTGGTGGTGTCCCCCCAAAATCATGCAGAGGCTTCGAAGCATTTCTGAGGGACAGAGCTGTTTCACAGCACTTGCAGCACTGTAATAATATGTATTGTCATTATTATTTAACGCTCTGCAGTTTGCAAAGCGCCTTTTCGTGCCTTACCATATTTACCACTCTCAGCAAGTGCCCTTGTAGAACGATCTTGTTATTATTTCTGTTTTCTATAAATGAGGCCATGGAGGCTTGAAGGAGTAAATGATGACCACAGGAAAGTGACAAATTGGTGTCAACTGACTGCGGACCCCAGATAGTAAACACGGGCTCAGGGGCAAGGCTCTCGGGGCTTCTCTCTCCCTTTGCTTTGAGCCCCTGCTCACACCTGAGGGAGTTCCTTTCTCTTCCCCTTTCAGGAGAGGAAGTGGGGATGTGATGAAAATAAAAGTGGGGGAAACAGATTGAGAGGGGAGGTCATTTTCCCCAGGTGGTAGATGTGAAATGACCAAGATGAGAAGGCAGATGCCTCAGGGCCATGGGTGGTGCTTCAAGTGTAGGAGAGCTACCTGGCTCCACATCTGGGGTCTTTTTTTAATTTTTAAAATATTTTATTTATTTATTTTTAGAGAGAAGGGAAGGGAAGGAGAAATAGAAGGAGAGAAACATCAATGTGCAGTTGCCCCTCACACACCCCCTACTGGGGGCCTGACCTGGCTTGCAACCCAGGCATGTGCTCTGACTGGGACTCGAACTGGCGACCCTTTGGTTCACAGACTGGTGCTCAATCCACTGAGACACACCAGCCAGGGCCATACCTGGGGTCTCTTAGGTGGCTCCCACCAGGATATGACCCAGTCCTTCCCGCACACAGCCACAACCTCGGGGAAGAGAACTAAATTCTCCTTTCCAGTGCCCTAGCAATGAGGGGAGCAGAGATCTCTGGAAAGGCTTCCACTGAGCCAGACCCCATGCAGTGCTCAGAGGGGGGGGGAAGAAGTCCTTCTCCCACTTGTCCTGTATCTGGATCAAGTGTCCACGTCACCTACCTGCTAGAATGGGAGAGATTGGTACAGGCTTGCTAAGACCAGGAAAGAGCTGCTGGTAGCCTGCCAATCTCCATTTCCCGTCTGTCTACAGAGAAAGTGTGGTGGCCTGGGTTCTCACCACCTGTGAGACTCCAACCCAGTGGCAAAAACTTGTTTCAAGAACCCTTGACTTACAAGTTGCTGTGGGTGCTGTGGGGGAGGTGGGAAGAAGGGAAGTCCTGGACAAAGTGTCCTGAAGCCAAGTGTCAGTTTAGTTTGGCCATTGCCTGTCCCTCTGTCTCTGTGGCCAGCTGTGTGGTGCTACTATTTTCAGCACAAGCGGCAGGGGCACAAATGTCCCTGTGCACCATCAGCCAGCTTCCCAAAGTGAAACCCTAGCCTGGAGGTCCCAGGGCCCTCCCCAGCGGGCAGGCAGGCAGGGCCTCAAACTAGTTCCTGGAAACTTTATGGCTCCTCTCTCTGCTCTGCTCAGGGCCTCCCTCAGGGACAGCTCAGATAATAAAATGAGGCATTATAATAACAGTGACCATTTATTGATCACCCACCAGAAATCAGGCACTGTGCGAGGCATTCCATTTAATTACCTCGTTAGTTTCCAGCGTGTCCTGCTTCTTCCAGATCCTGCTTTAGAGAGAGGAGTACTGTGTAGAGGACATGTATGTGGTTTCTGGGTCTTTCAATTTGTTGTGGATAGATTGTCCCCGAAAATGTTGTTTTCATGGGCGAAAATAAGACTTTATTTCCACTGTTTCACTTTGCAGGAAAACTTCCAGAAACCGCAGTCCGAGCCAGGCCCATAGCTGCTGGTGTCCACAGCGGGCACAACCTCTGCAGACATGTCTCCTGTGATTCACAGCATTCTCCTGCTCCAGCTGTTCTCCCCATCAAAGAGGTCATGTTTTGGACGTCTTTCCCTCCCCTGCTCAACAACTAAGGTCTTTCCTGCCAGAACTGGAGGGAGAGTCGGTGGGCTGTGGGAGAGCCTGGGCAGGCCCCTCTCCTGGCCGTTGGGCCCTGGGATGCTGCCCCGGCAGGAGCTGCCCACAGAGAAGAGGGTTTGTGGGAGCGCTCTTGGTGCAGGGCAGAAAAGGGCAACATTCCTGGGGCTGGTGGCAGGAACTGGCTGGCCAGAGGCCTTTTTCACGGCCCAACGCAGTGCGGCTCTTGTGTTTATGAGCTTTGTGAGATTTAGATTGTTCTGTACGAGCTACAGGTTTTTTTGGGGTCACATCAAAGGTTAGAAAGCTGTGGAAAGAGTTCTTTCCCCATGAATCACACTTCCCAAAAATCCAGTTCTCCGAGTGGAGCCGGCTTGCTTCACAGAGCTGGCAGAAGAAGAGGGAACAGCGGGGCTTCCTGGGGAGTTTTCCTGGAGGAACCTCTGGGAGGCTGGTCAAAGGGATTCTCACAGGAGAAGAGCCAGAGGAGGAGAAAGACCCCTGGGACTGGGTTGATGGACTAGGGTTTGGGGACTGGGGTGAGATGGCCACAGGACTTCAGATGCTGCTGGCTTGGAAGGACTGGGCCCCTGTCTGCCTCCAGGGAGTGTCCCAGCTAGAGTAGCATGGCCAGCACAGCCACACATGGCAACCCTGTCTTTCTTCGCTCCCTCCTGGGTGGATTGGGTACCTCTTTAACAGGCTTCCATGAACCCTCTACAAGGTCATAGATTATAATTATTCATTATCATTTTCTGCACCCTAATCCTGGCTCCTTCACGGTTACACCTTTGAGGATAGGCGCCAGCCATATTTTCTTTGCTTTTACTTTCTAGCCAGGTACATAGTATATGCTCAGGAAACGCTTGTAGAATGAATGAATAAGCACTGTTGAAAGAGTTCTAGCTTTGGGGGGCTGCTATGTCTAGTTTAAGTATTAGGAGCTAAGAAGGGCTTGATTTCTTTGAAGAAAAAGAACTATCCCAATATACCAACTCTTCTAAGACTCTGATTGACCCTGATTCACTTTAGGGAGCCCCTAATGAATTTTTGCTCACTTAGTCTCTCCTTCACGTCTCAAACACTTACCTGCCTTGAGCAGGCCACCGTCCTGATAGGGGGTGAGAGACACACAGGCTGGTCAGGACAGGGAGGGATCAAAATGGTCAGAAAGGCACAAGTGAAGCATGTGCAGGGGCCACAGCCTGCTAGGGAGGGCGTGGCTCACTCATTGGCAGAAGGGGGCTTAGAGGGAGGGGCTGGAGAGCAGACATGGAGGGAAACCACGCTCGTGCCCTTTTGTAGGCTTTGGCTCTCTTGAGAGCAGAGAGGTCAAGTGTCGACTCCAAGGTCACGTGGCCAATAAGTAGGTCTCAACCCCCATTCTACAGTTCTATAACCCGTGACATACCACTGCTTTCTACGCTCAAACCCAGGCTTTGATAACCTTTTCCTCCAGAAGCCCCCGTAGTCTCACGGAGCATTTGATGGAAAGGGAGGCCTCTGTAATGGCTATGGAGTTTATTCCTGAGGCATCAGGTGACCTGCCTGGGCCTGCTTTTATCTGTGGTTGCCTTGTTAACAATCCAGCTTGTTCCAGCTCCTCACTTATCTCGCCCAACAGTTTGATGCTCTGCTGACCTAATTGGCAGCGATCATACTCCCCGAGGCCCTGCATGGACCTCTCCCTCACGATGGGCTATAGCACCTTTGTGTCCTTGGGCACATGGACTCCAGGTTGTCATGGGGCACTCGGGGCTTCAGTTCTTCCAGGTGTGGGCACACCTCCCTCCACCAAGCCTCCTGCACTGCCCAAGCCCAGAGTGTCTGCCCCCTGCTGCTGCATGTCCCCAGCCGGTCTCCTCTGCCAGGACTTCCTCTCTGTCCTCAGCTCACCATCTGGAACACTGCCTATCCCTGCCCACTGGGCTGCAACAGCAGAGAGGGCGTGGGCCCCATAGTCAGAGAGATCTGGTCAACTCCTGCATCTGCCAGTTTTCAAAAGTTCCTTAACTTCCCTGAGCCTTATTTTTCTATCTGTAAAATGGGAATAATAATACCTACCTCACAGAAACATGTGCATACTATGTGAAATGCTCTGCTCTGTACCTAGTACATGACTTAGGGAGTGGAAGCTAATGCTTATAAAAGCTTTTCCAAAGCTCTTCCCTATCTGGACTTTGGCTCTCTTGAGCATGGAGAAGTGTCTTTTCCACAGTCACATGGCTGGTAAGTATCCCGAACCCAATTCTTTCACTCCATGTGCCGTACATAGCACCATGTCACTTTCTGTCTTGAGCCCAAGGCTTTGGGAACCTGTTTACCCAACCACTCTTGTTTGACCCAGAGGTGCTCGGGGAAATCTTGATTTATCCCATTTTACAGTGAGGAGATTTGGGCTCTGTGAGGATAAGTGAGTCGCCCAAGGTTGTGCTGCTTGTCGGGAGGGAGCTGGGTGAAACCTTGTTTTGATTCTGCATTCTAGGGCCTCAAAAGTAACTCTTTATCTCCTCTTTTCCTCCACTGTCAGGGCATCCCATCCCTCTCCCAAGACCTCTCTTCTCATGCTCAGGATGCCAGTGTGTCTGGGCATAATTCTGGCTCTTTCCACGCTCCCGAGCAGACCCTTCAGGTGGGGAAGAATGAGAAGGGCCCTCCAGGTAAGTCTTGGGGTATTGGGGCTTCTGGGAGCTGACGAGCACAGTGCCTGGAGCCCTGGGAAGGAGGGTGCTGCTGGTGGAGACCTCCCTCCTCATGCCCCTGAGTCAGTCCAGACTCTGCTCTTCCCGCCACCCAGCCCTGGCCAGAGCAGCCCTGTGGCCAGTTGGCGGCTGCTGCCCAGGCCCCAGCCCCAGGCTGCCAAGGTTGGCAGCCTCACGGCCACGCCACACAACTCCGCGCCTCTCCTCCTCAGTTTATTCCTTCCAGATACACAGTCGCTGCTTTTTATTTGGATCACTTTTCTGTGTTATGCTATTTCAGTTGTTTTTCCAATCCCTCCCTCCACCCCCCTGCCTTTCCCCTTGGCAGGATTCCTAAGAAGACAAGTTTTTGAAGAGAGCTGTAAGCACATCTGCTCTCTGGCTGCAGCATTCCAGGAGGGCCCTGTCAGGGGCTCAGGGCCCAGGCAGCCAGGGGCACGCTGGGCGGGAGAGGCCGGCAGGCAGGGTGCAGGCCCCCTGGCAGTTGAGACCCATAGTGGGCACGCTCACTGCAGCATGCTGGGCTGAGCCTTGGGGCTCCAGGATGCTGCCAAAGTCCTGGAGCCACAGCTCGCCAGCTCCCAGGTCCTGCTGGCTGTGGCTGCTGGCTCTCTCAGCTCAGGTCTGTGTGTGCCAGGCTTGGGGCGAGAAAAACAAGGAGCCTTCGAAAATACTCTGGCCTTCGGTCTCCTCTTCTGTCAGTGGTTCCAAGGGGTGGTGGGGGTGTGGGTCCTGTGTGTGGTCGGTGTGGGAGTCAGTGTGGCAGCACACTCATGTATGCTCCAGAGTGTGGTGTGTGCATCCGTGCTCAGAAGCCACAGGACCTGGGTTCGATTCTTGACTTCATCCCCGATGGCAGTATGTACTTGGGCTAGTTACTGGGCAGTGGGGGTGGCAACATGTCTCCCTCACAACATTGTTGACAGGTTGAACCGAGTTAATACACACAAATACTTCCTGGCACATAGTAAGTGCTCAATAAATGTTTTGGCTTTATTGTTATATATACACGGGGGTATATGTGAAATGTAGTAAATTTGGGTGGAATGGTGCTTCTTGGACTTTGGAGTACGAGAGTTGCCTGGGAAACTTGTTAAAGGTGCTAGGTCCCGGGTCTTACCTACAGATGCTAATTCAGCAGGTCTTGAGGGGGCCCAGACATTTATGTCCATATGGAGGCCCTGGTGTTGCCGATGCTGGTCCAGGGGCTGATCTGGAGTCATTTGAGGTGTCTGGGTGAATAGATCTTTGAAATCCCAGACTTGGGTGCATCAATCACAACTGCCTTGCAAATGTAGCCAGAGCCTAGATGAAGGGGTGGAGTGCAATGAGGCGAAGAGGTAGGCAAAGCCACCCCAGGCCAAGCCTTGAGGCTCTAAAAAAGGAATTTAAATTATGGGGGTTTTAAGCAAGGGATGGATGCTGTCCTGCTGGAGTGCTCTGGGTTGGACCAACTTGGCGTCCAACCCCAAGACAGAGCAGATGTCAAGGAGGGAGGAAAAGGGCAGTTAGCTCAGGACCAGAGTGGCAGAAGGGTCTATGTGCTGAAAGCAGGAGAAGCAGGATCAGGAGGAAGAGAAAATGCCCCAGGTTGAGCAGCTGTGTGCCAAACCCCTCCTCCCTCGGCCTGGGCATCTGATCTGCTGGCGGAGCCTCCAAGCAGGGCCTGGGCTCTGTGAGCTGGTCTGTGGACCAGTGAGCCAGGCTGTGGCCAGACTCCGGGGCGTGGCTGAGGGTAGGAATCCGGCTCTGTCAACTCATCCCCTCAAAAGCTTGTAGTTTCTTGATTTATTTTTTCCAGCCATTTCTCTTTGTAAGGATCTTTTAGAAATATTCTTTGTTTTGACTGGGCTACGGGAAGAGGAAAGTGGGCTGCTCTCAGGCTGGGGAAAGGGCTGTCTGCCTGCTTCAGGGAAGAGGCTGGGAACCAGCAGTGGGGCCCGTGATGTGGTGGCCACCCCTCCAGAAAGAGGCTGGCGAGGCAGCTCTGGGAGCGGGTCCTCCTCACCTGGTATCTCCTCTCAGGGGGTGAATTTGGTGTGTCTGTGAGAGTGTGAAGGTGAGTGAGTGACTCAGTGAATGAGTAAGTGTGTGTATAGATGTGTGTATGCACAGGTGAGCGTTGTATGCATGTGTGTTCATTCAGTTTATTTAACAACGACCACAAAATGTTTATCGAGTGTGTGCTAGGCACCAGACACTGCACTAGATGCCTGGGACACATCAGTGAACAAAATGATGGTCCCTACCCTCGAGAGGCTTACATTCAATAGGGATTTGCATCCTAGTGGGGATGGGTATGTGTGTGTGTGTGGTCCGCTGTGCACCCATATGCGAAGGAGGAAGGTGAGTGCCCAGGCCGACCTGGGTCAGAAACCACCTACTAGTTTTCAGGCATGATTCTGGGCAAAATATTGAACTTTTCTGAGCCTCAGTTTTTATAAAATAGAAAAATAATTTTTTTTCATAACTGTTGTAAGAGTAAATATGAAAAGACCAGGGAAGCTCCAAGTAAAGTACCTGACATGTGATAGCCTCCAACTGACCTTACTCCTTCAAGGCTTCTCCTGTACGGTCAGAGGCGGTGCTTCGGCATGTATGTGCCACCCGCGTGTGCGTCTGGGCAAGGTGCCCCCTGTGTACAAGGTCTGACTGGCTGCTTCCTGAGTAAGAACCTGCCTTCCTCGGGATATACCTGACATTGGAGATATCTCAGGTCTGATGAAAGGTGATGGTTTGCCCGCAAAGTTCTGCTCCAAGCCACAATATTTTCTGTACAGTGGGGAAGAGAAAAGCTGCTAAGTCTGGAATCCCATGGGTTGGCCCCTGTAAGCTGTGGCTTAGGTCTGTCCTGAGTCCGTTCAGTGCGGTGTGACTCTGTTGTTCGCAGTTCTGGTTTCAGTGAGCACGAAGACTCTTGGTCAGCCATCAGCTGATACCCACCTAAAACATGTGCTGCTTTTCTTTTCCCCGTTTCACGACGCCCTGGCCTGCTGCTCCCTTCTGAGCCCGTCCTGTCCCCCAGATCATTTGCAGAAGTGACTCTAGAAGATGGACACAGACCAACCCCCAGAGGCAGCTGTGGGAGCTGGCCTGCATTTCTCAGGACTCTGCTCGGAGCTTCCAAAATCCCTGCTTTCCTCACACAGCAAGAGGGGAAACGGGTCGAGTTCCTTCTTTCCTCCCTCTACACTCTTCCGAGGCGAAAGTCTGTGGTTTTGCCCATGTCCTGTAAGAAGATGACTCAGAGTGTCTACCTTCAGCCTCAGCGTCCCTCCTGTGCTCTAAGTGTCCATCGGACGTCCCATGGAGCAACTGAGACTCAATGTGCCTGAAGTGCTATCCATCTTCTTGACACCAAACCAGCTCCCCCCAGGCATCCAGCAGTTCTGATTAGGGACTCCAGCGTTCTGCCAGTCGCTCCAGCTTGAAATTGCTGAGTCATCCCTCCCATGTCCTTCTGTTTTATTTCCCACAGCTAATCAGTTACCTAATCATTTCAACTGATTCTGGAAGCCAGTCCTTTCCTACCAGCATTCCTGCTGCCAGTACTCCCCTGGTCAGGCTGTCCTAGACTCCTATTTGGCCTCCCTGTCTCCAGCCTCCCCCCTCACCAGCCAGTCTACCTCCCAAAGCAACCCTATGGACTGACTGCTCTCCCTCAGCTGCTACCCTTACTTGCTTTCTCCACCCACAGCACCCTCTCCTCTCCCCAACACACTCTCTGTCTCAACTGAGCTAGCCTTCTTGTGGTTTCCAGTGCACTGCGAGCATCCCTGCTACCCCACTTTTGCTGGAGTTGTTGCCCTCGCCCTCCTGGACTCCTTTCTCCCATTCTAGCCTTTTGCCTAAACTCTAGCCACTGTATATAATACCCTAATGTTGTGAAAATGTGATGGGCAGAAGTGGGGAAAGCGGAGCGGGGGAGCACTTTGCTAGAGGTAGAGAATTGAGTTCGCCTGGGGGCAGACTTTGCTTTGTTTGGGGAAAATCAACACAAATCTAAAACTGTGTAGTCCCTGGCAGCCGGAATGCAGATGTTCGCTGTCCTGGCTCAGCAGTGTGCATAGCTGTGCCTCGGGAGAAAGGCACTGCCTTTTCATTCCTTTTAACCTAAGGCATGTGGAAGGGAATCGTGAAGGGAGAGAGCCTGGACTGGCCCTTGTGGAGGTGACTATTTTCAGCTGAAGTTTGGAGAGCTGCTTGCAAGAGATCTCAACCTTCCTGAGGATGTTCAGGAAGGCCTGCAACTGCTGCTTTGGGACCCAGGTGACATATCTTGCCATAGAGCTAGGGAGAAAGACACTCCGTCCTCCTCTGTAGAAAACACAGTATACCACCAGAATTTTGGGGGCATAGAGGAGGCAGCAGGCGTGGCTGCTGGGGACCCCACAAGGAGCATCTCCAGCAGAGGTCTCCAGGAGCCCCACACGGGGGCTGCTGTGAATAGATGAATTGGGACATCATTTGAGATGACCCATTGGGAGCTCCCAGAAATATCTGAGGGAAATAGTGCATGGAGTGAGGCTCAGTGTCACTGCAACTCGTTCTTTATGTAGCCACAAATCACTTATACCCTAGGCAGGTGAGAAGTAGATGCATGCTACACCGTAATCACAGTTGCCCCTAGGTGCTGGTATCCTAGACAGTCCATCTTCTTCTTTATATTTCCAAGAAACTTCTCAAATTTTTCACTATAAGCATTTGTAATTAGAAAGACAAAACTATGAATAAAAAGATATTTTCTTTTTCCTTCCCCTTCTGGGGCCCAGCGGAAACCTTGGCACTGCCCAAGGCCCCCGTGGTCTCTACCCCTGCTGAACTCCTACAGTCTCTCTTGGGTGCAGATCTGTGTTTATTCCTTGTTTTAGGTGCTTGTGCCAACTCTGTGAGCTTGTTCAGGATAAGGGGCTGCTCTCCTGCTCCGGTCCTCCCTCTCCACTCGCTCTGCCTCCAGAGGCCTTTTCTCAGAACCTGCCTGGCCTGCTCCCACTGCAGGCCTTCATACTCGCTGCTTCATCTGCCAGTGCCCTCTCCTCCCCCACCACCCAGGCAGCTCGTGGGCCCTCTGCTGATCACCTTCAGTTTTGACTCAAATGCCACTTCTCAGGGCGGCTCTCCCTGACCAGGATGTGTACAGCTCCACGGCCTCCCAGGGTTCTTGCCCCTTTCCTCCTTCGTCGCTGCCTCGGACATAGATCTCCATCTGACATGCTATGTATTACACTTCTTCATTATGTATATCCTTATGCTTATATGTAGCTCTATCCAAGGATCTTTGTCTATTTTGTTCTCTGCTTTAACCGCACTGACTAGTGTGTATGCCTTGTGTATAGAGAAGATGTTCAATAAATATTTGCTGAATGAGTATGGGGAGGGACGCCCCAAAACCTGGAATTATCTTCTGGAGGGTGGGCCTCTTGTAGGACAGGCTTCCCCACTAGGTAAGTGTTCTAGGAACCCATCTGTATCAGTGTATCAGCTGGCATTGTTGTGAGAGGTAGTGTTCCACTTCGGTGAAACCGTTTTTGAAGACTCTTTCGACACGTTTGCCCGTTTCATGATGGGTGATTTACGAGCACACCTGCCCACACTGCACTGTGTTCAGCAGTTTTTGACCAAAAACGACATGACCCCCATATTCCATCCTCCCTATTCACCTGATCTCACCCCCAGGACATTTTTTGTTTTCCTGGATAAAAACATCCTCAAAGATAATTTTTTTTCCCACGTGGAAGGGGTGAAACAAAAAAAGGGCAGAAACACTAAACTACATCACAATCAAGAAGTTCAAAAACTGTTCTTAGCAGTGAAAAAAGATGTCTTGACAGGTGAATTGCATCAAATGGAGGTGACTGAAGTTTAAAAATGTAAGAATAAATACACAATTTTTTATACATAAATTCCATTTTGGGGGGCCCCCCTCGTATATTATATAACAACAATAGTTGTCACAAACCAGACACTGTGGTAGGTGCTCAGTAATTCCCTCACTTGGTCTTCACTGTGTTTTGTGATAACTAGCACTATCTCTGTTTAAAGATGCAGGAACCGAAGCTCAGGGAGGTTAGGTAACTGAGCTGAAGCCACCTGCTATTGCAGGGCAGAGAGTGGAATGTCTGCTTCAGGGGCCGGGAGCTCCTTGTGTCCCTAGGCCTCCCCTGCCCTGCGGTTGGGCTAATGAGGCTTCTCTCATTGGGCTCAGCACCCAGCAGGCCTCCTGAAGAAGCAAAGGCTGGGGCTGCTGCTTCCCTTGGGCTGATTCCCGCACCTCAGAGACCACAGAGCTACTGCTCACGGGTCTCATTCCTCAGAAATGGGCTCCTGTTCCAACTCAGGTCCCTTCTGTGACAAAAGACCCACGAGCTCCAATCAGAAAAGCCAACTGGCCCCTCCCCCTTCTCGCTACCTCTACTCTCTAGCCTGTGTCCTCTAAGTTATGGTGTAAATCAGCAGGAGAGATCCTTTTTCCCTTCTCTCTCACCCATTTTCCTAAAGGAAGATTGGTTGCTCCCTAAGAATCTTTTGAAGACCATCAGGGTGGAACACCAGCAAGAACCCAGATTTAGGTTCACGTTCTAGGTCTGCTGCTCGTTCGCTATGTCACGAGCTAACAGAATGGCTCTTTCCCTGTAGTTGCCCTATAGTATTGTAATGTTGGCAAATGTAGAACCTGCCTGATGAGACAGATGCATTAGACAACGTGGTTACCATTCTTAGCCCCTTGCCTGAAACATGAGACTTAATAAATACTGGCTGCTGTAGTTACTGGTCATGACTGGCTCAGGAACTGGGTGGCAGGGTCTGCCATCGGCTGGAAGGATAGGGTGTGGGCTGTAGACTGTCGCTGACCACCACTCCAGTCACTCACTGAACTCTTTCCTAGAGTTTCAGTTCTCAGGTTGTATTCTTTGTTAAAGATTACAGTCATGACTTTTAAAAGACCTTGATTAGGACACTTTTCAGTGTAGCTAACCTCCTTAGTCCGTACACTGTGCTTCTGCTGGGAGGTAATCGTCGCCATCTCTGCTGGGTTGCACGATTTGAGGAATAATTTGCAGAAGCACCAATTGCCACCATGACCAGGGCATGAAGCATAATTATATCTAGTGGAAACTGTGATTGAGCCTGGGATTGAAGCCTGATTTGCAGGGGCTATAAATGAGCTGCCACCTCCAGAGCATTACGTGCCTGCTAGATGGTGGGGCTGTAATCAACCTCAGCCTGTTTCTAAACACTCATTCTCCAAGTTCCAATGGGTCCGAAGTCCTGACTCTGGTGCGTGTCAAGATCCCTGCAGAGTCTGGCTGCACTGAGACCTCCCTATTGTCCAAGACATGATTCATAGTTTTCTAGGGAATTTCCTTTACTGTTTCTGCTTTCTAGTTGTAATATAACAAAGATGATTTGGAGCAATCCATCTGCCACCAGTCCCCCAATAGCAAGGCCCTGCTCTCCCCACTCAGTGTTTGGCCCAGGAAGATCTAGTTTTGTTTGTGGCTGAAAGGAAAGAGAATGGGAGACCCAGGCCTTCCTTCTCCCTCATGTGAATGACCCTGCACAACAGGAGAATTCATCTCTTGCCCTCACCATGGCCAAGGTCTGCTCTACACATGGGCGAGAGGCCACACTTTGAGTGCTTCTGAGAAGCTGATGATGGCATCTGTGATGGGGGAGGTCTTTCATCCTGAGGCAAGGGTACGTGTTCTGTCAGCCCTTTGTACCACCCCAAAACACGCTGGGAATCATATTTGCAGGTCCACAGATGTTATTTGATTGTCCCGTGGCAAGAAAGACTTAATTTGAGGCTCAGTAGAAAGAGCAGAGTAAAGGCTGAGATAAGATGGCCGATAGGGGCAAAACGTGCTGAGTTGGAGCAAAAGTACACATTCTACATGCAGCAAGCACTTTGTAAACACTGGAGAGGGAGTAGGCAGAGCTGGGATTGGTGTTCACAGATAATTCTCCAACTTTATTTTAGCCCCCTTTTTTACCCTCCTGCAGCCCAGTGTCTTGACATAATTACCTTGGCTACACACTCCTTGTTTGTATCTCCATAGAGACAGTGGCCTTTGAAGAAAGAACACAAGTCCTGAGACAGATGACCCAAGTCTGGAAGGAATCCCAAGATGAAGGAAATGTAAAATAGTAAAAAGTGCAGGCTTTTGACTCAGTCAGATTTCAGTTCCATTCCTTGTTTTGTTAATACTATCTGTGAGACTTTTATACCTTAGCCAAGTCTCAGTTTGCTTACTGCAAAATTTAACGAATATCTATCCTGTAAGGTTGTTATTAAAATCATTAATACATGTGTAAAGCATATATAAGCTAGCTGATCTTAAGTATTGAATAAATGGCAAGTATTATCACCATTAACATCTGTAAAATGGAGGTATTTGCTATTACTTATTTTGCAATGTGGTTGTGAAGAGTAGGAAGAAAAACGACCTTGGTCTGTAGATGTTTAATAAATGGCACTGTTGTTGGGTCTGTCTTTGCCAGGTAGTACACCTCTGACCTTCAACAGTCACCTCTGCCACTGGTAACATGGGGAGGGAGTATTTCCACCCCTTCTCACTCCCATAAGGACTGTGGTGGCAGCTGGAGATAATTACATGGGGCTTGCTTGTTTTTTGGAGTTGTGACAAGTAAAATCACATACAACGTATTGGAAGCCAGGCATGGGGAACAATGTGCTAGAATGAAACACATTGGATTGGGGGCAAGGGACTTGGGGTCTAGTCTTGGTACCCTTTTGCTGAGCACATGCAATGACCAAGTAATCCAACCTTCAGGTGCACATACTGGGGGCCCCTCAGCAGCTGCGAGAAAAACAAATGAGAGACAGTCTCATTGTTACCGTTCCTCGAGGTTAAGGCCAGTCTTCTCCCTCTAATCTTTGGAATCCAGCAAAGTCCTTGGCATACAGTAGGCACTCTGTATTTCTGCTTGTTTAATGAATTATAAAACTGCCCAGAAGTCATGTTTTTAAACATCAGTTGACTTTTTTTGCCCATATGTTTACAGCTTTTGGTTGCAGTCTGATTTGTTGGATCCCTGGGCCTGTGTCCCAAAGTATTTTATTCCATGTTAACCTTAACATACACAGAAATGTTATTTGGACACAACTAAAATCAGAAAAAAAAACTCTGTCATAAAAGAGAATAGAAAGCAGTTCTCTTGTCTATGGCAGCTGTACAGTTTCACAACTAATCTAACACCCATCTCTGGTTTGGTTACCTCTCCTCTAGGCTCCCTGTTATTCTATGTACCCATTCTGCAGGATTTCCCTAGAGTGAAGGTGGTAGGCATTACAGAGTCCTGACCTGCTTATGCAGATGACCCTTCATGAGTAGTTAAGAATGTAAGGGATGCCTTCCAAGTCTCCTCCAAATAGGAAGTGGCAGGTGGAATGACAGGTAGAAACATGGATGAGGGGACTGGGCTTCCTCGTACCAGGGGAGAGATCTTGAAGTGGGTTTTCTTGGTAGTAGGTAATACCACGTGTACCCTTCCCACCCACACTGCATGCTATTCCAGGTTTGTTGCAGTGTTTGGTCTCTGAGAGCTTTGGTGTAAGAGAGAAACATGCAAAGGTAAGAGAAGGGATGGAAAAGACCAAAGTGCTAATAAGTGCCATTGTTGTTTGCGCACTGTGATAACGGCCCTGGAATGAGAGCACTGGCAAAAGTAGAGTGTTTTCCAGATCTGCCATGTATCAAGCCTTCTTCTCATGTTCCTGAGGAACATCTGTGATCGTAAGTCATTTTGCATACCATTTCCCACCCCCGAAGTCTTCTGCCTTTTTTCCTTCCTACCTCACCTTCCCCCACCCCCTTCCCACACTGAGTGAGGCTTTAGATTGATGGACTGACTAAAGCCTCACTCAATCACTCTTGCTAGGTTAGGCGTCCCTCTGTAGCCTTCAATTCACTGCACTGTAATTTCTGGTTTATTTACTTACTGTCCAGTTCTGAAAAGGAGGCCCTTTATCTTATTCAGCATTCTATCCCCCAAATAGTACACCGCAATAAAGGTGATGCTCAGCAAGTGTTTAATTTATTTAGTATACTCGTGTATACTTCTAACTTATTGCACTTTAATTTTTCTCTAGACACTATAATGGCTAAGCAAATAGAGGTCCATGTCATTCTTTTTTCTTTATACAACAGACAAAAAGTGTTGGGAAGCTAGACACCAATCAGCTATTTTTGTTTCGTGGTACCAGATCATCATGATGCAAAGTTCCTTCGAACTATTAGAGTACAGGACTACAATGCTGCATAGTTTGTTTAAGATCACAGAATAAAATACAAGGTGTTTCAAACCATTTTACAAAAACAGCAAAACTCGACGACAAAATCTTAAGACAAAATGTAGGCCAATTCCACTTAAACATCAATTTTGTAGTACATTAAATGTCATGAAACCTAGCAAGATACAAAACTTAAATTCTAGTCACACAAATACAACTCTTAGAGAAATAACACTCCTCTCACCTTACACTGCTTAAGAATCAAACAGTAGCTTCCACAGCCAGGACCGCCCCACCCCCTCACCAACCACCTTTTCCTCGGCCTCACCAGGGCCTGATGCCAGCCCTAGCATCAGCCCTGGCCCTAACCCTAGCCCTCGTCCTGGCTTCTTCAGCCAGGGCCTCACAGTGCTGGGATTCCTTTGTTTATGGAACTTGGCCACGAACTTCAGGTTTTCATCTTGCTGGTTTCCAGGTTGCTTGGGGAACCCCAAGGGAATTCACACTCCGGTGGATAGGTGTGAGGCACCGCCTGTAACCGAGGTGCCACTGCTGCACGAAATCTTCCCTAATAAGCCCTTTCAGGGGCTCGAAGAGGTCATGATACTTTGAGGGATACACCCCCAACCGGCTCAGCACCTCCTAAACCAGTGCCTCCTTGGCCCTATTATCTTGTATGCAGATGAGACCCAAGATCGTCATTAAAATGACACAGTCTGGGGCCATCCACTCCCGGATCCTTGTCCTCCAGAGGCTGCAGTTTGTTGGACAGGGTATGTGTGTTGCTCGAGGCCCAGCTGTTTCAGCTCAAAACTAAAGACATACCACAGATGTTCTGCGGCCCTAGCGATGGTCTCAGGGAAAAGATCCTTTACGTCTCCCATAACGTTTTTCGCCATTTCGGAGCGACCGATGGGAACGGGTAGGGCACCAACTCCGCCACCGTCTGATTCGGACGGCGGCAGGCCCTGCGCCGGGTCAAGGCTTTGAATGCCGAGAGCCTGGTGCCTCTCCGGGCGAGGGCGGGCTCCGCAGCCCCTCCTCGCTCTTGGCGCCAAGGTCCGCCTTGGGGTTCTCCCGCTGGTGGGGGCACGGGGCCTCCTCCTGCGAGGTGGTCGGGGTCGCACTGTCACAGCCGCCACACTCCTGCTCCTCTGCCTGAGGGACGCGGAGACCCCCGCTCTCAGGGTTCTGCAACAGGTTTTCGGAAAGCCAGGCGCAGAGCACCGACAAGGGCCGAGGGATGTTCAGTCCCTCGGAGAAGGGATGTTCAAACCCAGCGGAGCGGTTGACAGCAGCGGGGGCGGCGGGAGGAGGACTAAGAGAGATGACAGGAGGCACAGTGTGGCTACTGGGTAGCACCAAAGAGAACTCCAGAGGGTGACTGCAACGCAGCCGGTGCCCCAACCTCACGCCGCCGCCACTGCGCAGCCTCAGTCCGCCCGGCGCGAGCTGGCGGGGCTACTTCCGGCCTGCCCAGGCAAGCCGGTGCCTCGGGGCCGCGCGCAGCGCGCTACCCCACCCCCCACCCCCCACCGGTGCCCCGTGGGTGTTGGGGTACTTTGGTAGGCGGGTCTGTGGGGGGGGGGCAGTGTCCCTTCTTCACTGCTTTTTAGGCTCGAGAGCTGGAGGGGCGATGCCAGGGTTTTCACAGCCGAGGCAGGCGGAATGGGGGATGCTTCAATGTACAAGGATGCAGTAGTGATGGAGTTCTAGCCGTGTCTCTCAGCAGGTGCTTATTTGTAAGTGTGTGTATCTAGGATTTTGAGTGATTTGCTCTGGCCCAAATGCAGAGTGCATGGAGGTGAAAGCTGGGAGATAGGTCTTCCGGATAATTAGTGAAGGGTCTTGAACTGGATGCTAGGGAGGTTGAAACTTAATTCTGAACACACTGGGAAAATACCTGGACCAGTATGTACTTCTCGTGGCAGTGTGGAGGATGGATCAGAGCAGGGAGGACCAAAAGCTGGGAATCCAGTTCGGAGTATTATTGCAGTGCAGAACAGGAAGTGAGATTTGGCCTGTCTTGTTCATTGGTGTATCTTTAGCTCCTAGAACAGCACGTTGAGGCACCCCATAAAATAGGATGTGAAATAGATGAGGAAGGGGTAAGGGTAGCAGATTATAGGGGAACGAAAGGAAAATGATGAGATATATTGTACAGCTGGTGGAAGCAGGGGTGTCCAAACTTTTGTTGTCTCTGGGCAACGTTGGAAGAAGAACGGGTGTCTTGAGCCACACATGAAATACATTGTGACATGTAATCACAAAAAAAATCTCATAATATTTTAATTAAATTTGTGATTTTGTGTTGGGCCGAATTCATAGCCATCCTTATGTGGCCCACGGGATACAGTTGGACACCCTGACTGGAAAGGTGAGATTTTTAACCTAATCAAATCTAACTACTCCCTTTTTTTTTTTGCGTACCCTACTCTGAGCTTTCTTCCATTTTCTGTCTCTTTTTTTCTGTCCTCCCCTCCCCTCCCCCCTCCTCTCTCTCTAGGATTCAGCTTAAGTGTCACCATTCCAAAGCCTTCCTTAGTCTCCATGGCATGCATGGAAGTTATTTATTGCCATCTGTGAATCACCATAGCAGTTTGTATTTATTTAGCATACACTTAAACAGACCTTATTCTCTGCTAGGCTCTGTTGTAATCTGCTTTTCAAATATTAATTTGTTTAAGTCTCATTAAGGTAAGTACTATCATCATCATCCCTATTTTATAGATATGTCCTTCCTATGGCATTTGTTATTTACTAGCTATGTAATCTTGGGCAGGTTACCTAAACTCCCTGCTCCTCAGTTTCCTTATCAGTAAAATGGGCATAATATTAGAAACAACATTGTGGAGATTATGTGAAGTTATGCATATGAAGCATTTAAGAGAGTGCTTGGCAAAAACTGAATGTTCATAAATGTTAACTACTATTTATTGCATTTTTAGTGTGCTGCAACTGTGCTAAGTATTCATGTGTGTTGACTGGTTTACTCCTCATAACAGCCCTGCTGGGTAAGTGGTGTTATTATCTCCATTTTACAAGTGAAGTAACACAGAAAAAGGTTGAATAACTTTCCCGGCATAATATGACTGAGATTTGAACTGTATAGTATAATTCCAGAGACTTACCACAATATTAATAGGTGTTATTATTATTATTATTGACTATACTTTGTAATTATTTTTGTGGTTATCTTTTTACCAAAACCAAACATCCTATGAGCTAGGGCTGTGTCTTTAACTTTTTAAAAAAATATTTTATTTATTTATCTTTAGAGAGGAAGGGAAGGAGAGAAGAGAGAAATATCAACGTATGGTTGCCTCTTGTGAGTCCCCTGCTGGGAACTGGCCTGCAACCCAGGCGTGTGCCCTGACTGGGAATTGAACTGCGATCGTGTGGTTTGCAGGCCTGCGCTCAGTCCACTGAGCTACACCAGCCAGGGCTATGTCTTTAACTTTTTTGAAGAGCCCCTCAAAGTTGGCACTCAGTATATAATTGTCACTGAATAAATGATGGGAGGCTTTACTTTTACATAGGAAATAACATTTATTTTAAGTAAATATCTGACAATTAGGCTTTCCTAGATATAATTATGAACTTCATTTTAAAAACTTCTGAAAATATATGCTCATTTATACTATATGACTTACAATGAAAATGTGTAAGTTAAGCAGGAAGATGTTTATTATAGTCAAGCTTGAGGCTATTATTAGTTTCCATTGTGCCAAACATTTTATGTACAGTATAATTTAGTCCTCATAAATCCCTATTAGGAAGGTATTATTATCTTCATTTTACAAATGGAAAACAGTCACAGAGAGGTTAAATCACCTGTCCCAAACCACCCATCTGTTAAGTGCTGGACCGGAAATGAGAACCTAGATCATCTCTTTTGAAGACTGTACTCAGGACTGCCACGCTGAATTGCCTGGTTATCTGTTTCTCCTTAAGGTAGAGAAAGACACTCCTTCCTAAAATGATAACACTAGGCTTAAAATTGTTCGCTTAACATATCTTTCTCATATCAAGCATTGCCAGAGAGATATGCAGAAGATATATGCCTAGAAAGTACCATGCAGGAGATACATTAAATGGAAAGAGTTTTGAGGGACAGATTAGCAATAATATAACAATTTAAAAAACTGAATGAATAATGTACCACTACTCATCAAAACAGGGAGCAAACTACTGGTAAAATGTGGGTGAGTCATTATGTCGAGCAAAAGAAGAAAGATGCAAAAGAAGATACAAAAGGTTACATACAATATGATTGTATTTAATATACTGTTCAAGATAGTTTAAACTAATCTGTGGTGATAGACATCAGAACAGCGGAGTGGGGTTGACTGGAAAGGGGTGCATTAACTTTCTGGGATGATGAGAATATTCGGTATCTTGGATTGGGGGTTGGTACACATTTGTCAAAAATTATCAAACTGTGCCCTTAATATAGATGCACCTCACAGTGAATAAATATACCTCAAAATTATAAAAACAAAATTTTTTTATTGAAGTATAATTGACATAATATCAGTTGCAGGTATATAGCAGAATAATGATTCTATATTTGTGTATATTGTGAAGTGGTCACCACATTAAATCTAGTTTAACATCTGTTACCACACATAGTTACAAAATTATTTTTTTCTTGTGATCAGAACTGAGGTATGTACTTTTGTCCTTATTTTATAGAAGAGGAATCTGAGGCTCAGGGAAATTAACTTGCCTAAAGTTATCCAGTGAATAAATGAAATGCCAAACCTAGCCCAGATTTTAATTTTTATCCCCACTTAAGGACAATTTTTCATTGCTTTTAGAAAAAGAAGAAGGCAGGGAGGGAATGGGAAAAAGAGAGGTGGGCGGGGAGAGAGAGACAGAGACATCGAGGTGAGAGAGAAACATTGATTGGCAGCCTCTTCATACATGTCCTGACCAAGGGTTGAACCCACAACCTTGGTATGTACCCTGACCAGAACTCAGACCCTTGACCTTTCAATCTACCGGACCAACCAACTGAGCTACATTGACCAGAGCCAGATATTTTTAACTGCAAATCTCTAATATTTTAAAGACCATTGGAATGGCCAATGGTCTTTAGGTTCTGCTTGTCACTGAAATTCACAAAACACAATAGGCTTACCAGGCCTGAGTTTTACATTGCCTTAAGGAATACAGAATAAGGAGCAGAACAGCACCTTAGGCTAACAGTATCATAAAGGCCTTGGATGTCCAGAGCCAATGTCACAATCACCAATCTGGTCTTCTTTTTAAAATCTAAGGGAAATTTTATTTAGTCTTCTTTTTATTTTTTATTTTTAAATTATATTTTATTGATTATGGTATTACAATTGTCCCAATTTTTCCTCCTTTGCCCCCCTCCATCCAGCAACCCTCATTCTCTCAGGCAATCCCCCCACCATTGTTCATGTCCATGGGTCATGCATATAAGTTCTTTGGCTACTCCATTTCTTATACTGTACTTTATATCCCCATGGCTATACTGTAACCAACTATTTGTACTTCTTAATCCTCTCACCTCTTCACCCATTCTCCCACAGCCTCCTTCCATCAGGCATCCATCAAAATACTCTCTGTATCCATGATTCTGTCTGTTTTTCTTGCTTGCCTATTTGTTTTTTAGATTCAGTTGTTGATAGATATGTATATTTTGCCATTTTATTGTTCATAGTTTTGATCTTTTCTTAAAGAAGTCCCTTTAACATTTCATATAATAATGGTTTGGTGATGATGAACTCCTTTAGTTTTTTCTTGTCTGGGAAGCTCTTTATCTTCCCTTCAATCTAAATGATAGCTTTGCTGGGTAAAGCAATCTTGGCCATAGCCCTTGCTTTACATGACTTTGAATGTTTCTTGCCATTCCCTTCTAGTCTGCAAAGTTTTCTTTTGAGAAATCAAAAGAAACTTATGGGAACTCCCCGTAGGTAACTGACTTCGTTTCTCTTGCTGCTTTGAAGATTCTCTCGTAATCTTTAAACTTTGACATTTTAATTATGATGTGTCTTGGATTGGGCCTCTTTGCATCCATCTTGTTTGGGACTCTCTGTGCTTCCTGGACTTGCATGTCTATGTCCTTCACCAAACTAGGGAAGTTTTTCATTATTCTTTCAAATAGATTTCCAATTTCTTGCTCTTCCTCTTTCCCTTTTGCTATAATGCGAATGTTGGAAAACTTGAAGTTGTCCCAGAGGCTTCTTATACTATACTTGTTTGTCTGGATTCTTTTTCTTCCCGTTGTTCTGATTGGTTGTTTTTTGCTTCTTTATGTACCCAATCACTGACTTGATTCTCAGCTTTATCCACTGTACTGCTGTTTCTCTGTAAATTATTCTTTATTTCAGTTAGTGTATGCTTCCTTTCTGACTGGGTATATTTTATGCTGCTGAGATCCTCACTAATTTCCTTGAGCACCCTAATAACTGGT
This sequence comes from Sturnira hondurensis, assembly GCF_014824575.4. Lineage (NCBI taxonomy): Eukaryota > Metazoa > Chordata > Mammalia > Chiroptera > Phyllostomidae > Sturnira > Sturnira hondurensis. The sequence goes on along the minus strand of NW_028091847.1, from coordinate 1,666,187 downwards.
GTTTTGAACTCTGCATCTGATAGATTGCTTATTTCCATTTTATTGAGCTCTTTCTCTGGAGTTTTGGTTGTTCTTTCATTTGGGCCATGTTTTTTTGTCTCCTCATTTTGACAACCTCTCTGTGTTTGTTTCTGTATATTAGGTAGAGCTGCTATGACTCCCTGTCTTGGTAGTGTGGCCTAATGTAGTAGGTGTCCTATAGGGTCCAGTGACACAGGCCCCCTATCATCCAAGCTGGGTACTCAAGGTGTGCCCTTTGTGTGGGCTGAGTACACCCTCCTCTTGTAGTTGAGCCTTGATTGCTGTTGTCAGGTCAGTGGGGGGCATTTACTTAGGCCAGTCAGCTTCAGGGACTGACTGTTTTCACTGACTGCCAACCTCTGCCCTCTAGGGAGTATCAGCTTTGCAAGGACAGGGTGATGGTGCTCTGACATGGTCTATAGCCCTCCACTGGGTGTGCTGGCCCTAGGGTTTCCCATGTGGTGCAGGCCAAGGTCAGCCCCCATCTGTGTTTTGTGTGGGGCCACCCTGCCTGAACTATAAAGCAATCTGAGATGTGTGCTACTTGTGCTGGGCTTGGAGATTCCCAGGTGAAGCCAAGCTGTGAATCTAGGCTGGCTGCTGCTAGTGCAGAGCCTGGAGCCACTTAGCTGTTGCTTGTTTGATAGGATTTAGGAAGTTGTGAAGTATGAGCCAAGACCAGCCATTCATGTGGAAAAGTCATGGTTAGCAGTTTGGGCAGGCCCATAAGTTGGGTGGGATGGAGTCTGGGGATCTCCAGGGCAGGACGAGCAGTGTTAGCCAGGTTGATGGAATCTCAGATATGGCTCCCGCTGCTGGCTGTATGGCTCTGTTGGGGGGAGGGCTCAGAAAAGTGATAATGGCCTCTATCTGCCTTTTTGTCTAGGAGAAAGCTGTCCCCCAGCTTCTGCCTTGATGCCACACACTTCAGTTCCTCTGTGTATGGCACTGGTGCCTTTTAAGCTGCTATTCTTGTGGTGCTGGAGCTCAGAGGGAGTGCATCTGTATTAAGTCTGTGTGTGGGTTCTTTAAGAGGAACTGCTTGGGACTCCAGAAGTTTTTCCCATTGACTAATCCCTGCTGGTTTTTGAAGCCAGAAGTTATGGGGACTTACCGTTCTGGCACTGGAACCCTGGTTCTGGGGGCCTGGTGTGGGGTTGGGACTCCTTGTTCTCTAATATCCCTCCTGAATTATTATTCATCATAGGTAGGTGTGGGACTAGCCTGTTCTTCATCTGTGCCTCTCCTACCTGTCTGGATAGATGTGGTTTCTTTAATTCTGTAAGACTTCAATTCAGTTTCTGATGGTTCTGAGTGATGGATGTTCTATATTTTAGTTGTAATTTTGATGTGGTCATTGAGGAGGCAAGCCATCTTTACCTATGCCACCATCTTGACTGGAAGTTAGTTTTCTTTTTAAAGCAATCTAGTTTTAAAATGAGTTGAGGTCAAGAAAAAGAAAAAAGAACATAAAACCTTCTAACAGAGTCAGACAGACAGATGAGGAAGGATGGTCATTGAACAGGGCCTTCTGCATCAGATCTTCTTTGTCTTGGAAATGAAGTCACAGATTCTGGTCAGATCATAGTTTTCTCCAGCAAGTGGATGTGCACCTGCTCCTTTCTTGGGCTTACCTGGAAGGCCAAGGCCTCTTCTTGGGCCTTGCTGGAGACCTGGGTGGTCTCCTTGTTTGCCTGCTTGAGTTTCTCTTCTGTGTGGGTCTTCAGTGGGTGATATCTCTGGCCTTGTTTCTTAATTCTTAGTATGTAATCCTCAGTGCACTTCTTGAGTGATTCTTAGTTCTTGAAGTTGCCTTTGATGACCTCCTTCTACTTCTCAAAGTGCTTGAAGGGGTCAGAGAAATATGTTTTTTCATGGGATTTGGATCTGTAGTAAGTTGTTCTTTTTCTTTCATAACCTTCTGGATTCTGGCTTTGGCAAGTTCTTTCTGTTTCTGAGCTGCCTCCATTGCTTGGGACACAGTCTCCTCAAACCCATCCATGATCGTATCCATCTGCAGGTTCTTCACGTGGTGGAGCTCTTCTTGCCTGCTTTTCAGCAACAGGATCTCCTTTTGTGTCACTTCCACTACCCTGCCCAGGTCTTTCTGGATCTACTACAGCATGCCCATGATGGGAGACCTGTGCTAAGGACATGTAGGGTTGGCCTGGCACAGGGACACTCAGATCTTGGGAAGTCAGGTTCCACCAGCACCACTTCAGGGTGACTTCCTGCCTGTGCAGTGTGTCTGAGTATGCCCACTGCTCCAGATCATCTCCCTCAGCAAGTACCGGAGCCTCAGCTGGCTCCCAGTAGCACCCCTCACTCAGGTCCGAGGCAGGCCTGACTCTGTTGAGAGGGGTGCATTGTCAGCTGGCCAGGCCATGAAGGACGAGGCTGTGAGCTCATGCTGAGGATTTGTGGTTCCTTGTTCACATGCCACTCAGTGGTAGTCACCATGGTCTTCACCATAAGGAGTGTCACCACTGAGGTGAAATGAGGTGAAAAATTCAATGACTAGGCCTTTAGCTATTGGTGGTGGTAAGGGGTATGAGAGGGGAATGGACTGCTTTACCACTTGCCTATATCTGGATGCTATAGTGTTAAACTGGAAGGGATCTAGACCATCATTGCTCTGGTTTTGATTGTGTCTGTGTTGTACTGGACAAAGTAGACCTGGAGGGAAAGAGGGTCAAATGTAAGGGAAGGAACTAGGTGTTGGATGGTGAGTTTTTAGTAGAATATACAGATGTTGAATTATAATGTACACCTGAAAATCACGTGTTATTAACCGATGTCACCTCAACAAATTTACTTTTTTAAAAAAGCAATCCTGCCCTGGTTGGGTGGCTAAGCTGATTGAAGAGTCATCCCATACACTAAAAGGTTGTGGGTTCGATCCCTGGTTGGAGCATGTACGGGAGGTAACCGATTGATGTTTCTCTCACATTGATGTTCCTCTCTCTCTCTCTTCCCCTTCTTCTCTCTCTAAAATCAATAAAAACATATCCTAAGGTGAGGATTAAAAAAAAGGCATGGTTTAAAAAACAGGAAATTCTTATGTAAGCTATTAAAAGGGAGGAAATATATATCTCTTTGGTGGGGGTGGGAATGGGGGGAAGGGCAATGAAACAAACAGTTTGATGACTATTATATTGAAACCTTTTTAAAAAAAATCCTCACCCAAGGATATGTTTACTGATTTTAGAGGGGGAGGGAGAGATTGAGAGAAACAACAATGTGAGAGAGAAGCATTAATTGGTTGCCTCCCATACGTGCCCCAAATGGGGACCAAACCCGCTACCTACGTATGTGCCCTGACCAGCAATCCAACCTACATCCTTTTGGTGTGCTAGATGACACTCTAACCAATTGAGCCATGAGGCCAAGGCTGAAACCTTGTTGAAGGATGATCCTTGTAGCATAGATTAGAGTCTTTAGAGGTCCACTGTGGGAGTTACACTGAAAAAGCAGAAGTGTAGGGTGAATTGCCCTGAAAGTGTCCAGCACTGAGGACATAGAAACAGTGTATCCTAGAACAAAGCACTAAACGGGGTCAGAAGACCTGAGTTCTGGCACCCCTCCTTGCCCTCTTGTGCAGGAGACCAAACCTCTCGGGGCCACTGTTTCTTCATCTTTAAGGCCTGACAACCCTTGCTTTGCCCATCCCCACAGAGTTATGTTGGGGTTCAAGTACAATACAAACATACTTTTAAAGTGCTCTACCATTAAGAAACAAATATAAAATGTTACTGACTTTTTTTTTTAAAAGAGAAGTGGTAGAAAAATCTCAGTAATGAGAGTTACTGGCCTCTCATGCAGACATTTTGGAATGATTGTACACATTCCTGGTTGAAAAAACCGTCTGGCCAGAAAAGATTAAATAAAGAAATGTCAAGTCCTGACTCTCCATCTAAGGCCAGCGAATGCTTTGGTGGGGAGCCAGAGTTATCTTGTTGGATTCCTTCTAAACTTGGCAATAGAGTCCTCCAAACTTTTGAGTGCCTTCTTCACACAGATGCTGAGTAACGTCTCACCCCAGATCTGAGTGAGCCCCAAACTGCATAGCTGCTGTGTCTTTCCTATTTCTCCTGATAGTCTTGACAGTCGTGCAGCTAATCTGGCTCAAAGAAGGACTCAGGGGAAGAGCATTGTCCAGAATTTCTGGGCCAGGAGCAAAATGGAGCCCAGTTTTGTCACAGCAGAATGGGCGGAGCGTGTGGCCATGGGTCCTGTATGTGTGGCTGGTATTGAGGCAAGATGGCTAGGGAGATGATTTGATCTGACTTGGGTAATGAAAATTGTTTGTTATTATTTGAAGAGCAATTGTGTAAGCAGCAGTACTTCTGTTTTGGGCTGCCTGTGACCCACTAGTGTCTGTAATGCAACACCCAGTGCAGAGGAGAAGCAGAGCCTGGCCAGCGGGGGAGGGGAGAGATGCAGGGGGCACAGGCCTCCTTTTCCCTCCTGCACTGTCCGTCCTCCCTCCACCCCACCCCCACCGCCACTCTAAACCTCAAAGGAGAGTTGGCGAGAAGGCATTTGCCACCTGGACACAATGAGGCCCAGTGCGAGGGGCAAGCACAAGGCTGGCCTGGAGCCAGGGCTCTGGTCTGAATGGCTGTCGCCAATGGGCTGCCAACAGCCCATCTCTATACCCGTGAGGCTGGGCCAGGGCTGGGGTGACGGGCTCCCCACCCCCACCTCAGAGGCCCAGCTCACACCATTTGCTGACCGTGATCAGAATGCATGGGACAGGGTCTTTGAGCCCCTGAACAGAGCCATTTCTCCTCTGTGGGCTGCCAGTTCATTGGGATTAGAGCAGGCTCTCCGGAGTCCCTTTGTTGACTGCTTGTTATTCCATACGCACTGAGCACTGTGCATTCATCTCTATTAGTTCTAATTGCTTCCCTATTCTAATGGGATCTTGATATTCCCATACAATTGAAAGGAAATGTATTCATTAAAATAATTCTTCTGCTAACTGCTGCTTCAAGCTGCTCCTCTAAGTGACATTGTCTCTCTAGCCACAGCCTGCTGAGGCCTCTTATTAAGACTGTAGTCAAAAGCCAACTTTGGGCAGCAAACTTTCCTCGCAGGAGTTTCCAGACACTGAAGAGAGGGTGCTTTTTAATCCTCTCACACACTGAAGTTGGAGGCCAGCTGGTGTAATTGGGGGTGCTGCTCCAGCAGGTGGGGGGAGCAGGGCTTGCCTCTAGCCCTGCCTCCCGTAACAATGACCCCTTTCTGCACACATACTGGCTAATGTAGACAGGGCTTTCCCCTCCTGTCCTCTGTGTGAAACTTTTTGTTTATGCCACACACAGTTACTAGGTGTGTTCTAAATGCAGGGCGCTGAGTAAGGTGCCATGGGAAGTGTGAAGACAGAGCTGTAGTCTCAAGGTGTTTATGGTCTCCGTGGGTGGCTCCCAACTCCTAAGTCCCTGAAGTTAGGCAGCAGAGGAAAGGCTGGGACAGCGCTCCATATTCCAAAATGCTTAATAAGATAGAGGACCTAGGAAAGCAGGCTGCTATTTCATAAATGTGTGTGATCTAATAACCAAAATCTTTCAAGCCATAGTATTATACAGGTAATACGAGAAGCTTTTTGGGGGATATTGGGAACCATTGATCTATTTAGGGGAAATACATCATTATAAATGAGAATGACTATGTAAACATATGGTCTTTGCATGTATGGTATAAGTAAAGTGCAATAGGAGTTTGAAGGAGTAGAGGGGAGTGTGTGCTGGGCACTGTGCTGTCTCTTGAATCTCATTTAGTCCCTATAACAGGCTTGTGAGAGAAGCATAACTATTCCCCATTTTACAGATAATAGCTGAGAGAGTTAGGTCATTTGTCCAGTATTTACAGTTGGAGTCAGACTTGAAACGCCCGCCTTCTGATTCCGAAGTACAGGCTGTTTTTGTGATATCATGCTACCTCTCACTTCATATCAGTCAGGGGCCATCAGAGGAAGTTTAATGTGGAAGGTGGTATTTGAATCCCCTTGAGGCCTTTCAGGATGGTGGGTTGCCAGCAGGTAGAGAGTGGGGTCCACAGGGTCTGGGAATAACCTGGCGCAGAAGGGAATGACAAGAGTCCAGGTGGCTCAGCAACTGGAGAGTGTGGAGGAGCAGGGGGGGCAAGGCAGAAAGGTCTGTGAGGCCACCCTGTAAAGAGCCCTGCCTGTCAGGAGTCTGGATTTTATACTATTGTATAAAGGAGGATAGTTGAGCCTCTGGATAAACACAGCATTTCTTTCAGGAACATCAATTTTCCTTAAGGTGAATAATTTTAAACATCTTTGTATTAAAAGAAATTCAAATATATCATGGAAAATTCTCATGAATTTTTAAGAGAAAACAGAAGACTTCAAAGAGAGCTTGGGTGTGCTGGCAGGAGCTTCAGGCTACACAGTCCCTCAGGGGAACAGAAGGCATTTCTTTTGTCTGCTGTTGATGAATTTCAGTAGGAAAGTTTGAGAAGCACTGGTTTTGAATAGAAGGTTTTGATCCCAGGTATAAAATAATTAGGTATATTTCAAGAATCCTGTCAAAGGCTTGGAAAATAGGTTGGACAGGGCAGGGACAGAGGGCAGGAGACCAATAAGAAACTATTTCAATAAATTCAGGAGATCCAAAGGACCCAGGGGGCTGCCTGGGCCTCAGGACCCACCTCTTTGCCCTGGCCTATTTGGAGGGAGCCACCTGACAGATGCCCCATCCTGAAGCTGCTTCTTCCTTTTAAGAATGGAGTAGAATTAGACTAGGATGTGTGGGAAGGCTGTAGCAGAAATAACCAAGGGAGGGCCTGAATCTGGGCCAGAAAGGGGTCCTTCCAGAGAAGCTTTGTGCCACGGCCACCTCACCTACCATGATACCTACTGCCCACTGCCTCCCGATTACCTTCAAGCCCAGCAGTTCTGTTAGCTTACCTGTCAGAAGGCAAGTGGGTGGAATAACTCTCATGAGGGAGAGGAGTTCTGCCCACATCCAGCATGGTGGCCAACAGGCACTTTGTGGTTGAGACACTTAAAGGAAGGAAGGAGGGAATAGGGAACTAAACTTAGGACCAAGGCTGAGCTTGATTTCCCCTTAATCATCAGTAGGTGGAGAGGGCCCACCTTAGGTAACAAGACTTGCCTTTAGGGTGGACAATTAAAAAAAAAGTTTAGAATTTGTTTCTTGAAGCGTCATTTTTTTTAAAGCATTTAAAGCATTTTAAGCAGGAAACATTTGCCCTGGCTGGTGTGGCTAAGTCTGCAAACCAAAGGATTACCAGTTTGATTCCCAGACAGGGTACATGCCTGGGTAGTAGGCCAGGTCTCCAGTGGGGGACACATGAGAGGCAACCACACATTGATGTTTCCTTCCCTCTCTTTCTCCCTCCCTTCCCCTCTCTCTAAAAATAAATAAATAAAAAATCTTTTAAAAATACAGCATTAAAACATTCCATAATGTGGGGGACTTCCAGCCAAGCGATGGAGGCATAGGTAGACACACTGTGCCTCCTCACACAACCAAAACTAAAGACAACAAAAATGGAAACAAGCAAAAAAACCCAACCAGAACTGACAGATAATTGAACTGTATGGAAGTCTGACAACCATTCATCCAGACCAGTAAGAGGGGTGCAGTCCGTGGCTGGCGGAGAGGGGTCGAGGCAGGAAAAAGTGGTGGTTGGAGGACCTGGGTGTGCAGGCAACGGTTGGCAGATCCCAGGCAAGGGGTGGCAACAGGCAGACCCAGTGAGGTGTGCAAGGTGGCTGGCTGACCGTGGTCACACATTTGCGCACAGATAAACCCAGGGCCTCAGCATTGAGAAATAAAGCCTAAGAGCACCGATTGAAAACATTTGTGGGGGTTGAGGTGCCAGGAGAGACTCCCAGCCTCACAGGAGGGTTTGTTGGAGAGACCCACAGGGTCCTAGAAAGCACACAAGCCCACCCACCATGAATCAGTGCCAGAAAGGACAGATTTGCTTGTGGGTAGCAAGAGAAGTGACTGAAAACTGGCATAGAGCAGAGCAAGCACCATTGTTCCCTCTCAGATCCTGCCCCCACATACAACATCACAACCCAGTAACTGGGTTGCCCCACTCTGGTGAACACCTAAGGCTCTGTCCCTCATATGTAACAGACATGACCAGGCACCCCCCAAAAAAATATGGCTCAAACAGAAGAACAGATCAAAGCCCCAGAGCCAATACATCTAAGCAACCAAGAGATAGCCAAACTATCAGATACACAGTTCAAAGCACTGGTGATCAGGATGCTCACAGAATTGGTTGATTTTGGTCAGAAATTAGATGAAAAAAATGAAGGCTACACTAAGTGAAATGAAGGAAAATGCACAGGGAACCAAAAATGTTGGGAAGGAAACTGACACTCAAATCAGTGGAGTGGACCAGGAGGAAGACAGAAACATTCAGCCAGAATGAAACGAAGAAACAAGAATGAAAAAAAATGAGGAGAGGCTTAGGAACCTCCAGGACATCTTTAAACATTCCAACATCTGAATCATAGGGGTGCCAGAAGGAAAAGAGAAAGAGCAAGAAATGAAAAACTTATTTGAAAAGATATTTAAGGAGAATATAATTATATCATAATTATATCAGCCAAGATTAAAATGAAGGAGAGAATCCTACAAGCAGCAAGAGATAAGGGGACAGTCACCTACAAAGGAGTTCCCATCAGACTGTCAGCTGATTTCTCAAAAGAGACCTGACAGGCAAGAAGGGGCTGGAAAGAAATATTGCAAGTCATGAAATGCTAGGACTTATATCCAAGATTGCTCTATCCAGCAAAGCTTTCATTTAGAATGGAAGGGCAGATAAAGTGCTTCTCAGATAAGGTCAAGTTAGAGAAATTCATCATCACCAAGCCCTTATTATATGAAATGTTAAAGGGACTTACCTAAGAAAAAGAAGATAAAAAATGTGAACAGTAAAAAGACAGCAAACTCACAATCACTAACAACCACACCTTGTTAAAAGCAAACTAAGCAAACAACTAGAACAGGAACAGAACCGCAGAAATGGAGATCACATGGAGGGTTAGCAACAGGGGAACTGGAGAAGGAGAGAGGGGGATAAGGAATAGAGAATAAGTTGCATAGATGGTAGGTAGAAAATAGATGGGGAGGGCAAGAGCAGTGTGGGAAATGTAGAACCTAAAGAACTTATGACACATAGACATGAACTAAAAAGGGGGAATGTGGGTGGGAGGGGGTGTGCAGGGTGGAGGGGAATGAAGGGGGGAAATAGGACAACTGTAATAGCATAATCAATAAAATATATTTAAAATTTTCACAATGCTTTATTTTTTTAAAGAAGGATTGTTTGTTGTAGAGCATTGAGAAAATCCTGACCATCAGAAAAAAAACAAACAAATAAACCCCAAAACTCAAATACTCTTAAATCTACCACTCAGATACAGTTAACAAATATCTTGATGTGTCTCCTCCACCAAGTTTTTTAAGCACATACATTTTAATTGTTTTAATGGAGTTATTTATACTGCTTATATATGTATGTTTCTTTACATACTATGGGTCTTTTATACTTATAAACATTTTTCTATAATGTAATCATTTGTGATTGAAAATATCTCACAGACCCTGTGTCATCTTTAATGCCTATTATTATATATTTAGGTTTTCAGCTTTTAATTTTTTAATTTATTTTTATTTTTATTTTTTTATTTATTTATCTTTAGAGGGGAAGGGAAGGAGAGAGGAAGAGAAACATCAATGTATGGTTGCTTCTTGTGCATCCCCTGCTGGGAACTGGCTCCTGCTGGGAACTGTCCTGCAACCCAGGCATGTGCCCTGACAGGGAATTGAACCGCGATTGTCTGGTTCACAGGCCCACGCTCAATCCACTGAGCTACACCAGCCAGGGCTCAGCTTTTCATTTTTAAATACAACATGGTAAACTTACTTGTGGCTAAATATTTCACAAAGCAGTATTGCAAATAATATTTCCTTTTATGTTATACAAATAATAATTTTATTGCAGAAAAATAGAGGTTAAGACAAGAAAAAAATTAAGTGCCTGTACACCTACCATCCAGAAATTATACCTATTTACCTTTCAAAGTCCATTCTTACAGGTTTATTCTATGCATATATTTATATCCAACACATGAATCAAATAAAGCCTGTAAGTTGGGTATAGGTGCAATTTTATTAAAATGAGACTATTTGCCAACCCTCTTTTTCTTCATAATATGTATGGCTGTCCTTATCTTTATACAGTGTTCAACATTATTTTAGCACTTTCTAATGATACATCGTTCAAGTGTACAAACATTTATTTATCCTATTGTGGGTCGTTTGAGTTTTTCCTGGAGCATTCTTCTTTTTGTTATTTTCTTGCAACAGTTCTTTAAATATTAAGGATCTTAAATTCTTTGTCATATTGCAAATCTTTCCTGGCTGATTATTTTTCTTTGAGGCTTGTTTAAGGTAAGTTTTTCTCCTTATTTTATAATTGTAGAAATAAAGTGTGATCACTGTACAAAAGTTAGAAAATAGAGATTAAAATTAAAATAAATAACCCTAAATCCTCCCCAACTGGAGATAACTACTATTTTTTTTAAGATTTTATTTATTTATCTTTAGAGAGGAAGGGAGGGAGAGAAGGAGAGAAACATCAATGTATGGTTGCCTCTCTAGAGTCCCCTTTTGGGAACTGGCCCACAACCCAGGCATGTGCCCTGACTGGGAATCAAACCACGATCGTGTGGTTCACAGGCCCACGCTCAATCCACTGAGCTACACCAGCCAGGGCTGGAGATAACTACTATTAATATTTTAAAATAGGTCTTTCTAGATTTTCTTATTTCTCTCTCTCTATATGATTTTATAAAACAAAATTTAGATTATTCCCAATATATTTTTGTGACCTACTTTATGCACTAAATCCATTTTGAAAATCTTTCATCATGTCAACACAAATGAGTCAGTATCATCATGTATTAAAATAAATTTCTTTTTAAAAATAGACAATATTTTCACATAGTTCAAAAATCAAAACAAAAAAGTATACATTGAGAATTCTTGCTTCTACCCATGTCTCCCTTCAGGGATAGACATGGATAATTTTTCCTCCTGTAGGTCACTGCTTTTAATAGCTACAGTGCTTCTTTTTGAAAATACAAGCAAATGCAACTACATATGCCCTGCCATTTCTTTTTTTATTTTTATTTATTCTTTTAAGTTATAATTTATTGATTATGCTACTAGAGTTGTCCTCTTACACCCCTGGCACCTAGCACCCTGCCCCACCAGGTAGTACCCTCACCATTGTTCATGTCCGTGGGTCCTGTGTATGAGTTCTTTGGCGACTCCATTTGCTACGCTGTACTTTATATCCCTGTGGCTATTCTGTAACTACCTATTTGTACTTCTTAATCCCCTCACCTCTTCACCCATTCCTTCAAACCCCTCTCCCATCTGGCAACCATCAAAATGCTCTCTGTATTCACGATTCTGTCTCTGTTCTTGTTTGCTTAGTTTGTTTTTTAGATTCAATTGTTGATAGACATGTATTTATTGCCATTTTATTTTTCATAGTTTTGATTTTTTCTTAAAGAAGTCCCTTTAAACATTTCATATAATAATGGTTTGGTAATGGTGAACTCCTTTAGTTTTTTCTTGTCTGGGAAGCTCTTTATCTGCCCTTAGATCTAAATGATGTCTTTGCTGGGTAGAGCAATCTAGCCATAAGTCCCTGTTTTTATGAGTTTGAAATGCTTTTCATGGCACTTCTTGCCAGTCCCGTCTAGCCTGCAGAGTTTTCTTTGGGGAAATCAGCTGATGGTCTTATGGGAACTCCCCGTAGGTAACTGACTTTGTTCCTCTTGCTGCTTTGAAGATTCTTTCATAATCTTTAAACTTTGACATTTTAATTATGATGTGTCTTGGATTGGGCCTCTTTGCATCCATCTTGTTTGGGACTCTCTGTGCTTCCTGGACTTGCATGTCTATGTCCTTCACCAAACTAGGGAAGTTTTTTTCATTATTCTTTCAACTAGATTTCCAATTTCTTGCTCTTCCTCTTTCCCTTTTGCTATAATGCAAATGTTGGAAAACTTGAAGTTGTCCCAGAGGCTCCTTATACTATACTTGTTTGTTTGGATTCTTTTTCTTCTTGTTGTTGTGATTGGTTGTTTTTTTGCTTCTTTATGTACCCAATCACTGACTTGATTCTCAGCTTTATCCACTATACTGCTGTTTCTCTGTAAATTATTCTTTATTTCAGTTAGTGTATGCTTCCTTTCTGACTGGATATATTTTATGCTGCTGAGATCCTCACTAATTTCCTTGAGTACCCTAATAACTGGTGTTTTGAACTCTGCATCTGATAGATTGCTTATCTCCATTTTGTTGAGCTCTTTCTCTGGAGTTTTGGTCTGTTCTTTCATTTGGGCCATGTTTTTTTTTGTCTCCTCATTTTGACAACCTCCCTGTGTTTGTTTCTGTGTATTAGGTAGAGCTGCTATGACTCCCTGTCTTGGTAGTATGGCCTAATGTAGTAGGTGTCCTATAGGGTCCAGTGACACAGGCCCCCTATCATCCAAGCTGGGTACTCAAGGTGTGCCCTTTGTGTGGGCTGAGTACACCCTCCTCTTGTAGTTGAGCCTTGATTGCTGTTGTCAGGTCAGTGGGGGGCATTTACTTAGGCCAGTCAGCTTCAGGGACTGACTGTTTTCACTGACTGCCAACCTCTGCCCTCTAGGGAGTATCAGCTTTGCAAGGACAGGGTGATGGTGCTCTGACATGGTCTATAGCTCTCCACTGGGTGTGCTGGCCCTAGGGTTTCCCATGTGGTGCAGGCCAAGGTCAGCCTCCATCTGTGTTTTGTGTGGGGCCACCCTGCCTGAGCTATAAAGCAATCTGAGATGTGTGCTACTTGTGCTGGGCTTGGAGATTCCCAGGTGAAGCCAAGCTGTGAATCTAGGCTGGCTGCTGCTAGTGCAGAGTCTGGAGCCACTTAGCTGTTGCTTGTTTGATAGGATTTAGGAAGTTGTGAAGTACGAGCCAAGACCAGCCATTCATGTGGAAAAGCAACTTGGGTGGGCCCATATATTGGTTGACCACAGAATGTCTGGGATTCTCCAAGGTGGGTCAAACAGTGTTAGCCAGGTTGATGGTGTCTCAGATTTGGCACCAGCTTGCCAGTTCTTTTGGGAGAGGGTTTAGAAAGGGACAATGGCCTCTGCTCACTCTGATGCCTGACACTTCAGTACCTCCCTTTATGCCACTGGTGCCTTTCAAGCTGCTACCATGGTGCTGGAGCCCTAAGGGAGTGAGTCTTAGTAGTTGAGCCCATATGTGGGTTCTTTAAGAGGACCTGCTTTGGGCTCCAGAAGTTTCTTCTATCGACTCAATCCTTACTGATTTTTGTAGCCAGTAGTTGTGGAGACTTATCTTCCTGGCACTGGAACACTGACTGGTCTTTGGGGCCTGGTGTGGGGCTGGGACTCCTCACTTCTGAGATATCTCTCCCAAATTTTCATCCACCACTTGTGTGCTTGGGGCTAGCCTGCATCTGCACCCCTCCTACCTGTCTGGGTGGATGTGGTTTCTTTAATTCCGTAGTTGTCAGACTTCCATTCAACTAAATTTCTGATGATTCTGAGTGATGGTTGTTCTATATTTTAGTTGTAATTTTGATGTGGTTGTGCAAAGAGGTGAGCATGTCTGCCTATACTCTCATCCTGACTGGGAGCCTGCCCTGTCAGTTCTTATATAGAAGTTAGAGTGCTACATACATGATGCCTGGATTTTGAAGCAATAAGAGAGGTACTCCAAGGTTGTTAAGGAGCTCTATTATTCTTCTGGTAATTTTATTATTTTGTTTTGTGCATTTAAATCAGTTGACATTTGTCCTGGTACACTATGTGAAATACTGGTCTAACCTCTAACCTTTCCTGGTTAACTGAATGCCACTTTTGAAAAAGTCTGTCTTTGCCTCACTGATTTGATATTAATCATATATCCAATTCTCACATATGTTTGGGTCTGTTTCTGGGCTCTATTCTGTTCCATTGGCCTGTTTACCTATACTGCATCATTGTTGGTAGCTGCATAATATTACTCCTTATGCGTATGGCGTAATTTATTTGACTGATTCACTTTTGTTAAACATTAGGTTGCTTCCAATTTTTCCAAAGAGTGCCTCAGTGAGTAAAATCCTTGCACATGCATGTGTAGTGGATCAATTTTTTTCTTTGGATAAAAATTTTTATACATAGAATTACTGGGTCAAAATGTATGTGCCTTCTTAGGCTTTTTTTTTCATACATATTGCCAAAATGCCTTCCAGAAAGATTGTACCAATTTACACTCCCTCCAACAGCATTTATGAGTGCTGATTTCCCCTCACCCATGCCAACTCTCAGTATTATCATTCTTTTTAATCATTGCCAATCTGATCAACAGCAAAAAAAGTGGTCTCTCATTGCTGTTTTAATTTGCCTTTCTTTGAATGCTAGTGAGGTTGAATATTTTTTCAATTTATGGTGGTTTTTTGATGTACAGAAGTTTTTAATTTTTTATGTAGTCAAATCTATCAATCTTTTCCTCTATGGTTTCTGCTTTTGTTGACATGTTTAGAAAGTGCTCCCCTATCTTAAGATTATAAAATATTCACTTATATTTTCTTCTAGTACCTTTATGGTTTCATTTCCATCTTTCTCCATCTGGTATTCATTTTGATGAATGGTGTGAGCTGGGAAATAACTTGTATTTATTATTTATTTATTTTCCAAATGGATACCTTGTTCTTTCATCACTGTTAAAAAGTGTGTGTGTGTATAACTATTTTAAACATCAACAACTTATATAGCTGGATGCTGAGGGATAACCCAGCTTTAGACTTTGGGTTATTAGAAATATCAGTTATAGTAATACAAAGACAGATATGGCATTTTTCAATATATGTGCGCTTTTGAGTCAAACTAACTGACACGTGACATTCAGATCCCAGCATTGCAGGTCAATACATGTGCAACTTTGAGCGAGCCCTTGAATCTTGGTTTCTTCTTCTGTAAAATGGGGCAATAATACTGATCTCTTAGCGCTGTGATGAGAATTCAATGAGGTAATGTTTGTAGCAACTGTCAACATATGCCGTAGTATCATGGACAGTTAGTTAATGTAATAACCTGCCCTTCACTCTGCAGCCCTCCCCCTCCCCACATTTAACGATCCTCTGAGGCCCTTACTATAAATAGCATACGCTAGAGAGAGGAGGGGTTGAGTGCTGTGATGGCTTTTTATAGGTTTTCTATCTTTACACTTGTGATCAGACTCTCATTTGTTATGTCTTGCTGCTTTTAGTGCCTTTTCATTAGTAGCCTTTCTCTCCCCCTTCTAAATATGCTACTTTAATGCGTACCAGCTAGGAAACCAGACAACCGGATTGTTAGAAGTATATATAAATTAAGAGTAACTGGGATCTAAGTGAGGTCCTGAGGGCCTCTCCTGTTGTATAATGTAGTAGTTCCCAACTCTGGCTGCACATTAGAATCACCTGGGGAGTTTATAAAGCATATCCACTCCTGGGTCCTATGCCAGACCAATTAAATCAGAATCTCTGGCGGGGTAGGGGAGCAGGCCTGGGTGTGTTTAAGCTCTGCGGGTGATTCTAACATGCATGCAGGGCTGAGAACCATTGACTGAGTGAGTGCACTGGCTTTGTGAGATCTGTATTCACACTTAGTGGTTGGTCTCCACCTCTGGTTCTCTCCCAAAATGTGCCCCAAGTTGGGAGAGTGCTCTGTGAAGGAGAAGGCCAGATGGTAAAGGTGTCAGGGATGTTCAGAAGGCTGCTGGGCTTGCTAAAGAGAGCAGCTCCAAGTCTCAGGTCTCTGTTGTCTTCTAGGTCACATTCCTCTGGACATTTGGAAATGACTTTGGCAGTTTCTCCTGCAAAGACAGAGCTGTCCCAGTCCACTCCAGGTATGACTTCTGCCTCCGGGGACTTCCTGGGACCACCACAGCTTTGAGGAGAAAAGGAAGTGATAGGAAACAAACCTTGAGAAAATACTTTTGTTTCTTATTTCTATTTTGTTTATTTGTATATTTGTTCTTTTTTTTTCGGCCCCTTCTCTGTCCTCCAAAATTCATGTGGGTGATACATGTCAAGCCTTATTGGTTCCCAGCTTTGGTGGATCCATTCTACCCAGGGATGGAGCACTTCAAAAGGCAGGCTCACTGCCACCAATTACTGGTGGACTTACTTCATTGCCTGGCAAAACAGATACAAGTATGCTCTACACAGCCACAGGATGGGTCCCTACATTAGGTCTCTGCTATAAGACCTATAGCAGATCTTCATCTCATTCTGAAGTTTTGGTAACTTGACTATGGGCTTAGCCCATGCACTTGAATCTCCTAGGTGTTTCACCTGGTTCATCTGAAACGAGGGACTCCCTGGTTCCATGAGACCCTGTGGGGAAGAGTTACCACCACCTTTCCTAATGAATTAAAACCAACACCTCCAAGCTTAGCAATGAAGGGAGAATCTCTGTGGAAAGAGGTGACTGGAATTTTCCCTTGGGTTTTCTCATCATTGACATTTGCTAGTGTCCCCACCCTCCAACACACATGTTATACAACACTCCCTTCCCCCAACACACACGGGAGCTGAAACCGGGTCCCTCAGACTAACCTTTACAGCAGGTCAGAGCTAACAAAAAAGGATAAACAGAGAGTAACATGACTCCAGATAATCTCGTTTACAAGATGTGACTTGATCTCCAGGGCTCAGGGCTTGCCTTATTCTAGTGTGGAGGCTGCCTTGTGTGGTCAGAATCATCCCAGCAGCCCCAGCCTCAGGGCAGAAACCTGGACAATTGCCCTCTTGAAAGTTCAGAAGGGTCCACTAAAAGAATAAAGCTGAGAAGGAGATGAGAGTCCCCTTCTCCCTGGTGCCGCCCCCTGAATTCAGTTTTCTGTCCAAGAAGCTGCCTCTTCCCAGGAAGATTGAAATAATTGCTCTTTTTGTCAGAAAAGGGACCTTGGATTCGAGTAAGATTTGCTGATCCTTAAGGCTGCACATGGGAAGGAAGGAGATGGGCACACATCAGCGCACTTCAGTGCTTGACTGGCCGTGCCAGAAGTGCAGTAGACATCCACAAAAGACAATGGTTTGCCTGGCCGGCGTGGCTCAGCCAGCCGGGCGTTGTTGCCGGTTTGACTCCCAGTTGGGGCACATGCCTGCTTGGGCTCGTCCTCAGTCTGTTTGCATGGGGAAGGCAACTGATCTACGTTTCTCTCTCGCATGGATGTTTCTCCCCCCCTTTTCTCTCTCCCATCCCTTCTCTAAAATCAAAAATAAAAATTGAAAAATGGTTAAAAAGACAATGTTCTTTCTTTAGATACGTTCAATTAAGAGGCAGATGTCATAGTGTCGTGAGGTGCTCGTTGACGTTGAATCATGACAGCCCTAGGTGTGCCACCCAAGGGTTACCTGTAAAATGCTGAGGATCTCCTTTTCAAAGAGGTCCGTTAGGTGAACAGGGGCAGAAAAATACAGGGGTCTGCAGCTTTCTGGGGCTTTTTCTCTGCCTGGAAGTCTACATGACATAGCTCAGCCTGTTTTGATGCTCATGTCTTTTTCTCCCTCTTCCAGAGACCTCACCCACATGCCTCAGGAATCGGCCTTACCCTATGGCTTTAATCATACCAGAACATAGCAGGACACGACAGAACATGGGGGTCAGAGTGTGAGGGGCTGGTAGATTTCCCTGATGCTGCCTGTCTGGTCTGTGGTCCTGGAGGCTGTGTGGCTACCACCCTGTGTTCCTCATCACTGGGATAACCCCATCAACCCTGGCCTGCTGGTCCTCCAAGGAGTCAGTGCTGCCCCTAGAGGCATTTTAGAGACGAGTGGTGTGTTCTGTTTGCTACATTGGTAGCAGGGGTGCTACTTGGAGGCAGAGGGGATCAGATTCCTTGCTCTAGGTCGGGCAGTTCTGTCCCGAACTTCATATGACATTGTGCACCCCGCCAGGTGTTCATGTAAGTAGAAAATCCATTCCCGTTGGCCTAGCCTAGAACCTAATTCCATTTTGTGGGGCAATACAGAACACCTTTTGCACAGTTTTAATATACACTGACATTTTCATGAATGCTATCATCATCATATAAATCAAGAGAAGACTACATTTTATCCTTACCAGGAATTGCTCACCATTTCAGAAACCACAATAAGAACAGCAAAACGCTCATGGTGTTTGAGTTGCCAAATAACACACCTCTATTCATCTGCATTTGTACATATCTCTATGAATACATAGTATTTATTAAGTCTTGCTTCAGAATATCAAATATTAAGAAGTACCCATAATGTTCCTATCAATATTATTTTACTTCTCTTAAATTCAAACATATTCATTATAAGTAGGTACAGCTGTCTTATATTTTCTAGTGTAGTTATGCTCAAACATTTATAGATTAAAATGCATAGTATTTTATTCTAAATTATTTCTTTTTGGTTCTTCATTCTGGAGTTAGGGCAATATCTTGATTCTTAAAAACACTTATGTGTATTAAGCAAGTTATATTTGTACAGTTTTCATTTCAGAATAGTGCAGGTGGTCTTATGAAACATTCTCTGTGAAAAGGGAGCCCTGGGTCTGGTAGGGTTGGGCTCTCCCGCTCTGGGCAACCTCCTAGAGAGTACTTTGTCTAATTTCCACAGTAGCTCCATGACTTGGGTCGTGTTGTGACCACAGCTTTGCACAGGAGGAAACTGAGTCACAGAGATAGGAGGTGACTTGCCTAAGGTCACATGTCCAGAGAAGGGGGAGCTAAGTTTCTACCATCTTCTCACTACGTTCTGCCTTTGCCTGTCATGTCTGCCCCATTATGTCTGTCCCGTCTCCCATGACTGCCCAGGTTTCCTGGGCCTTTCATCCTGGAAGCCCATCCTCTGGCCCTGCCCAGCCTCTTACAGGGATCAGTAGGGTCTCAGAGGGGAAGAAAAATGGCGGTTCCTTTTCAGATAGAATTTCAGTTGAGCTAATCAGAAATGTGCTTTGCATGGAGCAGACAGACCCCCAGTAAACTCTGTTGGTTGGATGAATGAAACAAATGATTTGGTGGTGTCTGGGGAGAGTGGTGCTGTGGTCTTTGGAGCAGCCCGTGGATCTGCGGCCCTTGGTGTTAGTGGGCTGACATGGGTTTCTCAGGGGTTGACACCAGACTCACAGGATGCCCAGTTCTGGGATGTAATACACTTCCATTGGACACTTCCCTGTAAGGACACTTCCATTGTGTGCCTGGGGCTGAGGGAGGCCAGCCACTGTTTTTTGCCAGGAAGCACAGCTGCTGAAACAGGAACCAGCACATCTTCCTCACTCTTTCCTCATGCTCATCAGCATGTGGCCCAGGTCCCGGAGGTGGGGGTGCCCTCTCAGTACCAGCCTTTCTTTGTCCAGTCCGTGATCTAATGGACTCTGGCCCAGGGGACACCAGCTCTGTAGTAGGCAGCTGGCAAAGGGCAACACTGTGTTTCCTACAGGTGTTTGGCAGTGTCTCACTCTGAGCTACTGCATCTTCTTTCATTCAGCAAATGTTTTCGGAGGCCTTGCTTTGTGCCAGATATTGGGCTGCCGGGATGAGCAACAACCTATGGCCCCGCCCTCCAGAGACTCACATGTAGGACAGAAGACTGGCTTTTGCAGTTCAGTGTGGAAAGAGCTCTGACAAAGGAATATACAGAATCTCTGGGAGTCTGAGGGGGGCAGTTGCTAATCCAAACTGGGGAGGAGAGGGAAGCCTTCCTGGAGGAGGTGTTGGCTGAGCTTAATCCCAAGGAAGGGCTATGATTTAGCAGAGCGAGTGGGTGACTGTGTTAATCAGGGTCCCAACAGGGAATGTGACACCCAAGTTAGGATAATTTGAGGAGGGTTTATGCACAAACGGGTTATTTGCAAAGATGGAGGCAGGGTGTGGGGATGCACCCCATGTTGTTGCAGAACCCAGGACAGCAGCAGCAGGGCTGTTGTCATCCGTAGGCCAGAGGTGGGAGGCGGCTCTTGTGCTCTGGAAGGAGAGGAAGTCTAGCCTTAGCAGAGGAGGAACCTTATGTTTGGGACCAGCCAGCCTGATACAACCTATGGGGGGTGTGTACGTACCCTGGCCACATTCTCTCCTATCCTTCGATCTCTACCTGTGCTCTGGATCGGCCAAACCCAACCAGAAGCCAGAGGGCACTGGAGTTTGGTTATGTGATCCATACGGGGCAGCCTCTGGGGCACAGGGTAGGGCAGAGAGGGACTCTGGAGGGGCAAGCAGACCTACCCAGCACACTGGGTCAGGGAAGGCATTCTCAAGTGGGGAAGAACTGGTTGTGGAGGCCGGGAGGTGTGGGAGAGTGTGGTACGTTGGGGAAATGCATTCTTTATGGCTGGAACTTGGAGGGAGCAGGAGTGAGAGTTGTCTATCATGAAAGGCCTCGCCTGTCTTTCTGAGGAATTTGAAAATTTATCTTGAAGGCAAGGGGCACACTGAAGGATTTTAGGTCAGAGGTGACAAGATCAGGTTTGTGTTTCAAAACGGCCACTCTAGCCCTAATGTACAAGTGGTAAAGTATCTGTTCAGGCCAGAGATGGCGAGGCTTCAATCAAGACAGTGACAGTGGAGACAGAAGGAAGTGGACGGATTTGAGAAATGTTTAGGAAGGAGATTCAAAATGTGATGAAGGGCTGGGAGAATGCAGTCGAGGGAAGTGTTGAGGCCCTGGGTCTGGCTTGGAGCTCGAGCATGGGGAGGAGTGTGGCCGGAGCGGGTCCAGCTCCCACCTCCCCAGTGTTGCTTTCTGGGTTCAGGAGAAGACAGATTATCCTTTATCGGCAGGACCTTAGGCTTCATGCTGCAGGGTAGCCTTGTCTTGGCTGTTGCAAGAGCAAACCAGTCTAGAGAGCAGGAGAAGTCACCTTTTGCTGCCACTCTGGGGTCTCCTGGGCCAGGACCTGCTCCTCTCTGAACCTCTGCCCCTTCCCATATGGAGAGAGGGTGTGTTTTCTTTTAAAGCACTTCATTGCAGGGGCAAATGAGGCCCAGCTAAGGGGAGAGAGCCAGTGATGACGGCAGAGTACAGCGGGCCCTGCAAGCTGGGGCGAGTGCTGGGGTCCTGTCATCCCTAGTTTCCTTCCCTCGCTTTTCTGAAGGCCCCGTCTGTCCCCATAGGCTCATATTTCATCACTAGCAACTCTGAGGAACCTGCTATCCAGTAACAGGTCCCATTCCTTGGAGTTCTCTGCCCAGAAACCTGGGGTAATTTTCTTTTGTTTTAGAGGGGACGGCTGAGGCAGTTCTTTCATGTTCTAAGAAGTTGGGTAGTCATGGAAACACAGAAGGGTGGGGTGGGTGAGGTGGGGGGCTTCTTAGCAGCATTTCGTTTCAAATGCCAGATTAAAGGAAAAGCCTCTTTGGAGTTTGCCTCATTAAGACATAGCTGGGTGCGGGCTTGCTGGCTGATTTTCTGGTTCATCCTTTTACACATTACATGTTGCCTGTATTTTCGCACCTGATGGACCGTCTTCTGGGACTTCTCCCTGAGAATTTTGGCTCAATGATTTCTCCGAGAATTTCAGCTTTTTCTTGGCAAGAGAGGTGGTGGGAGTGTTCTCTTTGTTTCTCATTGGGACCTTGTCCCCTAAGTCCCTTTTTTACAATGGGACTGTCACTTACAAAAAAAAGGTAACATGTTTATTGAGGTTTTGTTCTGTCTACGGAAGGAGAGATGTTCATTGAGAAACCAGTTCACTCCATGCTACAATTTTGGTCCAGGATCTTTCTCCCAGAATTCGACCGGGCCTAAGGACCAGGCGAGCCCAACCTGGCTGTGGATCTGGGGCCCTGGGACTCCGGAGGAATCCCTCCCCACTGCTGTCTGAGGAAATCTAGGAGAAAATAAAGGTGGGAACATTGAACCCAGAGCCTGAATTCAGGTGCTTTCTCCTAAACTGAACTGTGCATCCTGGATTGAGACGACTTCAGAATTTTCTTTCACTGGGATGAGACTCCCCACTCTGCCCCAGTCCCAACTCCCATTCTGACCCACAGAAGATCCACACAGCACAGTAGTCCAGGTGTCAGTGAAACAATTCCCCGCACTCAGTCACCGAGTCTCGCCATTTATTCCTCTGAGTATCTCCTCGCTTCTCCTTAGTATTGTTCTTACGAACAACAGCCCCCATGTACTGACACTCACCGAGAGCCAGAATTTCTACATATCACCTAATTGAAAAGTCACCACCACCCCTGTGAGGCAGGTACTATTGTGTTCATCTTATAGAGAAGGGAACTGAAGACCCGCAACGCTGATTTGTCCAGCTGAAATGGCTGGTAAGAGATAGAGCTGGGTCTGTGAGGCACTCCCCGTGCTCTTTCCACAGCCCCGGCGTTCACCCCCCTTGCTGGGTCACAGTGGGCACTCCAGCAGGGAGCCCCCACCTCGTGCCCTTCCTGCTTCATTCCAGCCAGCAACGTGTAGCTATGAACCATCTTCCTAAAGCTTCCTTTCACTGCTCCCCACTAGGCTCTGTTTTGGGGGTGCAGAGACCACAGCTGTCTTGTTCACTATGGTGGCTCTAGGGCTTAGCCCACAGAAAGTGCACAGTTAAGTGCTTCCTTATTTACTTAGTGGAGCAATGAAAAGTATCTTTTTCCTCCACCAGCCCTTCCCGCCTTCTCGCTTCTTGGGCCCCTCCCAGCTGGAGCCACTGCTACCCTCCACCACCAGACAAGACTCACCTGGTCCCTGAGCCAGTCCTGTCCAGCAGGTGGAATCCTATCAGAGTAGGAGAGTGTGTTCCCAGGGCACATGCCCATGGAGTTGCCAGAGCTCTGGCTGCTTCTGCTTCTGCTTCTGCAGGGAAGGTGTTTCTGTGACAGATTCAAGATCTGTGGTGCAGGGGGTGATTGCTGGTCCCCCAAATGCCCCTTGGATACCGTCTGCCTCACCTCCCTCACAGTTCAGCCTCCTCTACAGAGTAGCCATGTATGAAGCACCTACCAGGTTGGACACATCACATATACTATCTCATTCAATTGATAAAAACCTCAAAAGCTAGGTATTAGTATCTCAGTTTTATTGATGAGGAAACTGAGGCTTGCTAAAAGACTCACAGAGGGGCAGAGGTGGAGGAGGGACTTGATCAGGAGTTTATCTGTGGTCCAAGCCTTTGTAATTTTTTCCTTCACTGCCCTTTCCCGTAAGGGCTGGGCTTCTGCCATCAAACCTCTTCATTTTGGGGAACCTGACAGGTTTGGGGGCTGATAGTTATAGTAAGGACACCTACAATTTTGCAAACATCTGTATATACCAGAGTCCCACAAATGACCTCATTTAAGCTTCCTCCCGCTTAAGAGGTGCTATGATTATCTCCACTTCACAAATGAAGAAACAGAGATAGCGTCACCTCCAGTGCCATATAGTTACTCGGGTGAGGGAACTGAGATTCAAAGCAGGCTGGTCTGAGAGCAAAGCTCACATTCTTTACTAGTCTTGTAAAAGCCAGCTGACTGGGAGTCACCCTAACAGTCCTCTACTCCTCTCGATGTACCCCACTTCTAGCTGAGGTCTAGCCACTTAAAACCAGGCTGGCACTGCCTTCCATCCTCTGGACTCTGGCTGCTTTACCCCACCTGCCTGATGAACTAACCTCCCAGGTTGACTTGACCTGAGCCATGTCCTTCTGCTCCTCTGGTTGCTGGGCTTGGCACTGCTGGCCACCCTGACAGCCAGGTGAGTTCTTCCACACCCCAGCCTCTGCCCTTGCCTGTGCACGGAGCTCCCTCAGTGATTTTTACCACCCACCCCACCTGCTGGCTTGACGGGCTGTGATACGCTGTTCTCTTGTCCCTGAGTGGCTTTCTAAGGTGGCCTCAGTGAGTCTCAGCTCCTCTGCCTAGCTTCCTGGGTGTCATATGACTCCTCTGCTTTTATCCACCAGTGAGAACCTCTTCCCTGTGGCCCTGGGACCCCCACATTCTGGAGCCAGTCTCTGTGCTTGGCTGAGCCTGGCTCAGGGTTTTCTGGGCATTGTGGTTATGGCCCTTGCTGGCTTTTGGCTCCCTGCTGCTCTGCTGAATGCCCTCTTCTGCCCTGTTCTGCCATTTGGTACCTGCTCATGTCTATCTGCATTAACCCTTGCCCTTTGTCTCCTTAGGCCCCCGAGTGTCCTGTCTTGAAACACTTGCCCAGTCACCTCTCTCACCCCACTTGGTGGGACATTATCCAGCCTTTCTTTTTCAACATCTCCCAACTTGGACTCTGCTTCACTTAGAGCAGAACCAACTCTCAACTGATAATCTGCGCCAGGGGCCCATGTACAAGACATCGTGTGGGGACACTGATGCCTCCCAGGGGCCCCTGCTCCCCAGACCCCCTGCCACACAGCCTTTGTGCCTGGTTGTTGCTGTTCTCCTCGATTCTCACTACTGCAGCAGACTGCCTCCCCTGTCCTCACCCCACCAAAGCCTCCTCTGCTCTGAAGCCGAATCTGAGGACTGTCAGCTTGGCTTTCACCTGCCATTGTGCACAAAGGAAAGGCAAACGGGGGTAAATGGATGTCTGGCAGCCTAGGAAGAGCCAGCCTGGAGGCCCAGACAGCCCAGGCCTGGCCCCAAGGGCTCAAGGGATAGAGGAGTCTCTGCACACCTGGCACCCGTTCTGTTGAGAAGCTCTCCTCTAAGCCATGGTGATAAAAATAGTGATAGCTCCATTTTATCCAACAATTAAAATGCACCGGGCATTTATATACACCTCTGGTCCTCTAAAACAAGTCGTCATTATTGCCCATCTCGCAGAGGAAGATCAAGGCTCAGAGACACTCTGTAGCTTGCCCACGGTGTCATGTGATTAACCCTATGCCATCTTCGTTTCCTCTGCATGTACCCATCCTGCAATGAAACAGGGAGCTCTTGAAGAGCAGAGCAATTTCTGATTCCTCTGTGCCCCTCCATGCTGGCACATTGTGGGTGCTCTGAGTTACCCATTCTCCAGGTCCTTCTGGGAAGCCCAAGTCTCCTTAAGACTAGCTTTCACTTCAATCCCAAAGGAGTCGACCACACGTCTTCCCCAAGTAAGTCCAGACCCCTTCTCTGGGGAGGCTTTTTTCGAAGTGGAACGGAGTGGCTACCGAGTAGTTTGCTGGTTGTGGCCCCGTGGGACTAGGGTGTTTCCAGGCCAGGGGCTGTAGGAGTCCCTAACTCTTTGTTCCTCCTCCATAGGGCATCTCCATACAATAATGCCCCCCACCCCCCATCGTGGCCTCAGGAGGTCTTTCCTAGTCCAGGTATTGAGAAATCTCAGGTATTGGGAAATCTCAAGTATCTCTATAAAGATGCTGCTGTCTTAATACCCAGCTTCTTGTGGCAACCGATGGCAGTCTTCGAGAAAGGCAGGGAGGGAGAGGGTTGGTGAATCGAGTTGGTCCTACTACTGCACTCCTGCCTCCCTTCTCTCTTCTGTATGGACAGTGTTGGGTCAGTGCGACCCTAGGACTTGCTGATCTGGCCCGATTCCTCCCTTCACAGATGAAGAAGCCAAGGCCTGAAGAGGGGAAGTGTTACAGGAAGAAGAGGCAGAAACAGCCTGACTCCCCATTCGGGGCTTTTCCCACTGATGTGTGTTGCTTCACCAGCACCTCAGTTATGAGGCGTTGCCACCTAGTTCAGGTTTCTGGAGCTCGCTGACTTTTCTTGGTTGCTTCTTTGTTGGAGGAATTTGTGCCTTGCCTCTGGGGAGCGGGTATTGGCAGGTAAGCCCACTACAGGGCAGAATTTTAAATGTGCCCACGTGGGCTCTTGGTGGCCCTGGAACACTTGACAATGGCAGGCTGGGCCGCTCGTGCTCACCATTGCCCACTTTCTCTCTGCTCCCACCGGAAGCCAGGTGCGAGGGCAGTTGCCTCAGTTTTGAGGACTATGGTGGCAATGGGCGCATTAGTGGCACAGAGGTCTGCACTCTTCAGCCGGCCGGAGGGCCTGGCTAGTCCTCAGCCTGGCAGGGCCAGTGGGTTAACTGCCCTCCCCTCCTCCTCATTACTGTTTCTTCCAGAGGGAAGGAGCAAGCTCTCTGCCATCTACATATTTTCAGCTGAGTTATATTTTGCATAAAGTAAACTTAGCAAACAGAGAACACAGTGAGAATATATTTGGCTTTGAAGCGTCAGTGTTCTGACAGGCATTTCCTATTAGCTATCTCTGAGCCGACCAGCCCAGCTAGGTTTTGCTTAAGTGGCATAATTCTCCTGCAGTGGAGACAGCTCATTCATTAGTCATTCCAAAAGCCAAATACAAAATATCCTCTAAGCCAACTCCCTCAACCAGCTCCACAGCCCGGGTGGAACAATGAAACTTCAGGCTTACTGGGCCTGGCAGAGGTCAGCCCGAGAGCCACCTGTCTGCTGGCTTTGGAGGGTGGCTTTGGCTCGGGCCCTCACTCCCTTTGGAACAGGAAGGACACATCTTCCTTTCTTGGCAGAGCCCCGGGGAGCCTTTTGGAAGGTGGGCGCCATCCCATTTCACTACTGAGTTGCTTGCAGTGAACTTGAAACCCTGATTGAATGCACTTTGTTTTGCTTTGTTTACTTATTTATTTATTTTAGGTCCTAGAAGCCAAAGGCACTCATTCTAAGAGGAAGTGAAGGAATGTGTCCCTTCCTGCTTGGTCCTGTCAGCTGGGCTCAGCCCTTCCTTGACTGGCGTCCTGTGTGCCATCTCTTTTAATCCCTGCACAGTGAGGACTGGTGTCCCCATTTTACAGATGAGGAAGCTGGAGCTCGGAGAGCTAAAGTGATTTGCCAAAGGTCACGCAGCCAGGGATCAAGCCTGTCAGCTCCAAAATTCATCTTCTGTCTTGTCTTTCCGGAAACATCTTTGGGGATAATTATCTTGAGTTTGAAAATGAAAATATACATGGGAGTGACGGTCTCTTTTATTCAACGTTAGAACAAAGAAAGCCAGTGTGTTCCAGGTACCCAGAGCAGGGTGGGCTGAAAAGCCAGCCAGAGAGAAAGCAGGGGAAGGCATGTTGTTCTAAAAGAAAGGTTGAGCCCTGGCTGGCGTAGCTCAGTGGATTGAGCACAAGCCTGCGAACCACACGATCGTGGTTCGATTCCCAGTCAGGGCACATGCCTGGGTTGCAGGCCAGTTCCCAGCAGGGGACTCACGAGAGGCAACCATACATTGATATTTCTCTCCTTCTCTTCCTCTCTAAATATGAATAAATAAAATCTTTAAAAAATTTTTGAAGAAAAATAAAAATAAAAGAAGGGTTGAAAACACCCCAGGGTAGAGTTGGGGGTTGGGTAGTTCTGATGGGGGCAGAGCTTGGTTTGAGGTGGGACAAGCACTCGGCCTAGAACAGGGACAGGGAAGGGTCTGTTGTGGTTCCACGGTCCAGCTGGGGCTTCCACACGTGACCCACTGAATGGGCCATCTGACAAAGCCTGGCCAAGCAGCATGCCATGGGGTAAAAACTCACTAACACCCGTAAGGAGGGGGCACACCAGAGGAGCACCAAAAAAGTCCTGTGCAGAGGCAGCACTGAGGTTGTGACCACAGCTGGTGGTTGGTGTCAGACTCCCAGGGGAACCTCATTAGCACTCCAGGTGGACAAACACATTCACAGGTGCCTGGGCCAGCGGGGAGTGTGTGTGTACGGGGGGAGGCCAAATCAGAAGTGGAGCACATGCACGTAAGCTAGCAGTGAGCATCTCGGAGTCCTTCCAAAGTAGACATCCAAAACAAAAACTCTGGAGTGGTGCCCCCCCCTTAGAGTGCATTCAGGCCTCCCTCAGGCCTCCCTCCCAGTCCTAACTCCCTCCGCAGTGTCATTTTCCACCTGCTCCTCCATCCCTCCACCCTCTGTGTCCAATGGACCTTTCCAAACACACAGCACCTTCACTCTACAGCTCTTCCACGTGCTATTTTCTCTGCACGCACTTCATCTCTCCCACCCATAGCCCCACCTGGCAAACTCCTACTCATCCTTTAAAACCCTGCTTCAATATACCTGGAAGCCTTCTTTGTTTCCCCAGGACACCTTTTTCTGTGTTCCTGACCCCTTGTCTGTAACTCTAGTAGATTGCTGATGCTAGTGCACTGCCAGAGACCCTGCCCTTTTTTATCTCTGGATTCCCAGGACCCAGGAGAGAGCTGTCAGGTAGAAAGTGCTTGATCAATTGATAAAGGAACACAGCCTGAATGGCTGGATCATTGTGCCTCAGATCTGGAAGAGAAGATACAATTTGTCTAAATAAACCACCTCTCCGATGCAGCCTGATGTAATATACATAAATCACCTAAACTACTAACTGGCATATATTAGATGCTCAGTGAATGACTGCTGATGTTGTTGTTTATTGGGCACTCGAAATGGACCTAGAAGGGTCTGTAGAAAGAACACTGGATCTGGAGTTGGGGCTGTGGCTCCACCTATAAGACCCTGTCCGACTTTGGAGAAGTCACTTCAGTCTCTCTAGACCACAGTTTCCTCATCAAGAGTAAGGGGTACAACCAGATGTCTTATCACTGGCTCCCTTTCAGCTCTGATTAGAAAAGTCATCAGTGATAGATCTTGGGGATTCTAGCTCTAGTCTTTCTGGTGTGACTTCTGATTAGAAAGCAGTGAACTAATCTTGACCCTAATGGCCCTTCCTGGGGTGTGTGCTCCTCTCCCAGGAGGACCCAATCCTCAGGGAGGCAGAAACAACCCCTTGCTAAACTCAGGCCAGTCATACCCACTTTGCCATCCTGGAGAAGGAGGGAGACAGTCTGTCATGGAGCTTGTGGCAAAATCTCTCTTCCTCCCCAAACACCAGCTATGATTAGCTGTGTCCTCACCACAGAACTGCAGGGGTGTGTGCGGGTGAGTCACAGCTGTTCAGATCACATTTATAGAGTGCTTGTAAGGCAGTGGGGGGTTGCTTGTAAGGTGGGGGTGTGCTGTCAGAAGCACCCCAGTTCCTTTTCCCTACCCCTAGCAGTTGTTGAAATTTTAGGACCCTGGTATTTGGGCTACAGAGTTTCAGAACCATCCTCTGATGCCACTCAGCTTCTAGGTGGCTTCTTGTGCCAGGCCTCTGATGCCCAGGGCAGCTCTCTCCCTGGTCCCTGCCGTCCCCAGGACTACTCTGGAGGACTCAAAATATCTCTCTAGAAGAGGGCGGTCCTAACCTCACAATCTCCAGGGGCCCCAGCCCCATGCTCGAGGCTCCCATGTGGCTGCTGATGTGAGTCAGGGCTGTGACCAATGGTGCAGGAGTCCCAGCCCCTCTGAGCTGGGCATTCTGTTCCCAAATGCTCCCCTCATGCCCCCTTCCCATCCAGCGCCAGAGGACTCTGCACTGCATTCCAGAGCGGGGAAGGAGGTGGAGGCCTCTTCTGTGAAAGAATTCCGGCGGGCGGGCAAGTCCCAACAGGTGGACCTGGGCTGCAGCGAGCAGACAGTGAGTCACCTGGGTCCCTGCTGCTTACTGGACAGAGCTGGAATAATGACAATAATAATAGAGATCCAGGGGGCTGTTATTAACACCCACCTTTCCTCCCAGGATGGTATCTCCTCCATCCATCTGACAACCCTCTGGGGCAGGGAGGAGCTGAATGCAGAGATTTTGTTGCCATGTCTTAAATACCAGAGAAACTGAGGCCAAAGTTACTCTCCATTGAACCAGGTAATCCTGAGAAGAAGACTCCTCTGCCTCCTAAAGTCATGCTGATGTCAGGAGACTCACTCGAAGTCGCTGGCACAGCTCTAGGCTCAGAGGTGGATGAGCCCACATTGTTTTCAGTTGTCACAGCCTACCCTCTAATCCTCCCTTGTAACAGCCCTAGGGAGTAGGATAAATATTTTCCCCATTTTACAGAAGAGGAGCCTAAAGTTCAGAAAGGTTAGGTAAATTTCCCATGTACACACAGCAAAGGAGTGGCAGGGCCAGGATTTGAAGCTAATTGGGATGACTGTGCCTTCGCAGACTCCTGGGCATCTGTGCCGTTCACAGTCGAGAATCCCCAGATGTCCGAGGCTAGCTTCCTAGGCCTTTGAACCTGGACTTTTTATTTATTGCCTTCCCCTCCTGGACTTACTCTATCTAAAGATTAGAGCTCTTCCCAGGGCTTTTTGGAGACCAGCTTTCATTTTCATCTTTGAGCAGCTGTGAAAAAGTAAAGACTCAACACTTTAATTCTGGGGTCTTGGTAATTATCCAGTATTCACCGCCCACTCAACTCTACCCACTAGTTATTATAATAACAACAATAATAATTTAGAAAAGCAATGATGATGATCACAGCCTTCACTGATCCCCCACTGGAGGCTGGACACGATAGATACAGCCTTGCTAACTTTTAATTTCAAAATGGTCCTGAACTTGGGAGTCCAGAATGTTGGACTCTAGTCTTAATTTTGGCAAGGATGCTGTACATAGTATGGCTGAGTGAGCCCCTAAATCCCCCCATGCCTCTATTTTCCCCTCAGTAAAAAGGGGGTAAAAACATGTAAGATGAGGTGCTTCAAAGTTCTTGAAAGAAAAGTAATAGTCAGAGAAATTTTAAAGCATCACCACCCATACTTACTATTAAAAATGATGCAGCAGTCTGTTGCCTTAATGACGCATTATCCTGATGCCCCAGGCTCCCCCTGCTCTCACTGCCCAGCTCTCAGGAAGGGTGCTGAGTGGGGCGGGGGCACAGGCTGATCTCTTCATTGCAGTGGAAGCCTCACTTTTCCAGCCCTCACCGTCAACAGCTGCCTCTGCCAAGGCCCTGGAGCTAGAAAAAGCAAGGCCATTGCCTGAGTTCAATAAATGCTTTTATTAGTCCTTTTATTAATGATGGTGGGTATTTGTTGAGAAGCTGGGACAATAGTTATTCCAGTAAGAGGATATTAAGCTCCCGCTGACAGGTCCTGTATATCTAACATGCTCTGCCCAACCCCTCTACACAAGCTGCTTTATTACAATGCGCCATACCCCTGGCCTCCTAGCAACCCCAAGAAGAGAGTGGAGGGGTGGGGAGGTAAGGATAAGCTGGTGTCATTAAACACACGGGTCTTTTCAGAGGTTACTATGAGCCAATAGCAGGAAGCTTTTCCTTCCCTCCGGAGAGCTTAGGGAGCCTGTGTGATTTTTGCCTTCTTCTTCGGTGTGGGGGTGGGAGGAGGGGGGAGGGAGGGGCCCCCTCTGGGCTCTTGGCTATTTTATAGCCAGAGCTGCTGGTGATGAGTTGATAAAGGAGGAAGACATTCTTGAACCATTTGTTAAATTTGAGACTATTCCCACTCTTTATTTTCAGCCATTTGACATTTTTTAATTTATCAAATATTTATAATACTTATTATACACTGGCACTGTTCTGGATGCTTTTCAAATACTGTTTTATTTCATCTTCATAGCATCCCTATGAGGTAGATACTATAATTACCATTTCATGGATGAGGAAATTAAGGCCCAGAGAGTTTACATGACTTGCCCAAGGTCACACAGCTAATAAGTGACAGCCAGGGTTGAACTTAGGCAGTTGTCTCCAGAGCTTGTGATCTTTATCTGAAATTTTATTTTTAAAGGTTTTATTTATTTATTTTAGAGAGAGGGGAAGGGAGGGAGAAAGAGAGGGAAACGTCAATGTGTGGTTGCCTCTCGTGCACCCCCTACTGGGGACCTGGTTGGCAACCCAGGCGTGTGCCCTGACTGGGAATCAAACCTGTGACCCTTTGGTTCACAGGCCCGCACTCAATCCACTGAGCCACATAAGCCAGGGCTTTATCTGAAATTTTAAAACTGAGCCTAGAAAGAACTAGGAAATATTTCCAAAATTCTAGAAAGAACCAGAAAATATTTCCAAAATTCTAATTCAAGGGAATTAGACCTTTTCATATAGGGGATAGTATAATAAATTATTCTCCAGAATTATTCTGATGGAATCCTTAGAGGTCATCTGATCTAATCCTATGATGAATACAAATACCAGACTTCTCTCAGCAGCATCCCTCATATGTGCTCCCTCTAGCTTTTACCTTTGTCCCTTCTAGTGACAGGGACCTCATTACCTCACCTGGCAGACCATGCCATCTTTGCACAGGTCTCACTGTTGGAGAAGAAAGGCTGGGTTGAAATTTAGCTCCCTGTAATTTATTCTCTTGGACCTACTTTTGTCCTCTAGGCTTGGGGCGGGGGGCTTTATCCCCTTTGCATAGGATAGCCCTTAAGTACTTGAAAATAGCTTTCATGTCCCCTTAAATCTTTTTTCCTCCTTGGGGTTAGCTCCCTTAGTTCTTTCATGATCCTCGCTTGTTGTGATTTCCAGATTCTCTGTCTTCCTGTCGCCGCCCCTCTGATGCATGAGAGTTTGTCAACGCTCATCCTGGAGTCTCGTCAGGAGGAAACACGACATGTCAGTGTGACCCAGCGGTGCCGAGGGGAACAGGCTCATCACCTCCCTCACCTCCTTCTTTTGTGCTCTGTTTCCAACCATGCAGCCTGAATTTTGTCTCAGGTTTTCTGAGAGTCACGTTACACCCTTGGCTCATATTGAGCTCGCAATCAACGTGTAGCTCTTTTAGGTCCATCTTCCAAATTTGGAAATTATACAGCTGCGCTTTTTGTTCTTCTGAGCCCAAGTGTGGGACTTCACATTTCCCACTAGAAAACTTTATCACGTCAAACTCATTTCCTTATTCCAACCTATTAAGGTTGACTTGGAGCCTTACTATTTTACTCTATTTAGTGATTCCCTAATTGAGTTTGTATCATCCGAAATTTTGGTAAATACTCTCTCTGTGTCCCCATTCAGGTTGTCATTAATTTTTTTCTCCAGTGGGACAGGAAATTTCCTGAGGCCAGGTTTGTGGAGGAAGATGAAGCAAAGCTGGAGTGACTACAGGGACGTTGTGTTTGGATCAACATGAGTGACTAATGCAGTGCACTTTCTGGGGCTGTGAGTGGCTGGGCAACCAGGTGAGACTTGTACAGCATCACTTCTGCGTCAGAGCCTGTGACCCATGACGAGGCAGGAAGGCAAATATTGATAGCTTGGTTCAAACATCTGATTGTTTCCTATACACCTCTGCGGGCAAGGATGGAGAGTTGAAATGGAGAATGTTATGAAATAGAAGGTAGGCCCACAAACAGGCCTCCCAGGCCAGAAAGAGCCAGGTAATTGCTGTAAGCATCCAGAGCTCCAGAAGTAATAAAGAAGACATTCTTGGAACAAAGACAGAGAGTGGGGGGAAGAGAGAGAGAGAGAGAGGTAGTTTTAGCACACTGCATGGAGTTTGAATAATTTTTTCTCAGCTCAAATAACCGTTCCTTTCTGTCATTCATTAGAGGTGACACCTAAAAGCCAAAAGAATCAGACTGAGGCTACACCATTGGGATTCACAGCAAGGGGTCTCTGTTTTTGCCAAAGGGTCTTGGAAATCAGTTTAATGTCCTAGTCTTGCTACCATTGGCCTCTTCAAGAATCCAGCCCCCTCCTGCAATGCACCACAGGAGTATATTTTTCACTCTCTTTCCAATATTCACCCAAATTATGCTTCTCCTTGTCCACTTTGACTTACTTTTTAAATTCTCTAGTTCCCACTCCTTCTTCCCCACCCCCTGTGCCCTCCCCACCCCTACCAGGAGTCTGGCCTGCTGTGGTGTTCCAGGCACCTGAGTCCAATGGAACTGCAGAGACTGAGGTAGATTCTGGTGCTTGGGATGGGGGTAATTCTTGGTGGCTGAGACTATGGGATTTCCGAGACAGTCATAGCAGAAATGGAACCAGGTTGTCAAGTGCAGGTAGAACAAGCCAGGAAGGCTGAAATGGGAGAAGGCCGAGGCCAGGCTCGAACCAGTGTCGGGGCAGAGCACAGCAGTGGACACTGGACTGAAGGCAGGCTTTTCATGTGGCTCCTGCAGTCCAGGCAGAAACTTCTTGGATTTAGGGAAGAACATCCCAAGCTCCGCGACTCCCTGCTCCACACTCCAGCCCTGATACCCAGGAAGACTCCGTCTAGTTCCCGTAATGTATGGGGACCCTGTATCAGTCTGTTGGGGTTGCTATGACAAAAATACATAGACTAGGTGGCTTAAGCAACAAACATTTATTTCTCCCAGTTCTGGAGGCTAGGAAGTTCAAGATCAAAACACCAGCTGATTCAGTGTCTGGTGATGTCCCACTTCCTAGTTCACAGATAGTAATCTCCTTACTGCGTCTTCACAAGGCAGAAGGGGCAGGAGAGCCCTCTGGAGTCTTTTTTATGAGGGCACTAATTTTACTCATGAGGGCACCACCCTCATGATCAAATCACTTCCCAAAGGCCCTACCTCCTGATACCATCATACTGAAGCATAGGTTTCAGCATACGAACTTGGGGAGGAGGAGAGCACAACTACTCAAAACATAAGAGCCCTGCTTTGTCAGTTTGCTGAACTTGACGTGAATGGCTACTTTTAACTTTGTGGGTACATCCATCCCTTCTACTCAAAGGGCCTGTTACCTGCCTCAGCTCATTGGAGCTCCACTAGGGAAACCAACTCACCTGGCCTCCCCGATTGGCTGAGGTTGGGGGTGGGGCACTGTGCGGGGTTAGACCTGAGCTGAGACAAACTGGGGGAGGTCGACTGCAAAGGATAGAAATGACTCTTCTGCACGGAGCCAACATTTCCACCACTTTAGTAAATGAAGACCCCTGTTCAGTGAAGTCATTAAAAAAAGATAAAGATAAATGGAATCTGTTTTTTAGTCATATACATTCTGGGAACACACAGACACCTACAGTTTGCCTGGGTTAGTGTTTTGCTTTACAATTCATCTTTTCGTCACATTAATCCAGTCTTTGGCAAACCATTGGCCTTATTTATTTATTATTATTTTTTGCTACTGCTAGCTAAATTCTTTTTTTCTTTTTTATAAAAGAGTTTATTTATTTTTAGAGAGAGGGGAAGGGAGAGAGAGTAACATCAATGTGTGGTTGCCTCTCGTGCGCCCCCTACTGGGGACCTGGCCTGCAACCCAGGCATGTGCCCTGACTGGGAATGAACTGGCCACCATTTGGTCTGCAGGCCCGCACTCAATCCACTGAGCCACACCAGCCAGGGCTGCTAGCCAAATTCTTATTTGCCTGTGGTCTGATTCTTTCAGGCCTAGGCTTGTGGGCCTCTGTTAATTTGCAGGGTTGAATTATTTATGTTGTGTTATAATCTGGTCTATCAATTTCCTACACATTTTCCCCTCAAGATGAACACTAATTCAAAATGCATTAAAACCCTAAACTCCGGGAGGGGGAGGAAAGGGGGTGAAACTGGGATTTGAGAACTGAAGGATTATCTCTTTGTATCCTACCCCAGGGTCCTAGACCCCAAAGGTGGAAGAAAGCTGGCATTCCCACTCACTGCTCACAGCTCTCAGCTAGAAAGAGAGGGAAATGGAAAGATAACACCGATAAAAAACAGCAGCTCCACCCAAATGACTCAAATGAAGGTGCGTCTCAGAGTCTTGATGTTTTGCTGCGACTCCAAGGCCCGAACAGGAAATAGAACTGTCCAGCTGCCTGTACCCCAGTGGGAACTTCGTAAATCTCCAGAAAGCCTCCGACCCTTTCTCTTTTCACTTTGGCTCTGTTTCCTTCTTTGCTGGGGGTCCCTATTTGTCAGAGCAGAAGGGAATTGAATCAGTCAGTTCTGAGTCAGACAAAACAAAAATAAGTGGACAGCCCTCCTTTGGAAGGAGAAAGTAATGGTGAGATTTTTTTTTAACCGTCCCCAATTTATTAGGCAGCACAAAGTACGTTAGAGGAAGGTGGCCAGGATTTCAGATACAGTGTGAAGGGGAGCAGTTTGAGCACTGAGGGTTGGGAAGGAAAGCAAGACTTTGGAATCAGCCTTGTGGTTCTCCCTCTCCCCCTGCAGGTGAGAAGAGACACAGGGCGAGATGGAGCCGGGCAGTACAGGGACAGCCAGTGTGAACGCGTGTGTGCGCGCATGCGCACAGGAGTGCCCATGGATTCACTGAATTAAGGAGTAAACGGAAAAAACAGTCCAGGATAAGAAAAGGTGATTGCAGTTGATCAAGAAACTACTCTGGGCAAGAAGAATGACAGTAAGAACCATGCACTACACGGTTCCATTTGATATATATTAACTGACTGCTGCTCTGGCCAGGGCATGTCCTAGGCTCTGAGGATTTGACAAGAAATCAAGCCAAGCCCTTGCCTTCAAGGAGGTCGTGCTGGTGTCAGACATGGAAGGCAGGGAACATACGTTGCTATCCCGTTTACAAACTCCAGGAAGTGGTTTCTGTCTCCCATGCTACAAATACCTAAACGGAGGCACAACGGAGCTTTAAGAA
Organism: Sturnira hondurensis; assembly: GCF_014824575.4. Taxonomy (NCBI): domain Eukaryota; kingdom Metazoa; phylum Chordata; class Mammalia; order Chiroptera; family Phyllostomidae; genus Sturnira; species Sturnira hondurensis. The sequence goes on along the minus strand of NW_028091847.1, from coordinate 1,629,804 downwards.
CTTGGCTGAGTTTCACAGTAGAGCCAAGATTTGAACTCAGGTCTGGCTGAGTCCGGAGCCCCTGATTCTAACCCCTGGAAGATGACACACCACCCCCACTTGTGAGTCCCAAGCTGAAGCCCCACTGACCCTGTCTTAGTTATTACAACTCCTTAGACTACCTTTTTCTCCTTGAACCTCAGTCTATCAGTCTAAGAAAAAGGGGGATGGGGGTGTGATTGTTTGAGCTCTGAAATCCCTTCCAGCTCCAGGGTTCTATTATTCCCGGGGGGGAGATCTTTGTTGGTGCTCTTCCCGCTTCCCAGTGTGTCTGGTGGAGTTAAGCAGAAGCTCAGTAGACTTTCACACAGAGATGAACATCCAGATCCTGTTTCCCACACTGGGTTCCCAGGATTTCTTTTCAGGGATTTGGAACTTTCTATGAGAATTTAATTTTTGTGAAAGAGATTACTTGAGGGTCCTCAGCTCCAGAGAGAAGCAGAGGAGGGAAAGAAAGGGGGTGGGAGGGGTTGAGGAAGAAGGTCTGCTGGGGGCGGAGACTTAGCTAGTCCGGGCCCAAGGCTCAGAGCCCAGGAGGGAGGTGTGGTTCGGGCTGCACCTAGAACGGGGTAAGCATGTGGCTGGAGTATTTGAAAGGGGAGGGGCCTGTTGCCAGCTGGTAACCTACATGACTGAGCAAGGTGAGATGGGTCCCAGCTCTTCACCTTAACCCCCTGACCTCCCCTGGCCGGTCAACCGCTCCTAATGTGAGCTTTGTTGGACTGGAAAAGCGAGGTGACAGCGGGAGCCCTGCCCGCCCAGTGGCTAAATGCAGCCCGGGTGCCCCTGATAAGCTTAGTCAACTTATTAAATTACACAGGAAAAATAGAGATGGAATATTAATTCCACACACTCTCCTCTCTGCCCGGGGAACCTGCCTTCCTGGGTTTCACTTTTCAAAGGATGAAATAGATACGGAGATTTCACACTTAATTAAAGGAGAAGGGTGCTCACTTCAAGTCTTTTCAAAACCATTTTGGTTCTGAGCAGAGTGGAGCCAGTGGAGACCCAGTCACCATCTGGCATGAAAGGTGTGAACCTGGAGTCTCCCTTCAACTCTAGACATCAGATTCACAAACAAAGAGAATTAATTTAGGAGGCCCCCTTAGACGGCCCCTCCCGCTCCGGCCTGTAAGTGGAGAGCCCATGCATTGACTTGCCAGGTATTAAAAAGTCGGGTCTGAGGGGTCGCCTGCGATAGAGAGCGCCAGGTGCCAGAGCTCACCCTGCAGGGCAGGTTATCTTATCATCCAGGCTGATAAAACTCGGGAAAGTTGGGCCATAGGGAACAAATATTTATAAGCCCAACACCTTTCTGTCCCTGACAGATTAGGCACAGAATGTAAGCGGGAGCAGAGGGGTGAGTTACAATCAACCTTGGTCTTTGGAGCCTGGTTTTTGATCAAAACCTTCCTGGGGTCTTCCAGTCTCAGTAAGAAGGATTTATGGTGAGTGTTCAACTGTTTAGGAGTTGCTTTGACATCTATCACCTCACGTGACCCTGCTGACAGCCTGGTGAGGACAGAGCCATAATTACCCATTTTACAGTTGGGGAGACTGAAGTGCAGGGAGGTGAAGTGCCCTCTTACACAATCAGCCAGTGGGACTTGAAGGCAAGTTCACTGACTGATTACAGAACCTATGTGCTTTCCACATACCAATAGTGGTTCCCTGCCCACTCAGCTCTCCTTTAAGCTAGCAGCTCCCCAGGAAGCCCCCTGTGTTGCCCTCAGTGTCCTAGTCACAAGCCCTGTGCCCTGGCAGATGAGGCCAACCAGCATCAAGAAGGGGTAAAGGAGACAGTGACCCCGATGGAGGTGGCTGCGGGGTGCTCTAAGATAGCCCTTACTTCAAAATACACCCCTAAGGTTTCTACTGGGACTTGGAATTCATTCCTTTGGGTCCCCCATTTTTTTTCTGTCTATCCATTCTTCCTGGGAGAGGTTATTAAAAGATTAAATGCAAACGTGTTAGAATAAGAGGCTCACCCTGGCTAGTGTGGCTCAGTGGATTGAGAGCTGGCCTGTGAGCCAAAAAGGTTGCTAGTTTAGATCCCCGTCAGGGCACATGCCTGGGTTGCAGGCCAGATTCCCAGTTGGGGTGTGTGTGAGAGGCAACTGATTGATGTATCTCTCGCACATCGATGTTTCTCTCCCTCTTTCTCCCTCCTTCTCCTCTCTCTAAAAATAAATACATGAAATATTTAAAAAAGAAAAGAATGAGAGGCTTTTGGTGTCAGTGGAGGGAGAAAAAACTGGAGAAAGGCCCCTCCCTCTGGGGGCCTGGGTTTCTCCTCTGCCAAGGGTGCAAAGTAGATGATCTTAAAGATCCTTCAAATCTCCTGGGACGAGGGGTGCCTTAAGCCTTTCTCTTTCAGTCCTTAGCCATGAGAGTAGGAATATTCTGGAGAGAGCAACCTGTAAGCTCAGAGGAGAGCAGCGAGTAGCTGGGGCCACAAAGCAGCTGGTGCAGAAGGCTGGAGGTGAGCATGAAGCCTGGAGCTTAGGTGAAGAAGGCCGAGAGATGAGAATTGCAATATAAACAGGAACCAGATCACAAAAAGCCTTGTAAAACCAAGTCTGGGAGCTTGGGCTTTATCCCAGGAGCAACAGGGAGTCAGAAAGGATTTAAAGCAAGTAAGTGGCATGACAGTATTTGTGTTTTAGAATGTTCCCTCTGGTGCAAATGTGGAGAGAAAAATGGAGGGATAGGAACAGGAGAAAGTGATGGGGTGGGGAAGGGCAGTGGAAGAAAGACTCCAGGTGGACTTATATATCTACGTCCCATCCCCCTTCCTCTGACCTAGGCCAGCCTGGTTATGACAGCTATATTTATAAGAGTAACAATAATGGCTACCATTTATAGATGCTTCCTCTGTGCCAGGCACTGTGTGGGGTTGTGTGCATCTTTTGTTTCATTTAAGGCTCATAATAACCCTGTGAGGAGTACTGAAACCACCCATATTTTATAGATAAGACAACCAGGCTCACAGAGGGCAGGTGTCTTGCCTTTGGTCACGTTGCTGATCAGTGGTAGCACCAGGATACAGGCGGAGGTGTGGCTCATCCCAGCGTTCCTGCTTGTGGTTACCGGGTGCCCTGCTTCCTGAGATGGCCAGCACCAAACAGCCGAGTGTGCACTCCCCCATGGGTGGACAGGGCCCTCCTGGCCAGCTTCCTGTGGCAGAGGAGGGTGAGAGCAGTCACAGCTGGCACAAATGCGATTTGCTGTGGGTGCCCTTCAAACAAGCTGCAGGCTGGTCTGAAGAGGGTGTGAGGTCTTTGGGAGGTTCAGGCTCTGTGGCTGGTTCTCCTTTGTGTCAGAGGAGAAATGGAGCTGGGTCTGAGGCAGGCTCTAGACCCTGCTCTCCGTCCCTCCTTTCACATGAAGGGGCCTCTCAGAAGCTCTGGGCTTCAGGAACCACTTCTCAATCCAGAGGGGAACCAAGAAGTCACACGTCCCAGAGGCTGGAGAACACAGAGCAGGAATGGCCACTAGCTCTCAACATGGTGCCTTTTTCTAAACGGGGAGCAGGTCCCATGGCTGGGGCAGGGAGGCCTGGAGGGCACCCCAAGTTGGATAGGGCAGGGGCAGTGCTCCCGAAGGGGAGAAGAAGGCAGGTTGTCATCTCTGCTACCCCAGCGTCACCAGAGACCCTCAAGGGGAGCGGTGAACTTCACCCACTGGTAAGGAAGGGTAAAGAGCATGGAGATCACTTTGCTGATGGCCAAAGTGCAGGCCTCTGGTCTGGACTCTACCATAAAGGGCTTGGCCACCTGGGAAAAGTCCTTCCCCTACTCCCCGTGCCTCAGTTTCCCCACTGGATGAAGTAAGCACTGCATTGGAGTCTCTAGGGCCTGGATGAGACTGTGGTCCAGGCTGGCTAGTCACAGCCCTTTCCAGCCATCAGGGCCACTCTGGAAGCAGGCCGGTTAGAAGGCTGCCCCTTGGGCCTTCTCCAGACTCAGGAGGAATGGCTCCACGCCAGCACCATGCTCCCACCCCACTCTCCACCTCCACCCAGTAAGGACATCAGCCATCTGGGGCTGCTCTGTCAGTTGGAAGATAAGTCTAGCTTACACCTGCAGCAGGGAACACTGATTAACTTATTTTGCATCATTTTGCATTACCTGGCTCCAGGGCCTTCAGCTTGACATGCAGATTTATGTAAAAGAGACCTGACATGCAAATGAGCCAGGCCTACCACTTGTTTTAGTAACTGGGAGTAGGGAGCCTTGGTTGCCTCGCTGGTTCCTTCAGCTCAGCTCTTCTTCCCACACCCCACTGGTTCTCACCACAGGGCAGGTCTGTCACCCTGCACTGCCTCCGCTCCTCCCAGAGCCCAGGCCAGCCGAGAAGTCAACCAGACTGTGAGGTCAGAAGGAAGGAGGAGGCTGGAAGCAATGCTTCCCCAGGGAGTTTCTGGCCAAGTTCCTTGTGAGAATCGGAAACAATGGAGAGATGGACAAACGCACAACAAAACCCAGAGAGAGAGGTGGATTCAGAGGGGCAGGGAGACAGGGCTGCAAAGCAAACAAGCACGGACAGAAAGGGCCAGACAAATGGACAAAGAGCAGACAGAGATGGTACAGAGTTGGAGAGGGTGAAAAGCAAAGAGAAGCAGAGACAAGAGGCAGGAGAGATGGGGACATAGGAGGGGGACGTTGATGGAGGGGGTGGAGACCAAGAAAGGAACAGATTTCAGAATTGCTGTGGAGGAAGAAGGGAAGATATAGCAACAGCCTGGCTGTGGGGAAGAAAACTGAGGGAGGAGCTGGTGACAATGACAGATTGATGTTGGGGAGTTGAGAAAAGGAATGACAGGTGGAAGTGACTGGAGAGACCCGTGAAGAGAGACCCAGGAACTGCCCCCTTAGAAGTGCTGGTGGCAGCTTGGCTGCTGCAGGCAGGTGGGATTGCTGCCACCTCATATACCCTTGACTGTTTCTATCCATCTATATTTATACACGTGCATATCTCTAGACATGCACGTGTATAAACCATGCAGGCACACTCTGGGTAGAAGAAAGCATTCTGGAGCCATCAGGCTCTAGAAAGTAAGCTTGAGGGGTTATCTAGGACAGCATCTGTTGTAGAAGGAAGAAGGTCATCTCTTCCTCCAGGGTCCAGAGGAAAGTTCACGTGCTCCCTCCCCCGCTGGCCCTGGCCCCTATAACAGCCAACACCTCTGGTGCCTGGATGCTCCTTCCACACTTGCCCAAGCCAACCTTCCCTGGCTCTGTCCTTTTAATGCGCTCAATTTGAACACAAAAGCAGCAAGCAGACAAGTCAGAAAAGAAAGAAGAAAACCCTTCTTGTTCCCACAGCCTCTTCAGAAGGGAAGTTGACTTTGTGGAAGGAGGGAGCTAAGTGTAGGCCCTGGGTGGGTGGTCTCGGAGTGCAGGGGGAGAAGGCTGGGAAAGCTTCCTGTGGCTTTTAGATAATCTCCTCTTCCCTCACACAAGAGCTCCAAGGAGGGGACAGGCAGAAGGGGGCATTTCTTAAAACCTAAGGTGGCAGTGTTGAAGGTCCCCTGGGAGATCCAATAGCCCAACCTCATCATTTCACAGGAGAGGGAACCGTGACCCAGAAAGGTCCAATAGCTTGGTCAGCACAGAGTTAGGCTAAGGGAGGATTCACTAAGCAACGATCATTTCTCCCAAATTGCCCCTTGGCATAAATGACCTTTCCCCTCCTTTTCTGTGATTCCTCTGCCTTGTCCACAAGTTAGAGACAGATGAACTTCACACATATTTTGGAAGTGATGGGCACAAGCACTTCTGTGCATTTTTCAATGATTCCCCAGGAATACATAGAATTCAGCTGGAGTCACCTTTACATCTTACCAGCTAGTACTTGCCAGAACCCCAGCAGGTAATGTTAACTCACAGCTCAGCCCAATGAAGGCATGTCCTGTGAGCCATAGGGTTTCGCCTGGCAGAGATCTGCCTCCAAATGGGGTCTCCAGGAACCCAGGTCACCTCTGGGAACTGCCTGCCCTCACCCCACATATACACATCTAGAAGTGAGAGTTACTTCCTCAGCCTCATGTTACTGCCTGACCTTGACCTGGTCTGCTTGTTTCAGCCAGAGGTCATCCAGCTCCACTCCGGCCAGCCTCAAGTGTCACCTTCATGTTAATCTCTAGTCCTGTGGGTTTTTTTTTTTTTGTATGTTTGTTTTTTCACCTCTTGGAGTCAGGGATTCTTTTGAGAACATGATTAAGGCCGTAGAGGTTCTCCCTATGATAATGTCTACATGCACAAGGTTTTGCACACGCCATCTGGAGATTCTTGGACTGCCTGAGGGCCTCAGAACAAGATAGACCACAGAGTCCTCCTGGCATCTCAGGCCTTAGGAAACCAGTGTCCGTGTGAAGCCCCAGGACCCCACCCATTTCAGAGGCAAACTGCAGCCCCGGCAATGTGGCATTCTCAAACACTTCCCACAGGGTATCTTCTTTCCTTATTCCCATCTCGAGATACTCCTTTTAGGCAGCTATTTCTTTTACTTCTTTCTTCTCCTTTTTAAAAAATTGATTTGATAGAATGTGAGGAAGGGAGAGAGAGAAACATCGATGTGAGAAACATCAATCGGCTGCCTCCCATACACACCTTGACTGAGGACCAAACCTGCAAGCTAGGCACGTGCCAGACCAGGGGTTGAACCTACGATCTTTTGGTGTATGGGATGATGCTCCAACCAACTGAGCCACACTGGCCAGGGCGAGGCAACTCTTTCTTCCACGTTGAAAGTCTGATCTAAGATATCACTTATCTCCTAGCTACACATCAAGGCAAGCTCATATGTTACACAATCCAAAACTCATTTCCACTTTCCCTTACATTCTCATTCTCTTTCTCCACCCCCACAACTCCCCTTCTCCAATAGCACCCAACACTGGTCCATGCCTTTGACCTCTTCTCTTCTATCTCAAGCCAGAGCCAGGGCTCAGCTGAGCACCAGCTCCTGAGGTGGTTCCAGGGGATGAGCAGAGTAGATGATATGCTCTCAGAAAGTTGAAAGCTGGTAAATCTTGTTCCCTCACCAGCCAGGGGAGACCATGGATGGTAACATTCTCAGAAAAAGGGCCTCTGAGGGCAAGAGTGTAAGGGAGGAGCAGAGAACGGGGATGGGTGGGGGGAGCAACCAGAACAAGGATTCTCTCTGTAGATTCCAGCCCCTGAGCTTTATCCTGCCCCACCCACCCCCACTTCTCCTTTCCCAGGAGCTGGTGATAGAAGAGGTTGTGAACTCTAGGCTCTGGGCCTGCCTGGAGACCCTGAGAGGCCTCTGTGTGAAGGGGTAATGATGGGAAGGCTGGAATCCCTGGGGGGCCAGGGCAGGATAGGGGCATGGGAAGTTTTGTGTGGAAGGCCCAGGACTCAGGGTGGGCTGGGGCTCAGGAGAGTGAGAGCAGGCCCTTTGCCAGAGGGGGGTCTAGCCAGCCCATGGGGTGGCCCAGGCATCTGAAGTGCCTTTAGATGGAGAAAGCTGCTCAGTCTCTCCCTGGAAATCAGGAAGTTGAAACTCAGACAGCTGATTATGGGGCTAGAGGAACAATTTCAGAGGGAAGATGAAAAGAACGTTGGCTTAAGAGGGAGCAGAGCAGATGAGAGGGAGCTAGGTGCAGGTGTGGGGCTGAAGGGGTTGTCTGCAAAGCCTCTGCACCCTGGTCCTGGCTAGGAGGCCTTCTGGGGTTGGAAGTAGGAAACTTGCTGAGGCGGGGTCCCTGGGTGAGGGTCTGAGGGAGTGAGGTCAAAGACAGAACACCAAGGAGGTCTAAAGATCACGAGAGCGCTCTGAGAAGGGAGAGCACAGGCCAGAAATAGAGCCTAAGCCCAGACTTTCAGTCCAGGCAAGGCCATTGGAGGGAGGATCCTGTGAGGGGGAATTGATCCTCTCAACTATTTCTCTCCTCTGGGCCTAGAAACTCTAGCCTGGAATCATCTGGCTAAGCAAGAAAGAAAGACAAGAAAGTGTATGGTGGGTGGGTCATCACCAACAGAATGTGTCATGGAGGCCAGTGTGGGCTGGAAGGGCAGGGATGGAGGTTATTGTCCCAGGAGACCCTAGGTTGAAGGACAACGAGAGTCCTGGGTAATATCTTTGTGCTGCTTCAGGTCTGGACAGGAGAGTCAAGGCCGGAGGACAGATGGGACACAGGCAGAGACTCTGGGGGTTCCTCCACTCTGCTGTCTGCTGTAGTCACACATGTGCACACACATGCACACCACTCAGCCATGCTTGCTCCCTCATTTTCTCTCTTTCTCTCTCTCTCACACACACACCACTCAGCCATGCTTGCTCCCTCATTTTCTCTCTTTCTCTCTCTCTCTCACACACACACACACACACCACTCAGACATGCTTGCTCCCTCATTTTTTTTCTCTCTCTCTCTCTCTCTCTCACACACACACACACACACACACACACACGCATACGCCCGTACGCACATATGTACTTAAACATACATTTAAATAACTTGCAGACGTATATTAGCAAAAACATTCCATCTGGGCTGGGATTTCTCTCATTGCTTTGAATTCCCCTGGGTTTGAACTTGGAAAAAAAATAGGAAGAGGCAAAGATTTGACTAATGTTGGGTTAAGGCTTTTTTCTTACCCCTTTCTTTCTTGGTTACTGACTGCCAAGAATTTATGTTTGTAAAAGGAAAAGAATTAACTGTGTTGATTAAGAGGCAAACTCCCTGGAAGTGTTCTCTCTTTAACCCTTTGGTACCCTGTCAGTGAGAGATACTGGGGTCTAGCAGAGGCCCAGAACCTTCCAGAGGGGCTGATCCTCCCCAAAGGGAACTTAGGGAATTTGGCCTTCTGGTGTGTGAGTGTATGAGTGTGTGTGTCTGTGAGCAGATGCATGGGTAGGTGGTGCAAGAGTCTGTGTGTGAGTGTGAATACTGGGGGAGGAGTATGTGCACGTGTGTGAGTGTGCTCACCGGGGAGTGAGCTTGGTGACCGCACGTGCATGTCTCTCCGCAGATGCGGGGCATTCTGGGAGTACTTGCAGCCCGCTGGCTGCATGGAAAACCCCGGGAAGGAGAGGTGACCTTCATCTTGACCAAACTAGCTGGAATTGACATGACAGGAGCAGGGGCCTGAGGAAGGAGGCAGAGGCACTAGGGGTGGAAAGGCTTCAGCGGAGGAAGCAAGCTCTTCCCTGGTCTCTAGGAGCTGTTACCCAGGGCCGAGCACAGCCCAAGGCTGGCCCTGGCTATCGGCCAGTGTTCTGGCATGGGGAGTGGGATGGGAGGTGGGGGCCATTACTACTCCTTCCAGCTCAGCCTGAGCACCCACCAAGGAAGTCCCCTCCATTTTTTCTTCTAAAGCTTTCCTGTCCCTTAGCTAGGACATTCAAGGGACCCTGTGAGAAAAGGGGGAGCTAGAGCGGGGCTGGGGGGACTGACCAATGCATATGCATCCAACCATTTAGAAGCACATATTCCTGAGCCCTCCCCTCAGCCTCACTCCTCCAGGACTTTGAACAAGCTGTTTCCTCTACATCGATGGACCTCCCACCCCTCCTTTGTTAGCTAATTCCCATTTGTTCTTTGAGCCTTAGATGCCACCTCCTCCAGGAAGTTCTCCTTTCCCCCCTCACTTAGCTGTCACCCTCCTGCATGACAGCACCCTGGCACATAGACACTTTCCACCTGGTGTAAACCTTGCATCCTCTTGTCTATCTTCCCTACTGGAGTCTGCACTCCTTCAGGACAGAGGCGCTGTCTCCTTCACCCTGAGTCCCCTGTGCCTAGCGCCATGTCTGGCACATAGCATGGGCTCAGCCAGGATTTGGTTGCAGTCAACCCCAGAGCATATGAGCACAGCATCAGACAATAGTAACTGTCTATTAAATGCTGAATGAAAAGAGTAACCAGTGCATGGTAACTATTCAAGAACATAGAGTACGCCAGTTGTGGCTGTAAAGATTGTTGAGGGTTAGATTGTGGAGAAGAGACTGCCATCAGAGCAGGATGGAGAGGACAGGAGGGAAACATTTACTGAGCACCTACTGTGTGCCAGCCCTGATGCATCATTGTACCAGGCATCTGGGGGTCATTATTTCACTTCCTCCTGGTCTTTGTCCTGTGAGGGAGGGGTACTTTCATCATTTGACATATCAGGAAATTGAGAGTAAGAGAGGTTAGGTAATTTGCCCAAGGTCACACAGCTGGTATGGGTTAAGCTGGGATTCAAACCCAGGTTTCTCTGAGCCTGGAGTTTATGCCTCTCCCACTGTGCTATTCCACAAAGGACATGCATTTAGGGCAGAGTTCTGAAGGATGAGAGGTACATGGCTTTGTAGAGAAGGATCTCAAATCTAGGCAGGCGGAAGTGTTCCCGAGAAGGCTGAATGCTGGCTAGCTTGTGCCATGAGCTTCCGTAAGCTTCCATGTGACCAGGAGGCTTGGAGAGAACCAACACGCAGGCGCAGTGCAGCTGTGGAGGGAGGCCTGGAGCAGGTAGCAGCTGAGGAAGGCCTTCAGGAAGAGATTTGGAGCTCACTCTTGAAAAGGCACTGAGCAGGATTCTTAGAAGGAGCCAAGGCAGATATAGGGCTTGTTGGGTGCTTGCCTATCAACACGTTTAATATTTTAAAGAAGTTTCTGTTTTTCAATTACAGTTTATGTTCAATATTATTTTATATTAGTTTCTGATGTATAGCATAGTGGCTAGAGAATCATATACCTTATAAAGTGGTTCCCCCAATATTTCAAGCACCCACCTGACACTGTACATAGTTATTACCATCTTCCTGACTATATTCTTTATGCTGTACTTTACACCCCCAGGACTGTTTTGTGACGACCAATTTGTGGTTCTTCATCCCTTTGCCTTCTTCTCCCTCTTCTGGGTGTAGTTGTGAAGAAACTCAAAACGCTAAACTTGAAGGAACACAAGCACCGCTGTGCTGATAGCAGCGTTGGTTACGATCGCCCAGATGCAGAAGCAGCACAAGCGCCCATCAGTGGATTACCTGGGTCAAAGGAGCCACGGTGCACACACACGATGGAATAGTACTCGGCCTTGAAACAGAATAAAGTCTTACCACTTGCGACAGCATGGGTGGGCCTGCGGGGCATAATGCTAAGGGAAATCAGTTAGAGAAAGACAAACACCACATGACTTCACTTGCATGTGAAGTCATTTGGTATTTGAATGGCTGGGTGAAAAACATCTCGTTCTTACAACAAGGCTATGCAGTGGCTCCTACTGTGATCCCCAAATACTGAAGAGGTGGAGACCCAGAATGGTTAGGTAGCTGCCAAGGCTATAGGGCTGGTTAGTGGCCCTGAGCACAGACTCTGCTTTCACAGTCTGCGCTCATACAAAGGAGGGCAAGTGTGGCTATGGAGGGCCCTCCACGTGGAGGAGTCGACCTGACCTGAACCAGATGGGCCGGCTAAGCCTGGGAGTGTGACCCGGACCTGGCCGAAGGGACAGGAGGGGTTAAGTTAAAGAAAAGACTTAAACCCAGGCTGAGTTAGGAAATCATTTGAAGCTGGGGAACACTTATGACTGGGGTACAGGGACCGAATCTCTGATGGTTCAGACCTTCTCCATGCGTGTGGAGAACTTGTCTCTGCGTCGGGGACCTGGGGGCTCATCAAACCTGTCCCAGCCCCTGTGAGGGAAGCCTCAAAGGGCTATAACAATGTGGACTATCCCTAGGCTTCTTCCCCTGGAGAACTCTAACCTATTTCCTCTCCCTCCCTGACCTCACCTGTGAGCAAAGAATCCAAGCCAGGGACAGCAAGTGGAACGTCAGCCCTCTCCTCTCGTTCCTGCTGCACGCCTGATGCCCTGGGGGACGGGGCACATCACTCCCTCTGTGGTGTCCTTCCTGTCTCCTTTTAGGACAGGCCCTCCTGGGAAGGGACTTTCAGCCTCTTGGTAGCTCAGTTCTGACTTTTCCCATATTGGTCGGGGGCTGCCACCTCCCAGCCATGCTTCTCTGTGGTCCGGATGGGTGGGTGTCACTGACTTACACCAGCCCGTGCCTCTGTCCAAGCCATGGGCTGATGGCAGAGGGTGACTCCCACACACTGTCCTGTCTCAGTTGTTGGTTTTTCAAATCCTCACCTGAGGACATTTTTACTTTGCTTTGATAGAGAGAGGAATGGAGAAAGAGAAACATCAATGTGAGAAAGAAACATCTATTGCGCCTTCACATACATAACCCAACTGGGGACTGAAACTGTAACCTGAGTATGTGCCCTGACCAGGAATCAAACCTGCAAAATTTTGGTCCACAGGACGATGCTCCAACCAACCAAGCCATACCAGCTAGGGCAAGGTCTTAGAGTTTTAATGTGTGTGTGTGTTTTTTTTAAAGAGGGGTATCTTGTATCAGAACACCAAAAGATGCTTTCTCAAACACCCATGCTCAAGAAACACTTTCTACCCAGCTTTGGAACTTCGGGTCTGGGGGAACCGGCATCCTGGGACCCCCCTACAACTTTCCTCACAGCCACTGCAAAGGGGCCTCCAGCCATCATCTCCTCGCCCCTCCCCTGGGCAGGAAACCATCTACAAACATGCTCTTGAAACATCCCCTCAAACTGCCTCTTACCTTGGTTCAACACCTGTAGTCACTAAGTGTTCTCGCCTCCTCAGCCTGTGGGACACTCCTCACATCAGCCCTGTAAAGCAGGCAGCTCAGAGATTATTAGGCCCATTTTGCAGATGAGGAAAATTAGATCCCATGGTTGGTGAGTCGCATCAGCCTCACTGTTAGGTTTCTAGGCAGTGGGACCAGAAGGTTCTGGTAGCTGAGGACTGGGGAGGAGGAGGGGGAGGGGATCTGGGCTCATGCAGCTGAAGGGATGGAGGAATTGGAGGGACGGGTGATCACAGATTCTCTGTGCCCAGAAAGTCTCTCCTTGAGTCACCTGCCTTCCCCTGGGCTGGACTCCAGAAGTCTCCCCGCTGAGCAGTGGTGAGTCACTCCCTTCTGTCACGGTTCTCGAAGGCAGGCCTACCTTCAGGCTTTCGTAGGATCTCACTTGAGGTCCATTAGGCAGTATCTGTGGAGCCGTCTTGCGTAAGGCCCACATCTAAACAAGAGGAGGCATTTGACAATTATTCATGGAAAAAGTTTCCCATGAATAGCACTATAGGGGCGGTGACAATGGTAATACCCAATTACATAACCGCATTGACAATTACCTCATACATTTCTTTAGCACCCGCTTCCAAAGACCTTTAGGCACCTTCTGGTTTATTAGACTATTTGATCTCATAAAAGTCCCACAAGTGGGTGGTGATAGTTATTATTACCATTTTATAGATGAGGAAACTGAGGCTTAGAAAAGTGGTGATTTGCTCAAGGCCTTACAACGACAGAGTGGGAAAGTAAGCCTGGGTCTCTTCTGTTTCTCAAAGTTTCTCTAGGTGTTTCATTCAAGGGACTCTCTTTTGGTGTCTACGCTCCTCTGAGGCAAGGTGTGGACGGCGGAGGTGACTGGCAGCAGGCTCAGAGAATTTTCCTGCACAAGGTCACTCAGAAACAATGAGTCAGGCACCCTTCCATTGAGGTCATTTTCCTCTTTCACTTCCCCAAACAGTTGTTGGTGATGAGCTTGCTTGCTGCCTATTCTCAGACCAGGAGGTGTGGGGATTTGCACAGTTGCTCCTGAAGGTCACAGCAGTAGTCGAGACCTAAAAAAGAGGCCAGCAGTTGTACCCTGGACTCCTGCCCTCCTGACCCTCCCAACCCCAGCCAGGTGTGGGGTCCTTGCTATCCACATCTGTCACAACTCTGCCATGTTACCATTCCCATTCAATCCTCTCCATGCCTGAGCTTCCTAAGGCTCTCCCCACTCTCAAGAGTCAGTGAGTTCCCATTGCTTCCAGCCTCAGCTTAGCATTCAAGGCCCCACCCAGTCAGGTCCCAGACTGTCTTTTGAGCCTTGGCTCCTCTCCCTCGTCCTTCTCTACAAAACGCCGTCTTCATCCAAGACTGCAGAACTTGCCTAAACGTGCTTCGTGTTTTCCCAATTGCACTGCTGACTGTCACATTGCTCCCCTGGCTGGGAAAGCCACTCCCACACTCTGCCTTCAGGATTTCTGTCCATCCTTCAAAACCTACGACAAATGTGACCTCCTTCATGGGGACCTCCTTGATTCCACTACCAGGAAGTGATCTCTCCCTCCTGGGCTGTCTCACTTGGTCTATAGTCCTCTGCATGTTGTGGTGATGGTGTAAAACTTTGGACATCTGCAAAACCACAAAGATCACAGAATTCTGCAATGCTGTGTGTGCCTGCGTGTGTGTGTGTGTAGGTATGAGAGATGAACACGGCTAGAAGGGATTGGAACACAAAGAAGGGATTGGACATTTATTGGGTTTAGAATGTGTCGATCACTTTTGCTCTGCCAGTGACCAGAGAGCCAGCTGCCTCCCTCAGAGGACAGCGAACATTCACTGTCGAGTCTATAAACACGGTGGGATGAAGAAAGACTGGAGAGAGGGAGGATGTGAGCGAGTGTGTGTTGCTCATTCACTCTATTCCAGGCACTGTGTCAGAGAGGAAGTCTCACATGAACACTGAACTCACTTAACCCTCGCAATGGCTCTGACAGGTAGGGATAATTGCCCGCACTGTGTTGAGGGTCAGATTCCTCAGGAAACAGACTCTGAGGGGAAGGCCCTGGGAGCAGCACGTTAACTGGGAAATACTCATGGAACAACCACTGTCAGAGTCATGGGAGCAGGATGGGTGGAGGGAGTGGCTGTATGGCAGGGGCTGCCACCAGGCCTTGGCTACTCCGTGGGGCACATCGAAGCTTGGGTGGCCCTTCAAAGGTGTTCCCCAAACCAGGCAAGGGGTTGAGTCATTGGACCCCCCTGGGAAAGGACATAACTTAAGCAAGACAGCTCCCTTCAGCCAAGGGCATTTCCTGGGGAGGGACAGCACCCACTACACAGAAAACTTGGGATCTGAGAAGTAATGCCCAGCACAAAAGTAGAAGGCCTGGGGACTGACCTCGGGCTGGTCTCTGCCCTGAGACACCGTGTGGCTTTCATTTCATCTCAGGAGTCAGCCTGGTCACCCTGAGCCCAAGAGGCGTCTTCAGGAAGACCACACCCAGAAAGTCCCCTGTAGAAATCACTCTATGAAGAGAATGATCTCCCCTTTTCTGAGAAATCTCTGTAGATTTGATGTCAAGTAATAGCAGTGAAAAGGCAGCTATTGCTGAGCTAGTTACTGATGTTTCCCATTGCTCTCTGGTTCTTCCTCGCACATGGGAAACTTTGATGGTGGAATCTAAGTGTGACATTCAAAATATTTAACAACCAGGAAAACACTCAAGGCAGTCGGAGTGTCGACACTCTGCCTCTCTGCTGAACATGAGTTTGGTCTGGTGGGCTCTGCAGAAAAGGGTGAGTTTCCCCCGAGTGCCGTGTGCTGGGGAAGAACCTTAGAAGGGTTTTCTTCAGAAAACAAAGCGAGAGAGGCAGTTTTCCTGGTTCAACTGGGCATTTCATTCAGCATCCAAGGTTGAGGTAGTAGTAATTTATGCTGTACACTTCACCATTTTGCAAGGACTGTGTCTTGCTCAGCTCTGTAGCCTTCCATACCGGCACAGTAAAATTTGTTACATGAAATCTGTGTGACTCTGGGCAAGGCATCACCCTGCTCTGTACCTCAGTGTCTTCGTTTAAAAGATGAAAGGTTTCCAAACCCTGTTTCTCCTTGAAACGGGAGAATCTGGTGAAGGCCCCTTAGGAGAAGGGAGGTGAGTGGGCTGGGCACAGGGCCTCCTATGCCACTTTAACCAAAGCAACTCCCCTTGTATTTGTTTATGCTTCCATTTGGTTTCATTTAAACCAGCATTCCTCAGCTAAAAACAAAGCCTGGGAACCACCAGGCTGCATATGATATATGAGGTCCCTTACACACAGCTCTGACATGCATGAATATGAGTGAGCAAATAGACAAATGGACAACTGACTGCCCAACTGACTGATTGAATGAATAAATGAATGAATTATCTCTTTCGTGCACCAAGCTAACACAGGCCAGTCCCTGGTCGTACCCATTATCGGAGCAGATGTCCAGCTCTCCTGGCTCAGTTTGGAAACACACGGATGTATCACAGCTCTCCTGCTGTCCTGTCCATCGCAGGATTCTTTCTCCCTCACAGCCACTAGCACGAGGCCTCCTCCTCCTTCCATGCACTTAGGATGCCACCAGTGTAAGCTGCACTTGTCTTCTCTGACTCCCCATACGTTGACTCAGCTGAAAGAGATACTGACAGCAGCAGCACGAGTCACTGGCAGGTTTGGCAAAAGAATCATTGTGTTTTCTCGGTGTGCGTCTCGGGGTGTGGCTCGAGGTCTGGCTTGCTTTGGCTCTTTCCACCCCAGGGAGAGGGTTCCCAGTTTTGGCCCTGCTCTCCCTCCTACTACCACTCCACTCCTGCCTCTCTTCCTTTCTTCTTCTAAGGCCGTGGTTCTCAATGTGGGCGGCTCATTGGAACCAGGGAGACTTAAAAATTACTGATGCCCAGAGAATCTGATTTCTTGGGTTGGGGTGTGGCATTGCCAATAGAATTTGAGAAAGCTCCCCAGGTAATTCTTATATGCAGCCAAAGTCTGAGGACATAGACTAGGAATTCCAACTTCAGTCTAAACCATTTCTAGCCACGGAATTCAGATATTTCTGCTGGATTTGGGGAAGTGTGAGCCATAGGCATCTATTAGCAGTGGGAGGAGGGCAAGGAAAGAAGTGGAGGGAAGAATACCACAGTGGGCAGGGGCCCACTCCCCCAGTGGCTGAGTCCTGGGGACAGAGGTCGAAGGGGCTGTTTTCATAAGGGATCCTGTAAGACTCAGAGCAGCCGGTACTGTCTGGTGTCCGGGTGACAGTGTATGACAAGTTCAGGGAGGTGCCCCTCACAGGGCACCATGAGGTTCCGGGGCACAGACACCAGGTGGATAGTGGGGTCCTTTGGGGGAGTTCGAGGCAGTGCCTGGGACATGTCCAGCAGCATTCTTACAGGGCATGCCAGCATCCGAGAGCAAACTGGGTGGGGAGAGGGGAGCTTTGGTAAGACACTGCCTTCACTCTCGCTGGTGGTCTCGTTCGTGAGCACATGTGGGCACTCTGAAGGGGTCTCTTAAGTCACAGCATGAGCCTATGGTACATGGGGGCAAACAGCATGAAATCTGGTGATTTCATTGATAGGAACCTACCTGAACTTATGGGATGGTGAGGTCTGGGGACACTTGGGTCACAGATTCAAGCCACAATAATGAAACTGGTAGTGGCAGTGGTGTGGTGAGGCACAACACAGCTTTGCCAAAAAAGCAGGCATTTGCCAGCCTTCTCTGAAATTCAGGTTGGGTCAGTCCCCATGAAGAGATTTTACTCCGGGCACGAGCTCACCATACAACCAGGGTCTTCGCGACTCAAGGCTTTTCTGCATGCATGTTCTCAGTGCGAATTATTTGCTTTTCTTCCTGTGCAAGTCCTTTCACTCTCTTTCTTTCTAAATCACATTTTCTCCTAAATTAGAAAACCTCTTTAATTGTTAGCAGGAGCTGGGGTTCTGCTCCTTGCATGGACAATATCATTAAACACTGGAAAATAAACAAACTGGAAAAGTTTAAGACATTTTCAAACCCTTTGCTTCCCAGAGGGCGTCTGGGGCCCTGGGCAGGACAAGGTTCTGCTGGCCTGGGTTTACACTGTGTTGATGACTTGACCCCTCCAGCTGTGAGAAACCAAACTGACAGCAGGGTTGTTTTTACTAAACTTCCCAGGATTGCAAACTTGATTTGGGAGGCATTTGCGCTGATTTGCGAGGAGGTCTCCAGCGGCTGCGCCGAGCTTCCTCCTTGGGCAGAGTGCATGATGGGAACGGGCCAGTGGCTCTCGTAGCTGACAGCTGTTGTAAACCATCGCTGGGCTCCCCAGCTATTCCACAGGGCTGGGGGAGCTGAGCCGAGCCGTGGGAGGGGGTGGTGTGTGAGAACATTTCTTTCCATCTTGCTGAAATGTGAGTCTAATGAAATGATAATGAGGTTGTGGCCTTTAAGCTCCATTGAGCTTCTTGCCGCATTGTAATTTTACCCAGAGTGGGGCTAGTTTTTGAAATGATTAAAACTATCGATTCCTAGGCCTGTGTGGCTTGAATCGGAATTCATTAGGGGCCCAGAGGTGAGGGATAAACATTTCTCTCTCGTTCAGCCAGGAAACAGACCCCGTCTTGTGTGTGTATCCTGCCTGCCCACCCACCTCTCCGGGAGGACCCCTGGCAGTGCTGGCGGACAGATGCGGTCCGGCACCCAGAGAGCCACAGCCAGGAGGGTCCCGGCTGTGAGTCCCGGCTGACTTTCCAGGGCCCTCTGCCTCCTGTCGGAGGACGGAAATTTTCAGTGTTCGGTCTTGGTCCTATTTGCTTAGGCACCGTAGGTGAAATGTCTTCTCTGTGAAAAGAAACACACAGGAAAACTCCAGGAGAACACTGCAAGGAGAAACTCCAGCTGGGAGTGGTGGCTGACGGTGTGGTCTGAACTTGGGTCTGAACTTGGGTCCCCTGTTTGCCGTCTTCTGGGGATAGAAAGAGGGGTTTCTCCCTCTGGTTTTTGTTGTCACCCCCCTGCTGTCTCCCAAGAGCCCGCGATTACTCCTTTCAAGTTGTCTAGGGCTGGGACAACTTGGCATCTTAAAAAACAACCTTACTTTGAAAACAGTATGGAAGTTCCTCCAAAAATTAAAAATAGAACTACCATATGATCCAGCAATTCCACTTCTGGGTATTTATCTGAAAGAAATGAAAACAGTAACTCAAAAAGATACATGCACTCCGATGTTTATTGTAGCGTTGTTTACAATAGCAAGACATGGAAACGACTGTGTCTGTTAATGGATGAATGGATGAAGAAGTGGGATATATACAATGAATATTATTCAGCCATAAAAAGAAGCAAATCTGCCATTTATGACAACATGGTGGACCTTGAGGGCATTAGGCTAAGTGGGTTGAGTCAGACAGAGAATGGCAAATGCCTTGTGATGTTACTTATATGTGGACTCTAAAACCAAAAACCAAAACCTGAACTGGGTGAAAGGGGTAAACTTCCAGTTATAAAATAAATGCCATGGGATGTAATGTGTGTCATGGCGACTACAGTTGATAATACTGTACTACACGTTTGAAAGCTGCTCAGAGAGTGGATTGGAACCAGACTGGGGGTTGTGTAGATGGCTTAGGGACACGGCTGGGATGTTGTCCTCCACGTGGCGCAGAGCATCTGGCAAACGCCCCCTGGAGCCCCGTATCCTTTTTTCACAGCCTCCTTGGGCAGTGGTGGTCATAAGAAGCACACAGCAATGATTGCATTCAGACTGGAGCATCACGGGCTGCCTTCAAGGTCACACACATCATGATCATGTGGACATTTTGGAAACAATGTGATATATTTCCAGGTTTCCTGCTTGCCTGTTAGCATCCCCACCCTGAAGCCCTCTTTACACCAGGCAAGTGTCGTACCTTTCCTCTGACTTTCCAAAGTACAACAGGCACCTAGGGTCCCCCATACCACATTATATTACTCCTCTCATCTTTCCTTTGTGTGGTCCCCACTAGGCTGTGAGCTCCTTGAAGGCAGAGTTTACATTTTATTTCTTTTTCATCCCATCGCCCAGCACAATGACCAGTCGGTAACATACCTGGGCAAAGGATTTCTGCATGAATGAATGAAGAATCCCAGATGAATGTCATTTGATTCTCAGAACAACCTTGTGAGTCAAGCAGGGTAGGAATATGAGCTCTGATTTGAAAGAAGGAAAAAAAGAAAGAAAGAAAGACAGAAAAAAAAGAAAGAAAGACAGAAAAAAAGAAAGAAAGGGAGCCTCCAGGAGGTCAGGGCCTTGCTCAAGGTCACCTGATTCCTGGAGCTGGCGCTGGGCTGTTGGCAGCCCTGACAGAAGTGTGTGTTTTCTGCTCACATTTGCTCTGCATCTCATACGGGCCCGGCTCGCCGTTTAAGTCTCTCCAGAGGCGCCTCCTACACAGGTGGTTCCCAAGTGGTTCATGTCAAGGTTCCCTTTTATTTTCTCCCCACTGCCCCACCCGCAGCACCTGGGCTTTGAAAGACTTGGCCTAGCAAATGAACTGCGATTATGCAGTAATAATGACTCCATTTTCTCGTTTTTTATTAATAAAAGACATATGCGACATGCCACTCAGCTTTCAGTCGAGAGAAAATGTGTTTCCCCACCAGGTGAATAGGATTCCACCCAGAAGCAGACAGTTAGACAGTGAACAAACCACCTTCTCTGCTCAGGCTGGGATCACAGTGCTGCACGCGACAGCCCTTTCGATGGGCCTCCATCGAGCCGGAGCCGGCTGTCTGCCCTGGGTCTCGGAAGTCAGAGGAGACAGGGGCCATTTCAGCTGCTGCCTGCTTGCCTTTCCATCCCGGCTGGAATCAGCAGACCCTGACTTCTGGAGAAGCGTTACTGCGATGTGTCAGCTGCTCCGGGAGAGCCCAGAGTGATGTATTCCAAGAGCTGTCAGGAGAAGGGGTTTACGGTCAGTTAGGAACTGTAAACTCCTTCCCGTGCAACTGGCAGTCGAATTTTAATACTCTGTCTCCCTCTGTCTGGGCACTTCCTCCCACCCTTGGCCTGTTCCTCAATGCATATGGAGCAGGCCGGGTCCCAGGGGAGGGCGAACAGCCTCACTCGGTCTGAGTGTCACAACTGAAAATAGGAGCCAAAGCTCAGACAGGACGCCGGGCTTCTCCCTGCCCCTGGCCTTGTACGGTTCATACTCCGGTGCTCTCTTCTCTTCTGAAGCAGGAGTCAGACCTCACCTAGGCCTGAAGGGAGAGAGAGGAAAAAAAGACCTCTAGCCTGGCTCCTCGTCCCTTCCTTTATTGGGGCAACACACACTGAGGGCCTCTGGACTGAGGGCCCACTGCGTGCTGGGCAGGGAGCTAGGAGCTGGAGGACAAGATGGTCACTGTCTTGTGGCACTCCTTCCTGCTGCTGTTTAATTCTGATCAATCCACAGGGTGGAAAAAAAACAAACAGGAAAAACAGAGAGGAAGTAAGAGAGAGGGGTTTGCCAGGGGAAGAGGCATAGTCAGCAATGACCTCAAGGGGCAGTGAAATAGAAAGGCAGGCTCTCCAAGTGATTTGGGAGGCCCAAATCACCCGTGTCCCCCACTGATGGCCCTCTGCCCTCCACCGCTCTGCTCTGCAGGCATCGTGGCTACCACACGTGCACGGAGATCTTCACAGTCTCTTTCTTTCTCAAACTTCACTTTTGAGTGTCAGATCCCCTCGGTTCAATGATCCTTACCTGGAGGTCCCAAATGCAAGCAAACCACCCATGACCAGACTCACTGCTTTCTATTAGCTGTGTAATTATCATCTCTGACTTCCTCCTCCTCTACTAGACTATGAGCAATTTGAGGCTCGTCCCCATGTCTTGATTACCTGTGTCCCCAGTGCCAAGTACAGCCCCCGGTTCACCGTGGACACCCAGGAGTATTTGTTGAAAATGAGCAGAGCTGCTTCATAGAAGAAGCAGCTTTTACAGGATCGATTTCCCTGGTCTTTGCCTAACACACCTCTCATCTGTTTCCCCTCAAGAAAAGGCCGCACCATGGCTGCGGCTCCCAAGATGGTTGTTTCTGTGGAATCAAAATGGAACCAGTGGGACCTCTCCATCCCACAGGGAGCTCCTTCAGCCGATTTGGGGGTGGAAGGGCCATCAGGACTGGCCTTTGTGTCCTAAGTCATCACGCACAGAACCAGATTTGCATATGTTAATATGGAGAGCTGGAGCTATTTAATGAGAAGCAGTGGGCCATGTGGGTGAGCAGAATTCCTCAGAGTATTTTTTTCAGATGTCTTAATTCACTCTCTTTGTTGTGTTTCGGCAGATCCAGGTGTTCGGATTGAGTAGGTCCTGGTGCCATTCCCCTCCCCCGATTCTCTGGCACTACTGATCTCTCTCGAGCTGCCTCCAAACTCAGCCTTCTGTCCAGGGGGTGTCGGTGGGGGAGCATTCTGCCCACCTGGAAGCAACCTGGAGGAGATGGCCTGAGGATGGAGGGAGGATGGAGGATGAGGGAGATGTCCTGAGGATGGAGGGTCCAGGCTGAGGGGGGGGGGCTGGGTGGTGGATGTTCCTGAGCGGGGCGGGGAGGAGAGGAGAGAATTCCAGAGACGAGAACCCTCTGTGGAGACAGCCCTCTGGGCTTCCAGCCCTCCATCTGGGTTCCACTAAAAACACATTTTGCGTGTTTCTGTTGTTCTTAAGTCTGGGTTTATTTCAAGAGGAAAATTATAAAGAAACATCTCAGCCTTTATTTCAAAAGCAGCTTGTGCTTGGGTAGGTTCTCATTTGTCTGGTCTGCTTGGCTTGGAGGTGAAAATAGGAGGCTGGGGTGGGGTCCCAGAGAGAAGAGGCCCTGGCAACCATGGCTCTAGGCTCCGCTTACTGCCAGCGTGCCAGGCCACTGGGTCTATTGCTAGTTCTCACCTTCCCAGCTGATAGAAACTTCAACAGACAGAAGGGACCCTTGTGGTCTGAGAAGGAGAGGAGGGGACTGGGATCAGGAGGGGACTGGGGAAATCACAGGGCAAGGGGAGATCTGCTGAGGCTGCCTCAGCTGGGAAATCTTCACAGACAGAAAGGAAAGTGGCAACATCCCCACAGGTACCTGAAAGCCTTCACCTCAGAGTTCCAGGCAGAATTCAGCAGGTGAGTCTGGGTTTTGTCCTGACAAAAAGTCAGAGGCAGCAGAGACCCATCTTGAGGATTCAGGTTCTAGTACAGTCTGAGAATTCCCCAAGGTTACTCAGAGCTCTTGAACTTGAGTCAGCTCACACCTCAGAAATCCAAAGAGTGAATGTCAGAGCTACAAAGCCCCTTATAGAAAGGCCCACCTACCCCAGTGCTTTAATTTCCCAGATGAGAAAACTGAGGGTTATGGAGGGGAAGCCACCTGTTGAGGCCACAGCCAGTGGGTAGACTCATCCCACCTCCCAGGCCTCCGTGCCCTCTGGTACTTTTCTGCTGTTCTGTTTATAAGGATGGATGGGCGGTCGGATCTCCATGGACAGGCAAAGAGCTCCAATAAACATGCCCATTTGTGGACTCACACACATGTGTGCACACAACACATAATTGACCCTCAGATCCTGTCAGCAGGGGTCAGCAGTACCTGCCACCCAGCACAACCTGGTTCTCCCCTCCAGGGGCATTTTGGACACTCAGGCTGCAGGCATACGCTGGGACTCAGGACGCCATGGTTGAGATGGTCCTGTCATTGCGCAGAGCTGGAGTCAGACACAAAGAAAGAATTTGCAGCCCAGGTCCTAGGCTCCAGCCTTCCCCCAACAGAGCGATTCGTAGGGAGCTCTCTCCTTTCTAAGAAGGGCCTCTGCAATGACTGAAGTCGACCTGCTTAGGAAGTGCTTGATTTCCCCCTGGTGGCCATGTCTGACATCTTGGGCCCCACTCCCCAAATCTTCAGTCCTTTCATTCATCAAATTTGTATCAAGCCCCTGGTGGGAGCCAGGGAGAGGACTCCTCTGTAGAGGCAGGAAATTGTCATGCAAAGTAATAGTTAGAATGAAGGTTAATTCATGCTATTGTAAAGGTAAGCGCTATTGTAGCTTAGGCTACAACAGAAGCTAAAAATGAAGGGAGGGGAGGGGGTGCCATCTCATCTTCTAGGCAAAGAGCCTAAGAAAGATTCCTCAAGGGGTATGGGCTGATATGCTTTCAGGGTTACGAATAAACAATCAATAATTAACATTCATTTGTCTAGGAGTCCACAGTTTATCAAAATATTGCACTGGCATTTCCTAGTTAATCCTACCAATAGTCCTTCAAATTAACATAAATGTCTCCATTTCATAGATGAAGACACTGAGGCTCAGAGAGGCTAAGTGATTTGCTCCAAGTCCCATTCTTATAAGCGGCTCTTACTGATTACCACAGTTTCTAAACCACTCCCACTGGACCAGATGGCCAGTGGGGAGGTGGGCACACCAGCTGAGGCTTGCAAGTGGGGGTTGTCACCTCTGCCACTGGGGGGCTGGTGAATTAGGTGTTCAAACAACTAAGCAGCTCTCTTCCATCCCTCAGGGAGCACGGTGATGCAAAGGCTTCTCTTCTCCCGGAGCTGCACAGTGATGCAAAGGCAAACGGAGAGCCTGGACCTGGTGGCTATGGCACAGTCTCATGACAAACCTAGCCGTGACAGACACGAGAGAAGGACATTTACTGCATTTTGCCACGTATTAACACACATCCTTATTTTTCCCTCAAAAATTCGGGCAAAAAGTGCTTATTAGACACAGCAAGATGCGGTAATTGGTGCCAGGCATGTGGGTTAGATACAGAGCTTTGGAGCACAGTGGGACAGTGAAAGGCCCCTTGGTGCTGGATGGGGTCCTTAGAGCCACAGCAGGGTTCGCTGGCTTCTGGGTGGGGAGCATCACTCTCGCAGGAGCCTCTTCTTTCATAGCCCTGCCCAAGCACAAGCTGCAGATCCCAGTGGACTTCCTGTTAAAGAAGAAAGAAAAATCTGGTGCAGCTTTTAAAAAATGAGTGGAGCAAAGGGCCTACAGCAGTAGGGAGCAGCCCAGCCAGTGTCTGAGGAGTTGCCCACCACAGTCAGCCCCGGAGACAAGAGGCCTTGTGTTCCTGGCCAGGAGATTGTGGATCCTTCTGGGCTTCCCCTCATCCTCGTGCCCCGGAACTAGTTCATCAAGGGGTCCTGCTGATGCCTTCCCAGAATGTCTCAACAACTCCACAGCTGCCCCAGGGTCCCAGCCCCACCACTCTTTGCTTGGAAATACACTTTGTTTCCCAAGTCTGCTCCCCATGGGCTCCCTTGACATGGCAGGACCTGTGCCTCAATCTTGTCTACTGGCTCCCTCAGGGTGGGTCTGGACCTCAGGATGACAGGCATCTCAGGGGCGGGGGGGGTGGGGTGGGGGATTGGGGGTGCGGGAGCTGCCTTTGGGAAGGAGCTGGAGAAGGTTGAGGGGAAAGCGCTGTGGTCCATCACCAAGGCAGGCTTGAGTTAGGCTGCGTGCAGCGGCCTGGAAGACCAGCAGGGCGGACTTCTCTGTTACTATGCGTGTTGACGTCTAAGTGAGACATGATCTGAAGACTGTGCTGGGGCTCAGAGTCTCATACCTCACTCAGGAATCTGGGTCTAGGTGTTTTCTAGAAAACTATAAAATGGAGATCCCAGGGAGCCATGTGTTCCAAGGGCAGGGCTCAGTGGATAAAGTCTTTTGGACCAAAGGAACAGGCAAGGTGTGGACTTCAGAGTCAATGAACCTTCCCTGAGCCTCCTGTGGACTCAACACGGTGGTAAGTACTTGCTCATATTTAATTTCATTTAACCATATTCCTATAAGGTGATGCAACTCAGAGAGGCTAAGTAACTGGCCCAAGGTCACACAGCCAGTAAGTGACAGCACTAAGATTCAAACCCACGCCTCCTGATTTCAGTGTGGGTTGTTATGAGGGCAGTTTTTGACTTGGCTAATTTCTGGACAGATGTGGAGGCCTCCATGAAAGAGTTAAATATTTGGGAAACCAAACATTCAAGGAAGGGGGTGTCAGGTATTTTTGTGCAGGCAGACTGCCTTGGCCATGGGGTCTGAGGGCCTGGCAGCTCTGCCCCGAAGCAGGACACCGGCTCTCCGCCGCGCACTTGGTTTTGTCTGCCTCCGTGGGACTGAATGTTCAAGGACTCCATCACTCCCCAAGCATACAAATGTCTCTCCTTCATTTTTTCTGTTAAGCAGATTCAAAGAATGAACTAAGAATCTTGGCCACCATTAATTTCACTGCCTATGGTTATTTGCATCTCTCTCTCTCTCACCTCTCTCTTTTTTTGCTTGAGTCATTTTAAAAAGCCCTTATGATTCCTTTAATCCCCTTTGGTAGAGCGATTCCATTCTCTTCTCTCCTAACCTCCTCTCTCCTGAATGTCCCCCACCCCCACCCCCACCATGGAAAGCTTTAAATAATGCAGCAAAGTCTTGTTTCATTTCCTTTTCTCTGTTTCCAGATGGATTTTTCTCCGCAGAACATCCCTGGGAATCATTCTGTCAGATGCTTCACTGGATGTCCCTTGGTCTTTACACTTGTCTGTCCCCATCTGCCCTCCCCCTCCAGCTCCCCTGAAATTGCAATTTGCTGTTTTAATTATAGTTTCTCTCACCGCACTTGAGGGGTTTTTCCCTTTGCAGTCCTTTACCTCGCTTAGATTTTAATCCTTTCTTTCAGCGCAGAGAATTCATTAAGATTTCTAGATTCCTCTGAATTTGCTTTCTCGATGATGAATAATTCTTCTCAGTCTATGTATGATTCTGACTGTTCGGATGCTGAAGTAAATGGCTGAGCAGTGAGGCCAGGGTGCCCAGGTGCACCAATGGCCTCATCCAAGTGCAGATTCAATTGCCACTGTTGAAACACGGTATCCCTGGGTCTGTCTGGTTGCTGACCATTTCCAAGACCTAACTATGGCCCGAGGGTAGCTGGCCACATGCCTCTGTCTCCCCGGTCAGCAGGTTGGTGAGAGCTCTTGCAACTGTCTGTCCTTGGGGTCCACGAGTCGTTCCTTGCATGCCAGGCCAGCTGGCCTTGACTGCAAACCAGCTGGATCACCTGCAGCTATTTCCCAATTGCCCAATGGGCTCATGGGTTGAGGCTGCAGCTGCAGATGAGTCTGGGCAGGAAGAGAACAGGGAAATGACCTGTGTGAATAGGAAATTGATGAGGCCTCCTCCATTTGAGGAAAGGACCAGAAAGCAGTTCTTCAACACATTCCAGACATAGGGGCTAAGCTACTCATCATGGACAGGAACTGCTTGAAACCTGCCACCCATCCTGTTTGGGCTCATAAACCTGCCCTGTTCTGTCCTTCAGGCAGGTATGTAGGTTAGTACTACGGAAGGTCATTTATTGTAAACTTCAACTTGGAGCCTGGCTCCATCAGAAATATGGGAGCTCCCGGTGACCCAAAAGTCCTTGGAAAGGGGTGATGAATTTACAGCTGTGTAACCTGGGGTGGATCACATTGCCCATTCACCCCCACCCCAACTGCTAGGCTGATTTGATACAATGTCTACAAAAGGTCACTAGTGGGCACCACTGATGCTGGTCATTGTTTCCTATCTTATTCCAAAGAAGATTTGAGGCCAGAGACCCAGCTGGGAAATGGACAAAAGAAGGATGATTCTGGGACCTACAGTAGAAGTTACGGTCTGGCATTGCCTCCAGTGGGGGTGAAGGAAGTAAGCAGGAGGGTGGGCCCTGTACAGCCAGGTGAGAAGGGAAGAAACTGAGGCAGAGGCCTCACATAGCCTGGTTTTTTACATTGGCATTGATGTCTCCTTAATCGTATGTTAAATGTGACTATAGGCCCCTTTTGAAACGTTGCTCCTTTTCTTGATCTGTAAAGAATCAGCTGAATTCCCACCACAGCTTTGAAATAAGTCCCCATCCTGTTTCCAACCAGACTGCTCTTTCTCAGCGTCTCCTAGGCAGAGAGCCCAGAGTCCCCGCTCTGGGGACACTTGATGTGGTACCAGTGAGGACTGCCTGGGGGGGCAGCTTCTCAGAGTGGTCTGGGGCTCTGAGGGACCAGTTCGTGGCACAGTGGGGATTTCAGCCACAGTGGGTGCAGGGAAGGCAGGGGCACACGTCCTCTGCTGAGGAAGACACAAAGAGGCGGGGCGGGGGGCAGGGTGGAACGTCATCCCATACACCAAAAGGCTGAGGGTTTGATTCTCGGTTTGGGTGCATACATGGGTTACACGTTTGATCCCCGGTTGAGGCACACGTGGGAGGTAGCTGATCAATGTTTCTCTCTCACTCTCTCTCCTCTTTCTTCTCTCACTAAAAGCAGTGAACATATCCTCAGGTGAGGATTTTTTAAAAAATGATGGAGGTGGGAGAGAGTCTGGCTTTAGGGAGATGTAGGGGTTTGTCTGTCAGAAGGGAGGGTGCCAGGAAAGGTGAAGTAGGAGGTGCTGTTGGAGAGAGAGAGGGGCCAGGTCCAAGGAGGTCTTGAGAGGGGCTGGGTGAAGGAGGCCAGGCTGTGTCTGTGAGCAGGACTCTCCACAGAAGGCTTCTGTGCCCAAGAAAGCTACAGTGAAAATCAGATTTTAGGAGTATTTGCTGTATAGAGAATAAACCGGAGGGTGGGGCCTGGCCAGGGAGGTTCGTAGAGGGACTTTGCTCTGAGTCCAGCATGAGAAACAAAGGCCTGGATTAGCATGTATGGTATAGAAATGAAAGAATAATAAATAAGTGAAATGGAAAAGAACAAGACAGTACGGTCGGGGAGGGGATAGCCCACGAGTGGGAGGATTTAAATGTTAGGGGGAGAAACATGCACCAGCAGAAGGCAACCTGGGCATTTTGTGTTCCCAGACAAATTCCCAGGAGGGGGCTAGTGAGTTAGGTTACTGCTGTCCAGTCCCTGCTAATTCGGGCACAAGAGTAGCAGCAGAGATTCTCCACGCACCTCGCCTGGGAAGCAGCAGCTCGAGGTAGGCAGGGGTTAACATGGTCTGCAAATAAACTGGAGATTAGTCCTCAACAGTACTTAACGCAGAGTAAAATGTGATAAATTATTCACATCGCACAGTGTAATAAGCAGGTTGAGTCTGTGGCACTAGGCCTCTCGAGCTGTACATTACACTTGGGTCCCCCTCTTGTTCCTCTTATTTAATCATTTTCAGAACACCTGACTTAAATAGGTGTTTCAGCTCCCATTTTATTTTTCCTTGCAAAAGTAAATTAGATCATACGTTCATTTCATGACATTCTGACATTTACCATATTCTTACCTTAAGGATAAGCATGATTAGAAAGCAAAGAGCTCAGTAATTAGACACAGGAGAAACTGAGACACACTTTTCCCAAGGTCGCCCCTTCTGGTCTTCATGGAAGAAGGTCTGTTCTACTGAGGGGCTTCAGAAAGCTCGTTTGCATATGGGATATTCCAAATTTGTGATTAATCAGAAGGTATTAAGTCTGTTTTCTTTAGAGCTGACAGGGATTTTCTCTCTGGGGGAGCGGGATGCCTGGGC
Organism: Sturnira hondurensis; assembly: GCF_014824575.4. Taxonomy (NCBI): domain Eukaryota; kingdom Metazoa; phylum Chordata; class Mammalia; order Chiroptera; family Phyllostomidae; genus Sturnira; species Sturnira hondurensis. Next base: position 1,600,645 of record NW_028091847.1, on the reverse strand, counting down.
AGAAGTTTCCATAGCCCCTAGGGTGTCTGATAAAGGTTCTGTAACGAATGGGGCTTGTGTAGTCAAGAGCCTCCCACTCATGGGCAACCCTTCAATGGCTTTAGTCCACGGCAGCTAATTGCCCATAACAGGGGTGGGTTTGCTCTGCCTTCCTCAGGCAGCTGCCCCCAAGCAGTGCAGACCTCTGTGAGCAGAAGATTCTTGGGAAGGGACCATTTCTATTACAGTCTCACTGTCTGTGGAACTGAAAGTTGGTGGGGAAGTGCTAAGAAGCCACAGGGGGAGGAGGGTAAACTAAGGCCTGGGACAGAGGAGAGAGCATGGAAAGAAGAGAAGAAAGCCCACCAGGAGGCAGTGGACTAAAGAATCAAGCAAAGGAGAGACAAGGTCCCTAGAGAAAGGCAAGCTGAGGTGGAATGGGTGGAGGTGGCAGGCAGGGTGCCGGGAACAGCCAGGGCTGGCAATGGTGTTTTGGGAGAGAGAATTAGGGCTCTCAGAAAGAAAAGAAAAGCCAGAAATGAGGCACGTGAGAAGAGGTCAACAAGAGAAACAGTGTCAGGAATAGCATGGCAGGAAGTCTCTATGCCTAGCCACTCCGATGAACCAAGCTAAGGGCGATTTAGCTGAGTTGGTATCTGTTCTTATCCCGAGTCTGCTTCTTTCTGTGTAAGGCAGGATGCAGACACACACCAATATGTGGTTTCTGATTTCTTTATTGCATTGCTCTCCGTGTAGTACTTGGCAAAAGCAAACTGCTTGCTTCCTTCCCCGCCCAGTGATGTTCTGGGTATGTTCCCCTCTTTCACTTCAACAGCCAGGCCACGCAGGGCATTTGTGATATTTAACTATAAATATGAGACAGATGGGGACTATTAGGGCCTGTAAAATGCAAACAAAGTGGTAGGCTCTTTGTGTCTCAAAAATGGGGTCCCAGTGCCCTGAGCAGCCCATCCAGCAGGTCCAGTGAGATGTGACCATGGCCCTGACCAGAAGTTGTTTCTGTGGGAGGGAGCTGGCACAGATAGAAGCAGCTGGGACATAGTGCTGGATGGAGCCTTTTCTTGTCAAGGGAAGAATCGGCAGCCAATGTTTAGAAGCAAATTTCTTATGGGTATTTAGCAATGACTACGGCAGTTCCAGATTTGGTTGGGGGAAGGACCTTGGTTCACATGCAGCCTTCATTTCCCAGTGACTATGGAAAGCTGGTAAAACTCTGATTCTTACTACTGAGACCAAAGGCAACCTGTTGTACATCACAGAGGTGAGGCTGACTGAAGAAACCCAGTGTGAGGCTGGCAAGCAGGCCCAAAGCTGAGGAAACATCAAGCTGCAGCCCACACTGAAACTGCTCAGAGCATGAGGTGGGTGCTGTTCGTGGGCAGCGGACTTGGCCCCTGCCCCCCCGCCCCCACAGCCTGCTTCCAGCTTCCTAAGCAGGTTCATGGGAGATTTCCTATTAGCATTACCTAGCATAGATGGTGAGCTCTGATGTCAGCACCAGGTTCTAGAATGTTGCCTTTCCGCCACCAGCTTGGAATGGAAGCCCCCTGACCAGGCTCCCCTGGGCACCACAGTGTGGAGGACAGCTGGGGCAGTGTGGAAGCCTGAGATGGTGCGCCCTCAGGCCGAGGGCCTGCCAGGCCACCTCGGGACTCAAACAGTGCAGAAGAGCCCTGGATGGAAGGAAAAGTTTGCAGCATTCCCTTCGGCACAACTCTTCTGACTGTCTTACTGAAGGTCTGTCTTTATTTAATTTTGCCCAGTCAGTGGAATCCATATTTATTCAGCCCACATTTATAGACTGGCCCTCAGTGCGCTTCCAGTCCAGGGAGTTCAGCCTGAGGAAGAGATGGGCGGACTAGTCATCTCATATTGAGTTCAGTGCATGACAGACTTTTGAAGCAGGTACAGCAACGACATAAAAGAGGGAAGAATTTCTCTTTTGAGAAATTAATTAAAAACCAGCAAACTTTTCTTACGTTCTAGACACAGAGCTACAGCCTTCCACCAATGAACTCCCTTAATTATCAGAAAAGCCCAACGAGGCAGGTTCTGTTGTTATTCTCACTGTGCAGAACAGGAAACCAAGGCACGGAGGGTTCAAGGACATGGACCCAAACTTATTATGTAGCTGGAAAGTGGGAAAGCAGACCTTGATGCCACTGCGTTCAAATGACTTTCTAAGACAGTAGATGAAAAAGGAGCTCGCCTGAGAGAGAAGACAAAGCCTCGCTGGTGGAGGGACGAGCGTGCACAAAGCATGAGGTCACGTGGCCTGTCCCAGCAGCGACAACAACGTGTAGCTCCTTTCACAGGGACACAAAGTATAAGAGCAGGATGCAGTGCAATGCGGGGCGGGAAGAGCAGGCAGGGGCCCGACCGTGTGGGGTCTGAGAGCTTAGACGTCACCCCCTTGTCACCCACTTGAAGGGTTCTTAGAGGGAGCGTCAGAGATACTTGTTTGAAAGACCACTCTGGCTTCAGGGATGAATTGGGGTGGAGGGAGTAGAAGAACAGCTGGCAGGTCATTGTGATAATAAGCAAATGAGACAATGAGGAACTGAACTAAGGCAGTGAAAGGGGACGTGGTTTTGAAAAAATTTTTTGAAAATTGACTCCACAGACCTTGGGGGTTGACTAAATGTGGAGGGTAGAGAAGTGGGAGGAGAGGAGGATGAGCCCTAGGTCACTGGTTGGAGAGCTGCTGGGGTCACCAGGCAGGGTACAAAACAGCAGGTTTGTGGGAGGGTGACAGTCGGGAGTCCGTGAGTTCAGTTTTGGCCACACTGGGTTGGGGGCGCCCGAGGGACTCCCAAGTACGCAGAGAGCAGCAGGCAATTAGATACACGGATCTGGATGGCCGCTGGCCACTGTTCCATCTTCTCTGCCATCCTGCAGACAGCTCCTCACTGGGAGCACAATGACAAGAAACATTAGACGATGGAATCTGGAGTTGGCAAGGCTGAGCGTGATTAATGCAGAAGAAATGAAGTCGGTATTGGATGGCAGCAAAGCCAGACTCTGTTAGACACAGCGGAAAGTGATCAAAGAGGATGGGGTAAAGGTGGTAATGGATGCTCAGAATATTCACTCCACAGACACGGGAACTCTTAAGTGATCTGAAGAGAGAAGAATTCAATAAAGGCATTATCTTTTATTTTTAGTGTCAACTTTTAATTCAATACAAAGAAATTTGTTGAAGTCATTATATTCATTGATTCAACATTCATTAAACACCTACTGTGTGCCAAGCACGTTTATAAGAGCTGGCAATACAGCAGGAAATAGAACAGACAAAATTCTTGCCTTGTGGAGCTTACCTTCTGGTGCAGCAAGGTGGGGAGACCAAAAAAGAAATGAAGTGTACAATATTTGGGTATCAACTATTGTACATGGTTATCATGCAAATTAGAGAAAGGCCAGTCGTCTGGGCTGAGGCAACCTGGGCTCTCTCTTGTTCCTTCAGCTAGGCATCTGAGCCACACAGCTATGCAGCCCCATATAGAATGCCAACTGCTCAGTGAAGAAGAATAAAACGAGGTAAAAGAGACAGGTGGTGAAGGGGCAGGCATGTTGCAATTTGAAAAAATGAGAAGTCCTCAATGAGAAAGTGTCCTTTGAACAAAGACCTGAAGAGGATGGGTAAGCAAGCCATGTGACTCTCTGGGGGAAGAGCGTTCCTAGGCAGAGGGAACAGACAGTGCAAAGGCTTGAGACTGGAGCATGCTTGGCATATCTGAGGAGTTGCAAGGGGGCCTCAGGGAGCAGGGAGAGCAAAGGGGAAAAGAGCAGGACACCGAATTAGAAAGGGTGGGGGGACAGACACTGCCGCGTAGGCCGTGGTAAGGACTCAGGCTTTCACCCTGAGTGACAAGGGAAAACTTTGAAGGATTTTGTGTGGGGAGAGGGAGGGGGAGGGACATGTGATTTGACTTCCTTTTTAATGAGCTCCATCTGGCTGCCCAGTTAAAACCACAGTTCTGGAGGAAAGAGTGGAAGCCGGGCACCACTGAGGAAGCGGCTACAATGGCCAAGGTGAGAGGGCACGGCAGCTCAGAGTAGGGGAGCGGCAGTGGGGGTGAGGGGAAATGGTCGGATTCTGAAGGTATTTGGGAAAGCCAATGGAATTTGCTGATGGATTGGCCATGGGGTGTGAAGAAGAATGACTTGAAAGTTTCTGACCAGAGTAATGGAAGAACAGCCATTTATTGAAAAAGAGAAGGCTGCAGGAGGCACCCTACTTGGGCATAATGTGGAAAACTTGAATTTGGGCACTGATATGAAAGTGCAAAACGGCCCTCTCTGTGAGAGGCCCTGACCCTTGCAATAGTCCCAAATTACAGAGGACAAAGCTCGAGGCCAGAATAACTTGCTTAAATCTTGCCCAGCTAATAAGTGACAGAATTAGGATTCACACCGACCTGTGTGTCTCCGACACCCATGCTCTTTGTCCCAAACCACGTTATCTCAGAGAATTCCTGACTCACCAAGGGACCAGACAGAAACTAAGTTGTGCACCGAGGCTGTATCTCTTTCACAAGTGTTGGAGTTTGGTCTAAGGAACCTGTATATAACCTTGCTCTCAATTTGATTTTGGAACCTGTTGAGAGATGGACATGCAGATTACAAAAACTAAAATAAAAACTCAGCTTTATCTTTGATACACACTCCAGCCGGAGGTGGAAGATGAGGCTTGAATGCACAGCCGCAGTGGGCTTCCTGATGCGGGTCCCCCAGCTGAGCTGGCAGAGCTTGGACACTGCGGGTTTCTTCCTGGAACCTTCACTGGGACAGGTGACCCAGATGCAGGTGTCCTGCTGGCAGACCTGCTCCAAGAGAAAGGGAGAGGAAGGGATTGAGCTTTGCGTACTCCAGTCTCTCTCTCAAACCCACTGTCAGATAGATCACTTTTCTCACAGGGAGCATGGAAATGAAGGTACCCTATCTCCCTACCCAAAACCTGCTGTACCTTAGGTAAAAATACAAGCAATACTTACTATCTTGCAACAACCATAGAAGGCAGTTTATGTGCACATTTACTCCACGGCAGTCTGTAGGAAAGGCACTGTTTTATTCCCATTTTACATATGAGAAAATGGAGGTGTTGAAAGGTTAAGTACTTGACCAAGGGTGGAGCCAGGACTTAAACCAGGCAGTCAGAACCAGAGGCAGACCACGGTATCAGTGCATTTGCTCCCCTCACCTGCTGGCGAAGATCCCAGGTGATAAGGGTACTAGATACACTCTTAGATAGTAGTGTGTAATGTGTTGGGAACCAGATGAATGAGCAGTTAATCCCTCCTGGAGTTGGGGTGTGGGCAGAGGGAGTCATGAACAGTCACAGAAAGAAGGTGGCAGTTGACATGGGTCTTCAAAGGCAAGAGGAGACTGGTCCAAGGGACAAGATTATAGGAGGGAGGAACTAGCCTTCTAGGTGGAGAGAAGAGCCTGGGCAAAGATCCTGAGACTTGAACAATGTATGGTGTGTTTGAAGGTAACCAGTGGACCAGATTGCTCAAAATAGATCACAGAATGGAAGCCTACCTGCCAAATTCAACCGGAAGACAGGAGTACAATATGTACCCACGTATGATATATATATTTAATTGTCCTAACATTTAAAAATTGGGTGATTTCACATAAAATTCTGGGCTTTTGGCTTTTCTTCAAAAACCAGGAGATAACCCCAGGTAACCCCAGGCTTGTGTTTCCATATGGCCACTTCCTGCCGCTCCCTCCCACTCCCAGCACCCACCTGCTTCACCCGTGTATTCATCTAGGCTCCCTGGCAACTCGGGGCCTTTGAGTTTGCAACCCTTGGGATAGATGCTCAGATTAAGTTTTGAAGGGCCTGGTGTGTCATACCAGGACCTTAAATCTTATCCTAGAAGCAATCAGGAGTCTTTAAAGGTTATTAAACAGACTCATGTGATCTGATGAGTACAAAGACAGGGCGGGTGGGAGAGAGAGAGGCGGTGTAATTATTGGGTATGAGGGCACCAGTGGATTCTCCTGGAGAATTGGTCTTCTCTGGCTGAAGCGGCAGGTTTGCCAGGAGGGTCACTGCTATGGGCACTGGACTTAGAGTCAGAGGGCCTGAATAAAAGAAGAAGGTTCTCCTTCTTTTGAACATGGTGACCTCCACCTCTCTAGTAAGTTCTGTCTGTTTAATGAAGGAGAAGATAAACCAAAGCCAGGCCCACACCCCTGTTTTGCCACTTGCTTCGGCAGCTTTGGTGAGTCACTTGACTTCCCTAAGCCCCGGCTTCCTCAGTCGTAAGGGAGTGGTACCCCCACTGCCCAATTTGCGGAGAGGTTCTGAGCACTGACTGAGGAAAGGGATTCGCATGGTTTTGTAGCTGATAGAGGTCCTAGGGAGAGGAGACGTTTCTTAGGATTGATCTTGTAGGAAGAGCCCCCATCCCCTGCCATGTGGGGGCTTGGATCTGGGAATGTCAGACCCCCCAAACAGCTGGGGTTCCTGCCACCCTGGGGCTTTTAGCAATGACACAGGCCACATTAAGCTGCATGAACAAAACATATGCAGAAGGACTTACATTCCCTGCCCAACACTGCCCTCCCACCGACCCCCCCCCCCCACGCATGAACACACATGCACATGCACATACACATGCGGGTTGGTGTAAGGGTAAAATCCCAGCCTGTGATCTGAGATGGACTTGGCCTGGGGTGGGGCCAGGCCACAGGGGATCCAAATCTCCTGTGTCCTGCTTACAGTATCACGGTGACTTAGGGATGAAGGCCACACAGTTGTTTCAGCCTCTCCTCTCCTCTCCTCTATCCCTTTCCTGCCTTGCTGTTCCCTCCTTTCCCCTCCCCCTCACGGTCTCCAGCCCTGCAATTCATCACAGCTCTGTGTCCGTGCCCTCTGTGACCGTGTCTCTCTGCAGCACTACTTTTGCATTTTGATGTTAAAACAATATTTCACCCATTATATGACAGCACTTGGAGCCTTTGCAGAGGCCTTTCACATCTGTTATTTCACTTGATCCTTGCCAGGGCGCTGTCAGGTAGGCAAGGAAGGTACTATTAGCAGGGGTGATAGTCAAAATATTTAACAACCAACACACTGTGCGTCCAACCAGCTGGAGGGCATGCGGTCTCTAGGGCTGGGAGAGGGCCCTGGAAGCACCCTCCCTCAGTTAGTGGGGCAAGGTCTGGGGTGGGGGCAGTCCCAGAGCAGGGACCAGGCAGGTGGGAGCAGAGAAGGGGCAGATCTGCAGGACGCAGAGAAGGGGCTCTTTACCAAACAGCCCAGAAGCTTTCCTGTGTTTCAAACAAAAAACTGTACCAGGGGTGAAGTTGACTGCGATTATCAGTCCAATTATGCTGAGGTGGCAAGAGGGGCTGGGGAGATAGGTAATGTGTCCAGGGAAAACGAGGCCCAGAAGTTAGGTCCCCTGACTCCAAGCTGAGTTTTACTACCGCCCTGAGTGTGAGGGCTTTGGTTTGCAACTCATCCTCTGGGTGATAGGAACCCTGACGGCCGCTGCTTTGGAAATTTGATGCCTGACCTCACATTTCTCTTCACACTTCTGTCACCAAGTCTTCTTATCAACACACTATCTCCTCTGTCTCCCTTTGGAATGTGTCATCATCACTCTGCCCCAGAATTCCCTCACTTGACTGTTTCGCAGACGATCTCCGTCAATGCCCTGCCATTATCTAGATGATAATTTCTGGAAACTACTGGAGGCCCTCTTCCTCCTCCTGAATAGCAGTTATGGCTCCCAGGTGTCCTCCCAGCTACCCTGAATCAACCTCCCTTTCCTCCCAAACCTGCTGTCACAGTGCCTGTAAATGGCAACACCATTTCCCTGTCCCCTGGACCGTATAGGGGCCATCCTGCAGACCACCCACAGGCCAGTGCCCCAGGTGGCCGTCCTCTGGCTGTCCCCGGTGTTCTCAGAAACCCTGGGGAAGAACAGCTTCGAGTCAAGACTGAGAGCGGGGCCTGGTCTCTCCTCCCCTAGATCACGAGCCCATCTTCCCGTGCACCAGCCTGTTCTTTCTTCAGTAAAAACATTTTTTTAATTTTTATTAGACAAATACATATAATGTTTAAATAGCTAGGTAGTCCTGCTAAGTGTCTAATGAAAAACAAATTGCTCCCTGCTTTATTTCTCCCACCTCCGATTCCCACTTCTCAGAGGTAATTGCTTTCATCTTTTTTTTTTTTTTGCTATTTTTTCTAGTGTATACCTCCATTTTGTGAAGGAGGTGAATGTTTGCACCGTAATTTTAGACTTCTACATTTTAGACATTTTCTATTGATTTCTTTCTCAGATGCTGTCAATGCCCCGCCTGAGTCTCTTTCCTTGCCCGGGTCTGCGCCTCCTACCTTTAGACTCCGGGGCTCTACCCTCAGACACAGCAGGCTGGCATCCAGGGAGAATGTGCCATGGCCCCCAACCCCAGCAGCTCTCAGCTCGTGACTCTCGGGAGCTGGTGCATAAACACCCCAGCTGCCTCCCTCTCAGGTGGGATAATTCTGAAGGTTGTGTTTTGCCTCATTTTCCGGGGTTCTCCTGGTGAGATTAAGTTCCAATCATCCACAGTGGTGTCGGGTATAATCCTACATTTCTTATTGGTTGTTTTGCCTTCCCTCTATCATTTCTCCAGTACTTCTCAAATGAACTGTGCTTGCCAGCAAATCCTTGTCTCAGGGTGTGCCTCTGGGGAAATCCAAACTGAGCACTTTCCACAGGAAGATGAGCATTTACCTCTCTTACAGTCCCTTTTCCAGAACACCCGCACACAACACACACACACCACTCACACGCAAAACCCCACATTCTCACACCATTGGTGAAGCATGGTTTCAGTTAAATTAACCTTCGCATTTACATTATTGTGACTATATCAATGTTGTTCACAGTTGAGTGACATAATAAACTATATTTCTTTTTTAATAACATTTTCCCCATAAGCTAATAATTGCTTCTTGTTTTCTTTGCTTAGTTTTCTACACACTTTATCACTAATTCGCAACCTCTCTTAAAGCTAGAATCCTTTCCATATAGCTAAATAAATCAGGTTACCTATACACATGTTTCATTAATTTTTTGAAAATTTCACCTCTGAAGCCTGAGGTTTTCTTCCACCAGTCTGGATTGGTTTCTGTCCTGGTCTACTGCACAACTGTCATTCTGGGACTTACTTCATCATCTTTCTGGAAAGTTCTTTTGCCTTTCTCCTGTATTGGAGTCTTCCCGTGTTGGGGAGGTCCCATGTCTTCATTCTCAGTTTATTCCCCATCACATCCTTTAGTGGCTACATGAGAGTGGGTATAGCGGAGACCAGTTTTCTGAAAACTGGCATGTCTGCAAATAATTGTGTGCATGTTTTAATGACATTTTGACTAGCTAGAGAATTCCAGATACAAAATCATTTTCTTTCAGAATTTGGAAGAAGTTGTTCTTAATTGTCTTCTAGGTTCCATCCAGTATTGCTTTTATCTGTCTTTCTTTACGTAGTTATTTATTTGAAGGATATGTTTAATATTTACACATGGATTGTTTTACTAGCTGTTTTATGATACGTTTATACACTTTTGTATTTGAATTGCTTATATTGTAATTCCATAGTTTTTTTTAATTTTATGAATTTCTTTCAACATTATTGAGCTGTATTTTTGGATTTATAAAATTCACTCATTTCAAGTGTATGATTTATGATTTTTATGAAATTTACTGAGTTGTACAGCCATCATCACAAAACCGTTTTAGAGCATTTTCGTCACCCCAATAAAATCCCTCCTGGCCGTTCATCACTGCCTTTGAGGAGTGTGATGCCCTTTGAATCCCAGCCCTTTGTATGTGGCCCAATTTTTCTCTCTAGAAGCTTTGAGGACCTGCTTTTTATTTCTGATGTCTGAAATGTTACCGCGGTGTACCTTCACATGACTTTTTAAAACTATCCTAGAAAATTTTAAATTATTTCTTTGGCAATTATTCTCCAAACTTTTCTCAGTATCTTCTTTCTGGAACTCCTATTATCCTACTATTGCACCATCTGTAATAATAATCCTTGAATGTTCTTATTAAAGAATAAAGTTTTTATTTCTTTTATTTTTTTAAAACAATCTTTAAAGTTTTACTTTTGGGAGATTTCCTCCATTTTTTTCTTCAAACCTATACACTTTTAAAATTTTAGCTTTTTTTATTTCCAAGCATTTTTCTTACCTCCAAAGGTTCTTTTTTCCTGTAGCCCCCTGACCTTGTTTCATGGGTGCAATGGTTTTCTCTCCCTCTGAGGATATTACTTATGTTGTTAAAAATACCTTTTTTCTCCGTGAATTGTCTGTTCCTCCTGAGCTCATTGAATCTCTATGTCTGTGCTTGGGGCTAGCTGAGTGGCAGACTATGCTTGAGGATTGTCTGATAGGAGATGTCAGAAGGTTTTCCCTCGAATCAGTTGATTACAACTCCCCAACTTCTTTGCACCCAGCATTCTGGGGGCCCACAGGGAAAGAGGTGGGTGATCACATTGTTCCGGACAGAGGCTTTCTCTTCACCCCTGTTTTCCTTTTGGGGCCTCACCACTTCCACCTGCTTTGCCTGGTGTGTTTCCCAAGTCTAGAGTCTTCCTCCTTCCGCCTGTCCAGGTATTTTGTGACTTACAAAGAAGTATTAACTGACTTACAAGAAAATGTGCATTTTAACCACATTGGCTTGTAACACTCACAGTAATTCTGCAAGGTAGAGTATCAGCTTCAATGTTTAGGTGAGGAAGCTGATGCTCTAAATAGCTGTTGTAGTTTGCTGAGTGGGTGGAGAAAGCCATCTGGCTACAAGGGCTGGAAATGAGGAATCACACTTTCAACTCATCCTCGTGTTTTCAGCCCAACTCCATTCTGTCAGCTTCAGAGTTACCTGGAACCTCTAATTTCCAAACTTTTCCTTTTTTTTCCTTCTGTTTTTCATATCAAATTGGCTTCCTTCTTAAAAGCTTCTCCACCCACTGCCTGCCTTGCGGGCAGCTTTCTTTCTCTACCTAGTCAGTCAATACTCATCCAACTACTTTTTATTGTCCAAAAAGTTTTCTGACATCTTCCACAAGCTATTGTCTTTTCTCTTGTTCTTCAAGTCCTTGTGTGTTTACACTTTGTTACTCTACAGTTGTTTTAGGACCAGAGTCAAGTGCACATGTTTAATGCGCCAAGTCTAACCAGAAACTCCCTTCCTGCTCTTCTGCTACACTCTTGAACCTGATTCATATTTCCGGCTGGACTGTTTACTCTTCCTCAGACAGACTTTTTGTGGACCCCTTGCCCCTGCTAATAAAGTTTATGGGAAGCTTTCCTACCTTCTTTGCATCCTTCAAGGCGAAGCTCAATGATCGTATGCATGGAAATTTCTCTGACACTCACTGCTGGGAAGGAATCTTGTCCTCCTCTAACAACCGTCACACGTTTCACGTCCCCTAAGACACCACCCACCAAATGGTGCGCACCTCTGTCACCTCTCTATTGTGAGTTCCACAAGGGAAGGAACAGTATCTTTACATCTTACATCTCTTTCAACCAGCTCAATACATATCTGTTGAATAATTTGCCCTACTGTCTACATTTTAAATTGATTTCAGAGAAAGAGAAAGGGAGGGAGAGACAGACAGACAGACAGACAGACATCAATTTGTGGCTCCACCCATTCATGGCACTCATTGGTTTATTCTCATGCATGCCCTGCCCAGGGTTCAAACTGGCAACCTTAGCATATTGAGATGATGCTCCAACCAACCACACTACCTGGCCAGGACCTGTGTACATTTTTAAAATGTGCATTTTTTAACCATGTTGGCTTCTAACACCCACAGTGATTTTGCAAGGTAGAATATTAGCTTCCATTTTTAGATAAAGAAACTGATGCTCCAAGATGTTAAACAACTTGCCCAGGGTCTAGCAAGAAGCAGGGACAGAACTCAAACCCCATTCTCCTCATCTCTCAAGTATAACTGAGATGTGGTGTCTCAGTTATTTTTAAAACATTTTTGTTAGTTTCCATTGTTTTATTAATCTGAGAACTTGACATTTTTCTTCCAATCATGAGCTTCTTCCAGCACTGTGAATGTGTAGGTGCGTTGTGATTATGCTGCTCGTTCCAAACCCTTGTCACTTAAGCTGGAATCTTTAGTGTGGGCCCCATGGATCCATCTGTCATTTATTGGGCATTTATTCTGTCAAACAATTACTAATACACATGGTTAAGGGTATAAGATGTATAGAAAGGTTCAAATCTGAACTCTTTCACCTAGTTCTGAATGTGAGCAAGTTATAATTTTTCCATGCTTCAATTTCTTCCTCTGTAAAATGGACTTAGTAGTAGTAGATATCATATCAGTGATGGTAAGAATTAAATAAAATTAAGTACTTGTAGACTTCTTAGACCAGTGTGTTCTACTTAATGTTACCTATTATTTTCACACAACTTATCTGGTTTAGCTTTATACAACCCTACCAGGCAGACATTAGTATCCTAACTTTACAGTGAGGAGCAAAGTATATGATACAGACATAAATTAAATTCTGTCTAACTCTGAAATCATGTTCTTCACAGCCATGCTACAGTCAGAGAGACAGATGATATTGGTGGACATCTTTTCAGGCTTTTAAAATTTGGTAGATTTATGAAGAAGTAGTCAGGGCACCTTTGGTCTCCAGTGCAAGTCTAGAGAGAACTGAGAGGGTCAGTACTGTGTTAGGAATCAGAGCCACTCTAGGCTGAGAGTAAGGAGCCCTGGGCTCCTGCCCTCACTGCTGAGTGACAGCCCCACCCACACCCTCCCTTGGTCTCACTTTCCTCATCTGTAGCAGGAGGGGTTGCACTGGCTATCTCCAAGAGCCCTTCAGCTCTCTTGCAAAGGCTCCCAGCAAAGCCAGGTTGTTATCTGCTGAATGCCAGCACCATCTGGTGGCCACGGGCCATAACCCAAGCCCATTGCCTCCCACTGCCACCTGGTGGCCACTAATGCCACATTAAGTTTACCTGACATTTTGAATTAAAAAACAAACAAACAAGTGTTGAAAAGTTAGCACACGTTATCTCTATAACAACCCGATAAGATATATAGGCAGGTGTTGTTCCTGACTTTTGCAGACAAGAAGCTGGTGCCCAAAGAGGTGAGGTGAATGGCATGGAGTCACACAGCAAGCTGGTCAGCTATCAGCCTGGTTTAAAATTTTCTGGGATGTTAGGATACTTCTGAAAAAGATTTAGCAGATATTTACTGAGAACCTACCATGTGTAAGGTGTTTCACATAGGCCATTTCATTTAGTCTGAACATATGAATGAGACTCAGTGAGATTAAATAATTCATTCAGCATAGTGTGTTGCAGTGGCAGGATTTGAACCCAGATTCTATAACTCCATCCAGCCATATTTCTTCACCTCCTTAATGCCTGAGGCTAAAACAGCCAAGCTATCTATTCCCCAGAATTCTATATTTTCTCTTCAGGACCGAATCCCTAAATTTTAGCTGGACTAACAGTCACCTAGAAATGATACATTTCCCAGCCTCCCTTGCAGCTAGCTGTGGGTAGGACTGGTGAAAGAGTCTTTGAAGGGAGTGGGCAAGAACATTCTTTGCTGGCAGTTTCTAAGAGGATCCCAGTTATCCCACTTCCTGGAAGTCACACTCTGTGTAATCCCCTCTCCTTGAATATAGGCTGGAATTAGTGCATCTAACAAAGAGAATGTAGCTAAAAATGATGGAAATCCACTTCCCAGATCAGCTTAGAAAAGACTGTGACTTCCACCTTGCTCACATTCCTGACAGCTCTTTTTGCTTCTCTGCTTGGGTAAAGTAAGCTACCATGTTGTGAACTGCCTTATGGAGAAGCCCACGTGACAAGGATTTGAAGGCACTTCTGGCCAACAACTGGTGAGGAACTGAAGCCCTCAGTCCAAGAGCCTGCAGGGAAGCAAGTCCTGCCAATAACCATGTGAGTGGTATTGGAAGCCGATATGACCCAACCTGAGCCTTGAGATGTCTACAGCCTGGGCCAACACCTTGGCTGCAGATTTATGAGAGACCCTGAGCTAAAGGACCCTGCTAAGCCACACTTGGATTCTGGACCCACAGAAACTGTAAGTTAATACATGTTTTGGTTTTAAGTTTCTAATTTTGAGAATAGTTACACAATAATAGATGACTAATATACCTTCTTCCTTACTCTTTTCTTTCTTGCCAGTTGGAAGGCAGATGTGATCGTTGGAGCAGGGTCTTGAACCATGAGACAGAGTTGGGAACTGAGGTCCTTTCCATAGACCAACAACAAGGTAGAAGCAGTCTGGGTCTTGACCCAGTGGAACACCACTATTACATTAAATTTTCTCTCATTCTCCGCTGAGTCCAACTCTTCATGTATATGTGTGTGTGTGTGTGTGTGTGTGTGTGTGTGTGTGTTAAAGAGGTAGTGTGTGTCCTTTTATGTGGACAAGACTATCCCAAAGCAAAATGGTGTAATAGTCCAAACTCGCCTCTGATGCTCTTGTCGTTTCTGCAACTTCTTTACTCTTTCCCTGATCTAACGCCTAATCCTCTTTGGTGCCTGCCTAGGGTCCCCTTTTTAGCCCAGGTCCCATGCCTGGACTTCCCTTTCCACCCCCTTTCGGCTATGAAGTTCTGGCAGGGCTCCCACGATGCCAGTCCTCAGTTTAAAAGGCTGGTAAATGCTGTTCTTATTTGCAGGGTTAGGAGCAGGGCTGGGAGACAAAATACTCTCAGCAGATTTCAAATGATGTCATTTCTGGAACTGTGAATTTACCAGGAAGAAAAATGCTTTTAAATAGTGAGATCTTCCAGGTTTCTCTCAACTATGTGCACATGGGCTGCTATATACTACGGGGAAGAGGGATGTGGGAAGACACCAGAGTGAGTGGGTGTGCAAAAAATGAAAGGTAACCTGTTGTCAAAAATACAAAACAGCTGAGAATAGATACTATTTCTTTTATGACTTTGAGAAACAAGTTATGATTCCTGAGACCCCTACCTGTACCCTCCTACCTCAGGCTTCCTTTTGTTGTTGCTATTCTGGTAAAGTTTGGGTATAAAATTAGCTTCTTGCTAAAGGTCAGAAGATTTGGCCTCTTAAGTTCCCATGATTTATTTCTATTATGGATCTCAATAACTATTAATTTATTTGTTTTTAATTGTTTTTTGCATTGTAATTGTTTCCTCCTGGCTAGGGTCAGAGACTGTTCTTATAACTGTTTTTCACCACTAAGCATGGTGTGGGGCACATAGTAGGCACTCAATACCTGCTTATGTATGCTATAGTGGGGTTCTTTATTCCTCAAGAAGCATCTCGGGTCAGTGTATGTGAACTCCTTCCAGCTACAAATATAAATCATCACTGCAGGAGTCGTTCATGTATTTAGTAAAAAAAATTATGGAGCTTCTACCACACTCTAGGTACTGTTCTAGATGCTGGGGATAAAACCATAAATGAAGCGGGGAAAAACCTCAGCTCTGATGATACTAGTGTACTAGCAGTGGAGAGGACAGAAACTTAATGGATAAATAAGTAAAATATACAGTATGCTAGAGGATGACAGGTACTGTAGAGAAAAATAATGCCTGAAAGGGTGGTGAGAGCATGTTGGGGGAAAGGCGGGTTGGTTGGGGGGAACCGAAGGAGGTGACCATGAAAGAGGCAGCGTAAGCCCTCCAGATATTCTGAGTGCTCCCCTCCACTTCCTGGTTGGTCTCTTGCAGTAAAGCAGGCCAGGTGGTTAGTGCTGGCCAATGGATTGTGAGCAGAAGGGGTCCATGTCACTTCCAGGCCAATGCAGTTCAGAGACAGTGGGGCCTTTTCCATCTCCCTGCCTGGGAGAATGTGGAGGCTGTGTGTTCAGCTGGGTCCCTGAGACCTGAGTGGAGGAGAGTACTCCTCCCCACCTGCCTAGTGTTCATTGCCCTGACTAATGCAGAGGCATCTGAGCAAAGCCCCAAGCAGGACGAGGAGTAAGCCACTTGGTTATTTCTGAGGGAAGAGCATTCCAGGCCAAGGGGAACCTAAGGATGACATCAGGCCTAGTTTGAGTAACTTATGGATAACAAATTGCACTTCTCTCCAGCCAACCCAGCCTGGATATTTTGACTTTGTTAAAACCCTGTACACCAGGGTCCTTTTTGAAAAAGGGGAAGAGGCCAATTTATTTTGTGATTGGAAGTGAAAATGAAGTGACACAACCATCTCCTAGCCTCTGCCCCTTGTTCCCAATTACCACGTATTTTTTTCCTTCAGGATCGATGTGTCTTACTCCAGAGGCGATGTTAACAGCAGTGTCTGGACCATCCTGCTTGCCTTGGGAGAGCTGGAGGAGCAGGGGTGGGTATCAGGACATCATCCAACTGCCGCAGTCCTCGGGTGATGCTCCCCCTCTGACTCCTGGCCATCAGAGCAGCCAGCCTTCAGTGAGTCCCATGCTGAAAGGCACCTACACTGCATAGGTGACATTTTCCCCATGGGTTTAATTTCTCCTCAGCCCACTTACAAAAGTTCCATTTTAATTGCTATCTGCTCAACTGTTTTGTCTTACTTAACAAAGACAAGTTTTATCAATCCAAACATTTTTCTGTCTAGGTCTTACTGATCTGTACAAAGTTAACTTTGACAAATGGTTTATTTTAAACCCAAACATATTCTCCGAACCTTACACATAGTATAGTTTTTGGTTCTCTTTCTAAAGGAAAGAAAATCATAACAATACTCTGTATAGGAAAATTCCAGTGCTAGGCAAGCTGACACCACTTTTGCCTTTGTAGAAAAGAGTCTCAGTGCCTATGTTTAGATAATTACAAATGACTTTAAGAAACCTCCTACAGCACTGTTTCTCAAACTTAAATAATGTTAAGCTTCCTTGTAAGGGAAAAAGGTTCTCACAGCTCTCTAGAGTTGGCTTAAATTATTTTTTGTAATGTTGCATATATATACAAATGTATACATATGTGTAAATGTATGGGCCCAAACCAAAGGATGAGACTACTTTATCAAAAATTTTATGCATTTATAAAACCAAAACAAATTTATAAATGAAATACAAGCAAAACTATAAAATGAGGAAAATAAAATTTATGATGTTGATTTAATACGAGGAATATTATTTTGTTGACACCAAATGGCCCCTCTCAACATGAGTGTTTTTCTGGCTGCAGTGGCACAGACCTGTAACCACACACCTTGTGACGACTGGGCTCTCCCTCTGAGCTTCGTTTGTGCAGTACACCACCACATAATTTGGCTATAACCTGGTGTGAATACATCATTAATTTTTAAATTCTTCTCTGTTTTTTTCCTCACAAGTGTGCACAATTCAGTTAGTACGATTTGTCAGTCACAAATGCAAACATAGGCAGTGAAATTGCATTTCCAGAATAACTATAAAAGGTTGATAAATTTATCAAGATATCCCACCTCAATATAAATTAAAATGAGAGGCAGTTTCCTCTATCCAACTGGCAAAACTTTTTCAAAAAGATGCAGTGAATGTGGGTGGGTATGTGTGATGGGCACCCCGGAGCACTTCTGCTGAGAGTGAGAACTGGCCTGACCTTTCTGGAAAGCAATTTGGCAGCAGGTATTCACACACCTAAGAGCTTTAAAAGCCTTTGAATCAGTAATTTCACCTACAGGTTTCTATCCTAAGGAAATAATTTTAAAACGTGGGCAAAAACTTAGTATGCGAATATTGATGGCAATGTTCTTGTTAACAGTGAAGAAACAGGAACCCTCTTAAATGTCAAAAAAATAATAAAATAAACTATATTATCAACAATTATGTAGCCATTACAAATAATATTTGTGAACAATTTTAATAGTGGTATATAGTATTCAAGATATAACATTGAGCAAAAAGAAAAAAATAGGATACTGGATTATATATTCTATACAGTTCTATAATGTCAAAAATGTAACTACACAAAGTAAAAGACCCCAAGCCAAAATCATGAATGATTTTTCTAGAATGTGGGTCATTCCTGTTTTACTATTTATATTTCCTGACTCTCCCAAGTTTTCTATAATAAGCAAACAATATTTTTATTTTTAATTAATGTGAATAGCTCTGTAAAGCACAGCATATCAGCTGAGACTATCCTAAAACACTCCTTATTGTGAATTGAAATCCCTTCCCAACAACAAACACCCAAAGGTCCCAGATTTACTTTCTACAGTTACTATGGCTATAGTCATGCTACTCCTCTGCTTAAGAGCCTCCAAAGGCTCTTACCAGGCAAGTAGAGCCCCCCCAGTTGGCATTCATTGTCTTCCTGGATGTGGTCGCAGCCTTTCTAGTCACATATTTCAATGTACCTGTACCTTACTCTACACTAGCGTTTTCAAACTATGGATTGCTATGCATTAGTGAGTCATGGAATCAATTTAGTAACCAGCATTAAAAAAATACCAAATTGCATTGCACATACTAAAGGCAATTGCTGTCTCAAATATACACACGTACACATACATTCTGTGTGTATATACTAGGACATAGCTGAAATGTATTTGTTCCTGTGAATGATGATCAAAGAAGTTTGGAAGCCACTACCCATGCCACAGCCACAGCCACATCAGGCCAGCAGGTAGTCCCTAATCTTGCTTCGTAAAGTAGTCTGTCTTTATCTGTAGTTTCAGTTACCTGAGGTCAACCGTGGTCCAAAAACATTAAATGGAAAATTCCAGAAATAAACACCTTATAAGTTTTAAATTACACACTACTCTAGGTTGTGTGATAAAAATCTTGCACTGTCTGTCAAGATGTCTGGCTCCATCTTGCCTGGGAAGTAAATCATCCTTTTCTCCAGAGTATCCACACTAGATACACTACTGGCTGTTAGTCACTTAGAGTCATCTGGGTTATCAGACTGACAGTTGCAGTATTGCAGTGCTTGTGTCCATAATCCATATTTTACTTAATAATCGCCCAAAATGCAAGAATAGTGATGCTGGCAATTCAGATGTGCCAAAGAGAAGCCTTTAAGTGAAAAGGTGAACACAGTACAATTAGGTATTTTTAGAGAGAGAGAGACCACATTTATATAATTTTCATTACAGTATATTGTTGTAATTGTTTTATTGTATTATTTATTGTATTATTAGTTATTGCTATTAATTGCTTACTGTGACTAATTTATAAATTAAACTTTAACATAAATATGTACATGTAGGAAAAAAACCATACTAAGTGTATGTAAGGTTTGGTACTATCTTTGTGTCAGGCATGCACTGGGGGTCTTGGAATTTGCCCCAGAGATTAAGCAAGGACCATTGTACTACCTTTCACACCCTGTTCCCCTGCTAGGCATTCTCCCTGCTCTCTGTCTACTGAAATACTTCAAGGCTTCAATGAGACCACCTCCTCCCTAAGCATTCTAACTATCCCCCTCATCCGGGACCCTAAAATGATGGTGTCATACCTTTCTTATACCACTCAGCCTGCCTTGTATGGCTATGTCTGTACACTGAGTTCTTAGACAAAGAGTACCAGGGGGCAGGTCTGTGTCTCACCCACCTTTGGGTCCTTCAAAAGCCCAAAAGTGTGGTGAACCTTGCTGATACTCTGCCCAACTGAATATTTTCTGTACCTCCTTCCAGGAGCGTGTTGTGGGGTTCTTCATCCTTCTATTTTCTTGAACATATGTTCCCTGGGGCCAATCTACAGTGGTGCCTCTAAGAAAACCTTTTATTTCTTTTTTCAGGAGGAATGAGACAAATCAATGTATGTTTTTATCCAATTAAAAGATATTCCCTAGATTTGAGAGTGTGTCTCTCTCATATTTTGGTGTTAAGATGTATTTTTTTGTGAACAATGTTGATAAATTAGAAAATAATAGAAGGTTTTTAGTGTGTGTGTGTGTGTGTGTTTACTGTCTTTACTTGGAAAAATAAAAAGCTGGTAATTCTATGCTCGTCTTTTAAAAGATTGAAAGAAAAAATTACTGGTTGCAAACTCCAAAGGCCTGGGAACCAGTTGCCCCTTGGGGATCGCTGAAGATAGTTGGCTCATTTCCTTACAGGCTAAGTAAATTCATTGACAGAGGTGGAGTAGGGTTTATCTTCTCATCTCAAGGACCGATAGTTACTGGCCTACGGTGAATCGCCGAAGACGTTCATCACCCATTAAGTCCCTGGGGTAAGCCAGTGTATTTCTGGCCCTTTAATTGAGGGCGTGGCCTGGAGGGGTGGACCGCCCAGGAGAGAATTGGGGGAACGGAGGAAAGCGGAAGCGTGGCCAGGAATGGTAAATACTGCGCGTGCGTGAGGCTAAAGCAGGGGGCGTGGTCACGTGGGTGGGGGTCCAGGGCTGGAGCGGCTACAAGCTCAGGTAAAGAATCGCCCGAGAATGGGCCGGTGGGGGTGGGGGCAGTAGTGAGCGTCTGTTCTTGAGCACGCGAAGAGAATGCGAGCGGGTCACTGAGCCTCTGCCCTTTTCCCTGCGCGACAGCAGTGCGGCCTCGGATAGCTGATGGAACAGCCCGTGACGGGCTAACTGGACTGGGGCCCATCGGCCCGGCGAGGTTCACTCTGGGGCGGAAGGGTGTGCCCTTTGGTCTGGATCTGGATCGAGCAGTTTCCACTTGTTGGTTACTAAGGAATGGGAGGTTGAGAGACAGGTGCACCTGCTCCCCGGATTGTGAGAGTAGGAGGCCGGTGATCACACCCCTTGCCCCGATGGAACTGTGGGTACAGCCCGCTTCTCGGGTCTGGGGCATAGGATGAGGATGCTCCCCAAGTGTGAGGCGGGAGCTTTGGTGGGGTGTCCACCTTTTAGTATTGGTGCGCACTCTGTAAGGCTGATTCCAGTTTCTCTGCTTGTAAGGTTTACCCCAGAGTGAGGGACAGATGGATCTCTAATGTTCGAGGCAACTCGTGTGTTCTGGTTAGTTTTCTCAGGTATGGCACCTGGAGAAGGAAGGAATCAGTAGCTTGAAGTGTTTAGGTGTGTTTCAAAGGAGGTTAGGGTGGGATGAAGTAGGATCAGCGAGAGAGGCTCGAGGACCATGGGTAATCAAGAACACTTGGGGATCCTTCTCCAAATAGGTATGCACCCTCCCTATTAGAATGGGCAGGAAGGCTTGTGTCCTCTGCATTGCCCACCCTTTACCATACCCTCCTGAGCAGCCTCCCTCTCCCCGCTCCAAAGAAAAATCCCACGCCAAACAAACATGGATGTTAACTTGTGACCAGTTGTACTACAGATGTATGTAATGGGGAGATAATTACGTGTCAGATGTGTGTGTTTGAAGTACATCTAATATAAATGGGGATGGAGGACTTACATATGTTTGTGTAAGATATGGGCTTGCCCATGGCTAAATTTAAGCGGAGAGTAGATACTGAATCCCTTAGCAATAGCTGGCCTGTTCCATAAAATGAAGCATAAAGATAATACATTGACTGTCTTGTATATATTTCCTTTGCACTTGGATGGATGTTTTTCAAACAGCTTCTAAGCAGATAGATGTTTCCTGTCTTTCAGGATATTGGAAAGTCCTGATGATTTTTAGCTGTTCCTCTCACTCTTTTCATAGATATTTCAACCACTGAGACACCAATGTCAGTTATGTATGTGAATGAAAAGTAAGGCCTTTTGGACTTAATGAAGTATGCTTAACTTTTGATTTTGTAGTATTTTTCACAGATGTTAGTTAGTATGTTCTCTTGACCCACAGCTTCAAGTGTCATGTGTGTATATTTGTAAGATTAAACTGTTCTGTTCTTAACTAAACTTTGAATTAATGTTTGAATTATTTCCGTTCTATATAACAGCCCCTGTGTTACATCTTCCAGGTTTCTAAGCACCCAGAGAAAAGAGAAAACTCCTACCTTTATTATTTACAGAACTCAGGGAAGGGCACTGATTGGCCAAATTGGACATAAGAATGTTTTCTGCCTACTCTTCTGGTTAGGCAGATACATTACTTGATTGACAGCACCACCAACTACATGGTTGGAGTGGAGCAATTTTCCAGAGGAAAGGTGGTGAAGGTGCTGGGATGTTTTAAGTGTAATCAAATTCTTTTTTTCCTCTGCAGTTCAGCAAGAAGCCTCCTCTTGCTCTTTCAAAAAATAAAAATAAAAACAAATCTCTTGTGATTCTACATCCTCCTTGATACCTAAGACAAATTAATGTGACAATTAACTAATTGGTAGTTAATTAAGGTGTGTGGGAAGGCCACCATCTACTCAGCGTACAACTGACTGGAATCCTATCTTCTGTGATTTTAAGTTTTCACTCATACCAGTTCAGTGTCAGAATATATGTCAGCCTACACAAGGCCCATGTACTGGAGGAGTTATTGGAGGTTGGGGTGGGTCTTTGATAGATTCTTTTTTTTTTGAGATTTTTTATAATAGTGGGGAACTTCTTAGAAGCTGGAAAGCAATGTAATTTTTCTCTTTCATTTTACTTATTGCCTCATACACATATTGCTATAAAGCTGAATGAATAATGTTAGGATTTATACATAATATAGATATTTGTAGTCTTAGTTCTTGTTCTGTATTTGTTACAGAGGATTTAGATTTTTGTTTTCTAGAGTGGGACTATCAGAATTGTGTCTGACAATTCACAGTAGTAACTTAGAACTATGCACAGGGAGGTTTCAGGCACTCATTCTTTTTTAAATGTCATTTATTTTTTAAGTTTATTGAGATATCGTTGGTTAATATCATGTAAGTTTCGAGTGTACAGTTCTATAATACATTGTACATTGCATTATGTGCTTGCCACCCAAAGTCATCTCCCTCTGTCACCGTATATTTGACTCCCTTTATGCTCTTCATCCTTTTTCTCCACTCTTTTCTCTGGTAACCACCTGTCTGTAGTCTGTGTCTCTGAGTGTGTTTTATTTTTTGCTTTGTTGCTTTCTGTTTTATATCACACATATTGAAATCACATGGTTTTTGTCCTTTTCCATCTGACTTATTGTGCTCAGCATGATAACTCTCAAGATCCATCCATGTTTTCACAAATGGCGGTATTTCATCCTTTCTTATGGCTGAGTAGTATTCCAGTGTGTGTGTGTGTGTGTGTGTGTGTGTGTGTGTGTGTATATATTATCCACATCTTTTCCAGTCATCCATTGAATACCA
Organism: Sturnira hondurensis; assembly: GCF_014824575.4. NCBI lineage: Eukaryota > Metazoa > Chordata > Mammalia > Chiroptera > Phyllostomidae > Sturnira > Sturnira hondurensis. The sequence goes on along the minus strand of NW_028091847.1, from coordinate 1,577,525 downwards.
CTTAAGTTGTTTGCATGTCCTGGCTACCATGTATATAAATGCTGCAGTGAGCATAGGGGTGCAGATATCTTAATGGATAAATGTTTTCAAATTTGGGGGGTAATACCCATAAGAGGAATTGCTGGGTCATACCGTAGCTCTATTTTTAATTTTTAGGGGAATCTCTGTACTATTTTCAGTAGTAGGTATACCAATTTATAGCAGTGTATGAGGATTCCTTTTTCTCCATATCATCTCCAACAGTTGTTATTTCTTATCTTACTGATAATAGCCATTATTTTTTAAATTTAATTTTATTTATCTTTAGAGGGGAAAGGAAGGAGAGAGGGAGAGAAATATCAATGTATGGTTGCCTCTCGTGCGTCCCTTGCTAGGAACTGGCCTTCAACCAGGCATGTGCCCTGACTGGGAATCGAACCATGGTGGTTTGGTTCTCAGGCCTGCGCTCAAGCCACTGAGCTACAACAGCTGGGGCTGATAATAGCCATTCTAACAGGTGTGTGATAGTATCTCATTGTGATTTTGATTGGCATTTTCCTTACAGCTGGTGAAGTTGAGCATCATTTCATATATCTATTGGCCATTTCTGTGTCTTCTTGGGAAAAGTATCTGTTCAGGCTCACAGCTCATATTTTAATTGGATTGTTTCTTTTTCATTGGGTTGTATGAATTCTTTGTATATTTTGGATATTAGCCCCTTGTAGGAGGTATGGTATGCAAAGATTTTCTCCCATTTGGTTGGGAGAAAATTTAGTTTTGTTGAACATTTCTAAAAACTTCCAGTCAAGATGTTGGTGTAGGCAGATATGGCTTGCCTCTTTGTACAGCCACATAAAAATTACAACTAAAATATAGAACAACCATCACTCCCAGGCCTCCTAGTCCAGGGTTCCAGTGCCAGGAAGATAAGTTTGTAGAACTTCTGGCTGCCAAAACCAGTGGGGATTGAGTCAGTGGAACAAACTTCTGGAGCCCCAAGCAGTTTCTCTTAAAAAACCCAACATGGACTCACCTGCTCAGACCCACTCCCTCTGAGCTCCAACACCAGTGTAGCAGCTTGAAAGGCACCAGTGTCATACAGGGAGAAACAGAAGAGTCTGGCATCAAGGCAAGCAGAGGCCATTGCCCCTTTTCTAAGCCCTTCCCCCCACAGAGATGGCAAGCTGGTGCCATATCTGAGACTCAGCCTGGCTGACACTGTATGACCCGCCTTGGAGATCACCAGAGACTATGCCACACCCAACTTACAGGCCCACTCAAGCTGCTTTTTCATATAAATGGCTGGTCTTGGCTCATGCTTCATATCTTCCTAAATCATCTCAAATAAGCAACAGCTGGCCTCAGTGAGCTACAGGCCTGGCATTAGCAGCAACCAGCCTAGAATCACAGCATGGCTTCACTTGGGAATCTCCAAGCCCAGCACAAGTAGGAGCCATTTCGAATTGCTTAATAGCTCAAGAAGGATGGCCACAGGAAAAATATGGGTGGGGGCTGACCTTGGCCTGCATTTCCCAGGAAACCCCAGGGCCAGTGCACCCAGTGGACAGCTACAGGCCATGCCAGAGCACCACCACCCTGCACCAGCATAGCTGAGCATGGAGGGCAAAGATTGGTGGACAGTGGTCAGAGCCAATCCTTGCAGCTGACTAGCTTGACTAAATCCCTCCCATTGACCTACCAAAATCAGGCAAGGCTGAACTGCAAGAGGAGGGTACACTCAGCCCCCATAAAGGACACACCTCGATAGTACCCAGTTTGGGTGATAGGGGAGGCTGTGCCACTGGACCCTACAGGACACCTACTACATCAGGCCATACTACTAAGACATGGAGTGTAAGCAGCTGTACCTAATACATAAGAAACAAACATAGGAGGCTGCCAAAATGAGGAGACAAAGAAACATGTCCCAAATTAAAGAACAGATCAAAACTCCAGAAAAAGAGCTAAATGAAATGGAGACGAGTGATTTGTCACATGCAGAGTTTAAAACACTGGTTGTTAGGGTGCTCAAGGAAATTAGTGAGGCTCAGCAGCATAAAGAATATCCAGTCAGAATAAAGAATATCCAGCAGCATAAAGAATATCCAGTCAGAAACAAAGGATACACTAATTGAAATAGAGAACAATTTACAGGGAAACAACAGTAGGGTGGATGAAGCCAAGATTCAAATCAATGATTTGGAACATAGGGAAGCAAAAAACAAGAAGAAGAAAAAAGAATAACGAAAATGAGGACAGTATGAGTAGCCATTGGGACTACTTCAATAGGTCAAACATTTGCATTGTAGGGGCACCAGAAGGAGAAGAGAAAGAACAAGAAATTGGAAATCTATTTGAAAAAATAATGAAAGAAAACTCGCCTTGGTGAAGGACATAGACATGCAAGTCCAGCAAGCACAGAGAGTCCCAAACAAGATGGAGGCAAAGAGGCCCACTCCAAGACACATCATAATTAGAAGGCCAGAAGTTAAAGATAAAGAGAGAATCTTTAAAGCAGCAGGGGAAAAGAAGTTAGTTACCTACCCAGGCGTTCTCATAGGACTGTCAGCTGATTTCTCAAAAAAAAAAAACCTTGCAGGCTGGAAGGGATTGGCAAAAAATATTCAGTCATGAAAAGCAGGGACCTACAGCCAAGATTGCTCTACCCAGCAAAACTGTTGTTTAGATCGAAGAGCAGATAAAGAGCATCCCAGACATGAAAAAAACTAAAGGAGTTCATCACCACCAAACCATTATTATATGAAATGTTAAAGGGACTTATTTTTTAAAAAGATAAAAATCATAAACAGTAAAATGGCAATAAATACCCTTCCACAATTGAATCTAAGGAACAAACTAAGCAGATAAGAACAGAGACATAGGTACAGAGAGCATTTTGATGGTTGCCAGATGGGATGGAAAAGGGGCAGAATGGGTGAAGAAGTGAAGGGATTAAGAAATACCAGTAGGTAGTTACAGAATAGCCACGAAGGTGTAAAGTACAGTATAGGAAATTCAGTAGCCGTAGAACTTAAATGCATGACCCATGAACTTGAATAATAGTGGGGGTTTGCCTGAGGGCATGGGGATGCTGGGTGGAGGCGGGACAAAGGGGGGAAAATCAGGACAACTTTAATAACATAATCAAAATATAATTTTAAAAAGTTTCTTTTATTGTCTGTAAGCTTTTTAGTCCCCCCCCTTTTATTTTTGCTTTTACTTCCCTTGCCTTTGGTGTCAAGTTCATAAAATCTCAGATACCAAGATCCGTAAGTTTAGTACATATCTTTTCTTCTTTGTATTTTATTGTTTCAGGTCTTTTTTCTTTATGATTTTATTTATTTTTAGAGAGAGGAGGAGGGAGGGAGAGAAACATTATGTATGGTTGTCTCATGTGCCCCCACTAGGGATCTGGCCTGCAACCCAGGCATGTGCCCTGACCGGGAATCGAACTGCTGGCCTTTTGGTTCTCAGGCCAGCGCTCAATCCACTGAGCCACACCAGCCAGGGCTATTTTTCCAGGTCTTATATTTAAGTCTTTAATCCATTTTGAATTTATTTTTGTGTATGGTATCAAATAGCAGTCTAATTTCATTCTCTTATGTGTGGCTATTGAAGAGGCTTTCCTTTTCCATTGTGTGTTTTTGGATCCTTTGTCAAAAATTAGTTGCCCACATACATGTCGTTTATTTCTGGGCTCTCAATTCTGTTCCACTGGTCTGTGGGACCTTTGGCTATTCAGGGCCTTTCATGGCTCCATACAAACTTAATAGTTTTTGTTCTGTTTTTTTTTTTTTTGAAAAATGCTAGTGGGATTTTGATGGGGATTTCATTAAATTTGTATATTGCTTGAGGTAGTGTGGCCATTTTAACTATGTTGATTCTTCCAGCTCATGAACACTGAATATTTTTCCATTTCTTTGTGTCGTCTTCAATTTCTTTCAATGATGTCTTATAGTTTTTAGTATATAGGTCCTTCACTACTTTGTTAAGTTTATTCCTAGGTATTTTACTCTTTTTCTTGCAATAGAAGATGGAATTGTCTTCTTTTTTTTTGATATTTCATTGTTATATAGGAATACAAGGGATTTTTGTACATTGATTTTTGTGTCTTGCTACTTTACTGCATTTGTTTATTGTTTCTAATAGTTTTTTTGTGAAGTCTTTAGGGCTTTTTATGTATAGATTCATGTCATCTGCAAAAAGTGACCGTTTTACTTCTGTATTCCCAATTTGGATGCCTTTTATTTCTTTCTCTCGCCTGATTGCTCTGCCTGGGACTTCAGTATGTTGTTGAATGACAGTGGTGAGAGTGGGCACACTGGTCTTCTCTCTGATCTTAGAGGAAAAGCTTTCAGTTTTTCACCATTGAGTGTGGTAGCTGAGTGTTTGTCATATGTGGCCTTTATGTTGAGGTGCTTTCCTGCTGTACCCATTTTTTGAAGGCTTTAATCATAAATGATGATATATTTTGTCAAGTGCTTTTTCTGCATCTATTTATATGAACATATGATTTTATCCTTTATTTTGTTAGAGGTGTATTACATTGATTTGTGTATGTTGAACCATCCTTGTGCCCCTTTAATGAACCCCACTTGATGGTGATGTATTGTCTTTTTAATGTATTGTTTTATTCAATTTGCTAGTAATTTGTTTAGAATTTTTGCATGTACCGTATTTTGCCATGTATAATGTGCACCCCTCACTCTGTATAATGTGCTCCCACATTTTTGGCCCAAATGTTCAGGAAAAAATCTTTTGTTTTAAATTTTTTATTCAATTATTTATTTACTTATATTTGGATATTTGTGTTTTTTAGGTTATAATGGAATTTTAGCATTTATTTTTGAACATAGTATGGTATAAGAAATTTTATGTAACAAATAATTACAGAATACAAGAACAGATACAGGGTATTTCAGGTACTACCCATGTATAATGCGCATCCTTATTTTTCCCTGAAAAATTTGTGCAAAAAGTTCTCATATACGTGGTAAAATATGGTATATTCATAAGAGATATTGGTTTGTCATTTTCCTGAGTTGTCCTTGCCAGGTTTTGGTATTAGGGTGATGAGTAGGAAATATCGCCTCTTCTTTCCTGGGAGGGTCTCAGAAGCATAGGTGTTAAATCTTCTCTGAACATTTTGTGGAATTCATTAGTGAAATCATCTGGTCCTAGATTTTCATTTTTGGAGAAGTTTTTGATGACTGTTACTACTGAATAGTCTATTCAGAATTTCCAGTTCCTCATGATTCAGTCTAGGAAGGTTACATATTTCTAAGAACTTGTTTATTTCTTCTAAGTTATTGAATTTGGTAGTATATAGCCTTCATATACTTATATAGTCCTTTGCATTTCTGTAGTGTCCATTATTATTTTTCCTCTTTCATTTCGGGTGTTGGAGTCTTTTCTCCCTTTTTCTTTGAGACTCTGGCCAGAGATTTATCAATTTTATTTATCTTTTCAAAGAACCAGCTCTTTGTTGCATTAATTTTTTTCTGATGTCTTTGTATTCTCTATTTTGCTTAAGTCTGTTCTCATTTTTATTATTTTTTTCTGCTGACTTTGGGCATTGTTTGTTCTTTGTTTTCTAATTCCTTAAGGTGAAATGTTAGGTCGTTTATTTGAGATTTTTCTTGTTTTTTTTTGAGGTAGGCCTGTAATGCTGTAAACTTTCCTCTTATAACCACTTTTGCTAAATCCAAAAAATTTTAATATGTCATATTGTCCGTCTCATTTGTCTCTATGTAGCTTTTGATCTCTTCTTTTATTACTTCTTGGACCCAATCATTGGTCAGTAGCATGTTGTTTAATATCCACATATTTGTGGTTTTTCCAGCTTTCTCTTTGAAGTTGATTTCCATTTTCAAAGTGTTGTGGTTGGAGACTATGCTTGGTATGATTTCAATCTTTTTAAATTTGTTGAGGCTAGTTTTTTGCCCCAACACATGGATTCCTCGAGAATATTCCATATCAGGCACTCTTCCTTTCCTTCATTTTTCTTTTTAACATTTGTTGTTCTGTATATACTTCCTAAGGTTTAAATTATTACTCTTCTCATTTAGACATTTACCAAAAGAAGAAAAAAAAGATACAGCAGTTTGGGTATTTTCATAGTGGCAGCTCTGAGCACTGTGGGCTGTAATTACTTAAATGTGCCTCTCCTTGGAAAGAAACTCAGGGGCAGGTAAGCAGCTCATCTCAGTATATAGTAGCAATGCATCTAATACAGGCTCTGTATTTGAAGTCCCTGAGTAAGGTGAAATTGAGTGCCCTTGAAAAGTTCCTTGAAAATTGAATACCCTCAGAGTACCCAGGGAAAGAGTCCTCTTGAAGACTGACACAGGATCACTCAGGGAGTCTACCGCAGCCAGTGTTTGCTCCACGTTGGAACAGCATGCGGTTTGTTATTTGAGCGCAGGTGAAATTGATTGCTTGTGTATGTGGCATGCAAATGCTGAGGCTGACCAAAAGGACAGCAGATGTCCATTTCCTCTCCCAGGCTCACTCTGAAGCGGGCAGTTATTGAGTGGAACAGTATACACAGTCTTTGACTCTGTGCGAATCATTTTTCTCTTTCCTTTTGCTGAAGATAATTGTTGAATTCCTGTAAATTGCATGGACAATGATACATTCCCACTGTTTTCATCTTGGCCTATAGGCTGAACTGACATAAAATGACATGAACATGAAACATCTGAAATCATGGAGCTTGCGTCATGTTACACATGGGCAAAATGATCACAAAAAAATAAAATTGGTGTTATGGGTTTTAAAAAATTGTACCTAGATGTAAACTTTGGCACTTGCAAGGCAGCTGGCTTTGTGGGGTGGCACGGCTAACCACATATTATTTTGAATGACCAGAACTGCTCTTGGACGCTCTGGGAAGCAGTGTTGCTTGGCTCTTTACTTAGGGAAGGAGAGATGGGATGACTGGCTGGCTGGATTGGTGGGTTGATTAACTGCTATGTAATTAGGCACTGGGAATACAATGGTGAACAAGACAGATCTGGTCTTTGCTCTCCCAGAACCTGCATTCCAGTGCAGGGAAGGGAATGGTGGTTCAGACACTGACAAAACGATAGCAATGTGGTAAGTGTAATAAAAGAGAACAATGTTATGGGTTCGTATTAACAGGGAACCTAGTAGCTGAGCAGGACAAAAAAGGCTTTTTTTGGGACTCAAAGAATCAGATACCTGAAAGATGAATATAATGAGCAGTAGTTGACAAGTCTGATTAAATAAAGGTAGAACTCAATTGTAACTTGGCTTATTATGGCATAGATTCCTAAGCGCTGTGAAACAACATTCTCTGAAGCTCAACAATTACAGGCAATAAAACTGATATATATAATTTGCAACACAAATTAATCTTCCAGTTTCTGTGTTAATTAGCAAATATTTATTGAATGTTTACATAGCTACTCTGGTCATTGAGCCCAATGATGGGGAGTATACAAAGAAGCATGACCCCGTTTTTATTGTGTAATTGGGCAGAAAAGACATAGTCACGTGGTAAGTGAACTAATGAATCAATATGAGGAGAGTGGGATGGCACTGTTCTAAAGAAGCTGTGCATTCTGGATTCAGAGGATGCTTGGGGGAAAGAAGGTGCTCAGAAGGAAGGAAGGAAAGAAGGAACTTAGATAAATGAAAAGGAAAAGGAAGGTGAAAATGCATGAGCAGACATGGAGGGAAAGTGGAAGCTATTCTTTAAGGACTGAATACAAACAGTAAGTTTACTTGTAAAGGGAAGTAGGATCAGCTCATGTGATATCTGGAATCATAGGCTTAGAATTTTGAATTTTATCCTGTAGGCACTGGGGAGCTATTAAAAATGAGTCCATTTGCCCAACAAATATAGAAGAAAACTAATAGAAGTTAATCCTTTTTGTATTTTTCTTCACAAAACAAACCACAAGAAGACAAAACAAAACAAGGAAATGGAACAAGAAAAATGCTTGGATTAGGAAGGCCAGAAACAAAGTTGGCGTGTAAAATTGTTTCCACATTATGATTTTATGATATGTCTTTGGGGGCGTAGTAAATGAAATAAACACACACACACTTGATTTGGTTTTACTGTAATGTGAAAAGTGTCTCAGATGTCACTTTTAGGAGGAAAAGGATGTCAGTGAAGGACCCTGGAACTTGAGAAAAGTTGGGAATTTTTGCCTGAGTAAAACAACCACAAACTGTTGAAAGAGTTCCACATTAACCTGGCCTAATCTAGGTCACATTCTAGAGTTGTTATTCTGTTGGCCAATGTCATAATGGTGTCAATTGCTGTTCATATGGTACATACATATTTTTTTAATGGTCTTTGACTCTATTATTAATTGGTTGAGAATAACCTTATTAATTAAGAGGGAACAACCTTGGGAAGTATCAAGATGTCAGATAAAGTCAGAACTATTAAAATATTAGTTTATCAGCACTCAGAAGAGGACAACATGCTGGGTAATCGTGATTCTGTGACATACATTTCCTGTCATATTAATCTCATTTCATTTGGGGAGAGACTTAAGACAATTGATGTTACCTGTTGTGTTGTCTGCAGATACTGTCTGTCATGGCATCACCTTAAGGACTGTGAAAACACTAGATCGCCCCATGATTAGGTGAAGAACTAGTTGTAGGATTGTATCTCAACATATCTCGAAAGAAATTATCAGTAGTTGATTGTCAATCTTTGTACTGGGATAGCACTTGAGTGATATCTGAAGGCAGTATCTATATCAAGTGTGTAATATTAAATGATGTATGTTAAGCATTTCATCATTGTTCTGCATATTGAAATGAAGAGCTTGCTCAATAGATATTTGGGCAACACCAGGTAACAAGGGAGGGGTTAGTATTTCAGAATGTTGGAATCCTGCCAGAAACAAATTAGTTGAAGTTTGTTAGTATACTTGATTCTTATTGTTAGTGGGACAAATTGACACAAATCCAGTGGCTTAAAACAACATTGATTTATTATTGTACAGTTCTGTAGTTCACACGTGCAGCACCCATCTTACTAGGCCAAATCCAAGCTGTGGCAGGGCTGGGGTCCTCCTGGAGGCACGAGGAGGGAATCCATCCGCTTGTCTTGCAGTTTCTAAAGACTGCTTGAATTGCTTGGCTCCCCGCACCTTTCCTTCCTCTTCAAAGCCTGCGGTTTAGCATCTCTGTGCTTCTGTTGTCACCTCGCTTCCTCTGACATTCTCTTCTGCCTCCACTGTTAAAGAGCCTTGTGGTTATACTGGGCCCACCAGATAATTCAGGATTATCTCCCAACTCAAAATCCTAATTTAATTACATATGCTAAGTCCCTCTTGACATGTAAGCTAACATACTCACAGGTTCTGGGGATTAGGACGGGCATACTTGGGAATTATTATTCTGCCTACCATAGGTAGGTTCAGGCACCACCCAGTTTCTAAATAATTTACAGAAGCTGCTCTAGTGCACTCTTCTTTAAAAAAAAAAGCATTGTGACTTTTTAAATCAGCATGTCTACTTGGCTTGGAAAAATTTGTCAACTAATACAAGGAAAGAAAAAACTGCTGGTAAATGACAAAAGAGGATATTGATGTAAAAAAGGTATAATTTTAGAATGAGTTAGTAGTGTAAGACACTTATCATAATTAAAAATTTTTATTAATGTGTGTGTGTTGTTTTGCTGGGGCTGTACCAGTCTTAGGCAAAGCCTCACAATTCATGTCATGAAGAAAGTTCTGATATGGTATTAGAAGCATATTCCAATAAGGTATTCTTCTGATATGCTTAGCAGAGGCTACATCTTTACAAGAATAGTGGTCTTGTTTCTGGGTCTTTAACTTTAGAAGAATTTGGTGATCTTGAGGGAATTTTAAATGATAATAGCTAATATTTCTTAAAAACATATTCTTTGTCTAGGCGTTAAGTACTTTACATTTATATTCAGTGTATCGCTTATTCCGCACAATAGTCCTGCAAAATTCATATTTGCATCCTAGGAGTTGGGACTCTCAATTGTAAATGACCAAAAATTGGGGGAATATGTTGACTTATGTAGCCAAACTGCCAGAAGGCTGTAGCCAGAGCTAACTTCATAGAAGATTGGAAATTTGGAACTTGAATGATATCAGGCCATTCTTTCCTCTTCTTTTCTGCTTGTGTTTGTGGGTTGATTTCATTCTTGCTGGAGAATCTGTACCTATTATGTAAATTCTGCCTTTAGAGGTGGGTCTCCAGTAACAGAGGTATAGTAGGTGTTTGGTTGATATGTGTTGAATAAATGATATCCTTTTCTGCAAAACAGGGTGAGGCGGGGGGAGTGGGAGAATGGGGAGGCTGCCCAGCCTTATTACTCATTGTTTAGAGAACAGGCAAATGGCTCTTCCTCACCAGTCCCAGTTAATGAATCCTGGTGAAGGACTCTGCCTCCTCTATGAAATCTCTATCACTAGGGGGTTTTTGATTGGCAGCCTCTACAAGAACCACATGGTTTGAAGGAGCCCTTCCCAGAACAAGAGGTGCTGCTCTGTGTAAATAACACGAAGGGCCACAGCAGTTCATCTTACAGATGTAGAAATAGGCTCGGAAAGGGTAGACAGATTCACCAAGATTACAGGTAGGAACTGGTAACGTCCAGATTCAAACCTGATGTTAATTGACTCTTTGACTTGTGTTCTTTCCACTGTGCTACCACATCACATCAATCACTGGAGCTCCGTGAGGTGGAGGTTGGGTGGGAAGCAGGGTAGCATGACAGGACAGTGTTCTTTTATTGGTGTTCACAGGTGCTGAGCTGTTCTGAGAATCTCTAACTCCAGAGAGGAGATATAAAAAGCACCAAAAGAAGTTGTTTTCCTCTTGAGTTATTTTGGAAAGACAAATGCAGAGACTGAAACATTTTAGGTTATTGATCATTTAAATAAGTTTTCTTTTTCTATTTTCTCTGTGGTCTTTTCTACTATTTGAATATATATGAATGAATCAATCTCAGTAACTATCCTCAGGATCTACTGAATGTAAATTAGATTGTTCATGTTTGCAAACTTTCCTTGACTAATTGTAGTCATTTTTACTAAGTGGTACAAATAAGAGTGAATTTTATTAAGAAGTAATTTTTCATGAGCCAACTCAGTTTTCTTTGAAGAAGGGCTTATAAATGCTAATATTGCTACAGTACTTGGCTTATTGCAAAAGAAACAGTACATTTAGGGACTGAGATTGGAAAGATACTTCCTAATGTTGCCAGGTACACAGCACCCTCAGTTATGTCTTCTAGGATCGTCTTTAGTAGCATGTGTTTTGTAGAGTGTAGCCTTGGAGTCTGTCTTCTGTAACACGTGAAAGAAATTAGTCTGTATTTGGTAATACATCAGATCTACTAGCTAGAAAAAAATGGCTTTAGCTCTTAAAAAATGGTCATCATGAGCCCGACATACATAAGATACTGATTTCTTTTAGTCTGAGAAAACTGAAACACTCAAGGAAGTGAAATTAATTGTAAGTACTAAAAAATGAGCCTAATATTAAGCAATTTTGTGTTTTGGGTATATTATGTGTTTTTAAAAAACAAGTAATTTTCCACTCTCTGTTAAAAAATTAGTTCTTTCAGTGGCTCAGTGGTTGTCAGCCCCTTTTTTTCTTCATTTCACTAAGGAGTGAGAGCAGTGCATGTGGTGGTGAAAGTTGGTATTATTATTATTACTATGGCTTTGCTTCAGTTTTTGTATTTTTGTTTCTTTATTCTAAACAGGTAGAGCAAAGTGATGGACTTTTTAAAGTATGGTCACTTGGAGTCTAACTATGACATGAACTAAAGACATTTAAAAGTAAATTTAATCATTAAATTAATAGCTTACAATTATTTTTTTCCTATTTTTAGTTTCCAGAAATTTTGCAGACAATTGTTTGCTAGACAGTTTTGCAAGTAAACTAACTGATCTGTTTCTTTTTTATATAGCATTGTATTATTTAGAGCTATGAAATCTACAAAATGGTGCACACATTTCTTTTTTCTTTTCTTTCTTTGTTAGTATTTCAGTCCTCCCTGGAAATATCCATGTTTATGACTAGCTTTCTTTCTAGAAATCTGTAGCTGGTTGTGGAATTATTTTATTCCAGCATCTTTGTTATCAGTCCTTGTAGATCTGAACCCTTAGCTTTGCTAACGTCTTACTAAGTGACCAGCTATCCATTCTGTGCCCTTCCTGTCTGCACAAGACTCCCTGAGAAATCTGTGGCCCTCTATCGATGCCAGTGACAAAATAGGTATCTATGCTTCTCTACAGAAGAACGGGAGATCTACCCTGCGGCTTTTGAATGTGAGGAAGGGATTAATGGTAGCTTTTGGCACCAATTTGCCCTTATGCACGTAGGTACATAAATCTAGTAAGTACCAGGTCTAGTGGCTGATTTTATCCCAAGTCTATCACTATCACCAGAGTTAAGACTTTGAGTGGTGGGTCACTTCCTAGACTCCTGAGTTAGATGTTTCTCCTCCATTCTCCCATAGAAAGCCTACCTCCATATTTTACCCCATACCCTAGTATTGAGTTCCCGTAGCCTATACTCAGATGATTGAGTTTCTGCAAAAGTCTGACTAAGTAAGTCTTCGGAATATCCAGTTGAGAAAATCTAAACAACATATTTTCTTTTTTGAAGAGAGATCATCATTCAGGTCATCATGATCTAAGGCCAAAAAACAAAACAAACAAAAACTTGCTTGGATTGACCAAATACAATTCTTAAAAGTAAACATGGAGAATGAACCAGACCATGAAAATGTGGAACAGAGCCTCTGTGCCAAGACTGCTGAAGAAGAACTGAATAAGTCTTTCAATCTAGAAACTTCACTTTCAAAATTCTCTTACATAGATCTGGACAAGGAGCTGGAGTTCAAAAATGACCTGGTAAAAATTCAACTTTTGTCAAGCAATGATACTTAATGAAAATGTTGGTTAGAGTGACTTTATGACTCAAAGACTCTGATTCTATTATTTTTGCAGGGATTAATAAGAGTATGTATCGTTTTATGAGATAATATCACTCTTCATTTTAGTTTATGAAACACTTTAATACATGTTCTCATTTGAACTTCACAATACTCTGATAATCCATTTTGTAAAGGAAGACACTGAAGGGCAGCTGTATTAAATGACTTAAGATCATAGCTAGAGGCAGGTTTAGAATTCTTACACAGTGATTTTTTCCCCCCCATTGAGTTTTTTGTGACCATGAAACTATTTAATGACAAGTCATTTGACTTAATATTTCTCACCATAATTTATGAAACATCTAAGAAATGCAGTGTCAGATCTTTGTATATTGCTTGTATGACTTAGGTCTAAACTTAGAAAATTAGGGATAGTCATAAAACATGCTACTTTTTCATGTCTAAGAAAGCAGATGCCAAAGTCTTTCAACAGAAGCTTTCTGGAAAGGGCTATTAGGATGGTGTGGTCAGTGCATATTTGCCTTTGATAATCACTGAATATGTGGTTAGGAAAGGAAATGATTCTGTAGTCTTTTGACCAGACCCTTATTACAATGGATTTTTATTGAGTTGCCTCTGTGTGTGATCAGTTTTATGGTATGTTTGTCTCTTAATTGATAATGGTTCTAAATCAGTTAAAACACCCTCATCATTATAATATGGAAAGCATCACTGTGTGAGCATTAATTTCTTTTCTCTATTTAGATTGATGACAAGGAGTTTGATATTCCTCAAGTTGATACTCCTCCAACACTGGAAAGCATACTGAATGAGGTAAGTATATATTAATGGTCATTTTATGCCATTGATTATAATACTTCTGGGTTAGTTTTAGTGTATGTATCAAGATCTGCCCTGTCTAATGGGAGCCACTAGCCACGTGTGGCAATTTAAATTTAGGCATTAATTATAGCTAAACAGAAATTAAAAATTCAGTTCCTTAGGTGTACAGGGCACATTTCAAGTGCTCAATACTCCACATGTGGCTACAGTAATGAACAGCATAGATACAAAATATTTCTGTGCTTGCAGAAAGCTCTGCTGGACGGTGCTGATCTAGAGCGTGAGCTTCTTAAGGGACAGAGCCATGTCTCGTTTATCTCTGTGCCAAGTACAATGCCTCCTACTTGATAGATTTTTAAAAATGTTTTATTGAGTTGAAATACCAAACTCACGTCACGTTTGAGATTTGTATTACGTTTTGATAATGTTATATCTACCAGTGATATTCAGAAGCTCATCTTCTGATACTGAATAGCATCTGCAGCATTGCAGTGTGCCTCATCACCCTTCTATGTAAAGGAAATACAACCTCCATAGTTTGTTCTGTGAGTACCATCTCTATTATGAAGTTTTTCAGAGATTTGAAATGGTGTTATCCATTTCTGAATTAGCCATCATAAAAGCTTTATAAAGAATTTTGTGGAAGTATATGTTTGTGAAGGATGCTGATTTTTATGTGCCCTGTGTCTACTGACAATTCTTCAACTCAGTCTTCTTGATATTTGACAAGCTTGCTTATGATTCCCCTCGAAGGTTTTAGCTTCTAAATTGAGAAACATTTTTTAATGTATAAATCTATTTCAAATCCATAGTTGTGTTTTCTAAAGGATAATGATGCAAAGATTCTCCAGCAGAAATACCCACTGATCCCATAGCTCTGAGTGAGTTGGGCCTCGGGCTTTATTACTTCTTTCCCTACTGCTTTTAGGGTCATAGCCAGCACTTTATTATAGGATGCAAACAAACTACTTTCTCTGTGAATTGTGTCTTTCATTTTTTTGCATGATTTTTAATTCTATTTTTTTATATTAGTTGATATTGTTGCTTTGAATATATTTTAACTTCAGAAGTGTTATGTATGATCTGTGTTAAGACTTAAACATTTTTAATTTTGAAAAAAAGGCTTTGGTCAATGAAGAATATCATGTTATAGTGATACGTATTTATTGCTTTTTAATATAGAAGACATTTTTCATTTAGAGGTAAAGAGATTAATTTTAATTAATTTTGTTAATATGGTATTAATCACATCTCATTTCAATTATTTTCCTAAGTGTGAAATAAAAATAACCTTAGAGGGTTGTATACAAAGCCTTCTTTGTACATATTTATATAAAAATGGGCAAAGAAAATAGTGCTCATGTAGATGAGATTGTACTTCAAAGTGAAGGAAAACCATCTTTGCACAATTCACTTATCTACTAGTAACAGTAAGTATAATCATTAGTGGTTTATTCTGATCAGTAATTTGGGTGCCTTGTATATTTGGGTCATAGTAGACACTGGGGTTATAAAGTGCTGTATGACCCTCTCTGACTTTGGGAGAGAATCGGTATTGGAAAGTAGTCAGGGAAATGGCGGAGGAGTAGGTGGGTGATATGCTTACATCACCCCATGACCAAACTTGAATTACAACTAAAATATAGAGGAACCAACCTGAATAACCAACTGAGGAGTAGCTGGAGAAGTCTTATAACCAAGGATTTACAGAAAAAGAAACATCAAGACTGGTAGGAAGGGCAGAGATGAGAGAAGGCCTGGCCCCACTCCCATGGATTGGTGGCTGAGAGATCTCAACTGCAAAAGGTCCCCCTGAGAAGCATGGGCTCTCAACTCCAAGCTGGGCTCCCTAGCTCAGAGTACCAGATCCAGGAAGAGATGGTTATATAATATCTGGCTGTGAAAATCAGTGGGGTTTCTGTTCACCAGAGAGACGTGAGTTTGCTAGAAACGCAGGTGCCCTCTTAAAGGGCCAATTCGCAAAATTTCATTTGCAGCCACCCTGAGATCCAGTGGAGGGAAGGTGGAGTGGACTAGAGTCATGTGAGGCAAGCCTGCGGTTTATGGCTCTAGGGAGAAAGCTGAAGGGACAGTTGCCAGGATATCTGGGCTGAATCACTCTGCCATACCACGTATGCTATTCTTCTTGAGTGGAGCACTCCCTTGCATAGGCATCAGCCTGGGGGAAAGCAATGGCTTCACCCTCTGGGCACCCTGTAGCCCCACCCTGTGAAGCTTGCCTTCTCCTGAGGAGTCAGCTGCCTTGGCCAGGGTATAGAGATCTGGGCAGACTCAAGGGGTGTCAGTGACTGAGTTGTGTGGCTTTGGGGTAGGCACCATTTCCTCCCACTTTCCTGTGAACATGATTGGTGCCTCTCCCTCCTGGGAGAACTGCTAACCCCACTCTCTAGATTCCCGGTGGCCCCACCCTTTTGACTCCTGGTGGCTCCACCCTGCTGAGGTCTGCATAGAATCTGGGACAGACTGAGTTGTATGGCTCCGGGTTGGGGGCCACAACCCCCACATCTCTGCAAACCTGACTGGCACCTCCCCCTTGATAGGAGATCCACAAGCCCCATTCTCCTGACTCCCTGTGTCCTGGCCCTGCCCTGCTGAGATTGGGTTTCTGGCAGAAACTGGCACAGGCTTGTGTGGCTCTAGGACAGGGACCATTTTTCTCTCTGACCACTACAGAGTCCTCCCTTCACACTGCCAAATCTTGGTCTCTTTGGGCCTAATAAACTCTCCTGGTCTGACCCTGAGGACTCCCTGAGACCCTCTTCCACCACAAAGCTGTGCAAGCACCCGGCATGTGGCAGCTAGACTTGGTATACCATGGACATTTGCTGAGTGGCCTCAGAACCAGCACTGGCCCCACGTTTGAACCTGTGTCAGTCTGGTGAACATCACTTGCCCCTCTCTCTTGACTCACTGAGAAGCTACCTCATGCAATTTGTGTACTGCCAGAGGCTCTTTCAGTGACTGAACCTAACAGGCAGCCAGCAGGTGAAGGTGACTCTCAGGATTCCTTGGGACTTTTGCTGATCTGCCCCTGGGCTTGGTATGGGTAAAAGCCAGTCATGGTGTGCAGCTTGGTCCTTCCTGCTCATACCTGGGGTTACCAGAGGCAGCTACAAACTATGGATCACTTTGTAGCTCCAAACAGGTTGCACAGGGCCAGGCCCATGCAGTGTCTGACACTGGCCAGCACCAAAGTCCCTCTAATGAGGTCCCAGAACCAACACACTCAGTGGCCAGCTTTATACAACATCAGAGCAGGATCCAATTAGCTTCACAAGTGTCATATCAGAGGGAGATCCTGGCAGATACCAGACCAAGCTGAGACAAATTCTGCTTCATATGGTCAGTACTTGCACAGCAGCTCATGTGCTGTGGTCAGGGTTGATCCTTACAGTTAGCCAGTCTGAGAGCTGACCCCACACATGAATGGGCCAATAGTAATCAAGACTCAATTACAACAGAAGGGTTCACATAACTCATTCAGGGGACATTCCTGGAACACTCAGTTCAGGTGATCAAGGGTACTGTGCACTTGGGTCCCACAGGACACCTAACACATCCTACCAAGACTGGGAGTCATAGCAGATCTACCCAATACATAGAAACAAACACAAAAAGGCAGCCAAAATGGGGAGACAAAGAAACATGCCCCAAATGAAAAGACAGGAGGAATATCCAGTAAAAGAACTAAATGAAATGGAGGCAATTATCAGATACAGAGTTCAAAAAAAGGGTTATAAGGATGCTCAAATAACTTAGAACTACAACAGCATGAAAAGGACATAGAAACCATAAAAAATCACCAGTCAGATATGAAGAATACAATATCTGAAGTAAAGAATGCATTAAAGGGAATTAACAATTGGTTGGATGAAGCAAAGATTGAATCTGTGAATTGGAAGACAAGATAGCAGGAAACACCCAATCAAAGCAAAAATAAAAAAATTAAAAAATGAGGATAGTTTAAGGGACCTTTGGGACAACATGAAGCACGAGAACATCTGCATCATAGGGATAATGGACGTAGAGGAGAGAGAATAAGGGATTGAGAATCTATTTGAAGAAGTAATGACTGAAAATTTAAAATTGAAATTTTAAAACTATACTGTCTCTGAGGTTTTTAATTTTGAAATTCCATTCTCTAGCCATAATGACCTCCCCCTCCATTCTCTTTGATTAGACCTGTTCCTTGATCTCATCAAGACCAAGTCTCTTGACCCTTTTAGTCTCCCAGTCTCTGAGAGTAGTCCTGGCTTCACTTCAGTTCTGCTGTTGCATTTCTGTGCTGCCAGAAAATTTTTTTGAATTTTTTGTTGAACTGTAACATACATGTAGAAAAAGTGCACAAATCATAAGTGTATAGTTTGATGAGTTTTCACAAACTAAATGCCCTGTGTAACTAGAATCCAAGAGAAGAAATAAAACATTACTAACATGCAGAAGCTCTTGTTGTACCCTTTCAGTAGCCAAACCCAGGGCGTTTACTGTCCTAACTTCCACCACCGTTGATCAGCTCGCCTGCTTTGAACTTCCTGAACAGAGTTATGCAGTATGTGTTGTTGGGTGTCTGACCTATGTCTTTTCAGTATCATGTCTTTAGATTAATTCATATTTTTAATTTATTGATTGATTTTTTTAGAGAGAGAGAAAGAAGCATTGATTTGTTGTTCCACTTATGTATGCCTCTATTTGTTGATTCTTGTTTATGCCCTGATCTGGGATTGAACATGCAACCTTGGCTACCTGACCAGGGCTCATTCGTATTTTTGCACATAATTATTCATTCCCATTGCTGTATAAAATTTATGTGTGTGTGTCATTATTTATTTATTCTACTGTTAATAGTCATTTGTGTAATTTCCACTTTCTGGCTACTATGAAAAATGCTGCCTTGGATATTCTTATTCATGTCTTTAGCTCGTACATTTATATAGATCATGCGCATTTCTGTGGGGTAGAAAGCTGGGTACAGAATTGCTGAGTCATCAGGTACAACATGCTCAGCTTTGGTAAATACTGCCGTGGGTTTTTCAAGGTTTTACTAATATATACTTCCAGTACAATATGTGGGAGTTCTGGTTACCCTCACCTCTCCAACTTTTGAATTTTTCTGGTTTTTACTTAGTAGTCCTTCTTATAAGTGTGTAATGGTATCACATCATATTTTTAATCTGAATTTCCCTGGAGACTGATGAAATTTGGTATTTTGACATATATTTTGGTCATTTGGATATCCTTTTGTGAATTGCTTTTTATGTCTTTTGCCCACTTTTCTGTTGACTGTTTTTTAAAATTTATTGTTGTTCAGTTATAGTTGTCCCAGCTTTTTCCCCATTATTCACCCCCACCCTACCCCTCCCAACTTCCACAGACAATCCCCCCATTGTCTGCCCCTAAGTCCTTTATTTGTGTTCCTTTGCTTGCCCCTTCCCTTTCTTTCTCCACCTACTCCTTCTTCCTCCTCTCTGGTCACTGTCAGTTTGTGCTGTATTTCTAAGTCTCTGGTTCTGTCTTTTTAAACTTATTATAGGAGTCTTTATATGATATGGATATGAGCCCTTTATTAGATATATGTATTGCAAATATCTTCTTCCATTCTCTGGGTTACTTTTTCATTCTGTTAATGGTTTCTTTTGATGATCAGAAGTTCTTAATATTAATGTAGTTCATTATTTTAATGTAGTTCACAAACCTGTTAAGTTTTTTCATTTTGATTAGTTTTTTTTTGTGCATGTCCTGTTTAAGAAAATTTTGCAAATTCCAAGGTCATGATAATACTATCTTATTTTTAGAAAAAAATTTATTTTTCTACCTTTCACAATTAGATCTACAATTCATTATGATTATTTTTTCTCATGTGATGGTGTAGGTATGAGCCAGCACCAGCTACTGAAAAGACTATTCTTTACTGTAGTATCACTTTTATTTTAAATCGGGTAATCATATATGTAGATCTGATCCCACCAGTCTTTCCATATTGCTTTAGTATCACATACTAATGTTCGATCCTTTATAATAGGTCTGGATATCTAGTAATTTCAGTATTCCAGTTTTGCTACAGTTCTTCAAGATTACCTCTCTTATTCTTGGTCTTTTTCATTTCTTTGTAAGTTTTAGAATCAGTTTTTTAGTTTACACACAAATCCCAGCTTAAATTTAATAGAATTGTGTAGATTTTACATATCAGTTTGGGAGAATTATTATTATCTGGGAGATATCTATTATATAGCTACTAATTTTAAATTCAGCCTTATTGAGATCATCAGTTCTCTTCTTCACTTTTTCTTCTGACTTACCCTGTAAGCTCTGAGCCCTGGGTTAATTTAGCTGATCAGTTTTCTTTAATTATGTCCTCAGGCTGTTTAAGGAAATCAAATTGATTCTGATTGGATTCTCTAAGACCTTTGTGCTACAGTTATTTCTGAACTATTTCCTTTCCCTTTTCCTACAGCAGTTGTTCTACACTTGTACATGTCTCAAGTAACAGAATACCCCCTTGCTAATCCTAACCCTGTTCTTAGCAGACTTATGTGTGGAGGTATCGGAAAAACAGTTGGAAATATGGGCCTAAACCTCAAGAGGGATATTGACACTGAAGATACACATTTTGAAGCCATTAGTATGACATGGTACTTGAAGCTATAGGTATGGATTAGCTTGTTCATATAGTATGTGAAGTAGGAAGAGAACTAAGAATATAATCCTGGGGAACAGCATCACTCAAAGGTTGGGCTGAGGAGAAAATACAGAGCATGACTAATAGAAGAGACCACGTAAGTTGGGCGGCTACCAGTAAAGAGCTCTATGAGAAACCGAGGGAAGAGAAAGTGTCAAGAAATAGGGAATGGTCAGTAGTGTTAAATGATGCATAGAGGCCCTGGCTGGGTGGCGCAGTTGGTTGCAGCATCATCCCATACACCATAAGGTTGTGGGCTTAATCTCAGGTTGGGGCATGTACAAGAGGCAACCGATTGATGTTTTTCTCTCTTTAAAATCAACTAAAAGAATGATCTATAGAGGACAAGAACATGCTTACTGAAAGGAGGCCCGTGGATTTGGCTAAGTAACTTTAGCAAGGGTAGTTGTCAGTAGCTAGTAATAGGTGGAGAAAGGAGAGGTAATGAGTATGGACTGCTCTCTTAAGAACATTGATGGAAATGCTAAGGCAGAAGGTAGTTCAGCTGAAAGAGAAGGTGTAATCAGAACATTTTTCTTTAATGTCTGTTGATCAGAATTCACTTGTTCAAAGCTAACCTCCTCATTCTGCTTTATCTGCTGTTCTTCTGCCTTCTTATCTCAGTAGTATCACCTTTTGCTGGTTGCTCAAGCTGAAAACCCTGGAATCTTCTTTCACTTCTCCCTTAACACCCTCTCCCCCCATTTAAATGGTAATCAGGGACTCAGGATTTTATCTGTAATGTCTCTTTCAGCCTTCTTTCTCTTGACCTCTTCTGTCACGTTCCTACATTGCAATAGCCTTCTTACTGGTTCTTAATAGTCTGACTCAGTCTCCCCCTCTTCCTTTATCCATCTTCACACTGCCCTATTTATCTTTTTAAAAGATGGTTACCATCATCTGTGTCCACTTAAAAATCTCAGTTTCTGCCCTGGCCAGGTTGCTTAGTTGGTTGAAGTGTCGTTTGTGCACCAAAAGGCTGTGGGTTCCATTCCTGGTCAGGGCACATACATGGGTTGCTGTCTTGACTCCTGGTCAGGCGCATACAGGAGGTGGCTGATCGATGTTTATCACGTTAATATTTCTCTCTTTCTCTTTCTCCCTCTTTCTTTCTCCCTCTCTCTTTCTATCATCTGCCTTCCTCTCTGTCTTTAAAGAAAAAATCTCAGTTGTCTTCCTACTGCCTACTCTATATAGTACACAAATTCGCTAAACAAATGAGTACACATTATGTATTAGGTATTGTACTGGGCACTAAGGATATAGTGGTAGACATGGACTCTGCTGTCATCTTGCTTAATGGAACCTAAATCTTTTTACAATTTGGGTTCCAGTTTATCTTCCTAGGATCACCTCCAATTTCTACTCATATACTCCAGTCATTTTGGACTACTACTTTTTCCATGGGCAAAGTCCATATTTTGGACTCACCATGTTTGCACATGTCCTTCCTAACCCAGAATGCCTTTCTGTGTCTGCCTGTCGTATTTCTCATCATACACTATTTATTGTCAGGTGGTATCTGTTTTCTTTTAATTAGTCATTGGCTGTTAGTTAACTACTAAAGCATTTATTCAAATTTGAATTTTAAGAGATATTCTACAACTAAAAGTAATCTGCATAACTACTCCTACTTCTTTCTGCTGCCAGAAAGAAATTTTCAAAGGGAACTTTTTATAGAAAGATAGTCTATCTAGAGTTAAAATTTAATTCTGTACTGTGTCTCTCTGGTCAATAACAGTTCATGGGAAAGAGGTGAAAAGTGGAAATAAGCATGTAAATTTTGGAGAAACTCATTAATGCCTCTCTGACTTACAGATTATTTGGAATTTTGAATTTATTGATCCGTATTCTTTCAATTTAGACTGATGATGAAGAAGAGTCTTTTGTTCTGGAGGACCCTACACTGTTAAACATTGATACTATTGATTCTCACTCCTATGATACTTCATCTGTGGCAAGCTCAGATAGTGGTGACAGGACCAACTTAAAAAGGTAAGTACACATTAATTTAAATCACACTGGCATATAATTGAAATATTTGATCATTTAAAATATGAATATCTCTATTGCACAATTCAGTCTGCTGAAGCCCCATGTAGGAAGTGTAGGCCCCACGTGGGTGGAAATAATGTGCTTATTTGACCCTAGAGATTCCGGCACTGTTGAGGAGAGAGGATGGAAAGGTGGACACTGTGACCACCATCTTCTGCACCTACAGGGAGAGGCTGTAATATAATAGCCAGGGACTCCCCAAAGCAGTAGAGGCCTTGAAAGGAGCACAAATCAAACCTGGCACAGTGTAGAAACATTGAGCTTGGTTTACTTCACCATCCTTCTGTTCCCTGCACTCCTCACCCCCTTCCTCCCACTCTCTAAGGTCAGCTCCAGCATTCCTTCATTCCCTTGGAATGGGTTCAGAGGAGAGTCACAAAGATGATTAAAGATTTGGAAAAAGGACTTTTAACCCTAAATATGTTCATTTTGGCTGCTTTTCACCTTCCAAATTCTTGGAGAGCACATGAAAAGGAAAAAGAAATGGAGGAAGCATAATGTAAATACTTTATTGAATTCATGTGTAACTTTAATGTTGATAACGTTGTCTGTATATTTTTGCTCTCTTCTTAAATTTTGCCTGCATCAGTGCTGTCTTCTTTAGGTTGTCAGCTTTTGTGGAATAGGAGCCATTGCTGGTATATTACCCTGTTCATCATTTCCTACACATTGATGACTTAATTTTTTTCAGCTTTATTGGCATGTGGTTGAAATATAACATTGTGTAGATATAAGGTATACAGTGTGAGTCTTTGATGTACATGTATTGCAACATGATCACCACAGTAGAGTTAGTTAAGACCTCCATCACCTCACATAATTGCCATTTCTTTTTGTGGTAAAAACATTTAAGATCTGCTCTCTTGGCAACTTTCAAATATATACAGTATTGTTAGCTATAGTCATCACATTGCACATTAGATTCCCCAGAACTTACTCGTCTTACAACTGGGAGTTTGTACCCTTTGGCCAGCATGTCTGCATTGCCCCCTCTCCCCACCCCCGGCAACTGCTATTCTACTCTCTGACCCTGTGAGTTTGGCTTTTTTAGATTCCGCTTACAGTATTTGTTTGTCCTGTCTGACTTATTTCACACAGCATAATGCCCTCAAGGTCTGTCTATGTTGTCACAAACGGCAGGATTTCTTTCTTTCTCAGTGCCAAATGACATTCCATTGTGTGTGTATGTGTGTATGTATACGTCGTACATGCCGCATCTTCTTTATTTTCCTGTAGATGGACAGTTAGGTTGTTTCCATACCTTGGCTATTGTGACAAATGCTGCAGTGCACGTGGGAGGGCAGATATGTCTTCCACATAGTGAGACGGCATTGCTGGATCATATGGTAGTTCTATTTTTAATTTTTGAGGAATGTTTATACTATTTTCCTAAATGGCTCTGCCAATTTACATTTCCATCAACAGTGCACAAGGATGCCCTTTTTCTTAGATCCTCACCAACACTTATCTCTTGTCTTTAGCCCTCCTAACAAGTGTGAGGTGATACCTCACTGTGGTTTTGATTTGCATTCCTTGATGATTAGTAAGGTTGCGCATTTTTTCATGGACCTGTTGGCCATCTGTATGTCTTTTTGGGAAAATGCTAATTCACATCCTCTGCCCATTTTCTTTACTTTAGTTTTTAGGTTTTTTAGTATTGAGTTATAAGCATTCCTCATATATTTTGGGTATTAACCCATTATCAGTATATGGCTTTCATATTTTCTCTTATTCCATAGGTTGATTATCTTTTTGCTATGCAGAAGCTTTTTAGTTTGATATAATCACATTTATTTACATTTACTTTTGTTTCTTGTGCTTTTGCTGTTATATCCAAAATGCTGTTGCCTAGACCAATGTTAAGGCACTTTTCCCTTTTGTTTTCTCCTAGGAGTTTTATGGTTCAGGTCTGATGTTTAAGTCTTTAATCCAATTCATTTTAGTCAGTGGTGTAAGACAGGGGTATAATTTTATTATTCTGCATGTGATTACTTGGTTTTCCCAACACCATTGATTAGAAAGCATATTCTTTTCTCCATGGAGTATTCTTGGTTCTCTTATCAAATATTAGTTGACCATATTTATTTCTGGGCTCTCAATTCTGTGCATCAAAATATGTGCCTGTTTTTACGCCAGTACTCTACTGTTTTGATTACTATAGCTTTGTTATATAGTTTAAAACCAGGAAGTGTGATGTCTCTAGCTTTGTTCTTTTTTCTCAAGGTTGCTTTGGCTAATTGGGGTCATTTGCATTTCTGTATACTAACATCAACATGTCAGAAAAAGTAATAAAACAGTTCCATTTACAATAGCATCAAAAACAATAAAGTACTTAGGAATCAGTTTAACCAAGAAGGTGAAAGATCTGAACACTGAAAATTTTAAAGACACCAATGAAAGAAATTGAGCAAAACACAAATAAATGGAAAGATACCCCATGTTAATAGATTAATATTGTTAAAATGTTCATAATACCCAAAGCCATTATAGAGTTAATACAATCCCTATCAAAATCCCAATGGCATTTTTTCACAAAAATAGAACAAACAATCCTAAAACTTGTATGGAACCACCATAATTTAAATGTTTTTGATGATCTGATCACTACCTAATTAAAATATATGGTGTCTTCCTTTTGCATACATAATAATGTCTGAACTCCCTGGCGTGGCACCAGCCTGGACCCTGCTTCCCATTTTAATTTAACCTAAGCACTCCCACCCCCTCCTCCTGGTTTGTGCCTTTTGTGTACTCACATCCCCCTCACACACTGTGTACCTTTGTATCTTCACATTTTAAAAACATTATTGATTGTTTCTGATAGAGCAAGGGGAACGGGAGAGAGAGAGACATCGATTTGTTGTTCCACTTATTTATGCATTTATTAGTTGTCTCTTGTCTCTCCTGACTGGAGATTGAACCTGCAACCTTGGTGTATAGGGATGATGCTCTAACCAGCTGAGAACCCAGCCAGGGCTTACATCTTTATATTTCTGCTTGTGCTGTTTTTTGTAGCCTGACAGACTCCTAGGTATCCATCAAGGCCAGATCAGACATCTTTTCTTTTCTATAGCTGTTTCTGATAATCTCCCTATTAAACAAGAGTAAACTCTAATTTATTTCATTTCTGTAATGCTTTTCATTTTTCTTTTCTAAATTCTCTAACAGTAGCTACTTATTAATCCCTCTAGCTAGTCTATGAGGTCCTTGAGAGTAGGAACCTGGACTTTATTATTATTATTTTTTATCTCCAGAGCATACTTTAGTCACACAGAGCAGGTGCTCAATGTTTGGTAAAAGTTTTAAAATTATTTTTTGTATGATGATGAGTAGGGGAAGTGAAAGGAGCTGTTAGTAGAAGCAGCACAGAATGAATAGTGCGTGGGGAATTTGACATGGTTGGCTGAGGAATGAGAGAGTGGCTATAGACAGGAGGAGGGCAAGAAAGGTGGGCAAGGGTAGAAGGTAGGTAGAGGTGATGACATGCTCTCTAGGCAACTTTCTGGTGAGGTATAGAACCTCTTGCTATATTAAGGTGGCAAGGAACAGTTTGAACCAGAGAAAAAGAAATGGCTTTCTTCATTCCCCTGCTTGGTTTCTCTGAGGTTCAAGTGGGTTTAGTACAACATCTCAATGTGGGACTATTAGACCCTTTATGCCTCTTTGGAAAATGCAGCTAACAAATAATATACAATGGTTTCTTTTTCCACTTTTCTTGTTCTATGTGTTTTTTTTCTTTCAAAGCTTTTAGACCCTGCCTTTTCAATTTTTTTCTGTTCTTAATTTTTTTTTTAAGGAAGAAGAGATTACCTGATTCTTTTTCACTCCATGGATCAGTTATGCGACATTCACTTTTGAAGGGGATTTCTGCCCAGATAGTGTCTGCAGCTGTAAGTATTTTGTTCTCTTCCCCTAGCTTTATAACCTGCAATGGCATAATGAAGTAGGATTGAGCATAAAACAGAGCACAGCACTTCTCTTGGCTCAAGGCTTAAGAAAAATAGAATCTGGCTTTCGTGGATTTTGTGTGATTATTTTTGACTCATAAGACATGGCTACACATCTTGATGTAGAAATTAGTGCAGCCCTGAAATAAAGGTCTGCTCAGAGTCTCGGGTGTGCCTAAATGAAATATGGCAGCCATCCTAAAAGAAACACTCTCTGCCTTTTCTTTACATTCCTTTTCAGTTTAGTTGCCATCTTATGTATTTGGTTGAGGTAGAGGGCTTGTTTTTTTTGTCTTCTAATATGGAGAAATGATTGTTCAGAATCTTTTACAACTGACCTTTCTTTTTAAAAAAATAATTCAGTCTCTTTTCATGTATACCTTACTTACTCTTAGAACTTTGAAAGTAGGGAAAGACATGTCTTATTTTTAAATGAGAAGACAAGTTTAGAGAGGTGATATTAACTTGTCTTATTACATCTCTGGGTTAGGAGAGAGCAGAACACTTACTACAAATTAGAGCTTCCGGCTTCAAGTCTAAAGCCTGTTTGTGGTGAAGTGGAGGTGGTATTGGTGAATGTGTCCATTGGATAATGGCTGGAAGAGAATATCTGTGGTGTTTTTAAAAAATAATTCAGATCATTGGATTAATGCATAATTATTTAATAGTTCATCAAGACAATAGACACTGATTCTGATATATTTTATCAATTTTTCCTTTGGCCCCAAAGCCTGTAGTTTCATATAGGCTTTAAATTTTAGTATCCCGAAGTCCATATGGTATGATGATTATGACGACACATCCATACCCCAAGAACTTTGATGTGTTATGAAGTTTATAAGTTTTATGAACTTATAATTGGCATTTGTCATGTTCATTGTGGACAAAATTTTGATTTTTCAGGAGAGTAAGAGATTGATATAGAAATGGCATTATGACACCATAATCACATTGCAATTTTCAGGTTTATTAAAGAAAGCTCTTATTGCAGATACCAAAAAAAAAAAAAAGGAAGAAAGAAAAAGTATTCTCTGTGGGCAATTGGTATACCCTGACCCAGCTCATATATCATGAAGTCACTTTAAATAGAGAGATAGTCAAGCAATGGAGGAAACCTGGGCAATTGTCCTTCCTCTTTTAGGTGGAGAGTAACTCATATTTTCTAGAATGGGAACCACCTGTTGAGGATTACATTTCCATGACGTTTTCTGAATTTAATCCTTATGTAGGTGATGAAATTCATTCCTTTCAAAATCAAGATGAACCAGAACAGTCATTTGACCCACCTGTGCAGTTTTAAAAATATTTTGAATAATGGAGCCTGAACTTAAAACTCAGACACTGAACAATGATTAGATAAATCTGTTATTTGAAAGGGTTTCTCTTCCTTCTTGAATAAGAGGGAAAAAGTCTAATAAATCCCAGAGTGTTTGCATTCTATTCTTATTTCATTGCTATGGCTGAGCTCCTTTGGTATGTTAAAATGAAAACTGCTTTTCCTGTGACGATCTTCATACCCTGCCTTCATAATTCTAGATTACCAGCTCAATTTAAATTGTATGCTTTTCTGTGATGGTTGGTTTATTAACATGTAAAGCTAGTTATATTCTTTGGTATCCCTCCCGAATAGTTGTTCAGTAATGCCTTCAGCCATGTGAATAGTGGTATTATTAGGACTGCCTAGGGCCTTGATCATCAGGGCTTTGTAATCGATGCCTGGAGAACACTTGAGAGAGATGAAACTTGGAGTTGTGAACTTCATTGTTTAGTTTTGGAAACCTCAAAGTAATAAGACATGTGACTATATTGAAAACTAACTCAAATTAAATTTTAAAGGAGATTTATCATTTTAATGAGCACCTAAGATAAAAGAGATACCTCAGCACAGTGTTTTTGCAAAACATGTGTAATGTGTAAGAATGTCCTGGAGTGCTTATGAAAATGCAGATTCCTGGCATCACCCCAGACCTACGGGCTTGGAATCTCTAGCAGTGTAGCATAGGAATCTGCATTTTCACAGGTATCCCAGGTGATTCTAATGTATCTGGCTTTTTAAAACCATTACCCTAATATGTTGCAACACCAATACTAAAATTTGTGATCTCTGAAATGCATCCTACATCTGTGGTTTTTAGTTTTTAAAGTTAGCTGACTTCTGATTTCATTATTCAGGTTTCATTTTGAGTATCATTTATGTTCTCCATCTGCTGTCTCATTCTTTTTTCCTGTCTGGGACACAAATCAATCATTCAGCAAGTATTTATTGCGTGCCTCTTAATTGTTGAGCATTGTGTCAGGCAAGCTTTACATACACACACACACATCCACACAAAGTTGTGTATATTTTGCTGTCCTGTGTATATTGTACATAGCAGCCTTGGTGATTGTTCCTTCTCATACTCCCATGCACTGGAGAAAGTTTCTTAAGTTAGTTCTTGGGCAGTTCTACCAAGTTGGATAAAAATAGATTCTTCCTTCTGAGAGATTATGATACCTAATTGACCACACTAATAGGGACACATACCTGTAGAAAAGCAATGTGGAAGTGATATAAATAGCCTGGCTGGGACCCAGAAGCTCTGAGTTTGAGACAGCTCTGCCACTTGCTGAACGATCTTGGGCAAGTCAAATAAACTCTGAAATTTTTATTTTCTTAATCTGGAAAATCAGAATAATACTACCTGTTTTTGCTTTCCAGGATTGAGAATCAAATGATGTAGTATATATGCATGAAAACTCTTTGCTATTATCATGCGAATCATTGTAACCCATTACTGTTATTTAAAGCTGTAGAAGCATCATATAGATACATTTATATTTATATAATGCTTTCTTTATATTTAGTGTGATTCTCAGGACAACTCATTGATGTAGATAGGGCAGTATTTGCTATTTCTTGAACAGATGAGGTGACTAATGTCCAGAAGGGGTTGGTGACTTCCCCAGGGTCGTCCAGCTTTTGTTAAGGAGCTGAAACTAGCACTTAGTTTTTGATATTCTTATGTTTGAGAACTGACTGAACATACCTTGCTCAGGCTTTAGTCAGGGGTTCTGACTGAAGCATAATCTGCAGGGTAGGAAGCTTCTGCTTAGAGGAAGAATATCTTCAGGGTATGTTTTCTTTTTCCTAAAGTCTCTATGTACTCCTAGTGTTTTGACCCATAGTACTTACCCTTTATTCACATTATTGAAACAGGAACCTCTTTCCTCTCTCTTTTCCTTTACTTTTTCCGTTGTAATCAGTACCTTTCCTGAAGCATGTTATAGTAAGTAAAATAGACTGATCTTTCTCTCTTGCTCTTTATATTTTGTTGGTATATACAACTTTTGTAGTTTCTCTAAGAGGCAAAAACAAAGGTTCTACCTCTTGTGTGAATTGATTTGGATCAAAGTATATGTAAAGAGGCCTTATACTGGTTTCTGTTTTATAATGAGAATATATTTTGAAGTACTTTTATTTCCTCTAAATTTCATTTAGGACAAAGTAGATGCTGGCTTGCCTACAGCAATTGTAAGTATACTTTAAATTATCTTTAGAGGTAAGCTTTCTATTTGATTGGGTGTTCTTAGATTTATTCTTCTAATATTTAAAGTTATTATATAAATTATTGTGACAACAAATTTATAAGTTATTTATTGCCCAGTAATCAGGTTTAAAATTTAGCCATGTTGAATATTTTCTTGTAGTGTATGGGTTACTCTTTAGGCTTTTGTTTGAGAAGCATTTAATGGAGTAATGATTAGCATTTTCCAGATTTATTTGTATGTATGTTACCCTGCCCAAGTAAATTTTCTCCTTCTGCGATTTTGCCTCCCTTTGGTTATAGGGAGTGGAAAATAGTATTTGGTACAATCACTTTGTGGTAAATAGTACATTTAACAGCTCTGAACTCTGTTACCGGTCCTGCCAAGTGAATCTGTGGAGCGATTATAGAGAGTTGGGGCATACTGAGAGCGTACCAGTGCCCTCTTATTCTTGACTATTTCCAGCTGCCGCCTGTAGCTTTCTTATTAGTTAATTGGTGAGGAAGTCAGCTGAATTTGAACATTTCCAGTGCCTTTTGGCTCCTGGGAATAAACTAGAGAAGAGCTTTCTAATCCCTTCTGTTTACCTCATAGGAGGTTCTCGGTTGGGTAATATAAGTGCCTCTTACTTCATCTGGACCCCTGAAAATTTGTGTTTGAGGGAGCTAAGTGTCATGTTTTTCTCTGTAATGTTGGACATATGATAGTTTTTATATTGTTACCCATAGAGTAAATGTAGAGGGATTCTCAGAAATAAAATGTTCTGTTTTTTGCTTCCTAGATGAAATTCTCATTTGTAATAGTTGGTATGTTGTTTGGTGCCTAGAGGAAGGAAGACCAATAAATTCAACTCTGCTTATTTCAGGATCCTGATGTACTGTCTTATGATCTTCTCTTTTGTTCTCAGGCCGTGTCCAGTCTGATAGCAGTGGGTACGTCTCACGGATTGGCTTTAATATTTGGTAAATTTCCCAAGTACTTTCTTTACTTTAAATATTAAGTATCTTTGGGGTTTTATGATGTCTTTTAATCATATTTTAATAGCGAACTTTATTTGCTTAGATAAAAACAGAAAAACTTGAGAAGTAACAGTATTTTATAGTTAAAAATTATTTGACTTGGCTTCAATTTTTTTGCTTGTTGCAAATTTATATTCTCTCTGAATTTATGAACTATCGTATCTATTGACTCTCTGCAGACCAAGACAAAAAAAAATATAAAGTTGGAAGGAACCTTGGGTTGTCATCTTGTCTGCCTTCAGTTGGTGGTGGTGGTAGGGGTGATTTGTGGTCCTTAAAGCATGTCTGAGTACTGGAGTACTGAGTACTGAGTACTGAGTATTCTAGGAGATCTTCAGGAAAGAGATGCTCAGGCTTTCTTAGTAATTTTCAGTAACTCTCACTGACACGATTTTTTTAAAAATTTCTATTGTAAATCCCTCCAAACTAAAAGAAGTCCCTAATCACAATTTTTTGTTGTTGAAGCAAGTTCGTATTGTATGGTGGTGGTTAGTCTTACATATTTTCTCATTTTTTAAAATCTGAGGCTAAATAACCCCAATTTCATTAGTCTTTCTTTGCTTTTGAATTTAATACTATGAGTAGAACATTGTTTTTGTTCTTTTAATTTAAAAACATTTTTGGTTACTTTTAGTGTTCTCCCCTGGATCTTAAGTCTTTTTTATCTCTCTTAAATGGAATTCTTGATGATGTATTTCATTAAGGAATCTACAGGATATTGTGTAAAGATACCAGGGAATGCTTTAATAGCATTAAATTTGATCAATTTGATCTCTGTGGACCTTATATCTTAATTTACCATATTAGTTATTTTTCCTTGGTTTTGAACAGTTTGACTTCCTATTTATAAAATTTTCCATTATGCCAAAAGCCTTATTTATCATGTGATTTTCAACCTAGTCTTTTCAAAGGTGATTGATAAAAATATGAGTTTTATTGTTCGGAGATGAGAAGAATGGAAACAAAAATATAATTCTCTTGAGAGAACTATAGAATTGATTCTTTAAATAATATTTTTCTTATTCTATTATTGATAGGTGTTCATAATAGAAAATTTAGAAAACATTGATGAGCAAAAGGTTGGAAATATTAAACACCAAATTCTTCCACATGGGACTAGTCTTTTTTTCTGTGTGTGCGCGCATGTGTGCTCACACACACATACCTGCCCTGAAATGGGATCGTGTAACTCATAACCTGCTTTTTTATGATAATGAACATCTTTCCATGTTTTTATATATTCATCTACAACATTATTTTTAATGGCTACATTGTATTCTTTTAAATAGAGTCATGATAATTTACTTAATCATTTCCTACTATAAGATATTTAGGTTGTTTCTCAACAAATAGTATAATGATGAACATCTTTGTTACTGTATTTTTGTACATGTGATTACTTCCTTAGGACAAATTCCTGAAAGTCCTAGGTCATACCCTAGGACTGGGTATGGACATTTAAACACTTCTAATATGTATTGCCTAATTGCCTTCCAGAAGTTTTATCAGCTTTCAGGTATAGGGATGCTTGGTTTTCTATGGGGGCGTACTTGGTATGGAATTGAAAAGATTTGGGGAAAGGAACTTAAAAGGTCTTTTAGTTCTGTCCCCTTATTTTACATATGAGGTGACTGAAAACCAGAGAGGGTAAGTGGCATGCACAGAGCCAAGGTCCGAATCAAGGAGTATGGAATCCTTGGTTAGTGCATTTCTACCATTCTGAGCAGTTCTCCTGTCCTGAAAGAAAAGGAGGCCAGTGCCAAGATAGATGAAGAAAAGAAGAACTAAGGTGAATGAGGATAGAATATAATGCATATATTCAGCAGAATGCACGTTGAGTTTTTGTTCCCACTCACCATTACTTTTCCTCTAACTGCTTTACCATTCCCTCCTTTACCACGAGGTTATAAGACTGCGTGCCTGCTAATAATCAAATTCATGTAGAGCGTACTGCAACAGATTAAAAAGACTATACTTAAAATTAAAACTATCAGAGGAGTACATTATCTATTGCTACTGCCTCCTTAATTTCCTGGGGCCTGCTTCCTAATTTTCTTTAGATCCCAGCAGCTTTCTGATGAAATTGTAATTTTTTTATTATAGTCTCATGGAAGAGAAAGTCTGCCAAAGTGAACATTTTGATAAAGAATCTTAATATTCTGGTTATGCTTTGGGTTTTTAATTATGTATTGATAAATCTTACTCATTTTTGTAAAAATTAATATTTGAACAATGCGTTTTAACAAATGGGTTAAAATTTGTTTGAAAGGCAGGGGCAAATGGCAAAGTAATAATACTCTGAATGCCTAGATTACAGATCTGGGTTAAATTGGATCTCTTGTGAACATCTTCATTGAGGACAGGAAAGGTATAGAAGGAAGAACTGTAGTCGTTTTAGTACCAGTAGATTCCCCCAGTAGATAGTGACCTGGGACATTAATATAGCAGTCCTTTTAAGCTTCATCAAGATTGATGTATGTTGCCTATTCTTATGGAATTATAGATGTATGGTATTTATTTTATATCTTGGCTCTTACCTATATGAAGGATCTCAAAAATGCAACTCTTAATAAAGATGTTTCCTTATCCCAAGGTCCTTAGTTTTTCACTTTTCAGGTTGTTAGCACACTTCAGTAGATTATATTTTTGAAATTATTTTTGATTTTATCAAACTTAATGGACTTGGATTTACTTACTGTGCTGTAATTTGGATATAATACCATTTCTCTTTTCCCATAGCCAATACCTGAATATAATCACAAACTCTAGAGACATCAATTAACCATATTTAGTATCCTTCCTATAGATAACTAAAGTTTGTCACTTAAACTCTTGAAATTTTGCCTGTCTTTTCTCTGAACTTTTGAACTGATCTCTTCTTTCTCTCTTTTGGTCTTTTCTCCATGGATTCAAAGGAAAAGGTATAGTAATTTTGGTTTGCGTGAGTGACATTTATTCTTTTGACCTTTCTACTGTCAAAAGAGAATGCTATCAATTATAGTCAGTGCCCTCTTATGAAATGCTCATGGAAGGAAAGCAGCTAATGGAAAGATTGGTTAAAGCAGGGACTTGTAAAAAACTACAAATGCAGGCTTACCTTCAATGTTTTTCTTAACTTGAAATATATAAATATTCATTTTCTCTGTAATCTTTTGATATATAACAAAGCCTTTACTTTGAGTTTGTATTTGCCAAGTGATGTCTGTGGCATCTCTTTTGGCACAAATCGCAACGATTGCCTTATATGTGGGTCCTACAAAGTTTGCACTTTCGAGTTTTAGGCACTGGTGCATCAATCAAGGAGCACAGAATACTAGATTTTCAGAAAACTTCTCTTCCATCTTCTACAGTTATGTTGTATACACCTTATTTCATGACAGTTTTTAAAATAATTTATCTTTACTACGTTTTTCTAAAGCATTCATTTAGTTTTCCTAGAAACAATAGACCTTTCTTTTTTGCTCTATTTCATCAGTTTGTGTTTTGTTAGTTAAGTTTTTAAAGTACAGCAGCATTACAGTGGCATGAATGGCATGAACAGGTTTGGGAATAAACACAAATGACTCTTTTTGAACATGAGCATTCTAGAAAAAGGCCAGTCAGCCATGGGAATTCAGTGTTACCTGGGCTCCAGCAGGTAACCTTCACAGCAGGAATGAGAACTTTAATTCTGTGTGTTGGTTACATGGAGGTCAGGTAAAAGCATTTCTGCTATTGTATAATCATTGATGAAAAATGTTTCTTAATATCTCTTTGCTTCTTCTTTGGTCTTAGAGAATATTTTAATATGCTCAAATGGTAAGAGAAGAGTAATATTAAAGAATGATGAATACTGGCAATAAAAGTAGAACACTACACACGCAATTTAATTTGATTCCTTCTAGGATCTAGATGTTTCCTATTAGGTTGGCCAAAAAGTTCGTTTAGGTTTTTTCTTACAATGGCTCTGGTAGTGTGTAGTTGTCTTTAATGCAACTTGAAACAGTTTTGTTAGGTTGTATTGTGATAGTTGTCATATCAGTGTGCACTTAAAAAACACTTATCAAAATTGGTGAATTTTTGTGCAGCCATTTTAATATTAAAGATGGAAGAAGATACACAACATTTTCTGTGTATTATGCTTTATTATTTTAGGAAAGGTAAAAACACAACTGAAACACAACAAAGATTTGTGCAGTGTATGGAGAAGGTGCTCTGACTGATTGAACATGTCAAAAGTGGTTTGTGGAGTTTCTTGGTACTATTGACATTTAAGCCAAATAGTTCTTTGCTGTGGGGCTTTCTTGTGCATTGGAAGATATTTAGCAGCACCCCTGGCCTCCACCCACTAGAAGCCAATAGCAGGAGATAGCTGATATACTCAGAATATCCAAATCAATAAAGTTATTGGTGAAAATGAGAAACGTGTCTTTTATTTTACAGAAAAAAAACATACAGACTTTTGGGCCAACCCAATACTTTTTGGGATAACTAGTTTTTAGGAACTAGTTGAAACAAATTAGGGGTAAAGAAATAGAGGATTGGGTTGACTTTGGTGTATGTAAAGAGAAGAGAAATTCTGCAAGTGTGTTCAAATTTAGATTTTATAGCTGTTATAGGCTTTATGCATTATTTGTGACTTCTTTGCTGTTTAGCATATTACTCCTCAGCCCAGAATATGCTACAGAGATCTACCCTAAGCAAAGTATACTTTGAAAGATATACTAATAAATGAAATAGGTGTAGTTCACTGTAGTGTCAAATAGATGTGCTTTTTGTGATATCCGGGCTTCAGGTTCTTTTAATTAATTGGTGAGCTATTTATTGTTAATAACACTCTCTTGCATTTGTACCATTTTGTAGTTTTCGAATTTTTATAGGCATTTTCTTTTTTTAAATATTTTATTTATCTTTAGAGGGGAAGGGAAGGAGAGAGGGAGAGAAATATCAATGTATGGTTGCCTCTGGTGTGTCCCCTGTGAGGAACTGGCCTGCAACCCAGGCATGTGCCCTGACTGGGAATCGAACTGCGATACTCTGGTTCGCAGGCCCGTGCTCAGTCCACTGAGCTACACCAGCCAGGGTGGCATTTTCTTATTTAAGCTGTATGCCATTTCTAAGTGAAGTTCATAGGAAAAGTGATAGTCTCGTTTCACATTTCTTACCCAGTCATTTGCTTCATAAGGACCCACTTCAATTTAAAACAAAGCAAAACAAAACAAACCAAGTTGACAGTGCCAACCCAATGTGGTTTTATATGAATTTGTAAATGAAATTAGATGTACTACTAATTTAATCTCATCCCAACAATAGACAAAGGAGATTTCAGAGAGTAGGGGGAGAATAGAAATTTTCCATTTAAATTAATGAGATCAAGAGCCTGCTTTAGAGTAGAATGTGTAGAGAGCGCTAATTTTCATCTTTCTTGCTTCTGTCCACATCATGTTGTTCTCTCAGCATAACTACAGAGTTTAAGTGTTTGGAAGAGGTTTATTTTTATTTTCATCAAGTACCTTTCCCCAGAATTGTCCAGAATGACCTGGACTACAGAATGTTTAGTGACTCTAGCAAAAAAAACCTCTCCAATAAGATTCTGCTTTCTTTTTTCTACAGAAATCTGCCTTTTCTGAATTTAATCCAAATGGTATAATAGCTCGTTTTTTAATATGGTACCATAAAAATAGAATGCATAAAGACAGCAATAAAAATTGATAACTTATCTTTTGGAGTTAAAATAGATTATATTTTCTATACTGTGCATCACTTCATAGTCATGCTACCTTGTAAAAGGGGATTATAAAGATAATGAATACCTTGTAAAAATCAAGAAAAAAGTTTAGAGTATTTTCATTAGCACCGTCCTGTGGGCTATAAATTAATACGTCTTTCAGGAATGACCGAGGTTGATCAAGGTTTTTCCTTGCCTTAGTACATGGAACCCACAGGTCAGGGGAGCAGAGTCACGTGTGGGTTTTTAACCTACCAGTCAGATAAGTCCTTTTCCTTTGCACTTTTCTTATTTCCTCTTCCTTAATCATATCCTTATTTTTTTATTTTATCATACACCTTAATTCTCCTATTCTTACTTTTCCTGAGCTATAAGAATACTTAAGTAGTCCATTTTAAAGCATGAACGTTGTTAAGTCAGAAAGCAGCAGTAATGTCTCTAAGCTTTGGTGGTCAGACCTGTGTAACATCAAGTATTTTGTGTGCCAGATGCCTTACAGACACCCACTGTGTCAGAGATCTTAGGGAGGGGAGATGACGGTTTGGGCCAGTTTATGAACATAGAGATACATTCTTACAGTGTTCGCTTCGGACAGGCAAAAGGTCTTCCATGACATTATTCCCCAGATGTAAGAATGACTGTTTTTAGGTTTTCTGTAACTAGACTTACCTTTGCAGAAGGACGATTTGCAAATATGTGAGCTGTTAGGGTGATTGTCAGATGTCTCTGAGCACGAGGCACCATGCTAGGTATTCTGGACGTATTAATTCACTCATAACCTTTGCCTTAGAGAGGTCTTAGTCTCAGAGTGGAAATAAGACATATTTACCTCCAAAAAGTAGCATGTGGATGTGTTAAAAAACAAAATTCAACTGCGTAAGTTTTAAAGATCTTACTGGCTTTGTTCAGCGATTCATAAATCAAGGCAGCAGCATCTAGGGCAGCACTTTTCGGCACTGGCATGCAGCAAGAATTTTAAAGCGTGCCATACCTGACTGTTCCGTCAGGGCACTGACTTCTTTCCCCTTAGATTGTCAAATAAAAAAAATGACAATAGCCAACATAACAGTAGCTGTCCAGTGTGAATGAATCAAAATTATACCTTTTGTCAGATTGTCAAAAAATATACTTTTTGGTGTGCTGCAGAATTTTAGTAATTTATGTGTGCCATGAGATGCTAAAGGTTGAAAATTGCTGATCTAGCAGATATAAAGGAGCTTCAAAAGGCTCTGCAAAATGAAAGACTTCTACAGGCAGAAGGGGATGGGACAAGGAACTTAAGCTAGCAAAAGGCAGACTGGTTGTGGCAAGGTCACCTTTCTAGGGTGTGACAGGGGTCTAGCATGCAGATCACCGAACTAGGGCTGACCAGGCAATTCCTGACTGACTGGTTTAAGATTCTGTTCCTGGGAGAGGCCAAGACTGTAATTAAATATTAAGTCTCAGTTTGGTCATGTGGGGCTTAGCAGAAGTGACTCCATTTTGGGACTGTTTTCTTGTTTTTAATGCTAGTTAAGGGAGGCACGAATAATTGCCGGGAGAGTGGAGAGAACTCCACTTTGTGCAAGTATGGTGGATTTGTTTTTTTTTTTTCCTCTAAACAGTAAAATTTTGTAGACATGCCTTCTTATATTTAAATTTTTTATTTTGTGGTTTTCAAGTGTGTACAATAAAGAATATAATACAAATAAGCATTGCTTAGGAGATACCTTAGAGGAATTTCTTTTAATTATTAGATAGTAAAGTTTAATAAATATTTGAGTGTCTCCTGGAGGTATCAGAGGTAATTAAGACAAAATCCTTTCCCTTAACTTAATCTAGTAGAGGTTTGAATGATTTGCCTTTAGCATATCAAGTGTTGATGCTTGAAATAATTCTGTTACGTAGTTAACACTTATTCTGTTATTTTTATAATTTGCTTAGAATCACTTTCTTCATGGATAATATAAACATAAATTTCAGTAAAACTGTAAATAAATAAATTTTGATTTTTGAAGTTTTAAAACTATTTAAAAGATGGTAGTCCTTATAACGTTTCATGCTGAAAATAACAAGAACTACAGTTCTGGAATGGGGGTGGTGAAAGATGGTTTAAGAAGATATAGATTTCTTATGGATTGTTTCCACTTCTCATTAGCAAGTTTTGTGTTATGCTTCTTTATAGATAGGTTTTCCCCCCCTGCATTCTTAGTGTCTAATTCAATGCCCAGCCTACTAAGGTGCTTGATTCATATATTTAAAATGAATGTAACTTCATCATTTGATTCTTGCTGACTCCTAAGTATTTGAAAACAAGCCTATATAGTAAGTACAGGGTCTGGCAGAAGTAACACCTGCTTGAGTGTATTTGGTAGGGTTATAATATGGGCGTAATAATTTATAGATTGAATTCAAACATTTCTCCTAAAATGTCATATGGTGTGCTTGAGTGTGATATTGTCGCGTTACAGAATTACATGCTTATAATTTTGTAATAAAAGACTGTGTGATAAGAAGGGGTGCTATTTGTGCCAGACCCTGTATATATTTATTAACACCTTTCCATTTCTCTCACCGGATTTTACAAATTGCTTTCTTTAGATCAGAATCAAGCTTTGCGACTATGTCTGGGTAGCACTAGTGTTGGAGGTCAGTATGGAGCCGTCTCTGCCCTCAGTATTAACAACGACTGCTCAAGACTTCTCTGTGGCTTTGCTAAAGGACAGGTAAATATGAACTTCATGTTCCATAAGTCAGTGTTAAAATCACTTTTTAAAAATAGTATCTCTAGATCAATATCCTTTTATTTATTTTTATTTTTATTTCTTTTTTAGCTAGAGGGGAGAGGAGGGAGAAAGAGAGGAGAGAAACATTGATATGAGAGAGAAACACCAATTGGTTGCCTTTCATAGGTGCCCTAAACAGGGACCAAACCTGCAACCCAGGCGAGTGTTCTGACCAGGAATCAAACCTGAGACCTTTCAGTTTACAGGACAATAATGCCCAACCAACTGAGCCACACTGGCCAGGCCTAGATCAGTATCTTGAAGACCAAAATATGTGTTATAAAGTGACATGTCTGTATAGCTAACCCTGAGATTGCTCAGTCTGACTTTTGTTCAAATTTTTAAATAATTGTTGTTGACTGAGCCAGAATATGCAGCTTTTTTAAATTGAGGTATAATTCACATATAATGTTATATTAGTTTCAGGTGTACAACATAATGATTCAATATTTGTGTACATCTGAAATATCACCACAATAAGTCTGTTTACCACCTATCACTATACAAAGGACAGTTTTTTTTCTTGTAATGAGAGCTTTCAAGACTTACTCTCAGCAGCTTTCACACATGCAGTACAGTGTCGTTGACCCTCGTCGTCATGCCATCCGTGCATTACACCCCTATGAGTGATTTATTCTGCAACTGGAAATGCGCACCTCTTCACTGCCGGCACTCATTTCGCCCAGCCCCCAAGTTCCCTCCCCTCTGGCAACCGCCAGTCTGTTTTCTGTATCTGTGAGTTTTGTTTTGTTTGTTTTTTAGATTCCTCATACAAGTGAAATCAGTGTTGTTTGTCTTTCTCTTAGCATAATACCCTCAAGGATCCTTCGATTGTTTCCATATGTTAGCTGTTGTAAATAACACTGCAGTGAACATGGGGTGCAGATATCTTTTTGAGTTAGTATTTTTATTTGGGGGAGATAGATTCCCAGAAATGGAATTGCTGGATCATATGAAAGTTCTACCTCAATATTTTAAATTTTTTTAGGACCCTCCTTGCTGTTTACTCTGGTGGCTGCACCAATTTACATTCCAACCAATAGTACACAGGGATTTCATTTCTCCGTATCATGCCCACACTGTTTATTTTTCACCTCCTTAGTTAAATTTCATCCTAGATATTATATTCTTTTTGATGCAGTTGTAAATGAAATTGTTTTCTTAATTTCTCTTTCTAATAGTTCACTGTTATTATGTAGAAATACAACAGAATTTTGTATATTGATTTTGTACCCTGCAAGTTTACTGAATTTGTTTATTAATTTTAACAGTTTTTGGTGGTTTAGCATTTTTGCATATTGTTCACAAACAATGACACAAACGTCTTCCTTTCCAATTTGGATGTTTTTTCTTTCTTTCTTTCTTTTTTTCTCCTAATTGCTCTAGCTAGGAGACAAATACGTTTTCCAATACTATGTTGAATAAGAGTGGCGAGAGTTGGCATCTTTGTCTTGTTCCTGATTTTAGAGGAAGACTTTCAGCTTTTCACTGTTTAGTATGTTAGTTGTTGGCTTGTCACATATGATCTTTATTGTTTGAAGTATGCTGCCTCTATACCCACTTTGTTGAGAGTTTTTATCATAAATGGATGTTGAATTTTGTCAAATGATTTTTTTCTCCGTCAATTAAGACAGTCATATGATTTTTATTCTTTGTTTTTTAAATGTGTTAAATCATACTTACTGATTTATGGATTTATACCATCCTTGCATCCCTGGAATGAATCCCATCATCATGGTGTGTGATTCTTTTAATGTCTTCTTGGATTTGTTTGCTAGTGTTTTGTTGAGGATTTTTGCATCCTTGTTCAATGATATTGGGCTGTAATTTTCCTGTTTTTGTCTGGTTTTGATATCAGGATAATATTGGCCTCACAAAGCAAGATTGGAAATGTTATCTCTTCTTTAGTTTTTTTGGAAGAGTTAGAGAAGGTTAGGTATTAAGTCATCTTTAAATGTTTGGCGGAATTCAGCAATAAAGTTATCTGGTTCTGGACTTCCGTGTCTTGGGAGATTTTGGGTTATTGATTCAATCTCCTTTCTAGTAATTGGTCTATTCAGATTTTCTATTTCTTTATGATTTAGTCTGGGAAGATTTTATGTTTTTAGGAATTGATTTGTTTCTTCTAGGTTGTCAAATTTGTTGGTGTATAATTGTTCACAGTAGTCTCTTATGATGCTTTATGTTTCTGTGGTATCAGTTGTAACTTTTCTTTCATTTCTGGGCTTTTTATTTGAATGCTTCTTTTTAGTGATTTCAGCTAAAGACTTGTCAATTTTGTTTATTGTTTTAAAGAACCAGCTCTTAGTTTTATTGATCTTTTTAA
Organism: Sturnira hondurensis; assembly: GCF_014824575.4. Lineage (NCBI taxonomy): Eukaryota > Metazoa > Chordata > Mammalia > Chiroptera > Phyllostomidae > Sturnira > Sturnira hondurensis. Next base: position 1,535,746 of record NW_028091847.1, on the reverse strand, counting down.
TTGTATTTTTAGATCTTACTGCATTTATTTTTGCTCTGATCTTTATTATTTTTTTCCTTCTACTAACTTTGGGCTTTGTTTTTATTTTCTAGTTTCTTTAGGTATAAATTCAGTTTGTTTACTTGAGGGTTGTTTTGTTTCTTGAGGTAGGCCTGTATCATTATGAACTTATGTCTTACAATGGCTTTTGTTGCATCTCATAAATTTTGGTATGTTGTATTTCTATTTTCATTTGTATCAGTGCATTTTTTAAAAATATTTTATTTATTTATCTTTAGAGGGGAAGGGACAGAGAGGGAGAGAAATATCAATGTATGGTTGCCTCTCATGCATCCCCCGCTGGAAACTGGCCTGCAACCTAGGCACATGCCCTGACTGGGAATCGAACCACTATCATCTGGTTCACAGGCCCGTGCTCAATCCACTGAGCTACACCAGCCAGGGCTTTCAAGGCATTTTTTTAAATTTCTCTTTTGATTTCTTCATGGCCCAGTTGGTTGTTCAGTAGCATGTTGTTTAATATCCACATATTTGTCATTTTTAAATTTCTAGTTTTATACTATTGTGGTCAGTATAGATGCTTGATATGATTTCAGTCTTCTTAAATTTGAGACTTGTTTGGGGGCCTAACATGTGATTTATCCTGCATAGTGTTTTATGTGCACTTGGGAAGACTGTGTATCATGCTGGTCTTGGACCGAATATTTTCTGTGTATCTAATAAGTATATCTGTTCTAATGTGTCATGTAAGGTCCACGTTTCCTTATTGATTTTCTGTTTCATGGTCTATTTATTCACTGATGTAAGTGTGGTATTAGCACCCCCTATTGTCATTTTATTGCTGTCAGTTTCTTTCTTTAGGTCTATTAATATTTGCTTTATATATTTAGGCGTTCCTATGGTGGCTTCATAAACATTTACAAATGCTATTCACCTTGTCAGATTGACCCCTTTGTTGTTATGTCCCATCTTTATTTTTTATTACAGAATTTTTTTAAAAGTCTGTTTTGTCTGATAGAAATATAGCTACCCCAGCTTTATTTTGGTTTTCATTTGCATGAAACATCTTTTCTAACCTGTTACTTTTATCTTGTGTGTGTCCCTATGTCTGAGGTGAGTCTCTTGTAGTCATCACGTAGATGGATCTTGTGTTTGAATCCAGGCAGCCAGGTCTGCGTCTTCTGTTTGGAGAAGTTAGTTCACTGTCGGTTAAAGTAAGTGTTGGTAGCGTGTGCTTACTGCCATTCTGTTGACTGGTTTTGCCGTCTTGTAGATCCTTTCTTCTTCTCTTGCTCTCTTTTCTTGTGGTTTGATCACCTTATGTTATAGATTCCGTTTTATTAAGTTTATAACAAGGAAAGTTTTAATGCATTCTAAAACTCTACATTTTTACTTCCCCTCCCCCCGTTCTATAGTTTTGATGTCACACTTGATATCTTTTTATTTTGTGTTGCCCTTAGCTATTTATTGTAGTTATGCTACTTTTGTCTTAAACCTTCATACTAGTTTTATAACATGATTAATCTGCTACCTTTCCTATATGTTTACTTTTACCCTTGAGATTTTTACTTTTATATGTTTTCTTGTTACTAATTAGTGTCTTTTCTTGTCAACGTTTCTTGTAAAGCCAGTTTAGCAGTGATCAACTCCTTTAGCTTTTGCTTGTCTGGAAACTCTTTTATCTCTTACTCACTTCTCAGTGATAATCTTGCTCAGGGGAATATTCTGGCTGTAATCAGTGTTTCCTTCTCCCACTCCCTCCCTCTAAAAATAAATAAATAAAATCTTTAAATACACTATATCAGCTCTGTGTATTCTTATTACTGTGCTCTTGGATAACTATTTTGATATTTCTTTCTTTCTACTTCTGAAGCTGGCAATACATTACTGTTTTTTTCATCTGGTAGTAGGGCTTTCCTATCATTTTTATCAGTCCTAGAGATATGGACTCATTAAAGAAATTTCTTTGACCTGTCATTGTAAAAACATTTAAAATCTAAAGGAAAGAGCAGATTGGGCAGGATGAGGGGTGGATGACGATGGGATGAAGGCCCCATGCATGCCTCTGCATCCTGTACTTATGCTTTAGCTTTATAGTTCTTTGCCTGCAATGTTTATAGACCAGGGATAGATTTTTTCAGCCAGGAGGTAGGCTACTTAAGTCTAAAAAAGAGCAATACATTTGTTTGTTAAAGCATTCAGTTTTCTTGTAGATCACTATGTGGGATTTGGCCAGCGGAAAACTTCTGAGATCAATAACAGATGCTCATCCTCCAGGAACAGCAATATTGCATATTAAGGTAACATCTTTGTTGTCTTTTTCTGATAATTTTTATCATATGTCTTTGTGTCTGTTGTTAAGCAAATTCTTTATAAACAGAATTCTTGAAAATGAACTATCTCTTGTATGACTAGCCCAACAAGATGTCTTCCTGAGTGGAAAACCAGAGATGGGCTAGCAGGTTAGCGTTCAGCTGCAAGCCGTATTGATGTTTAGTAGATACAACAGAAAAAGAGCAAAGTGACAGGATCCTAGATAAGAGGTTGGCAGCGAAGACAGGCAGTACCCTGGTGGAAAGTCATGTGAAGATTTTAAAAGGTCTTTGTACTTTTTGTTCAGTCCACCAAGGTTTTATTGCGGAGATAGGTTCAAGGCACCAACTATGAAAGAACTGAAGTTTGCATTATGTTTAAAAATGAATCTGTTGGTTTATTTTCTTTCAGGCTGCTAAAGAAAAAGCATTAAGATTTGAGTCTTGGCTTTCTCCTTATAGGCTTGAAAAAAATAAACCAACTTAGGTAACAGATTTTATTTATAAATACAATGGAAACCTTGATTTTTGTGTTCTGTCAAGCCCATGTTCAGACGCATAAAAGGTAAAGGGCTATAACTAGGAAAGTCTAAAATTAGATTTTCTAGATTTTAATCAGGTTCACATTTGGTTTCTTAGCTGTGCAGACCTCTCTTATCCATACATGTGCTTTTTAAAGTCTGCAGGCATCTGGACTTTATGAGTCTGTATCTAGGTTAGTTACATAAAAGTCTTTTGTGAGAGAGCAGCATTGAAGAATTTAGCAACAATGAAAACAACCAAGAGAAGTAAAAGCAGAGAGAATTTCTTTTCTTTCTGAACATCATGGCACTTTATCTTGACCTTTATTTTCACATGCCATGTACCAACTCCTAATACGTTATAGTTGTTTGTGTTTTTTTAATGCTTTGTCTCTTAATAGGTTAAGATCTTTGAAACTGGAATCTGTTTCTCATTTATTTTTGTGTTACACATAGTATCTACTCAATAATTGTCTGGTTGAGGGAATTCGTTAGTGGTGTTTATGAAAGGCCAGTCCCTTTGCAGAAAAAAGCCTTTGGGAGAAACAATAGGAAACAAGCAATAAGGGCAGAGAGAAAAGAGAAGAAGGCAGTTGAGGTTAAAAGCATCGTAGTTACAGCCGTGGTATTGCTTGCGAACGGTGATAAAGGCGGTGGTGTGTGCAGACACTGTGACATTGGAGAGACAGGTGGCAAGAGATCTGTAAGATTAGATACTTCTGAAGCTTTGGATTGGCAGTAGGCACTTGCACTTCAATAATCTTACTCATTGTTCTCTAAACTTAACCCTATATCCCATCAATAAGAGTTTGAACTTGCATATTATACGTATATTCTTAAATTATATGAACATACTAGTATAATAGTATTTAAGCACAATGTAAAACATACACAAGAAGTAGAAAACTAATAAATAAAAATACAAGTCCTGTTATTTTTCCTACACTATGGGGTATATGCCTTCTGCTTTGGCAACTGCTTGTCTAGGCCTTGAGGGCAAACGTGGGACTTCTGTACTATGCCTATGTGTGGGGTGAAGGAGAAATCATTTTATGTTAGCCTCCTATACCTCAGCCATCCCTGGCTAAGAGCCTGAAGGCATGCCATTCAGGGTGGCTCACCAACCGTTGGGGTTAGGGAGACTAGGCGCTGTATATGATACAAGTTAAGTTATTCAATTTTGTATCATACGATGTCTACATTTATCACACCTCATAAACTCTTAGGATAGCCTGTCATTGTGAATGTTATTTATTATTTTGTGTTTCCAAGGGTAACTAATATTAACTGAGATATATTTGGCCAAAGAAAAGCAAGGAGGCAGCACATTTTAGGAACAGTTACATAAAAAGTTAAACTATTTTTTTTTAAAAATTAAAGGTTTTATTTATTTTTAGAGAGAGGGGAAGAGAGGGAGAAAGAGAGGGAGAGAAATATCAGTGTGTGGTTGCCTCTTATGTGGCCCCCACTGAGAACCTGGCCTACCACCCAGGCATGTGCCCTGACTGGGAATCAAACCAGCAACTCTTTGGTTCACATCCCACACTCAGTCCACTGAGCTGCACCAGCCAGGGCAAAGTTAAACTATTTTAAATATAATGGATTAGCTCTTTGATTATTTAGAAGACATTCATACAAGTTTACTCCCCAAAGATACCAACTCTCTTTTATAGTGTCTTTCTTCTTGAAAACAAGGCAACTGCAAATATACCCAAAGTATCCTATTTAGTTTAACAGCAAGTTAGAAAAAGTTAATGTAAGAATCCAAGTAGAGAACTTCAGGGCTTCTGTGAATCATAGCTTGTATTTTTCTTTTATCCTCAGGAAAGGTAGTTTTACTTTTATAAGGCCATAGGTTTTTAAAATATTGAGACATTTTTATTCTGAATATGGCCAGGTTTGCATGTTTAGAATGTTTAGCTAATTCTGGCAAAGGTGATTTCAATGCTAAATGTGTTTGTTTTAGGTTTTTTAAAATGTTATAGTTTCTTTACCCTTACCTTCTTAATACTTGACTGGTTGTTTAGAAATCTACAAGAAAATAATTTTTTTCCCTGTTTAGTTTACAGATGATCCAACCCTTGCAATCTGCAATGACAGCGGAGGCTCTGTTTTTGAATTGACGTTCAAGTAAGAGACTAATGGACATTTCTTGGCAAATGAAAGGACCAGCTCCGGTTAATGACTTGGAGTTGAACATGAGGAGATCTGGAAAACCTATGTGATTGAAAATAGGTTATTGTTCTGTATTGTAGTTACCTGGGGAGGCTTACATTGGAATAGAACACACAGTGGTCCAGGCCTGCTCCCTGCCCCTCCCGCCCTGCCCCGCAATTTCTGTTTCAGGTTTGAGTGGGAATTCTAAACCACTCTCCAGGGCACTGTGCGCTGTCAGGCTCGGGAACTACTGTTCTGGAGTGCGTCACTAATTTTGGTTCAGGCCACAGGCCCAGTTGGTTATAAAACTATAATAGCCAGGTGTAGGAAAGTTTTTATTACCTTGGAATGGCTCTATTTGTTCTTTAAATAAGAGCAAGACTGCCTAGATATATGGAAGAACACTTATAAAGGCGAATTTAGAAAAACAGAATATACTATTTAATGTGTATTATGATTCCATAAGTTCTTTAGTGTAAAGAATGTGTTTATTTCTTGTATTTCTTACACCTTCTAACATTGCTGAGCACAAAGTAATTGCTTACAAATGCTATTTATTTGGTCAGCTGCTGTTTATTGAGCATCTCTATGTAGAGCCATTGTTCTAGGCCCCAAAGCTGCAGCTGTAAACCGACAGGGTCACTAATCGAAATTATGTTCTAGTTGGGGTAGGGGTAGGGATACAGACAATAAACCAACACACAACTGAAATAACCTCAACAGTTGTGAGTGCTGTGAAGAAAATAAGACAGGTTAGTGTCCTGGAGTGCACACCACAGTGGTGCGAGAGGGCTAGAGGTTGGAGCCAGGTTATGTAGGGCCTTCTAAAACATGGTAAAAGTTTGGGTTTTATTTTATGTACAGTTGCAAGCTGTTGGAGTGTTTTTAGAAGAGTGATGCATCTGGCTTCTACTTTATCCTGCTGATAGCATGTGGAGTTTGGATCGCTGCAGGGAAGAGTAGGAGTTGGAAGGCTATTGTCATAGTCCAAGCTAGAGGTGGCAGTGCCTTGGGTCATTGATTCTGAGCTTTCTGGTTCCATTTTCAGGAGAGTGATGGGAGTGAGAACCTGCGAATCTAGATGCCTGTTCAGTGGTTCCAAGGGTGAAGTGTGCTGTATTGAGCCTCTCCATTCTAAGCCTGACCTGAAAGATCATCCTATCACACAGTTTTCCTTATTGGCTATGGCATCCTTAACCAAGGTAGGTGGATTTAGAAGATGAAACTCAGAACTTTTAGAGGCTTTGCATACCAAAACATTTGAAGATTACAGGATAAATCTACAAAATATTTTTCTCTTAAAGATACTGGTTATTGGATTGAAACCATCCTTGAAAGTGTGGATGACATTTCCCTACGGAAGGGTGAGTGAACCTCCCCATCATATTGGCAAACAGACCACGTCAGGAGGTTGGGGGAAATCACTTCTAGTGGCAAATTCCATGAGATAGTCATAAACTAGGTAGAGTGAAAGTCAGTACTATAAAGAGTATTGACTGGGCTTGATGTGAGCAAGGCAGCATAAGCTGTTGACTAGAGCATTGTTCTGGAGATTGTGAAATCTGAACTTTTCTACCTTTGTTGTTTTAAGTTTTTCAGCTCCTGCTTACATACTGAACTTGTAGAAAATACCTCACTGTACTATTCAGCATATATTGCTACAACATACTCTTTCCTTGGCTTTTGCTTCTGGGTGGGGGAATACTTCCCAGATTGTGTTATGCATACCCAGCTTCCCTTTCCTTTCCTGCTTAGTTGTTTTCAAAAGAGTTGTGGTCTCCCAGTGTGTATATGAAGAAATATTGATGGAACAGGATGGACAATGGTAGTACAGAACTAAGACTAGTTCAGAAAGCAGCCCTCATACGTAGGGAGATCACCCTTCTGTCTTCTTACTGGTACCCCGTGTATCTCTGGGACCCAGCGGAAGCCTGGCAAAGCTGGCTTAAACTGCCATTAGTGTTTCTTAGGTTCTCTTTATTGGCTAATTGAGGTTTATCATGGTGGTAAGTGTGCATCTTTTTGTTTGTTTTTTATTGGTATTCCAACATTTTATTATGAACATTTTCAAACAAATAGAGGTGTTGAAGTAAATTTACATTGAATGTCTATATACCTACCATCTAAATTCTACAGTTAACATTTTACTGTGTTTTCTTTACTATATATCTCTCCATCTATTCATCAAATTATTTTTTATTAATTTCCAAATAAATTTCAGGAATCAGCATTCTTTTTCCTAAATATTCAGCATGCATGTGATTAGCTAATGTTCAATCGTCACTTAATTTCTCCTTTCTTATAAAATTTACACACAATAAAATGCACAGATCTTGAGTGTATGTTTGCTGAACTGTGGCAAGTGTTTGTGCTTTTGTAACTCAAACCTCTAATAAGATGTAGAACGTTACCACCAACCCAGAAAGTTTCCTCCTGACATTTCCCAATCAGTTCCTGCTTCCTGTGCATTTTAACGAGAAATTGGAAGAAGTTTTAGTAAGGAACACGAGTCAAATGGTTTCTAATCAGTTTTCTCTTTGTCTTTTTGTCTGTTAACGATGATTACTTTTCTGGCCTTCCCCTCACTCAGATGGACCCTTCCAGTGTCCCGCTGCTGGCCTGGCACTTCGTGGCGGTGCACAACTGCGTGAACCCCATGCTTGCCTTCTGCAGAGGAGATGTGGTGCATTTTCTTTTGGTGAGCACTCATGTGATGCTAGATCTGTTACGGAGTCTTTTACCAAAAGGTTTTTTTCTGATTCATTAGTAATTTAATATTGTGTCAAAGAAATGTGCCATCGTAATTCTTTGGGGAGAGGGTGACCTACTTAATTTTTATTTAAGGCTTTAATCATGAACATGGATAACAGCTGATAACCCTCTGCTCCATGCCCTTTCATGGTGTATTTCTCAGTTCTATCTCCTTTGACTAACAAATAATTACTGGTATATGTATATATATAAATACGAATGTACATATGTCTGTATAAATGGCTTACCTATCTATATATGGTATATTTATTAGACAGCAAGTATCACTGAATACCTACAGTTCTCTACACTGTGATGGACACAAGAAGCACTTGAAGGAAGTACAAGACATAAATTCTTCTCTCACATACTTTAAAATTCTGTTTGGAGGGCAAAATCAGTATGTTCATTACTATTAGGGAGAGCAGTTTAAGGACTCAACTATGTGATGAGAATGAAAAGTTGTTATGTTTAGAGTATGAAGAGATTTGTATGGACTGGAGAGGGCACGAAGACTTTATGAAGGATGTACTGTGAGTACTACAGGAGGGGTGGAGGGGGAAATAAGATGAACTGCAGTTACAGAGGAAAGAGTGTGCCAATGTGATGTGCACCTGTGTGACCTCTTCTTGGGTTTCTAGCTCAGTTAAGCAAGAGCACCGCTGTCCACCTAGTTTCTCCAGCTGGAAACCTAGGAGCCGCCTTTTAGTTCCTCTTCTTCCTTCTTTTCTGCATCATCGCCACATCCTGTTGACTCTGTCTTCAAAACCTCCCGAATTTACCATCTTTAAGTCTCCCCCATTGCTGCTTGCCTACTCTAAAGCACTGACGGTTTTAGCCTAGGCTCTGGAGTAATTTCCGAACTAGTCTCTGCCTTTGGCATCTTTGCACGTGCTGTCACCTCTGCTAGGAAGATTCTGTGCCGTCGTCCACCTTACCCCGGCTCACGAGTAGTGAATACTGCCTCCCGCACTGAGTTGGTATTTCTTGCTACATGCACCTGTAACACTTTCTGCTCTGATAGCATTCAGTACTTTCTAAATAACTAGTCTAATATTTTTTTCCTCAATGGAGTGAAAGCTCCATACATCTCAAGATCAACTCTATTGGTATATTTCAGCCACCAGGATAGTGTCTGTACATGGGATGTGTTTAATACATGTTTATAGAATACCTGTTGGGGAAAATCAAGTTGACTATATGGCATGGATCTAGATTAGGGGTTGACAGACAATGGCCTGTGGGTCAGATCTGGCTGGCTCCTTGTTTTTCTAAATAAAGTGTTGTTAGAACACAGTCATGCCATTCGGTCATGTGTTATTTATGGCCACCTTTGTACTGCAGTGGTGGAGTTGAGTAGCTATGACACAGACTGTATGCATGGTGTGCAGAACCTAAAATATTTACTGTGTGGCCTTGTACAGAATAAATTGGCTAATCCCTAATCCGGATTATATATAATTGGCCTACATTGGTAATGGAGAGCCATCCCAGGTTCTTAGGTAATTAAAATATAAAGGTATGATTAAGGTGATTTTTTTCAGGGAGGGGAGATCAGTAAAGAAATAGCAAAAAGAATAGATTGTAGGAGGGAAATGAAAGGTTTTACTCTTGTAATAAAGCAGATGTGAGGTCTTTAGACAAAGTTGGTTCGTTATAGTGAGGGTTAGAGATGATATTTTGAAGGAAAGACAAGGCTTCTTATATTATTGGATCTGTGGGCTGAAGGACATGAATGAAACATCGTATTTTTGAATGTTAGAAGCATGAAACATTCAGAGTTAAGGTTAGGGAAGGTTTGAATGTGCTGAGTTGGAAGTGAAGGTGGGACTCTCTCAAGTGTTGTGTGGGAATGTTCGCTGGGCTGATGTAAGCCAGGTCTGGAGTACAAATGAGGGTTCCAGGATAGAGGAGGTAGTTGAAGCTGAAATTAAAAAGCTGGAGCATACAGAACCTTGGCGGACACTCGCACAAGGGAAAGGAAAAGGCAGAGGCAACAGGAGAGGAGGTTCCTGTAAAGGCGTGTAGACATAGGAGGCGAAATCAGACAGTATGGCGTCATAGTGAAGACNGGCTGAAGGACATGAATGAAACATCGTATTTTTGAATGTTAGAAGCATGAAATATTCAGAGTTAAGGTTAGGGAAGGTTTGAATGTGCTGAGTTGGAAGTGAAGGTGGGACTCTCTCAAGTGTTGTGTGGGAATGTTCGCTGGGCTGATGTAAGCCAGGTCTGGAGTACAAATGAGGGTTCCAGGATAGAGGAGGTAGTTGAAGCTGAAATTAAAAAGCTGGAGCATACAGAACCTTGGCGGACACTCGCACAAGGGAAATGAAAAGGCAGAGGCAACAGGAGAGGAGGTTCCTGTAAAGGCGTGTAGACATAGGAGGCGAAATCGGACAGTATGGCATCATAGTGAAGACAAAGAGGGGAGGCTTCGGGGCAGTGTCCACTCCAGGGGACACAATACCAAAGAGAGATCAGGGAAGAAGACCAGTGATAAGACCACTGGATCCGCAGGAATTAGTTCATTAGAAACTTTTCAGAGGACTAATTATCGGTGGAATGCAGGTAGAACTAGATTGTAGAGCCTTGTTAGAGAAATGGGTATCTAGAAGAGCAAACTGACACAAATATAGTACAGTGTTTGGTTGCGAGAGGAAAGATAATTGTTACATATCTGTAAGAAGGAACCAAGGGAGGGGTTTTTGTTTTTTATTTGAAGGTGGAAAAGTCAGTAACATGTTTGGTTGCAAGAGGAAAAGGCCCTGAAAAAGGAGTGACCGACTGTGATGTCAAGGGAGGGGTAATATTCAACAGTGATGGAGAGGGTAGGATTTAAAGTGTATAAGAGTGAAGTGATTTTCTTTAGCAAGGAATTTAGGAAATCTTAGGTGTGTAGTTAATGTTGGCATTGATCTTTTAAGTTATGAAACCCTTTCAGCATATGCAAGATATGAAACAACTTGGTTCTGCCTTATTGTAATTTTACAAATGAGGAGACTGAGAAAGAAGAACTGATTTACCCTTGGTCACACAGCTGTAGTAGCGGAACTTATTTTTAACCCCATGGCTCTAGATGCCACGCTCCTTTACCTGAGCGCCCTTTCTTACAGGGGAAGTGAAGATGGAAGCACATGAAGGGCCCACATTGAGTGGTCTCAGCTGTTCGTTAGGTGTCTGGTGGGGTCAGCACTGCAGTGATGGGACTAGAAGGCAAAGAGGAGTCGGGACTTCAGCACTGCTGTGGGGAGTGTGCGAGGAAACAGGCTGAAATTAGTGTCAGGCACTCCAGGTGGTCAGGTGCACATTGTGCCCTGTGTTTCTTCTTCAGTGCCCCATCTCCTTGGAGCAGAAGTGGAGAAAGTGACTTATTAGGATGATGGAAGATTATAGAATATGTGTACACATAGATAAATAAAATATTGACATGAGGTTCTTCGTGTTATTATGAGGAAACGTTGTGTTATTTTTGCTGTAATAGTATTATGTATCAGAAAAGTCTAGTTTTGTCACTGAAGCAGCTTTTTTTCCTTTAGTGAACTTTTGTTTGACTTTTCACCCCATGTCACCATCCTGTGTTATGCTTTAACTCTAGCTAAATACCGTCCCTGATCTAATAAAGTTAGGTTGTTCTGAATTACAACAGGGTAGGTATTACATTATGGAATTTGCTAATACTGGCAACTAAACTGCTGACCAAATATGCCTTGGATTTTGGAACAAATCATGGTGTGATGATTTCTGTCATTTGTGTAGTAGTTTCTTTAATTAGCAATATTTTTGCTTATCTGAAGAAATGGAATGACTCTGAATGGAAGTAATGTTCTAGGTGGACTACAATTAAGTGTCTAAAAATGTCCCTCAAACAGTAGCCGATGTTTTGATTGTTTTATTCCATCCTCAGGTTAAGAGAGATGAATCTGGAGCAATACATGTTACTAAGCAAAAGCATCTTCACCTATACTATGATCTCATCAACTTTACCGTGAGTATTCAAGTTAACTCTCCCCATTTATTGCCTGTAATTGTTCTGAGTCCATGATATATTAAAGCTATCAGGATTTCTGCCATCAGCTGTGCCTTTAGGACTATATAAAATATGGACAGAAGTGAAGTCTGGCTTATATTGAATAAAGTCTGAGTTTGGTGTGATACTACATTTTTTTTCTTGTCTTTCAGCCTTATGTCTTACCAAACAGCAGTTTTCTTTTATGTCTTCATTAGCTCAAAGGTGTATTTAGAACAATTTAGGTGGATTTGTTCAGGATCATTGATGGACTTTCTTTGTAAACGTATTTTTATCCTTCTGAGTTAGTCCTAATTGGTTCAGGAACTTATATAATCTATTCTTTTCTGTCGCTAAAAACTTTGCCGAGTTCTCTCTCTGTCACACATCTCAGTCCTGAGTGACCTTTTGATGTAAAAAACAAGGTTATTTCTTTCTGTGTTAATTTTTCTTTTTTAAAAAGTATGTTAATTCTGTAATAGTGTGATTATAACATTTCTGGGTCTCTATCATTAGTTCTTTTAACATATTAATATCTGGTCTCCAGTGAAACATCCTGTAGATACATGAATATAGGTAACCCAAAAGTTTAGGCAGTGCCTCATTTTTGCAATAAAAAGGCTAAAAAGTTTTCATACCCAATTTGATAAAACAAAATTTTTATAATTATAAATGAAATAGATGTTTGTTATACAGGATTTATACTTAGTTTGACATTGCCTTTTCATCTCATACATAGATGATTGACTTAGAAATAATGCTTTTTCTTGCACACATTTCACGAAATAATCACTGCCCTCATGCATCAGTGTCTTTGTCATTATCAGAACCCTTGCTGAATCACCTAACACAGTTTTCTAGAATTCATCGTCACTTCTGTTTAAGATATTTGAGATACAGCACTCTTAAAATTGGCACATGATTCTTTCCCCCCAACCACATTTTTTTCCCAACCACAAGTAGCTGTTCTAACAGCACCCCAGTGAATATTTTCATTTGTCCCGTGGCTTATCCATGATGTGACCACTAACTGCATTGCTCTGTAAATTGCCTTTAAAAGACTTGTTTACGGCATTATCAGCACTCCTAACCGTGAAGGCCTAACCTCAGGAATAATTGCTAAACTGGAAATGTTTTTTTCTCCATTATTTTCTCTTTTTTAAATCCGGTTATCTTTGAAAGCATTTAAAAACTTACTGACTGAGGTTGTATAAGGCTAATAAAAAATGTGTTTTTCCTAAATGATACTTTGGTTTTCAAAGTAAAGTGATCAGGAGGGCACCTTATAGGATTTCTTTGTAAAAGATTTCAGTATCAAACTCTTGTTTATTAGAGGGTTTTTTTTGTTTGGTTTTTGCGGGAAGCAGTTGGGGGCGGGAGAAACACACTCTTATAGTAGCTACTATGGGATGATAGAGTATGCCTTCAGCATATGTCCAAAGACAATTGACCCATTTTCAGCTTGGTTGTCACTGCTATGGCATTATGCAAACAACATTTGAGAACTTGGGATAGACCATATAAATAAACAACATGAATACCAGAGAAATAATGTGCAGGGGAGTTCTTTGTCTCCTCTAATTTAGGATTCTGAGCATATTTTAAATTTGTATTTCTTGGGAGGGATTGACATTTAAATAAATAAATAAATACACACACACACACACACACACACACACACACAAAACTCATATATAACCCAAGAAACTTATCAAAATGACATCCTTCAGAAGACTCTTAGCATTATTATTTAGTAATTATTTTAAAGATTATACTAGTTCTTATTAAGGGAAATTTAGAAGATATAGAGAAATAGAACGAAGAACTCTCCTAGTAGTTTCAGGGAAGTTGTGAAAGACATATTTTAAAAAGCTTCTCAGTTCTGGCCAAAATGGAGGTGTAGGTAGAAACCCTTTGCTTCCTCACGCAACCAAAAGGGGCATAACGATCAATCTAAAATCAGTAAATAACCAAAATCGTCAGAAAATCAAACTGCATGGAATTCCAACAGCCAAGGAATTAAAGAAAATGAACTAGAACAACCAACCGGTAAGGCAGTGGACCTTGCTGGCCAGCCTGGGAAGCAAAACCATGATGAGGCGGCAGACCAGGAGGACGTGGCTGGTGGAAGGCGAAACTGAAACTCACTTGACTGTGGACTACAGTGGGGGTTGCAGCAGTGGGAGAAACTCGCAGTCTCACATGAGAGAGTCGTGGGAAGGTGCACTAGAGTGGCAGGTGAACTGCACTGTTCCCTCTCTGGCCCCTCCCCCACAGACAGCACTGCAACCCCGCAGGGAGGGTTGCCCTGCCCTGGTGAATACCTAAGGCCTTGCCTCCTTACAACCTACCAGCTGCACAAAGACAAAGAAATATGGCGCAAATGAAAGAACAGAGCAAGACCTCAGAAAGAGAACTAAGCAATGAGAAGGTAGCCAACCTATCTGATGGAGAATTTAAAGCCCTGATAATCAAAATGCTCACAGATTTGATTGAGCTTGGTTGAAAAATGAAAAAAACAAATGAAAGATACCCAAAATAAAATAAAGCAAAATATTCAGGGAACCAACAGTGACAGGAAGGAAACCAGGACTCAAAGCAACGATTTGGAACAAAAGGAAAAAGTAAACATACAACTGGAACAGGTAAAGAAACAAGAATTCAAAAAAGTGAAGAGAGTCTTACCTCTGGGATAACTGAAACATTCCAATATCCAAATTATAGGGGTGTCAGAAGGAGATGAGAGTTCATCACCACCAAGCTGTTATAATATGAAATGTTAAAGGGACTTATCTAAGAAAAGGAAGATAAAAAATATGAACAGTAAAATGACAACAAACTCACAACTATCAGCAAATGACCTAAAAGAAAAGAAAAACAGTGAAAACAAAAACTAAGCAATCAACTAGAACAAGAACAGAATCAGAAATGGACATCACTTGGAGGGATTTCAGTGGGGAGGGGGAAGGAATGAATAGGGGAAAAGGTACAGGGAAGAAGAAGTGTAATTGGTAGGCATAAAATAGATGGGGAGAGATTTAAAATGGCATAGGAAACAGAGGACTCAAAAAACTTATATGTATAACCCATGAATATGAACTAAGAGGGGGGAATGTGGAGGGTTGGGGGGCAGGGTGAAGGGGGGATAAAGGGAAAATTGGGAAAACTATAATAGTATAAACAAAAAATACTTTAAAAATCACTTAAAAAGCTTCTGTTTTAAAATATGTATTATTTAAATGCTAACAATCCTCTTTTGATCACCTGGGTTTATGAGATTTATTAATGTCATAACACTGGAAATGCAGAGTTTGTCACTTTATATTTGTTTTGCAGTGTACTTTGCTTAAGTCATTTGTGCCAATGTACTTTTGAAAAAACTTTATCAAAGCCAATATATCTTGCAATGTATTTATTAAAGATCTTGTTAGCCTTCTTTCAGGTTGTGAGAGTGCTGTTTTAGCACTGTCAGCCTCACTACAATGTTGTGTACCTACTGTTCTCTGGGCCATTCACTGAGTAGTTCTTGCTGTGATTGTGTTGTCATCAAGTTATTAAATGGATAAGGTCTTCAATGTAATGTGACTGAGCAGCCAAGCTTTCTTCTTGTCCTGAATGATGGCATGGGGTGCACCTCACTTTTGTCGTGTGTTTGAATTGCAGTGGATAAACTCACGCACAGTTGTACTCTTGGACAGTGCAGAGAAGTTGCATGTGATTGATCGGCAAACTCAAGAGGAACTGGAAACAGTAGAGATCTCAGAAGTTCAGTTGGTCTATAATAGCAGCCATTTCAAATCACTAGCCACTGGAGGAAATGTTAGCCAGGCACTGGTAAGAGTGACCCATTATTTTAGTACTAATTTGATAAACTTGGTATTTATTGCTGTTTTGTTCTAGAAATAGAAACTCGCAGGAGTTATCTTTGTGTTTTGAGGTGTTTCTTTGAAAGCCACTAGGTTGAGCCCTGGCTGGTGTAGCTCAGTGGATTGAGCGCCAGCTGCAAACCAAAGGGTCACCAGTTCGATTCCCAGTCAGGGCCATGTGAGAGGCAGCCACACATTGATGTTTCTCTCTCTCTCTTTCTCCTTCCCTTCCCCTCTTTGAAAATAAGTAAATAAAATCTTCAAAGAGAAAAAGAAAATTTTAATTAAAAAAAAGAAAGAAAGAAAACCACTAGGTTGAAGTGGATGTGGGTACATTTATAAGTGTTTAGGAATGTGAACTAAAACAATAATTCCTGAAATGTCACTAATACCAAAGAGTTTTAACTTTTATACTAAATCATAAAATGAAATCAAAAATTTATGAGAAAGAAATTATAAAAGCAAAATATTTTAGAAAATTTAATATGATGGCAAGAAGCCTGATAGATTTAAAGGGCAAGGTAGCCTGTAAGGCTTTGGAAATATTTGGGTGATTGGTAATGGCATGAGCAGGTATGGTGGTTGTGGGAATTCAAAGGCAAAGATGGCTTTGAGAGAAGGAAAGAATGTGTTTTAGGAGTAGGATATGGATGAAATGTTTGTGCCTGGAGAAAAGGAAGACATAAAAATTATGATCTTAGGAACAATTTTATTTTATTTTAAGCAACCATAATAATGACTTTTAGCAATTTACACAGATAGAGTTTACAGTGAAATTACTTTAAATTGTGATCTCATGTTTCCTAAACCAGTAATCTTGAAGCAGGAAATTAGACTATTATGAGGCTTCCCTTGGTAATTTCTTGAAAAAAAATAGTAATGACGGTCATATTTAATGAATGTCTGCTGCATGTTGTGTAGCCAGCGCCCAGATCTCCCTGCGATGCTGGGATTCAGAGCATAAAGTGTACATGAAAGGGTCTTCCAGCCTTAGAATTTAGAAACCAAGAAAATCCAGAATAGAACTAATGGCAGTGCAATAGAATTCACTAAAGTAAGAATTATTACTGTCTCACTCTTAGATATTTTCTGGTGTCTGAATGGTTATTAAAATTACTTAAAAGTATTCCTTTTTAAGTCAGACTTTAAATTTGTACTCTTGGCCAAGATAGAATAATGGGGATTGGATTTATTCTCCTGTCTGGGGGGTGGAAAATCAGAAAAAGAAACAAGAGTTTTCAAGATACTAGATAGGAGGTAATAAAGGACAGCAACCCTGACAAAATGGGAAACAAATAACATGAGTCCTATGAGGGCCCCGGCATCTGTACTTGAGAATTTCCATGTGCCTCATGAGGGAGAAACACAGTTGAAGCTTGGACTGTTCCCTGAGTTGAGACACAGCTGAGACCGCAGGGAGACAAAGGTGGGCTGGGATAGGCCAGAGTACTGGTGAAGAGAACACTATACAATGGCTTCTTGGGTATTCAGCAGACTGCCAGTCAATAGATGCTTATGAGGAAACTACCCAAGACCAGGTCAAGAAACATTTGTAGGGTTTAGAAGGACTATAGCCAGTGCTCATGCAGGTTTGTTTACATCAGCCCGACAGAGAACATCACGATTCACAGGGTGTTGGGTAGAGTACTCAGGGGCATCTCGCCTCTCTGGGGAAGAGGGGAATAATTAGGAATAGAGTAGATACTGCTCTTGTCTCCACTAAAAAAAATATCTTAAAAACGAGACCAGAAAGGAACAAACTGTTTCCAGGTAACTTAACTCCTCCCAGAACAAAGCACAATAATATTAATACGAATGCAGAAATTTCTAGGACCCAACAAGGTAAATTTCACAAATTTTCCCCATCCAATTAGGGATTACTGGGCATGCAAAGAAGAAGAAAAACACAATTTATAATGAGAAGAAAAATCCATCAAAGCTGACTTAACAACTGAAACAGATCATAGAATTAGCAGACAAGGATATAACAGTTATTACAATTATAGTTCATATGCCCAAAAAGTTATTGGACATAGAAGATATTAAAAGATGTAAATCTAACTTCTAAAGATAAAACTACAGTGCTTAAGATGAAAAATAACTGGATATGAAGCAAAAACTAACAAAATTAAAAGGAGAGACAAATTCACAGTTATACTTTGGAAATTTGAAACTTCTCTCTTAGTAATTAATAAAATTAGTAGACAGAAAATCAGTAAGGGTATAGAAGACTTTAAAAAAAACCCCACTATTGACCAACTTGACCTGACAGTTACAGAATATTTCACCCAACAGAAGCAAAGTACACATTTGTTTTCAAGTGCACGTGGAGTATCTGCCAGTATAGTTTGGATGATAGTCCACAAAACAAGCTTCAGCAAATTACTGAAGGAATCATGAGAGTCACTCTGGAGATAATGAAATATTTGGAGATTAAATAATATAAATAAATCATAAGTCAAAAAACTCTCAAAGGAAATGAGAATATATTTTAAACTAAATGAAAATACAACATATCAAATCTTTGGTCTACAATTAAATCAGTTCTGCTGATTTATGACGTTAAATACTTACATTAAAAAAGAAAAAAAAGATTCTCAAATAAGTCTAAGCTTCCATTTCAATCAAGAAAATAAAAAAGAAGCAAAATAAATTAGGTTGAAGGAAGAAATAATAAAGATCAACACAAATCAATTAAATAGAAAATGGACAAATGTGAAAAATCAAAGAAACAAAAAGTCACTTCTTTAAAAGATAAATAAAATGTGTAAACCTCTAGTGAGGCTAATCAAGGAAAAAAGGGAGAAGGCACAATGACCAATATCGGGAGTGAGAGTGGTACTGTCACTGTAGAATCTGTAGATATTAAAAAGATAATCTAAATAATGTCAGGCTCATTTATCATGCACATACTGAATTTTTATAAATGAAATATTCAAAATTGAAGTTCACTTCAAAATTATATTGTGTTACAGAGAAGTCAGTGGGATTACAGATGAGACAAGATTGGTGATGAGTTGATAATTGAAGCTGGTTAATGGTTGCATGGGGTTTATTATTTTATTCTCTCGACCTTTGTGTATATCTTTAAATTTCCATAAAGAAAGGTTGAGATAAGTTATCATGGTTATCTGTTATTGGCCAGTTATATATATTTGGGAGGATTTATAAATATTAATGCATTTAAGCCTCACTGAAACTGTGCATGGCTTTCAAAGATGTGAAAACTCAATGTCAGAAGTTGGAAACTTGTTTAACATTATACCTGGAAAGTGACATTGCAAAAATTTGCAACCCAGATTTACAAACAGAGGTTTTATATCTATTTTGCTTGGTTATGCGAACTCCTATATACTATGCTGCTTTTTCTTTTTTTTTTCTTTTTAAGATTTTATTTATCTTTTAGAGGGGAAGGGAAAGAGAGAGGGAGAGAAATATCAATGTATGGTTGCCTCTCATGAGTCCCTCACTGGGAACTGGCCTGCAACCCAAGCATGTGCCCTGATTGGGAATTGAACTGTGATCATCTGGTTCTCAGGCCCGTGCTCAATCCACTGAGCTACACCAGCCAGGGCCTATGCGGCTTTTTCTTCCTCTTTCTTCTTGTGTTTGATGTTGATATTTATTTCAAATAAATATCAGAGGACTCAGAGGTACCATTTTTGATCAGTCCTTCTTTGTCAAAAGCAGTGACTACTGACATCCGGTAGTGGGCAGGTGCTACAGTTTTCCTTTGGATTTAGAAGTTGGCATGCTTCTCCCATTTCTGCCTTATTCTGAAAAAGAAGGACTAGATGTAAGCAGAGAATTGCTTTTTGCACTTTGGCTTTTCTGCCACTTTCACCGACAGAGTGGCCCTTGACTGACATTTTTCCCACCCCTCACTTACGGGGTGAAACCATGTTGACCTGAAATGTTTCTGTAATTGACATTCTTGAAAACCATATGAGATTTCTAATTCATATAATCCTTATCTTTTTTGTTTATTTTTTTTACAGGCTTTGGTTGGAGAGAAAGCTTGTTATCAATCCATCAGTAGCTATGGTGGTCAGATCTTTTATTTGGGGACCAGAGTAAGCTCTTCCTTCCACTGTAACTTGGCATTTGTCTGTGTCAGGCTAGTTGGGGCTGAAGGAGGTTGTGGCAATGAGGGCGGTGCATTATAAAGTAAATGTTGGTCAGCAGTGATCTAAAACTTCTAGGGGTTAGATAACTGTGATTTTTAGCTAATTAATTTATTTTCTCCACTTTCAGGCATCCTTTTACTTTTGTTTAGAATCTAATAGGATGCTTATTTTCTTGATTCAAGCATACTTTTATAATCTTTCTTCACATTTATGCTTTGTGGCCAGGAAGATACTTTAATGTCCTTTATGAGATGAGTGTAGGATATATTAAATGCACTGAAGCATTTGACTTAGCATATGGTCATTGGAAGAGGAACCTTTTGTATCTCAGTTTCTTCCTATGCTTTAAAAAAAATCTTAAGATGGAGAAGAAATTTTTTTCATTAATAAAATTCAAAATATTTTCAAGTTCATGGTATAAACTTCTTGAACTGTAGATTTACTCCCTCTAAATGTTTGTTTCATTTACTCCTTAATGTGGGCCCTTGAAGACCCTTTAGTAAGTACTATACTTTTTAAAAAAAATACTGTACTTCTAACAGTAGTATGAAATGTTTTTACTTAAAGAAATGTAAAATGAGATGGGGGACAGGAACAAATGTGTCTTCCAAACAAGTGTGTTAAAGATGATCATTTTAATCTCCTTCTCTTTGTTTTCTAGTCTGTTTATGTGATGATGTTGAGGAGCTGGAGAGAGGTGAGTTCAAAGTTATTTTATGTATAAGAGTTTTGAATTGATAAGCACCTTAATATTTGTTTCGCCTTTACTGAAAAAGATTATTTGGATTTGTGCTTTTTAATTTTAGAAATGTACAACAAAACTATTGTAACTGTTGGGTACTCGATTTGATAAAAGTCACTATGAATTAAAATTAGCTTTGGTTACATACTTTGGAAAATTCAAAATAACAGTAGTTTCAACTGTTGCTTCAAGTTTCAACAGTGGCCTCAGGCTTTCTCTGTTGTGTAAAAGCAGTCTGGAGGCAGGCAGAACGTGGCTAGCGTGGCAGCTCCATGGCCTTCCGTAGACTGTCCTGTTCCACCATCCTTGTTGTGCATTCTAGTCCCAGGGTCCCAAGGTCATGTTCAGTATGGCTGCTGGAGCTCCATTCAGCTGTTAAGTTCTCAGTCCAGGAGGGAGGAAAGAGAAGAGAAGGGCTGGCCTCTGCTTTTTATGGTGACATCCCAGAAATACCAAACAACACTTCCACTTCCGTATCATTGGCTAGGACTTAGTCACAGGACCCCAAGTGGCCACAAGAGAGTCTTAGAAATGTCCTTTAGCTGGTTTATTGCTGTATCAAATAAACTTGGGATTTGTTACTAAGGATGAAGAGGGGAAAGGATGTTGTGATAAACAACTAGCCGTTTCTGTTCCAGTGACATTTTAGTGGTTTCTCTTTCTATATTTGGGCCTATGGCTGCCATATAGTATGCTAGCTTATACAGTCACTGTACTGTCTAGTGCTCTAATAAATTATTTTTCTTGGAAATGAGATATTCACATGGTAACAGAGTAACTGTAGCTACTAAGCATCAACTGCTGGAAAGATAATTAGGTAGGATAGAAATTCTGCCTCGTGATTGGTTAGACAAAGGGATCCAACTAATCTCATTTATTCATTTTAGAGAGTGGATCATCTCCTGAAACAGGATTGTCTTACAGAAGCCTTGGCTCTTGCATGGTCTTTCCATGAAGGAAAAGCAAAAGCAGTAGTGGGTAAGTTAACACAATACCAGTGTAGTAGACGTCTTTCTGGAGTAGAGAGAACGAATGAACACTTTTTGGCTAGATGTTTAAGTATTTTATAAATAAGTTGTTACCAGATCTTACAGGTATCAGTGAAAAAGGTTAATGATAAATACAGGATGTAGAATTTTAAATGTTACTTTTAAAATTCTTCCATTTCACAAGGAAAGTTTATTAAGAGAAGTATGTTGATATCCTCTGTGGTTCAGTCAATGTGAGGCGTTCCTTTTATGGCGTATTATCCAGTGCTTTGATGCCTAAGGGTTGTTGTAAGTGTATGTATTGTCAGCAAGGTTATAAATAGGAGATGTGGACTAACTTCATTTTCGTTTGGATTTTGCTTCCCTGCAGGATTATCAGGGGATGCCAGTAAGCGAAAGGCTGTTGTTGCAGATCGAGTGAGTGTTTTGACAGGATCTTACAGATTTGCTCTGGGTGTTTGCAAATAATCTTCAGGCGTGATTCGGTAAATGGTCACAGTCAAGGAGGCAGCATAAATAAAAAACGAGTTTGACTGTAGCTCTCTGGTGTCACCATGAATGTTTTCTAAATTTCTTCTTATCCTTTTTTTTTCTTGCTCACTGGCTTACATAGATGTCGAAGTAGTAAAATAGATAGTTTTACTACTTTTAGCAGAAACAAGGAAGAAGTCTGTGATCTGGATTATGTATTTCAAGTAGTAAAATAGATAGTTTTACTACTTTTAGCAGAAACAAGGAAGAAGTCTGTGATCTGGATTATGTATTTCTGAACCTAATTATAGCTCACAGAATGTTGACATTTGTTATTTTTTTTATAAACTGATGAGTAATTATGGGAAATATATATGCAAGTGTGTATTACCCAAGGTAGCACAGAGGACTGATGTTTTATTACTAATTAGCATTAATATGATTAATGTGATTAATGTTAATATTTACTATTAGCTTTGTTTTTCTTGTCTAGACTTGGTTGAATTCATTTACTGTACTAATTTCTTTTCCTTTTTATGGTGCAAATGTGTGCCTTAGAAAAAATTATACTCCGAATTAGTATGAACATTTAGAAAATGAAATTGGTCACCCTTTATTCACAAATGATTTTCTCAGTGTCTGCTGAAACATTTAGGGTTCCGTGTACTGTCTGTGTTCTTTAGGGAAAGACTGAAGAGCTTAACCTCAACATTGCATTTCCTGAGCAGCATAGACACTGCTAAAGTCTAGAACCTGGAGATGTTTTTTTAGAAGATTAACAGATTAGTACTAGTCCTGAGGCTGCAAAAAATTAGGCTAGAGTTTAAAATATTGGAAAATAAAGCCCCTAAAAATTTATTATATTTAAATATAATAAAACCTAATTCTGTATTATTTAGAAGAATCATGTATATTAAGTATTCAAAAACTTTAGAGATATATTTTAACCTCTATACAAGGCTATTTTCCTTACAGATGGTAGAAATCCTATTCCATTATGCAGACCGAGCTCTGAAAAAGTGCCCAGACCAGGGAAAAATCCAAGTGATGGAACAGCATTTTCAGGTACACCTTCATATGTGCATTGAATAGTTGGTATGAATAGGTCTAATACTGCTCTTTTGTATTACTTGAGAATAGAACTTTCATGATTTGGTTAAACCATTTTCAGTATTCAAAGCTTTATTTCAGGGCTTGTGATGCATTCTATATGATTACATGATATACATGATTTTTGAAGTAACAGGTCACATGGAAACAGGTGAGTGAAATGCTGGGAAGTGTTAGTGCTGAGCTTGTGGAAGGAAAGGCTGTATGCAAGTATGTGTAGGACAAGGTATGTCTGTGACTTTACATCTTATGGAGGCTGACACCTTGCTCATGACTAACCTTTATGTTAACTAGGCTCGTTGAAGAAAAAGTAAACTACTAAGTTTTAAATTTAGCTCTCCTAGGAGTACCTGTGTGACTCAAGACAGATTACCAAAAATATGCAAATAAAAGATATTTAGTTTTTCTTGGAACTCAGTGAACATTAGTCAAGGGGCAATTTAAAGCCTGCACAGTGATTGTTACTGTTTGTGGTGCTCTTCGGGTGTGTGTGTTGTAAGTCTCATTTATGCTTCCCTGTTCCTGGAGCCCTCTCACCTCCCGCACCTCCTCTTTTAACATATATCTGAAGATCTAATAGGTAGGGGTCAGAAGGGCCAGATAGGAAAGTTTAGGCACATATGATCGCTCACATTTTTTAAAAACACAACCCTTAAAAGTGTAAAAACCACTTTTAGCTCTGTGAGCAATTCAGAAACAGGCTGTGGTCAGGATATGGCCCATGGGCCAATTATGCCATCCCTGGCCTAGTGCATGCTAGACACTGGGCCATGGTGAGCAAATACACATGACCCTTGCTATCCTAAATTCCCAGCCTGGTCAGAATAACTTCTGTATACTTTAATAGAAATATTTAGAAATACTCTTGGGCGTTTGAAGTTCTGGAGCAGGCGCAGTTCATATTTTTGCTTACCCCCGTTTGATGTTCCTAACTTTGGGAGATGAGGATAGACAGAGCAGCTGACATTTGGGGGGTGTCAAAGGAAGACAGGGTTTCCCGAACTGTGCTCTGTAATGCCACACTAGCCGGCTTCTGGAGGAGTAACTTTTATTACTGTTTGTTTAGAGGCCCATTAAATGTATCAGTAAAGAAGAAAACTAAGCCCAGGTAGAGTCATAAAAATAGATAATTTGGGAGGAAAACATAGGTAGAAAGAAAGCGTTTGGGAACAAAACTGTTTGAGAACAGTACCTGGTATGTAAGTTGTTTTATATACCAGTGCAGTCTACATAGCTCATAAAACAATATTTTAACGAGAATATCTACTACTAAGAGGTGATGGAGATGGTATTCATAAAAGAACTCTGGCCACGTCTAACAGCGAACACTAGAAGGGGCTAACGAGGCAGGATGTGTGTGTGCGCACACGTGTGTGAGTGAGCGTAGAAATTCCATGCTGGAGAGGAACATGGTAGAGAGCTGTAGGAGAAGAGCAGAACAAAAGTGACGTTTTGAGGATGAAGTATGAAAGAATCTCAGCATGACGGGGAGTGTAGGTGATGGTTTCTAATACAAATTGTAAAATTTATGGAGAAACAAACTGTAGTAGCATGCGTTTTTTAACCCTCTAGGTCTCTGTGGGAAGTTTTATTTTGCTGGATGAGCATCTGATAAAACTTTTTATTTATTAATAATTTAGTCTCAAAAGATAAAGGATACGATAGTGGGAAACATTATTCTAGATTTACTTTACCATTGATTGGGCAAGTGGAAGCAGTAAACTCTTGAGAGAAAAGTGATCACCATTTTGAAGATTGTGAAAATATGAAAAACACACCTATCATGAATTCTGTATTTTATAAAGCAGATACATCAGGAAAAAATAGGGGCACAATCTTATCATTACAGGCTCCCCAAAACTAAGGGGTTCACAAACAACTGGAAATTCTTAACTTTTGACATAATAACCATAAATAATCTAAAAAGAACGGAAACAGGAAGGAATGTTGAGAGAAGTACATGTCTGCAAAGCACAGAACAGCTACGAGTGATGGAGAGAGTTAAACAACCAAAGATGTGTGCCCAAGGAGTCACGAAGACGGGAGGAGGAGAGTGAGGGTCAGGCTGTGCCTGGCAGAGTGCTAGGGGTGCACACAGGGATCCTGACAAAGACTCACTGAGTGCACCCTACGTGCCGAGTAATATGTAAAGGGTGTGGCACTCATTTGATTTAATTTTCACTGCAAACCAGTGAAGCAGATCCCCATTTTTTAATCCCCATTTTTGAGATGAGAAAATTCAGGCTGAGAGAGGCTAAATGACTTCAAAAGGTAAAATTGCTGCTAAGTGGTGGGTCCAGGACTTAAACGCAGGTCTTTCTGACTTCAAAGCCCAGCTCTTAACAACCATTGTACTCTACTGTTATTTTCAGACAAGTACAAGGCAAGGATGGGTGACAAGGGGTGATGCTAACAGATGATCAAGATTGGCAATCACAGGAAATATCCAAATTGTTTAATGTTTATTGTATGGCAGGCACAGTTATAAACCCTTTATACATATTAAATCATTTAATTTATACCGTAACTCTGTATGGTAGATACTGATGTGATGCCCCTTTGTAAATGAGCCTGAGGCACAGAGAGGTTAAGTGACCTGTTTCAGGTTACTCAGCGATTAAAGGTTAGAGCTGGGATTAGAATCCAGGCATTTGGGCTGCAGGGTCTGCGTCTGGACAGCTACTGCGTCTGGACTCTCCTGTAGAACAACACTTCTTATTTTGCTTTCATTTTCATGAGTACAGAGAATGGCTTTTCAAGTGGAAAAGTCCAGATAAATGTATTTAAGAAAATAGCTGAAGTCCAGCCGATGTGACATTGTTACATTATGATTGTTCAAATCTCAAGACTTTTTGAATTATAACCCAGAATACTGTTAGAACAATCTGAGCCATTGTTAATAATTTGTAAGCAACTCTGGATCAATTTTCAATTCTCAATTAAGCATGGATGCCTAAGTAGGGGAAGAGGAACACAATTTACTTTATTCAGGAGGACTATTTTCTTCTGAAAAGATGCTCTTTGGTCATTTGGATATGTGAAGTACATGCACAGTTGGCCACAGATCTGCTGTATTAAGTATTTAATCTTAAATATTTAATTGTAAAATAAATACAGTTTGGCTGTAAAAGCATAATTTGGGGGGGCGGGGAAGGAGAGTGAACTTCAAGAGCTATCTACTGATAACCCCAGTGTGGTTTGTGAACATTTTTTACGAGTTCATGTAAAAATATCCATGTTATTACACTCATAAATTGCCTTTTTGAACAGAATGTGTGGACATTCATGGAATGCTTATTACATAACATCTTGATTTCATTAAGAACATTTGTCTGAATTTCCCATTATCTTCCTTGTGGCTGAAATAGATTAGTAAATAGTAAATAGATTTGTAGCTAGATAAACATCCCTACCCAAAGAGTATTCCTTGGTGGTTTAGTATTAGTTATATCTTAGGGCTCTTTATCTTTATCTCCACATTTTTATCTTTGGTTTGGATAAAGATTTATTGAGTAGCTTGTTGAAATTAGATGGCACCAAGAATCAGGCCCAGAATGATCTTGACAAAGTGCCATCAAAATCATTATGAGGTGAAATTTAATGGGGACAAACATCAAGTCTTCATTAGATTCAAATAATGAAATTGCGTGAGTGCTGGATTGGGAAAGTCTAGCTGGACGGGATTTCAGTTGACGCCAACTTAGTTTGAGCCAATAGTGTGTGAAGGCCCAATAAAGGAAAGTGATAGAACCCCTGTGCTACCTGTTAAAAAGGGAAAACCTCTAAGATATTTTATAGACTGTTGACAGACTAAGTTATATCCCACAACTGGGCTGGTGGGAGGTTTTAAAAACAACAGTTACAAAAAAGCCCTGGGTAGTTTAATCTGAGGAGAAAGTAATTGGAGACACGCGTGCCTTCGGATGATGAAGGGCTGCCCTACCGAGAGTTACTGTGTTGCTGCAGAGGGCAGGCTCGAGGAGATTCTGAGGGGTATTCCAGTTTAAAGTGACCCAGTGCTCATTTTCAAATGTAAAGACTCTTGGATTTATGCTATTGAATGTATTGAAATAAATGGAGAATGACAAACTGACCAAGAGTGCTTTTAAAAGACTTTTATTTTTCCTGCTGAATGGGAAGATTTGAGATTCTGTATCATTATCAAGCAACTCATTAGAAACATGTAACCTCTAATCCTGTTAAGACTGGTTTCTGTCTTCTTCAAAATACTGGGAATTTGTATTTTGCCAGCAGGTGGCACTCATGCCTGCTGCCTCAGTTTTATTCTTCACCTTTGAGGAGGGGCCTCACCTTTTCCTTAGAGTCAGTATATACATGCCAGTCTATTTGTGCTTTCCTCCTGAGATAAGTCAACATTTTGTCCTGTCTTAACTACAAAAAATAACTTTTGGATCTTGTGATGTTTTTGATAGGCTATGGCTTTTATTTATCCAAGAAAGATTTGAACCTGTAACTAAAATTTATTTGTATAATAACTGGTAGCATTGAGAGGCATTGAAGTGTGCTCGCCTTTTTTTTTTCTGGCCAAGTCTTTTCTATCCCAAAACAAAGTCAAGCACAACGAACAAATCTCTTCTTTGCCTCATGCCATACCCAGTAGCCTTATGCCTCCTGTTTGCACATGCTTACAAAGCCAAACATCTTTTAAGAGTTGTCTCCATTTCCTCACCTTCCTCTCATTCCATGCCTGTAAATTCTGTGGACCCTTTCATTGCTCATTTTATTGATACTCAACAGCACAGGCTGGACTTAGGGGCAGAAGGGCTGGTAATTTGCACACAGGCTTGATCCCTCAACATCCCGTGGAGAGGCACACGTAGACCATGTCTGGCTACATGGACTGAGGGTTTCGCTTTTCTGTTTTCCTTTCTTTTAGGGCCCTTGTGAGAGCAGCCTTCTGAGTGGGTTAAGTAGGGGCATCATCTGTGTTTCCTCCAGGTGGTTGTGCACTGGGCCTGGCTGGAATGTCAGCTGCCCAACTTCGACTGCAGATCCTGTGGGAAGCTGAGGATGAGTTTAGCCCTTGTCACTGGGGAGATGGAGAGCTAGCTACCCATACCACCTAGCTCAGTTTCAGGCATAGACAGGTGGCAAACACAAGGCCTGTGGGCTGAATCTGACCCTCCACCTTGTTTCTACCTGGTGGCAGTGCCTAGCTCCTTACCCCTAGTTAAGGGGTAGTTACATTTATACAGTCCTAAAATTACATTCTGTTCTTTGAAGGCAGCTGCAAGGCTGATGTGGCCCCCAGTGAAAATGAGCTTGACACCCCTGATTGCCACCAGGGATTATCTACCCGACAGTCTACCCTGCCTCTTCATAATCAGATTCTAGAGAAGAAGGCTTAAAATATGGAAACAGAGTTGCTCTAATATTTCGTGTATGGTTTCAAATGTTCCCAATTGGTAAAGACCTGACTTTTTCCCTCCTCTCCCGCCCCCCTCTTTCTACTTCTTCTTTTTCTTCTCCTACTCCTCCTCTTCTTCCTTCTTTCTTCTTTTTAGATTCTGCATACAGTATTTGTCTTTCTGTAGCTAACTTATTTCACTTAGCATATTACCCTCCAGGTCCATCCATGTTGTCAAAAATGGCAAGATTTCATTATTTTTATGGCTGAGTAATATTTCATCATATATCTGTATAAGTGTGTATATAAGAATTTTAAAAATCAATTCATCCATTATGGCTATTGAAAGTAATTCTACAATAAACATGGGTGATTATGAATTTTTTAAGTTGGTTTTTTTTTTAGATAAGTACTCAGAAGTGGAATTGCTGAATGATATGGAAGTTCTATTTTTAATTTTTTGAGGAACCTCCATACTGTACCTTAGTGGCTGCATCAATGTACATTCCCACCGACAGCGCACAGTGTTTCTCTTTTCTCAACGTCCTCACCAACAGTTGTTCTTTCTTGTCTTTGTTGATAATAGCCATTTTAACAGATGTGAGGTGATACCTCTGTGCTTTGGATTTGCATTTATAATAGTTTGTGTTTTTTTTAGGAATTGGTTCATTTCATTTAAGTTGTCAAACTTATGTTTGTAGAGTTGTTCATAGTATATTCCCTTATTATCTTTCTGATGTTTACAGAATTTAAAATGATAGCCTTTGCTTTATTCTTTTTTCACTTTTGCATTTTTATTTTTATTTATTTTTTAAATATATTTTATTGATTATGCCATTACAGTTGTCCCATTCTCCCCTTCACTCCCCTCCACCCTGCACACCCCTTCCCCACCAATCTCCCCTTTCGTTCATGTCCATGTGTCACAAGTTCTTTAGATTCTGTATTTCCCACACTATTCCTGCCCTCCCCCTGCCTATTTTCTACCTACCATCTATGCTACTTATTCCCTGTACCTTCTCCCCCCTTCTCCTCCTCCCACTCCCCTGTTGCTAACCCTCCATGTGATCTCCATTTCTATGGTTCCGCTCCGGATCTAGCTGTCCTCTTAGTTTGCTTTTGTTTTAGGTGTGGTTGTTAATAACTGTGAGTTTGCTGTCCTTTCACTGTTCCTATTTTTTATCTTCTTTTTCTTAGATAAGTCCCTTTGACATTTCATATAATAAGGGCTTGGTGATGCTTTGTTCTTAATATTGGTGTCTGCTCTTTATTCTTTATCAGTCTTGCTAGAAGGTCATCAATTTTACTGATTTTTCTGATGTGCTGGCTCTTTATCAGTTTTATTTTTTGTTTTCAATTTCATTATTGTGTCCTTCTGTTTGCTTTGAATTTATTTGGTTTGTCTTTTCGTAGGCTTTGAGAGTATAGATGGATAAGCAACTTTTCTGTTTTCTAATTTTCTCTTAACACTACTTTAACTGTGTCCTACCAGTTTTGCTATGGTGTCTTTTCATTCTCACTCAGTTGAATGTATTTTTAAATTTTTCTTGTGACTTTTTCATTGATTCTTGGGTTATTCAGGAATGTGTTGTTTAGTTTTTAAATGTTTGCAGATTTTCCTGTTTGTGTTTTTTTTCCAGTTATTGATTTCTAATTCGATTCAATTGTGGTTGGAGAACATACTTTATATGATTTTAGTTCTTTCAGATTTGCTGAGGTTTGTTTTATGCTCCTAAATGTAATTTATCTTGGTATATGTTCTGTGGGCACTTGGAAAGAATTTGCTGGCTACTGTTGGTCCGAGTGTTATAAAAATATCAGATACCTTGATGGTTGATGGTGTTGCCGAGTTCTGTATCCTTGCTAATTTTTTGTCCCATGGTTCTATCAATTGCTATGGAAGGGATGTTGAAGTCTCTAGATAGAACTGGATTTCTTTCTCCTTTCAATTCTATTAGTTTTTGCCTCACATCTTTTGCAGCTCTGTTGTTCGATGTATATACATTTGATGTATGTACATTTGGGATTAACACATTTGGGATTACTGTGTCTTCTTGGGGAATTGACCCTCTTCTCATTACAATGTTCCCATTGGTCTGTAACATTTTTTTTTTGTTTTTGCTGTAAAGTCTGTGCGATCTGATGTTAATGTAGCACCTTCTACTTTCTTTTGGTTAATGCTTGTATCATATATCTTTATCCATCAGTTTACCTTCAGCCTGCCTATAGTGTTGTATCTGAAGCAAGCTTCTTACAGACTACTTTAATAAACTTTGCAAACCTATCTTTTAATTGGTGTATTTAGGTCATTTACATTTCAAGTAATTCATATGTTAGTGCTTAAATCTGTCATTTTATTTTTTGTTATTTATTCTCGCAGTTTTTGTTTCTCTATTTTGTCTTTCCTGAATTCTTGTGATGTGAAATTTTTTTAAATTTTATGTCTTTTTTTTTCAAATTGTAAGAGAAAGTTTTAGAAAGCTACACGGTAGCAGAAGTGAACCAGCAAGGCTTCACAGGCTCTGAAAACAAGTTA
The DNA here is from genome assembly GCF_014824575.4 of Sturnira hondurensis. Lineage (NCBI taxonomy): Eukaryota > Metazoa > Chordata > Mammalia > Chiroptera > Phyllostomidae > Sturnira > Sturnira hondurensis. The sequence goes on along the minus strand of NW_028091847.1, from coordinate 1,504,787 downwards.
TAGGGCAGAAGACAGCCCTTCTCTCCAGCTTTCAGGGTCTTAGTGTGTCTGTGTTGTCTGCACTGCCCAGGGTTCTTAGCTATACTAGTGGGAGGGATAGGGAAAAATGTCTCTGTTCCATCTTCTTGGAAGTGGAAGTCTCCTGTGTGTACTCTGTTCAAGTCATTTCAGGGCCTCCTGGATAAAGAATGACAAGGAAGTGAGCAGAAATTTGAAATTGCAGACGGTAAGAGAGTTTTCAGACCAAGAGAACTAGGAAGTGCTATTGGGAATGAGCATGGGCAAGTGGTATATGGTAGCAGAGATTGGCAAAGAAGTAATCAAAGTCTGCGCATGTATTCTAATGTAATAATGGCATTGTACTTTTATTTTTGTGACAAAAGTACAAAGACTCCAAACCACTTGTAATGCTGCCACAATTCTTAAATTTTTACTCTCACTTCCCCACTTACAACCCTTTCAGTGGTTTTCCATTACCCTTAGAATATGATTCAGAGTCCTGCGTGTGCATGCCCGTCCTCATCCAGTGCCAGCCTCCTCTTTCTGTGCTCTGCTCACAGTCTCTCTCAGTTCCTCAAGGCTGTGTGCCGTCTCTTACGTTGGGACTGTCCCACAGCCATTATTCCCTTCCTGGGGCTCCTTCCCTATGATTTGGCTGGTGAGTGATATCTTTTAGGTGTCCCCTTAAATGTCACACTTTCAGGAAGGCAGACGTGGGTTAGGCCTCTCTGCTACAAGTTTCCTTGGCACTTTATATTTCCCCTCTCTTAACTTGCATCATACTTCATTGTTACTAATTTTTAAAAGTCTTTGTACCAAGGAGTAAGGTATGTCTGTTTTGTTAAGTATGTGTCATTAGCACCTAGCAATGTGCTTGATCCATAGTAGATGCTTTATATAAATATAGTTGAATTTCATTGTGGCCTGGTGTATGTATATCCTTGTCTGTAAGTCCCAGACAGTTATATTTCCATAGAATTGAGATCAATGGTACACAGCTATGTACTGGCTTCTGTTCTTTTTAGAATATTAAAGTGATTCAATTTTTGGATCAGTTATACATTCATATGATTCAAAAATCAGAAAGTATAAAAATGTATATAGTGAAAAGTCTCCCTCCCACCCCTAATGCCATCCGCCCAGTTCCCATCTGCTTATCACCAGTGTTACTAAGTTTTTAAGTATATTTCCAGATTTTCTTTATATAAATAGAAACACATATACATATATTTACCTACCCACATACCAGAATTCCTCCTTCTTTAACACAAATGATAGAAAAAACTACATTCGTGATTTTGTACTCTTTTTTCCCCACTTAATATAGCTTAGAGATTTTTTTATATTGGTTAATGGGGAATGCTGGGGATGCCTTTTTTGTAGTTGCATAATATTCCTTTGTTTTTAGATACTGTTGTAAACAACATTTTTTAACTTCAATTTCAGCTTGATATGAAAAATATAATTGATTTTAGTATATTGATTTTCTATCCTGCAATCTTGCTAAATTTTCTTATTAGTTCTAGCATTTTTTTTGTATTTTTCCATTAGATATTTTACATAAACATTCATGTCATCTGAATAAAACCAGAATTACTTCCTCTTTTCCAATCTTGATCTCTTTGAGTTCTCTTTCTTGCCTTTTTACACTGGCTGTGCTGTGGTCTCCAGTGTTACATTGAATAGATATGGTAAGAGTGGACATGCTTGTCCCTCCCCAGTGTTAGTGGGAAAGCATTCAATCTTTGATTTATAAATAGGATACTCACTGTTGGTTTTCAAAGATGCCCTTTATCAGGCTGAGGAATTTCTCTTCTGTTCTTAATTTCTTAAGATTTTTTTTTCCAAGAGCAAATGGTGTTAGCTTTTGTCATATTTTTTTCTGTGTCTATAAAGATAATCATATGTTTTTTTCATTTGTTGATATGATGAGTTATATTGATTGACTTTTTAAATTTTAAACCAACCCTGCATTCTTGGGATAAGCCCACTTAATTATAATGTATTATTATTAGTAATTCTTTATGAACATCTGTGTTCATGAGGAATAATAGTCTGTTGTCTCCCTTTCTTATAATGTCTTTGTGTGATTTTGGTATTGGAGCAATGCTAGCCTCATACAAGTAGTTGTGAATTATTCCCTTCTTTTTTTAAAAATTTTATTTAATTATTTTTCAAGTACAATCTTCTGTCTATTATTCCCATCCCAACCCACCCCCCACCCCCCGTGTTCCCCCCTTCCTCCCATTCCCACCCTTATTAGTTGTTGTCCATGGATCCTTTGTATTTGTTCCTCTAAATCCTGCCCCTATTTCCCCTGAAATTCCCTCCCCTCACCTCTCTGGTCACTGTCCCCCTATTCTCTTATTCCCTTCTTTTTAAATTTTTTGAAGTTTATGTATTATGGTATTGTTTCTTCCTTAAATGTTTGATAGAATGCACCATTGAAACTATCAAGGCCTTGAATTTTCTTTGTAGAAAGGTTTTTTAAAAAGTATAATTTATTAATTATGCTATTATAGTTGTCCCATTTTTTTCTCCCCTTTATTTCCCTCCACCATGTACCCTCCCACCAGCATTCTCCCCCTTGGTTCATGTCCATGGGTCGTACATATAAGTTCTTTGGCATCTCCATTTCCTATACTATTCTTAATCTCCCCCTGTTTTGTACCTACCGTTTATGCCTCTTATTCCCTGTACCTTGTCCCCTATTCTCCCCTCTCCTGGCTGATAACCCTCCATGTAGTCTCCATTTCTGTGATTCTCTTCCTCTTCTAGTTTTTTGCTTTGTTTTTGCTTTTGTTTTAGGTTCAGCTGTTGATAGTTGTGAGTTTGTTGTCATTTTACTGTTCATAGTTTTGATCATCTTCTTTTCTTAGATAAGTCCGTTTAACATTTCATATTATAAGGGCTTGGCGATGATGAACTCCTTTAACATGATGTTATCTGGGAAGCATCTGTCCTTCAATTCTAAATGATAGCTTTACTGGCTAGCTTATTCTGAGATGTAGGTTCTTGCCTCTCTTGACTTGGAATACTTTGTTTCAGCCCCTTCTTGCCTGTAAGGTTTCTTTTGAGAAATCAGCTGGTAGTCTTATGGGAATTCCTTTGTACTTTAGCTGCTTTTAAGATTCTCCCCCTACCTTTAATCTTGGGTAATGGAATCATGATGTGCCTTGGTGTGTGCTTCCTTGGGTCCATCTTCTTTGGGACTCTAAGCTTCCTGGACTCCCTGGAAGTCTGTTTCCTTTGCCAGGTTGGGGAAGTTCTCCTTCATTATTTTTTCAAACAAGTTTTCTGTTTCTTGTTCTTCCTCTTCTCTTTATGGCAGCCCAAGATGTTGGAATGTTTAAAGTTGTCCCAGAGGTTCCTAAGCCACTCTTCATTTTTTTTGAATTCTTGTTTTTTCATTCTGTTCTGGTTGAATGTTTCTTTCTTCCTTCTGCTCCAAACCATTGAGTCCCAGTTTCCTTCCCATCACTGTTGGTTCCCTGTATATTTTTCTTTATTTCAATTTTCATAGCCATCATTTTTTCCTCTTTTTGCAACCATACTCAACCAATTCTGTGAGTATCCTGAGTACCAGTGTTTTGAACTCTGCATCTGATAGGTTGGCTATCTCTTTATCACTTAGTTCCTCTTTTGGAGTTTTGATCCGTTTGTTCATTTGGGCCATATTTCTTTGTCTCGGCCACCTGTTATGTTGTAAGTGGTGGAGCCTTAGGTATTCAGGGCAGGGCAACCCACATTGATGCATTGTGGCACTATATGCGGTAGAGGGGGTCAGAGAGGGAACAATGGCTCTTGCTTGGGTCTTGACCTGCACTTCCCCTGCTACCACAAGCAAATCGGGCCCATGTGATGGTGATTCCAAGGTTGATGGGTTTGTGTACATTCTAGCACCCTGTGCGTCTCTCCAACAGAGTCTCCTATGAGGCTGGTAGTTCCTCTCACCACTGCAATCCTCACACGTTTTTACAGCCAGAGGTTTTGAAGCTTTCTTTTCCCTGCACTGGAACCCTGGGTTGCATGCTCTGTCTTGCTCCCCAGTTGTTCCTCCTGGTTTATCCACATGCAAATGTGGGAACACCAGCTGCTGCCTCACTCACCCAGTCCTCTAGCTGCTCCGTGCTGCGTGTCCTCCCCTGCTCAGCTGCCAGTCTCTGCCCCTCCTACCGGTCTGGATGAATGTTTCTTCTTTAGCTCCTTGGTTGTCAGACTTCCATACAGTTCCATTTTCTAGCAGTTCTGGTTGTTTTTTGTTTTTTAAATTTTTTGTTGTCCTTCTTATGGTTGTGTGAGCAGGCAAAGTGTATCTACTTATACCTCCATCTTGGTGTAGGTCTGTAGGAAGGTTTTTAACTACAAATATAGTTTCTTTAATATGTTATCTGTTTTTTGTTTCTTCTTGAGTGAGGTTTGGCAGTTTCTATTTTTAAAGAAATTTGGACATTGCATCTAAATTTTCAAGTTTATTGGGAAAAAGTGTTTCATAACATTTTTAATTACCATCTTTATATCTGAAGAATCTATATTGCTGTCATCTCTTTCATTCTTTATTTAGTTAATATCTAATTTAAATCTCTTGTGGTCAGAGAACATACATTGTATGACTCAAATCTTTTTCATTTTAAAACTTGTTTTATGGCCTAAAATATATTATCTATTTTAGGAAGTATTTGTATATTCTGTTGCCTTTGGATAGAATGTTCTAAAAATTGTCAATTTATAGGCTTATTTAAGACTATTAATTCACTCTGTACCATTTTCATTATTATCTTTGTATATAATCTTTCTTCCATCTTGACTGGTATTCCTCCTCTGAAGAGTTCTAGAGAAAGTTTTTAGTTTTTGACGTGCAAAGAGCACTTTATGATATGTGACTACTTTCTGGTTTTCTGATTTTCTTGTATTGTGATCAGATAATGTTTTGTGTACTTACTCCACTTTTTGGAGTCTATGTAGATTTTCTTTGTGGCTCAATATATGGCCAGTTTTCATCACTGTTCTATTAGCACTTGAAATATAGTGTTTTGCGTGTTTTCACAGACAATAGTTCATTATCAGTCCAATTTTTAAAATTAATTGTTAGATATTCTAAACTCTTACCCATTGTTGTCTGCCCAGTTTCTCATGGCCTGTGAGAAACAAAGTGCGCTTTGTTTACCATGTTCTTTTCTCTTTTTCCTTCCATCTTCTGCTGTATGAATGTTGATGCCATATACTTTAGTATGTACTATATAGAAATAGGAAATTTATTTTTATTATGACTTAATTTTTTACTTAATACCCTTTTAGCCTGAATTCTACTTTATCTGAAAGAAAGATCACAATCCCTTGTATTTCTTTACATGGTGTCCTTTTGCCTATCATTCTAATTTTAGTCTTTCTGGATTACTTTATGTGCTCCTTGTTTACAACGTAGAGTCAACAACCTGTAGAGATGTTTTCTAACAGCTTATTTGAGCCAAACTGATGCCATGCTAAGGATCAAGATCTCAAGTGTTACAAAGAATGACAGTTTTGCAGTTTCTTTATACATTTGGAATTAAGGAGAAAATAAGGAAGGTTCAATGAAGACGGGAGAAAGCAAGGTGGGGATAGCTCGGCGATTGGATGATAGGACAGTTAACGAGATTATGTGCTCCCTTGAGGCTGGCTGTATTTCTAAAACACTTGAAAAAGAGGCACTTCAAAGCTGGGTTAACCTAGATGCACAAAAATAATGGGTAGTGCTTGCTTAAGGTGAAGATAAACATTTCATAGGCTGGGAGCGTGGCTGACTACCCTTCCTGACCTGCCCAGTTAGGAATTTATGATAGGATCACCCTCTGATGTTACTTTCAGTTAAATTTATTATGAAGCCCCTTTTTGGTCCACAGTATAGCACTGGTGGGTTGCTTTTTGAGATTTCAGATTTTTGCTTTTTCAGATTTCAATGTGAAAATCTCAAGTGAGGTTAAGCCCAATATTTTTAGTTTTAGTTTTTAAAGAAAGTCTTTTACCACTTACTCTATTTTTTATTTGTACATGTACTACTGATATTTAGGAATGTGTATTTAATTCCAGTGAATACCTTTATCATTATAATATTATATAGTAACCTTGATTCTCTATTTTCTTAGACATAGTTCCTTACTATGATAAAAATTAGTATGTCTCTTTTTTTCTTCCTCATTAACCCCTTCTCCATCACTAGATTTTGACAGTTATCTTAGTTTGTTTTTATAACATTAAACATGCTTCTAGTTAGAATTTTAATTGTGTGCTTTAAAGGATATCTTTTAACTATCATTTTACAGATGAAACCAGTGAATCTTTTCTACCTGTTCTACTTTCTCTTCTCTTTCCAATTTGTCTTTAATGTAAATCTTTTTCTCATTGTTAGAGTGTCTGTTTTAGGCTTACCTTATAGTTAAATACAGTTCATGCTCATCACCAGTACTTTTGCTATAGTTTCCCTAGTCTTTCCTTGGTTGCTGCAGCAGTTTCTCCAAGAAGGGCTCATGAAAACAGTATTCTTTGAGTTGTTGCATCTTTAAATTGCTGGTCCCTAGCTTTTATAGTGAAAGACATTTTGGCTTTCTTAATGATCTTGAAAATATTGCTCTATAATCTTTCACTGAATGCTGCTGTAGGGAGACATGAAGCTAGCCAGAACTTTTTTCCCCCTTTCAAAATTGACTGATGTCTTTTCTTGGCTGTTTCTTAATTTTTGGAATCCAGGAACTTGACTGCATTGAGTCTCCCCATGAAATCATTGTAGACTTTTCCCCCCTAGCATATGATGTATTCTTTCAATATGTAGATTTATGTCTATTTTTTAGTTTAGGGAAATTTTCTTGAATCATCTCGAACTATTTGTTCTATTGTTTTAGTCTTTTTATTTAGGATTCCAGTTATGCATATATTGATCTTTCCTCTTTACCTCTCTCTCTCCCTCCATCCGCCCTCTCTTCTCCAGTCTCCTCCTTTGTTTCTGTTTTACTTCCTCCCCTCACACAATTACTTCTCTCACCGCTCAATTCTCTGCAGGCTGGGTCTCTCCCATCACTGTGCTTACCATTTAATGAAGAAAATAAAACACTTTCTTACTAAACATACAGTGACATCTTAATTGCTAAAGCCAGTGAACACTTTGCATGTCTTCCTCACCCTCTGCTCCGTGTCAAACAGCGGTAACCACGCCCTCTTTGACACTCTGTGTCCTGCAGATGTGCTCTTCTGATGTTTAACGTGTCTGTGGTTGTTACCAAGTGGGGTTTTTTTGTCTTCTGACTGTATCCTAAGTGCTGGTTTTCTTTGTGATTTACTTCATTGTCCAGTGATTTTTATCTCTGTTTATTGTAGTCAGTTTTATTTATATACCTTGTTCCCTCTCAGGACTTAGAAATCTGTAATTCTAACTCCGATGTTTCAGATTACTATATCCAATTTCTTATTATTCAACATCTAAGTAAAGATGTTCCTTAAATCTCCCATAGCCCAAACTACACTTACCATCTTCCTTCTGACAACCTCCCACACTTCTTATCTCATTTTATGACATTGTCAGTCAACTATCACTTAAATTAGAAATTTAGGAGTTATTATAGACTTCTCCCTGTGCCTTCCAACCCACAACCAAGTTGTTATTAGGCTGTATAGTTTACTGTATAAATACTTCTCAGTTCTGTTTGCTGTCTTATGCCCACTGTCACTGCCTAGTTTGGTCCCCTATTTCTTTCTCTGACCACTGTAGTGGTTTTCTGTCTTCAGCCTGGGTTTTCCAGACCCTCTCAGCATAAAGTCACCAAAGTGATCTGAGGGTGTGAATCAGATGGTTTCACTCTCCACGATCCCTGTTATGTCTCCTTAGACTTAGTACCAGGCTGGGCACACATGTCCTTATGTCTTTAATGATTTAAATACATGCTTTAATAATTTATACCTGATAATTATATTTGAAGTTTTAGCCATCTATCTGTGCTGTTTGTAGTTCTGCCGATGTTCACTTATGATGCATTATTTCATGAGGTGCTTGAAATTTTTATTTTAAGTACATTTTCAGTGGGGCTTTATCAGTAGGACTTATTTTGCCTGGGTTAAACACCGTCTGTGGAGAGATTCTGAATTTGCTTTTTCCAAGTGCCCCAGGAATGTATCCTTTACATTATCCTTTAATGTATCCTAAAATGATCCTTTTAAAGGATCATTTAAAATTAAAAACATTTATTTATTTATAGAGACAGAGAAACATTGATTTGTTGTTTCACTAATTTGTGCATTCGTTGGTTGGTTCCTGAATGTGCCCTGACCAGGGATCAAACCAGTACCCATGGCATATCAGGATGAGGCTCGAACCACCTGAGCTACCCAGCCAGGGCAGGACCATCTTTGTGTTACTTTCATGTCTTGATTGTTCCATACTAAGGAGATGGTATAAATTCAAGTCCCAAATCCACCTTTGGGCAGGTCTTTATTGTGGACTCATGGAGAGGACCAATTTACTCCACTGAGTCCAGGCCTATACAGACAACATTTCTTTTTTTCCAACTTTTTTATTTAAGTATTTTTCAAGTGCAGTTTTCTATTACTCCCACCCCACCCCAACCCCATGCTCCCCCCCTCCCTCCCATTTCCACCCTTCTCAGTTGTTGTCCATGTATCCTTTATATATGTTCCTCTAAATCCCTCCCCTATTTCCCCTGAAACTCGCTCCCCTCTCCCCCCTGGTCACTGTCAGCCTGTTCTCTATTTCAGTGTCTTTGGTTATATTTTGCTTGCTTCATTGTTTTGTTGTTTAGCTTCCTGTTAAAGGTGAGATCATATGGTATTTGTCCTTCAACACCTGGCTTATTTCACTCAGCATAGTGCTTTCCAGTTCCATCCATGATGTTGCAAAAGGTAGGAGCTCCTTCTTTCTTTCTGCAGCATAAAATTCTATTGCAGACAACATTTCTTGCCATCCCTCTTTGTCTAGAGGCAGATTTTTGTTCTAATTTCCTTTCACAAAGGATGCAGCTTTTCAAGACTCTGATTTTAGCTAGATATTTTTTTCAATTTCTTATGTTGCAGGATTCTAAAACCTCAGCTTCTTTTTGGCATTAAAAACACAAGGTCTTACATGACTGAAAAATTTATAGGACAGTCTTAAGTTGACAGCTCAGAGCTTATTGCTTAGTTTTTAGTCCCCTTTTTGCTTTTCGACTCTGGTCTTGGGAGCTCAGCTGTGTGTCATTAACAATGTTCATTAAAATTTGCCCAGCATTTCTAGGGAGATTCCTCCTCCCCACCTCCAGGTTATCTGGTCTACTGTATTCTCATTCAGGGTTGAAATTTGATAAAGCTTTAACACTGTTCAAATGTATGGTTTCACTTCCTATTTTTGAAGAATCTAAGATTTTAAATGTAGTCATGAAGAATAAAGGAATCAGGTAGATGGGTCGGGAATTGACCTATAATTTGATCAGGGTTATAGGTCCTTTTTTTGACATTTCTCTCAAATAATAAGTGTGTCTCAGTTTTGATGTTTGTCAAACAACTGCTAGCATATAGTATTTTCTTCACATAACCCCTTTTCCCTCCTGAAGGGAATTTTTTTCCACCAATAACCTAGGCCTTTTAGGATTTCTTTTTTAAAAAAGAAACCATTTCTCTGCAGCCAGGACAAAGCGAGAGAGAACTGCTGAAATCTGATGCTTGGTTATGTTCAGTCATAATAAGCTATTTCTCCCTCAAACTGATTCTCTTAAAAAAGGCCAAAATTATAGGTTGCTCTTCACTTGATACGAGTCTGTACATGATGAATTTAAAGCGACCAAAATATTATGAAACTGAGAAGTTAAGCCAACTTAAAATAGCTGGTTTGGAGGATTGTGATAAAATATGGGCAGACTTTATCATCTGAGCCACCAACAGAACCAACTAGATCCTATTACCGTTCAATGAATTTTATTCTGTTTTTTTCCTTACACATTTTCTTTACACAGTTGTGAGAATACGTATTTTTTGCCTAATGTTTATCATAAGGTTATTGTAAGTTCTTTATAAACTTGTAAGATCTACATAATATTTTATTTAAATAGCAAATTTCCTTAACTATTTTGCCATGTAATGTATTTAATTCTTATTTCTTCCTCCTGTGCCCCTCCTCCTGCTTCTGTACAGAGATGAATATCTTAATGTATTATAAATTTTTTTTCTTAAAAATATTAAATCTCCAGATAGAATTTCAGTGTAAAAATGGTTTCACATTTTTAAGACTTTTGACACATAGTGCCAAATTGTTTACCCAAAACATGGTGGAAAGTTGTATTTCCCAACAGTCTTAGGCAGACCACTTTCATTTTATGTTGTGTCTAACCAGCAAGCCACTGGACAAAGATACGATGCTGATGCTTTCTTTATGGTTCCCCTACAGGGTATGGTTCCTGTCATCGTTGATTACTGCCTTCTGCTGCAGCGAAAGTGAGTATACATTGCCTGTCGGATTCAACTATTTTGAACGCAAGTTGTCTGTTGCTTATATTATAATTTACTGCTATGAATTGTATGCATTTGATTGGACAGGTTTTTAAAAAAAATTAGATTTACAGAGATTTGATTCTTTTACAATATTTAGTCCATTTACCTAATAAAGTTAACTTTTCCAAAATAGATGCTGTGGGTGTATCATCTGTGTGTTTGTGTGGCAGGGTAGTGGAAGTAAAGAGTATAGCTGACAAGAGAGCAGAGCAAGTAGAGCAAATACGACTTAAAGATACGAACAGTAAAAGTATATGATTTGCGTACTGTGTGTGTATCCTTTTATGAACCGTCGCTAAAAGGCGTGTTTCATACCACCCACAACAGGGCAGGAGTTGTTGTGCTTCTGCGGTGTCGCTGGATGGAGCCTTTTAGTTCAAAAGAAATCGGTGTAAATAAACCTTTTTCTTTTTAGTGATCTTATTCCATTTCTTAAGCCCCAGTCTTTCTAATCAATGTCCAGTCTTTCACATAAAGAGCCTGAATTAAAGTACAGTTATAATTCTGTACTCTTCAGAATCATATTCTGATTGATCTTCAGGCACATGAGCCCTGGGGTTTAAGGATAGAAGAAATTTGTTCTATGTCTGTGAAGTATGCCATTGGTACTTTAATAGGTATTACGTTGAATCTATAAATTGCTTTGGGTAGTATGGACATTTTGATGATGTTAATTCTTCCAGTCCATGAGCACAGTATATGTTTCCATTTGTATGTATCTTCTTTAATTTCTCTCTTCAGTGTTGTGTAGTTTTCTGAGTACAGTTTTTTTACCTCCTTGGTTAGGTTTATTCCTAGGTATTTTATTTTTCTTGTTGCTATATCACATGGGATTTTTTCCTGATTTCTGTTTTTGGTGTTTTATTGTTGGTATACAAAAATGCCTTTGATTTCTGGATATTGACTTTGTATCCCACTGTTTTGCCAAATTCATTTATTAGGTCGAGCAGTTTTTGGTGGAGTTTATAGGATTTTCTATGTACATTTTCATGTCATCTGCAAATAATGACAGTTTTGCTTCCTCCTTTCCACTTTGGATGCCTTTATTTCCTTTAATTGTCTGATTGCTGTGGTTAGGACTTCCAATACTACATGGAATAGAAGTGGTAAAAGCAGACATCCTTGTTTTGTTTCTGATCTTAGTAGGAAAGTTTTTAGTTTTTGCCCATTGAGTATGATGTTAGCTGTAGGTCTCTCATATATGGCCTTTATTATGTTGAGGAATGCTCCCTCTATTCCTACTTTGTTAAGTAGGAATAACAAAGTAGGAATGCTCCCTCTATTCCTACTTTGTTAAGTAGGATAAGGTACAACACCCACCATAAATGGGTGTTGTACCTTACCAAAAGCTTTTTCCTCGCCTATTGATATGATCATGTGGTTTTTGTCTTTGCTTTTTGTTTGTGTGATGTATTACATTATTGATTTGTGAATATTGTACCATCCTTGCATCCCTGGGATGAATCCCACTTGGTCATGGTGTATGATCTTTTTAATGTATTGTTGGATGCGACTTGCCAATATTTTGTTGAGAATTTTAGCGTCTATGTTCATCAGCAATATTGGCCTGAAGTTTTCTTTCTTTGTTGTGTCTTTATCTGGTTTTGGGATTAGGATAATGCTGGCTTCATAAAAAGAGTTTGGGAGTCTTCCATCTTCTTGGATTTCTTGGAATAGTCTGCGAAGGATAGCAGTTAGCTCTTCCTTAAATGCTTTGTAGAATTCTCCTGTGACCCTGTCTGGCCCAGGGCTTTTGTAGGTCAGGAGTTTTTTGATTACTGCTTCAATTTTGTCTGCTGTTACTGGTCTTTTCAGGCTTTCTGCTTCTTCATTGAGTTTTGGAAGATAATATTTTTCTAGAAATGTGTCCATTTCACCTAGGTTTTCAAATTTCTTAGCATATAATTATTTGTAGTGATTTCTTACAGTCCTTTGTATTTCTGTGGTATCAGTTGTAATCTCTCCTCTTTCATTTCTGATTGTGTTTATTTGGGTCCTCTGTCTTTTTTTTCTTGATGAGCCTGCTTAAAGGCTTGTCAATTTTGCTTATATTTTCAAAGAACCAGCTCCTGGATTCATTGATCCTTACAGTTGTGCTTTTGGTCTCTATGTTGTTTAATTCTGCTCTGATCTTGGTCATTTCCTTCCTTCTACTTGCTTTGGGCTGTCTTTGTTGTTGTTCCTCAAGTTCTTGTAGGCATAGGGTTAGGTTGTTTATTTGAAATGTTTCTATTTTTTTTCGGTATGCCTGTATCACTATGAACTTCCCTCTCAGGACTACCTTCACTATGTCCCATAAGTTTTAGGTTGTTGTGAGTTTATTTTCATTTGTTTCCAGAAACTTTCTGAACAGCATATTTCACAGATATGGAACAAACACTTCAAAAATTTATATGGAACCATAAATGATCTCAAATAACTGCAGCAATTTTGAGAAAGAAGAGCAAGGTAGGAGGGATCACAAGACCTGATATCAAATTGTATTACAAGGCCACTGTAATCAAAACAGCCTGCTACTAGCATAAGAACAGACATATAGATCAATGGAACAGAACAGAGAACCCAGAAATAAACTCAGGTCTCTTCAGTCAATTAATATTCAACAAAGGGGACAGCAGCATAAAATGGAGCAAAAATAGCCTCTTAACAAATGGTGTTGGGAGAGCTGGGCAGCATGAAACTCAAACTCCAACTTATACCATACACAAAAATAAATTCAAGGTGGATAAAAGATTTAAATATAAGTTGTGACATTGTTAAAGTCCTAGAGGAGAACATAGGCAGGAAAGTCTCGGATATTTCACATAGCAATATTTTCACTAATATATTCCCTAGAGCAAGGGACATAAAGGAAAGAATAAACAAATGGGACCTCATCAAAATAAAAGGCTTCTGCATGGCTTAAAAAAACAGCATAAGTGAAAACAGAACCAACTGTATGGGAAAACAAATTTGCCAATGATACCTCAGACAAGGGTTTGAGCTCCAAAATATATAAAGAACTCACACAACTCCTTTCTAAGAAATAAGCAATCCAATTAGAAATGGGCAAAGGACTTGAACAGACACTTCTCCAGGGAGGACATACAGAGGGTCCAGAGACATGAAAAGATGTTCAGTATCACTAGAATCAGAGAGATGCAAATTAAAACCACAATGAGACACCACTTCACACCAGTCAGAAAGGCCATCATAAACAAAGCAACAAACAACAAGTGTTGGAGAGGTTATGGAGAAAAGGGGACCCTAGTGCACTGTTGGTGAGATTGCAGACTAGTGTAACCACTATGGAAAACAGTATGGAATTTCCTCAGAAAACTAAAAATGGAACTGTCATTGGATCCAGCAGTTCCACTGCTGGCATTATATCGTAAGAACCCTGAAACACCAGTCCAAAAGAACCTGTGCACCCCAATGTTTATAGCAACATTATGTACAATAGCCAAGTGCTGGAAGAAACCTAGGTGCCCATCAGTAAATGAATGAATCTAAAAACTATGGTACATTTACACAATGGAATTCTATGCAGCAGAATGAAAGAAGGAGCTCCTACCTTTTGCAACAGCATGGATGGAACTGGAGGGCATTATGCTAAATGAAATAAGCGAGGCAGTGAGGGACAAATACCATATGATCTCACCATTAACAGGAACCTAATCAACAAAATGAACAAGCAAGCAGAGTATGGCCAAAGACATTGAGATTGAGAACAGGCTGGCAGTGACCAGAGGGGAGAGGGGAGGGTATAATGGAGGAAAAGGGTGAAGGGTTTACAGCAACAATTATAAAGGACACATGGACAATAACAAGGTGGAGGGGTAGAAACAGTGGAGGGAGGTGGGGAAGGTTTGGGGGGAAAGGCAGAAAACTGTACTTGAACAATAAAAATGTTAAACAAAAGAAAAAAATGTATCAGGATGTTCTACACACACACACAAAAAGGATATAAGAAATTTGTCTAGAATAGTCAAAGGAGAGTCCTACTTTTCTGATCCTGTTTTATTTTTAATTTTATTTATTTATTTATAATATTTAAAGTGTACAATTTTATTAGTGTTTATTATTTTGTTTTTCAATTATAGTTGACATTCAATATTATTATATATTAGTTTTAGGTGTACAGCATAGCATTTAGACATTTGTATAATGTATGAAGTGATACCCCCCAATGGTTCTAGTGCCACCTGGCACCATACATAGTTACTACATTTTTTCAGTTTTTCCCTCTTTGCTCCTCTCCATCCAACCTATCCTCCACTTCCATAGTCAATCCCCATACCACTGTCTATGTCCATGCGTCCTTCATATACGTTCTTTGACTAATCCCTTCACCTTTTTCAATCACTCCCTGCCTCCCCCTCCCCTCTTTCAGCTGTCAGTCTGTTCTTGATTAGGCTTTGTTGGTTTCATAGTAACTATGTAATTTAACCAGTTACTATTACGTAATAGCTATGTAATTTATACTGGTTCACAAATTTTCTACACTTACAATAACAGCTCCCTACATGTGAGATATTGTCCTAAGCCCTTTTAATTTGTCTAATTTTTGTTACAATAAAATAGTTATTATTATCTTCACTTTACATAGGAGGTTCCAGAGGTAGAAAGCCACTAAATAACTTGCCAAAGCTCACCGACACTTCTTTCAAGGAGCAGAGGTGGGTTAATACAGGCAGTCTGGCTCCTGGACTCTTGATCTTAACCACTAGCTTGTACCACTTTCTGAGTGGTAGAGAACAAATGTGAGGACCTAATGCAGATCCTCCTAAAATTCTATACTACACTGACTTGTCTCATATGTATTCAGGTATCCTGAATCATAAAAGGTGGATCACACTTTGAAAGTGTCAGTGATGGTCATCAAGAGGGCAGTTACTTGCTGTCAGATCTCTAAGTCACAAAGAGCCACAGAATGTACTTCCTCAGGGCTAACATTTATTCCAGTGTTTTAGCTACAGTGTTATATGGAATTATCCATTGAAATGTGTTGTATTCACAGTTGGGACTTGTTGAGACCATTGTTTTATGTTACATACTGTCTTCTTTGTGTAGGCCTCAGGGAGAAATTTCTCACAAGTGTTAGTACCAGAAATACTTCTGCGTCTCTATGTAGTTGTATACTTTTACCTGGTGGACAGTGAATTGAGTAGCTGATTACTGTTTCCTAGAAAGTTAAGAGCTGTGATATACTAACTTCACCCTACCTTTTCTTTACTTAGTTTTCTCTTTACCCTACTTTTCACAGTTACTTCCTTGTTATTTATTGTGTATTTTTTTAAACAAGCCTCAGTAGTTTATGGATCAGTTCAAATATTTAATTTTTTTAAATCCTTATAATTACAATGTAAGAGAGATAATTTTATCTTTATTTTCAGGTGAGGAAATTGATACTAATATGAATAAGTACTGAAATCAAGCCACATCTTCAATTGAGATAATTATAAATGAGATAAAATAAAGTACCTAAAAGGATAAATTTTTGTTTAGAGCAAAAAGACATATCTTTATAAAATAGAGTAAATCTACCTGGAATGGTACCTGGTGGAAAGAAGTTATTCAGTACCTGATGGTTGAATTAATTAAATAATTTTGCCTCCTGGTTTGCCAGGTGACTTGTGATCATTATTTCATTGAATGTGTGAAAACTGTCTCAGTGACCTAAAGTTGAAAGGGCCCTAGCAGTTGTAAGGTGAAGGATTATATAGATAAAAAGAAAAAAATTTTTGCTAGTCCCAAAAACGTTCTTATAAAAAAGGTAGCTTTGTTTCAGTGTGGTATCTTTCTTCCTAAACTAGACACTTTATACCATCTTCTTTGACATTTCTCCCCAGTTTTATTGAGAAATAATTGACATATAGCACTGTATAAGTTTAAGTCATACAGCAAGATGGTTTGATTTTTATATATTGTGAAATGATTACCACAATAGGTTCAGCTAACATCCATCTTATATACACACAGTATAAAGAAAAAGAGAAGGAAAAAATGTTCCTCTTATAAGGATTTACTCTACTAACAACTTTTTTATATGTCATACTGCAATAGTAGCTACTGCGGTCATGTTCTGTCTTGTGTTCCTGGTACTCGTTTATCTTACAACTGGAAATTTGTATCTTTTGGGCACCCTCTTCCAATTTTCCCTTCTCCCACCCTCACATCTGGTAACCACAAGCATGATCTCTTTGTTAGGTTTTTTTTTTTTTAGATTCCACATGTAAGTGAGAGCATACAGTATTTGTCTTTTTATGTCTGACTTATTTCACTTAGCATAATGCCTTCAAGGTTCACTCATGTTGTTGCAAATGGTAGGATTTCCTCATATTTTATATACCTATAATGCACATACATATACATGCTACAACTTTATTATCCATTCATATCAGTGGATACTTAAGATGTGTCCATGGCTTGGCTTTTATGAATAATGCTGCTGTGAACATGAGGGTGCAGACGGTCCTTTCGGTTTCTGTAGTATCCAATGTAAGGTCTCCCTTTTTATGTGTGTTAACATAGGTTCTCTTTTCTGTCCCCCTTGCTTAGTCTAGCTAAGGTTTGTCAATTGTATGTATTCTTTTCTATTGCTTTTCTGTTTTCTATTTATTTCTTCTTTAAACTTAAATTCTTTCCTTTTTCTGCTAATTTGGGGCTCTATGTGTTCTTTTTCTACTTCTTTAGATGTAGTTAGGTTCTTTATTTAGGATCTTCATTCTTATTGTAGGTGTTATGAAATTCCCTCTTAGAACTGCTTTTGCTGCATCCCATAAGTTCTGATATATTGTGTTTCCATTTTCTTTTGTCTCAAGAAAATTTTTTCCCCCTTTTATTTCTTCTTTGATCCTTTGGTGTTTAGGAGAGTGTTGTTTATATTCCATGAGTTTGTGAATTTCTCAGTTTTACTCTTGTTACTGATTCCTGGTTTCACTACATTATGGTCATGGAAGATACTTGGTATGATTTCAGTTTTCTTGAATTTGCTAAGACTTGTTTTATGGCGTAACATATGGTCTATCCTAGAAAATGTTGCATGTGCACTTGAGAGGAATCTGTATTCTGCTGTCATTGGATAGAATGTTCTGTGTATGTCTGCTAGGTACATTTGACCTGTAGTGTTGCTCAAATCAGCTCTTTACTTATTGGTTCTCTGGATGATCTATTCATTGTTGAGAGTGGGGTATTAAAGTCACCAACTATTATTGAACTACTGTTTTAGCTCTATCAGTTTTTGCTTTGTATATTTAGGTACTCTAACATTGGGCACATGAATGTTTACAATTATTATATCTCCTTAGTGGATTGATCCCTGTGGCATTATATAATGACTTTTTTGTCTCCTTTACCATTTTTAGTTTAAAGTCTGTTTTTCCTGATACAAGCATAGCTATCCCTACTTTTTGTTTGTTTGTTTGCCATTTGCTTGAAATACCCTTTTGTGTCCCTGAACTCTCAGTCTATGTGTATCTGTAAGACTAAAGTGAGCCTCTCACTGGAAGTGGGCTGTTAGCGTTTGGTTTTCCTTTTTAAAACCATTCAGCCATTCTGTATCTTTTAGTTACAGAATTTAATCTGTTTATGTTTAAAGTGATCATTGGTAAGTCAGGACTTTTTGCTCATTGTTTTCTGTTTTTATGTATTCATTATTCCTAATTACTTATCCTTCTGCCCTTTTTGGTATGTTTTCTTGTCTTCTGGTATCAGTATGCTCTGACTTCTTTACCACATTCTTTTGTGTAATTACTATAGGATTTTCCCTTGTGGTTACCATGACACTTATGTTAAATATCTTAAACTTATAACACTGTATTTTAAACTGAAAACAACTTAACTATAATAGAATTTGTAAACCTTTTACTTTTCCTCCTCCTTACATTTGAGGCTATTGCTGTTATAATTTACATATTTTTATATTGTGTTACTAATAGCAGATTATTATAGTTATGGTTATTTTTACTGCATTTATCTTTTTTAACTTTCAAACTAGAGTTGTAAGTGAATTACGCACCACTATTACCATATTGCAGAGTCTAACTCTGACTATATGTTTACCATTACCAATGAGATTCCTTCTACCTCTTTATGATGTTAATTAACATTTTTAAAACTTCCATTGAAAGAACTCCCTTTAGCATTTCTTATGAGGGAGGTCTGAGGGTAACAAACTTTCTTAGTTTTTGTTTGTTTGGAAAAGTCTTAATCCTGCCTCTGTGTTTGAAGGGCAGCTTTGCTGGGTATCAATTCTTGGTTGACCATTTTTCCCTAATGTTTTGAATGTGTTATCACCTTTCCTTTGGGCCTTAAAAGTTTCTGTCAAGAAATTACAGGTGTTCCCGTTTATGTAATTTTTTGTGTTTTCTTTTGCTGCTTTTAATATTCTTTCTTTGTTTTTGCCTTTTGACAATTTACTTACAAATGTCTTGGTGTAACCCTGTTTGGATTCAACCCATTTGGTGTCCTTTGGGCCTTATAAATCTGGATGTCCAATTTTCTCCCCAGATTTGGGGAGTGTTTAGCCATCATTGCTTTAAATATACTTTCTGTTCCCTTCTTTCTCTCTTTGCCTTCTGAAACCCCTATAATGTGAATAATGTTTCATTTCATGTGAATCATAATTTCCATAGGCTTTCTCTATTTGATTTTTTTTTTTTTTTTTGCTCCTCTGACTCGGTCATTTGTAGTGTCCTATTCTCTAGGTCACTGATTCTTTCCTCTGTGTGGTCAAGTTTGCTTTTGAAACTCTCTATTAAATTCTTGAGCTCAGTTATTGTATTTTTCAACCTTAGGATTTCTAGTGGGTTTTTTGCATGTTTGTTTTGTTTTTCATTTTTGGATCGTTGCTATTTTCTTGTCAAACTTTTCTTTTGATTCATGCATTGTTTTCCTAATTTTGTTTAGTTGACTGTGTTTTCTTGTATTTCACTAAACTTCCTTAAGAGGATTAGTCTGAATTCTTTGATAGTTCATAGATCTCCATTTATTTAGGGTCAATTATTGGGGCTTTATTAGTTTTCTTTGGTGGTATCACAGTTACCTGATTTCTTAATGATCCTTTGTTCCTAACATTGGTATCTGTGCATTTGAATAATTGGACTCCTTTTTCACAATTTACAAGTTTCCTTTCCAGAGACAGTACTTCACCAATTAGTTCTGGTTTTGGGATATTTCTGCTAGCAATGTCCTTGGGCAGGTAGGCCTGCCATTATGGTCTGTTTTGGGTGAGACAACTGTTCAAGCTTGAGTGTAGGCATGAAGGTGGATTGCCCCTGGCTGAGCAGTTGGGTAGCACTTCTGGCTTGGTTCTCTGCCCAAGTGAGGGGCTCCAGGTTGCCTGGATTCTCTGGTCAGGCTTGCTAGATGGTCAGGACTGCATACTATATTCAATAGTAATGGAACTATGAAATAGTTTTCCTGCCCTGGCAGGACAGTAGGATGAGACCTAGGGCCTGTACAGCTCATTGTTTGGGGATCTGAATCAAGCCAGAATGTATATTGACCTCTCTGGTCAGGGGAGGCCACTACTTTTTCTCTGCAGACAGGGCATGTACTAGCTGTGCTCTCTGTTCAAGTGCCACCATACATAGGGCTAAAGAATGGTCTATACATCTCCCATGTGCTCTGGTTAGGTTTCCTGGTTAGACAGCTGAAGGCTATATTCCATAATGAACAGGGCTATGAATTGGAGTCCCTGCCTGGGCACAGGGGAAGAGGCATCTCTATACCTAATAAAGCTCTTTGTTGTGTAAACTCAAGCCAACCCACACCTCAAGTTCCCTGAACAAAGAAGGCCGTTGGTTTTGTTCTTCACTCTATAAACTCTGCCCACCTGCCTCTCAGTCACAAGTTTCCCTGGGCCAGACAGCATCCATGAGTTGTCTCCAGCCCTTCTGGTCAGATAGGGCCAGAAGAAACTCTCCATTGTGGGTGAGACTGTAATTCAGCTCCTTGCCTGGGCATGAGCAAACCAGGTTTTAGGGCTAGCAAACACTTTCTTTTTTTTAAAATATATTTTATTGATTATACCATTACAGTTGTTCTATTCCCCCCCCTCATTCCCCTCCACCCGCACACTCCCTCCCCCACCATTCTGCCCCCCTTAGTTTATAACCACGTGTCTCCTCAAGTTCTTTAGATTCTATATTTCCCCCACTATTCTCACCCTCCCCCTATCTATTTTCTACCTACCATCTATGCTATTTTCTGTGCCTTCTCCCCCCTCCTCCTCCTCCCACTCCCCTGTTGCTAACCCTCCTTGTGATCTCCATATCTATGGTTCCACTCCTGANATTTTAGTCTTGGCTAATGTAATTATGATGTGTCTTGGTGTGTTCGTTCTTGGGTCCAACTTCTTTGGGACTCTCTAGGCTTCCTGGATTTCCTGGAAGTCTATTTCCTTTGCCAGATTGGGGAAGTTCTCCTTTGTTATTTGTTCAAATAAGTTTTCCACTCATGGCTGTTAATTTCCCCCTTCTGGTACCCCTATAATCCAGATGTTGGAACGTTTAAAGATGTCCTGGAGGTTCCTAAGCCTCTCCTTATTTTTTTGAATTCTCATTTCTTCATTCCTTTCTGGTTGGATGTTTCGTTCTTCCTTCTAGTCCATTCCATTGATTTGAGTCCCAGTTTCCTTTCCATCACTATTGGTTTCCTGGACATCTCCCTTCATTTCAATTAGTTTAGCCTTCATATGTTCCTCTAATTTATGACTATAATCAACCAGTTCTATGAGCATCCTGATCACCAGTATTTTGAACTGTGCATCTGAGAGGTTCGCTATTTCTTGTTCACTTAGAGTTATTGGCTCTGGGGCTTTGAGTTCTTCCTGAGCCATATTTTGGACTGTTCGTGCTTGTTACCTATGAGGATCCCTTGTTACCCTAGGTGTTTACCAGAGCAGGGCAACTCAGTCGCTGGGTTGTGACGTTGTATGTGGGGGCAGGGTCAAAGAGGAGCAATGGGTCCCGTCTGCCGCCTCCTGCTGAGGCCCCCACAGGTGCCGCAGCTGCCACCGTCACCGGGGCCCGCACTTTTTGTCCCACTGCACGCGAGTGTGCCACCGCCGTCAGCCCTCTGCCACTGGTTTCGCCCTCTGGGGCCTACGTGGTCCGTCTCACTGTGCGCGAATGTGCGACTGGGGTCAGTCTGCCCCACACCCTGACTGGGTCCGGGCTACCTGCGTGCCTAGGTCGAGGGATCTTTCCTGCCAGACTCTGCTCCGCTGCTGGCTCCGTCCCTCTTACCGTCCTGGTTGAACAGTTTGTTGTTGTCGGACTTCCGTATAATTCAATTTTCTGTTCTTTGGCTGTGTCTTTGTTCTCCAAACCTTTGTTGTATTCAAACTTGGTTGTGGGAGAAGGCACAGTGTTTCTACCTATGCCTCCATCTTGGCGGAAGTCTCCAAACCCTTTCATTTGAGGACTTGAATCAGGCAGATCTGCACTCTGCCAAGTTCCCTGGTCTGAGTGCACCTCTGACTTGGTTCTGCAGATAAGCAAAGCCTCCAGTTGGGATTACTACTTGGGTTCTGAAGATATGACACCCATTTGCCAGGATCTCCATGCTGGTGATTGTAAGCCTTCCCTCCTTCTCTATCACTGATTCCCAGTTGTTGAGCCTCGTGGATCCCCTGCAACTTCTATGGCATAAGATGAGAGTAGGAGATCCTGCAAAGTGACCCACTATACTAAGGTGGGTGCTAGTTTCTCCCCTGGGTTCTCTTCTTACTGGAGAAGCCAGAGACCCAGGGAGACCTCTCCACATGGTACTACCCTGTCCTGGGACAGGGGCAAATGAAATCAATGTGTAACCACCTCTGTTACCTCCCTAATGGAACTTGTCTTGGTCTCTGCAGTAGAGGGAGGTTCTTAAGGCTCACCTTCATGTTCCAAGCTTCTCTCAGAGGTGTCTCGTTCTTGAATAGTTTTTAGTTTTTCTCATGCGGGGGAAGCAAAGTTAGGAACAACCTGTGTCATCTTATTGATGTTACTTGCTTCTTTGACATTGGTTTCATTTGCATCAAGAGTCTTCTCTTGCATTCCCAAATTTCAAAGTCTCTGCAACATTAAGATTACTTTACAGGATGTTCAGGTTGTGCATAACACATACACATTTCACAAAGTATAATCTAGTACTCTACCAATTTCAGGTAACTCCTTTCACTTGTAGAGTTATCACTTACATTAATATTTTCTTATTGGGTATATTGTTTTATAGTTAGTCCTCTTATTTTTCACATGTTATACTATACCTTATATGGGTCAAATTATAAAAATAATACATATTCTGAAATTAATTTTAACTCAGTGCCATAAGCATTATACTATAATCACTGTTACCTCAGTATGATAACTCATAGAGTTTCATGCCCAGCAGTAGTATTAATTGAATTAGTGTACATATATATTCCCATTCATACTTAAGAATTCTTTTATAATATAAAGTACTTTTTACTGTGGCAGGAACCATGTAGGGCATACCAGTCAATGTGCTATGGACATCTTTTTTGGTTAAAATTTGGCTTTATACTCTTTTCATGAATTTGAAAAATCAGAAATGGCAAGAAATTGTTTTTGAAGACTTGTACTTTTATTTTTATAACTTGGTTCTGTTTCATCATTTTATTTCAATTTGATGGTATATATTTCTTTTTTAGTATTAGACAAAAGATATGTCTCAAGGCTTTTTGGAAGACATTTAATAATTCGTCACTTTTCCTATACAACAGTAGTCATAATTTCAGTTTATGTTGATAGTGGGTCCAGACCTTACTTGAACTATAATTATAACTTTGAACATTGTTTAAAAATAGGTACTATGTGCCAGGACTGGTATGGCTCAGTTACTTGGGCACTGTCCCACAAAGTAAAATGTCACCAGTTCAGTTCCTGGTCAGGGCACATGCCTGGGTTGCAGCTGGGAGGCAACCAATGGATGGATGTTTCTCACATCAGTGTTTCTCTCCTTCTTTTTCTCCCTCCCTTCCCCTGTGTCTAGAATGAATGAATGAATAAATGAAATCTAAAAATAGATGCTGTGTTGTTATATGTGAATTATATTTCAATAAAGCTGTTATAGAACAAAGAAAATAGGCGCTGGACATAGATGATCCTAACCACTTGGAGCTCATATTACTGCAAGCAGATATCCAAAAAGAAGCCATCACTTAAATGACTTGAATCATATATAAATATGAACTAAAATATTGCTGTTAAATCTAAAGTGAACCCGAAGTGCTATTTTGATAGCCAGGGTATTTGTTTAGTCTTGTTGTTCACCATCAAGGTTGTTGTTTGAGAAACAGAATGATCTTAATTATCAAGTATGGTTGAAGAACTGGATGTTTTGAATATTGTTTTCTTGATAACTGCATGTTAAAAATTTTAAATATCAAATCTAGGAGGAAAGGGTGCCATACCTTTAATTTATATTGAAATTAACATAAATTAGTATAAACTGAAACTAGTATATATCGAATTAGTAGAATCAGTATATTGAATTAATATAATTAAATTAGTACATACTGAAATTAATATAAATATATAATATTAATCTAGATTCAGTATAAATTTATGACCATTTATATTGAGATATAATTCACATATCGTAAAATTCACCTTTTTGAAGTGTACAGGTGAGTTATGCAACCATCACCACAGTTAAGCTGTGCCTGTTTAAAGGAAATGTTTACAATTGTGATGCTTGTACCAGAAAACAGAGCATTTTGAACATCATTTTTTAAAGTTCATTTGAACTTTACTTGTACTTTTATAAACAAAGAGACCAACCTGAATTAACTTTAGATTTATTAAGCCCCACTTGTAGGGATTTATTTATTTGGTTCTTGTTATATGTTTAGTATAGACCGTTGAGCATGAGAATCCAGCATGAAGGGTCTCGCTCCCTTCAGACAAGTTTACAGTTATCATCAAAGCTGAGTTCTTTGCTTTTTCTGAATAGTAAACTTGATAATGCACAAAGAGAAGCTGGCCATTTCCCTCTATCAGTTTGAAGTTAGGAACGATAAAGTCCAAATAATATTTTTAATGTGAATATTAACATCAAGAGAAGTTACGCAGAAAGAATGGATTTTCTGTTGTACTGGCTCTAAGGAGGCTAAGATAGTTTTGAAGCTGGCCTTTCTATAAAGACAGCACTTAGGCATTATACAATGCCTAAATATAGAAAGAAATACAAGAGCCAAAACTTTTTGTATGTACTTTTTCCCCCTCTTTCCCTAATGCTCTAATAAATATTCTCCCAGAATGATGAGAACGTGTCTTAGAATTCTGTTTTATTTTAAGGTAGAAAACAGGAGTTGCTGAGTGTTATTTTTCTTGCTTCTTTATTCTAGCCTCTGACTGGTTAAGGAAGAATCGCACTGTTTTGCCATGAATCTCATCAGCATTGCATGCTGCTATGTGTCCCAGGGGCACCTTGTTTGTCAACTTCTAGACTGTTTACTGAATGTTTAGTTCTCTAATTCTCCTCCCCAGGGCTTTCTGTGCTGAACTAAAATATAGAATTATCTTCCCCGGCATGTTGTTTTTAACAGCATGTTGGAGAGTGCAGGCACTGGCAGATATGACGCTTTCTTTAAATTCATTAGAGTTACTTTGTTACAGTAAAGCTTCATTAATCTGTTTCTTTTACTTGGCTAGTAATCGGTATTCACAAAAATGTGATGGGTTATTGATTAAAATGAAACTAATATGAAAAACACTCTGGTAAATATGAAGCAAAGGGGGGGAAATGATGCAAATTACATTTGTGGATATGAGAAAAAATAAATGGATATGCATCCCTCCCTCCCCCCCAGGATATTGCAAATGCTGTTTACTTGAAAGTGGCATCTGGTTGTGCTGACTTGCAGCCAGTGTGTGTATCATCTGTCCCCTTCCAGGACTACAGATGAGACAAGACCCTGTCTACCCCACTCCTTTCCAAATCTTCCTTGACCTTTTAATGGAACTCGGCATGAAAGACCACACCTGTGGATGAACCATTGAGCCCTTTTCACAGTTGATGTGATACACATGTAAAGAGATTATGCATTCAATAAAAATACTATCACTAATAATACCAGCAGGTACATAGAATTAGCACAGTTTTTGTATTAAAAATAAGGACTAAATTAGTGAATGATTCAAGGCAATACAAAACATAAATGAAAACTTGGAAAACATTTCATTTTGAGAGTCATATGGGATTTAGGCCAGAAGGCTGAGTTTTAATTCTGACTCTATCACTTGTTAGCTGAGGGACTTTCAGCAATAATTTAACTTACTCAGCTTTTCTTATTTGTAAAAGAAGTATTAGGAAAATTACGATTTTCTATATATATGGGTTTTCACCATTTTTAGCACACTTACCAGTTGAAATAGAAGAAAGACGACATACTTAGCACACTGGATTTACTGGGTGTTTGGAATGTTCCTAAATGTCTTTTTTTTCTTTCTCTTGTAGAGATCTTTTATTTAGCCAGATGTATGACAAATTAAGTGAGAATTCAGTGGCCAGAGGAGTGTTTTTGGAGTGCCTTGAGCCATATATTTTAAGTGATAAATTGGCGGGGATCACACCCCAGGTAATGAAAGATGTGATTGTTCACTTCCAAGATAAGAAGTTAATGGAGAGTGTGGAAGCTCTCATTGTACATATGGATATAACCAGCTTAGATATTCAGCAGGTGAGTTTACAGACATTCTCCTAACGTATGGGGTAAATATCATTCCTTTATTGATTATACAGGATGGGGCAAAAGTAGGTTTAGGGTTGTGAGCTTGCTTTTGCCCCACCCTGTATTTACTGACCAATCGGGCCTCACTCTGCCGTCTGTCCACCCAGTTACTCGTGGAGCACTTTTGGTAAGATGTCTTATAAGCTTGTATTTGTCAGTGTTTCTCAGAACTGTTCTGTATTTACTGATCCTTTTTTATCTGTTCACTACCACAGTTTTCTTCTAGCAAGTGGGTTTCAACTATGAGTACTTTCACATAAATAGTAAAATATTTCTACTTTTAAAAGTTTGGTACTATTTAAAATAAAAGATTATTTCTAAGTTCACAGTTGATAATTTTCACACACTGAGTTTTGAAATACTGTAAGAAGCAAATTAAGATGCCTCATTTTGATCAGCCGGCCCATTGTTTGATAATTCACAATATGTCTGAGGTTTCTGTAGTAAGTTTTCAATCCTCAGTTGAGGAGCAGTATGTATTCTGGCCTCGGGCACTTCCCAGTTTAACTCTGTTCCCATACAGTCTTGACATTGCGTTTGCTGCTCCTGCAGGGGCACAGAGGTACAAAGCGCTACGCCCTACTGAGCTAAAATATGGGTAACTGGCAAAGATCTTAGCTAGACCGAAAGTTTTCTCTTAATGAAGGGTTTGGAGAAATGGTTATTGTTTTCTTCTGGAAGCTTTTTATGCGCGGCTGAAAGTTTGCTCAGTAAAGCACAGATCCTCTTTTTCATACACCTTTCTATTATACGGGTAGCCCGCCACCGTCTTCACAGACTATAATCAGGCCAGTGGTTTGAGAGCATGGTATCAGCCTAGCTTCATCTGCCTACCACCAGTGTAGGCGAAATTCCTAACTTCTTCTCTTTCCGACATTTTTAGCTTTCCTCCAATACTATGTAAGTAAATTCTAATCTTTTTCATGTTAAAACAGTTCCAAAAATCTTTCCCTCAGTTTCCCTTCCCTCCATATCAGTCCTGCTTCCCTTCTTTCCCCAGGTTGCTACCTGGTCTCACTCTTCCCAGTCACACACTTCTGAAAAGCACTGTCTAGGTTGCTGTTTCCAGTTTTTTTAACATTCTTAATAACTCTTCAACTTTGCATTCACCTCAGTTAGCAATGACCTCCATGTCCACGGTTATCAACCCATATTTTTCTAATTTTATTGACTCTTCCAACAGCATTTCTTCATTACTTCAAGGAGCATTTATTGAGTGTCAGGCTCTGAGGATCCTTCAGTGACCCTAGTAGACAAGACTTGGCCTCTCATAAGGCCTACATTTTAGCAAAAAGTTTGACAATGGACAGATAAATAAGTAAATAAATCAGAAATATCCAAAAACAAGTGTTACATTGAAAGTCAAACAGGCTCTCTGGTAGGGGGAGAGTGAGTCTACTTTAGACCTGCTCATTATAGAAAGACTTTCTAAGGAAGTAACATTAAGTCTGGAATCTGAATGATAAGAAGGAATTAGTAGTGCAAAAATCAAATCTTGGGGAAGAAGATTATTATAGGTAACAGCAACAGCTAATGAAAGAAAATACACATGTTTACATATGTGCCTTGGGTGTTTAAGTAACAGATAAAAGGCAGACAGACATGGAGCTTCTTTAAAAGAGAGAGGTAGACCTTTCAGGGCAAGGTAAAATTTTAAGCAAGAGCATTCTGATTTGCTTTAGGGGTAACAAAATGAGAGGTGAGGGTCAAGTACAGAAGAAGCAAGGAGACTAGTTAGGAGCTAGTCCAGGAGGTGGTCCTGGCCCGTGTTGGTAGCAGTGAGATGGAGAGGGGTGGCCTGATTTAGGATATGTTTTGGAGGTAAAATTGATTGGCTGAAGAATTGGATAGGTGGGGTGGAGTGAGAGAGAATTTGAGGAAGATTCCTAGTCTTTCAGCTTGAGAAACAAAGTAGTGATTTCTTAAGGAAGTTTGGAAGGCTGGGGTAGGTCTATTTTGGGGTGACAAAATCAGGAATTCTGTTTAGCCATTTGAGATAACTACTAGATATTCAGCTAAAGATAGCAGGTAACTGATTAGATACATGTTTCAGAGGGTAGATTAGGGCTGAAGCTGTGAATGTGTTAAGCGTGAATGTGTGAATGTGTGAATCTTTAAAGACGTGTTATCATGGCCCGGCTGAGAGGGAGGGTAGTGAGAGAAGAGGTACAAGGACATGCCTTTGTCTAGAAAGGCTCTCTCATGACCCCTCACTTGTTTTTCCTCTGATCTCCGCTGCCCCTTATCATTGCCTCTTGTCAACCTCCGTTCTCCAGCCCTGTCCTCATCACTCTATAGAATAGTATGGCTCTGATAGGAACAGAATACAGAGTACTACTCTATGCTTCAGTCATCTCTATCCCTCTTCCTAAATATTTTCTCAAATTGATTTCTCTCCATCCTTAATCATTTCCAGCTCCTTACTGTTTCTGCCTACAGAGTTCCCACTTACCATCTGTGCTTTGGCTCACATACATGCATCCTTTAGGTCCTAACTTAAATATTGCTCCCTCAAGGATGACCTTCTGAACACTCCAGACTATATCAGTTTCTTTTGTAACACCTATCACAGTTGTAAATGAATTATTTATGTACTTGGGTATCTTCCCTGAGTCACAGCTCACATGCTGTTCTGTGTCCCTCCCTTCTTTTCCTGTCCAGGACGAGTGGGGTTCTGTAGGGCAGAGACTAGGTCCGGGTTTGTCTTACCCACCACTTTATTCCCAGTGCCTGGGAGAGGACTCGTGTGTAGGTGTGTAGTAAATATTTGTAGTACTATTGACCAAAGGTAAAATGAATATGGAAAAAGAAAGAATAGAGACCAAATAAAATTAGTCAGCGGAGGATGTTTAAAAGTAGCTATTGAAAGTAGTTTTGAACTCACAGCAGCTCTTATCATGGCCTTGTATTTGAGCACTTCAATGTCAGTTTTTTTCAGAGAATGAACAAGAAAAGTTAGGGAGGAGAATTCAAGATCTTCTCCATCCTAAAAGGTTTAAGGGTAATAATTGGTTAGACTTGTTGAATTGCATGGACCAAGCAACTTTTCCTTTTTACAGGTAGTTCTCATGTGTTGGGAAAATCGTCTATATGATGCTATGATCTACGTTTACAACAGAGGCATGAATGAATTTATTAGTCCAATGGAGGTAAGACACTTCCTATCTTGGACACATATTTAATATTGTTTAATGATTTTCCCTGTTCTCTATTTGCACTGAATTGTTTCTCTTCTCATGCAGCCATTTAAAAATTTCTTATATATTTATTAGACTTGTATCCACTTGGGAATTTGTTAAGTAGTCTTTAATTTCATATTTTCTGCTGTTGCTTTTTTATATTTGCATAATTAGGTATTTAAATCCTAGGGGACACTATACAAAATTAAAAGTAATGTGTGCCTGTTAGACTTCAAGTCTTTTCAAAAATTTTTGATATTATAATAGATTTTCCAAAAGATATTAGAAATTTATCATATATAGTTACTGTGGGCAGTAAATACACTATTGTGTAACACTTTTCGTAGGTATCTTCTGCTAGGGGACAATCCTGAAAATGTTAGGGGTTCATGATTTGTTAATTGCTTATTTGCTTTTCCAAGTTTAGAATTTTATGGCATTCATTATGTAAGAATAATGTCTTGTTCTCCTTACCATTAGCAAGGGGCATCTAAAGAGCATTTAAGAAGAAAAAAAAAAACAAGCCCGTGTCTGCCTAGTTTGTTGCCTTGTACAGGGTCTGGCAGAAGTAACACCTGCCTGAGTGTGGTTGGTAGGGTAGGTGAACATCTCACACGAGATGACAGCAATTCAAACATTTCCCCTAAAATGTCATATGGTGTGCTTGGGTGTGATATTGTTATGTTACAGAATTACATGCTTATGACTTTGTAATAAAAGATTTTGTAATAAAAGTTATCTGTGCCAGACCCCGTATTTGAAGACAGAGTTGTGGGTAATGGAATGTGCCCTTCCAGCTCGTTGCTTTGTTACAGTGACTAATCACCTGGCTCAGAAAAGTTGGGCATTTGCTGAAAGCATCCAGTCAACGTTTTTGCATATTTAATGGCCATCCAAAACTCAAAACTCTCTTCAGTATTATTGTCAGCAGTAATTCCATGATAATTCAATCTTCCTTAAACACTTTTAGCTTGGTAGGTAAGTATCCCTCTAATTCATATCACCTTCAGTTTTGTATGCACCTTTCCTTGGTCTGTTTATAAAATGAGAGCCACAGCTCTATTCCCCTGCTTTTGACCCTGATTGTGTGTCAGGTATGTACACTTGAACACCCATTGACGGCTTCCTCACCCGGGTGCAGTGCTTCGCTGCGAAGGGCTGCCTCTCAGTGAGGACCAGGGCCGCGGTGCAGCAGGAGTGTTTCCTGCCTCACTACTAAAGCACAGTTAGGAAGAAATAATGCACTTCCTGCTTTCTCTCCAAATAATTCCTAAAAACAGATTCTAATTTGATGCATTCTGTGTTGATAAAAATGATTGCTGTTTTTTTGTTATTGTTGCTTTTGAAGTTTTTGTTTTGTGTGGGTTTTTTATTCTTCAAAATCTGGTTTGCATTTGTACCTGTATGTCTCAGATGGAACATTGAGGTTGCCCTGTTTAGAGTAGTTTTCAAGTTTAATGACTTTCAGCAGGAGCCTGGTATTTGCTATTAAATAGTCATTTGGAGATTTTAGCAATGGGAGGTTAGATGCATTCTATGATTTGTCTTATACTTCTCTGCCTGTAAGGAAATCTTTTTTCAGTGTTTAAAGTTTAGTCATTTTAGTACTTTAAAGAGGTATAAATTAAGGGGAGGTGTCCTGTCTTTTGAAATTTTTTAGAATGAAAAACAGAGTCATCACATTTGAGATGACTACTGTAGTCTGAAGTCTTTTGTTCTAGTTTTGGCTGCCTCTGAAGTAAAAGTAGTGCCTCATGTGGAGAGGACAAACTTTTCCTTTATCAATTTAGGTCGTCCCAGTGGTGGTGGGAGGGCTGTGAATTTACTGATAACAGGAGAAAAGACAAGGTTTATTTACTTATGTACTGGAGCTTACAGGCACTGAATAGCCAGAGCTAAGAGTATCTAGCAGTTTAACAAAACATTCTGTGCAGAGGGATTTCGAGCTTTATGGAAAAGTATAGATGGTTTATTGGGCTTTTTGACGCTAATGTACAGCTGCACTTGCACTTTCCAATGCTAAGGATCAGTCTTCTCTGAGACAGAAATCTCCCTTTCCGGAAGGCCACTTAGTCTTGCCATTAATCTTACTGTATTTTCAGAGGCTCTGCTTAAATTGGAATGATGTTTCTTTCTGTGGCCGCTGATTGTTCAGATGTTTTCAGTTTAAAGTAATCTTCATTACCATTTGGGGGGCTTATTGATCCCTTCACTTGCTTTCCGGTTTTTAAGAAACCTAAGGATATCTTATATCAGAAACTATAGTCTCAAAAAAAACCTTCATCAAACTGATGTCTGTGGCATGGCTTCTGTCAGTGAGGAGTGTGACAACTACTGTCTCCCAGTGACTCTTCTCCAACGGCTACATCTGCCTCACAGTCTTTATGTTTCATCTTAGTAGCGTTTGACGAATTCAGAGAAAGGTGGTTAATAGCATAAGAGTATTATCTTTAAAAATATTCTTTTAAAAATGATGGTGATTGTTTTCCTGTTTCATTTTCACACAGAAACTTTTCAAAGTCATTGCTCCTCCTCTGAATGCAGGAAAGACTCTAACAGGTATTTTCTAAGCCTTAATTTTTCCCCCCATATTTTTAAGGTTTACTTAAATATCATAAAATTCACCAATTTTATTATGCAGTGTAAATTTTGGTAATTGTGTATAATCATAGAACCACCACAATTGAATTATGGAAGTAACTGTGCACATAGTTCCTTCACACTAAAAAGTTTCCCCTGTCCCTTTGTGCGCTGTCCTTAGCTGACAGTCCTACCTTCAGACAGTCACTGATTACTTCCTGTCACACATTTCATGTAACTGGAATCCTAGAGTAGGTAATCTTTGGTGTTCTATTTCTTTCATTTAGCATGTTTTGGAGATGCATCCATGTTGTTGCATGTATTAACATTTCATTCCCGTTTACTGCTGAGTAGCATTTCATGAATTGGAATACCATCATTTCTTTATCCATTTACCCGTTGATGGGCATTTGAGTTGCCTCCAGTTTGGAGCTATAAGTAATGCTACAACATTTGTGATGAGTTTTGTTTTTAATTAAACTTTTTATTGTAAGGAAATTAGAGATTCATATGCAGTTGTAAGAAATAACACAGTGGATCCTGTTTACTCTTTATTCATTTTCCCCAGTGATAACATCTTGCAAAACTAAAGTACAATATCACAACCAGATACTCACATAGATAAAATCAAGATATAGAACAGTTTCTTCGCCACAAGTATCCCCCATATGTTGCCCTATTCCCCATCACTGATCCCTAGCTAGGAATACATTTTTATATGGGCATATGCATTCATTTTCGTAGGCAGCTACCTAGGATTGGAATGGATGGATTTTTATAGTAAATTATGTTTTACTTTCTAAGGTACTGCTGTATAGTTTTTCAAGATGGCCGTACCACTTTTATATATGAGAATTCCACACATGGATTGCTCCATATCTGTGCAAGCATTTGATAAAATTCTTTTAAAATTTTTACTTATTGATGAGAAAGAAACATCGATTTGTTATTCCACTTACCTATGCATGCGTTGGTTGCTTCTTGTATGTGCCCTGCCCAGAGGTCACACCTGCAACTTTGGCACATCAGGATGGTGCTCCAATCAGCTGACCTTCCTGTCCTGGCTTTTTAAGTGTCTTGAAAATTTTAGCAACTCTACTGGCTATATGGTATCTCATTGTGACTTTTACTTTTATTTCCCTGGTAATGATGTTGAGCATCCTTTCATGGGCTATTGACCATTCACATAATTTCTTTGGTGAATTGTCTTTTTAAGTCTTTAGCACTTTTTTGAGGGGTAGTGTCCAGGCATTATTTAACTTCATATTGAGTTATAAGAGTTCCAAGCGAGTGAACTCCCACCAGAACCTATAAAGTTCTTTATGTAGTCTGGATACAAGCAGTTTTTCAGAATATGTTTTGCAAAATTTTTCTCCCAATCTGTAGTTTACCTTTTTGTTTTCTTAACCATGTTTTTCAAAGAATAGAAGTTATTAATCTTTATGAAATCCCTCTTGTTCATTTTTTCTTATGTAGTTTAGAGTTTTGGTGTTCTGTTTAAGAAATCTTTGTTCAATTCAATGTCATAAATATTTTCTTCTGTTTCTTTCTTCTAGAAATCTGGTAGTTTTAGTGCTTGCATTTAGGTCTGTAATCTATTTTGAGTTACTTTTTCTATATGATGCAAAAGCATAGGTTCAAGGACTTTTTTTCCCTAGAGCTATCAGTTGTTTCTTTACTACTTTTTGAAAAGATTATCTTGTTTCCATTGAATTACTTTGACACCTTTTTGTCAAAAAATTTTTACAAAGATTTTTAATCAATTGACCGTGTAAGTGTTGTTCTGTTTTTGTGTTTTCTGTTATATTCCATTGATCTATATGTTTATATTTATGCCAATAATATTCTATCTTAATTACTGTAGCTTAAGAATGAGTCTTAAAGTTAGGTACCTTAATTTCTCCAACTTAGCTTTTCTTTTTCAAAATTGGCTTAGCTAGTGCGAAGTTTAAAATCAGCTCATTAGTTCTTTAAAAAAGTTTATTAGAATTTGTTTGGGATTACATTGACTGTGTAGATTAATTTGGGGAGGATTGCCATCTTAACACTACTGAGCCATCTACTTATGAGTGTGATATGTTTCTCCATCTCTTCTGGTCTTTTAAAATTAGTTTGTTTTCTCAAAATGCAGAAAGGCAGTTGGAATTTTGATAAGGATTGCTTTGAATGGACAGATGGATTTGGGGAGTATTGCTATTTTAACATTATTAAGTCTTCCTATCAATAGCAGAGTGTCTTTTCATTTATTTATGTCTTGCTTCAATTTCTTTCAATGATGTTTTGCAATTTTCAGTGGACAAGTCATATACTTCTTTTGTTAAATCTATTTCTAAGTATTTTTATTTATTTTGATGCCATTATAAATGGTTTTTAATTTTCAGGTTTGGAATGTTTATTGCTAGTATATAAAAATAAAATTGATTTTTATATATTGATCTTATGTCCTGCATTCTTGCTGAATTCATTTATTCTAATTTTAATGGAGTTTTTAGAATTTTCTAAATATATGAAATCATGTCATCTATAACTAGAGATAGTTTTATTTCTTTTTTTTCTCATATGCATTTATTTTATTATTTATTTCTTCCCTAATTGGCCTCTCTAGAATTTTCAGAACAGTGTTGAACAGAAATAGCAAGAGTGAATGTCCTTATCTTTTTCCTGACTTAAGGGAGAAAGAAAGCATTTGGTCTTTCACCATTAAATGCGATGTTAAGTGTGGGTTTTTTGGAGATGGCCTTATCAGTTTGAGGTAGTATCCTATTCCTAATTTATCAAGTGTTTTTAAAACGAAAGAGTTTGATTTTATGAAATGCTTTTTCTTTATCTCTTAGGATAATCTTGTGGGTTTTGTCCTTTATATGTATATTCTTTATTAATATGTTCTATAAGATGAGTTGATTCTTGTATGTTAAGCCAATCTCACATTCTTGGGATAATCCTAACTTGCTCATGGGGGGTCTGTATGTGTGTGTGTGTGTGTACATATATATACGCGCACACACACACACATACTTTACATGTTGCTCATATTGAGTTTGTTAGTATTTTCTTTTGAGTATTTTTATGTCTGTATTCATAAAGGATAGTGTTCTGTTTTGTTTTCTTTTCATATTTTTGTGGTCTTATTATCAAGTATACTTGATATCTTGGTATACTCACCTCATATAATTAGTTGGAGGTTTTTTGGAAGGGTTTGTAAAGGGTTGGTGTTAATTCTCTCAGTGTTTGGTAGAATTCATTAATAAAGCCATGTGGGGATATTCTTTGTTTGGAAGTATTAAAATTACTAATTTGATCTCTACTTGTTATGTCTGTGCAGATTATCTATTCCTTCTTGAGTCAGTTTAGTAACATTTCATCTACGTTATCTAATTTGTTGGTCATAGTACATATGATATTCTCTTGTGATTTATTTGTGTAAGGTCAATAGTGGTATCTCTTACTACTGATTTTTGTAATTTGAGTCTCTTCTTTCCTTTTCTTGGTCTGCCTAGCTAAAGGTTTATCAGTTTTGTTGGTCTTTTCAAAAAACCAACTTTGATTTTATTGATGTTCTTTATTTTTCTTTCCTCTTTTATATATTTCAATGTTTATTTCCTCTATTTTGCTTTGGGTTTAATTTGCTCTTTTGTGTTTCTTGAGGTGGAAATTTAGATTATTGATTAGAAATCTGGTTTTTTAAAATAGATTTTTACAGCTACAAATAACTCTCTGACCAGTGCTTTTGCTGCATCCCACAATGTTGGTATGTTGTATCTTCATTTTCATTCATCTCAGAGTATTTTCTAATTTCTCTTGTGATATTGGTTATTTAGAAGTATATTATTTAATTTCCACATACTTGTGAATTCTCACTTGTTCTTCTGATGCTAATTTCTAATTTTATTCCGTCATGGTCAGAGAACATACCTTGTATATTCTCTGACTTTTTAAATTCATTGAAATTTGTTTTATAGCCTTAACATATGGTCTCTTCTGAAGAATGTTCCATGTACTCTTAAAAATATGTTGAATGCATTTTACTGTTGATTAGCGTGTTCTGTAGATGTTTGCTAGGTCTTGTTGGCGAGTTCTGCTCAAGGCTTCTATTTCTTGTTCATCTGCTAATTTTTCAATTCATTATTCATAATGGGATATCAAAGTCTCTAAATACTGCATTGTCCGTTTCTTACTTTATCTGTTTTTGCTTCATTTTATTTTGGAATTGTAAATGTACCTTCAGGCAGCTTACAGTTCTGCCGTAGCCTTCACCTACTTCCTGCTTGTGCAGAGCCTCAGAGTCAACCTTAGGTTGTAGATCAGGGCTTTTTGGGGTCCTTCCTGGGCACATATGTGCAAGGCCCCATACATGCACAGCCCTGTACATTCACACGCCCTTCTAGAATTTCAATAATGTGTTGGGGCTTTTGATACCCCCTGCAGTCCTCCCATTCTCCTTTTAAGTTTTTTGTTGAGTCTCTTTTCAGTCCCTTCTGGTAGCACCGCCTGTGGCACCTGTAAAGTTGAACAATTGCCCTGATAGTTTTTGACAAAGGTCCTGAAGACAGTGTTGTTGGTATAAAGTAAGTTCATTTCAGGCTCTCATGCAGAATTCAAGGGCTTACAGGAGTGGAGACAGGAAGGTGTACAAATACATCACCATCACTTGTGGCTTTCAGCCCCGGACTGAGTGCAGTCTGTGTGGCAAGCACAGCAGCAGCAGGGGACTCACATGGGAAAGCCAGCACTCTTTCTGGTTGGGGAACTAGAGAAAAGAAGGGGAAAATATGAACAAGTTAACACACCATTAAGGAAATACAAATTAAAACAAAAATGGGATCCAGTACACACACACCTATTAGAACAGCCAGAGCCTGCTTCACTGACAACACTGAATGCTGACCACGATGTGGTACAACAGAAACTCTCACTTATTGCTGATGAGAACGTAGAATGGTTTGTGTGCTGTGGAAGACAGTTGGTGACTTCTTACAAAGCTAAACTTACTCTTACTGTATGATCCAACAATTGCTGTCTTTGGTATTTACACAGATTTATAAACTTATGTCCACACAAAAACCTGGACACAGATGTTTATAGTAGCTTTCTTCATAATTAACAAAATTTGCAATCAACCACGATGCTTGTTAGTAGATGAGTGGATGAATAAATTGTGGTATATCCAGATGATGGAATATTATTCAGCACTAAAAAGAAATGAGCTATCAAGCCGTGAAAAGACATGGGGGAAACATATGCATAGTACTAAGTGAAAGAAGATAATCTGAAAGGGCTACATACTCTATAATTTCAGTTATATGATATTGTAGAAAAGGCAAAACCATGGAGACAGTAAAAGGATCAGTGTTTGCTAGGCATTAGTGGGGAAGGAAGGATGAGCAGACAGAGCACTGGATTTTTAAGGCAGTGAAACTAGAATGTACACCACTAAGACTGAACCCTCATGTAAACTGTGGACTTTTGGTGGTAATGACATGCCAGGGAAGTTCACTGACGATTAGAAATGCACCACTCTGCTGCAGGATGTCGACAGTGGGCGTGATTGTGGCATGGGGACGTGAATGGGGGTGTATGGGAGTCTTTATACCGCTCTCTCATTTTTGTTGTATACTTGATTTAAACTTATCTAAAAATAAAGTTTATTAATCTAAGAAACATTTTGAATTGAAGTAGGATGTGATTATTCATTTACTTCTGAGCAATGTAAGTTTATTTGTACTCATAACAATACAGATCTGGAGTATTTGTAAGAGATCACTGATTAAATAAGAGATGTACATTTGCATTAAGTCCCATATTCGTATAACGAAAATAGAAACTCCAGCTCATCGCTGTTACCAACCACAAATTCCCATGATCTGCACACAACGTGAGCTACTGATACTTCCTTCACCTGCTGTTGGAGCTCCTACTCTATAGTCTGTTGCCCATGACTGCTTGGCATAAAACTTGGTCTAATTGTATTTCTAATTTCTTTTAACCAAGAAATAGGCTTATATTAGTAGATGGCAGAATCTTACATTTTAGATCTATCTTAGAATATGGAGGGTCACAAGGATCATTTAGTCCATCTCAGACATTTGTGTCCAATGGTTCTCTCAGCCCCTGGGGCACTATAGGTGATGAGAGCCCTGTTACAAATGAGAAGCCTTTGTAGTTATGCCTTTATATCAATTAACTGGTCATGATCTAAATTGGTCAGCTCATCTCCTGCTCTACACCTTCCCCTAGCCTCAAGCTGTTGGCTGAGCCAACAGTACATAGATCTCTACCCTCACATCTATTCTTCGTGTACCACTGAATGACTCATCGATTTTTGCATCTGTGAAAAGAATCTAAGGGGAATTCCAAAAATAATAATTAAAGTGGTCTTGTCTCAGTTTTCTGTTACTTGGGATATACTTTATCTTAAATACTAAATTTTAATTTTTTATTTTCACATAATAATTATATTTCTGAAAAGATTTTGAGAGAGAATTGCTGAAGATACCTTTTCTATTTTAGATGAGCAAGTTGTTATGGGCAACAAGCTTCTTGTATATATCAGGTGAGAGATTTTTTAATGTTTATCTCTGTTACTCTCCTGTAATTTCCCCCTATATTCTCAGAGGCACTGTCATCTCTTCTCTATGTAGTGCTTTTCGCTTCTCATTGTTCTTTCATGTAGAGCAGTGCTTCTGGACCGAGGTTGAGTTTGTCCCCTCTGTGTACTCTGTGAATCATTTGGCAGTGTCTGGAGACATTTTCGTTTGTCACCACTGAGGCTGGGGGAGAGACCAGGGACACTGCTAAGCATCCTCCAGAGTACAGGGTAGTCCCCACCACAAAGAATGATCTCTCTCAAAGTACCAGTAGGACTGAGGCTGAGAAACCATGGTGTAGAGTACTTCACTTTTTCTACCAACAACTCTGCGGGATACGTCTAGTCTATATTATATATCAGGGCGAGAGTTTTAAGTCATGAAAAAGTCAATGACAGTAGTAAAACTGCTCCTGGAACGGAGTTCTTTGCCATAGACTATGCAGGCTCCGAATTGTGTCCCGACAGGACTCTCAGGCAGATAACTCACTGGCTGCCAGGGTGGCGGCCCGGCAGCCGACCCTGCCAGAGCATCATCGTAGCTCCTACCTAGTGTCACAGTTAAATGTGAGACCTATTTCGTACTTTAAACTTCTTAGGATACACTGGTATCCAGCTGTCTCTAATATAACATTCAAAATTGATGACTAGTTTAAAGAGGTTTAAAATTCACAC
Organism: Sturnira hondurensis; assembly: GCF_014824575.4. Taxonomy (NCBI): domain Eukaryota; kingdom Metazoa; phylum Chordata; class Mammalia; order Chiroptera; family Phyllostomidae; genus Sturnira; species Sturnira hondurensis. The sequence goes on along the minus strand of NW_028091847.1, from coordinate 1,465,537 downwards.
ACCTCCACTCCACCAAAAAAAGATTCAGAAAAAAATGAGGGCATATTCAGAAGGCGTTTTTGTAATTCAACCGACAAAGGCAAGTCATTAGCCACAGGGAAGATCTGACTTGGAGGTAAAACTGTACAATTAATTTCTCGTGAGATTCTAAGTCTTCCTGAAGGCCTGTCTGATTGCGGACACTTTTCAGACATTTTTAGCCTAGTTAATTCCCCATCTATAATCACCATTCTTGGAGCCACTGGTTTAAAAGGCTCTGAGAACGTCAGACTTTCAATAGGTAAACCCTAGTTTAATGGCGCCATGGGTTTTTTTTGTAGATGCTGGATATGTGACTTTTAGACAGTCTCTTCTTATTCCTTCTCACCCCTTTAGTGCAGCTGGGGCTTTTCTTTAAAAAAATAAAAAACATGACTTAGTCACAGATGTGTTGCCTCACCACCATCCTTGTCACCCACATTCTCTGAACTGGCTCTCATCTTGATCTGGGGCTGAACTAGACCTGGGTTTGAACTTAACTGATAAAAACTGAGCCTACTTAAAAATCCAACTAGTATCTTGGGTTTGAGAAACAACGTGTTAACCAGGAAGTTAGCCCCTGGCAAGTCACCAGATCCATTCTCCTTCTTTTCTTCTAGCTGTTGTCTAGCAGGTCGCGCCTATCCCCTTGGTGACATCCCTGAAGATCTTGTTCCATTGGTTAAAAACCAGGTTGGTGCTATTTTCATAGCATTTTTACCATCTACGCCTCTTGTTAAGGTCACTGAAGACGGACTGTATTGAGGGTTACACATGGGGCAATGTCTGGAGACACTTTTGTGTGTCACCACTGAGGCTGGGGGAGAGACCAGGGACACTGCTAAACATCCTCCAGAGTACAGGGCAGTCCCCACCACAAAGAATGATCTCTCTCAAAGTACCAGTAGGACTGAGGTTGAGAAACCATGGTGTAGAGTACTTCACTTTTTCTACCAACAGCTCTGCGGGATACCTCTAGTCTATATTAGACGTATAGGAGAGAGCCTGCATGCCATCGCTGAAGCCAATAATTATAGCTGAGAGAGGTTATAGAAGTTATAAAGTGGTGGTGCTTTAAAGTAAATTCAGCCTGCCTCTATTTTATCCAAATGGGAATCAATGCTTTAGCAAAACACTTTGCAAGGTGAGAAAATAATCAACTTTTATTTTTCGACTTGGCAGGTTTTTGAATTTCTAATTCGCCTGCATTCAGCAGAAGCTTCCCCTGAGGAAGAAATCTATCCCTATGTTCGGACTTTGCTGCATTTTGACACAAGAGAATTTCTGAATGTATTGGCACTGGTAAGAGATAACATGATTTTTAAAGTGTTTTAAAAGCCAGGGTGATAATATTTTTTAAAAGAAAGACAAATAATAATCCTTATACAGGTAATAATTTTACACCCTAGCAGTAAGTCAAGGTTTCAGATGTTTAACTTTGTTGTGCCACTCAGTATTTTCTAATTCTTTATCTCTCTTCTGTCCTTCCCTGCCCGTCTTTCCCTTCTCCCCTCCTCGTCCTTCACCTCCCCCTCCTCCCTCCCTCTTTCTTCTCTGTCTCGCTTTCATCTCTTTCTAACACATTCTTATCAAAAAGTTGAAGAAAGCAGGGTTAAATGTGGTGCGCCTTTGATTTCATACATTGTCCTAATCGACATACTAAATCTGGAAAAAGGCCCTAAAGGCCGTGTGGTGGTGATGACAGCTGGGATGGAGCGTGGATGTTTCCTGCTGAGAAAAATATACTTGTGCATATTTAATTAAAGATGGGTTTGGATAAGCCAGGTTTTCTGTGAAAATGTCACCAGAGAAATAGTATGGGAAACATATCTTTCCAAAAAATACTGTTGTAGTTGTTTTCTAAAAGCTTTTGATAACACAGGCAGTGATTATATTATAATGTTCAGTGAAGCATTGGGCTCACAAGTGTATAAAACACAAATGTTGTATATGCACAGTATTTGGAAAACAAATGCTGGTACATCTGAATCTTAAGAGTGATTACCTCCGCAAGATGGGGCAAATTTCTCTAACGAGTATGAAGTATTTTTGTAAGTGGAATAATATAATAAACTCTTAAATGAAAAAGTAAGTATGCATGAGAAGATTAACATCCCAATTATGTCATACTTGGAATTAGTTTAATCTGAAAAGCCGACTTCAGAAGTAGTAACTTTAATTGCATGGGAAGAAGGAAAAAGACACTTAGAAGTGGAAGTCATCTAGTTGGGTTAGGAGATTTTAGACAACCAGAAAACACAAGGGAACTTGGTGTTTGGCATGTAGGGGGTAGAAAACACAGGGAATGTGGGGCAGGGACTTTGGAAAGAGTGGGAGAGAACAACAAGGAATTTTACTTAATTTTCTTTTTATAAGGGCTGTGGTGTCACTGCAGATCATTTGGAATTACGCTGATACCTCAATTATGACATTGGGATTAATAGTAAGGCTGCAATACAATCTCATTTGCTTGACAAATATTTGAGTGCCTAGTATATCACACATACTATACTAACTAGGGGTACACCCTGGGCCCATGGGATATAAACCCTTCCCTTATGGAGGGAATGGATCCAGACTTATCTATAAGTAATTACAGGGCAGTGTAATAATACATGCCATTGGAGATGCTGTGGAAATGCTTAGGAGGGAAATCTAATGGAGGTTTAGGGAGTTTCTTGGGTAAAATAATGTCCATGCTGAGCCTCAGAGGATGAGTAGAAGCTAGACAGGTTAAGGTTGGGGGAAAATATTCTAGGTAGTAGGATAGAATATGTGAAAACCTCCATGGTTTTGTGTTTTAGCTGATAGAACTGCTATTAACAGATAGTAACTTCCCTTTGTGCCCGCGGAGTCTCACTTTGGCAGGCTGGGGTGGGGGGTGTGTGTGAGTGTTGGCATGTTTGTTGTTCTCATAAACCTGAGGATAGACCTGGGGGACTTTCCAGTTCATTTTTCTGTCTTTAGGCAGTATCACATGTAACCCACTTAAACAGCATAGTATTTCCTGTTTGAACTTTCCAGGAGTCCCTACACTCTTGATAACTATCATTTTAGCATTTCTCAACTAAGTGGCAGCAAAGCAGTCTAGCTGAGAAAAAAGATTTTAAAGAAACAATTTTATTTTTTCTGTAGCTAACTAGACAAATCAGTAATTTCTTTGAAGTTCTCATAGTGTGTCAGACAAGAGAAAGGAAGGAGGAAGGGCAGGCTAATAGACCAGCATGAGCCAGAGGTACTTTGGAGAAGTCGGGGAAGTTCAGGGCCCATTGGAAGAACAGCAGGTATTCTGGTTTGAATGTAACTCTGATGTAATCTTGAAAGTTCATGGCCGTGAAATTTCTTCTTTTTTTTTCACTCTATTGGCACAATATGGAATCTATTTTCTTGTTTCAGGAAAATAAGCACTAAATTATTGCTATGTGAATTTAAACATTTCAAGAGCCAAATGTGCTAAGTGAAAACCATAGGAAAGATTTTAAAATCTTTCATCATTCTTATTACTCAATAAATAACTTTACTGAAACTTTTTGAGTGCATACAGTTCCATTTCCTTCGTGTATGCATCCTCTAGGTGCCAGGTATTTTCAGAGTCAAGGGCCGTCATTTACTTCAGTGCATGCTCTACTCAGAATACATTTGGCTGTACTCGAGCAGAGACATGGAATAATAAGTGCTATACTTGGCAGTGTTTTGCAAATAGGAGACTTATTCCTTGTATGTAGGCTTGAGTATTTTAACATTATGACAGTTTTGCTATAATAATTTTTTATAAATATCTTTGAACATCATTTTTTTCTTAGTTGTCATGACAGTTATTTTCCATGACAGTGGATAAACTGCGTCTCAGTTATATTTCCAAACACAGGAGTGGGGTGGTGGCTGACAGTGTGAGATGCATTTCGTTGACCTTGCTCACAAGTTGACCCTTGACATCAGTGTTCTTTCTTTTTCACTGCCTATAACCTCTGCCTTTCTCAAATCACACTTTGGGTGTATGACGGTCACTCTATTTTTTTACTTTTTTGGTCTATTTTAAACTCTCAGAATACCATGCAGTGTTAAATTCTATATCTTCTACTTAGCTCACCAAGAATATCATATTATTAGAGGTACATAGGGAAAAACTTGATGAGTAATGTTTATCTTATTTGAGAATGTACCTATTATTAAGAATTTAATATCCTGTTGCCTTTTAAAATTTTCAAATAATAATTATTTTTAAAAACTTCTCCCTTTTAGACTTTTGAAGATTTTAAAAATGACAAGCAAGCTGTAGAATACCAACAGCGTATTGTGGATATATTGTTGAAAGTAAGTATTCAAGGGATACATGCCTTTGTATTGATGTTTTTATTAAAAAAATTGAATTGTTTTATAGCAAGTTCTAAAATAATCTTGTTTAATGAAGTGATATATTGTAATCATTTAAAATTTTTATTATGTCTTTGCCTTCAAAAGCTGAATGAAATACCAATCATTCAAAAAATTAATATATCTCTGCTTTAGATTGCATATTAGAAGTGGTACAGAGTACCACTCTTAAAAAATGAATATTGTGATAATTGCTGTTAGTATGATTTTATGCAGTAATAGGGAGTGACTTGAGAGTGTGTTGAGAAAATAAATAATGTGAGTAATTTCCGTTTGTTTCATGCCAGCATCACTGTGTTGAAGGTAGTGTCACAGTTTTACCCTGATGCTGAGATGATAGGTAATACTCAAGAACGATTTGAGGCCACAGACACGATCATCCCAGTCTGAATCTAACTAGATTCGGTCCAGAGCTATTCTGAGATGCATGCTGTTGCTAATGAATGAATGCAGAGACAGCTTCTTTTCCCTTCCATCTGTACAGCTTTAACCAGGCCAGTTTCTTCTTGTAATTGAAAGCCTAGAATTTTTGTCCTGTTCATTTGTCTGTAAAATGGAGATTTATTCCTCATAGTGACTTTTAGATTATTTTGAACAAAAAACCAATATGAAAATATTCTCTAGTTGTGCATAACATTAATGAATTGCATTTGTTAGAGTTCTTTATAATTTTCAAAGTGCATTTTTATACATTATGTCATTTGAGCCATTTATTGACCTTGTAAGATAGGCAGGGATGAATATGAAACTAGAATTGCTAAACTCCCCAGAAATGCCAGTTTGAACCAGGTAGCTAGTATGGAGATTTTACCTGGATTCCCAAAATACCTCTCTAAATGGTCCCTATACCTAATCTTGTCCTTCTCTTATTTGTGATCTTGTTTTTCCTCTACCTAATATTCTTCTATGGCTCCCATTGGGTCAGGTGTAATTAAGTTCTGTTATAAGACAAAATTTAAATAACAACAGTTTATTTTGATGGGAGTTTATTTTTTTCATATAAGTTTGGAGGTAGGCAACTGGATGTAGTAGATAAGCTTTACAAACTTATCAGGGATGCAAACTTCTTTTCTTACTATTGTTATTTTTAGTACAAGGTTTCCACTTTTGGCCAAAATGGCTGCCCAGGCTCCAGCCATCATCTCTAGCCTGAATACAGAAAGAGATGAAGATAGTTTTCCCTCTCTTTAAGAAAATTTCTTGAGCGCGGACCTGCGAACCAGGCGATGGCGGTTCGATTCCCAGTCAGGGCACATGCCTGAGTTGCAGGCCAGTTCCCTGCAGGCCAACTCCCAGCAGGGGACGCACGAGAGGCAACCATACATTGATGTTTCTCTCCCTCTCTCCTTCCCTTCCCCTCTAAAGATAAATAAATAAAATATTTTTTAAAAAAAAGAAAATTTCTTAGAAGTTGTGTACTGCAATTCTCCTTACATCATGTTGATTAGAACTTAAGTAATGACCCCTTAGCTGCTAAGAGAGACTGAGGAATGTACTCTGCATTGTGGGTGACTATGTGTTTAGCTAAATAAGGAGTTCTGTTTCTAGGTCAAGAGGGAAGAACAGATGTTGGAGCACAAATACTGGTTTCTACCCTATCCATCTAAACTTTTTAATGCGACATTTGAGATCCTTCTATATGTGTTGGTCCCTGACTACTACTCTGTAACTGCTCCCCTTTTGTGCTGCCCTTCCCCATTGTGTTATGAACTTCTCAACCATATTAAATTATTGGAATTCACTGACTGTTTGTGTTATCTTTATGGCCGATATTCTTTGCATGAGTTTTCTTTCATCCTGTCTTGCCTTTTCCTTCCTTTTCCCTGCTTGGCAAATTCTAATAATTTTCTAATGCATAACTCATATATCATGCATGAGAAACTCTTGGACTCCTCTCCCACACTTCTAGTTTGATTAGTTGCCCCTTCTCTGTGTTCATAAAACATTTTATGCTACACTTGGAACACTGCATGGTAACTGTTTACATTTATTTTTCTTACTGGACTTGAGTATCTTATAGATAGAAACTGTGAGGATTTGGGGGTTTTTATAATTTAATTATAGTTGACATACAATATTATATTAGTTTTAGGTGTACAACATAGTGACTCAGTATTTTTTACAATAGAAAATGATCACTGTGATAAATCTAGTTACCATCTGTCACAAAGTTATTATAGTATTATTGACTATATTAACTGTGCTGTACATTATATCCCCATGACTTACTTATTTTGTAACTAGAGGTTTGTACCTCTTAATCCCCTTCACCTATTTTGCCTGATCCCTTCACTCCCCAAGCCCCTGTCTGCTAGCAGTCATCTGTTCTCTGTATCTAATAGTCTGTTTCTGTTTTGTTTGGTTGGTTGGTTTGTTTTAACAGATTCCACATATAAGTGAAATCATATGATATTTGTCTTTCTCTATGACTTAACTCACTTACCATAATACTCCCTAGGTCTACCTGTGTTGTCACAAATGGCAATCTTTCATTCTTTTTATGGCTGAGTAATATTCCATTGTATATAAATATATCACAGTTCTGTATCTGTTTATCCACAGATGGGAACTTAGGGTTGCTTTCATATCTTGGCTATTGAAAATCATGTTGCAGTGAACATGTAGTGCAAATATCTTTTTCAGATTTGGGGCTTTGTTTTCTTAGGGTAAATACCCAGAAGCGGAATTGCTGGATTGCATGATAGTTTCATTTTTAATTTTTTGAGAACCCTCCGTACTGTTTCTCATAGTGGCTGCACCATTTTACACTCCCACCAACAGGGAGTACCTTAGTGTTCCCTTTTCTCCACATCCTCACCAATGCTTGTTGTTCCTTGTCTTTTTGAAAATAGCTATTAGGTGTGAAGTGGTATCTTACTGTGGTTTTGATGATCATTTCCCTGATGATTACGATGTTCAACATCTTTCCCTGTGCCTGTTGTATGAATTATCAGTGTGTCTTCTTTGGAAAAATGTCTGTTCATCTCCTCTGCCCTGATTTTTTAATGTGATTGTTTGCTTTTTTGATACTAAATTATATGAATTAGTTATATATTTTGGATTTCAACCCCTTATTAAATACATCTTTTGCAAATGTCTTCTACTCATAGGTTGCCTTTCATTTTGTTAATGGTTCCTTGCTATGCAAAAGCTTTTTAGTTTGAAGTAATCTTATTTCTTTATTTTTGCTTTTGGTGGTGTTACCTGAAAGGAGATATGTAAAGAAATACTGTTAAGACTGGTGTCAAAGAGTTTACTGCCTGTTTTCTTCTAGGAGTTTTATGATTTTAGGTCTTAAACATTAGTCTGCTTTGAGTTTATTTTTTATATATGGCCCAGTGTCATTCTTCTGCATGTAGCTGTCCAGTTTTCCCAATACCATTTACTGAAGGAACTATCTTTTCTTCATTGTATATTCTTGTTTCCTTTGCTGTAGATTAATTGACCATATACATATCATTCTATTTATCTCTGTGTTCCATTGATCTGTGTGTCTGTTTTTTGTGCCAGTACCATAATATTTGATTATTACAGCATTGTAGTATGTTTTGAAATAAAAAACATGATACCTTCAGCTTTGCTCTTCTTTCTCAAGATTGCTTTGGCTATTTAGGGTCTTTTTTATTTCCAAATAAATTTTAGGATTACTTGTTCTAATTCTGTGAAAATGTGTTTAGAATTTTGATAGGGACTGTGTTGAATCTGTAGATTGCTTTGGGTGGTATGGACATTTTAACAATATTAATTCTTCCACTCTATTTGTATTGTCTTAATGTTCTTTCATCAGTGTCTTATCATTTTCAGAGTACTGATCTTTCATCTCCTTGGTTAAGTTTGTTCCTAGATACTTTTTCTTTTTGAAGCATTTGTAAATGGGATAGTCTTTAAAATGTTTTCTCATAGTTTGTTATTGGTGTATATAAATGCAACAGATTTCCATACATTAATTTTTTATCTTGCAACTTCACTGAATTTATTTATTAGTTTTGATGGGTTTTTTTTTGGTGAAGTCTTTCAGATTTTCTACATATGGTATTATGTCATCTCCAAATAGTGACAGTGTTAGTTGTTCCTTTCCAATTTTGATGCCTTTTTTTTTCTTGCCTAGTTGCTGTGGCTAGGACTTACAATACTGTGTTGAATAAAAGTGGCAAGAGTAGGCAACTCATCCTGATCCTGATCTTAGAAGAAAAGCTTTCAGCTTTTAACAAATGATGTTAGCAGTGGATCTGTCATACATGTCCTTTATTGTGTTGAGGTATGTCTGTTCTACACCCACTTTGTTGAGAGTTTTGATCATAAATGGATATTGAATTTTATCAAATGCTTTACCTGCATCTGTTGAGATCATGATGCTATCTTTATCCTTTTTAAATTAATGTGGTATATGATATTGATTGACTTGTAGATGTTTAATCATCCTTGCATCCCTGGAATAGATCTCCCTTGATCCTAGTGTATGATCATAATGTATTGTTGAATTTGGTTTGCATATATTTTTTAGGGTTTTTATATCTGTGTTTATTAGGGATATTGACTTGTACATTTTTTTGTAATATCTTGTCTGGTTTTGGTGTTAGGGTAATGCTGGCCTTGTACAGTGAGTTTGGAAGCATATCTTCATCCTTGATTTTGGGGGAATAATTTGAGAAAATAGGTATTGACTCTTATTTAAATGCTTGGTAGATTTCATCTGCGAAGCTGTCTTGGACTTCTGTTTGTTGGGAGGTTTTGGATTACTGATTCAATTTCATTGCTAGTAATCAGTGCATTCATATTTTCTGTTTTGACATGATTCAGTTTTGGAAGTTTGTGTATTTCTAGAAATTTATCCATTTTTCTAGGTTGTCTAATTTGTTAGCATATCATTGTTCATATAAAGAATTATTAGTCTTTAATGATCCTTTGTATTTTTGTAGTATGTGTTGTAACTTCTCTTTCATTTCTGATTTTATTTATTTGGGGCCTCTTCTTTTTTCTTGATGAGTCTGGCTGAAAAAGTTTATCAACTCTGTTTATTTTTTCAAAGAACCAGCTCTTAGTTTCATTGAATATTTTGTCTTATTTTTTTAGTTTCTATTTCATCTGCTCTTATCTTTATTTTTTCATTACTTCTACTAACCTTGGGCTTTGTTCTTTTTCTAGTTTCTTTAGGGGTGTTGTTAGATTATTTATTTCAGATTTTTCTTGTTTTCGAGGTAGGCTATATTGCTATGAACTTTCCTCTTAGGACTGCTTTTGCTGTGCTGCACCCCAGAGATTTGTAATGTTGTGTTTCCATTTTCATTTGTCTCAAAGTAGTTTTTGATTTCCCCTTGATTTCTTCTTTGATCCATTGGAGGGTTTTTTTTAGTGTTGTTTTAACCACGGCCAGGACATGTTTAGCACAATGCCTGCAATGTTCAAAAAATGTTTTAAAGTTGATTGAATTGGAATAGAAATTTAGATTACATTAAGTTGGGAGAATAATCCAAATGAATAGAATAAAGTATTTAAACTATTACTGTTGGTGAATTGCTACGCTTGTATATTGCTTTGATAGCTTTTACCTTGGGTCAATGAGAAATGAACTTCTGAGATTATTTTCTCATTTCCTGTGTTAGATTGACACTAATTTGTTAAAGTGTACTTCTGAGGGAGCGAGTGGAAGTGGGAATATATGCAGGGGTCAGAGGACAGGTGAATGAGCATCCAACATAAAACATTCATTATGTGTGCCAAATGGCTGTAGATGGAGAGGGAAAAGGTATTAATTTGTGACTTTGTACAAGATGGCCCAGAACATTTTGTAAGCATGATGTCTGAAATACACAACAGAGAGGAAATAGAGAGAAACCAGTGTTTGTAGAATGACACTTGTCTCCCATTTCAGGTGGGCACTAGCTGAAGTGTGGCAAGAGAATTGGTTGTGAGTTAGAATGGTTTTCTCAAAAGGTGTTTCTGAGATCAGATGTGTTTTTTCCTTTTTATTAAATTTATCAGAGTGACATTGGTTAATAAAATAGGTTTCAGGTGTACATTCCTATGATACATGATCTGCATATTGCATTGTGTAGCCACCACCCAAAGTCAGATCATCTTCCATCACATTTGACCCCCTTTACCCTCTACTCCTCCCATCCCCTTCCTGCTGGTCACCACCATATTGTTGTCTGTGTCTATGAGTTTGTTTTTGTTTTTGTTCATCTGTTGCTTTCAGTTTTATATCCTACATATGAGTGAAATCATTGAAGCAATTCACACATAGAGAGCAAAAGGAGGAGCAGAAGCAGAGGAGCGCTAGCTGGGCCCTAGCAGTTGCATCCTCAGAAAGGACCTGCACACTGAAGGGAGCGGTGACCGAGCGCTTTAAAGCTAGAGAAGCTCTTTGAATTTTAGAAATCAGAATTTAGGTACATACACGGATTGCAACTTGAAAATACTCAAGTGATGACTTGTTGTGCACCTCAGCAAGCTGTGATTGCTGGACAAAGACAGGAGGAGTAACAGAAAGAGACACAGTGCCAGCAAAGTAAGAGAAGGTAGGCTAGAACTAGGCCCCAAGAGAATGTCTCATAATAGGAAAAATCTTATACTGTATTTTCCAATGGAGTATGGATGGAGGACTTAAAAGTGTGCAAGGACTTTCCTGTAGACTATTCTTTTATTTGTTGCAGAATTGCCTCCATAAAGTCAGCTAATCCAAAACAGTACATGACCTTCTTTCCCAAACCACTGCACTCTGCTCTTTGTTAATGGCTTCATTATCCTACCTGCCTGTCAGGCTCAGGATCTGTCATTTTTAATTTCTCCTTTAGCCACACCTTTCCACCCATGTGAATACTGGACTGTCTCCTCTCTACAGAGTCTGTTGCACCTCTAGTTTCTTCCCTTTTCATCATCACTGCCCTAGTTCAAACCCCCTTTGTCTCTCCCCGGCCCCCTGCAGTTGCACGCATTTGGTCAACCTTCTATTCCTTCTTTTGTTACTTTACCCTGTACACTGCTGGCAGGATAGTTTTCCTAAGCACAGCACTGATCGTGATTGAACGTCCTGATTGAACACCTTTAGTAGCTCCCCAGTTTTCTACAGAATAAGTTCTAGATTTTTTTAGAATGACATTTGAGGCCACATCTTTTCTTTCAATCTAATTTCTCCTTCCTCCTCATGCATGCTGCTGCATTCTAATGGAACACAGAGTTTCTCCGAACAGTCTCACATTTCACTGTGTTCCTGCTTTTGCCCACACTGTTCTCTCTGACTGTATGTACTGCATTCCCTGTCATTTTTCCCATCACAGGTTACACATGGGCTTGAAAGTTTAGTTTAAAAGCTACTTTTCTTATTTATTTTCTATTCTCTCTCTAACCACTTGAGCCAAATGTTCCCCACTGTGCTTTTGTAGCCATTTGTTTCTTTATAATGGTGCTGATGAAATTACACCTTTTGTTTAAGATTTTTACCTGTCTCACCTTGCTTTCTCATTTATAACTCCCTTGAAGGCATCTACCATGGCATCTTACACATAGTACGTATCTAGGAGAGGAGAGCTCACTTACAGCAGGGGAATGATTTGATAACTGTGTGGTTGTAAAAAGCCCTTAATGCAAAACGATTTGTTCAAGAAACTGCTTATAGACAAGGAGAATTCATCCACTTTATTGATTTATGGATGAGTCTTCAGTAATGATGCTCCCCCACCCCTTTAATTGTGTATTTTGTGTGTCAAACCAGATGGTATATTGAATAAATGGTTTCTTTTGCTCATCAGGTTATGGTGGAGAACTCAGACTTTACTCCCTCACAAGTAGGGTGTCTCTTTACATTCCTTGCCCGGCAGCTTGCGAAGCCTGACAATACCTTGTTTGTCAACAGAACCCTCTTTGATCAGGTGAGTGTCTTTAACAATGAGAACTAGAATTGTTTTATTCTGTTACTACTGTTCATAGAAAAGTTCACTGGGTTACATGGTTTCTAAATGTAATAGCCAGTTAGATCTAAATGTCTTAGCAGAGAGAAGCCTGTTCTGGTTTCTTTTCAGATCTAATTCAGTTTGTTTGTTTGTTTTTTAATGATGTGTGTGGGTAGTATGACTTTGCCTAGAAACTTGGTATTGTAGGAATATGGTTTGTGGAGATTAGTTTATGGAGATTCTGTTCTCTCAATTATTCTCATGCTCCAAATTGCCTAGATTTCTTTGCTCAAGAATTTTCCAATTTAAGAATCACCCACCTCACTTCTAGTAAGACTATTATGTTGATCATCTGGACAAGAGATTACTTAAATGGCTTCTGTGGATCCATCCATGGCAATGAAAATAGTTTTTTTTAAATCTGCAGATAAGTGCTAATAATAACTAGTATTTATTGCTAGTGCCAGGCTGTGTTCCAAAGGTTTTTTTTTTGTTTTTTAAGATTTTATTTTTATTTATTTTTAGAGAGGGGAAGGGAGTGAGAAAGAGCGGGAAAGAAACATCAATGTGTGGTTGCCTCTTGTGCGTTCCCTACCGGAGACCTGGCCCACAACCCAGGCATGTGCCCTGGCTGGGAATCCAACTGGTGACCCTCTGATTTGCAGGCTGGTGCTCAGTCTACTGAGCCACACCAGCCAGGGCCAAAGTTTTATATGTGTTTATTAACTCAATAGTTGTAATAGTTCTGAAATTGATGTAGTTGTTACCCCACTTTGCAGATAAGGAAACTAAAACCTGGAGAGGTTAAGTCACTCGTCCAAGGTTATACTTAATATGTGTTATTATTAGCAATAAATTTTATTGTTAAGTGTTGATAAGGTTACAATTCAAGTTTAAGTGGCCTGACTCCAAAGTTCATGCATTCCTAAGGTATCAGAGAACTTAAATTAAAGTGTAAAGATGATGCTGCCTTCTAGCCATGTTTCTAAACAGTAAGGAAATATTTGTTAGGTACACATGAAACAGGAGCACACCTGAACCTCCTGTGCATGTACTAGGCTGGGAAGATACCATATACCTGTCATATTTGTTTTATGGCCAAGTGTGAATTAATTGTTGAGATAGAAAGGGTAGCTGCTATTTTCATTGATAATATGATAGCGTGCATGCTGGTACCCAATAAAAAATACTTTTTCTTTGACCAGGTCCTTGAATTCCTCTGTAGTCCTGACGATGATTCCCGACATTCTGAAAGACAGCAGGTATGTACTGCCAGAACTCCTTGTGCTAAATAGTGGGAAAGAAGACAGTAAGGCAGAAAGTACCCTTCTGTGCTAGAATTCATGAAGCATAAGGGGAAAATGACTTGTGCCAAACCCTAATACCAAGCTAGATAGTGGCAGCCCGAAAATAGTGTGAATGGTTGTTAGAAGTACATATGTAAGGAGCTTATATCACTAAGTTCCTAGGCAGACTGGACCTGTATTGCAGTCCACATGATGTCAAAGAGAATGCTTCATTCTTCTCCATACGCAGCAACAGTTGGTGCCTGTTGTGTCCTGCTTCCCACCTGTGTCATTAATCTGATAGCACTCCTAGCTGCTATGGATGGCCCTGAACCAGACAGACTGCAGGGTACTGAGTGTTAGGACACTCAGCGTTTGGGAGTGCCCTCTGGCGCCACTGTGTAAGGACTAACCATTTCTGGAGACTGGAATCCATCCGTCTCCCCACTAATCACTGTGACATGCTAACTGTTGATTACCACTTCTTTCTACTTATGTCACTTTTGGGGGGTCCCTTCTAAGAACAGGATTCTTTAAAAGTTTACCCAGTATAATTGTGAGCACTAAGACTCAACCTCATTTAAATTGATCACCAGTCTTTTGTGAGATAAGCTATAGAAGTGAAGTGCTTTGTTACAGCTTTGCAGATTTTCTATGGTAATAGTGCCCAGCTGGGAGGTTGAGACTCAGATAAAGGACAGAGGATAGTGCGTGACCCCTTTCTCTGCACAGCTGTGGCCCGGTGACTGCTGGATGGTATCTCGGGGAAGAGAACAGCTGCTAAAAGTTTGGTTATCTGTTAAATGATATTGAATACAAATAGTAATGTGGACCCCTCATTTTGCCCCTGTTTCTCTGCTGGCAGGAAAAGTGGACCATGTTATGTATGATGTTGCTATAAAAAATGATAAAATCTTTTTATATAAATGACTAAATTGAACAGAAATAAAAATAAAATCTAAATGTAAAAGCCAAGCCTTGAAAAGTGATCATCGTATAGTAATGTTCCATTTCTGGGAGTCCCCTTTGAGATGATCCAACTTCTTCTCTATTCATTTTGGAAGGATGGAAACTGCTCCAGGTCACAGCTAAAGTTAGAGCCCAATTCTTTCCCTTCTAACCCAGCACTGTTTTCCTTGTACAACTTGTTATATATCAAAACTCGTTTATGCAGTATTTTTCAGTGTTTCTCAGTGAAACGCTGATAAAAGTGAACAACTTGACTCATCAGGTGTGGTTTTAATATGAATGTTGGCTGATATTTTCATTAACGTAAATCAGTAAGGTGGGAGTGCAACCAAGAAAGCATGCCAGAACTCACTCACTCATCAGTGAAGTGACTCCTTTGCTGCATCAGACAACAGTTTTTGAATACTAAAAAGATTTCTTACTTTTTTGTGGTATTCACAGTGCAGTGACTATGGCATGCACACTTTTAAGTTTAATTATCTCCATCACTTTCATAGCCAAGGATTGGCACAGTCTTTCTGTAAAGAGCCAAAGAGTAAAGAACTTAGGCTTTGTGTGCCGCTTATGGTCTCTGTCACATATTCTTTGTTTTACAACCCTTTAAAAATGTGAAAAGCCCTCATTTGCAGAATTTGCCATGGTGTCAGTACTGTCACTATACAGCCTATGACACCTCTCTCGACACCGTTAGGAAGAGGTGCATGGGACAGCACCCTTACGCACTGTTCCCGTGCAGATCCAGGGACAGCAATGAATCCCAAGAGCATACATAGTACAATAATTAGTAAGTGGTGAGTTTTGAGTATTAATCACCTTTGGTTTTAATTTCATTTATCTGATTTTAAATTTATATCATTTAATTTTTAACAGTATCTGTTTTTAACAACTGACTTGAAAAATCCCTGAAAATTTAACACTCAGTTCTAGTGGGCTGGTAGACTGGCTCCGGTAATGGCATTTCTATCATGTTATTCCAGATTGAGGCTTCCAGCAGATGGAGTTGACGCCATAGTTCTACATAATTGCACACTATGATATTAAAAATGGATTAAATTAGGGTTCTGAAATGTCAAGTTTGGATAGGTTTTATTTCTTGTCTTCCTTTTTTTTAACTTGAAAGTAATCAATTTCCTGTGTTAGGAAAATCCTTTGTTAAATGAGAGTTCTGAGAAGGCTCATTTTACTCTGGCTCTTGAAGTTAAGTAATAGAGAGCATTCTCATTTTGCCCTAATGACTATGGGGTGATTCCGTGGTGTTTTGAGGTTTATTTACAAATACTGATGAATGTATCGCAACATCCTAGTCACTTTTTTGTTCAGCTACGTAGCATGGTAAAATTATTTATGCAGACTACAGTGTTTGTTTTTTATTGTGGTAAGACATATAGACCATAAACTTTGTCATTATAACCACTTTAAGTGTATAGTTAATTGACATTAAGTATATTATCACTGGTGTGCGAACATTGCCACCATCCATCTCCAGCACTTTATCTTCCCAAACTGAAACGCTGCACCCATTTAAACTCCCCATAACCCCTCCCCTCGCCCTGGCGACCACCATTCTGCTTTCCATCTCTGTGAACTTACTACTTTAGTCACTTCATATAAGTTGAATCATACAGTATCTGTGTGTGTGTGTGTGTGTGACTGGCTCATTTCACTTAATGTAGTATTTTAAGGTTTTTGTATATTGTACCCTGTGTCAGAATTTCACTCCTTCTTAGGGCTGAATAGTATTTCATTATATGTATATACCACACTTTGTCTATCCATTCAAACATTTATGGACATTTTGGTTGTTTCCACCCTTTGGCTCTTGTAAATAATGCTGCTTTGAAAAACACCAAAGTTTCATTAGAAAAAAATCACATGTAAACATGGATACTACCTGTTGACCGTAAGACATAAAGAACCACAAGAACTGTAAGATATAAAACCTCTAGACAAAAATTCACTTTTGAAAGAATATATATGGGCATTTTTAGCTAGGTCGAGGATCAGTTAGGTATTCTAAAAAGGCTTTATTTGGAAACACTGTGGCATTCCTTCCTTGTTTGAAAAATAGAGCAATTAATCTATTTATGAGACTTAAATACAATATGATCAACATTATCATGGCAGTCTAGCCTATTATATATGTGAAAGCCAAGCCAAAACATCAGCAAGTGGTAAGACAAAAGAAAAGTAATGTGGTTTGTGTGGCTGAATGGATTCTTAAAGAGCTGGTAAGTAAAAGTAGATTCCAAGCTGTTTGCTCATTTATTTTAAACGCTCAGGTCCTTTTAGAATTGCTGCAGGCTGGAGGCATAGTTCAGTTTGAAGAGAGTCGGCTCATCCGTATGGCAGAAAAAGCAGAATTGTAAGTTGAAGTCACATATTAGTTAATACAACTATTAAATTACATTTCTGTAACTTGAAGTCCAATCTATTGATGCATTGCCATTTTTTAGGTTAAGAAAATATATGCAAATAACAAAAAACCTAAGTGTAAGTTAGTGCCTTTTCAGTCTAAAAATTAGTGAAATTTGCAGAAATTAATAGAGAGTAAATTTGAAGTGTTTGTACATTTGTTTTAGTATAAAAATGAAATAATAGTCTTATGTTCTATTATTTTAGTTTATTTACTTAAATTTTTCAATGGTATTTTATAGATTTTGACAGTTATATATGTTATAAATAATGCAGAATATTTCATAGCAAATAAAATAAAATGTGTCATCATTACTATTTATCTGGCTTTTGAATATTTCACTTGACATATTTAATTCTGGAGAGAAGAACTTCATATTGGTATCTAATACATTAACAGTTTTGTGGTGCATGTTGCTTTAACATTTATTTTGTACCCAGTTTTGAAGTTGCTTATTGTATTCAGCAGCATATGAAGCCCTGTATTTAGAAGAATGGCAGATACCTTTACCTTAGATACTAAAACTTCACTTGACAGTGGAAATAATGTTCACTGTATTTTTCTTAATATCAACCTCTGTGCCTGAGAAAACTTCTTGAAACAATAAGCTAATGATCACTTGCCTGTTTGGTACACTGAACTCTTTCTTTTCATGTTCTAGCTATCAAATTTGTGAGTTTATGTATGAACGAGAACACCAATATGACAAAATTATTGATTGCTACTTACGTGACCCACTAAGAGAGGTGAGTTAAGAGACTGCTTACCCTTTTTTCCTACCATTTCCTCCCAACCACCTAACAAAGTTTAAATAGCTATTCAGTGGGTGTAACTATTCAGTAGAAATATTTGGACATATGTTTGCTGGTGCAGGTTTTCATTTATTCAGTAAGTTTTTATTCAGTGCCTGATATTAGCTAAGTATACATTGATAATTAAAACAGAGATAGTTCTTGCAATTGTAAAGCTTATAGTTTAGTGATGGAGGCTGACAGTAGAAAACCAAATATATAATTACAAATTGGCATGAACACTAGAGAAGAGGCACTGGGTGCAACTTCAGAGAATAATGGGAAACCCAACTCACATACAGCAGCCAGGGAAGGAATCTCAGAGAAGGTGATATATAAACTGATGCTGGAATTTGAAAAGCCAGTCAAGCAAAGAGCCAACAGAAGTATTCTAGGTTAGGGAACCATATATGCAAAGGCCCTGAGGTGGGGCAAATTTTTGATATGTTCAAGGAACTGAATAGAGATCATGTAAATGAAGTGAAGATCAATATCAGTAGAACATAATAGACAAGGGCAAGAGTTACTTGAGATGAAATTGAGAATGTGGACAGGGACCACCAAAGACAAAAGTATGATGTTCCCTCATTAGGTTAATGAAATTGAGACCAAAATTAATTGGAATAAATTTGCAGCTTTTAAGAGTCTACCCTAAAGTTTACATAATTTCTCCTCCTCTTTAGTGTCAGTTTTCTATCCATTAACTATCTCCAAATGGTTTTTCATATCCAAATAATAGGTATTTACCAAGACTTGTATAGATAGTAAATAGTGAGTAAACATTGCTTGAGTGAGTAAGTGAATGAATTAATAAATTTTATTATCTTGTGATCCTCAGGAAGAAGTCTTTAACTACATTCACAATATCTTATCCATTCCTGGACACAGTGTGGAGGAGAAGCGGTCTGTGTGGCAGAAAGCAATGGATCACATTGAGGTGCTAATTCAGAAAAACTTTTAAACTTCCCCATTTGTGTGGCTATCTCCCAAAATAAGTTTATGCTAACTAAGCAATGGCAGGTGGCATATTATTAACTTGATTTACTTGTAGATTAGCATCTTTATTCCATCTCATATTTGTATTCATAAAGTCTATGTCACATACAATTTATTATGTCATGACTTCTGAAAATACCCCATGCTCAATCAGCTAGTTGAGAAACTGGAATATTAGTCACCTTTTATAATGTTCTTAGAATGATTCTGAGAGTGTTCCTGGCCTTTTTCTCTAAATCACATTGAGAACCATTCCACCCAATCACCCACTGCAATTTTAGAAACATTGTTTCAGTGAGTTTTTCTCTCTGATGTATTTCCCTTCCATACTGTAGCTAGATGGTTCTGAATTTCTGTATGCATGCTGCTTTACAAGAATGCAAGAGTGGACATTGAAACAAGTTCTTTTTTCAAAACACGCTTATGAGATGCCTAAGTGGAGAGACTAATGACATGTGATGAATGCATGATCAGAATGCATTCTGAAGAGGGGCTCACAAATCACTCCTCTTTCCTGCCCTTAGGTTCATAACATACACTATACCTTGGAAACCCACAGAGCTGACAGTTTGTTGAAATTTATTCTTTTTTGTGAGTCACTAATTATTAAAAAAAGCAATAACAAAAAATGCCAAGGTAACCCTTGTTTTGAAAATATTATTTAAATCTACAAAGTGTCTTCCTCCATCCTGTCTGGTGTGGCTCAGTAGATTGAGTGCTGGCCTGCAAACCAAAGGGTCACAGGTTCAATTCCCAGTTGGAGCACATGCCTGGGTTGAGGACCAGGTCCCCAGTAGTGGGATGCACAAGAGGCAACCACACATTGATGTTTCTGTACCTCTCTTTGTTCTTCCCTTCCCCTCTCTCTAAAAATAAATAAATTCTTTTTTTTTAAAAAAGTGTCTTCCTCCTCCTTGTGGCAAGGAATAGGTAATGAGGTAACTTCTGGTGATAGGTTTAGAAATGCAGTGAGAGATATGATTATTCAACATGTTCTAAAATTTTTTTATACTTGTAAAAATGATAAGAAAGGATGACATCTGAAACTAAAAAAACATTGCATGTGATGTGACTACTTTGTTCATATCCCGATGGTTGTAAAATTTAGAAAGATCAGAAATGCGAACACATCTTATGTGAAACATCTGGTGTGAAAGACGTACAGTCATCAGATGTGTGGTCTGAAGTAATTTCCACACTTTCATCTATAGGATTGAGAACATATATATGTTGTTTAATGTTATAATATTCCTGCTAACAACAAGATGAATATATCTTGATGAAAGAACCCAAGAAAACCTTCTTCTACTTTGAATTATATCTTTTTTCCTTTAATCATTTTGTATTCTTTTTCCTTTCATCATCCCCTATAAGTCTCCATAGTTACATTCTGGCTCATTCTTTATTCCACTTAATCTGCGTTACGCAGTGGTTTCAGCACATGGACTCCAGACATCCAGAAACGAGGCTGTGTCTCTGCATAATACGAAACGTGATGAGCCAATCGATGAGCAAACAAATTGCTCAGCAGAAAACTTAGATTGAAGAAGCGAGAAGTATTTTTGCTGCACAACAATTATTTCTGCTGACTTTTTCCAACATCTGCACATTTTTTGTACCTCCGACTTTTTAATTCTCTTAAGACCATGATTTCAAATATATAGACTTTTTGTTGAAGGACTTCTGTGGCTTCAGTAGTATAAATAAAATCAACATCAAATATGCAGAGGTAAAAGACCTCATGATAAAGTTATCTGACCGTGTTGTACAGTGTATAGGCTATGGTTGTTAACACTTCTGAGGTTATAGACCTCTTTTGAGACTCTAATTAAATATTTGGCCCTGTGCATATATACAGATACATAATTTTGTGTACAATTTCAAGGATCTGCAGACCTCCTAAAAGTCATTTTTAGATTGGGTCTATGGATTACAGATAAAGAATCTTCCATTGGTTTTTTCCATATGAATGAAACATGTTTCGTTAGATTTGTTTTTAACCTTCACTGGAGGACAGGTTTTTGTTGATTTTAGAAAGAGAGGAAGGGAGAGAAGGAGAGAGAAACGTTGATTGGTTGCCTCCCACATGCGCCCCAACCAAGGATTGAACTTGCAGCCCTTTGACACTCCCATGAACAGAGCCACCCAGCCAGGGCTCAGTAGATTTTAAAAAATAGTTTCTTATTTTGAAACATAAAAAGCATGCCAAAAAGTGTATAAGACAAATGTGTGGTTTTGTCAAAAATTAAAAAGCAAACATCTGAAGCCCGGATCAAAAATAGACTTCATTTTCAGGGCCTCACTCAGACTGCCTGTGTACCTTTCCTTATCACAGCCCTGCCTCCCATAACATACCCATTACCCTGTTTCCCTCCTGATATTTTCTTGTCTTTTTACATTCTGTGACTGCATATGCCTACATCCCTAAAAGCTTATGGTTTTCTGAACTTTATGCAAATGAAGTTATACTTTGTATTTTCTTTTTTCCTCAATATTTTGAGAAGTTTGCACATTTTGTTACATGTAGCTGTGGTCATTTTTATTGCTATATGGTATTTCATTTTATAAGAATATCATAGTCTGTCCATTCTTTCGTTAGTAGACATTTCAGCTTTTTCCAGGTTTTGACTATTAAAAATAATCCACTTATAATCTTCTTATATGTGCATCTGAACACAGCCACATGCATTTGTCTAGGGCAGTCATTTTCAAACTTTTTTGTCTCATGGCACACCAACTGTTTACTAACATTCTGTGGCACACCATACAGTATATGATACTATTTGCCAATGTGACAAAAAATAGGTATGATTTTGATTCATCACACCAGACAGCTATGGGTGCATTGGCTCTTGTCATTTTTTATTTGACAATCTAAGGGAAAAGAGGTCAGTGCCCCTGACAAAGTAGTCAGGTACTGCACGTTTTAAAAATGCTTGCAGCGCACCAGTTGACGATGGGTGCTCTGGGGCAGTGGTTCCCAGTTTGGTCCCCAGTCAGCATTATAGCATCAGCTGACAGCTTGAGAGAAATGCAGGTTTAGTCTTCACCTCAGACCTACTGGACCATAAACTCTGGGAGTGGGACTCAGCAATGTGTTTTAATAACCCCTCCAGGTGCTTTTGAGGCAGGCTAACATTTGATAATCTCTCTGTAGGGTCTCCAATTGCCCGTTAATTGGATGTATACCTTCACCAGATGCTGCCTTTGAATGAGATTTTTCATTGGCTCTGTATTTTTGCTAGGCTTCAAAATATTGCAGATCTAGTGAATGTGTAATGAGAGTTTAATGTTTTAAATTTACATATTCCTAGTTACTAATGAGGTTGATAGCTTTTCATGTTTGTTGGCCACTTAAATTTCCTTCATGTGATGTGCCTGTTCAAGTCTTGCCCATTTTTCTATTAGAATGTCTCCTATACTTAATGATTTGTAGAAGTTCTTTATGTATCCTGCATGGTAGTATTTTTCAGTGATACGTGTTGTGAATATCCTCTGCCCTCTGTGCCTTTCTTTCTATGGTTCTTTTTAAGAAAAGTTCTTTTTTTTTTAAAGTAGTCAAAATAATTTTTTTCTTCTACAGTGAAGGAGAAGCCCTCCATATTTTTGTCCAAAAGCTTTTGTTTTGTTTTGTTTTTTATCTTTAAGTCTTAGGTTCACCTGAAAAGAGTTTTGTATATGGGGTGAGGTGGGGGTTCAATTAATTTTTTAAAATAGGGGTGCCCAATTTTCCCAGCATGGTTATTTTAAAGGTTGCCCTTCCCCATTGCTCAGCTGTGCTACTTCATCATAAGTATATCAAGGATTTATGTGTTTGGTCTGTTTTTCTGGGCCCTTTTCTGTTTCCTTGGTTTATTGTCTTGTCTGCATCAGCAGCTCACAAGCATTTTAAATATTGTTGCTTTATAATAAGCCTTGATATCTTTAAAAGAGTATTGATTATTCTTGGCCTTTTATACTTCCAAATACACTTTGGAATCAGCTTGTCAAATTCCACCAAGAAAAGTTTTTTCAATCTTACGATTCTGACAGGGATTACAATAAGCCTATCAGTCATTTTTAATGTAATTGACATCTTTATAATATTGAATCTTTCAATCTATGACCATATGGTATGATCTTTTATTCAATATTTTTCTATGAAGCTTTGTAATTTTCTCTGTAGAGATTTTCCATCCTTTGTTAGATTTACTGTCACAACTTTATATTTTTGGCATAACAATGCTATTAATATTTTTTTACTTCCAATATAAGTACAATGTTGACGCTAAGGGTTTTATGGAAGTCTTCTATTTCTAGTATTTTTTTAAAAATATTTTATTTATTTATATTTAGAGAGGAAGGGAAGGAGAGAAGGAGAGAAATATCACTGTATGGTTGCCTCTCATGTGTCCCCCACTGGGAACTGGCCTGCAACCCAGGCATGTGCCCTGACTGGGAATTAAACCATGATCATGTGGTTCTCAGGCTCGTGCTCAATCCACTGAGCTACACCAGCCAAGGCTATTTCTAGTATCTTAATAGTTTTTTCATGAAAAAACTCTATCACCTTTTCTCCCTTACCCACTTTTTATGGTAAATATTGATATTAAACCAGCCTTAAATTCTGTGGATAAATGCAACTTGATCCTGATATACTATCCTTTTTATGTATTCTTTAATTTTGTTTTTATTTAGGATGTTTGTATCAATGTTCATAATTAAGATCTATAATATTCCTTTCCTTTCTTTTTTTAAAAGATTTTATTTATTTATTTATCTTTAGGGGGGAAAGGAAGGAGAGAGGGAGAGAAATATCAATGTATGGTTGCCTCTCGTGAGTCCCCTGCTGGGAACTGGCCCACAACCCAGGCATGTGCCCTGACTGAGAATCAAACCACGATCAGGTGGTTCGCAGGCCTGAGCTCAATCCACTGAGCTACACAAGCCAGGGCTCCTTTCTTAAATTGCATGTAGATACCAAGATTTTGCTAGCCTCATGCAATGAGCTGAAGAAGTTTCATTTTTTAAATTCTCTGTAAGAGGTTAATTAATATTGGCATTTTCTTCCTTAAATGGTTACTGGAAGTTATAGGTGAATCTGTTTGAGCCTGAAGGTTTCCATCAGGAAAGATTTTTGGCTCTTCAATGCAGGTTTTCTGTTACTTATGTCAGTTTATTAAGTTATATTTTTCTAGGAATTTATCCATTTTGTCTAAATCTAAAAATTTTTTAGATTAACTCTTTTATTTTTTAATTAATCAAAACACATTTAGACAGTAAATAAAGAGCCTAGCTTAAGACATAAACAGTTCACATATATTTAAAGATCACTATGTATAAGCCTTAATCCTTCCCCCTCAGCTGCCTGTTCCAACCTATCAGATCATAGCAGATCAGTAGTAGTATCCCTTTTATTATTTGTGATATTGATTGGTTGTGCCTTCTCTGTTTTAAGATGTGTTATATAATAGTAGTATAAACTACAGTTATTTGTGTCAGCTCATTTATTAGTATATAAATACTAACACAAAATTATTAGATATATCATGAATGTTGCAGTCACACTAACTTGTAGAATTTTTATTTGACAATATACTATGCATGTGACCTGTACTTGGTCTTTGCCTTTTAGCCATGTAACCTGCAGTTTTCAGGGTAGAATGTAGGTCACTGAAACCAAGTGAAAAGAGAGTTCAAAGAAGAAGAAGACAGCCCGCAGTGTCTAGGACAGTTTAGGGTGAGGGCAAACTAGAAGTCGTAGATTTGACAGAAGCAGGTATTAACAGTGGTTAATTGGCAGCCATCTGTCTTAGTCTCATTTTTGGCTTAATGACCTTAAGTTGATTTCTTCAAATACTTACAGTTTCAAAATCTATCAGTCATTAGAAGTTTTGGACTTCTTAGCCAGAGAAATTGCAACTATGCC
This sequence comes from Sturnira hondurensis, assembly GCF_014824575.4. Classification (NCBI taxonomy): domain Eukaryota; kingdom Metazoa; phylum Chordata; class Mammalia; order Chiroptera; family Phyllostomidae; genus Sturnira; species Sturnira hondurensis. The sequence goes on along the minus strand of NW_028091847.1, from coordinate 1,440,890 downwards.
TTTTTTTTTTCCTTAAAGTTAATACTTTAAGGTCAAGGGTAAAATTCACAGACACGGAATTTGAAGAGTTTTTGTTCCTTTTGTTCATCTTGCAGATATCATGGCCTAAGTCCAGAGTTTAGTGCTTTCATTTTCTAAAAATTCTGAATTGCCTTTTATATCAAGATCTGATTTTTTACATGGCACATTTTTTAAAATTTATTTAATTATTGTTCAAGTACAGTTTTCTGTTGCACATGGCACATTTTTAATTTTGCTTATTTACAGTGTGCCTTTAAACTGAGGGCTTATATTGAGGTCTCCTGAAATACATATAGAAGCTCACGAAAATGTTGAAGCAGGTGATCATGCTTCACATCTATGGGGATTCTGTTTAAATTAACATTACAGATTTAACAAAAAGATTTTTATCTTTTTCTTTTGCTCTAGGAACTGGTGTCTTTGAAGCCTTGTAAAGCTGCAGAGCTGGTTGCCACTCACTTTTCTGAACAGATTGAAACAGTCATTGAAAAGCTTCAGGTAAATATTGCAAATGTATACTGGGAAGAAACATCTAGTGGGGAGACGATTATTCAATACCCACCTAAGGACTTTTGATTGTAGTAATTTCTTCAATTAATAGTCACCATTTAGTAGTAATTTCCACACACGTGTGTTTCGGGAGCAGTTGTGATGTGACCTCTGCATTTGGGAATGTGGATGTCCTCCTTCGGGCATAACAAATACTAACATCACACAAACATTTCTGGGACTATAACCTGTCCCTGTTCTAGAAATTGTAAGACACAGAAGATCCATTCCCTACCCACCCCCCATTTTCTCTTACTATAGGAACTATAGTTTACGTACAGTTTTTTTGTTTGTTTGTTTTTTTAATGTACCTGCTGTGAGCCCAAAACATTAAGTGCTGAAGATACAAAAAATATATAAATGTATCCCTGTGTTAAAAGTAGAAGACAAGCCAGAGGATGACTGTAGAATAGTTTGACTTAAATGATAATAGAGCTCAGCACAGGATACTGAGGCAGTACACGGAAAGTCCTCCAGTCCATCCTAGTGAGGGAGAAACAGGAGGCCAGTTCTAAAACTATTTTCAACCCACAGAGCTTCTTACCCCCTTTAAAAGCCAGCAATTCTGTCCTGGCTGAGTAGCTCAGTTGGTTGCAGCTTCATCCCCATAGGCCAGGCTTGCTGGTTCAACCTTTGGTCAGGGCACACACAGGAAGCAACCAATGAATGTGTAAATAAGGGGAACAACAAATTGATGTTTCTGCCTCTCCCCCATCTGCCCTCCCTCTCTCTCCCCCTTCTTCTCTTTCTCTTAAAAAAATCAGTAAGTAAAAAAAAAGGAAAGCAATCCTGGTGAATCTTCTCACCTATAGTGTTGTTATTGTTGTTTAAAAGGTAAGATTACCCATTGCAGGACTTTCTTTTTCCCATAGTCTCTAAAGATATTTAGAGGCAGAGAGGCCAGGTGAAATGAATATATGTAATGTTATTCATTAGGCAATTATGTAAAAGCTGAAAATGTCATGGATTTTTTTAAAAGGTGGTTATTTGATTGTCGACTGTTGCTTTTAAAGAAATAAAGTATTTTTTATTGCAGAGCTTTATTGATTGTGTAAGACAATATCCCACACATATTTTATAGAGTACCTTTTCTTCTGATGCCAAGAAATATGCCTATTTGATCTATTGTTTTCAGAATTCTTGAAATGACAAATAACCCAGAATATTAAGTTGTAACCAGAAGGAAAGCCATGTAAAATGAAACAAAGTGATAGGCCAGGGAAAAGGTAACAAAAATCAAAGACTGATAAATATACTAAATATGTCATATTCTAAATGACATGGAACCTTTTTAGTTTTGAGAGTCCCCTACTTTTTAATAGGTGAAGTTTGACTGTGAAGAAAAGCTAAACTACAATAATTCTTGTTTGTTAGCTTTCTTCAGAACTTAGTAGCATTTATATTTATATAGTATCCTAGGGTCTACCCTGTGTACAGGGCAGAGAAGATATGGCTATTCTTTTTTAAACAGGTAAACAGAGTTGCTAAATCAGTGACTTACACAAAGTCACATCGCTTGTACATGGAGGAAACAGAACCCAGATTTCATGGCATATTAATTGCGAACATGTTGCAGTTTGCTGTCTCTTCTGGGGTTGCTATACTGGGGAGTTCATGAGCTTTTCCGGTGGTGGTTGTTATTTGGACCCCCAACTCTCACCCGACCTACCCATCTCACAGTAGGCCATTGTTGCAGGAAGGACCAGGTGAGGCCATGTGAACCCATCAGTGCAGCCAGAATTCACTCTGAGCCGGGCAGCTCATAGCACCAGCCGTTCCGAGCATCCTTGTGTTGGACCTGCTCCGGGATGTGTCTCAGAAAAGGGCTGTTTTTTGTTTTTGCTTGTTTTTGTTTTTGTGATGAGCATGTGACAGTGGCTCGAATTACTGAGAGGAAATCATCTCCAAATGATTCTTAAATTTTCTTAGATCTGCATAGAGGGCTGAATGGGCATAATCATATGCATGTGTGCACTTTTAAGAGACATTTTAGAATCATTCTTCACCATGGCATAGTTTGAAGAATTTGTTTTAATATTTTTTTTTGTTTTTCTAACCAGAACCAGGTTTTGCTTTTCAAATTTTTGCGGAGTCTTCTAGACCCAAGGTATGTTGATCATTTTAGTTGTTCATAATACATAGATTAGAAATCAAAGAAAATACATTGAAGTTAAGAAACTGGTCCACAGCCTCCAAATAATATGCTGAACCCCTGATTTTTAATATTAGTGGGAGTAGCAGTTACATAGACTATACTAAAATATATAATTTGAAAATAGATTATATCTTAAGGGAATACTTTTCATTTGAACATGGTGAGTTAATAAAATAATTCAAACAAAATAATGCAGTCATTCCACAAGGACGTGTTTCGCGAAGCCTGGATAACCAACCAGCTTCACTCCTTCCTGCTTCTCAACTCCAGGCTGCAGATCAGTGGTTTTACTTCTCAGAGTGTGCACTTAGTCGCAGCCCATCTCTAAATGTCTTACCTTTTAAAGTCTCATTTGAAATATTTCGTTTTAAATAACTGTTCCTGGCGGTATAAGAAGGAAAGTTTGAATATTTTTAAGTGTTGCTTATTGGTATTCACCAGATAAAAACTAGCCCAAGGAGATGATGAAATTAGTAATGGCTTTGTAAGCAAAGCAGCTCTCATGTCAGATCTCANAGCTTCACTCCTTCCTGCTTCTCAACTCCAGGCTGCAGATCAGTGGTTTTACTTCTCAGAGTGTGCACTTAGTCGCAGCCCATCTCTAAATGTCTTACCTTTTAAAGTCTCATTTGAAGTATTTCGTTTTAAATAACTGTTCCTGGCGGTGTAAGAAGGAAAGTTTGAATATTTTTAAGTGCTGCTTATTGGTATTCACCAGATAAAAACTAGCCCAAGGAGATGATGAAATTAGTAATGGCTTTGTAAGCAAAGCAGCTCTCATGTCAGATCTCACACTTTGTGTGACTCCATGGAGTACATTGGGAGTTGAGGGCAATAATGTTTTACACAATCTGAGATGGTCATTCTTAACCAGAAGTGTGTGTCAGCATCACCTAAGAAAGTTAGAAATATACAGATGCTTGGGCCCACCCCCACAGAGTCACCGTGGGCAGGGATGGTTTCCGTGTGCACCTACAGTTAAGCGTCGCTGGCTTAAGTGTAATAGTCCAGGTGCAACAGCTTTCACCTCAGACATATAAACCTTTAAGTTGCATTATAATGTACACCAGCCACTGAAAATAGCCATTTACTTAAGTGACTGTAATATCAGTTTTGGTTATTCCAATATTCTGTGCTATTTTTAGATACCAAAATACCAGTGATTTGGTTGACTGCAACAATTTTTCTTTAAATCCCAGTCATTTAAACCTTGAGTAGTCTCTGCCACATTTTAATTTAGAGTCATGTTCAAATGTTTAGAGAAGCAGTCTGAACACATTTTCTCCTGCACCCCACCCAGTTCAAGACCTTTTCAAAGTATCTGTCTTAGTTCCCTGTTCTCAGAATATTACTGAAGCTAGATTTTTTAAAAAAATTTCTGTTCACCATTTGTATTTCTCTGAGAGCCAGTTGGAGCCGTGGTCTACTCCTAGAATTCACTGGTGGAGATGTCACAGAATTGGAGTTGGGAGTTAAGAGGGAAGGAAGAGGGCTGGGAAAAGGATGGGAAGAGCTGCGGAGGAGACTGAGAGAAGGCCAGAGGGCTGAGCTAGTGGAAGAAGGAGGTACTGTGCCTGAGTTCCCAGCCTTTCTCGGGAGGCTGAGTGCCTGTAATTCCTTTGTGTCCTCTCCTGTGTTTCCTCCAGTGTCAGATATGTTGTCTTAGGTTTGACTCCTCCACTCCTAGATCGTTTATTTTAACCAAGTTCTTTTCTCCAACCATACTACCTGGAGATGCTCAGGCTGGAAGGACATAGAGGGTTCAGCTTTGAACTTGGCCTTTTCTTACATGAAACAAAAGTATAGAAACCAGTGGTGACCAATTCTTGCTTTTTTAAAATGAAAAATACTAATATTAGGTAATATAAATATACAGTCATTTGTGCTGATTTTGTAATAACTTCATAACTTAAACTTTACAGTTTAAGTAAAATTTAATAAACTTTACTTAAAGTTTAATAAACACATCATATCACAAGAGTTTCAGAGGTCTTCCATGAAAAATCTTGCTCTGTTATTACCTACACCTAAATCTGAAAGAGGTTAATTAGGTAAGTCTCTTTAAGAGTACTGTCAAAGTTGTTTTGTTCACTAGTAAACCACAAATAATTTTACATTTACTCAGTATGCTTTCTCTCCCTGAATTAACCCTAACCCAGGATAATTACTCTAAATTAACTTGTCACACATTCTTCCTCACTAGAGGACATTTTTTCATGGCTTTCAGAGAAGGGAAAGAGAGAAGCATCAATTGGTTGCCTTTCCATATGTTCCTGGACCAGGGATTGAACCCACAACCTAAGAATGTGCCGTGACCAGGAATCAAACCTGCAACCCTTCAGTTAACAGACAATGCTCCAACCAACTGAGCCAAATATGCCAGGGCTATTAAAAGCATTTTAAATGACAGTTCTTGGGTTAACCCATAAAAGTCTGTTTAACTTGCAATGCAAATATATAATTATATATACACACACACTCACATATACACATTCAATTTACATTCAGTATATATAATACTATATATATTTACATTGAGGGTTAAAGGCAGGGGCAGAGGAAAGAAATATTTTCCTTCTAGGTTCTTGGCTGGGCCTCTGTATAAAAGACAGGTTAAGAAGAGAAAAGTAGCCTGACTGGTGTAGCTCAGTGGATTGAGCACAGGCCTGCAAACCAGAGGATTGCGGTTCGATTCCCAGTCAGGTTACATGCCTGGGTTGCAGGCCAGTTCCCAGCAGGGGACACATGCGAGTCAACCATATATTGATATTTCTCTCCCTCCTTCCCTTCCCCTCTAAAGATAAATAAATAAATAATCTTTAAGAAAAAAAGAGAAAAGTATGCAAATTTTCTTAGTTTTACATGACACAGGAGCCTCCTTATGAAGGACCTGAAGAAGCAGCTAAACCGGAGTGTTTTGCTAGGGTTGATGAGGAGTAGAAAGTCATGGGAAAATGTGATAGGAACAGAGGACATGAGCTAATAAGGAAGATGTACTAGGAAAACTGAGCAAGGCCTGTTTGGAGTCCTCTCAGTGTTGCTCCATCTTCAGGGATAAGGATGCCCATCTCCTCCAGGTATAGGGAGAGCACTCTCACATCCAAGTTTTATAATCCGAGTTGGGTGAAGGAGGAGGGTCAGAGTCCCTTCTGCAGCTGCCACTTTTCAGATCCTTTTAGTGTGAAGTATTCATTATGCCAAGGTACCATATTTTGGGGTAGTATACCCTGAACCCTGTCACTAGTGATATCCAGAATTCTGGATTGAGGGAGAGGACCAAGGTTAAGAAGCCTGAGTGCAGATGAGGTAAGGAAGAGTAGCTTCTTGAGCTAGCCTTAGTCATAGTTTTGATTATAGAAAGTTGATCTTTGGTGTCCTTTGAACTCTGCTTCCACCCACTCTGCTCCCTTCTTTCCAGGGGTGCAGGGCACACAAACTTCCTCAGGCTCTCCACTTGATAAGCACACTCAGTTGTGTTGTTCCTAGATATACAGATTTTTTAAAAGCCCAATCAAAACTCAAATTACTTTGTCAACTTCTGTATTATGATACTCTTACAGTGAGAATACACAAGTAACATAAATACAATAAAGCATACAGTACTGATGAAAATATACTTTTCTAGGACCCACTGACCTCCAGGGTAAGAAGAAGACAGCAGGTAGTGTGGAGCCTAGTTTACATTAGGCTCTGAATGACTGATTTCCCATCCCAGTTTAGCTTTGTAAAATGGGCGTGCTTGTTAGGACAATTTAAAAACATGGGTATGCTTATTAATTAACCCGAAGTAAAGGGTTAGAGTCTTGTCAGGTGTTGGGAAAACTGAAGTGGGAAACTAGGGGAGTACAGTATGGAAAATATATTTAGTGTTGATATAAGAACATCCAGACCTGTGGAGAATTTTTATGAGTTTATTTGAGCCGAAACTGACAACAGGTGCCGTGAAGCAGGATCTCAAGGGCTTCAGTGAATGACAGTTTTGCAGGTCTTTTTGTACTTTGGGAATAAAGGAAGAAACTATAAGGAAGATTACAGGAAAGAGGGAAAAAGCAAGATGGGGAAATCTCCGTGATTGGATTACAGGATCAATAACAGGATTGGGTGCTCCCTGGAGGGTGGTGACACCTCCCCTGGAGGTGATTATTGTGGCGTTTCAGAGTTGTGAAGAAGTTATAGGCCTGGGGTATGACTACCCACCATGACCTGCCTAGGAATTTATGGTAAGATCACTCTGTGAGGTTACTTTCAGGCTCTTGAACTAAGCAGATTTCTTACCGAAGCTCGGAAGCCCGTTTTCATTCACAGTAGGGACAAAAGGACATCAAGAATAAGTAGACTGGCCCTGCCTAGCAGTTTTCTCTGGCAGACAACTTGAGACTATTTTTGCCTTTCATTCTTCCCTTTTTGTTCTTCTTAAGCAATAGAATATTTTTAAACGTCCAGGTTTACCCTCTGCGTGAAACTCTTATGGAAGCATTCTGGAGAGCAGAGCAAACAAAAGAAAGCAGTTACGTTGAGATGGGGACTGCTTGTGTGTGATAACAGAACACTGCTCTTTTCTGTCCTTGCCCCCAAAACCTGAGTTAATAGGACCATCATTCTTGTGTATATATAGTTTATGCAATTTTGATTTAGCATATATGTGTATTCATTGAGTTCTTTTTTTAAAAAAAAGAACTTATTTGTTTTCAGAAAGAGGGAGAGGGAGGGAGAGAAACATCTATGTGTGAGAGAAACAATCAGCTGTTTCTCACACACCCTGGACTGGGAACCTGGCCTGCAACCCAGAAATCAAAATCAAACCAGAAATCAAACCAGCAGCCTTTTGGTTTGCAGGCCAGTACTTGGTCCACTGAGCTGCACCAGCCTGGGCTGTTCAGCTGTTTTTGAAAGGGTAGCTTTTTATTTTGTCAACAGCATTTTAAAGGAACAAACCATCTAGTTGAATTCTTATGTATACTGTATTTCTATTTTCTTCATTCAATTTCTTTATCTTTGCTATGTAAATAATGTCCTCAGTAGAATTAATTGACCTACAAAGATGTTGGTGACATCCGTATGTAGAAAGCTTAGATAGTTTTGAGGGGAGGAGGTGGTGGTTTAATCCTTCAGTGGCAAATTGTTTTCCTGAATTGAGGCCAGAGTTTGGGAGAGAAAGGATTTGCATATTCCTCTAAATCCCTTCTCTGGGACAGCTGCTACATAAAGCCCCACCCCCATCTTACCCCGGCTCCGTGTGTGCCTTCCTGCTGGCCAAGAATTCTTATGTACATCCAGATGCAGGTTTTTTGTGCAGTGGGAATGTTTAAAGGTTAATACAAAAGAACACTAATGGTTTTTGTGAGGCTATAAGTTCCATAAAAGTAAGGAGAATGTGCAGGTACATTTATATTCACAGTTTTTTCCTCAGTATGATTTTCTCAGTAATGTCAAATTAGCCTTTGTTAACAGTGTCCTGGAGGCCTCCAAAATATATGGTATGATTTTCCCATAGGAAAAAAAACACATAAAATGTTAGATTATATTTCTAAGTCTTTAATCAAAATAAAGTGAAAATTGAACATTGCTAAGTGAATGAGTATCTTTGCCAAGGAGCAAAACATGGATTAAGGAAATGGTTAGACTTTGGATTTAAGTTGAGTCTGTTGGTGCTTCTGTGCATAATTTTGAAGGGACATTTTAAGATACTGACACAGTGTTCAAATAGCATATATCAAAGTTAAAATTAAAAACTAGAATGTTATATATGTTCGTGAACTTTGACATGTAAAAATACCATTCTGCTTTAATGAGTGCCTATTAACTTGGCTAGGCTTACCACCAAGTATTGTGTCTTTGCTTAGTGGAGTACTTTGCCAGCAGCTCAACCTCAGTTTTTTGAACTCTAATGCACCATCATCTCCTAATCTCCAGACCTGATAGAGAGGTAGGTAGGTAGGTAGATAGATAGGTAGAAAATAGCTTACATGCATGTATTTTTTCTTTATTCATAATTCTTTATCATGACATTGTTATCTGCTAACTACTATGTGAGAGTTTGAAATGGTTCAAAATCATACTTTTAAGTCCAAACCTGTTTTTCTCCTTTATTTTCTCTCTTAACAAATAGCATACCTGCCCATTTATTTCATTGAACACTTTACTGAGTAAATACAGCATACTAAGCACTGAAAGACATAGGAGGTAAAATGGCGAATGAGATGAAGCCCTGACTTTATAATATTTCCATTCCGATGGAGGAAGTGGACAAGTAATTAAGCAATTGTAGTGTGTTTTAAAAATCCTGGTGATGAATTTTATACTTTCTCTTAACTACTCCAACTCCACCTTCTCAGCTCCACCACAGAGAACCAGTCATCAAAAATCTACCTCAGGGCTACAATTTCCGTGTGCTTCCAGCTCTCGTCTGCACACACCGGTTCAGTCACCCAGCATCTCTCTCCTGGTCTCTCTGGCTGGTCTCCTAACCAGCCTTCCTAATTCTACTTCTGTTTTCAAGCAGACAAGTAATGATAATGTCCCCTTCCTTCTTCTCAGGCGTCTCTCAGTTCCCATTCCTCAAGGTAAAATCTAAACTCCTCATGGTGTGCAAGCCCTTCTTGGTCTGATTCAGGCATACCCAGCTTCATTTTCTTGTTTTGACTTCTCTCTTTTCCCCTTTATTCTGCAACCGTACTGAACTAATTGTTTATAGGCTATGCCTCATGTAGTCACCCCCCCTTCCAACATGTTTTCTTTCCTCTTGGTCCACTCTGTTTCCTGGAGAGCAATTACCTATATGTATTAAGAGCTTAAAAGTTATGCATGTACTTTGGCCCAATGATTATGTTTTGGAATATATATTTTAAGGAAATACTATGAAAGAAAAAGTAGCTAATATTCGTATTAGCATTTATATAGTGAGGAAAACTATCTTAAAAAGTGGTTGAGGGAGATGGCTAAATAAATATTAAGGCATATGAGCATAATTAAATACCAAATTGACAAGCATGGCTATGTAAGTATAAAAATAATGCTAAACTGACAAAAATACATAACATTAAATAGTATGCACTGTTGGGGAGGAAGAAGTTTCTCTCTACCCTTCTAGGTTCTCTCAGCTGGTCTAATAATTGAGTCTATATGAGACAGATTAACAAGATAAAAGTAACCAAATTTCATTGCATACATGTGTGGGGGAGCCCCACACGTATGAGTCAGAGATCCTACACACGACCCGTTCAAGACAGAAGGTGAAACGAGGTAGATTCGACACCAGGAGCTAAGGAATAAAGCAAGGCATCTGGAGCTCCATACGGGAGGAGGGCAGCTCACAGGACGGCAAGAAGAGCAGGTGGGCAGTAATTAGATATTTGCCCTGCCGTATAAATAGGTCATCGCTCTTACATGGGCACGACTCTACTTTAAATTCTTTAAGGGAAAGGGAAACTTTTCTCTTGAGCCTTCAGGGTCTCAATTGCCTTTGGCTCAAAAAAGTCTTCATGCCAAAGTAGCACATCTTGGGGAGGCCTGTTCTTAACCCCTTCGGCACATATCCTATCTGTGTGTGTGCTGAATGATAGTGAGAGGACATGGAGAGATGTAATTGGCTTAATGGTCACTATGTTCTTTGCCCGTGTTAAAGAACAAAAATTCAACCGAGTAAATTGAAAGATTTGATTGGCTTTATTAAACAGTTTTGAATCGGGAGCATCCCATCTAGTGCATAGAGAGGTGCTCGTGAAGCTGTAGCAAATGGAAGATTTTTATTGGCACAAACTGTGTAGGACAAGAAAGTTGTAAGCAAGAGAAAAGAAAGGATTAGTTCAGGCCAAGGAACTTTTCTTTAAGTGAGGACTTAATGCTTTCTGTAAATGATGATAAATAGCACTTCTTTTTACTAGTAAGAGGCTTCAGTTACAGGAGGAATTATATTTACACACAGTAAATCTTTCCCAAATTAAGAGCTTTATGATGCTAGTCTTGACCAGAAGTTGGGTGATGAAGTTCTGCTGCTTGGGGCTTTCTGTACTCACTAATGGGCTAATTCAGTATCATCTCAAATTGGCTATAAATCCCAAAGATGAGGTTTTCAATTTTTGTTGTTGTTGTTGTTTTGTATTTCACAATTGTCTTTTACTCCAGAGTTTGTTAAGTGACCACTATTTCCTATGTAAACCACCACTTCAGTGTTTCTGCCACATAACCTGACAATTGTCTATTAAGTGTTTGTGGCCAAGTACAGTATAAACTTTGAGAGCAAAGACCTGCATTCATCATTGTTTCCCCAGCATTAGCACAGCCTTGGCACATAATAAATAGGTGCCCAGTAAACGTACATGAAATTGAACTTAACTAACTGGAAGTAGTAAATTGGACTGCCCTCATATGGAGGAAACCAAATATAAACCAAATATAAAATAGGGTATAAAGATGACAAGGACTAGGGCAACAAAGTCAGATATGGCTAGGAATAGATCCTGTCAGAGGGTCTGCATGAAGAAAATAGAGGGTGCACATGATAAACCCAGGGACATGATAATAAATTTCTAGGTCTGATGAAGGTAGTGTCTCAATAGAACACTATGAGGTAAAAGAGAAAAGGGAATGCTAATCAGCGTTTCTGGACATTAAGGTGAGCTGATGTACTTTTCAGATGCTTACACCCTATTGTAGGCGATGTTAATATTTTAACCTACATCCTACTTCTGTTAATATGTCTTATAAATGCAAAGCTATGGAGCAAATTAAGATTAGACATAGCATCTGCCGCTGAGTCACAGTGTTTGATTCTTTCCAGACATTTATTTGCAAAACCCTTTACAAATAATGAAGATGTGAATACACATCAAACCAAGCAAATCACCCAAATGAACAGATTTTGATGCATTCATTTGTGAGGGAAATAATGTGTCTGCTGGGAAATGATTAGGCAACATCAACTTAATCAAAACTTTAATAAGTAAACTGTAGCATTAGTGAATTTACATCCATTTCTGACTTGCTTGTCATTCTTGCTCATAAATGCAACCCATTATATCCATTTCTCAAACCTCTTTTTATTAGTCATTTATCAGCTACCTGCTCTGCCATATACCCACTGCTGACTTTAATGACTATTAAAATTAGCATAGTCTTGGCACATAATACATCAATGCTCAGTGAAAGTGCACAGTTGTAGGTTTTGAGAATTCATTACTGGGGAGACAGACTGGTACCTACCCTCACAGAGTTTACAGTCTTTTAGCGGAGATGGATAATTAAAGAAGTCATTAGAACCTGGTGTGATTGGTGCCGTGAGGGAGAGACAACTGTCAAGACTGAAAGATGGAATATCTATCTATCTATCTCTCTATGAATCAAATTGTTTCAGCTGAGTTGGGTGATCTATTTGTTAGAGCAACAGTATAACTTCTGGCATGATTTATTGGAGCCCCCACTGAATATCATTTCCTTAATTATTCAATGTAAACTGGGAAATACTGTGATTTAGAGCAGTGGTCCCCAACCTTTTTGGTACCAGTGACCCATTTTTTCCATGAAGGGAGTGGGGAAGGAGGTGGAACTCAGGTGAGCTTCCCTCTCAGTCTGGTTCCCAACAGGCCACAGCACTTGTATGGTCCCTGGCCTGGGGGTTGGGGACCTCTGGTTTAGAGTACCTGTGATGTAACACACAGTTCATCCTAATGATGTAAGTCACAGTGAGATTTTTTAATTCATCCCCAGAAGGTAGTGTTGGTTTGAAGATGATAAGCTCTTTACCTGTCGCCTTAGTTACAGATATGATTAAACTATGCTGCTCTTCCGCCTTTTGTTTCCAGGGAAGGTATTCATGTAAATCAGGAGTTGCTGCCAATATCACCCTGCATCACAGAGCAGTTCATTGAGCTCTTGTGTCAGTTCAGCCCAACCCAGGTTACAGACACGTTGCAAGTCCTTGAGGGCTACCGCCTGGAAGAAACTATCCAGGTAAGACTAATTACGCAGAAAAGGCAAGAGTGCACTTTTCCTAATCATTCACCATTTCACAAATGAGCAAGGGGAGATTCACATACTAAATTACTTACCTAAATTCATAGGTAGTAAGTGGTAGCATCTGAGGTTGAATCTGGATAGTCTGACTCCATAGTGCAGGCTTTTCATTGCTGTGACAATAAACTGCTTTTGTGTGACTTGTATTCTAGTAAAGCCAGAAACAGCACACGTCCATCATTGTTATTAATCAAGCTTCGCAGACACACTAGCCAACTGATAAACATAAAAAGGAGTACAGTAAAAATATGAAAAGTTAAGAACAAGCTCTTGTTTGCAGGCACTGATGGTTATATAGTCCTCCTACTCAGTGAGACTCAATAGCCTAGCACGGCCATTGCCTTTATTGTCTTCCCCCATTCTTGCCTATTTCAAATGAAAATGAAAATGACAGTGTACATACATGTGTACATATCTAATCTACTATAAGAGGCTAGCATGTTCCCTGTTTAAAAGTTACACTACTGTTACATCTCCTTCCTTTTACTATCAATCAGTACTTACGTACCAGGGATGTGTATTTTCTGCATCCACCTCCTGAACTGCCCACACTTAAAATTTTTTAAATTATGAAATATTTCAAATATGCAGAAATGAGCGGAAGAAACATCAAATACATAGGCACCCACCAAGCCAATTTTATAAATATTAATATTTTGCCATACTGGCTTGAGATATTTCTTGTTCTGGGGTTTTTTTGTTGTTTTGTTTTAGAAATAAAGCACCTTTTATTTGTCATGCTCCCTCCCTTCCCTGAGGTCACCACCAAACCGAAGGGGGGAGTTAATCCTTCCCATCCATGCTGTTTCCTTTTCACATATATAAGGCGGGGCAAAAGTAGGTTTACAGTTGTTAATATGTGAAACACAGAGTTTATTCTTGTATTATTATTTATTAATTATTATGTTCCATATGAACAACAGAGTGAATATGCCACAGTGTATATATTCCCATATTCTTAGATACTCAGATTGTTCCTGGTCTTTTGCCCTTACAGACAATGCTACATTAGCCATCGGGTTTCTCTGAGTAGTGCCCCTGGAAGTGGGGTTCTTTGGACAACAGAATAGTTTGATCTAGTGATATTGCAAAGCTGGTTTCCCATTTGTTTCTATTCTCGTCGTCGGTGTTTGGTAGTTGCTGTTTTTCCACATCCTTGCTAATTCCTAGTATTTTTAGACTTTTAATTTTTGCCAGTGGGAAGGGTAGCATTGATTACTCATGACATTGAATATCTTTCCATTTTAATGACCCTTTGGGTTTTTCTTTTCACTGAATTATTCATATCGTTTTTCTACTGAGTTTTTGCCCTTCTTACTGATTCCTAGAAGTTCTGTTTAATTTCTAGATCTCTAATCCTTGGCTGATTTCGTATGTTGATTTCTTCTTCCAGTCTCTTATGGTATATCTTTTAACTTGGTTTTTAGTGACTTCTTTTTAATTTATCAGTCTTTTCCCCTAGTGTTTAATTTTTTGTATATTAGTCTGACTTCCTTTTGACCTTGAAGGCATGAAGGATGTCCTCTTTTATGAATTTTATAAGTTAACTTTTTACATGTAGGCTTTTAATTCATCTGGAATTTATTTCTATGAACAGATCAAGAGAGGGATTTATATATATATTTTTTCATATGGGTGGCTAATGGTCCATGTGGCTTTTTATTGTCCTTTCCTCACTGATTTATGATGCCATTGTAACATGCACCAAACTTCCAAATGTACGTGGACCCAGTTGTGGGTTCTGTTCTCTTCCTTTGATTATCTGTCTTTCTCTATGCCCACACCACACACTCTAGTTAATGTAGGTTTAGATAAGGCTTCTTCTTTGAAAGAAGAGTGTTCCCTCCTCATTCTTTTTCTTTAAAATTCTTTGGCTACATTGGCCTCTTACTACTGCACATCAATTTAAGAATCAAATTGTCAGGTTCCTTTAAAAACATTCTTCTGGAATTTTGATGAAGAATACATTGAATTTATAGATTTATTCAGGGAATATTGACATCTATGGCATTTTCTTCACATTCAGAAACATGGTCATCTTTCTAAAATGCCTTTTATGCTCTTTGATAAGTTACATTTTAAATATAACTTAATGACATTTTACATAAGGTCCTTGCACATATTTTTAAAAAGTACTTATACTTCTGTTAACATTTTGAAAGGAAATTTTTGAAATGACATTTTTTATTGATTATTGCTGCTGTATGTTATTACTTTTTAAAAAGATTTTATTTATTTAGCCCTGGCTGGTGTAGCTCAGTGGATTGGGCGCGGGTGTGTGAAACAAAGGGTCATGGGTTCGATTCCCAGTCAGGGCACATGCCTGGGTTTCAGGCCAGTTCCCAGCAGGGGACACATGAGAGGCAACCACACATTGATGTTTCTCTCCCTCTCTATCTCCTTCCCGTCCCCTCTCTCTAAAAATAAATAAATAATTTTTTTTTTTTTTTTAAGATTTTTATTTATTTTAGAAGTGTGTATGTTATGATCTCCCCCTACTGGAGATCTGACACAACCCACACCCAGGCATGTGCTCTGACTGGGAATCGAACCGGCAGTAACCCATTGGTTTGCAGGCCAGCACTCAATCCACTGAGCAACGCCAGCCAGGGCTTCTACTTTAGTAGTTTTTTCAGATACTAATTTGGGATTTGTTAAACCTCTCTGGTATTTCTCTATTGTTTCTTTCTGTGGCAGATTTTCTTTAAGTTTAATTGGTATTTCTTTTTTACTTATTAGAAACTCTAGTTTATTAATTTTATTATTTAGATACCACAAATTTATATGTAGTGTTTTCATTTTTGTTTTGTACTAAATATTTTGTGTATAATTATACTTATCAATTTCTGGGTTATTACTATTTATGTAATAACATAATATGGTTCCCTTTACTCCAATGGATATACCTCATTCATATGTGTAACATTTTTAAAATAAATAAGTGAAAAAAAGTGAATGTACTTGGTCTAGTCAGAATCCAAAATAGGGCACCACTATAAGACCAAAAAGTCAAATATTTGAGTATTATACTATGAAGTAACATACTACCAAGGTATGAATTCTTTAATAATCTGGAGGTATTTTCATCCTTAATAGGATCTTTTCACTTCACAAAAAAGATTCATAAACAAAATCCTATCTTTTCCTCTTTCCTAGATTACCCAGAAGTATCAACTTCATGAAGTCACTGCCTATCTGTTAGAAAAGAAAGGAGATATTCATGGTGCCTTCTTAATAATGCTAAAGGTAACATTTTACTGTGTTTGCTTTGTCATGTTTCTGTCTGTACCTCCATTCATTAGTCTGTCTTTTCTTTGAAATATAATTGACATATAACATGTATAAGTTTTCATCAATCCATTTTAATTTCTTCTCTTTCATAGTAAGTTGCAGGCAATAGTACATTTTACTTCAACATTTTTCTCATGCATGTCATTGACTAGAGTCAGTATTTCTTTGTAATACTTTTGTAAGGTAAGATTTACATACAACAAAATGTCCAAGTCTTAAAATACCATTTGATTTGTTTTGACCAGTGCGTACCCTGTGTAACCCTAGTGCTTAACAAGATAGAGAACATTACCTTTACCCCAGAAAGTTCTCTCATGCTCCTTCCTGGGCAGTTCCCGCTTCCATTACCCCAGAGATAACCACGCTTCTGATTTTTTTTCCCACCATGGATTAGTTTTTTCTACTCTATCCATTTATATTAATGGAATCACTCAACAGATATTATTATATAATTCCTCCTGCACTCAGCGTAATGATTTTGAGATTTATCTCTGTTATTGGAGATGTCAGTATTTGTCTCTTAGTATACAGTTGTATGAATATACCACAGTTTATCCTTTCTTGTATTGATTGACACCTGAGTGAGTTCTGGTTTTTGGCTATTACAAATAAAGCTGCTGTAATCACTCTTGTATGCAAATGTTTTTATTTCCCTGGGGCCAGTTCCAAGGAGTGTATTGCTGGGTCACCGGACAGCTATAGGTTTAGTTTTATAAAAAATTATCAGACCTCTTTCCAAAGTGTTACAGCGTTATATGTCTATCTATAATGTATGATGTTTTGTTCGCTCCATATTCTCACCAACAGTTTGGTGTTTTATCAGGTTTTGAAAAAAAATATTTTTCATCTTTTACTTGCTGTAACATACACATAGCATGAAACCTACCACTTCGGTGGCACTAGGTATATTTATACTGCCATGCAACCATCGCCACCACCCATCACCGGAACGCTCCCCACTTCCCGCAGACCTGTTAGTTCCTCCCTGTTCCTCCCTACCACACAGCCCTGGAAACCACCATCTACTTTTAAATTCCATGGATTCGATTACTCTAGGCCCCTCAGATAAGTGGAATCATACAGTATTTGTCCTGTTGGGTCTAGCTGCTTACACTGAGCGTCTTCAAGGTTATTACACTTAGCGTAATGTCTTGAGAGCCAGAGCTGGGTGTGGCAGTGGAGGTGGAGAGAGAGGAGGATGCGAATTTGAGAACTTAGCATTTGAATCCAGTATAGAGTGAATGAAATGGAGTGGATAATGATGATTCTGTGATTTTTTTGCCTAACATTTACCTATAATGGACCTCAAGAGGAGGAGCAAATTTTTGGTGGAAGGGATGTATTCAAGTCAGCTTCCGTGTGCACTGAGGAGCCTCTGCCATATCATTATGTGAGGACCTGGGATTCAGCAGAGCAGTGGACACTGGCAGTGCGTTTGTGCAGGAGATGGCGTGTTCAAGGCTGTGTCCCATGCTGTGGGGATAGACGTGTCATGTCCTTTCTTCTCACTGACCCCTTTTCTCATAGCCTAGTATGAATTTAACTCCCTTGTCCAAAACGTGCCTAAATTCCCATCCTCATCACTGGGCCTTGGGAACATCCAAGACGGCTGTGTGGGTCCCTCCTAGTGCTCCAGCTGTGCCTCCCACGTGCCCCAGAATTCTCTTCTGAGTGACAGGGATTATTCCTAATGACTTTGTGGTTCTTGGCTTTTCCTGTAAAATATGCCAGTTGAATTATTTGGTGGATTGGAAATTAAAGGGTTCCTTTTACCTCCTAGAGACTACAGAGCAAACTTGAAGAGCTAATGCATCAAGGCAAAAGTAAGTTCATGAGTATAATTTACAATTTTTGTATTTACCCCCTGTTTTTAAAGATGGTATATAATAAACTGCATTTATTAATAATTACATTTTTCCACAGAATCACCATTTATCCACTTTAACATTAATCCCAATTTTAACTGATTTCCAAGGTCCCATAACAGGAAAGCATAGAAAGCATGTGGCTTTGTGATGTTCAGTGGGGTAAATAAGTGGGGTAGAGTGCATAGAAAATTAGACACTCTTCACTGGTATTGATTTTTTGTTATATTTCTGCACATATGATTTGGCTATTATAAATTGGGTACATAACTAATGTATTAAAAGTTGCTATAATGTGCTGAATAGCAGCAAGGCAGAGAGCTCCTAGTCAGTAAGTAATGCTGCTGTGAATATGGGTGTACAAATACCTTTGTGAGTCCTTGCTTTCATATCTTCTGGAATATACCCAGAAGTAGAATTGCTTGATTAAATGTAGTCCTACTTTTAATTTTTTGAGGAACTATCAGAGTGTGTTCCATAGTGGCTGTATTATTTTACATTTCCACCAACAATGCACAAGGGCTTTAATTTCTCCACATTTGTTATTTTCTGTTGATAGTGGCTATCCTAATGGGTATGAGGTGCTATCTCATTGTGATTTTGGTTAGCAGTTCCCTGATTATTGGTAATGTTGAGCATTTTTTCCATGTGCTTATTGGCCATTTATATATCTTTTCTGAAAAAAATGTCTATTTAAGTTTTTTGCCCACTTTTGAATCGGATTATTTGTTTTCACATTACTTGACATTTTCAAAATAGCCCTCCCAGAGTTCAGAGAAATCACTTGATGGGTGATTTTTAAATTGCCTGCCTCTTCAATGCACCGACACATTTCTTGGACCCTGTAGCTCACACATCCCCTAAAATCGGTACCCTAATTCTCTGTACATTATTTATTTTTGGAACCTCAATAAGCACTTGGTTGACTTTTTCATATTCAGCCCACCTAAACATTCAGTTACTATTTTTGTACTGTCCATATGTGTGAATTTGACTACGTTAGATTGATTGTGTTTATGCATTTTTCTTTTCAGTTTGGTGTTATGGGAATGATTTTTGCAAATTATTTTCTCCAATCACTACAATAATTTGCAGGTGATATGTCTAGAAAAGCCAGCTCCTTGAATTCCCAAAAAGATAAATTTCTCAGTAGTAGTCTCATGTTTATCATTTACTTTCAGATTCAACTTCGACAGTATGCTTAAGAATTTTGGAGGATTTCTAATTGCAGTACATTCTTCCAGGTCTTATGGGTTAGACACAGATGACTAAAACACAGTCCCCACCCAAAGAACTATAGTATTGTGAGGAAGACAAATGTAAATTAAAACTCCTAGTGCAGGTAGAATCAAGTATTATTAAAGAGGTACAGTAAGAGTGGCAAACAATTATGGAAAAGTAAAAAACTATTTAAACTGATAAGTCAGCGAGACTTTTGTGGAAGACATGACCTTTGAAGTAATTAAACTTGGAAGGATGTGTAGGAGTTGGATAGGCCAATAGCAAGGAAAGGGCTTTCTAGGCTGAGGAAACATGAACGTCAAAGTGCCTGGCCAGCAGCCTCAGGGAGTGGGAGTAATCTGGTCCTGTGAGAGGGCGCCGGCTGTGAGAAGATGCGCCAGAAAGTTTACTGTGCTTACTTATGGTCAGAGGTTGACTTACATTCTATTTTTAAAGTTAGAAATCTCTGCTGGTTTTCGTGGATGGGGTTTTGATGTGTTTGTACTTGTGCTTAAGAAAGCTTTATTAACAGTATAAAAAGGGATGAGAGAGGCAAGATTTGAGTCAAAAGTTTAAGAGACTTACAGTAGTGCAGTGAATTTGGTGATGAAGAGCTGCGCCAGGGGAAAAGTAGTGGGCATGTGAGTATGGAAGTAGAACTCACAAAACTGGCTTTTTATTTGGATGTGTGGGTAAACAAGAGGAAACTGTAAAAATGATGGAAGATTTATAAACTGGTAAACTTAACAATGATGGTTTCATTACCTTAGTTTGAAAATTTGTTCATTTGTTCATTTGAAAATGTAGAGGTAAGAGTAGATTTAAAGTGAAAAAAATGTCTTGCATTTTGCACATAAAAAGTTCAAGGTGGTTGCAGGACATAAATGCAGACATGGATATCTTTAGAGTCTGTTGAAAATTCACCCTGTGTGTTATGAAAGGAATAGGGCTGTAGCTGTATATTTGAAAGTTATTAATAATGACATGAGAGTTATAACCACTAAAGTCATTGAAATTATTAAAGAATAAAAAGGAAAGAGCCTAAAATGGTATCTTGGAGGAATACCCACATGTAAGATATAGAGGAAGAAATGATAGAGCAAGAAAAGTGAAAGATAATTGCTCTAATTGACACACAGGTGATGGCAATCTTCCATAGCTAAATTCCAAGTTCGATGTGCTTTATACACCCTGTGAATGTCAAGCATTAATATGAAAAAGTATTGGCACAAATCATCTGTTTTTTAATCTACTAAATCTTGGTATCAGTTCTCATAGATGATTATATAATAGGAAACCTAAGGGTATACAGAGAAAAATATTTAATTTTTTTACAGAAGCTATTAGGATTATCAATATACTGATAATCTTAAATGATGTTAACAATTTCTCTGAGTCTAGATACCAGAGAGGATCCCTTGTTGAAGGATGTTGAAGATACCACATTGGAGACGATTGCCCTCTGCCAAAGAAATTCACATAATTTGAACCAGCAGCAAAGAGAGGTAGGAAAATGACTACTTAGGCATTTAAGTCTGTTCTGGTGTGAAACTAGGAATTAATTCTATTTCCATTGCCTTTCAGCCACATGAGTTCAGTTCAGCTGATTTTAATCACTCTTTAATGGTCCCAGGGGTATGATTCCCAAAGTTACTGTGAGGAAGTGCCAGGCCTCTTTGTTCTCACAAAAGGTTTTATATTCTCAGGTTTGGCTGTGTTGCAAGATTTAGTAAGTGTGTGAATACTAGATGTCCTTGTTCTGTTTGCCCTGAGAAATTGTGTATTCCATTTTGGGGTATTGTGGATGTGTCATCATTTATCATCTCTTCCATTCCCCATGGATGAAAGAGAGCATGAAGAACTGGAAGAAAACCCCCAGGGACACAAAGAAAGCTGGAAAAGGTCGAAGAAGGTTAAGGTAGAGTCGATCTCAACCTTGGCTGCACATTAGAGCCACCTGGGGAGCTTTGAAAAATCTCAGCACTCAGATTGTGCCCCAGATCAATTAAATTAAAGCCTGTGTGGCTGCGACCCAGTCACCAATATGTTTTAAAGCTTCCCACGTGATTCTTCCGTGCAGCCCAGGCTGGAAGCACTGCTGAAACAGATTCCAGCCTGCAAAAGAGAGAACTGAGAGCTGAAGGAGGAATAGTTGAGCACCTGTGCAGGTGGGAGTTACCAGCAGTGAAGCAGAAACTAGGGGGATGAGATGTGACTTGACAGCTAAATTCTGCAGGGGTTTTACGAAGTAAAGTCGGCGGCAGAACTCTTCTGGTGCCTGCCCCTCTGGGGCTGTGTGTAGCCTCTGACTTGACCCCTCTGGCCTCAGTCTACTACCTGGTTTTCTGAAATGGAAAGCAGGTAAATGTTTCATCTATTGTTAGTCATATATATTACAAAGGAAATAATAAACTTAGTATGTTTTCTGTTCTTATGAGATGGGTAAATTTTTCCTTTGCATTTTTTCAAGGATTTTTTAAGGTCCCATATTTTGAAAACCCTTTAGAATATAAATTGTGTGTAACGAGCACATTTACATAATATGTTATTTTTTCTTTATTAAAAAACTTTTTTTTGTGAAAGATACCTACCTATCATTTAAAAAATTTCTGCAACACAGAAGAATATGTTAAAAAATTACATTGACCTGGCTGGTATGGCTCAGTTGGTTGGAGCATTGTCCCACAAACCAAAAGGTGGTAGGTTTGATTCCCAGCCAGGGTGCATTTCTAGGTTGCCAGTTCAGTCCCCAATTGAGGAGCATGGGAGACAACCAATTGATGTTTCTCTCTCACGTCGGTGTTTCATTCCCTCCCCCCTCTCCTTCTCCTCTCTCTAAAAATTAATAAGCATGTCCTTGAGTAAGGATAAAAATAACAATAAAAATTACTTTGTGTCCATCCTATCACAC
This sequence comes from Sturnira hondurensis, assembly GCF_014824575.4. Classification (NCBI taxonomy): domain Eukaryota; kingdom Metazoa; phylum Chordata; class Mammalia; order Chiroptera; family Phyllostomidae; genus Sturnira; species Sturnira hondurensis. The sequence continues at coordinate 1,418,866 of NW_028091847.1, read as the reverse complement.
AGAAATAACCATCATTATCACTTGGTGAATACCATTCTAGATATTTTTTCTGCCTAGGTTAACATAATTTTAGAAAAATTGGATCAATTGTTTGCTTTTAAAAATAAATGTAGACTCAGTCTCTTTAGAAAAGTATATGTAAAACTGAGGAATTGCCGAATTTCAAATATTTCTTCTCCATACTGTCTCTTAAAAAATTTCACCAAAGTTTAAAAAAAGCTGAACTGTAATAGGTTGGACTTGTTGTTTAGGATTACATTTCAGTGTTTATAACAGCTATGATTCCAAGCGAGTGAGGAAATTGTGTGTACTCATACTTCTTCTAACTTCTGTTCTCTAGCCCTCTTAATTTTAATTAGTTGTGTTATTTTACCTTACTGAGGTCCATAACACATTCTTTTCTGAATCCATGATTCCCATGGTTGCTTAGTCTTTGTTCAAATGAACAGTGGGCTTTACAGAGTCCTTTTGCCATGATTTTTTCATCCTAAGTTTTGATTTTCATATATCTGTGCTTAACTGGCTATATTTGTACATGGTTATATTTTCATAGAAAAACACAAAAGGGTATAGTTGTTAAAGCTATGTTTATACATAATTAATACTAAGCCTTTTTAATTTTTCAACCTATCTCTCTAATATCTATTTTATATTCTCATGGAAGTTTTAAGGAAAAATGACAATTATGTTTTATAAATAGAGCCGTTCAGGTTCGCATAAGCTGAAATATGTCCAGATTCCCACCTATTAATGGTAGAATTATATATGAAATCCATGCCTCCAGAACTCTGGGGATTATTCTGACTGTATTTGAACTCTGTATTTCTTAATCAGAGACAGGAATAAGGCTTTCATTGATGTGGCAAAAAGGAAATTAATTAATTTTTTGTCAAAAGTGTCTGAGTTGGAATTTGTTTAATAAAGATATTAGATGTTAGACTTCTTTCTAATCTTTGAAATTTTCACTTCTCTAAAATTATAATTACACCATTTTTGGGCTGCATTTAAGAGAAGTCTGTTTATAAGGAAATCTGTGTGTTTCTCCCTCTCTCAGGCACACACACACCTCACACTACTCTCTGCCTCCTCTGTCCCCTGGTTTCTGCTTTATTTCTGAACAAGTTCCACAACAACAAAAAATACTTGAATGTTGGTTTTTATGTTAATAGTGTTTTTGTGAAAATACTAGACTACTTTCTCTATATTTTTATTTGCTACTTTAAAAAATTGTATTATTCTTAATTGTTGACACTATTATAAGTGTCCCTATTTTCCTTTCCTTTTACCCCCTCCACCCAGGTCCCCCCCAGCCTCCATCACATTTTTGTCTGTGTCCATGGGCCATGCATATATATGTATATGTTCTTTGGCTCATCTCTTCCAGTCCTCCACACCCACCCACCTGTCCTCTGAGATCTGTCATTCTGTTCCATGTGTCCATGCCTCTGGTTTTATTTTATTAGATTGTTTTGTTTGTTAAATTCCACATATGAGTGAGATCATATGTCTTTCTCTGACTGGCCTATTTCATTTAGCATAATGTTCTCCAGGTCCAACCATGTTGTCACAAGGGTAAGAGTTCCCTATTTTTTACAGCTGTGTAGTATTCTATTGTGTAAATGTACCACAGCTTTTTTTATCCACTCACTTACTGTTTGGCACTTGGGCTGTTTCCAGATCTTGGTCTATTGTAAATAATGCTGCAATGAACATAGGGATGCATATATTCTTTCTGATTGGTGTTTTGGGATTCTTAGGAAACTAAGAAGCTGCACAGCAAAAGAAACCATCAACAAAATGAAAAGGGAATTCATTGTATAGGGGAAAATATTTACCAATGATGTATCTGATAAGGGATTAATTTCCAAAGTATATAAAGAACTTATGTAACTCAACACCAAGAAGACAATCCTATTAAAAATTGGTCAAAGGACATGATAGACACTTCTTCAAAAAGGACATACAAATTAGAGATATGAAAAAATGCTCAACATCACTAATCATCAGATAGATGCAAATTAAAACTACAATGAGGCATCACCTCACAGCTGTCAGAATGGCCATCACTTAATTAACAAACAACTGCTGCTGGGGAGCGTGTGGGAGAAAAGGGAACAGTAGTGCACTGTGGGTGGGAATGCAGACTGGTGCAGCCACTGTGGAAGACAGTATGGCGTTTCCTCAAAAAATTAGAAATGGAACTGCCTTCTGACCTAGTGGTCCCACTTCTGGGAATGCATCCTAGGAATGTTGAAATACCAATGAGAAAGAATATAGACTGCTTTTATATAGTGCCATACTTTGTTTGGGGGATTTTAATAGTTGTTTTGCGTTGTTTCTCTTTGTTTTGTTTTGGAGAGAATGAGAACAAGAGCTATTGCTACTAGAAAAGTTGAAGTATCCAGAAGCTTGATAGTGAATTGCCTATAATAACTCTTTCTAAAAGTTTCTTCAGAAAATTTAATATTCTTAAAGTTTGACCACAGGAAGTTGGGTCAACAGTCATTTCCCAGGTAGAATTTCTACCTGTCCTATCTTTGTATGTGTGTCTCTTTATGCTGCTACTCCAGGGTCTACTGATTAGATATAATGAGGAATATGGCTTTGTTATGAATATAACTCTCTGAAAAGAAAGCTACTTATTGTATAACAGGGGAAAGTAACTTACGTTTAGTTGTGTTGCTAGGATTAGGATTGTCACTTTCATGGATGGTTATTTTTAGCCTCTTGGTTTTTAATGATCCAAGTTAACCATTTTAAGTTATTAAACATTAATAACTTACTAAATATATAACTTTAACAATCTTAAAGAGCAAAAGAGGTAAAATATTTAAAAGGTGTTTACTATATATGTAGGGTTAGTGTGGAGATTTAATTGAAGGAGAACTGTCTGGTTAGGGTGTGACAAATCCCATGGCTATTAACTCTACAGCCATGTTGCCCATGGTCTGCCACTTATAAATAAGACTAAAATAGCTTTTAAAATGGTAATTCTTCTGAATTTTCTGGATTAAATAAGATAATTTATAAATAAAATTTTAAATATAATATAAAAACCAAGAAGTAAAACTTAGGTATGCCATATACACTTAAATTAAAAGACCATATGAAATACACAGAAATAAATGATGTTGTTGTAAAAACAAGATAAAATAGGGAAGTATAAGGTGAGTTAAGTAAAAAGTAACAAGTGAGCAAACAAAAAAAATAGATACAGACAAAGGGTTGGCGGTTACCAAAGGGGAAGAAGGGAGGGGGCAGAGTGAGCAAAGCGTGAAATACCTGGTGACATGGAAACTAGACTTCTGGCGGTGAGCACATACTACAGTATACAGATCTAGAATCGTGAAATACCTGGTGACATGGAAACTAGACTTCTGGCGGTGAGCACATACTACAGTATACAGATCTAGAATTTCAAGTTATGCACTTGAAATTTATAGAATGTTATTAACAAGTATTACCTCAATTTTAAAAAAGGAATAAAAGATAAGCTTAATGTTCATGAGTACTGGACAAATCAATTAAAATTTCAATAAAACAAAGACTTGCCAGTATATAACATAGTCAAAGCCAGTATCTTAAGAACTTAAAGAAATACATAAAAAGTCAGCAGCATGAAACCCTAGCCTCAGAAAGCTTCAAATGGAGGCAGATAAGGGCTTCCTAGTAGAGTTCCTCAGTGGGAAGTCACCTAGTAGGAAAGTCACTAGACCCTCAGCCTGTCCCCTTAACAGGCTCCCTTATGCCACACAAGCTCCACAGTGTCCAGTTGTGGGGTGCAGAACATGCCCTCTTCTGTAGGGAACCATTCTTGCCCTGCCCTGCCTCCTGGTTGTTTGCAGAAATAGGTTCCTCCTGAGACATGGGGTTAAACCTCTGTAAATCATTATTTAACTAGAAAACACGTTTTAAATTTTTGAAATGTATCAGTTTGATTTTTGATGATAAAGATATTTCTTAAGGCTTAAAAAAAACACAGAATCTGCACCCATACCACCCATATACTGGCAGTGTGATCTTTGGCAAATTAAGTGTTCTAAGCTTCATTTTCTTATTACAAGTGGAGATACTACTCACTGTATAAGGTTATTATGAGACTGAAATGAGAAAATGTATGTAAAGCATTTAATGCAGTGCCCAACATAATGGGAATAAATATCGCATGATGTGGTTGGAAATGTTCATTGAGATAATGTAAACTTCCACTTTTCTGTGATGAGTAAGGAAATGCAGAATATTGCTTCATGTAGAGGAAAAAATTTGTATAACTTTAATCATTTATCTTGCTTGACATAACTGAAAAGAGATGGGGAAGGCTGGCTGCAGAGATTTCTCTGCTCTCTTCGGTGGTACATAGGGTTATTTAGACTTTGTTGGTGATGCATTTATACCAGAGTATATAATAACCTAGCAGAAGGCTCATCCCTAACTCCTTTAAACCTAGCCCCTCCTGAGACACCAAAGATTGCAGTTCAAAAGTCTAAACTTACTTAACTTTAGCTTCCTTATTTTCCCAGAGTGCACGCTAAAGATATCTGTTTTAGCTATGGGCCCTGCTTTTTATTATTGTTTTCCTTTTCCAGTCAAGTGTTCCATCTTTTTCTGATTTCCACCAACAAATGTATATAAGGAGTACATTTCAACCTGTAAAACACTATACTGATGTGCTTTATTCTTAAAAATAACAGAGCACTTTTGTTTTTCCTTGTTTTGCTCTGGCATTATAGGCACTCTGGTTTCCATTACTGGAGGCCATGATGGCCCCTCAGAAGCTGTCCAGTTCAGCCGGGCCTCCCCTACACTCCGAAGGTAAGACTGTCAGAGTCCATCTATACCATTACCCGATGTTTATCTGCTAAAAACTAACGTTGTGATACCTTTTCCAAAGTCATACCTTTTCTTATCATATCTTAATGCAATTATATTGTAGTGTTGATTTCACCTTTCAGATTTAATGCTTCCCATGGCACCAGTTACATTATTTGTCTTGAATATTAGTAGCTTTGCAATAGTCAACTTTAAAATACCAAACTGCCCTTGGTTAGCTAAATTTCTAGGATGCTATATGAATCCACTGTTTTCCACTGACTTGTAGGAAAAGTCAAAAACTCTTATTTTAAACTAACCAGAGTATCAACATTTTATTTCAACAGCTCTGAAATCTTTGACCATGCAAGTTCTAAACAGCATGGCAGCATTTATTGCCCTTCCGTCAATCTTGCAAAGAATCTTACAGGTGAGTTAAGAGAGGAAAATTCACCCTTGATCAAGTTCAACTAGCATTTAGTTGTATATAAATAACAGCAAATTGGGCTAATGGTTAAATGTGTCTCAAGCATATTGCAGCTAGTTTTTGGCATGAGCTACATATCTAATTTATGACTCTCACCTGACACTTTCCTAGTGCTCCAGTGGTATGAGTTTGCTTGGCACGTGCGTGCAGCCTTCATTGAGGGCACGCAGCCCCCACATGTTCAGTTACCCAGGGATTCAGGTACTCAAGCTTCCTGTTGGTGTGCTAATTGGGAAAGAATTACTGTGATTTCCAGTTGCTTATACTTTTCAGATCAAAAAAAGAAAACCTAGAAATTATGTCAGTATAGGCATTTCTTAATCATTGGCTATTACTTATGTTTTCTAACTCATCCTAAAACTTGATGTCCAAAACATCCCCTGCTCTAGATTCCAGCTGGTTTTATATCTAGAGCTTTTGTAGGAAACATCATTCCAGCCTATTTATGCCAATAAAAAGTTCTGAACCTTTCCAACTTCAACAAAAGGAGAACACTAAAAATAGATTAAGATATATTTTTAGAAAAATCTGTGAACATTCTTAGGGAAACAGCAAGAATTATCCTTAGAGTCCATTTTGTCTTCCTTCACTTCGTGCAGTACAGACACATACACATGCTTAGAAAATAAAACAGTAATATGATGCCATTGTTCTTCATAATTTTCCAATGATTTTTGTCTAATCAAGAATGTCCCTGTCAGCTCTCTTCTAAGTCTTTCCCAGCTCTTCCTCCTGTCTGGTGTTAAGCATCTGGGCCTTTGCGCATACAGGCTGCTGCACTCTAGTCCCCCTTTGCATAGCACCTCGTCATTCAGGATGTCTCTTTACACGGACTGTCTCATCTGATCCTTGTCATGCGTTGAATACTTCTTAGATATGGACTACTCCTCTTTTAAAATAGTCATAAGGGTTTTAATCATAGATCAAGTAATATTTCCATAAGGTAGGAATACTTTAGTTCACCAAGTAGATTAGAAAAAAATGAAATCCTAAAGCCAAAAATGGCTTCTCTCTCAGTATATTCATTTTGTGTTATGTTGAGCTTGAACCACACTTTCAGATACATAAATTATAATAAATAAAAGTGTAAATTTCCCTTGGCAAAAGCATATGTTTCTTATCCTATATTTTAAAATTCACATTTTTGAAGGCTTTTGATATTTGAAAATCTTCACTTTATTTTGAGTTATACTGGCAGTCCTTGTAATTCTATTCTTATTTTCTACCCTCAGTGGTTAACTTCCACCAATTAGGAGGGTGTGCTAGTTCTTAAATTCTTTATTGCACATCTGTGATTACTGTAATAATGATGCTACCTTATATTTATATAGAGATTCTTATTTTTTTCAAGGTGCTTGCACAGATGCTATCTCATTTAAAGCTATCTCTTGAGGTAGGTAGGGCTACTATAAAAATTTCTGTTGTTGGAGGATGAAACTCGAGGATAGTCTCTTACCTCCTAATTTATGCTCTTTCCCATTATATCATGTAAGCTTTTTCATTTGTTTCAGTCCCTAGTCTTTTAGAGAGTTAATTTTTTTTAGTTAGTTTATTAATTACATGTTACCCTGATTAGTCATTACCTATGTGGACGAAAGGCAGTTCTTGCCCTAAAGAGCTCTTATTAGACATAGAAAATGTTCTGATATAACTATTCGTAGGGCTCTAATCAAACAGTAGTGGCCACCTTTAAGAATTACATGCTCTCTAGTCCTGGCTGGTGTAGCTCAGTGGATTGAGCACGGGCCTGTGAACCAGACAATTGCGGTTCAATTCCCAGTCAGGGCACATGCCTGGGTTGCAGGCCAGTTCCCAGCAGGGGATGCACAAGAAGCAACCATACATTGATGTTTCTCTTCCTCTCTCCTTCCCTTCCCCTCTAAAGATAAATAAATAAAATAAAATTTAAAATAAAAAAATTACGTGCTCTGAAGTCCATGTAGGGTAATTGTCCTTTTACCTTTGTCCAAGTTCAACCCTTCAGATCACAACAGGAACAGCCTCGTGAGGGCGTGACCCTGCTCCCTGGCTCCCCCTGATGGATTCAGGGTAGGCAATCAGCCTAAGCAGGGCCAATCAGTGTACTTTCCTGGAGATTTTAGAACTGAATTTAAGAAAGACCAATAAGTCTCCCTTCAGGTCTTTGTATTATATAAGGTACAATGTTCAGGAGCTGATAGTGACTACTTTTCCATCATATGAAACAATCTAGTGAAGAATGTAATTAATCTACAGAGAAGGAGAAGAATGAAGCAGACACACAGAGAGGAGAGTAGATAAGATGCATGGAGAAGAGAGAAGATCCAAGACAAGGACTCAAGACACTGGGGGAGGAGACAATGGAGAGAAAATCCTGATAGCATTTAAGTCCTTCATTGTAGTTCTTAAGGCTTATTTGTATTCCTTTGCTTGGATCCTTGAATCAATACCTTTACAATAATTACCTGTTTTGAGTAAGTTAGAATGAGTTGGGTTTCTGAATACATATTGCCAAAGGAGTCCCAATATAAGTATATATTGAAACAGCTGGGAAAAATCTGGAAAGATTTCCTGGAGGAGTTGTCTGAAATGAATCTTAAAGAGTCTAAAGGAATCACGGTGCAAAGGAAATGGGACTTTTCTAAACAGAGTGAACCATATATACTAAGAATTTGAGGTAGAACATGATACATATAGGTAGTTGGGTTTAAATATTGGGTTGGCCAAAAGTCTGTTTAGTTTTTTTAATAAAATAAAAGGCGCATTTTTTTACTTTTACCAATTACTTTATTGATTTGGATATTTTGAATATGCCAGCTGTCTCCCACTCAGTTGATTTTTCTCAGCGTCTCAATGTGATCACTATCAACTTCAGCTGGTCTACCCGACTGTGGCGCATGGTCCCTCGAGACATCCCCAGCACGAAACCTCACAAACCACCTATGACACGTTCGATCAGTCACAGCACCTCCCCCATACACTGCACAAATCCTTTTTTTTTTGCATTTCAGTTGCATTTTTACCTTTCTTGAAATAATAAAGCATAATATGTCAAAAATGTGTATTTTCTTTCATTTTCACTATTAATATGGCTATACAAAAGTTCACCAATTTTGATGTTTTTTAAATGCACAGTGTTATGACAGCTGTCATAATACAGTCTAACAATATTGTTTCAGATGAAGTTAAAGAAAACTAAGCACTACTAGAGCCATCTAACAGAAAAAAAACAAATGAACTTTTTGACTAACCCAATATTCTTGGAACATAGGACAAGAATAAAGATGAGTCCAGGAGCTAACATTTGACAGACAAGCAGGGAATGTGCCTTTAATTTTCTTGTGAACTGTTGTAAGGACTATGGATTTTAAACGGAGGAACAATGGAATGAGGTTTTTCTTTAAAAGGATTGCTCAGCCTATGTTATACAGAATAAATTGGAAGGGATCAAGGCTGAAGGCATAGAGATACCAAGAATAAAATAGGTACTCAAAGCTTTTTAATTGAGTTACATAGAATGGATAGTAGAAAATGAATTTGGAAATTACTTAGTGGATAGAATCCACCTGACTTTTGGCATTTTAGATATAGGGCAGGAGTGTCAAACTCCTTTTCACCAGGGACCACATCAGCCTCGCAGTTGCCTTCAAAGGGCCAAATGTAATTTTAGGACTGTATACATGTAACTACTCCTGACACTTAAGCAAGAGCTCAGTGCTGCTGCTGGATAAAAATAAGGTGCCGGGCCGGATAAAACAAGGTGAAGGGCTGGATTCAGCCCGCGGGCCTTGTGTTTGCCACCTGTGATGTAGGGGGATATAAGAAGAACCCAGGTGATACCCTGATATCAGTTTCACATAGCTGACAGTGAGCTGGGGGAATACAAGACTGGAGTTTATAAGAAGAAGTAAGAAGTAGATATATGGTCTTGGGAATCATCCACAGAGAAGTGGTAGTTAAATTCTTGAAACTTGATGAACTTTAGGAGGAAGTAAGTTAGCGATAAAAGAAAGCCAACAATGAAGTTCCAGGAAATGTCTGAGAATCAGAATAGTTTTATTGCCTATTAATACAGAAGGACCTTGGAGATAAGATTATACTTTGCCTGGTACTCTACCACCATAACCTAACCCAGAGGCACATGACATATAATAGCTACTCAATAAATATTTCTAGAGTAAATAGAAGTCAAGGATGGAGGTATACCACTTCTGGCCAAGATGGAGTAATAGAGACTGGATTTACCTTCCTGCTTGAAACAAACAAAAAATATATGAAATAGTTTTCAAAAAAACTGATTCCTAAGTGATTCCTAAGAGACAGAAAATAAACAAGGTGAGTCCTGTTTCCTGCAGCTTAATGTTTTGAGTTTCCAGGCAGTAGTTTGGGAAGGAGGATCCCACGCAGTTTCCAGCATACTCGTTGATTTAAGGAGATTAAGCTGAAAGTCAAGAGAGACCAAGGTGACCAGAGTTTGTAGGGCTGGTACCAAAAGAGAATCCTGGAGATGTGCAGAAAGATGCTCCAAACATGACTTGAGGAAACTACCTAAGCCAAGGAGAGAACCACCTGAGGGTTAGGGGGACTAGCACTCCTGGTCACACAGGGCCAACAACGGGATTTTTCCCACCAGTGAAGACCAGAAGATTTCATATTTCACAGACCATTGGGAAAAGTACGCAGCGGTACTCAACAGTGGAAAACAGCCCTAGATTAAACATAGCTCCAGTCATGCTTTACAATCTTAAAAGCAAGACCTGAAAGGATTAAATTGTTTTCAAATATAATTGAACTGCATCCCCAAACGAGCTTAGAAATACTTTCAGGAATACAAAAATGTTCAGGTTCCAGCAGTGTAAAATTTACAGTGTATAACATTGAATCAAAACATATAAAGTATGCAAAGAAGTTAGAAAATGAAACCCAGATATGACATGGATATTAAAATTGGCAAGTAAGAATACCAAAACAAACAAACAAAAAAAGGGTAGTGAATTTGAAGACATTGTAATAATCCAGAATGAAACATTTTAGAGTAAAAAGAATCAGAAAAAAATGAACCACAGCATCAGCTCTGGAACAATCAGCTGTGGGACACTTTCATGTCCAAAATACGTGTCCTAGGGGTCCTGAACATGGAGTCAGAGCAGAAAAAACATTTGAAGAAATATTATCTGAAAAATTTTTAAATTTATTGAGAACTATTAGTACACAGATAAATAACCCCCAAATCAGAAAACATTATGAAAACTACAAGGCACATCAAAATTCCTGAAAATCAATGATTAACAGAAAAGCTTAAAAGTAACCATAGAAAAAAAGGGAGTCAGAGGAACAGAAATAAGGACAACAGCAGATTTTTACTGAACACTTTTAACTACTTTGACCTAGTTGAGATTTATATATTGATTAGAGCAGCAGAATACACATTGTTCTCAAGAATATGTGGAACAGTTACCAAGATAGACCATATTCTGAGTTACAAAACAATACACCCAGTGTTTCAGATTTGAATCATCGTAATAGGTTTGAAGTTGCATTGTTTTAATTTGCGGTGCCCGAATGAATAATGACATTGAGCATCTTTTCATGTGCTCATTTGCCATCTGTGTATCTCCATTGGGAAGATGTCTGTCTAGTTCTTTGACCACTTTTTAGTTGGGCTATTCTGTTGTTTGTTGTTGAATTTTAAGAGTTGTTTGTATGTTCATCATGCAAGTCCTTCATCAGATATGTGTTTGGAAATACTTTCTCCCAGTGTGTCTTCATTCTCTCAACCATGTCTTTCACAAAGCAGAAGTTTTTAAATTTTAGTGCAATCCAACTTTTCCCATTTTTTCTTTCATGGATTTTGCATTTGGTGTTGTATCTAAAAACTCACCACTAAACCCAAGGTCACCTAGACTTTCTTCCCACGTTATTTTCTAGAAGTTTTTGCATTTTACATTTTATGTCTATGATTCATTTTGAGTTAATTTTTATGAAAAGTGTAGTGCCAGTGTCTAGAGTCACTTTCTGCATTTGGATGTCCTGTTATTCCAACACCATTCATTGAAAACACACTATTCCTTTCTCCGTTGAGTTGCCTTTGCTCAGTTGACTATTTGAGGGGGTCTGTTTCTGGGAGCCGTGCTCTTCTGCACTGACCTATTTGTCTGCTCTTCACCAGCACCACAGTCATTATTACTGTACCTTCATAGTACATTTTGAAGTCAGGTAGTGTCCTCTGATTTGTCATTCTTCAATGTTATGTTGACTATTTGGGGTCTTTCATCTTTCCATATAGTAACTTGCTGACATTTCAATTGAGATCGTTTTGTCTGGTTTTGGTATTAGGGTAATGCTGGCTTCATAGAATGAGCAAGGAAGTGTTTCCTCTGCTTCTATTTTTGGAACAGATTGTAGAGTGTTTATACAATTTCTTCTTTAAATATTTGGTAGAATAAACCAGCAAAACCATCTGGGTCTGGAGTCTTCTGTTTCAGGAAGCTATTATTTATCCATGCAGTTCTGTTCAGAGATATAGATCTATTCAGATTATCTAGTTCTTTTTTTTAATTCATTTCTTTTTGTATAAGTTTTCGTAGACTGTGTCTTTTAAATAACTGGCAACCCATTTCATTTAAGTTGCCAAATGTTTCAACTAGGAAGTTTTATGTACCTGAGTGTTTTTTTTTAATCTTTCCCCTTGTCATTTTTCTTACCAGTTCCAGAATTTAAACTACTTTAAAACTGCTCCACTAGAATATTTCCTGTTCCAGCACAGTGCCTAGAACAGACCACATTTTGCCATGTATAATGCATACTTTTTTAACCAAGTGTTTGAGGGAAAATAAGGATGCACATTATACATGGGTAGTACCTGAAATACCTTGTATCTGTTCTTGTGTTTTGTAATTATTTGTTATATAAAATTTTTGTACCATAATATGTTCAGAAATAAATGCTAAAATTGTTTCATAATCCAACAAAAAGTGTTTCAATATAAATAAGTAAAAATTGAATTAAAAATTAAAATGAAAGATTTTTTTCCTGAAAGTTTGGGCCAGAACTGTGGGTGCACATTATATGTGGCAAAATACAGTATATAGTCGATAAATATTAGTGGCTCGGTCACCTAGTGTCCTTGATAGTTCTCAGCAGTTTATAAATGTACTTTATTTCCTTTGTTCTCTGTGTCCATTAAGCTGGGGGAAGTAGCAGCATCCTTCTGTTTCTTAAGAGGAAAGTGCCTTAGTTTACTCACTGAGCATACACAGCTGGAATATTACCCCAGGTTTTCTGACTCCAAATATTAGATCTTTTCTCTTTTCCTTAACACCAACCCTAGTGTTTCCCAAACCCACCTACCTGACTTTATTAGGTGGCCCAGGGAGAAATAGGAGTAACAGTTATTTAGATGCACAGTTGCTCAGATATTGATAGTATTTTTTTTTTCAGAAGAGATGTTCATGTGATAAGAGGTCCTCAGAGATCTACTTGACCTCTAAGTGTTGATTCAGACTGATGCCTGGCACCTGAATTGTACAGATTTCTTTCATGAAAATTGGATGATAAGTTAGTGAGTGTTTGTAAGGGACTGTATTTATGTTGTATACATTGTCTGCACTGCTTGCTTTTATTGATCTTCACTCTGGCAAAAGTGATCCCTGTCTCTGACAAGCTCTTTGTGGCTGTCTTACTGAGGGGGTTCAAGTGAACAGATGGATTTATGTGCTAACCTGCTGAGGACATTCGTATTTTAAGTAGTGCTTGATTAGTAAAAATTTTAATTGTAAAACAAACTGCATATATGATACGATGGGTACCAAAAAACAATAAGGGCAAAAGTAGTCATCACATGTATTTCTAATGTGTTTTTTAAACAAGACTAGTTTATGTAAAGTACCCAAGTCTGTTCTTCTTTTATAGTTTATAAAAAAAGTTAAAGAAAAATCTCAGTAGTTATTTATTGCTGAAGAATCTAGCTGACATCTTTGGAAAATAACTTGAAAAGCTAGTGGGTTGTTTGCTTGCTGTGCACTAAGCTTTGAGCTCTCTTTTGCATTCTATAATTTATATGTTGTCTCAGCATGAGGTAATTTTCATGATTTTGCCTTTAAATTATGCATATTAAAGTGAAATGTACTGATATAAATATAGACATGACATATAAAAGATTTCTTCTTTTTTACTAGAATTTAACCTTTTAAAGACCTCTTTATTCTCTGTGTGAGAGCTATATTAGTGCATTGGATATGCATATTATAGTAGATATTATAATGGTTTTTTATAAGAAGGTATTAAACTGTTTATTGATACTTTGAGGAATAAGTGCATTTATTAAGAGCTTGACCAAAAGTGCAATTGCATATAAATTCAGAAGCTTTAACGTGTATTTTCTTTTTATGCAAAGAAAATCAAAAGAAAAATTTGTCTGGTGGGTGTATGGCCTGAATTGTTTTTCTAGTGAAGAGTTAGTCTGAAATATCTATAGTCTTGCTTTTTGCAAATGACCTGCACGTTTGACAGGTGTCTTTAGCTTAGTGATACAATCTCTAGCTGTGAGACAGAACATCTCCCCACTAAACTGAAGTGACCTGTTCAAGTCCAAACTCATAAACTTGTTCATTAGTACATGAATGTATAGTTATTCTCTACCTTTGATCTCCATTGGCGTCAGAGACCAGGACCTAAGGTAGACCATCTTGTGCCGCTCTAGAACAATGTAAAATGCTGAAAACCAACCTTAGGTAGAAACCACAACCACCCAGTCTTCCAAGAGCCATCATCAGAGCCTAGAAGAGAAAAAGCAGCAAATCCTAAGACTGTATTGTGCAAGAGCAGGAAGACAAAGTTTCTTCTCACATTTCTGAGCCTTCCTTCTAAGTTTTCCTGCTTAACTACTTTTTTTTCTTTCTTAACATCTGAACTCACAGTTACTCTTGTTGCACCAAGATTTGAAGAGCTTCTACTCCCTAAGAAATAACCAGAATGTTACCTATACCTTCCTGCAAATGTTGGTTTGTCGTTTAGTTATCCATATCAGTTACCCATGTTATCCAGCAGACACTACTTTATTAGTTCGTGTGTCAGTCCTTGGGAGAGCAGTATTATGTATTAATTAAATCCATGGTTTCTGAAGTACCTCGATTTAAATCCCAGCTTATCTGTTTAATAGTTTCATATCTTAGAGAATTTTACTTAACCTCTCTGAGGTTAAGAATATCTTCATTTATAAATGTTCTGGAGGGGATTTAGTGATGTCGTGTGTAGCAAGAATTTAGCACTGTACTTGCATTTGCTGTCCACTCACTAAATAGCAGCTACTTGTATCATTACTGTTTAGTTGGATTCTCCTGTTTAGCATGGAAGGGTCATTGATGTCATACATAACCTCAGAGTGAAGTAATAGACTTGATATACTTATTTATTAGCAAAAAAAGTTATTATAATTCCCAGCCTAGCCAAAAATGCAGAAAAATGAGCACACAAATATGCTGATGGAGATAAAAATTGCATAATACAACTTTTAGGAGGAGCAATTAGGAAGTATATGTAAGTATCCACAAAAATGCTCTTTGAGTCAGAAATTCCCTTTCTAGAAATCTCTAAAGAAGGCAATTCAGACCAAAATTTGCAGCCACTAGCATCTGAGAATAGTGTGAAGGATTTGGGGTGGGGCTGGGAGGTGGGGAGGGAAATGGATGTCCCACAACAGAGAATGGTGGAAGAACACACAGTAATGATACACAATGCATACTCTGTGGCTATTATGAATATTTGATGATATGGGAAACTGTTCACAATATACTGTTGAGAAAAAAATTAATTAATAAAAGTATTATGTGAAATACTCAACTTTGTACACCAAGAAATATATTCCCTTTTCTCTCCCTTTCTGTTGTTCCCCAGAAACAAAACCGAAAGAATATACATCAAACTATCAAATGTGTTTATCTCTGGGTAGCTGGATTTTATTTTTTGCTTTATTTTTGCATGCTTTAGTATTTTCCAAATTGTATATAACAAGCAAGTCACTTGGCAAATCTTGTATGAAAAGCAGTAGAGGGAAGATTGGATGTCTGGGTACCTGTTGTTTGTTAGTAGTGACTTTATTGAAAAAAAGCTTTGAAAAATTGATCCATAAACTGATCTCCTAAATTGAAGTCTTGTCTCCTAAACTGAAGCAATTTAGTTGGTTTAGGCTAAGAGGTGGTCAAATGTGGGTCTCAGAAGGAGTTGTTATGATAGAGTCTGAGTATTTGCGAGTACATTGGTTTTGATGTAGCAGATAAATAAAAGCTTAAAGAGGGAGAGGAAGCTTCTTGCAGAAACAAAACAGAGTGAAATTTAATTAGACTTGCAAAGAAGACTGTTAAGCAAAGGGCTTGGACCATTTAAATTTTATTTATTTTTTCCAAAATGTTTGTGATGGCCACAGGGAAACTGATGTACATTTCCAATGGAAGGTTAATGAAGAGTATCTTGTGACTGTAGAAAAATACTTAAGAGCAGTTGGCCTTTTCAGATAACTTATATTTGAAAGTAATTTTAAAATACTAAAAACAGAATTATAATTTTTACAACTTTTTAGGATCCAGTTTATGGAAAAGGAAAACTTGGAGAAATCCAGGGACTTATTCTGGGAATGTTGGACACCTTTAACTATGAACAAGTAAGCTATTTTTTAAAAAACCTTCCTTTATCCCCTCCCAAGGGCATGCTCATTGATATTAGAGAGAGGGAAAGGCTGGGAGAAAGAAAGGGAGAGAAACATCAGTCGGTTGCCTCTTGGAGGCATTTGGGCATGATAGATACAATGCCTGCTTTTTTAATAATCAGAGAGAAGAAAAAGAAACATTTGGGTGGCAGAGCTTTTCTTAGGGTGTTGTAAAAACAGCAGTTTTGCTCAACACAGCACCATGAAGCCAGTACCCTGGCAAGCACAGACTGCGCGTCAGCAGAAGGAAAGCTGAGCGCAAGGCAGAAAATTTGGGGGAACTTCGGAACTTTGGAAGATGAGGAAAAGATGGGGTTGATTAGAAAGAATTATGTACAATTCTAACAGACCATTATTAGAACTAAAAGTTCTGCACTACAAATAAAGTTAAGGGGCTAGGCTATGTAGCAGGGGGGGGTGGTCAGTTTATTTTCCCCTTTGGGGTTGACAGAGAAGAGCTCACTGTACATCTAAATGATATGGTATGTATGAATGTTGAGAATTAGTTATAGTGTGAACACAATACTGTATAAGCACTTAGAGCTTTAAAAGCAACTTAATGTGATAGCTGTGAAATGTCTTTATGTGACTTAATGGCAGATGTCACAGTCTTGAGCATATTCAAATGACCTGTAAATGCTGATCAGGAAAATGTAATCTCTCTGCCCAAGGGAGGTGAAAACCGAGTAACAGCCATTAGCTTTTCCAGGGAAAGGTTATGTGAAATATTGCCATTGGTGCAGTTTCTGTTTTTAAAAATCAGTGATATTTTCCTTATTTGTTATAACACTTCAAGCCATTCAGAGAGAACTTACTTTATATATGTAATAAATAAATAGATTTGGGTTTATCTAATCATTTGAAAGTCATCAGTATTGAATTAAGCCACAGAATGGCTAAGCATACATTTCTCAGTAGAAACCAGTAATGGCCTTTTAATAATTACTTTGAGAACTTTAATGTCTGTACTGGTCATTAACTCTGAACATTAAAGTTAACCACTTAATTTGAAGTTTTTTGATGACTGTTTAATTTTAAGCCTTCATAGTGTATTTTAATTTCAGTCCTTTGTGGTTGAAAACTAGACAACTGTTATTTCCTGTTCATTCCCTCTGTCTCTTTAATTTTATAAACCGTTTCTTGTTTTGGTCTTTCCTAGACCTTGCTAGAAACAACTACTAGCCTTCTAAACCAAGATCTCCATTGGTCACTGTGTAACCTGAGAGCTTCAGTCGCCAGAGGACTGAATCCCAAGCAGGATTACTGTTCTATATGTTTGCAGCAGTACAAGAGACGCCAAGAAATGGCTGATGAAATTATTGTCTTTAGGTAAGAGAGAGAAGGAAATTTTACGTGTATGGGGTGTGGGGATATACATGTATGGTTTTACCAGGTAGAAATACATGTGATATGCAGCCTCAGTCGATCACTTTAGCAACAGACAAAACTCCTATAGACCTTACATTCTGCATGGGAGTCAAGAGGAATGGGTGTTAGGGTGGTCAGGCTGTAAATAAATACAGAATAATAAGAGCTATGAGGAAAAATAAAGCACAGATAAGAGGACGGGAGGATGAAGTGATGAAGTGCTCAGGGTGAGAATGCTATTTTAACACAACATAATAAGGAAAAACTTCTCTAAGGAGGTGATTCTTTGAGCAGAATGAGAGAGGTAGATGTGAAGGGTCAGAATATATTTTACAGGTAGAGCTAACTTGCTGGTGTATAAGATGTAGTGTGTGAGTTGCCTGAACAACTGGGTAAATAAGGTACCGTTGTCTAAGATGAAGAAGAGCAGGTGTGAGGAGCTCGAGAAATCAAGAGTTCTGTCTTGGAGATGTTAGGTTTGAGACGGTTAGTAGACATCCAAGCAGGGATGTCAGGTAGACAGTTTTTCTGGTCAGAAGCCTAGAGACGTCCTGGAAATATAAATTTAGAAACTGATAGCATATAAATGACATATTTTACAATTTTATTGATTTATCTTTAGAGAGAGGGAAGGGAAGGAGAAAGAGAAGGAGAGAAACATCAGTGTGTGATTGCCTTTCACACACCCCTTACTGGGACCTGGCCAGCAACCCAGGCATGTGCACTGACTGGGAATTGAACTGGCAATCCTTTTATTTGCAGGCCGGCACTCAATCCCCTGAGCCACACTAGCCAGGGCGCATATAAATGATATTTAAAGCCACAGTGCAAAGAGAGAAGAAACCTAGTATTAAAGTGGAAGGTTTGATCTCAAGAGCAAAGACAGCCCACCTAGAATACATGGATAGAGTCAATATAAGATAAACCCTGTAACTAAACTTCTTGAGTTCAAATCGTAACTTTTTTACTTACCAGCTGTGAGACTTTGACAAGTAACTGAATCTCTTTACATCTTAGTTTTCTCATCTGTAAACTGGGATGATAATGATACTGCTTCCTAGGGTTTTGTGAAGATTAAATGAGATAATTCATGTAAGGCATTTGTATCATGGTGCCATACAGTAAGCTAACGCTATGTGTGTTAGCTGCTGTTGTTACAGTCAGGGAAGAGGGGTAGATTTGGTGGTAGGGCAGGGAGGTAGTTCTCATCACACAAAGAACCCATTTATTCAACAGATATTTATTGAGCACCTACTGTACGCCAGGAGCTGCTTGAGGAGATAGGGTGCAGAATTAATGAAACAAAGGACCTGCTCTCATGGAGTTCACGTTCCAGTGGCAAGAGCAGACAAGTAAAACACCAGACAGTAACTACTATGGGAAAAAATAAAACATGTTTAGGGAGACATAGAGTATTTACAGGGAGAAAGGTATTTTATATAGAGTAGTCATGGAAGGCCTCACTGTTAAGGTGACTTGTGAAGAGAAATTTAAACATTGTTAATAAATATATAATTAATAATTATCGTGAACTAAATAAAACATAGTATAAAGGAAAGAGAATGTTTGGAGCTACCAGTTTATAAAGAGTAATTAGGGAACATCTCTCTGTTTAAGTGACATTTGATCAGAGCCCTAAAGGAAGGAAGGGGTGGTCAGTCTCAGGGAGAACGCCTCAGGCGGAGGGCCAGCAAATGCAGAAGGCAGGAGGCAGGCGCGACCTGGGCTTATTGGAGGAGGAGTGGATGAGCAGGTGAGTGCTGCCTGAGCAGAGTGAAGGAGAGGAATAGTGATAAGAGCTGTCTTCAGAGGGAGAGGGAAAATCATGTAGGAACTGTGTGATCATAAAGAATGAAACCTCAGCCCTGGCTCAGTTGATTGGAACATCATCCCATATACCAAGAGGATACGGGTTCGATTTCCAGTCAGGACACATACCTAGGTTGTGTGTTCAATCCCCAGTCTGGGTGCATGTACAGAAGACAAAACAATGGATGTTTCTCCCTCTCCTTATCTCTCTCCTTCCTTTCCTCCCTCCCTCTTTCCCTCCCTTCCTCCCTTCCTTCTTCTGTCCCTCCTTCCCTTTCTCTCTCTCTCTGAAAGCAATGAAAAAATGTTCTCAGGTGAGGATAAAAGAAAAAAGAATTAAACTTTTGCTCTGAGATGAGAACACATTGGAAGATTTTGAAAATAGGATTGATGCTATTTGACCCATGTCTTAAGGATTACTTCGTGTGTTGAGAATGGACTATAGAAAGACAAGGGTAGAAGGAGAATGATCAGTTAGGCTATTACATTAATCCAAGTGAGGGACAGCCCAAGGTAGTAATGATGAAGTAAAACACGGTGGGGTTCTGGACCTGTTCTGAAGGTGGGGTGAACAAGATTTGTTTCTTGATTGGATGTGAGGTGTGAGAGAAAGAGTATAGTCAAGGATGACTCCAAAGTGTTTGGCCTGGGAAACTAGAAGAATGTAGTTGCCGTTTATTGAGATATGGAAGATTAGATGAGAGCATGCAATGGGGGTGGAGTGGGTGAAAATCAAGAATTTTGGACATGTTAAGTGTAAGTCCGTGAATATCCTAAGGAGAGTTCTTGAGGAGACGGGTGGGGTTTAGGAGAGAAGTCTGGGCTGAAGATACAAATTGCACATTCACTGGCATGTAGGTGGTATTTTAAAACTATGAAACTGGAACAAATCACTAAGGAGCAAGGGTAGCTGTAAAGAAGAAGAATATAGAGGAGAAAGACCATAGAAGGGAAAGGTTATATATAGAAAGAGAGAGACTCTAAAAACTGCAGAAGAGAGAAGGTTTGACTTCCAAGGTGGTCCAGCATGGCAGTGTGCAGAGATGAGGGGAGTCAGACAAGATGACAGTTATATTCCACACTCGTGAGAGGAGGCTCAGTTTGTTAACTTGATGTCATCAATAGGGGATTTCTTACAGGAACAGGGTGAGAATTTTCTGTAGCACTGTCGTTTTTGTTACTGCTTAACCAAATCACAGCTTTTGTCTTGAATTTGATGAGGCAGACCACTTGTGTTATTATCCAGCTACTTATATAATTATGATTTTCCCCATTGACTTCCTTTCAAACTGTCTAAAAGTATAGTTTGAAAAATGAACAGAAGTTTAACTCATCCCCCAGGTGGTTTGTAGTCAGAGAACTGTGATTCTGTTCTTACTAACAGCTTAAATATACAAATATGTGAGTCTGACTTTCAGCAACAAGTTCATTCCCTTTCTTGTTCTTAACCTACACAACCATTGATGCATTTCCACATATCAGAAACCTTTATCACTTATAAACACATGCCAACGTAGCTTATGTTTATGGGTTTTATGATAATGAAGAATGCCAATTGATTGCCTTCATTTTGCAGCTGTGGCCATTTGTATCACTCATTCTGTCTGCAAAACAAAGAATGCACCACAGAAATCGAGGGGCAGACAAGATGGACATGCTACAAGTGCAGCTCAAGTAACAAAGTAGGAAAACTAAGTGAAAATTCCTCCGAAATCAAAAAGGGAAGGATAACTCCATCCCAGGTAAGACTTATTTTCATGGCAAAATGGTGATGGTCTTTTCTTACAAATGTCTTGTAGGCCTGGCCTCACTTTTTTGGGGTCCTATAGGGTTCAATAGTTTGCTTGATGGGTATCTTGTGCAATGAATATTCAGTCCTACTTAGAGGAGGAGAGGTTCTCCTCTGTGTCCAGCACTGAAAAACAGATTTGGGAACGACAGAAGCCATTTCTGCCCTTCACAGAGCTTGAGATCTTGAACAGAGAGATGTGCACACATCAGCTTGCTTAAGATCCCTTGACAAAGAGGTCAACAAGTCCAAATGCTGTGGTACTAATGAGTAGCTAGGGGCCAGAGCATGCAGTTACCACTTTTAAGGAGGGCTTGTGGACAAGGGACATGCACAGGTGCTCGGAGCATGTTTTCTCAGCTGGGTAACTTCAAAGAACTTGATGCAGCAGTGTTTGTATGCGGAATTTTCATTGCCCTTGGAGTCTGATGAGTAGACTAGATATAGTTTTATTCATTTTATATGCTTTCTTTTCTTCTTCTTCTTCTTAAGCAGGCAGTAGAGCAGAGCTTGAACTCTACTGCTTAATAGCTTTTGGAAGACCAGGACTGGACAACAGGAGGGGTCCAGTGTGGAGGAGGGGTGGTTACCAGGGCTACAACTTCATCACTGTGCCGTTCTCAATTTACTTCCTCTTCAAAGTGAGAAGTGCTGTCACGTGTGCTGTTTCCTGCTCTTCCCTGTGTGCTGCCCTGTCCTGTACTCTTCCTTCATATCACATAGTGAAGAGTTGGAATGTTTTTTGGTCTTTGTTTTATCAGCTTGCAGTGTTGCATCAGAGGCAGATCCAGGAAAACCCCCTTACCTGGTTTCTCTGAGGCAACAGTTCGGAATTTCTCTACTCCAGTGGCAGGCGCTCATTTCTTTACCCACCCATTTGATATGGAGCAGTGTGTCGGGCACTGTGCTGGGTGTTGGGCGTACAGTAGTAGACAATGAATGAATGAATGAATGAATGATGAATGAAATTAAAAACAGGCGTTGAGTAAGTATTCTCAAGTTCTTTCTGACACTAATTCTGTCAATTCAGTTCTGTTGCTACGTACCAGAAGTTGGCGTCCGACTCCCCGGGTGTAAGAGTTCATTGCTGTTACACTGCCTTCACTTCAGACTCCAGGCCCAGAGCAGGTGTCCAGGTTACCCACATTCAGGTCTGACTGGGCCAATTCGGGGATTCTGTGACACCCCATCTCTTGCCCAGATTCAGTAGTTCACTAGAATGACTCATAGCACCTAGAGAAACACTCTACATTTACCTGTTTATTATAAAGGACACAACGCCGAAATAGCGAGAGGGGACAAATGGGTAGAGTGAGGTGTGGGGTGGGAGGGCACTTCTATACCCTCCCCCAACACACTGCCTTCTTAGTACATCAGTGTGATCACCAGCCCAGAAGCTCTCTGAACCTCATTTAGGGGGGGTTATGGAAGTTTTATTATTATCCAGCTACTTATATAATTATGTAGTTGTAATTGATTAAATCATTGGCCATTGGTGATCAACTCAATCTCTAGCCCTCTCCCCTCTCCAAAGGTCGGGGGCGTGGGGAGGATGGGTCAGGGTGGAATTTTTATGGCCTGGTCTTTTTGGTGACCAGCTGCCTTCTGAAGGTATGTCGGGGTCCCCAGACACCCATAACCTCATTGGCATACAAAAGGCACTCTTATTACATAGATCTCAAGAGTTTTAGGAACTATGTGACAGGAACCGGGGACAAAACCAAATTTTAAAAAAATTTTATCACAAGTACTTGCAGATGAATATACTGTAAGAGCAGGTAACCGATAGATCTGATGTAGACATGGGAGATCACAGAAGGCTTCCTCAAAAATGCCGTGCTAGCTGCCCCTGAAGAAAAAAAAGAAGTAAACTAGAGAAGTTGAAGTGTAAGGGTAGGCAGGGGAAGGAGTGTTACAGGCAGAGGGAACAAACATAGCTTCTCTACTGTGAAGTGGAAAAGAACGTGGAACTAGACATGGAGAGCGATTGAATCTAGGGGGTGAAAGACAGTAGTATGAAGTACTGCTGGTGAGATGAACAGGGAGCACATTAATTGTTTTTGTTTATTAAAGAAATAGGGAAAACATTGAAAGGTTATGAAGGAGTGATATGATCTGATCACAGTAAGTTTGTTTTCAAAGCAGTATTTTTAAAAAACCTGCAGAATTGAAAGGGAAGCAAGAATGAAATAGGGTAACCAAGAATAATGAAGTAATTTAGAGGAGAGAAGGGGTAACTTGTTCTAGAACGGCAGAAATCGGGTGGACAAAGAGCACACACTTGAGGTGTGTTTAAGATGGGCACAGACACCAAACGAGAGAAGTCACTGTTGAACTGAGGAATGTCTGCAGGACATGAAGGTAGGGGTGTTTAATGTGGCTTCCAGATTGAAAATTTTGTTAACTATACATCTAAAATGCTTTCTTCTTTGCATTTAGAGAAAGAAAGACAGGTCTTGTGTTTCCATCATCTTTCCAAGTTGAAACCAAATACAGATGGGGAACCTTTATTTATACAGATACTTAAGGCATTACATTTTATGGCGCTGCAGTTTTTTTCCTCTCCCAGTTATAGTCTATGCATAAACAACTTGTGATTACATACATATTGTGGCCTACATATTACTGTTTAGATTTTTTCCTAGATAGTCCTGAGAGGTTAAAATATACTTTTTTTGTTTTTAGAAAAATACAATTGCATGTTATATATGTAATTATATGTTTTAATACATAATTTATAGGGTCAAATTCCCTTTTTGCTAGTTTTGACAGCTAGCACTACAATCAAGATTTAGAGCAGTATGGTTACTGCCCCTCAGAAGTCCCCTATATTTCTTTATAGTCAACCTCTCCCCAAGCCTTCAACCCCTGGCAACCACTGATCCATTTGGAGCTTATTTTTAATAGGGTGTGAGATAAGGATTGAAGCCCATTCATTTGCATGTGGATATACATTGAATTGCCCTTTTACCTTTGTCAGAAAATCAATTGACTGTGTATGTGTGGGTTGCCTTCTAGACTTTCTATTCTATTTCATTGCTCTATATGTCTATTCTTTCTTTGATAGTGTAGCTTCATTAACCTAAAATCTGGATATCAGGTAACGTGAATCCCCTAACTTTGTTCTTCTTTCTGACATTTGACTATTCTACTTCCTCTGCTTTTCCATGTAATTTTAAAATCAATTTGTCAATTTCTAGAAAAAATCATGCTGGGATTTTATTGAGATTGTGTTGAATATCTAAATCAGTTTATGGAAAGTTGACATCTTAATAATATTGAGTCTTCCAATTCATTAACATATCTCCCAATTTATTTAGCTCTCTGATTTATTTCATCAGTATTTTGTAGCTTTGGCATATAAATTTATATATGTCTTGTAAGATTTATTTTTAAGTATTTGATAACTTTGATGCTAGTGTATATTTTACTGTTTTATATTTCAATTTCTAATTGTTCACTGCTAGATTGTAAAGATACAGTGTATTTTCATGTTACCTTGGATCTAGTAACCAGTGCCTTACTTATTAATCTATTACTTTTTATAGATTCATTGCTATTTTCTAAACAGACAGTCATATCATCTGCAAATAATGACTTTTATTTCTTCTTTACCAATCTTATGCCTTTTATTGCTTTTTCTTTCGTTATTGCATTGGCTTCCAGTACAATGTTGAATAGGAATGGTTAGACTAGACATTCTTGTCTTATTACTAATCTTCTGGGGAAAGTATTTAATTTTTTATCACTGAGTATAATGTTAACTGTAAGGTTTTTTGTGTGTAAGCTTCATATTATGTATAGACGGAAGTTCTTTTCTATTCCATATTTTGCTCAGAATTGTTTCATGAATTGATGTTAGATTTTGAAGTCATTTATACTACATTGGTTGCCCTGTTCCCATATCCCCACACTCATAAAGTGAAGAGAGACAATAATGTATTTCATTGTCTTTTCTGCTGCCTTCCCTCAAATAATCTAGAAAAGGGAAATTATTCTGAAATTGTTTGTACATGTCAAAGGCAGCTTTATCTCAGAGGCCCTCCCATTGTTCAGGGCTGGAGAGATGAGTCAACCTTTGCATTCTTTAGGAAACTCCAGTAAGAATGTTGATCAGATCCTCTTGAAAAATCTCATGTTTGATGCTTTCTAATAATGAAGCAACAAGAATGAGAACTATTTTGGATTTCTTACATTTTCCTCTGTCTGTCTCACTTGTTTTTTTTTTTATAAAAAGATGTAGTACGTTGGTAACACAAGAAGGAAAGAGGAAGTGAAATTTATCACATATATGCTTGAGAGGTGTTTATGCTAATTTTCACAACAACTTTCAAGGGTGATATGGTCCCTGTATTATAGTGGAAGGAACTCTATGTAGCTCAGAGAGGCATGGCCAATATTTGAATTGAAGTTTCTAGGACCATCTTCATCCCCAGTTTTCCTGCCTCCAGCCTGTTCTATTTTTAGCATTCTGGCTGTATTGAAATATGATAAAGCTGATTTTTAAAATCCATCCATACCATATTGGTTGTGCTAATTAATTAAAATTTCTTACAATTGTGTGAGCCATTCATATTTTTAATTTAAAATGTTAAATAAAATGAAAGTGATACTCTTATTAAACTTTATTTCACAAAAGTACTTTGCTCTCTTAACTTCCTTTGAAAATCTATTGACCATAAGCCCTGGTTAAGTTCCTAGCCCTTATATGGGTGGGGGGACAGAGGTGAGGGCCCCAGTGACTCTAAAACCAAGCTGAGACTACCAGTCAGCTTTCACCTATTGCTGTCTGCCCCTAGAAGATACTGAGTGCATTAATGCTTCTCACTGCCTTTGTAATGTGATCCTTCTATCAGGTAGCTTTTTGTTTTATCCTATTCCAAGATTTATGATTATCCTTTTCCAGGACTTACAGTAATTGACTTATACTTTTTTAGTTTCTGGTTCTAACTCAGCAGGATGCAACAGCTAACCTCAAAACTGGGGTTTTGTTGGATAAAATCTTTCTTCTTGCTGATTCTTTTCTCACTTCTGGTTTTCACAGCTGGTAAATATGCATAACCAATAACCCTGACATATTAGGTGCCTTCCAACAGGTTTGCACAGATGTGATGGGAGTTATTCCCCCAGAAAGCCTGCTTTCCTCTGGAATAAGCATTTTTTTCTTCTTTATGAACAGGAAAAAAATGATTCTTTTCATTCTTTGCTTACCTCCTCTCCCCCGCTCAGGTTTAGAGCACCTCAACCTGAAATGTAGGTCTATAGAATAGACCTTGCAAGTCTCCATGCTTTTCTGTTTTGCTTTCTCAACATGTTACCCACAGATGAAATACATTGGAGTAACTCATTTCAACTGACAAACCTATCATTCTGTTTTCTCAACAGATGTTATTTCAATAATATAATATACTGTAATTTAATCTTCAATTATGGCTTTATTGAATTTATAAAGTAATGAAGATGGTAGCAAAAACCATCTTCATTGGTACTGATTAACATTAAAAGAAATTAACTTGCTATTCAATTTAAAAATAATAATTCTTAGTCAGCAGGCAACTTGATATAAATTCAAAGACACCTTGAAGATTTACTAGATTTTAGTTTTAATGTTATTATAGTATCAACAAAGCTTAGAGTTCTTGAGAGTTGATAATAAACTACCGTATTATTATGTACCAGAAACATCCAAGTTGTTATTCCTTGTAAACCTCAAGAAACAAGAGCATTAGAGACTCATTAGAAAGTTTTTGTATAACAAATTGCTTGATATCTTTTCTTGGATAAATTATCCCTTATGAGTAGAGAGAGAGCCAAGTATGTTAATCAGGTACCAGAGTTTTCTGTTTTTTTCCATGAGAGGTGCATATCTGAGGAGGTGGAAAGTGGAAATAAACACACAGGCCTGCTCATCCCTCACTGATCACAAAAGAGGTAATGAAATGAAATAAGCTGATATTTTTCCCTGGTACTTAGAGTGGTTTTTCTTTCTTTCTTTGTTTTTAGAGTTGTCTAAGAAAATGGGTTTTTTTGTGGTAAATATATTTAAAATGTTAGAAGAAAGTATTTACACTTCCAGAAAACAGTTAAGTAAATGACATTTATTTATACTCACTGGTCATAAGTTTCTATTATCCATTGTATATTGCTTATTTATTTTGGATTCCCACTATAAATTTGAGATTTGTTTTATATGCTGTTTAATGAAATAGGAACACTAGTATTAATGCCTTGTTCTCATTTGTCCATTTTAAAAGAATATTAGCTCCCTGTTATAAATATGTTAGATTGAAATTAATGTTAAAAAATGAGATTTCAGTTTTTGGTGATAGCAACATTTCTCAAAAGAATATCTTCTAAATTAAACTTACAGAATAAATGAAGATTAATATATCTGAGAAGTACAGGGAGATGATGAATGATTCTAACGTAAATGAAAGTTTTTGAGAAGTCTTTTGTCCATTTTCCAGTAATCTTATTATACTTTAGTATTAAGTGATTCATTACTTCAGCCAATATTTAACGTATACTTACTTCGGGCTAAACACTGTTCTTGTTACTAAGTATACATTGGTGAACAAAAAAATATATAGTTCCCACCATTGTATAGCTTGCCATCTAGTAAGAAAGCTAGACACTAATAAACAAACAATCATAATTTCAAATTGTAATAGGTATATACATGCCATGAAGGGAAAGAAGAGAATGTTATGGGAAGAATAACATGAGGAAAAACTTACTTTGGACTAGGTGGTAAGGAATATCTCTCTGCACAGTTGATGTTTAAGCTAAGATCTGAAAGAAGGTAGTAGCCTTGGGAAGAACTATAAGCACAAAGGAATTGAAGAGGGAAGTGAGTAACCTGTTCAAGGAACTGAAAAAAAATCAGCAGAGAGAACACAGTGATTAAAGGGGAACATGGCAAGGAATAAAGGTGAAGAGGCGGGCAGGGCCAGGTGCTGAATAGCCTATGAGACTCTGGCAGAGTTTAATTTGTTTACTTCAAATGAAAATAGGAAGAGTTGAAAACAAGAGATTGATATGATGCATTGTAATTGTGGAAAATGGGTAGATAGCAACATCTCTATTACCAGGCAAGTCTTCCCCTCTTTGCCAGAGCAATGTAACAATCAGATTCTTACCCTTCTGTAATGTGTGCACTTCCCTGGGATCCAGACAAGGCTTGTGTAGGATGACAGTAGTTACCCAGAAAGTGTTTCCAGTCGGTCTTCATGTAGAACAGAAGCTTTGATAGAAATATGGTCAAAGGGCATTTTAAAAAAGACCATCATCCAATTAAATTTTTAAAAATATTTAACTTTACCTGTAATCAAAGGTGTATGGGTTAAAACAGCAATATGATGACATTTTTTGCTTATTAAATAACTGGCAAGTTTTAAAAAATACTATTAAACTATCATACATTAAGAATACATATGCATTTATATTGATAAGGATATGAGGGTACGGACACTTTAATGCACTACTAATGGGAACATATATTTGTAAAGTTCACCATCCCTTATATAAATCCTTCGGCCAGATATGTTTTAGAACTCAGAATTTTATTTATTTATTTTTAAATAGTATTACAGAGGCTTCAATTTCTAAGAGGATGCATTTGCAGTTTCTTGGTGGGGAAGAATGGACAGATTATATAAAACAATGGTTCTTAAGATGTTGGACCTCAAACAGTGAAGGAGAGTGACTCCTGAGAAACAAGAAACAAATTATGTAAACCTGGAAGTAACCCCAAATTACTCCTGCAAGACCATGGTTCAAGGAGGGGGAACTGAGGCAGAACTTAGCAGGCTCCCTGAGTAGAGGAGACGGAGCTGGGAATCCAGGGAAGGCAAGGTGGCTGGAGTTCACAGGACAATATGACGGGAGAGAGCCACACAAAGAGAATGCTCCAGAGGCGTGCTGAAGGCCACTTTGAGTATAAAGTTGCATGTTAACCCACTCACGCATGTGAGGAAACTGTTTAGGGACAGAAAAAGAAGCACCCCAAAACATCAACAGTAGCAGTGCCCCAAATTCACATAGAGTGAGGAAAAATACCACCCTGGAAAGCTTCAAAATTCACAGGGCAGCACTGAGAGTACTAAGTAAGGTCTTGACCTCAGTATTAGGGCAAAAGTTAACCCTAGACTAACTGCTATTCTCATCCCACCTACCAAAGCTTAAAAGCAAAATCTGAAAAGATCACATTTCCAAGTATTTTGACCACATCCCAGAACAAAGTTCCAGAATGTGTTAAGGATTAGAAATATATTTGATCCAACAAAGTAAAAATCACTATGTCTGACATTTGATGAAAAGTTATAAGGCATACAAGAAAGCAGGAAAATGCAAGTCATAAAAAGGAGAGAAAAATCAACTGTATGACATTCTGGAAAAGGCAAAAGTATGGAGCCAGTAAAATGATTAGTGGTTGTGGGGCCGAGGGTGGGGGAGGAAGAGAAGGATGAATACATGAAACACAGAGGATTTTTAGTGCAGTACAAATACTCCGTATGATGCTGTGATGGTGGATATATGTCATTATACATTTGTCCAGAACCGTGGACTGGAATGCCAAGAGTGAACTCTAATGGAAACTGTGGGCTGTGGGTATAATGATGCATCAGTGTAATATGTCATCCGTTGTAACAAATGTACCACTTGGGAGGGAGGTACTGATAATGAGGGGAGCTGCACATACGTGGCAGCAGAGGATAGATATAATATCTCTATACTTCCTAAAACTGCTCTAAAAATAGTCTTTTTAAAAAATCAGTTGGTTGAAACAGACTAAGAAATAGCATAGATGATAAAATAAGTTGAGAAGAACATTAAAATAGTTATATACCCTGGCTGGTGTGGCTCAGTGGATTGAATGCCAGTTTGTGAACCAAGGGTTGCCGGTTCATTTCTAGTCAGGGCACATGCCTGGGTTGCGGGCCAGCTCCTCAGTTGGGGTTGTGCTAGAGGCAGCCATACACTGATGTTTCTCTCCCTTGCTCCTTCCCTTCCCCCTCTCTAAAAATAAATACATCTTAAAAAATAAAATAAAATTGCAAAGTATTCCCTGTTTTTTTAAAAGTTATTATCATTGTACTCCATATGTTCTAGAAGCTGGAGGAAAGATTTAACATGTTAAGTATAGATACAGAAGTTATAAAGACCCAGTAGAACATCAAAAAGTAGATATTAAAACTACAGTGTTTGAGGTAAAGAACACACTAGATGGGATTAACAGTACAATGGACATTGGAGAAGAAATGATTAGTGAACTTGACTATATGGCAATAGAAATTATCCATAATCAAACACAGAGAGAAAAAAGACTGAAAAGAAATGAATAAAGCATCAGTGAACTGTGAAACATCTTCTGGTAGCAAAATATGTATGTAATTGGAATTCTAAAAGAAATAGGAGCAAGAATAATACAAAAAACCTTGAAGAAATGTAATACAGAGTTTGAATTTCAGTAATGACTGGGTAGCCTGTACTGGGCAGCCTTTTCATTAATAACAGTGATAAGCTCTAGGCCAGTGGTCCCCAACCTCTGAGTCCTGTCTTGAGTACTGAGTACTCCCCTTCCACCCTTGTCTTCCATGAAACCAGTCCATGGTGCCAAAAAGGGTTAGGGGCTGCTGGTCTAGATAAAAGACATTTTTAAAAAAACATTTAGAGTACACAAACCCTTAAGACGGCAAGCAAATGTTGAGCCCCATAGAGAGGCTCAACATTTAACCAGCTTTTCCCTTAGGGCACTTCTCAGTTTGCCTTGGAGTACTACTGGGGGGAAAGAGCTTAAACAGAAAGGAGCGTTCTAACTGAGATGAAGAAACAACGGTCAGAGTTCAGTACCAAAGCAGCTGCAGATTGAGGGGGAAATCTCAGGAAGCAGGATGCCAGGGAAGAGGGAGCTCCAAATCTTTTTATAGGTTTCAAAATTGAACATACATAGTAATGCCCCAAGAAAGCAGGCAAGAGGTAGTATCAGAAGAACTCAGGAACTGAGCAGAGATTTTGTTTCAGCAGCTGCGTAGTGTTGTTTTGAGTGCAAGTCTGGCCAAATAGGGGAACTGGTAAAACACCTCACATTTTACACTGAAACTGCAGAAGGACTGTGATTTAGGACTAAGGGCTGCCCAAAGACTAAAGGCAAAATCAAGAAAAATTCTGTCTAACAAAACCAAAGCTCACACTATCACAGGATCAATAGTAAGAAGGAGGAAAATAAAACTCAAAATCAAAAGAAAAAGCATCAATAGAAGCAGATCTGTGGATGAGCTACATGTTGGAATTGGCAGTCAGGTACTTTAAAGTAGAAATTAGAAATATGCTAAAGGATTTCTTTTTTAAATTTTTTTAATTTAATTCTTATTCAGGTACAGTTTTCTGTTTTATATTCCCTGCCCTGCCCCCCCGCCCAGTGCTCCCCACCTCCCTCCCATTTCCACCCCCCACCAGATTTAGAGGAAAAGATCAGCAGAATGAATGAATGAACACATGGGGAAATCTTAGCAGATAAATGGAAACTATAAAATAAAACAAAGTGTTAATTCCTGAACTAAAAACATAAAATGAAAAATTTGTTAGATATTAACAGCATTTTTAACACTGATTCAACTGTTATCAGTAAATTTGAAGAGAGTTCAATAGAAATAATCCTGACTGACACAAGACCAATTCTAGTGTGTATGTTATTGGAGCTCCAGAAGTGAGAAGAGAGAAGTGGCAATGGAGTGACCTAATAATGGCTGGAATTTTCCCACATTTGGTGAAAAAAAATCAACCCATATGTCCAAAAAGCTCAGCAAATCACTGACAGAACACATACAAAGAAAATCATACTCAGATATATCATGGTCAAACTGCTAAAACCAAAGATAAAGAGGAAATCTTTAAAGCAGCCAAAAATAGACAATAATAGTAATGATAGATGACTTCTCATTTTAATAAAATGGGGGAAGCCAGAGGTCAATAAAATGGCATCTTTGAAGTGCTAAAAGAAGGTAATGTGGGGCATATATTGTGTGTTATGTAACATTCGCAGTGGGGTCCAGTGTAGCATCTCATAATCAAATGCTTACGTTGGATAAACAAAGACCATAAAGAGCCTCACTTCAGTTCGGGTCAGGTGTTGCTGTCAGGTAGATGACTTTTGGTAACAAAAGTGTTTAAAAAGAAAACCTTCTGGTTTTGAGCATTTTAGATTTCAGAATTATAGGAAAAAGCTTTGTAGATCCATCTTATTTATCAGGAGAAAAATTAATGGTATGTATTTTTAAATGTCTATGCCTTTAGAAGCAGAGATCTCTAAGAATCTGTGCAATGGAAATAGTACATGAAGAATGTCTGCCAAATGTTATATACAAGGATGTTTATGACAGCATTTTTAATAATAAAAAATTGAAAACAACCTAAATGTTTCAATAGCCTCACAATAGTTGATTTGATTAATTATAATATATCGATACAACAAATGGGCTCCTATATAGCAGTGAAAAATAGTGTCATTGAGGATTATTGATACCATGAAATGAACATTCTCAACCTGCAACATGAAACTGTAACAGAATGGTATGATTCCAAATGTTAATAGTAGTTATTGCTAATGTAATTGGATTGTGATTTTTATTTGTTTTGTTTTGCTCTTTTGTATTTTCTAAATTTCCATTAGTGAACATGTATTCCTTTTGTAATAAAAAAAAATCAAGGCTTATTTTTTGTTTTTTGTAAGCCAGGCAATAACGTTTTTCTGTTGCCATTAAACTTCAGATCAGATTGCTTCTCTAAGACAGGAATTATTTTATTATCAAAGATTACCAAAGTTCAGATTTATTGTTAAGGCCATAGCTTCATACATCAACCATCTCCCCAGATCTAGGGTCCACACACCTGGATTTAAAGTGTCTCTTTTAAGCTGCATTGCCTGAGGCTTTTCCAGAAGAATCCTGTTAAATGAAAAATAAGACCTTTCATGAGCAATACTGAACCGTTTCTGCTGCCACTTCAAACACTCTGGCCTAATCTCCAGAGAACAGCTTTCTCAGATAAACTGTCCAGCACACATCCAGTCCTTGGCTTGTTTTTAAAAAGTCTGCGGATTCTTTCATGAGAGGTTTTTTTTTTTAAGCTTAAATATCTACTTTGCTTTGAAAATCTATTTTCTCCTTTTTCAAAAAGAGCATACCAGGAGTTAAAATTGGATCATGTTTAGCAAGCTACATCATACATCTGGAGTAAATTCCAGAGTATTAATGTCGTGGTATGTTAGAGCAAAGACTGCCAAGTCTAATTTTTGCAGACCTGCTAAATCTGAAGGGACAGTCTGGACAGCCAGCAGTTTCAATCCCTGAGCTGAGATACGGTTTTTAAAGTTATTCTGAAAGTCAGAGGGGAAAGGCAAAAAAAGTCTGCAGCATGGTCCTATCTGAATAGCCTGATGCCACAGTGGTAGGAAATGTCTCCACCATCTACACTGTAGGCTCTTAGAATTTGACTGTTCGGACTGGAAGGGGCTTAAAACCTTGAGTCCAGTTGCTTATCCAATATGGCATCATTCTAGATAGGCAGTATTTAGTATCAAACTACTTCTAATAATAATTTCATTTTTCCTTGAAATTAATAAATTGATATTCTGATTTCATGTATGAGTCTCTGTGTATTTAATATTTACTAGAATTCACTGTTGAAATCATTTGAACTTGGAGTTTTCTCTGTGAGCAGATTTGATAACAGATTTAATTTTTTAAAAAAATATAGGGCTATGCATACTTTCTGTTTCAGTTTATGTCCATTTTAAGTTGTTTTTCAAGGAATGTGTCCTTTTAATTTGCCAAATTTATTGGCATAAAATTGTTCGTAATAGGGTCGTGTTGTCTTTTAAATGTCTGTAAGTAATGTTACATGTAGTAATACATTCTTTCACTGCTGGTGTTGGGAACCACATTCTCCTTTTCTTCATCAATCTAAATAGCAGTATTTCTGGAGAACCAACTCTGGCAACCTTGTTAATTTTCTCTATTGTTTTGTTTTATTTCGCTTATTTTTTCCTTCCTTTTACGTAGTTTGGTTTTACTGTGATCTTTTTCTAGCTTCTTAAATTGGAAACTTAAGTCCTGTATTTTAAATATTTCTTGTTTTCCAGTTTAGCACAAAAGCTATAAGTTTCTTTCTAAACACCATTGTAGCTATATTCAGCAAATTTCTTTAAGTGCTCTATTGAGGTATATTTGATCTGGATTTTGTTTAGCATAATTATTTGAGATTCATGGACACTTGTATAAAGAGTCTATTCCTTTTTACTGCTGAGTAATGCTTCATTTTATGGGTACACAATAATTTATTATTTTACCTATTAATAGACATTTGGACTTTTCTAGTTTCTGGCTATTACAGATAAAGCTGTTATGAAGATTTGTGTACAAATCTTTTTATGGAGTATACTTTCATTTCTCTGGGTAAATACCTAGGAATGGAATGGCTGACTCATATGAAAAATTATGCTTATTATTTTAAGAAACTACCAAACTGTTCTCCAAAATGGTAGTGCCATTTTACCCTCCTACCAGAGTATACGATGGTTCCAGTCCTCCACCTCCTTCATATAGTCAGTCTTTTTAGGTTCAGCTATTCTAACCGGTGTGCAGTGGTGTCTCATTATGGTTTTAATTTGCATTTCATGAATGACTAATGATATAAAACATCTTGTCATGCTTTTATTGGCCATTCATGTATTTTCTTTGAAGAAGTGTTTATTCAAGTCCTTTGCTGATTTTTTAAAATGTATTTTATTGATTATGCTATTACTATTGTCCCATTTTCCCCCTTCACTCCCCTCCACTCTGCACACCCTCTCCCACTCACATTCCCCCACTTTAGTTCATGTCCATGTGTCATACTTATAAGTTCTTTAGCTTCTACATTTCCCATACTATTCTTGCCCTCCCCCTGTATATTTTCTACCTACCATCTATGCTACTTATTCTTTGTACCTTTTCCCCCTCTCTCCTCCTCCCACTCCCCTGTTGCTAACCCTCCATGATATCTCCATTTCTGTGATCCTGTTCTTGTTTTAGATGTTTGCTTAGTTTGTTTTTGCTTTTGTTTTAGGTGTAGTTGTTAATAACTGTGAGTTTGCTGTCATTTTACTGTAGATGTTTTTTATCATCTTTTTCTTAGATAAGTCCCTTTAACATTTCATAAAACAGGGGCTTGGTAATGATGAACTACTTGAACTTGACCTTATCTGAGAAGTTCTTTATCTGCCCTTCCATTCTAAATGAAAGCTTTGCTGGATAGAGCAGTCTTGGATGTAGGTCCTTGCTTTTTGTGACTTGCAATATATCTTTCCAGCCCCTTCTTGCCTGTCAGGTCTCTTTTGAGAAATCAGCTGACAGTCTGATGGGAACTCCTTTGTAGGTGACTGTCCCCTTATCTCTTGCTGCTTCCAGAATTCTCTCCTTCATTTTTATCTTGGCTAATGTAATTATGATGTGCCTTGGTGTGTTCCTCCTTGGGTCCAACTTCTTTGGGACTCTCTGAGCTTCCTGGACTTCCTGGAAGTCTATTTCCTTTGCCAGACTGGGGAAGTTCTCCTTTATTATTCGTTTAAATACATTTTCCACTTGTTGCTCTTGCTCTTCCCCTTCTGGTACCCCTATAATTCGGATGTTGGAACATTTAATGATGTCCTGAAAGTTCCTAAGCCTCTCCTCACTTTTTTGAATTCTTGTTTCTTCATTCTTTCCTGATTGGATGTTTCTTTCTTCCTTCTGGTCTACTCCCTTGACTTGAGTCCCAGTTTCCTTCCCATCACTATCTGTTCCCTGTAAATGTATTTGTTCCCTGTACATTTTCCTTTATTTCACTTAGCAAAGCCTTCATTTTTTAATCTAATTTGTGACCAAATTCAACCAATTCTGTGAGCATTTTGATTATCAGTGTTTTGAACTGTGCATCAGATAGGTTGGTTCTCTCTTCTTCGCTTAGTTGTATTTTTTTCTGGAGTTTTGATCTGTTCTTTCATTTGGGCCTTTTTTTTTTTTTGTCTTGATGTACCTGTTACATGGTGAGGGGTGGAGCCTTAGGTGTTCACCCAGGCTGAGTAACCAACATGGATGGGCCTTGACGCTGTAAGTGGGGGCAGGGTCAAAGAGGGAACAGTGGCGCTTTCTCCACTCTCTCTTGGATTTCAGTGCCTTCTGCCACTTACCCCAAGCAAACTGGGCCCTTCTGGTGCTGATTCCTGAGTGGGCGGGTTTGTGTACATTCCAGGACCCTGTGAGTCTCTCCAGTGAACTCTCTTGTGAGGCTGGGAGTCTCTCCTGGCACCTCAATCCCCACAGGTGTTTTCAATCAATGTTTTAAGGCTTTATTTCCCTGTGCTGGGGCCCTGGGATGCACAGTCTTTCTTGCTCCCCAGTTTCCCTGGTTTATCAGCACATGAATGTGGGACCACCTGGTCCGCCAGCCACCTTATGTGCCACACCCCTCCACAATCCACCGCCTTGCTGGGTCTGCCCACTGCCACCCCACACCCAGGTTCTGCTAGTTGCTGCCTGTGTGCCCAGGGTCTGCCAGCCTCTGCCTTGCCGCAAGCCCTGTTTACCTGGCCACCCGGCTGCACCCCTCCTACTGGTCTGGATGAATGTTTCTTCTTTAACTCCTTGGTTGTTGGACTTCCATACAATTCGATTTTCTGTCAGTTCTTGTGGTTTTTTGTTTCCAGATTCTTGTTGTCCTTATTTTGGTTGTGCAAGGAGGCACAGTGTGTCTACCTATGCCTCCATCTTGGCCGGAAGTCCTCCCTTTGCTGATTTTTTAATTGTATTGTTTTGGTTTTGAGTTTTAGAAGTTCTCTATATATTCTGGATATTAATTCCTTATCAGTTACATCATTTGCAAATATTTTTTTTTGTTCTGTGAGTTGCCTTTTTACTCTATAATGCCCTTTGGTATACATACATAAGTTTTTAATTTTGATGAAGTTGAATTTGTCTTTTTTAAATTATTGCCACTTGTGCCATTAGTGTCATAGCCAAGAAATCATGCAAAACCCGACTTCATGAAATTTTTTCCCTTTGTTTTCTCCTAAGAGTTTTATAGCTTCAGCTCTTGCACTTAGGTCTTTGATTTATTTGGGGTTAGTTTTTTGGATATGGTACTAGGTAAGGGTCCAGCTTCATTCTTTTACATGTGGATCTTCAGTTTTGCTTAAAAAGACTGTCCTTTCCCCCATTAAATGGTCTTGGTACCCTGGTTGAAATCGTTTGACCACATATATGATGAATCCCACTTGATCACTATGTATGACCCTTTTAATGTGCTGTTGAATTCAGTTTGTTGGTCTCTCTATTCCATTTGGGTTATATGCCTGTCTTTACACCAACCGCTCACCGTTTTGATTACTGTAGCTTTGTAATAAGTTTAGAGATCAGGAAGTGTGAGACCCCCAACTTTGTTCTTTTTCAGGATTATTTCCATACAAATTTTCAAATGGATTTTTTTACTTAGGCAAAAAAATTCCATTGGGATTGTGATAGGGATTGCACTGAACATATTGGTTGCTTTGGGTGGTAGTAAGGACATCTTAATAATATTAAGTCTTCAAAGCATGGACAGGGGTGTTTTTCTATTTATTTTTTTCTTCTTTAATTTCTTTCTGCAATGTTTTGTAGTTTTCAGAGTGTAAGTCAAAACCTCCATGGATAAGTTTATTTCTTTTTTTATTTAATTGTTTTTCTTTTTCTTTTTTTAAGGAAAGCGTTCTTTCATTTTTTTTTTGTTTTTTTAAATTATTTTTTATATATTTTATTTATTATACCATTACAGTTGTTCTATTCCCCCCTTCATTCCCCTCCACCCTGCACACCCTCTCCCCAACCACTCCCCCCTTTAGTTTATGACCACGTGTCTCAAGTTCTGTAGATTCTATATTTCCCCTACTATTCTTGCCCTCCCCCCTATCTATTTTCTACCTACTGTCTATGCTATTTTCTGTACCTTCTCCCCCCTTCTCCTCCTCCCACTCCGCTGTTGCTAACCCTCCATGTGTTCTTCATTTCTATGGTTCCACTCCTGATCTAGCTGTCCTCTTGGTTTGCTTTTGTTTTAGGTGTGGTTGTTAATAACTGTGTGTTTGCTGTCCTTTCACTGTTCATATTTTTCATCTTCTTTTTCTTATATAAGTCCCTTTAACATTTCATATAATAAGGGCTTGGTGATGATGAACTCCTTGAACTTGACCTTATCTGAGAAGCACTTTATCTGCCCTTCCATTCTAAATGAAAGCTTTGCTGGATAAAGCAATCTTGGCTGTAGATCTTTGGATTTCATGACTTGGGGTACTTCTTCCCAGCCCCTTCTTGCCTAAGGTCTCTTTTGAGAAATCCGCTGACAGTCTGATGGGTACTCCTTTGTAGGTGACTGTCCCCTTATCTCTTGCTGCTTCTAGGATTCTCTCCTTCATTTTTATCTTGGGCAATGTAATCATGACGTGCCTAGGTGTGTTCCTTCTTGGGTCTAACTTCTCTGGGACTCTCTGAGCTTCCTGGATTTCCTGGAAGTCTATTTCCTTTGCCAGCCTGGGGAAGTTCTCCTTTATTATTTGTTCAAATAAGTTTTCTACTCGTGGCTGTTTCTTTTCCCCTTCTGGTACCCCTGTAATTCAGATGTTGGAACATTTAAAGATGTCCTGGATGTTCCTAAGCCTCTCCTCATTGTTTTGAGTTATTGTTTCTTCATTCTTTTCTGGTTGGATGTTTCATTCTTCCTTCTGGTCCATTCCATTGATTTTAGTCCCAGTTTCCTTTCCATCACTATTGGCTTCCTGTGCATTTCCCTTCATTTCAATTAGTTTAGCCTTCATATGTTCCTCTAATTTGTGACTATAATCAACAGTTCTGTGAGCATCCTGATGACCAGTGTTTTGAACTGTGCATCTGAGAGGCTGTCTATTTCTTGGTAGTTTAGAGTTATTGGCTCTGGGGCTTTGAGTTCTTCTTGAGCCATATTTTGGACTGTTCGTGCCTGTTAGGTATGAGGAGCATAGCCCTAGGTGTTCACCAGAGTGGGGGCAACTCAGTTGCTGGGTTGTGATGCTGTATGTTGGGGCGGGGTCAAAGAGGAGCAATGGCAGTCCCGTCTGCCACCTCCTGCTGCTGCCACAGCTGCTACCGTCACCGGGGCCCGCACATTCCGTCCCACTGTGCACGAATGTGCAACCACGGTCAGCCCTTGGCCTCAGGGTTTGCCCACTGGGGCCTGCGCGGTTCATCTCACTGCTCACTGTGCTGGTTTATCTGTGTACGAATGTGTGACCTCGGTCAGTCTGCCCCACACCTTTACTGGGCCTGTGCTGCTGCTACCCCAGCTGCCTGTGTGCCCCGGTCAGGGGATCTTTCCTGCCCGACCCTGCTCCACTGCTGGCTCCGCCCCTCTTACTGGTCCCATTTGTACAGTTCGTATAGTTCAATTTTTCTGTTCTTTGGCTGTGTCTTTGTTTACTAAACCTTTGTTGTATTCACACTTGGTTGTGGGAGAAGGCACAGTGTTTCCACCTATGCCTCCATCTTGGCAGAAGTCTATTTAATTGTTTTTCAAATGCAGTTTTCTGTCTTTTACTCCCATCCCAGCCCACCCCAGCCCCCCAGTGCTCTAAGTATTTTATTCTTTTTGATGGTATGGTAAATTGTTTTCTTAATTGCCTTTTCAGATTGTTCATTGTTAGTGTGTAGGAACACAAACTCGTGTTTGTGTGTTGATTTTGTATACTGCTACTTAATTTATTAGTTCTAACAGGTCAGTTTTTGGAATCTAAATTTAGAGTTTTCTACATATAAGATCATGCTATCTGCAAATAGAGGCAATTTTACTTTTTTCCTTTTCAATTTATCTTTTATTCTTCTTGCTTAATTGCTCTGGCTAGGACTTCTAATACTGTGTTAAATAGAGGGAGCACATCTTCTTATCTTAGAGGAAAAGCTTTTAATCTTACACTAGTGAGTATGGTGTTAGTTCTGTGTGTATGTGTGTGCATGCATATATATATATATATATATATATATATATATATATATATCCTTTATTATGTAGAGAGAGTTTCCTTCAAATCCTAGTTTTCAGAGTGTTTTTATCATGAAATGGTGTTAAATTTTGCCAAATGATTTTTCTGTATCATTTGAGATGATCGTGTGGATTTTTTCCTTAATTCTGTTAATGTGGTGTATCACATTTATTGATTTGTGTATGTTGAGCCTTCCTTTACCTCCCAAGGATGAATCCCACTCAGTTGTGATGTGTGGTCCTTTAATGTGCTGTTGACTTTAGTTTGCCAGTGTTTTGTTGAGGACTTTTGCATCTATGTTCATTAGGGAATTTGACCGATAGTTTTCTTGTAGTGTCCTGTCCAGCTTTGGTATCAGAGTAGTGCTGATCTCCCAACATAGTTTGCAAGTGTTCCCTCCTCTTAGGGTTTTTAGAAGAATTGGAGGACTGACATTAATTATTCTTTAAATGTTTGGTAGAATTCAACAATGAAACTATCTGGTCCTAGACTTTTCTTTGCTGGGAGGTTTTCGATTACTAATTCAGTTTCCTTACTAAGTATTGGGCTATCCAGATCTTGTTTCTCCATGATTCAGTCTTGGTAGGCTGTGTGTTTCTAGGGTCTAGTTTTCTTTTGATTTCTTCCTTGATCCATGGGTTTTTTGGAAGTGTGAAATATTTCATTCCTAAATATTTGGGAATTTTTCCAGAGATCTTTCTGTTATTGATCTAACATATTTCTGTTTTAATCAGAGAATATTCTTTGTATGACTTGAAATCTTTTAATTATTGAGAATTGTTTTATTGCCAGAAAATGGTCTAATTTGGTTAATGGTCCATGTGTACCTAAAAAGAATATGTATTCTACTTTTATTGGGGGATGTTCTGTTAAATGTCCATCTGATCAAGGTAATTAAGTCTTCTATGTCTTTTTTATTTTTAATTGAGATATAATTGACATCATTGTATAGTTTTAAATGTAGCACATGTTGGTTTGATACATTTATATATTTAAATAGAATTACTGAAATAGCATTAGCTAATACCATCATGTCACATAATTATTTTTTTTGTAAACAGTTAAAATCTAGTTTCCTAACAACTTCAAAGTTTATAATACAGACTGTTGACTATAGTCACTATGTTTTGCCTTAGATCTCCCAAATGTATTCGTTATAAGTTGCAAGTTTGTATCTTTATGCAATAGCACCCCATTTCCCCACCTCCAAGCCTCTGGTATCCATCATTCTACCCTCTGTTTTTATAAGTTCAGCTTTCCTAGATCGAACATATAAGTGATGTCATATATTTGTCCTTCTGTGTCTGATTTATCTCACTTAGCATGCAAGATCCATCCATGTTGTTGCAATAGTGGGACTCCTTTCTTTTTGTGGCTGAATACTATTCCATTGTGTATATGTATACCATATCTTTTCTAGTCATCCATTGGTGAACACAGGTTGTTTGCATATCTTGGCTATTGTGAACACTGAGGTTATTTGCACAATTGACCGAACAGCGTATTCTAATATCTCTTCAAGACATTGATTTCTGTTTCTTCAGATAAATACCCAGGAGTGGAATTGCTGAATAATATAATAGTTTAATTTTTAATTTTTAGAGGAACCACCATATTGTTTGCATAATGGTTGTACCTAAGTTTACATTCCCACTAACATATCCCTCTTCCCAACACCTTTCCTTTCCTCCACATCCTTTCCGACATTTGTTATCTCTTGCCTGTTTTATAAAAACCACCCTAACAGGCATGAGGCAGTATCTCATTGTGGACTGGATTTTCATTTCCCTGATTGAGCATCTTTTTGTGTAGCTGTTGGTCCTTGGTATATCTTTGGAAAATATCTGTTTGGGTCCTTTGCCCACTTATTAATTAGGTCTATGCTTTCTGATTGTCTGCCTGCTTGTTTTCTTATTTATTGAGAGGGAGTATGGAAATCTCTGATTATAAAATCTATTTGTCCTTGCTGTTCCATTAGTTATTGTATTATGTACTTTTAAGCTGCATAAAGTTTGCATAGATGTTTAGATGTATAGATGTTTAGAATTGTTATTGGATTTAATTACTTCTAAGATGAGTAGATGTTTAGACTTATTTCTTCCTGATGACTTGACCCCTTTATTATTATGAAATCTTTATTCCCAATAATAATCTTTGCTCTGAAATCTAGTACTATTATGGTATATCTTTTCAGTCTTTTTGCCTTTAACCTATGTGCTTTTGTATTTAAAAACTTTTCTTGCAGGCAGCATGTAGTTGCCTCTTGCTCTTTTACCTAATATGACAATTCCTTTTCACCCTTCAAACATTTGGAGGTTTTTCTGTACCATGAGTCTTTTCTTCCTGGGGCTGAGCTTCCTTTTGTTATGGTTGGCTGATACTTTATTTAAATCCTTCGCTATTATTATCACTCTTTTATGCATGTTTTGCTTAAAAGGGCTGTTACATCAGAAGGGGTGCTTGGCTTTGGCCTCCACAAGAAATGCTGACTATTGCATGTTGTATCAGTTGATGAATAATTTCAACAAAAATCTTTATCTGTCTGGTTCCTCACCATTTGGTTAAAACCAATCTGGACCATCTGTTCCACTTTTCTTACCCTAATCATATTTCAAAGGGACTTAAAAAAATCTTTTCATTGTTACTCTGAAAATGTCTGTTTTATCTCAGTTGCACCAATTCTGGTTGAATTATTTTGAGTATGGGTCAAATAAAACTAGACTATAAGTAAGAGGATATTAAAATGTTTGCCTTTTTTTGCAGGTAAAAGTGTCCCCATCCTGCCATCCATCCAAAGGGGATCCCGCTGTTAAGAAGGTAAGTTTTAAAAGCAAAAAACACTTCCTTCTGCATGTTTATTCTCCTCTGTTGAACAGTTTTCTCAAAATGACTGTAATTTTTAGTCATCTTAATGCCATCAAAGGTTCTTTCTGATTGGTTGCCTTAATGACATATCACCAGGACTCCTTGCCTCTTCCAGAGAAGCCACGTAGGGGGTTGGGCCTAGCATCAGTCTCCTGGCAACTGGGGACTTAACTTTTTTTTTCCTGGAATTCTCGTCCTCTCTAGCAGGTATGCAGCCTGGTATCAGCGAGTGGTAGCAAGTGAAATCTATTCTAAGGCGGAAGGCTATGTAGATAGCTGTGCCCACAGAAAGCTGGTCTGAAACAGTAACATTTCAGCACATGCCACAGAAAGTCCTTAATAAGTACTTGTGGGTTAGAACTACCCACGCCATGTCAAACCCTGACTGTGAACTTCATGACACAGATAAGGGATGTCTTTCAACCAAGCAATGCCCAGGTGATGTCCAGAGAACCACTAAAATCCTTTCCTTTATCAGCTGCAACAATACAGTTAAAACGTGATAAACAGAATGACATTTTTGCTGTATTCTTTTTTTCCCCCAAGATTACATTTATTTATTTTCAGAGAGAGGAGAAGGAGAGGGAGAGAAACGTCTATGTACAAGAGAAATATCAATCAGTTGCCTCTTGTACGTCCCCAACCGGGGACCTGGCCTGCAACCCANCACAGAAAGTCCTTAATAAGTACTTGTGGGTTAGAACTACCCACGCCATGTCAAACCCTGACTGTGAACTTCATGACACAGATAAGGGATGTCTTTCAACCAAGCAATGCCCAGGTGATGTCCAGAGAACCACTAAAATCCTTTCCTTTATCAGCTGCAACAATACAGTTAAAACGTGGTAAACAGAATGACATTTTTGCTGTATTCTTTTTTTTCCCCAAGATTACATTTATTTATTTTCAGAGAGAGGAGAAGGAGGGGGAGAGAAACGTCTATGTACAAGAGAAATATCAATCAGTTGCCTCTTGTACACCCCCAACCGGGGACCTGGCCTGCAACCCAGGCATGTGCCCTGACCAGAAATTGAACCTGTGAGCTTTCAGTTTGCAAGACGACACCCAACCCACTGAGCCACACCAGTCAGAACCCTATGTGTTTTTGTTTGTTTGTTTGTTTGTTTGTTTACTGTTTTTATTTCTCTGATAGTTTAAGTGTCCCTGGTTGTAGGTTTTCTTTCCTCACTTTTTTTTCCCTCACAACTTCAGTCAGCATCATGTTAACCATGATAACCATGTTATCAATGGTTTTTAGAGCAAAAGAACAGCCTGCTCAGGTTCTACCTTCAGAGCAGTGTGCCAAAGGTGGGTCCCTTTTCCCTGCCTTCAGGATCCTCTGAGACATTTTCAAAAGAGAGAAAAAAAAGAGTGAGAACAAAATGTCTGCAAAGCTCTATGACAAGCTGCCCCTGAAAATCTCTTTCACTCTTGTTGAGACAGGGCGGGGGCTGAGGTGGTAACCTGAGGAGCTAGAAAAGGCTTTAGTAATTGAGTAAGTGAATGAGGATATTGGAGTCCAGAGGGAATTTCTGCCTAAGCTCTCAAATGTTAGCCATGGGACACACTTCTGAACTAGGGGTTAAAAACATGTGTTTTGGATTCAGCCAGACTTGGATTCAAAGACTGACTTTTATACTTACTTATCTGCATAATCTGGAGCAAATGGGACTCTTCCTGTCCTCCTCTGTAAAATGATGGTGCTACCTCTCTGAATTGGTTCTGCCTCCCTCAGGGTGGTGCTACCACCCTGAAGATTGGATGAGGTACTATTTACGTGCCTGCTACTGTCCTTGACACATATTAGGTACTCAGTAAATCATTGATGCATATTGAATACTCGGCTGTTGT
Source organism: Sturnira hondurensis (assembly GCF_014824575.4). Classification (NCBI taxonomy): domain Eukaryota; kingdom Metazoa; phylum Chordata; class Mammalia; order Chiroptera; family Phyllostomidae; genus Sturnira; species Sturnira hondurensis. The sequence continues at coordinate 1,374,147 of NW_028091847.1, read as the reverse complement.
TGGAACTAATATTAAAACCCATTTCCTAGCACCTACTCACGTACCCTTTCACTTTATTATGCTACTTATATACTGTTTTCACTCAGCAAGTATTCCCATAAATTAGACACTAAGCTCAGAAATGGACTGCAGCAGTGAAAAACACAATCCTTGTTCTCAAGGACCTCAGTCCCATTGGGAGAGGTAGACAGACAGACACACTGACGATTCCCTACGACTTGGCATGTGCCATGGCGGGCACACAGGTGCTGGCTGCAGCAGTGGAGGGGAGAGGCTCTGCTTTGAAATGACTGAGCTAATTTAGTACCACACTTACGGGCTTTATGCTAGAGTCTAATGAAGAAGTTTGAAGAATGGTTAGCTGCCCCTTACAACCTTGTTACTAGATTATAGTGAAAGAAGATTCTACCATACTTACAGATGTTTATTAAATACCTATTCACTTAGAAGTAGTTTCAGGCAACCTATCTTTTAAACTGTCTGATGCTCCAGCTGTCTGTTATTTTCGGTGTCTGACTGTCAGAGATGTACCAGTGTCAGAGAAGCAGGATTCGGTTACTCATAATCCGCATCAGACAACAGGAATTTCCCAAGCCAATGACTGGACACAGTGGCCCCAGGTAGCATTCCTAAGTGATCAAGTATAGGCATTCCTTCTCCAAGCAAGAGTGGGGGTTGTCTCTAAATTATTTTATCCCATCTGCATATCTTGAATACCTCTTATTTTAGCAATGAGGTCCATTTCTAATACTTACCATTCTGATTAACAAGACATTAATTTTACCAGTAGAAAAACTCCTATTTTTGAGCTAATGAGGAGTCCCAGGTGTTGCTCAATATATGAACAGTGGAAAGGCCTTTAATAGCAGCCTTTTAATAGCTGCCTCACGGTAGCTGGCAGTATCTGAAATACAGATTCTTGGTTAGGGCCACTGATCACCCCTAAACTAAGTAGCACATATTTAGTATCACACTGTTTATGGTGTCTAGAATATCTTTGAAATCTACATTAGAACAGGTGCCTCACCAAGACTAAGAGTTTAGGGAAGGCTTCCGAGGGGAGGTAAAGCTCAGGGTACCCTCAAAACCCACGAGAGGCGGTCCTCATGGCATATATGGGTGAGTGCAGCGCCGTTCAGGGAATGCGAGTGGCTCTGTATGTCTTAAGTGTAGGAGCGTGCGAGAGCCCGGTGAAGTAAATGGGAGCCCCAGTCACAGAGAGCCTGTCTGTGACGTTTGCTTTTTATTGTGAGGATAAGGGTTTCTCTCAAAGGTGAGGTTAGAGGCAAAAAGACGAATTAGAACAACAAGGACAGTTGTCCGGGAAAGAAAAAAGCCCTAAACCTATGTAGAGGAATGAAAGGATAAGATAATAAATTCAAGTCTTAGTTACGTTTTTCCTCAAAATCCTTTCTGGCACTCCAAGTCTGAGTCTGACGTCTTTCCTTCTCCGAGCTCTTGCAGCACCCTGAACTAATAATTCCTGCCAACACACTCACCTTGCTCTAACTTACACACCTCCCCCGTTAGACTGTTCGTCTCATGGTATCCTTTCCTGTTACAGTCCCACGTGTAGAACCAAGCGGTCTCTCAGTAGTTGTTGAGTGAATGAGAGAGAGATGAAGGCGATTCCATAGGACTTCATGTTGTTTACGGGAAGTGAGGGGAAAAAAGAAGTTTCTGGCCTGGATGGAGAATGAGCAAATGAAACATCACTGCTGTCCCGGGCTTGTGTTCCCAGCACAGTCAGTTCCTTACTGTTCCAGCTCATCATCAGTAATACTCTGAGTGACATTAACATGAAGCTTAGCCCCTAATTGTCATTTCCCTAGTTGGGTGTGTATTTTTGTGGGTCTGAGTTCATGTGTGCATATATCTGAACATCTGCATATAAATTCAGGTTGTCATCCTGGAGCTGCGGTCTCTCTTCCCAGAGCCGTATTGACAGATGGAAGCGCCAGCAGTGTCTGTTGAACAGGGTGACTGCCAAAGTGACATGTGTAAGAAACACAAAGGAGCAGTAGTGTCTTGATTTGAGCCAAAAATTTTCTGTTGGCCAGAAACTGAAAAAAGTGTTTGGTGACTCTGCCGTTATTATTGGCCCAGCCAGGGGCTGGATTCCAGTGTGAAGGAAACAGAAGCCGTGTTCTGTACAGCTCTGCTTTGCTCCCGGGACCGGTGTCTCGTGTAGGCATCGCTCTTCTGCTTCGCTGCCGCCTGTCAAAGTCTGGCAGGTTCTGTGAGCATGTATGCAAAACATCGTTTTACAACACAAGCATTTTGCATTTTAGATATTCTTTTACAAAGCTTTGGAGTAGGAATATTTGTCATATGTATCATAAAATTTGCATATAATATTTATCTTAGGTAAAATTTCTTCTTAACGGGCTCTAACCAGTAACTTCAATAGAGTTGGAAGATACACACGTTTCCCAGGGACTTTTTCAGTTTTGGATCATGGATGGCCAGAAATATAAAAATCAAGAAGCATTTCCCTGAGATAACAATTGCCATAAAAGTCCATTGCAATAAACCCCTTAGAGTAGATCCAAACTGGAGGTGTTGACAGTATTTGAGGTGGATTTCAGGAGTTTTAAGAGGTAGTTGAAGGTAGCATCAAAAACCTCTCGGCCAAAGTGCGTCTCTTCTCAACTACCGAAGGAACACCCGCCAGGAGTTTGTGTAGCCGAGTGGGAGTTGTTACATGCACACTAACCAGGGGAAGTAGTTTTGTCTTCTATCTCAGTCACAAAAGCATGCGTACGCTCTGAGCCATCCTCCTCTTTGCTATCATGTTTACAGAAGCCTGAGGTCCAGGGGCTCTGTCTGAAAGTGTCCTCAGGCCCGTGGAACCCACAGATGATGTCCTCAGAGTGACTTCTATCAGTTAGGGACAAGGTACTGGGAATGGCAGGCTAGGAAGTGTTTCTAACAGTACTGGGTAAATTCAGTAATATTCAACAAGCCTTAAAGGTGCCAGGCCTTAGAAGGACAAAGGCCGGTGAATATAGTTCTTACTGTCTATTTATTTGCAAGTTACTGATGGCTAAAGTGGAGAATTTAATAGGCATACCTCCCAGAAATTGGTTATCAGTCTCTCAAGTATTCAAGTATACTTTCACAATTTGGAGCTGATTTTTTTTTCTGTCCAAGTGTTTGGTTGAGGTAAAATTTTTATAGCCAGTTTCTGGTCCTGTCACTCATGTCAGGAATGTAGACGACTATACTTGCTCATAATTTTTGTTGAATGACAGTGGGGTTTGGTTTTGTTTTTTAATTTTTATTTTTAAGGGGAAAACCTCATGGAGGCACCGTTTCCATAACAACAGGAAAAGCCGGCAGCAGCGTCTCAGCAGACTGGCCCCAAGGAATAGCTGGCTGATAGTTTCACAAAAGTCAGGGGGAACATGAAAAGGAGAAAGCACCGAGATAGGTGAAGCATTTCTAGCTGCTTTCTGACAGTGGCTTCAATAAAGATTCATTTGCCCTTTTTTATGTGTCACCTTTGACTCTTCTGCAAAGATGCAAGTGGTGGCCCCTGCTGGGATGTGTGCTGCCTTTTTCTTACACTGTTTGTCCTAGTAATACATATCCAAGTGTGACATGGGACTTTCGTGTCTCTAGAAATCAAAAAAAGGGAACAGAGCACATGATTCAGTCTTCCTTTCTGCATAGGCAGGATGGACGATCTCTGCAGGCCAGGTGCCTCTTGGGTGGTGACCTTCAGACATCTGGAGGGCTCCAACCTGGAAGGAGACACAGGCATTCTTTGTACTTCAGAGGAAAGAACTGGTACCTGTGGGTGGTCGCTCTGTAGATGATGTCAGCTCAGTATGGGTGTTTTCTGATAGTGGAATGAGTCACCTTTGTGATACGGCGCATCACATTACCAGCAGTGTCTGATCCAAGCAGGACAGAGCTCTCAGGACTGCCCCAGAGGCTTTCCTGCCATGGCTGAAATGTTGGGTTGGTTAATTTGTAAATCCCTTGGAGTGTTAAGATCTTACGAGTAAAAAACCAAAATCTTACGAGTCTGCAGTTGTATTAAACTCATTGTTGTGCAGAATGATTTTAGTTAGACCCATACATTCAGTCTGAATTAACAGAGTATGCTGTCTATCAAAGACAAACAAATTTCAACTTAGGTAAGAAGAGACTTTATTTATTTTTTAAATTATTTCGGATGTGGGGGAGGGGCTTTTGCCATTGGGAGAATGCTATGAACTGTAAGATTTGCAAGGGTGTCAAAGACCAGGTAGACAGGAAACTTCTTTCATAGGGCTGCGGAAACAAAGCTAGGAAGAGCCAGAGTTGGGGGCAGGTGAAAGAACTGGACAGTAGATCTGGTGGTGTCGTTCCCAGAAGGCAGCCAATTCTCAGAAGGTGCCTTCCAGGAGGGGGGTGAATGCTGTCTCAAGCTGAGGGTGGGTCAAAGGCTTGGGGGAAGGACAGAAGCTTCACTGAAGTTTGGTCAGCATTTAACAAGCATTTGGTTCCAATCATTGCAGACAAGCTGTTCAGCTAATCTTTTATGAGTCAAAGAATAGGAATTTGGTTGGCCCTTGTCTGGATGTCAGAATTGTGAATACCGTGGTGGCAACAGGAATCTTCTCAGCCTAAGGGGAGGAGTGGTTCCCAGAACAGGGGATTTTCTTATTGTAGCTGCTTTCCAGGAGCTCAGGGCTCAGGTGAAGTTTAGCAGGCTTAGGGCTCTGACTGCTGCTGCTGTGTTCTGTTCTTACGTGTCTCCATGATGTGACCTGAAGTCCATGAACTGGGCTTTTCTGAAACCTTATTCTGCGCCTCTTCTTAGTCCTCAAGTAGAGGGAGAGAATGTCAGTTGCAGAATGTCCCAAAAGGGACAACGGTGACCATTTGTTTATGGCTCTTCTCACTGATAATTATGCATGTCTTCTGTTCTGAACAGTGGGACTAGCTTAGGATTTCGGAGGATCTTAGAGTTCTTACCCAGTGTGCAAATCTACTCCTCACCCATTTCTTTTGCATTAAGCAAATATTTTCTAATGTAGCATTTTGATTTATGTAATAATTTTTTAAAAATTAATACTGTAATTTTTTAGATCAGTTTTAGTTCTGCAGAAGAATTAAGCAGAAAGTACAGAGTTCCCTCATACTCTTCTCTGCATCCCAACCCCCACTCCCTGCCCAGCAGTTTCCCCTGTTACTGACATCTTGCATTACTGGGGTGCTTTTATCACAACTGATGAGCCAACATTGGTACATGATTATTAACTAGAGTCCATAGTTTATGTTCGAGTTTATGTTGTCCATTCTTTGGGTTCTGACAAATGTATAATGAAATGTGTCTAGCATTTACAGAATGTTTTGCCTACTCCCAAAATCCCATACTCCTTCCGCCTCTTAATCATTCTCTCCCTCCTGCCAAACTTGTGGCAACTGCTGATCTTTCTGCTGCCTCCATAGTTTTGCCTTTTCTAAAAATGTCATGTAGTTGGAAAATATAAATAGCCTCTGCAGATTGACTTCTCTTACTTAATATTGAAATAAGTTTCCTTCGTGTCTTCTTCTGTCTTAATAGCATTTGTTTTTAGTGTTGAATAATATTCCACTGTCTGGATGCACCACAGTATGTTGTTCATCCGTTCACCCACTAAAGGGCATTTTGGTTGCTTCCAAGTTTTAGCAATTGTCAGTATAGCTGCAATAAACATCTGTGTGCAGGTGTTTGTGTTGACATAGTCTTCTGCCCATTTGGGTCAATGCCAAGGAGTGCTGCTGCTGGGTCTTATGATCAGAGTAGGTTTAGTTTTATAAGACACTGCCAAACTGTCTTCCGAGGTGCCTATACTATTTTGCTTTCCCACAAGCAATGAATGAAAGTTCCTGTTGTTCTACATCCTTGATAGCACTTGGTATTATCTGTGTTTTGTATTTTAGCCATTCTAATGGATGGATAGTGGTGTTGTGTTAATTTTCATTTCCCTAATGACATGTGATGTTGAATATCTTTTCATGTGCTCATTTGCCATCTATATATCTTCTTTGATGAGGTTTTTAAGTGTTTTCTTGAGAGTTTTTTAGTGGTGCTCTAGGGCTTACAATATTGATCTTAACTTTCTGACTCAGCTTCTCATTTAAACTAGCTTAATTCCAGTTCTGTATAGAAATGTTACTCCTACATAGCACTATCAGCTTAACTGCTTTTTGGTATCCTTACACATGATTTATCTATTACCAATTATTACTTTACTATCAGTAATCATTTCCTTAGCCCACTAAAGCTTTGCTCCTATCTCCTTTGTGCAAATATATTATACATATATTCCATTCCTATGTTATAGGCCAACATTACATTATATACATATTATTTCATATAGTTGTCTTTTGAAATGTTATGAGAAGATAAGAAGGGAGATTGTATAACATATATACTGCATATACATTTATACTGTGTATTATAATTACATAACTCCCTTTACCATTTTTTTAATGTGGATTTGAATTATCTTTCAGGATCACTTATGTTTCATTAGTGATTCTATGAACAGTGACTGATGGACTTACCTTAATATTTCTAGTAAGGTGGATCTGCTAATAACAACTTTTCTTAGTTTTTATTTATTTAGGAGAGTTTTTATATTTTATATTCATTTTTGGAAGATAGCTTTTCTAAACATAGGGTTATTGGTTGATGTTTTTTTTTTCTAGGAACACTTTGAATATATTATCCACTTCCTCTATTGTTTCTGCTCAGAATCAAGTATTAATCTTATTGGGGTTCCTGTATAAGTGAATAGTTGTTTTTCTCTTGTTGCTTTTAAGACTTTTGTCTTTGTTTTTGACTTGCAGTATTTTTACTATCATGTGTTTGTGGTTCTCTTTGCACTTATTCTGGGACTGGATAAAAAGTAAAATGAATAGACACATACTTCTTTTACAAAGGTGGGTATAGGGTAGTTAATGTCAACAATTAACACAATAACAGTAGCAATGAGGTTACTTGTGGTGTCTGGTCTGGTGCAGTGGTTGTGCCCTGAGGGGCCTGGGGATAAAAAAGGAAATTACTCTGACATCCCAAAGATCTGCTATCTTAGATGCAAAAAGACAGTAGACAAGATCAGTTAAGGTAAAGCTTGATCTTTGTCAGGGAAGAAACCAGCCTAGGACATCATTACCTGCCATGACCTGCTTTCAGCTAGAAAGTTTTCATTTCAGACCATCCTGTGTGGTTACTTTAGGTCTCTGGGTTTGTAAGGCCCACCATGCCGGCCTCCCCTGAGTTTGTCAGATTTAGTATGTGGCCTCTTTTTTATCCACATATTCACATATCCTATTGATCCCATCCTGTGTAAACAGTACTGATTTCTAGGGCCAAGTACAAGGCATTTCTTATATTGTTTTCATTTATAACTAGAGAATCACATTTTTCATCACACCGGCCTCTTATCTTTATTTAAGTCATTGATAAAATGTTTGTATAAAACAAAGCCAAGGACAGAGCCCTGCAGCTCATCACCAGAGACCTAGGCAGCATTAATTATTATGGCATTTGAGAGTTAATGGGTGTGATTTTCTGCTTAATAATATGACACTCCTTCATGAGCAGAATCAGATCATATGAGTCTCTCACAGTGGGGCTGTATATAAGACCATATCAGAGCCAGTGACTGTTCTTTATTCCATCTCTCCCTTCTTGGTATATGGACATGAACTCCTGTATCAAAAAAATTAATGCCATCCTGTCTACCATCTCCTTGGAATTGTGGACCCTACTGCAGTTTAGAGCATTTATCAAGTTACAAACAGGCCTCCCCACACTCCCCTAACAGTGTTTCCTGATGAAGCTTTTTATAGTACATGACAGGGATCTTTTTTCTCTTCAGTATGTGTGATAGATTAACTAACAGCCTATTATTTTTCATGAAAACAACTCAGTAGGCCATTCTTAATTGCCCTGTGCTGAATTATCACCTATTTTAAAGGTCACAGAATCCAAACAGCAGAGCTTTGCAGTATGAGCTGCTCTAATGCAAGTTGTTCTTGGGTGGCTGGTGTATGCTCACTGCGGAGTACAGACTTCTGTCTGGACCTCCATCCCGAACCAGTTAATGTGCCACCCCGGAAGCTCACACTGCTTTCATTCAGTGTCAGAACACGGGATTGAGTAGGTTAAAGCCAAAGGGGATGAAGAGAAGAAGAGAAAGAGGGGCTGCCTGTTCTGTCTGACAGAAGTCATTGCCTCGGGACTGTGTTTTGTTATTTTCTACACATATCCTGGGGGCATTCTCTTTGAGATCGAGATGGTTCTTCTATTACGACAGGAATAAGTTTCAGCTCCCTTTTTTGTGGTGAAATACATACTAATGGTAGATATTACTCCAGATACAGCATATCCTTACAGGAGAGACCCCACTCCACATAGTTGTCACTTTTTTAAGTCAGTTAAGGCTTCCTTTTTAATGGTACTAAATGGGGTAGTCCCTATCTGTCCATGGCAACTTCACAGCAATGTATAAGAGAAAATAAAATTATATAGCAATTTCTTTTCAGTCTTTAGAAGGAAGAAATTATCTAATTCTAATGACCTTTCTCTGTGTTTCACTGTTATTTAGCTCAGAGAAATCTTCTTCCTTAATGCCAGTCATCTCCTTCTTTACACTTCCCACTCACTTAAGTAGTGTTGTCATTCCCCAATCAGTATGTGCCTCACTATTCCAGATGTCTCATCACTGACCACCTCTGTCTTCAGGAACTTCACTCTACCCTCCGCCTCTTCTAGTGCTTAGGAAACGTCAGTGGCTCCGTGTTGCTAACAGACGTAAGTCTGAGATGGTTTAGATTGACAGCCTGGGCTTTTGATCACGAGCTCACATTTCATCCTCATCTTCTCTTCCTTTCCTTCTTCCATAACCAAAGGAAATTTCTTATTGCTTCATAAATATAACCAATTCTATGTCCACATATTTTTGCTCTTCCCATTCTTTACCATAATCTAGTATGTACTTCCTTCCCTCCCCTCATACATGATGCCTTGTTTTTAGCCTCCAGTTCAAATTCTGCTTCATTCATTCAAAAAATATTTACTGGCACCTACTGTGCCTCAGGCATGGCTCTTAAATGCAAGGGGTCCTGCAGGACCAGGTCTCTGCCTTCACAGAGCTCAGAATCCGGTGGAAAAGAGTAGATATTAAACAAATAAAGATGCGGTATATCAGATGTTGATGTGGCTATGGAGAAAAAGCATGATGAGGGAGGTAAAAAAGGAGTTTGCTGTTTTATATGTAGTGATCATGGTAACATTGTCGAGAACTGAGAATACGGAAGAGTTAAGAAATGTTGGAGGTTTGAAGAAAAGAGGTAAACTAGACATCCAGCAGAGTGGCAGACTAAAGAACTCTGGGCGTCATTCACAGTTCGTAATCATACATTTAATGTCTTTGAACTGGTCACCTCTTCCTCTGAATTCTTTAGCAGTTATTACCCATACTTCATTTGGCATTTGGCATACACTACCTTCTATTACTCTTTTTGGAATCTGGCCTAACTTTCAACTTTCTATTTGTTGTTCTTTTTAAATGTGTCATACCCCACCTGGCTTCTCAGCTGCTTTGCAGCAACTTGCAATATACACACAACAGGCAAGGACAAAAATAAATCATTGGAGTGTCAGGAAGAAAATGAAAATACACCTCAGTAGAATTCAATCATAGCTTAAAAGCACTTTGGAAGGAGGAATCTTGAATGAGAATGTTTTTTAATCTCCACTATCTAAAACCAGAGAGTTTGTTAATATTAGATAATATATAAATCATTACTGTAACAATTAGAGTGAAACTGCATGTTTACACTGCCGAATTTTTATCCCACACATTCACCTTGATTCCCAGAAAAAAAGAAAAACTTTATAAGGAATTTCCCCCTTGAGAAGTTTTATTGATTGTCATATTGGTAAATGTCCATGAATATATAATCATCCACAATGATTATATTTGTATTGTTTCTCATAAGTCATAAGTGATCATTCTTACTGTTTTTCTGTGTCAGGGTGCTGGGATGCCCTCTTCTCCCGTCTTTCAGGAGAGTGAGATACGCTCATTTCCCCAGTTGCTAATGATAGCTTTCAGCTTGCCCTTCATCAGAAAGGGTCCTCAGCTGCAGAGAGCGATCTTGCCAACAGCGACAGCCTCTTCCTGAGAGCAGCATGCGTCTAGTGACTAGTCATCGAAGGGCTACAAAGGCCAGAGCACCTCGTCTTCATGAAGGACAGTTTTTTAAGGCCGGTTTTAGCCACAGAGCTCTCTTTGGGACCACCGGAGCCCTTCGTTGGGATTGCAGCACAGTTTAACTTCTCCCCCTGCCCAATTCTGCTTCCTTTACCTCCCCATGGGTTTCCACCCAAACGCCCACCAAAGCCTTCTGGCACACGAGTCTCTGTCTCGGAGTCTTTTTCCAGGGAAGCCAACTAATAACATTGGTTGCATTTAAGGTCTTACTTATTATAGTTTATTTATGTTGTACATAATGTCTTTTTGCCTTCTGGCTGCTTTCGATTTTTTCTCTTTATTTTGATTTTTAGCAGTAATATGCCTAGGTGTGGCTTGCTTTGTGTTTATTTTCCTTGGGATTCATTAAGCTTCTTGGATCTGTATGTTTATGATTTTCATCGAATTGGGAAAACTTTTGTCTTTTATTTGTTGAGATATATTTTGTTCCAATTTCTCTCCTTCTGGGCCTCTAATTACATGTATGCTAGACAATTTAATATTGTTTCATGGGTTTCTGAGGCCTTTTTGATTATTTTACCTTATTTTCTCTCTGTCCTTCTAACTGAATAGTTTCTACTGTCCTCCCTTCATATCTGCTGGTCCTCTCTTCTGTAGTATAAATCAGCTATAGTATGATAGCTGGTTTGTAGTATAAATATGTAGTAGTATATGAATATATTTGTAGGATAGTATGTAGCTGATAGTATAAATCAGCTATCAAGATCATCCAGTGAATTTTTTATAGCAGGTATACTTGTCAGTTTTGTAGTATAAATCAGCTATCAAGATCATCCAGTGAATTTTTTATAGCAGGTATACTTGTCAGTTTTGCAATTTGCATTCAGTTATTTTTGTCTTCCTTCTTCTTGGGGTTAATTTGCTTTTCATTTTCTAGCTTCTTAAGGTGGAAACTTAGATCATTCATGTTACGCCTTTCTTTTTACCTAACATAAAAATTTAAAGCTGTAAACTTCTATCTAAGCACTAATTTAGCTGCATCCCACAAATGTTGATAATGTTGTATTTTCATTATCATTCATCTTGAAATATTTTCTAATTTGCCTTGTGATTTCATTCATTTATTGATTATTTAGAAGTATATTATTTTAATTTCCAAATATTTGGGGCTTCTCTAAATATCTTATTGTTATGGGTTCCTAAATTAATTATCTTGTGGTCAGAAAATACAAAAGACATTTTATGGGCAAGGATACAGTCTATCTAAATACACATTATTTGTACATTTGAAAAATATTTAATCCAGGAAGGGAGGGTTTGGGGTAGAGGGATCAAACAAGAAGGAAAAAAGAGAAGGAACTCATGGACACAGACAACAGTGTGGTGATTACGGAGTGGAGGTGGAGGTGGAAGGAGGTATTGGGGGGAAACAATAATGGAAAATGCAATAATAAAATAGATAAAATACATAAACTTCAGTTCCATTTTTGCACCCCAAAAATGCATAATCCAAAGTCGTTGGGTGTATTTTCTACAAATGCCAGTTACGTGAAGGCAGTTGTTAGTGCCTATCTTCTGTGTGCTGATTTTTTTTCTCACTATTTTACTAACTGCTGAAAGAGAGTGTTAAAAATCCCCACTGTGATTGTTGATTTGTTTGTCTCCTTTCATTCAGTTATTCCTTGGTGCATTTGAAGTTCTACCATTAGGCACATATACATTGATTATTATTATATGTGCATTCCTGGTATATTAATCCTTTTATTATTATGAACTGTTCCTTTTAGTCTCTAGTAATACTCTTTGTCTCAAAATCTATTATCTATTCATATAGCCATTCAATCTTCCTATGATTAGCGTTTTCATCATATATCTTCTTCCATCCTTTAGCTGTCAGTTACCTTAGTGTTTACACTTTGGGCGCATCACTTGGAAACAGTGTATAATTTGAGTCTTGCTTTTTATTCCAGTCTGACACTCTTTGCCTTTCTGCTGAAGAGTTTCAGCTGTAATGATTAGATTTGTCTTTTACTTTTTAAAACTTATCTGTATTTTTGCTCCTCTATTCCTTCTTCTTTAAAGTTTTTGAATACTTTTGAGTTATTTATTTTGATTTTTCTGTTGCTTTTTTTAAATTGCTTTTTTAGTTGTATTTTTTGCTTTATTTTTTAGTGGTAGCTCTAGGTATTATAGAATATATCTCTACCTTATTTCAGTCTGATTTATCATTTTACTACTTAACATAAACATAAGATCTTTGTAATGCTATAGTTTCATTTAGTCACCTTCCATTATTTAGTTATTTTTGTAATTTCCATTTCTTTACCATGGTACCCTCATGTATTCATTGTTAGGTCCGTCCTTTCCTTTAAATCCTTAAACATGTTTATAAAATGGATGTTTTAAATGTCTTGTCTGCTAATCCAGTATCTCTGTCATCTCCGAGTTTGTTTCTATCAAATGCTTCCCTGGTTATACTTTCCTGCTTTATATATCTAAAACCTTTTGGCTGTGTGCTGGGCATTATGGATGCATTTGTTAGGCATTGAATTTTGTTTTCTTTCTTTAGAGACTTTGGAGTTTTGATTCTGGCTGGCTAGTCATTTACTGTTAATTCAGCTACATATTTTTGAGGTTTACTTTTTGCATTTTTGAGGCTTACTTTTAAGCTTTGTTTGGGCAGGTCTAGAAGACCCCTCCCCTAATATACTGCTTTCTGATGGTCTCATTGGATACCCAGGGTGTTTATCAAGGTCTTTTCACTCTAGCTGGTTAGTATGCCCATGCCCTCCGGCACTCTCAGAGCTCCCCTGTAACTGTTCCTGCCAGGCCTCGGGACTCTTGCCTGTGTAAGTGCAAAAACTTAAGGGGACCACTGTGCAGATTTCTAAAGCTCCTTCTCAACTCAGCTTTCTTCCATTCACCTTCTCCCTTTGTCCAGCCCCAAACTCCTATCTGTGGTTCCTCAGCCGTGTACCCAGGCTCTCCTTCCCTGTGCCGCAGTCCAGAGCGTGCCTCCAGATGGACTTCTAGGGAAATCATGGACTCACTCCAAGTTTCCCTTCTGCCCCTTCTGTCCAGTGTTTGAAAACTGCTCTATATAGTTTGGCTTATTTTATGTTTGTTTATTGCAGATGAACTAGTCTAGTCCAGTACCATTACTTTATAATGGCAAGATCTGAAGTGTCTAACTTACTTTTAGATATAATACACAATAGCTTAATATATTAACTTCACTCATTTTCCATCTTCTCACTTTATTTCTCACCCTCCACCCCCCAACAACCAGGTTCTACAGAAGAAAGCTTTTGTCACTTTCAGGTAGCAAATTGGCATCTGAAATAACTAGAGTATGACCACAATGCATGAGTACCCTTTTTCCTTGGTTTGTAACTACATTGTTAACTTAAGTTGGATTTTGCTAATTTCAGGGTTAAACTCTTTTCCAGCTATGCCCCTCTTGTTATCAGGTAATGGTTTTTAGGTCTGTCTAGTTAAGGCGGCAGGAATGCCAGAACTGGAAATGTTTCAACAGTCTCGGCTCCGATAAAAATCATTAATGATCGCGCCCTGCAGGGAGCTCTTTGTCATAATTGCTACCCCACAGCAGCATCCATCAAAATAATTGTTTGACTTTTTTTCTTGTAGGCAACAATCAGATAATCAAAGAGTAGCAAGCAAGCCTTAATTATATATATGAAATGAATGTTTTCCCTTGTTTGATTTCTTTTTTAATAAAGCCAATGGTAAGGAAAAGGGGGATTTCTGACTAGCAATAGAAAAATGCTACCCCACAAAGAAGTTTTTTGATAACTCTACTTCCCATAAAAGTAAATGTTTCTGAATTTTTTTAGAGCTTCCTTGCCTGACAAAAAGAAGAAGCAAATATGCAGTGACCACAATATGTCATGTAGCAAGAATCCAGGTTTGCAAGGGACAGTGCTCTCACGAAGGAAAAGAGTTGGCGCTCACAGCGTAGTCGCCATCCATGTTACCTCCTAGTACCATCATTCTTCATTCTGTTCAGGATGGTCCTGGTCTCTGCCCTAGCGGCCTGGGTAACTCTGACTCCAGGTAACACCGCCCTCTCGTCGGGGGTGCCGCAGGTCAGCAGTTACTCTTTAATCTGCGGGAGAGGCCGAGCTTGCTATGCCCATGAGACAGTTTAAGATGACCAGCCTTTGTAGTAATATTCCCTGTCTAGATGATAAGCAGGTTTTAATTAATTTGACCAAGGAACTACATTAGTTATTTACGTTCACACTACATTCTGCAGTTTCCTAATCAGTTTTTTTAATCCATTTTTTTAGGCGTAAAGGGATCATCAGTTTTTGTCACCATAGATTTCCCCAGGTTGTTGCCTTTCTTCCTTTTTATTTTTTAATTGTTTGGAGAGAGAGAGCAAACAAGTGAAAGAAAGAGGAAGGGCAAGAGGGGCGGGGAGAGAGAGAGAAAAGAAAACACATCAGTTTGTTTTACCACTTATATATGCATTTATTGGCCCATTCTCTGTATGTGCCCTGATGGGGATTGAACCACAAACTTAGCATATTGGGACAACGCTCTAACCAGCTGAGCTCTCTGTCCAGGGCAGTTGTTGCCTTTCTAAGCAAAACAGGCAAGCAGCAGCCAGGTATGGACAGGCAGAGTATAAAGGTATCAGAGACTTTAAATCAATTTGGGGACATTTGTGTGTGTGTGTGTGCAAATGAGTGGACAAATCAAACAAGAAAAAGCACCATTTCTCTGTATGGATAATACAGCAGTATGTGGTACTAACCTTATGTATGGCCCCACCAAGGATCTGTGTAGGCAGACACACTCATTCTCCCAGCACACTGGGCAGCTCAGATGGTCCATGGGAAGCTCGTAATACCTTATATGCATATACTCACAGCACTTTATGTCTGCCACAAACATGGTAGAGTGGGCTCAGGATCAGACCTATTATCAGGAGCCACCCTGTTTCTTACAAATTGTAAGAGTCTCATGTCTGAATCTCATGTAAATTAGAGACTGTAACGTCCGCCTCTTTGAGCTCATGTACTCATTAAATACAAAAGTAGCTAGAATAAGGCCAGAGACTGAATAGACAGGGGTAAGTGCGTGTTCCCTCCTTTTGCCTCTGCTCCCCTCATGGACCCTTCTGCGGCAGGCTGTGCAGAGGTTTTCATTTCGAGATGGAATATCTGGCACCAGTGTATCCACACAACGTAACCAGTGTCACTGATCAGTGTCAAGGCCAAAGTCAGAGTTTTTTCTGTGATGACAGAGACAATATTCATAAGCACCTGGTGTGCGCACGAAACTGCCTTCTGATAGTGTGTGAGCTCTCTCACTGCAGAACTTAGCTTATTTCTTTTTTTTTAAGGAAAAATGTCTTAGAGTACATCAAAACATTTATTCATTAGAAAACAAGAGACCGGCACACAAATCCTAGTGAAAGCAGCTCAACTCCGTTCTGCTAGGCTGGTTTAAGAGAAATGCCTTACATTATAAAGGTGATTTATGTGTTAAAAATCCAAGGAGACAGGCAAACAAGTATTTTACTGGGGGAACGGAATTCCAGGTCACCCTACCATTAAGCTAACCTCCCAGGACCTATGCCTTCAAGAAGATCCTCAGTGGATGGGGGTGGTTTTCTTTGATGTCTCATCTTTCATCATCCCTGCTGAAAGCTCTTCCTCACTGGCTCATCACTGGAGAAGACAATTCTGGGTTTCTTTTTCCTAACTCCCCAGTAGGTGTTTGGATGCCGACAGGCGGGGGCCTTAGGTGTGGCAGAGCCATTGCCTGAGGCTGCAGAAGCCAGATGCTGGTGCCTAGACATGGAGGACTTTTTCTTGGCTGGTGGGATTTTCCGGTTATCCCTTTGACCAATCCCAGGATCCTGTACTGCATCCAACCCTTTCATGTGATAGTCTTAAAGCTTCTGCTCAACTTCATCTATTATAGCCTTGCCCTAAGGCTTGCCTCCTCACCACAGCTTGCCCATGACCGACCAGAAAGCACCGAAGATGAGCCCATCTTCAGTTAAACTCATCTGACTGTCAGATAACCTCATCTGACAGTTGGTCCCTCAAGCATTCAGAAGTGCCCAGCATCTTGCAGAGGCCTCGCTCCATGAGGGGCAGCCAGGACGCACAGTAGGCTGGGTCCTGGTGCTGCTGCTCAGTTCGGGCTGAGACTCCCCCATGCACAGCTTCTACCCCAGGCTCTCAGTCTACTAGTCCTTGGTGACGTTGGAGAGCAACTGCTTGTGAAAAGGCTCTTCCTCCACCCCTCCCTCAGGGGCCGACAGGCAGCTGATGACATCTGGAAAGAGGCTATAGATCGCATCACCCTGTGGGAAAGCTCACTGAAGGTCTTGGTCCAGGCAGCCATCTGAGGCCCAGGGTCAATGAGCAGCACAGCCATCCCTCGAACCTTTCCCCTCACCTTCTTCACATCCTTTAGGATCAGCTAGGGTATCACCAGCCCTGCAGTTTTCTGCCCTTGCCGAGCTCAGTACCCAAGGTGAGTGCACAGATGAGGTCCAGGGTTCCACAGGGTTGGGGAAGTAGATGGCCACGTCCCCCATAGCAATCATGACCAGAGAATGGGGAACAAGGACTTTCCTAGCATGTGAACAGAGGGCAAATATGGGAGTCACAGAAAGTGGCACTGATCATGCAGAACTTGCCAAGGGTAAGCAACGCAGCTGCACAGAACTCTGCATTGCCAGAAGACCAGGGTTGTTGCAGACTTGAAGCAGAAGTGGAACAAAGGCAGCCAGTATCTGTTTGCCACCTAACAGTTCCTTGTCACAGATGCTGCGGATTAGCTCTGTCTGAGTCATCAGCAGGGGCCCTGACCAACCCCATCTCCTCCTCCATGGTGGTCTCAGGGCTTGCATTCTTCCCCTTTGGCTCCTTAGTTTTATGATCCTGTTCTTCCCGAAGAACTCAGTGTTGACAAAGCACTCACTGCCATTCCAAATGTACCAGCTGCTGCAGAGCCAGATCCTCAGCCAGGGGCAGCAGGTGCATCGACGGGAAAGTAGAGAGCACAGGTGTCCCCTTCAGGTCATCCTGGGGCGTTCTCTTCTTCACTAGCTTCGCACATCGCTGCAATATCTGGGTGCAGATTACCTCAAGGCCTTCTGCCAGTTGGTAAATGAGGGTCACAGCCACCTCTGTGAAGGGGATCCAGAGTGGATCTGGGTAGACAAAGCCTTCTGTGACCATCTCCTGTAGTCGCTCAAATAACCTGTGCTCCTGAGGAGGCAGGAAAGGAGGGTGTCACTTGCGCAGAGGAGGCTTTCTCCTGTCACAGACGTTGGCAATGGTGTGGCACACTTGGTGGGCCAGCCTGTCGTCCTGTGGAAGCGTTTCATCCAGCCCTATGCTCACCAGAGTGTCTCAGTTGCTTCCCACGATTTCTGGTTTTCCTTGTGCCATCATTCCAGGAAGCGTGACAGAGGAACGGCACCCCAGCAGGGAGCAGGGGACCTTCTCAGTTGCCCACTCCTGAAGCAGCTCGCTCACTGCTGGTTTCAGACCATCCTTCTGCACAAACTCACAGAGAATTTCCTCAAGATAGTGAGTGATCCCAAAGGAGGCACCCACTAACAACAAAGAGATTTAGAATCAAAGCCTGGGTCTTGGCTCCGGCAGAGTCCCCTTGGGGTTGAGATAATGTGGGCAGCAGGCATTAAGCACAGCTTCCTGGACACCAGGCTCCTTAGACCAGTGAGAGGCAGTATGCGGCATACCCTGAAAAGAACCTGCGGTGCCCCGAATTGGAATGCCATCACAAAGAACTCAGTCACCTCCTGAACCACCGTGTTCATATTTCATGCGTCATCCTGCCAATGATGCCCAAGGCCTCTGTAATCTCCAGAGAGAAGCTATAGGTGTCCTGCAAACATCACACCAGCATCTCTTGCTTCACCAGTTTGTCCTTTCCCCTGGATTTTCAGGCTCTGACATATTGGGCTCGTCTTCACAGTCAGTCTGTCCTGGGCCCGTGTTCCCTGCAGACCCCTGGGGAGTCTTTGCCTGTGTGGAAATGAGACCTTTGAATATAGTTCCTAACAGATGTGGGAACCTGATCTCCTCTGCCTCCTCTGGCTCCATATGACTGAAGGGTTCAGACTCCCTGGAAATGGCCCAGGGCTTCTTGAATGAGGATGATGACCTGCTTGTAACTAGCTTTGGCAAGCCACTGACGGATGAGTTCTTTCACCTCTTCAGTGTAGTCGCAGTTTCCTCAGTGGTCTCTTCTTGTAGGGAAGCTGTAGCAGCTGTTGCAAGGTAGACTTCAACTCTTGCAGCATGGCTTCCTGCACCTCCTCTGGGTCCAGCACTGTGGAAGCAGCTGCAGTTTACCTCTCAGCCCTCATCTCATAATTTCAGGGTTTCCTTCTACAGCAGTCCAGGAAGGTCAGTATCACTAAGCTTGCAGAGAAAGGGATTATTGGTGAGAAAGGGATTATTGGGCCAGCAGCTAGACAGTGTTTTTACATACTAGTACCAACCAGTCAGACAGCCCCCTGCTAAAGCCACCACTGCCTGGAAGTGGGTCAGGGGGGAGCCTTTTGTTGGACAATTTGGGTGAAGAGCTGCAAAACACGGTTCCGCACAAAGGAACTGACTCATGGCCATGGGCCTGCAGGGTGTCCAAGGACCGGTCTCTAGTGTCTTGAGCTGCTTCCTCCAGCTGATCACCTTTCAGAACTTGCAGTACCATGTCTGCCATGGCTTCAGGTGCAGCACTGTGCATCATGCATTTCCATCCAGATGATCTAGAAAAATGCACATGCTGGACATCGGGAGGGCCGGGATACACTCTGCTAGTTCTGTCAAGAAGGTTACAAAGCCCTTTGCCCCTGAAGGACCCCAGCTCAGCACCTGGGGACACCTCTGTCCAATCTCTCTTACAGTCTCTCCCACTGTGCTCTTTGCTCCATAAGCAGTAGCCCATAGATTCACAGCTGCCACCAGTATAGGTGCCAGGCATTCAAAGTACATGTGGATGATCTTCACAGTGGTACTGAGCATACAGTTATATGTTAGGGCTACACCAAGCAGGCATGTTATGGTTTCCCGATGACTAATGGGGGCGTTCTTCAGAAGGTGGTAACAGCCACCAGTAACCAACAAAGTCCTCTTCAATTATTGAGTGGTTCCACAAGTGATGAATGTCCAACTGGAGCAGCTGTGTCAAAAGCTGAAGAATTGGTTGCCTCTCCTTTTCCCAGTCAAAGCCATGGGCTGACTTGGTCCAGGCTTTCTTGCCCTCCTCTCCAGAATCTAGGGCCACCAGACTTGTCTGGCTGGTCTTGGTATCAAATGATTCCAAGAGGCGTATCAGAGCACAGCAGTTCATTTTGAGGGGATTTAGGTGGGCCTCTCTACCTGATACTCTCAAAGTTGCATCATCCAGGGTAGCTGAAAGCTCCTGAACATGATGGGACAGTACTTTTATTAGGAATTTCTGGGCATCTTCCTTGAGGCCAGGATCTGTACTTCAAATGTGATGTAGAATGCTGTAGACAGTATCAAAGGTACTCCAGGATAGCCAAAGGCCCCTGGGCTTAGAAGGCAGCCTGAAATGCTCCCAACCTGCGAGAGAAGCTTCCTGATGGACTGGACCTCATGCACAACATTCTGATTCACTCCTCCACTTTTCCACAGTTCCTCTGGGGTTAAGGGCAGATGGAACTCCTACAGCCTGGGAGACATCCTTCTTCCTCCGGCTGACATGGCTGAGAACCTCACCAGCCATTCCTGGGACTCAGGCTGTCCTTAGCTTCATTTCTTTCTTTTTTTTTAAAGTATATTTTAGTGATTATGCAATTACAGTTGTCCCAATTTTTTCTCCCTTTTATCCCCTCTGCCCTGCACTCTTTCACCCTCTAATTCCCTTCCCCGCTTAGTTCATGTCCATGGATCGTACATATAAGTTCTTCAGCTTCTCTATTTCTATACTTTGTACCTACTATTTATGCTTATTTCCTGTACCTTCCCCCGCCCCCATTCTCCTCCCTCCCTGCTGATAACCCTCCATGTGATCTCCATTTCTGTGATTCTCTTCCTGTTCTAGTTGATTACTTTGTTTTTGTTTTTTAGGTTCAGTCATTGATAGTTGTGAGTTTGTTGTCGCTTTACTGTTCATAGTTTTTAATCTTCTTCTTCTTCTTAGAAAAGTCCCTTTAACCTTTCATATAATAAGGGCTTGGTGATGATGAACTCCTTTAACTTGACCTTGTCTGGGAAGCACTTTATCTGCCTTTCCAATCTAAGTAATAGCTTTGCTGGATAGAGTCATCTTGGATGTCACTCCCTGCTTTTCATGACCTCAAATACTTCTTTCCAGCCCCTTCTTGCCTATAAGGTCTCTTTTGAGAAATCAGCTGATAGTCTCATGGGAACTCCTTTGTAGGTGACTGCCTCCTTTTCTCTTGCTGCTTTGAAGATTCTCTCCTTATCTTTAATCTTGGGTAACTTAATTATGATGTGTCTTGGTGTGTTTCTTCTTGGATCCAACTTCTTTGGGACTCTGAGTGTCCTGGCCTATATATTAGTTCCTTCACCAAATTAGGGAAGTTCTCCTTCATTATTTTTTCAGATAAGCTTTCAATTTCTTGCTCTCCCTCTTCTTCTGGCACCCCTATGATTCAAATGTTGGAACATTTAAAGTTGCTCCAGAGATTCCTAAGTCTCTTCTCAATTTTTGAATTCTTGTTTCTTCATTCTGTTCTGGCTGAATGTTGATTTCTAACTTTTGTTCCAAATCATTTATTTGAGTCCTAGTTTCTTTCCCTTCACTGTTGGTTTCATGTAGATTTTCCTTTATTTCACTCTTTATAGCCTTCATTTCTTCCTTCATTTTGCAACTGAACTCAGTCATTTCTGTAAGCATCCTGATTACTAGTGTTTTAAACACTGCATCTGCTAGGTTGTCTATGTCCTAATCACTTAGTTCTTTTTCTGGCGTTTTAATCTGTTCTTTCATATGGGCCATATTTTTTTGTCTTGGTGCAGCTGTTACATTTTAAGGGGTGAAGCCTTAGCTACTCACCAGGGCAGGGCAACCCACTTTGCTGCATTGTGGCGCTGTGTAGTGGGGGGGGGGGGGGTCAGAGAGGGAACAATGCCACTTGCTAGCTTTCTTGGCTCTCACCCCACTTCCTGTCACTTCCCTCACTTTCCATAAGTGGCTCGTGCCCTTTCAGGTGCTGATTCCTGGGCAAGTGGGCTTGTATATGTTCTAGGACCTGTGGGTCTCTCCAAATGGACTCTCTTGTGAGGCTGGGAGTTTCTCCTGCACAGCAGCCCCCATAGTTTTTTTAAGCAAGAGGTTTTCAGGCTTTAGATTCCCGCACTGGAACTCTGGGTTGCACAGTTTTGTCTCGCCCCCCAGTCATTCCCCCCGGTTTATCCACACTCGAATTTGGGGAATCCCATCCTCCAGCTGCTGCCTCGTCTGCCCAGTCGGCTGCAGTGCCACACATCCTCTCTGCCCGGCTGCCTGTTTCCTCTCCTTTTACCAGTCTGGATGAATGTTTCTTCTTTTTAGCTCCTTGGTTGTCAGACTTCCATGCAGTTTGATTCTGGCAGTTATGGTTGTTTTTGTTTTTAAATTGGTTTTTATCCTTTTGGTTGTGTGAAGAAGTGAAGCATTTCTACTTATGCCTCCATCTTGGCTGTAACTATGGTTTCCTCAGCATATTTCTTAACATCACTGGCTCTCACTGGGCTTCTTCAGCCCAGGCTTCTGAAACTTATTTTTAAGCAGGATACTAATAGCTGTAGCTCATTTTCATCAGCTGCTCCCTTTCTTCTGGGCCTTTTATTGAGGCTTCACAAGCCTGATGAGATGAGTTTCTTCAACTAGAAAGCAGAATCACAAGGATCCTTAGAAGGGAGTTGGGCCATCAGTGTTTCAAGTGCGTGGGATAGGGACTTTGACCCCTAGCTATGCCTAGTTTTCTCCTGACACAGCCTTTTGTGTCCCTTGAAAGTGACTTTCTGTCAGCCTTCTTCCAGACTAATACCAAGAGCATGGCAAATGAAAGAAACCTCTGGAAATGGACTGCCCAACTTCAGATCTCAGGATCTAGGACCTTAGTTTCTTCCATTGTGAAACAAGGTGAACAAAAGTACTGACCTCCTAGCGTTTTTGTGATAACTACATGAGATAATATGTGTGCAGAGCTTACAACAATAGCTAGCACATAGTAATTACTTGCTCAGTTACTATTGGCTGCTGTGATGGTGGTGGTTACTCCTCCTTCTCGTGTCTTACAAAACCAGCATTTTCTTCCTACTTCTGTGAAAAGTCACTGTGTTATTTCTTTTTCACTGTAGTATTAAAGGTCTGGCCTTTCACCGTCTCCAACTTCAAGCACATTCTTCCTTTAGAGCTGGTTACTCTAGAGCTATGATTACTACCCTAAGTGAAATCTCAAGATATGTTTTTATTATTTCATTACCTAGTTCATTATTAGCTGTAACCTACTGAGAGTTTTGGCATCTTGGGCAATGAGGGTGTGTGAGAAGTCAGGGTCTACCTGAGAGCAGACTGTGTTGTGGATGGGAATTTTAGGGAAGGTGTTTTCTGTTTGCAGCGAGGTGGCCGGGGAGCGTGTGGCTTCTCTCTTACCTCTGAAGCCACAGTTTCACTTAAGGCAAAAGCATTAAATGTTAAGGACCTCTAGTTTGAAATAGCCTGGGTTAGGGTGCGGAGGGGTGGGGGCAGAACAGGCACAGGAGGTCCCACATTCATGTGTGGTAGATAAAAGGAGGAAGGACACCTTGGGAGCAAGTGATCCCAGCCCCAGGCCAGATAGCACAGCCCCAGG
This sequence comes from Sturnira hondurensis, assembly GCF_014824575.4. NCBI lineage: Eukaryota > Metazoa > Chordata > Mammalia > Chiroptera > Phyllostomidae > Sturnira > Sturnira hondurensis. The sequence continues at coordinate 1,351,095 of NW_028091847.1, read as the reverse complement.
GTTCCAGTGCCAGGAAGATGAATCCCCATAACTTCTGGCTATAAAAACCAGTTGGGTTTGGGCAGTGGAAGGAATTGTTGGATTTTCAGGAGATTTCACTTAAAGGGCCCACATGGTCTTAAAATGTACACAAACCCACTCACTGTAGCATTCAACACCAGGGCAACAGCTGGAAGGACACCAGTTGCATACAGGGACTGGGTGACGTGATTGGAAATGGGGTGAGTGCCGGACAAACCCCCAGAATCCAGGCAGCTGCCCAGTTCCCCGCTCTACCCCTCCCCACACACAAAGCCACAAAGCTGTGAAGTGGGTTGTCCCACTGTGGCAATTACCTAAGGCTTTGCCCCACATAATTTACAGGTGTCTTTTACAGGAAGTCAGAGCAGCTCTACATAATACATAGAAACAAACACAGAAAGGCTGCCAAGTTAAGGAGACAAAGGAATATGGCCCAAATGAAAGAACAGAATAAAACCCCAGAAAAAGAACAAAACAGAGATAACCAACCTATCAGATACAGAGTTCAAAATACTGGTGATCAGTCTGCTCAGAGAACTCACTGGGTACAGCAACAACATACAGGAAGAAATGAAGGATACACTAAATGAAATGAAGAAAAATTTCCAGGGAACTAACAGTGAAGGGAAAGAACCTGGGATTCAAATAAACAATTTGGAACATAAGGAAAAAATAAACATTCAACCAAAACAGAAAAATGAAACAAAATTTAAAAAAAAATAAGGATAGTATAAGAAGACTCTGGGACGTCTCCAAACATGCCAGCATCCGAATCATAGGGGTGCCAGAAGGAGAAGAGGAAGAGCAAGAAATTGAAAACTTACTTGAAAAAATAATGAAAGAAAAATTCCCTAATTTGGTGAAGGAAATAGACATACAAGTCCAGGAAGCACAGAGGATGGACTCCAAGAGGACCACACCAAGACACATCATAATTAAAATGCCAAAGGTTAAACATAAAGATAATCTTAAAAGTAGCAAGAAAAAAGCAGAGTAACCTACTAAGGATGTCAGCTGATTTCTCAAGAGAAATTTTGCAGGCAAGAAGAGACAGTCAAGAAGTATTCAAAGTGATGAAAAGCAAAGGCCTACAATCTAGATTGCTCTATCCAGCAAGCTATCATTTAGACTCTTAAGGGCAGATAAAGTGCTTCCCAGACAGGGTAAAGCTAAAGTAGCTCATCATCACCAGCCTGTTGTTACGTGAAATGTTAAAGGGACTTATTTAAGAAAGAAAAATCAAAACTAGGAACGTTAAAAAAGCTATCAACAACTGAACCTCCTCCCCTTGCCGGAAAAAAAAACCACCTAATTATGCAAACAAACAGAACAAACAGAATCATAGATATGGAGATCATTTGGAGGGTTATTAGCTGGAGGGGGAAGGAGGAGAATTGGGGAAAAGGTGCAGGGATTTAAAAGCATCATTAGTAGGTACAAAGTAGACAGGGATGTTATGAATAGTGTAGGAAATGGAGAAGCCAAAGAACTTACATGCACAACCCGTGGACATGACTAAAGGGTGAGGGATGCTGGAGTGAAGGGGGTACTGGGCAGAGGGGGCAAAGGGAGAAAATTTTGGGCAACTGTAATATCATAATAAAATATATTTTTTTAAAAAAGAGTAAGTGGTTTGCACTTCTCCCAACCAGAGAGTAAATAGTTTAAATCACCCTACTCAGGGAGATAGATAGCAGAAATCCAATTAATGCCATTTGCCAACCACACACAAGAACAGATGAAGTTAAAGGGATAAACCTCATTTGGGGACATCAGCGTAAAGCAGATAAATATTCTATGAGATGCTCTGCAAGCCCTCCCCTAAACTCCCAGCCTTTAAAACTGGGAAAACGAAGGTCCTCCTGTGCTCTGTCCCTCCCAGGAGTGTGTTCTCGCCTTTCCCTGCCCCTCTTCTTTCTGCGCAGGGGTGCATCTCCTAAAATCCTAAAGGACCCCACAATGGGCAGCAAGCAGCAGCTTGTCCTGGGCTAACCCCCCAACCCTGTCTCCAAAGCCCCTTTTCTCTGACTACTTCTTAGTAAGCCATAAATGTCCTCTAAAAATCACCCGCACTTGTGTTGTGAAATCTTCCCTGCACAAAGTCAAGAACCTGCACACTACTAGCTGGCCCTAGGCAGACCCACTTGGGGCCAGGTCCCCCTTCCCGTAACACTTGGACTAGTGTTATTCCTATTCCTAGGAACCCAGCCTTGAGGGTGGCAGTGGATCATGGTGGTTTTCCTATATCCAAGCTTGGTGAGCTGGTTAAGAGGCCTGTGGGTCCTGAAAGCCCTGGTTTGTTTTCTTCCTTCCAGCCGATGTAATTACAGCTCTCACTTCCACCATGTCTGTGAGTCACTGAGCTTTGAAAAGTGCTGGTGTGCTGTAAGCCCAGCGTCCTTCTCCCTGGGGCTCTCCTAGATTATCAGGACCTAATTTTCTGCTGGATTTCCTTTAATGCTGAGCGTTACAAGGTCATTTAAGCACTGTCACTGTTTCTTCCTCATGATGTGCAGCTACAGTTTAATTTTCAGCTCTTATCATTGGACTTCGTTATATGGGAAGAAATAAATTTGCACTAGCAGGTAGTTTTAAATGTGGTTTTCTTTCTTTGCTCACTGAGAAATCACTGCTAATCACTTCTGTGCTGGTGGGGTAGATGGCCTGGGAGTACTGGGATGGGTGCTTTGTGTTTACAGATGTCCAAACCGAGATCATGCTCAAATGTTTTTCCCGCTTTTGTTTTATGCCTGACACTGATTTGGCAAATCGATTTCTTCCTACAGCATCTTGGACTGAATCTGTTATTTCTCTTCAGGGCTATCGTGGGTCTTCGTGACAGTCCCTCTAGTTGCTTGCCCTAGTCTGCCTGCTTTGGATTATGCAATAAAAGCCATGATCAGCTTCAGTGCAGTCTCATCGCGCTTGAAACCTCCATGCACTAAAAAAATGCCCAGGACCTTGTGGTGGCTGCATCTTCCCTGGATCAGGTAGAGCGTGGTCCAAGGCAGCATCGCCCTCGGATAAATCCGAACACAGACTGAGGAGGGAAGTGAATGCTCAGGTTGTACCCGAGCTGTGACAGAAGCAGAGCTAGGCTTCTTGCTTCTCAGCCCATTGTTCTTGCTTCTGGGCACTTCTCCCAGGAGTGCAGATAAAACACAGTCACAGTAATCCAGTAATCGCTGCCATTTATTAAACATCAAATAGGCGTCAGGCCCATACATTGTCTGTAATCCTCACAACAATTCTGCAGAGTAGACCTTACAGATAAAGAAACCGAAGCTGAGAGAAGCTGAATAACTTTGCCAGAACCCCTCAGCTGGTTGGTGCAGATCCCAGGGGAATCTGTCAGAAGCCATACCCTTGCTCTTACTGCATTGCCGAGGGTTTATGAACAGTCCAGGGAACATGTAAGAAGTAAAGAATCTGCTTGCTTGCCCTTCCCATCCCTCCATCCATTTGACCAGCAGGTAGTTATTTCACGGTTGCTCCATGTGCACAGGGCTGGGTGCTGGTGAGTGGGACCAACAAGGGTCTGGTCCTGCTGCCATTTTCATGAAGCTTTCCACCCTCTCTCCCAGTCTCTCTCTTCTGCAGCATCCGCCCATCCATTTCATTGCCAGGTTTGCTGATTTTGTCAGCACTTGCTCTGATATCTCCTTGTTTTCCATTTCTGGGGCCACAGTAGAATACGTACGTGTGGGCAGGATCCCACGGGGAATGGCTCTGCATGCAGTGCCTGCGAGACCTCCTATGCCTTCTAGTTAGCAACACTTAGTGAAATCTTACAGCATGCTGGGCTTTATTACAAAAACAAACTAATGAAAAAACCTGAGAGTACTCTAAGCTGAGAGAGTGGATTATTTACGTAGTGTAGCTCAGGTGACAGGCAGCACCAGGGTTTGGGCTTGGGCAGATGTACACAAGAACAGCAATCCCCAGCCTTTTTAGAACCAGGGACTGGTTTTCTGGAAGACAGTTTTTCCATGGACTGTGGGGTTTGGTTTCCGGGTGATTCAAGCTCACCTCCTGCTGTGTAGCCCAGTTTGTAACAGACCCAGAGGTTGGGGACCCCTGCACTAAGAGCACAGCCTCTCACCCACCAACTGCTGCAGTGTCCCAGCCCCTGAAAAGCAGGGCCCGCCCTCCCTTCCCCTGCAGCCCTGGTCACACTGGGTGGAGTGCTCTGCGCTGGGAAGTGTTGGGCAACCACGGAAAGGCTCTGAACAAGTCCCCCTCTTGTGGGAAATTTCCCTACCTTTTTAAAAGGGTTGGTACTTACACCAAGCCTTTGATTTTGTGGTATTTAAAAAAATAATACTTCCCCCAACAGTGAATTGAATAAAATAAAATAGATATTTTCACTGAGACAGAGAATAAACATGGCATAAATCACAAAGAATCTTTATGTAATTCAGGTTCTTCAAAGTAGGAAGATGAATGTCGACAATTTCACACTGGACCCGGAGAGCAAGTGGCTGCTCGCTCTCGTACCTGAAAGGGACCGTTGCAAATAAATCGGGCTGTGGGGTTACTCAGCCTGTGCTGTTGAATGTCTGCCCAGGGTGTAGAGCAGGGGGAGTGGAAAGATGGATTGGTCCACATCCAAGCTGTGCACAGTCTGACGGGGAGAAGATGAGCAGATCACTGCACTACAGTGAGGGCAGCAACGCAGTTGTGCACGGGTCCGGTGGAAGCCAGTCTAAAGACAGGACCAGGGCTTGCAGAGACAGCGTTCTGGTGAGGGGCCAGAGCTGAGACTCCCATGTCTCATTGTGTGCAAGAGCCTGTTCGGGACCCCAAATGCTGTCATTTCAGGGCCATTCTGTTGGGTTTTGGAGTTAATATGAGAGCACGTTTGAAACAATGCCCAAGTTGGCAAATATGTAGCACAGGGTTATACCTCAGTGACCTCTCGAGCTTTGCTGATCAACACTAAAGAAGGTGCAATCTTTTTGTGGATGTCTCAGAATCTCTGAGACATTCAACTCCTCTTGAATTATTCACCTTTGTACCCCAGGGACTCCAGAACTACTCATTGAACCACAGAACTGGATCCCAGCTCATGATGCCTGAAGGTGACAGGCCAGGGGCCTGCACAGGGCGCGAACCAGCTAAATGGGCCTTGGTGCACCAGCTGCCTTCCCAGGGCCCTGGCCCTCCTGTCATGCCCACCCCACCCTGCTTTTCAAGCCCATAGAACCATGGAGAATACAGAAATGCTTACCTGGTGATTTATTAGTCATTCCCTATATGTTTCCTTAAAAAAAACCCTAAAAACTCTTATTCTAAGGACTTTAAGACAGGTTAGCATCTACTAGATCCTTGGCATGTCTACAAATAGCGCTCCCATTTCACCTCCGGTGACTTGTCTTCAGCCACTTTACCACAGAGACGGTGTGGCCCAGCCAAGACTAGGGCCCCCATCCTACAGTGACTGCCTCCTGAGGCAGCCCAGCACTGGCTCCAGTTCAGCGTCTGGCTGCCCGTGCGGATGGCCTGTTATAAGGAAGGACGTGCCACCTCCAGTTATTTCCCACACAGAATGACCGCCTTTTTCTGTTTTTGAAGGGTGTCGTTGTTGGAGACCCCTTCTCGTGGTATCTGCGAGGAGTTCAAGGACCTAGAGGTGGAATAAGATCATGGAAAGCCACCCCTGCACACCCACCTGGGTGTGTCATGTTTGAAAGTGTGTGTGTGCACATGTGCCCGTACCAGTTGGTTCTGCTACCCCGGCTTTCCCCCAGGACTGGAGTTTATATGGGAAGGGCCCCAGGTATGATGCTTAGTTGGTTGCAAAGTTTTTATTCACATTGGCCAAGTCTCCTAGCCTTCTCTTCCTTAATTTACATAATCCTTTTTATTTATTTAGTAAAGTAGATGTAGGGCTTACAATTCAGTAACATTTTAAAAGAACCATGTGGCAGGAACTTTCTTATTTAATTTTCTTACACTTGCCAAGATTCATGTGAACTCCATGAGTATTGAAAGCAACATACCTGATCAGGGTAATTTAGAAAAAAAGAAGTGCTAATTGGTTGGTTCCTTTGGTACACTTGAGTCAGGAGGAGGCAAAACACCCATAACCTGAGAGTGTCCTGTTACCACCGTTAAGACTCAGTAAGGACAAAAAAGACCCCGGCTGTTCTATCACTACAGATTAGCACCGTGTTAGACACACAGAATCTCAGACCCTGCTCCAGACCTACCAAACAGAACCTGCATTTTTAACAAGACCTCTCAGTGGTTCTTACACAAGTCAAAGTTGGAGAAGCGCTGGATCAGAAAACATGGGTTGGGCCATCACTGAGGCCCCTGGACTCTCTGCCTCAGTGAGCAAACTCCCAGGGGCTGGAGCCTCACCCGGTGCCGTCTGCATTTCCCCAGGGGATGAAAGCATGATTCTATTTTTAACGGTAGCACTTTCTATTTATGAACTAACACAACCTTCACTTTCCCCAATGATTTGAGTTGACTTCCAATAGGATAAAATAAATGAGGAAATCTAGATTAAAAAAAAAAAACCCGTGTTTGGAAAATAATATAAAACCAGGTTGTAATAGCACACACACGTTTGCCACCAAGTCCTGAGCAGTTGCTAGTTCAAGGTAGTCACTCATTTAGCCCTGAGTTCCCTAGTGACAAAAGCCAAAAAGACAACATAATTAGTAACAAGTCTACAGCAGTGATTTTCAACCTTTTCCCTCCCACATAAACTAATTACTAAAATTCTGTGGCACACCCAAAAATAAATTTTTGCCAATCTGACAAAAAGGGTATAATTTTGATTTATTCGTACCAGACAGCTGTTATGTTGACTGTTGGCATTTTTTTTCTCTGACGGTATAAAGTAAATGAGGTCAGTGCCTGTGACTGAATAGTCAGGTATAGCATGTTTTAAAAAATCTTGTGGCACACCACTTGAAAATTGCTGGTCTGTAGTGTCCAATACAGCCTTTCTTGGTGCAGGGTCTGATGGGAATTTTTTAGTGGGTCATCACACGTGGCCTGTACAATCTAACGTTTTTTTGTAAGAAGTACAATAGTTCGTTGCGTGAGATTTTTTCTTACAATATCCCTCCAAGGCAAAGGGCTGTTTTACAAAAGCACCTCCACTAGGACACCATTTCTTGTTCCTGCTGCTTCATCATTTACTAACTTGGCCTTTCCATCCTTTATGATTAACCTGCCTTGCCCATCCCCCCTCCCCAGTGCCTTACTTGGTGTATTCCTGACTTATTTCCATTTGGGCTTCCTGGTAAGTCCAATCACAGAGCAACCAGGGATAAGAAAAGTCGAGGTCAGGATGGCTGGGCCCCTGTGAAATGGACTGGGTGGGTGGCTGGCCCCACAGCTGACATTTGAGTGGCCAGTGAAAGTCATGTATCATCCTTTTCCTTAACTTACCCGCTCCCTAGTTGGTGCCAGGAGTGTGGAAGGGAGTTGGAAAACCAGGGGGCAAGACCATGTTTCCCATTAAGACTCTTGAAGATATATGTATATTTTTTTTGCTTTGTTTGTGTTAGGTTTGTAGTATTTCTCAAACCTTCTGATCATCTTTAGTTTTAATCTCTCGTGAGTGTTTTACTAAGTATCTCTTAGAAATGTGGTACCCCCCCCACACACACACACACTTTCTCTCCAAGAATATGATCAGGTTTCCTACAAAATGATACTGAGAAAAGTAGTATTTTTAAGTGTCAATGCAACTTTAAACATTTCCAGATCAGAGAACGGTTCTCCGTGGATTTGGCAGACCTACAGATGGGATCTAACAGGATGAAAAGCAGAGCCTGAGGGTCCCCTCCTTTTCTCTCTCTGGCTGCTGTCTGGGCCACACTGCCCTTCTCAGGACTTCCATTGAGCCATCCCCACATTCAGCTGTCCCCATATCACTGAGAGCACCAAGAAGAACTAAGTTGACAAGGTCCTGAGCTGGTTTCCAGAGCCTTGACCTTATCTTTGGGGCACCACTGTGGGGCTCTGGAAGCTCATGAGATGTCAGCCTCCTCTCTGACAGCCGCTTTCTGGACCTACAAAGCAGGAGGTGGAGCTGTGAGGGTGTTTCACATTAGGCTGGCACTACTGACTGCTTTCCATTCTCTTAGCTCTTTGCAAGTTTATTTCCCTAGAGGTGGTAAAAAATTTGAGGAGGAGAAGCAAAGTCCTTCCTGGAAAACATTAAATTTACATAACCTCTTTTTTTCCAGGTATCATCTTTATCACCTTTTAGTTTTACTACATGTGGGAAAACTCTCCTACGTTAGTGGAATTTTTTTCAATTACAATTGATATTCAGCATTATTTTTATTAGTCTCAGTGTACAGCACAGCAGTTAGACTTTTAGATAATTTATGAAGTGATCCTCCTGGTAAGTCTAGTACCCACCTGGTACCATACATAGTTTTGCAATATTATTGACTATTTTCCTGTGCTGTACTTCATATCCCCAGGACTGTTTTAGAACCACCATCTGTACTTCTCAATCCCTTCACCTTTTTCACCCACCCCCACCCCCTTCCATTTGGTGACCATCAATTTGTGTTCTGTATCTGTGAGTTTCTATTTATTTATTAGTTTATTTTGGTTTTTAGATTCCACATATAAGTGAAACTGTATGTTTTTTGTCTTTCTCTAACTTATCTATTTAGCATAGTACCCTCTAGGTCCAAACATGTTGTCACAAATGGTAAGATTTCATCCTTTTTTGGCTGAGTGATATTGCATTGTACATAATACAATGCAATATCAATAGATAAAGACAACCATGTTGTCTTTATCTATTGACCCTCTCACTGATGGGCACTGATGGACACTTAGGTTGTTCCCATGTCCTGGCTATTGTAAATAGTGCTGCGGTGAACAGAGGGGTGCATGTATCTTTTTGAATTAGTGTTCATTTTCTTCGGATACATACCCCAAAGTGGAATTGCTGGTCCATTTGGTGCTTCTATTTTTAACTTTTTGAGGAACGTTCCAACTGTTTTCCACGGTGGCACCAGTTTACAGTCCCACCAACAGTGCGTGGGGGTTTCCCTTCCTTCACATCCTCACCAACACGTGTCTGTTAATTGGCTGATGATGGCCATTCTGGCATGTGTGAGGTGATCGCATTGTGGTTTTAATTCGCATTTCACAGGTGATTAATGATGTTGAGCATCTTTTCATGTCTATTGGCCATCTGAATGTCCTCCCTGAAGAACTGTCTATTCAGGTCCTCTGCCCATTTTCTAATTGGATTGTTTGTTTTTTTGGTGTTAAGCTGTATGAGTTCCCTATAGATTTTGAATACTAACCCCTTAGAAGATGTGTCATTGATGAATATCTTCTCCCATTCAGTAAGTTGTTTCTTTGTTTTGTTGATAGTTTCCTTCACTGTGGAAAAACTTTTTAGTTTCATGTTACCCCATTTGGGATTTTTTGTTTGTTTCCCTTTTCTGGAAAGAAATATTCAAAAATATATTGCTAAGAGCAACATCAAAGAATTTATTTCCTGTGTTTTATTTTAGGAGTTTTATGGTTTCGGGTTTTATATTTAAGTCTTTAATCCATTTTGAGTTTATTTTGATATATATTGTAAGCAAGTGGTCTAGTGTCGTTTATTTGTAGCTGTAGTTTTCCCAACATCATTTATTGAAGGCTATCTTTAGCCCATTGTATAATCTTGCCTCCTTTATCATAGATTAGTTGGGTTCTTTGTTCTGTTCCATTGATGTGCCTGTCTTTTATCACAGTACCATGCTGTTTTGATTATTATAGCCTTATAGTATAGTTTGATATCAGATAGCATGATACCTCCAACTTTGTTCTTCTTTCTGAAGATTACTTTGAAAGTTCGTGGTATTTTCTGGCTTCATGTACATTTTAGGATTATTTGTTTTAGTTCTGAGAATGCCATTAGTATTTTGATAAGAATTGTATTGGATCTGTAGATTGCTTGGGGTAGACAGTACAATCATTTGAAAAATACTATCCTTCCAATTCATGGGCACAGTATATCCTTCCAATTTATTTGTATGGTCTTCACTTTCTTTCTTCAGTGTCTTATAGTTATCTGAGTACAGGTCTTTACCACCTTAGTTAAACTTATTCCTAGGTATTTTATTATTTTTGATGCAATTGTAAATGGAATTGTTTCTTTACTCTTTCTGATAGGTCATTACTGGTGTGTAAAAATGCACTTGGTTTCCAAATATTAATTTTGTATCCTACTTTACTGAATTCATTTATTAGTTCTAAAAGTTTTCGGGGGAATCTTTAGGATTCTTTATATAAAATATCATGTCATCTGCAAATGATGACAGTTCTACTTCTGCCTTTCAAATTTGGATGCATTTTATTTCATTTTTTTGAAGACTTCATTTATTTACTGTTAGAGAGAGGGGGAAGGAGAGAGAAAGAGAGGGAGAGAAACATCGATGTGCAAGAGAAACATCGATTGCCTCTCACACGCGCCCAACCAGGAACCTGGTCTGCAACCGAGTCATATGCCCTGACGGAGAATCAGTGACCCTTCAGTTTGTGGGACGATGCCCAGCCAACTGAGCCATGCCAGTCACTTATTTATTTAAAAAGAAAGAAAACCAGTTAGGGCATATTTTATTTCTTCTTCTTGTCTCATTGCTTTCAATACTATATTGAATGAAAGTGGTAAAAGTGGACATCCTTGTGTTATTCCTGATCTTAAAGAAAAAAGCTTTCAATTTTTCACCATTAAATATGATGTTAGGTGTTAGTTTGTCACATACTGCCTTTATTATGTTGAGGTATGTTTCCTCTATCCCCACTGTTGACTTTTTATTATACATGGTTACTGAATTTTGTCAAATGCTTTCTTTACATCCATTGATACATGATTTTTATCCTTCATTTTGTTTATGTGGTATATCACGTTAACTGCTTTGCAAATATTGAACCAACCTTGAGTACCAAGAATAAATCCCTCTTGATCAGGTTAAATGAGCTTTTCAATATATTGCTGAATTCAGTTTACTAATATTATGTTGAGGATTTTTGCACCTGTATTTGTCATGGATATTGGCCTGTATTTTCTTTCTTTGTAGTTTATCTGATTTTGGTAATAGGGTAATGCTGGCCTCAGAAAATGAGTTTGGGAGCCTTCCCTCCTCTTCAATTTTTCGAATAGTTTGATAAGGATAGATGTTAATTTTTCTTTGAAAGTTTGATAAAATTCACTTGTGAAGCCATCTGGTCCACGACATTTGTTTGTTGGGAGCTTTTTAAATTACTGATTCAATTTCATTAGAAGTTATCGGTCTGTTCAGATTTTCTGTTTCTTCCTGATTTAGTCTTAGAAGATTGTATGTTTCTAGAAACTTATCAATTTCTTCTAGGTTGCCCAATTTCTTGGCATAAAGTTGTTCATAGTATTTTCCTATAATCCTTTGTATTTTTGTGGTGTTGGTTTTTATTTCTCTCCTCTCATTTCTTATATTACTTGAGCCATCTCTCTTTTTTTCCTGATAACCTTGAGCAAAGGTTTTTCTAAATTTTATTTATCTGTTTAGTGAACCAGCTATGGGTTTTATTGATCTTTTCTTTAGATTTTATTCTGTTTATTTCTGCTGTGATCTTTTATTCACTTTTGGGCTTTGTTTTTTTCTTTTTCTAGCTCCTTTAGGTATGAGGTTGGATAGTTTATTTTAAATTTTTCATGTTCTTTGAGGTAGGCCTGTATTGCTATAAATCTCCCTCTTAGAACTGCTTTGGCCCCATCCCATTGATTTGGGGTCATTTTTTTTTTTTTGTATCAAGGTATCTTTTGATTTTTTTCTTGATCTCATTGATAATCCATTCATTTCTTAGTAACATGTTATTTAATCTCCATGTGTTTCTGTATTTTTCAGTCCTCTTCTTGTAACTGATTTCTAGTTCATATCATTGTGCTCAGAAAAGTTGGTTGATACAAATGCAATCTTCTTACATTTATTGAGACCTGTTTTGTGACCTAACATTTTCCTATATCCTGGACAGTATTCCGTGTGCACTTGAAAAGAATGTATTTTCTGCTGCCTTGGGGTGAAATGTTCTAAAATTATCAATTACATCCGTCTGGTCCAATGTGCCATTTAGGGCTACTATTTCCTTTATTTTCCATTTGGATGATCTGTCGATGTTAATGGAAAGTTAAAGTTCCCTACTGTTATTGTATTATTGATCTCCTCCTTTATGTCCATTAATATGTATATCTAGATGCTCCTACATTGGATGCATAGATTACAAGAGTTATTTATATACTATTGTTGGATTGATCCCTTTATCATTATGAAATGCCTTCTGTCTCTTGCTACAACATTTGTTTTATAGTCTATATTGTCTTATGTAAGTATTGCTACCCCAGCTGTTTTGTCATTTTCATTTACATGAAATATCTTTTTTCATTCCTTATATACTTTGTCTATATGTCTTTCAATTTGAATTAGGTCTCGTGTAGTTAGCATATGCAAGGGTCTTGTTTTTTGAATCCATTCAGCTTCCCTATGTCTTTTGATAGGAATATTGAGTCCATTTACAATTAAAGTAATTATTGAAAGGTATGTAGTTATTGCCATCTTCTTATGCCAACAAATCTGTTTTCTGTTCCCTATTTTCTTATATGTTGATAACTTTTATGCTGTTATGTTTGGATTCTTTTCTCTTTATTCCTTGTTTATCTCTTGTCAGTTTTTGGTTTCTGCTACCATGTGCTTCATGTGTATCATGCTACATTTGTACAGTCTGTTTTAAGTTGGCAGTCACTTAAGTTCGAACACATTTTAAAATCACTACAATTTTTACTCACCTCCTCCACAGTCATGTTCTTGTCATTCTTTTATACTTATTTTGTGTGTTTGTGTGTAGCTCTTATTTTTGTAATTATACATGATCTTCCTACTTTTGACTTTTAACCTCTGTAGTAGCTTTAGAGTTAGATGACTCACTGCTTTTACGTGTTTGCATTTGTCAGTGAAAAATTTTCTTATATTTTCTTATTCATATTATTGATCTTTTTTTCTTAAAGAATCTCTTTAACAATTCTTATAATAATGGTTTAGTAGTGATGAACTCCTTCAGCTTTTTCTTGCCTGGGACATAACTTCTTATACAAATCTTTTTTTTAAGTTCAGATCCTCCTTGGGGAAAAAATATGGACATGACAGCACTTTCTCATAGAGCAGCATTCATGTCATCACCAAGCCCCTTTCTCATTGAAACCCTCCTCCTCCTCAGACATGTTAGATCTTTTGTAATACTTTTTTGTGTGCCAAAAGCATTCATAATAAATACAGAATAAAGAAAGATCTTTTTATTAGTCATATATATAGATGTAAAACCACTTCTGAAATCAACATTTAACTAAGGGTATCTCTAAATGTAAGAATAAGCTAGCATATACTGAGCCCTTGTGAGATACCAGGTAAGTTAAAGACATTTTAAATATGTATCTCATGTAATTTAATTTTCAGTAACCTCCTAAAGGAAGCATTATCCTCTCACTTACAGGCAATGGCATTGAGGCTTAGAGAAGTGACTTGCCTAAGATCATACAGCAGGATAGTGTCAGAACTGGTGTTTCCAGTACTTCCAATTTACTTCTGACTCCAAAGCTTATACCTGCATCCCACAGGACCCCTTATCTTCTCTGTAGGTGTGAGTTGGATCAGATCCACCAAGAGTAGAACCACAGTACTGGCATGTTCCACCACGACACTGCTATAGAAATGTTAGCGTTCATCTCTTCTAAAAAGCAGTAGTCCAAGCTTGCAACCCCATAGGTGGCTACCAGCTTTCTAATGAGACAGGGAAGTGACATGATGTCTCCTGTAACATGATCCCCTACTACTACAACAAAAAAGGGCCATCTTTGTTGGGTATACTCAGTGATGGATACAGGAAGGCAGGGCTGGATGGAGCTAAGTTTCTCTGCAGAATAAAAGCAAAGAGGTACCAAGAAGCCCTAAAGGAAGCTGGTCAGCACAGGAAATTAGAGAGCACACTGGGGAAAGGGTCCATAGAGAGGTAAACCTGGGGGTTGGCACCAGGGGTCCTTAGAGGGACCTGTCCATTTCTAGTTAATGCTCAATAAAATATCATTCACTAATTGCTGGTAACATGGATTTTATTCAGAGAAATGGAGGAAGCAGCATGTCCTATGTCACTATTGGCCAAGTTTAGAGGCCATGGATGTTACTAACCTTACTGTTTTTACTTCTCAGGCAACCTCAGAACCTGTTCTGGATCCACAGCAAATCCAAGCATTTGATCAGCTTTGTCATCTCTACCGAGGAAGTTCCAGGGTAATGTTTGTGTGGTTGTTTAAATTTTTATTTCTTTATTTATAATTGCTATTTTGGAGATGCGGTGTCCTTAAGTCCTCTTAAAAGTACCCTTTTATGGCCGTGTGGAGCCCTGGCCCCAGGGAGCAATCAGAATTTGGCAAAAGATGCAAAGGAAGTAGAAAGATGTCTGCCCCTTACCATGAGCTGTGAGGACACAGAAGGGCATCTGTGTTTCCTAAGCCTTCATCCGGGAGGCCTTTCTTTTTATTGATGACTGCCACATCTGTCCAAAGCCTCAGGCCCTGAGGGACATCTGCATTGGTTGAATGTGCTAAGTTACAGTGGCTTAACCAAGACAGAAGTTTAATGCAGGCAGCCCAGGGCACCTTCCATAAAGGTCTCTCCAGATTTCTTGTGTCTTGTGGCCCCACCATCCATGATATCTCCATTCTGGCTAGCAAGATGGACGAACAGGAGGAAGAGCAGAAGCCCTTTGTTTAAAGGCAGTCCCTACAAGTATACAGAACTTAGACACATGGGCACACCTAACTGCAATGCAGGCTGGGAAAACTGGTCTTTATTCAAGAAGGCCATTGGCTAAAACTACTGGCCTCCTACAACCGCAGAAGAAGAGCACAGACTTGGAGAGCCACCAGCAGTCATGCCATAACATCAGTCTGGGTGCCGCACAAGTACTTCAGACATGCAGTCATTAACGTTCTTGATCGGTTCTTCCCTGCCCCACTGCCTTTCTCTGGGTGGTGCCTTCTCTCATCCACCTACCAAGAGCAGAAACCTGGCGGCACCCTGGGCTTCTCTCTCCCATTCCATCCATTCACTAAAGAGATCTGTAGGCATCTTCTTTCATCTCCTGTGTATTTCTCCCCTTCCCCTACAAACTGTCACTCACAGAGGCCACCACAGGCCTTCTGTCCCTTCTCCACGCTGCTGCCCAGGTACTATTCCAAAACCCAATGTCATGTTACCCACCCCAACCGCTTGCTTAAATCACTTTCCTGGCTCTCCATCACCTGAAGGTGGAGTCCAAACTCTATCACCTCCTCCGATCCTCAAGTCAGAATTAATTCCAGCTGGGCCTGATTTGTTCTTGAACTTATCTTGAGCTTGCACAGACTGCCTGTGTGCTGCTTCTATGCCTGGACTTCCTTATCCCCATTAGGCAAACTCCTGCTCGGTTACATGGAAGCCCAGATGAAAAATGGCATTCTCTCTTTGAGAGGTGGTCTGGGCTGAGGTTTTCCTTCCAGGAGACTCCTCCAGGGGGCCTCTGAGTGGTCCAGCAGTGTTACTGAACTGGCATTACCTCTCTCCCCTCCCAGCCTCATCCAAGCTCCACCCCAGTAGTTGGGTTCCTGGGCCTTCTAAGGAAGTTTCGTGGCTTCAAACTACTGAGCCGATTTCCAGATCATTAAGTTACAGATGTAGTACACAAAAATATCTCTTTCCTGGGAAACAGTATTTTTTCTGGTTGATCTTTCTACCTCACAGTGTCTGAATGTGAACACACTTGGAGTTTATGTAACATCTGTCTCCTGTTCTATTCTTGATATTGTGTGTAATAGTTCTTGTGGAGAACTTCACAGGCTGATGGGCGGCTGAGAGGGTTCTAAAAGGCAGGAAGTCACATAGGTGGAGCTCAAGCACAGCGAGGGATGTCTCTCTGTAACCTCTCCAGTGGCAGTCGAGTCCTGGTAGGACCACCTAAGCCAGTGCACTTCCTGTCTGCCCTCAGCCAGCTAAGCAGTTTGCAGTCAGAGCCAGTGTTATGAACTATGAACTGGACTACATGCGTGTCTTTGAGCCAGGAGCTGGGGCTGGATTATTTCTGATAAATTAGCACTTTCAGCTTAGGGGCCTTAAGGCATCTCCCCTGTCATCACAGCCACTGGTAGTAAGTTATCAACAAAAGTGACAAATGGACACACATGAACCTCTGCCATTATTGCCTGGGTGAAGAGAGAACCCCTTGCCGGGGTCAGAGGACCACCAGAAGACAATTCCCGGAAGGTGACAGGCATTATCTCTGGGGAAGGCAGAACTGCAGGCAGTTCAGCTGAGCACGAACGGCCACATGGACCTGAGACTGAATCCCACACTACCACTCACCTCTGGGTGTCTCAGGGCAAGTTACTTAACTTCTCAGGGCTCCAAGTGTTTTACCCCGAGGGTTGTGTTAGAGGATTAGAAATATCAGACTTGTGAAGCAGGTCCAAGATAGCAGCATCGGTGGATGCTGAGCCCACTTTCTCCCAAGAACACATTGAGTATACACCTATATTTAGAGCAGCTTCTCTAGGGAGGCAACCGTGAGCCAATTAAACAGCTTTTGTGCAACAAGCAAGAAAGAGGGACCCCATAGAGAAGATGGGGAACCAAGAGCTGAGGGGACAACCCAGGACCAGAGGAACCAGTGAGTACCCTTGTTTATGTTGCCCCGAACCTGGATAGCAGGTGAGAGCTCCATGCAGCCTCTGTGGCCGACCTGCAGGGCACTCTGGCACGTGCCCAGCAACCCCTCCTGAGCTAGATCCAGCAGAAACAGGAGGGCATCAGGCCCTCACAGTTGGAGGTTGACCCAGCAGGTACAGCAGTGTGCTGCTTCATGCACCCACTGGGCTGTGCACACAAGGGGCACCCCCACCTGAGGAGGATGCAGAGCTAACGGCATCCGCACGCAGGGCTGTCCTGTCCAGAGCAAGTATGGAGATCTGGGGGTGCTACTGCGCCCTCATGTGCTGCCTCTCCTGGAGAGTATAAAGCAGGCAAACCCTGCAATAGCGGGGCACTGCTGCACACACACAGGGCCACCCACCCAAAGAAAATGTGGAGCGAGCAAAACACTGCAGTGCCCACACACAGGACTGCCCCATGCAGAGTGAGTTGGGTGTGCACGCAAAGTCACGCTGTGGTCACAAAGCAACAGGGCACAGAAAGGGCACACCTTATAGCCCTGTCTAAATCAGGCAGCCCCACGCAGATTAGAAGGGCAAGGAAATATGCACCACCTGAAACCCACTCCAGGTCAGGCGGAGCATCAAGTAGGGCACGTGC
Source organism: Sturnira hondurensis (assembly GCF_014824575.4). Classification (NCBI taxonomy): domain Eukaryota; kingdom Metazoa; phylum Chordata; class Mammalia; order Chiroptera; family Phyllostomidae; genus Sturnira; species Sturnira hondurensis. Next base: position 1,333,720 of record NW_028091847.1, on the reverse strand, counting down.
CTGCCCTGACTACAACTAGCCTGCCAGAGCTCTCCAATGCATCTCCAAAGATCACTCTTTCAAGATGGAGAGGGTTAGTTATTCAGTGCAACTCAAAGGAACAAACACAGAAAGCCAAACAAACAGAATGGAGAGAAAGATGAATATGCTCAAATGAAGAAACAGGAAGAAACTCCAGAGAAAAATCCTAAGACAAAATAAGCAAGTAATTTGACTGATAAAGAATTTGAAGAAACTGTTCTGAGGGTGCCCGACAAACTTTAGAGTACAGTAGAGGGATTCAGAGAGCACTTCAACAAAAAAGATAGAAAACACAATAAAGAACCAACCACAAATGAAACACACAATGACTGACATGAAGAATACATTAGAACAGGGATATCAAACTCATTTTCACTGGTACCATATCAGGCTCATGGTTGCCTTCAGAGGGCTGAATATAATGTTACAACTGTATTAATGTAACTACTCCATCACAGTTAAGTGAGAGCTCAGCACTGCTGCTGGGTGGAAACAAGGTGCCGAGCTAGATAAAACAAGGTGGAGGGCTGGATTCGGCCCATGGGCCTTGTGTTCGCCACCTGTGCATAGAAGGAATCGACAGCAGATTAGTTAATACAGAATAGATTGCTGACCTGGAAGAATAGCAGAATAGCAGAAATTGCCTAAAAACAACAGCAAAGTGGAAAAAAATTTTTTTAAATGAAGATAGTATAAGAGAGCTCTGGGATAAGATCAGTGCCCAAACATTTGCATTACAGGAATTCCAGAAGGAGAGGAGAAAGGGAAGTAATACTTGAATAATGTCTGAAAACTTTCCTACTCTAAGGAAGAAAACAGGCTTCCAAACAGAGGGTTTCAAACATAGTGAACCCAAAGACGCACACACCAAGGCATACTGTATTTAAATGGCAAAAGTTAAGGAGACCCCTGGCTGAGTGGCTCAGTTGGTTGGAGCATAGTCCCATAACCAAAAGGCTGTAGGTTCAATTCCTGGTCAGGGCACATGCCTAGGTTGCAGGTTTGATCCATGGTCAGGTACAGGAGGCAGGCAACTGATCAGTGTTTTTTTCTCACTCTCTTCCTTGCCCTCTCTCTAAAACCAGTAAGCATATCCTTGGGTGAAGATTTAAAAAATTAAGTAGAAAGAGACAATCTTAAAGACAGTAAGAATGAAACATCTCATACAAGAGAAAGCCCATAAAGCTATCAGCTGATTTTTCAAAAGCAACTCTACAGGCCAGAAGGGAGTGGCAGGAGATATTTGAAGTGTTCAAAGAAGAGAGTGTACAACCTAGAATACTATATCCAGCAGGATTATCATTTACAATTGGAGAGAGCTTTCCAGACAAGTGAAAACCACAGTTAACCACCACTAAACTGGCCTTACAAGAAACGTTAAAGGGTTGTCTTTATGCAGAAAAGAAAAGGCCATAACCAAAAATAAGAAATACAGGGGAAAATATCTCACTGGTAAAGGCAAAAATACAATAATCACAGTGAATCAACCACTTTAAAAAGCTAACATGGCCCTGGCTCATGTGGCTCAGTGGATTGAGCACAGACTGTGAACCAAAAAGTCACTGGTTTGATTCCCAGTCAGGGCACATGCCTGGGTTGTGGGCCAGGTCCCCAGCTGGAGACATGCAGCCAAATGATGTTTCCCTCCATTTCTTTTTCTCTCCCTTCCCCCGCCTTGAAAAAAATAAATAAAATCTTTTTTAAAAAAAGCTAATATGAAGGTTAAAAAACAATAGTAGAAAAAATTAACAATAGCTGCAGAAATGACCAAAGGATACACAAAAAGATATAAAACATGATGGCGAAAACAGAGTGGAAAGGGGGGAAATAATGTAGTGCTTTTAGAACACAACTGAACTCAAATGCCTGTCACCTTAAAATAGACTGCCGTGGCTAATGATGTATGTATATGCACCTCACAGTAACGATAAACCAAACATACACAGAAAAATGAAGAGACAAGCTCCCAATCAAAACACTGAAGAAAACCAACAAATCAAAAGGAAAGAGTCAAGAGAAGAAGGAAGAACAGTGAAGAACAAAAACCACCCAAAAAAAACAATGAACAAAATAGCAATGAGCACATACCTATTAATAATAACTCTAAATGTTAATGAAGTACATGCTCCAAACAACACAGAAGAGGCCGAATGGGTCAAAACAAGACAAAGAAAGACCTATTTCTAGCTGCAAACAAAAGACTCACTTTAGATTGACAGACACACAGACTGAAAGTGAAGAGATGGAAGGGACATTCCATGCCATCAGAGACAGAAGAAAGGCTGGGGCATAGCCATACTTCATCAGACAACACAGACTTCAGTGCCTTTGAAGGAAATCAATCTAAGAAGAGGTAAACATCTATGCACCCACCTGGGAACACCCAAATATAAAAAGCAGTTGTCAGTGGACATAAAGGCGGGAGTTAACAGTAATACTGTCATAGTGGGGGACTTTAATACCCCACTTACCTCAATGGACAGATCACCCAAATGGAAAATCAGTAAGAAAGAATGGCTTTAAATGCCACATTGAACCAGTTTGACTTGATAGACATTTATAGAGTATTTTATCCAAAAACTGTAGATTACACATTCTTTTCAAGCGCACACGGAACATTTTCCAGGATAGACCACAGACTAGGCCACAAAACAGGCCTCAATAAATTCAAGAAGATTGATATTATATTTTCTGACCACAGTAGCATGAAACTAGAAATCAACTACAGGAAAAAAAAATGGGGAAGAAACACAAATATATGGAGATGAAACAACACACTTCTGAACAACCGATGGGTGAAAGACAAAATCAAAAACTACCTTGAGACAAATGAAAATGAGAACAATAACCACACAGCAAAAGCAGTTATAAGAGGAAAGTGTGTAGCATTACAGGCCTACCTCAAGAAGCAGGAAAAAATCCCAAATAAACAATCTAAGTCTACACCTAAAGAAACTTTTTAAAAAAGGAACAAATAATACCCAAATTAGGTAGAAGGAAAGAAAGATCAGAGCAGAAATGAATGAAATAAAAAATAGAAGAACAATAGAAAAGATAAATGAAATCAAGAGCTGGTTCTTTGAAAAAAATTCTTTAAAAATTGACAAGCTTCTAATACCAAGCAAAAGAAAACACAAATATATAAAGTCAGAAATAAAAGAAACTAGAACTGAATTGGACAATCTAGAAGAAATTAATAAATTTTTAGGAACATACAACCTTCCAAGAGTAACCAGGAAGAAACAGAGAATCTGAATGGACCAGTGCTAGCAATGAAACTGAAGCAGGAATAAAAAACTCCCAACAAACAAAAGCCTAGGACCAGAGAGCTTCACAGGTGAAGCTATTCTTAAAGAAGAATTCACACCTGTCCTTCTCAAATAAACAGGACATGAAAAGACATTTCTCCCAAAAAGCCATACAGAGGCCCAACAGACATATGGAAAGATGCTCAACATCACTAATTATCAGGGAAAGGCAAATCAAAACCACAGTGAGACACCACCTCGTACCTGCCAGAATAGCCATCATCAAAAAGTGAACAACATAATGTGCTGGTGAGGATGTGGGGAAAAGGGAACCCTTGTGCACTGTTGGTGGGAGTGCAGACTAGTGCAGCCTCTGTGAAAAGCAGTACACAGGATCCTCAAAAAACTATAACTAGAACCACCATATGACCCAACAATTTCACCTCTGGCTACTTATCCAAAGAAAACAAAAACGCTAATTCAAAAGACATATGCGCACCTATGTTCCCTGCAGCATTACTTACAATAGCCAGCATATCAAAGCAACTAGGTGCCTATCAATTTGTGAACAAATAATGAAGCAAAATATATAGTGGAATATCAGGCAATAACAGAAAATGAAATCTTACCATTTGTGACAACATGGATGGACCTAGAGGGTATTGTGCTAAGTGAAATAAGTTAGAAAGACAAATACCATATGATTTCACTTATATGTGGAATCTAAAAAACATAGCACACAAAATAAAACCAAAAACAGACTCATAGAAACAGAGACCAAAGGGATGATTGCCAGAGGGGAGCTGTTAGCAGGGTGGGTGATAAAGGTGAAGGGGAATGTAGTCAGTAATATTGTAATAAGTTTGCACGGTAGCAGATGATTACTAGAATTGACTCAGGTGATCCCACTGTAAGACATAAAATATCAAATCACTATATTGTACACCTGAGACTAATTAATATTATATACCAACTACTTAAATTTAAAAGAAAACTTTTGAAAGAAATAGTACATGTAAAGAACCTAGGGTAGTGCCTGGCACCTAAAAGGCACTCACCAGCCACCTGGGGCCATCAGCTGTCCCCACAGACTTCCTGCCTATTCCACCCTTTGTGGTGGCTTGCCCCTCACAGCTGCCCTCTTTGGGAGCAGGACCTTGGGTGTGGAATTCCCCTGTTCACTGGCCATCAGGGTACCTCCCAGGCCAGGCTATCAGGCCCCTACTTTTGCAGGGCCCTCTTTGGGGTGAAAGGGGCAACTCCTCTGAAAGCAGAGCCAGGTGTCCCAATGGGCTAGCAGTAACCTTTCCTCCTGCCACTCTCTGTTCTTGGCAGGTAGGTCTTTCGGAGCTGAGCCACTAACAGTGAGGTTTTCACTGGTGTCTTGGCAGAAATAGGGAAGCTGGGAGCAGGGAGGATTTTTCAAGAGAAGGTAGACTTCCCCCTGAAGTAGCAGCTGGGCATCCATTTGAAGCCATCTAGATTGCAAAAGACAGCGGTCAGAGCCAGTGATCATAACGCAGGTCCTTGGCCCAGAGGACCAACTGAGAGGGAGTGGGATGAGAGGAGTGAAGAGTGGGGAACCTCAGCTCCAGGCAAGGCCACAGGCTCAGACACTAGCGGCAGAGGCATACTCAGTGCTGGAGGTGCAGAATCAGCTTCCTATCATCATCACAGTATCAGTTTGAAGTGCTACAGGATATACTCAGTCCACTCTTACTAAGGGAGGGGATGTAGGTCCTAAAGGATGCAGTGAACTTGTCCACAGTCACATCGCTTATTTGTGTGATGCGACCTGGGATCAAACCCAGCCTGTGCACCCTTCCCATAGCATAGCACTGCCCCTCGGGTATTCCAGGCAGCGAGTGGACTCAGGCTCCCCCCAGGCTGTTCCACATCCAGCCTCCCCACGGATCCTCTGCCCCCACAGCTCTGGCTGATGTATGTCCCCTCCTTTGCAGCTGGCTCTCCTCACAGAACTGTCCCAGAACCGTGGCAGCGAGAGCTACCGGCCCTTCAGTGGCTCCCAGAGTGGCCCTGCTTTCAACAGCATCTTCCAGAATGAGAACTTCCAGCTGCAGCTCATTCCCCCGCCTGTCACTGAGGACTGACACCTCTCTGGGGCCTGGCCCTGACGACCAGAGACGATGCCAAGGCAAGTGGGCCAGGACCCCTCTGGACTGGCTGGGCCCCCACTGCCTCCCACACTTCTGAGCAGAGGGCCCAAGGTGGACGGCCATGGTTGGGAGCTCCCCATGGCCAGCTCTCCCTCCCAGCGAGGCCCCTCCCCATCTCTCCCTCGACGTTGCTACAGCAGCAGTTCACCAGTTGATTCTGTTTTGCCTGTTAAGCAGAGGAATGTCACACACCTCCATCCAGCTTTTTGAGAAAATGTGCTTTGCCTGTTGGGACATTTTTCTGTTCCCCCGGACACCTAGAAGAATAGGCAGAGTGCACACGGGTGGCATTCTGGAGTCTGTCACACTTGTTTCCTTCAGCTGGTGGGTGACGTGGAGGGACTTCAGCTTCTGCTGCTGTTGGGGAACAGGGAACAGGGTCGGCCAGGACAGGCTGCAGCACAGCTCAAAACTACACTGCAGGAAGCCAAGGACCTGTGGGCGAAGGCATCTCCCTATTGACGCGTTTGTGTGAAAACCCCTTTGAGTCTAAGATTTTCCCTTTCCAAGAATAAATGCCTAAGTTATGCAGGCCTGCTGGCTGGCTGCCTGCCTTTCAATCTATCAATCCATGAAGGACATTTAGAACACCTGTTACCAGGATTCCCTTTTGTTAGTCTAAAGTCGAGGCCCTTGCTTGTGACAGCAGTACCTTTACTCAAAGCAGCAGCAGCTCCATCGCGACTCCGTTCCGAGCAGAGCGGCCCAACCACCGAGTGCTGCTATGCTGGGGATCAGGCTGCCAGAGCGGCATTGTTACATTTCTTGGCCCTGGGTCTTTGTATGTCATTGGACCAAAGACAGGAGGTCACCACACGCAGAGACGAGGCTTCCCCCTCCCAGGCTGAGGCGCTCCATTTTCAACAGTCCACTCAGGGATGATCAGACTCGCATGGACTGGCACACTTATGCCAACCAAGCCACAGGAAACATGAACTAGACGCAAGTCTGCTGACCTTCAATAGACAGGAGATCCTGCTTTGGCCACATGCTAGCTGTGATCCTGGGCAAGTCACTTAACTTCTCTAAGCTTCGGTTTCATATAAAATAAAGCTGTTGTGAAGACTAAGTGAAGCAGTGCAGGCCATGCAAATGCCCCTGGAATACCAGCCTAGCTTGATCGTGTAGGCATATACCTCATGTTATTTATTGCACTTCCCTTCCCTGCACGTCGCGGGTTTTGTACTCTTTACAAATCAAAGGCAAAACCCTCCACCAGCAAAAAGATGACTTGCTTAATTGCAATGCTCTATCTCAGGGCTTAGGAACCAAACCCCCGATACCTCTGAGACGTGTAACTGCCCCCAAAACCTGCTGCCCAGACTGCCACCTCTGCACCTGGGCAGAGACCAGATGGGAGGATGTGGTTGAGCATTAAGTGACCACCACTGGATGCTGGCTGCAGCTATCTGAGATGGTCTCAGCCTCGCTTTATGAGTAAGACTGAGGCTCAGATGTAATAAATAAGTTAACCAAGGAGACACACTCAAGAAATGGCAGACCAGGGATTTGAACTCAGGACTGTGGTTCCAGAGCCAAGATGCTACCTCCCCAAATCATGGATCAGAAGATTTCTTGAGGAGCTTAAAATTAAGGCCAAGGAGTTTGATATTCTCATCTCAATTACCTATAGACGTAATTGTCCCTGTATAGTCTAAATGAGCCAAGGCACTTTACTGAGTATTGAAACCCCTTCCCAAATCAGGGCCAGTCAACACCAGCCAGTCACTCTCCTCCAGCCGTTGGTTTCCTGTAACTTGCCATTCGCTCCACAGCGCCACTGAATGCACTACGGCAGCTCTACATGCAGGTCATGCCTCCTAAGGGGAATCTCAGGAGCAGATCTGAAGGGCCTTCTTGTCTTTCCTAAGGGTAGATGAGAAGCTGGCTCTAAGCGCTGGGCACTGGAGATGTGCTGGCTGAGCTGAACCCCATTCCCTGTCACTGTCTCCATCCCCTCTCGTGGCACTGAGCACATGTTCTAGTCTGCAGTGATGTAGGGTCCCGCTTAGGGGCAGAGACTGGTGTGGAAATATTTCTAGACTCAGCAAAAGCAGCCATCTGCCAACACAGCCACGGATGGTACCCAGGAAGCAGGGGCTCCGGGCCAGGGGCAGCTAGCTCAGCAGCTTTTCTAGTCTGATGCTCACAGGTGGTGAGGGGGGGGGGGGGTGTTCCAGAGACACTTTGGCTACCATTTGGGGAGGGCAGATACCTGGTCTGAATGCCTCCTCCCCTGCTACCCCTGTGGGTGGGAGGGATGATCCTCTTAAAGAAAATCGGGACCCTAACAAGAGAGGGGAGTGGATTCTGGGTGGCCAAACACAGCAGTGGCCATCACAGCTTTGTTACCTGGTAAAAAATAAGTATCTGAATGGACAACGTGAAAACATAGTTACTCTCAGTTCCCCTCTCCAGCCTGAGGTGCCCCACACCCACACATCCCGCACTCTGCACCTGCCTTCCCCCTGCCACTGGGGGCACAGGGCTGCACACAGTTGTGCATCCCAGGCAGAACGGACTGTTGGAAGGAGCCACAGGGTCTAGGCATGGCCCTGGCCCTGGCCCATGCGAGAGCTGAGGAAGGCTGTTTGCTCTTCTGAAAATATAAGTGATATCCACCAATAGCAAAGTCCAAGTGACACGTGGGAAGAGACTTTCTTTACAAAGTAACATTTCCAACCAGAGCCTACCACAGCCGGGGGGGGGGGGGGGGGGGGGTTTTTTGGCAGTGGAAAGCCNGGGGGGGGGGGGGGGGGGGGTTTGTGGCAGAGGAAAGCCAACAGGGGTCTCATCAATGATGAATGCTTTAGTGAATAAATAATTCAGAGCTTTGGGGATCCTTTTAGAAACTGTATGTTCCTACGCAGCTCTGCCTGGTGAAAATGTTTTTCCAAAGGAGCTACTCCAGGATCAGATGCCTGGGATGAGCCCAGAGAGGCAGGAAGGCCTCCTGGTATGCTGTCCTTGGCAGCCCAGGGCTGAGTGCAGGGCCCCAGGGGGCATGAGTACCGCCACTGAGCTCCCAGAGGGCAGCCTCAGCTATTAGAGTGCATCCCAGCCGTCCCTCCGCCCGGGGGGCGTCCCGACCTGACCATTTTGCTCCACTGGCCTCCTCCATGCCCTGACGCTCTGGGGCTCCTCCCCCACCTACCGAAGGAAAATGGCAGTTTGACTCACCTTATTTCCACACGTGGGTGTTTTCCTGTCTCCTACACTCCTGAGGTCAGGACTGTGTTCTGTCCACTCCACAGCACAGTGCTTAATACTATTAAATAGGTATCACCATTTTCTTTAAAATCACTTTGTTAAGTAAACTTTTTATGAACAGAAATGTTCACAAACTGTATGTATGCAGCTGGATTAATTCACAAAGTGAACAGACATGTATAAGCAAATAGAAATGGCCAGCGCCCCAGAGGTCCACCACCCCTCCAGTTTAACCCTATCCTGACTTCTACCATCATAGATAGCTTCGCCAGGGCTGGTCTCAGTCAGGGCTGGGCCTCAGGTGTGGCGGGGAGACAGGTGAGGGAGAGGAGAGGCCCAAGGGGCGTCAGGGCAGGGTTCGACTGCACAGGCTCGAGTTGAGGGAGCCACTCCGGCTGGACTCGGAGTCGGTGGAACGCTGGCGCTCTGGCTCTGCTACTTACCTGCCACATGCGACTGGCTTACCTGCTTTTGTAGCTGACTTAGCTCTTGGTTGCTGCAGCCACACACTCACAAAATTATCCTGCTCTCTCCACCATAATGTCTGTGGGTATGGTAGGTGAGTCCCCATTCAGACAGGTGATGTTCCGCTGATCCATGGTGCTGTGTCCCCTGTCACATCTCACAGTGACACTCCAGGTCTCCCTCTCAGGATCAGTCATCTGGGGTTTTGTACTAGGTGACAGGCTGGGTATCACAGAGGGCAAAAATGTCGCACCAGGGCCCCAGTTTTCTGAACTCCTATCTCCAAATTCACAGCAGACCTTCAGCCTAGGGACTGAGAAAGGCAGAGACAAATCCTCCCTCTCTCCAACCCAGTGGCCCAAGAACTCTCCAGCTGTGGCTAGGAGTCTGGCATGGGGTCCCTCCTCAGTGGAGGCCGGTTAGTCCCAGGGCCCACGGTTCCTGGTCCTGCCGGTCCAGCAGGTACACGAGTGGTTGAGCTGCTGCCCGACCTGCGGACTCGCCATCTCCACCTCCATCCCACACACCCAGCGGAGCCAGGCTCCGCCTGCACTGCCTCCCCTACTACTGTCATCTCCCACACAGAGATGCTTACTGGTTTGTTTAGTGAGGCCAGTTAGTATTAACCTTGGAAAGGTTAATATTAATTAACCTAGAAAACTAGGAAGAATTCAAAAAAGCAAACAGAAAGGCACATTAACATCTTGGCATATTTACTTTGCCTCGCCTTTCACCTTCATTTCTGCCAAATTCCTGTATCTGCCTTTGGCTCCCAGTTGCCTCTGCTTGAACCCTGCCGTGGCGAACCTGCGTCCCCAGACCGTGTCTCACCCACAGCTCACACAGGCCTGGGTGGCACACCCAGGGTTAAAGGCATTACGTTCCCAGTGACTGAACTGTAATGAGGCTGAGAGGCTAAATTAAAGTTTATTGCGGAATAAAGTATGTGTAGTCAGCAACTGTAAGAGGCTACAATGAAATGCCTTCTAGAACTTGGCAACACTATTATGTAGGGTTAAATTAGTGGAATGCACACACAGTAGATGAGATTAGCTGTCTGCAGAAGTCACTTTAAAAGACGAGTTGTCTTTTGTGAAGGCGGGAAGAGCTAGCCTTGACTGCGAGTCAGATGCAATTAAACGTGGAAGCAGCACTGGCCTAATCAAAGCACTGGGATAGCTGCAGAAAGAGAGAGTGTGTGTGTACACGCGCACATGCGTACATGTTGAGGGAGGTCTGGGGAGCACAGAAAAGGGGGGGCAAGGAAGCCTATGGGCGTTTCTTTAAGACTGCCTGGAGAGCAGCACCCTGGGGCAGGTGTGGGCCACCAGCCTCTGGGGAGGGGTTTGCTAGGTCGGGGACAGGGGTGGAACCCCCACTGCCCTCCTGCCAGGCTCCCTGAGCAGGCACCCTACTCAGCCTCCAAGTACACTGAGGGCGGGAAGGTGCTGCAGGACCACAGAGGCCAGGGGCTAAGCGTACAGGCTCCAGAGCCAGAAACTGAGTTCAGATCCTGACTTCTACTTACAAGCTGTGTCAGGGCAAAAATACTTCCTTCCTGACTGCTTTTCCTGGTTGTGAAATGGGGTTGCTGTGAGGATTCCTGGTAGAAAGCAGTAAGGTAGGTGATGAGCTATAATTATTAATAATACTAACAGTGATATTATCATTATGACTAATAGAAGAAGTTACTTAGCAATCCCAGTGGGGTTATTATAAATGTCAGCCCCACAAGTTGTTCTTTTCTGGCCGTGCTAAAGGCAAAAACTGAGCTCCCAGGCTGGCCAGCCTGCGGTTTGGGCGCTAGCTGAGCAACCACGGGCTGCCCGCCCAAGGACCTGTGGTCAAACTGTCTTACGTCTCACACTTGTCAGAGAAGTGTGAACTGAATACAAAGCTTGCGGCTTTGTGTGGAAAAAACACTGTCTGGAGAGTGTGTGATTTGTATAAGCCTAATACAGCGTACAAAAAGCTCTCACTAGGAAGGGTTCGGGGAGTCAGCCCAAGCAGTACCTTGGGAGTGACAACACTTAGCTGCACTTTGTGAAGTTTTTGTAAAGTTTAAATGACATAATGATGTAAACTGATTATTTCCTGGCACAATATAAGCCCACACTATATATGTTTCACATTTTACAAATGCAGTTTTGTTTTTAGTTCATTGTGTTACTTAAATCAGAACCTCTCGAAAGGGGGAGACTGCACGGAAAGAATATTCCAAACTCCAAAATAACAAATCTGTACTGGTACAAAAGGAAAAAACCACGTTTATTTTACAAGGTAGTCATTTTCCTAAAGTATTATACAGAAAGGAAAGTTGAGCTGTCTGTCAGAAAACAATGTAATTTTAGGAAATTACAGAATGGTCAACATTGTGCTTAAAACTTTAAAACAGATTTTAAAAACAGCACAGTAAGTGAATATTTTAAGGTATAAACGGCCTAAAAAGTGTGTGTGAACAAAGTAACGTGGGGGGCTCCACACCCAAACCTCTGGTGACGTTTGCTGCCCGACCTGTTCAGTCTTGAGAGAGAACCGTGCTGACCCCAATAGAAAAAGGCACTCAAAGTGCTAACAGAAACACGGCCCTGTTCGAATACAGTCCACTCTCAATTATCTGTGATACTGAAAGGAGTCCATGACATTCAAGATTTTTAAAAGGTACATAACTCCAAAATTCTGAGAAGTGCTCTTGTACTTGTGCTTGGACGTGGGGCACACTGACCCCCCTGGGACCGCAGCCCTGGCAGGTGACGGGAACTCCTGCCCACCCCCCCCTCCGCAGGAGCAACACACTAACCACGCATCACTTTCTAAAAGGCCTAAAACACAACTGGCCGCCTTAATGTTGGTTCACAGCTCCTCTGGAGAGGGGAATAGGAAAGAAGACTGTTACAATTTTTTTTCATGTAAAAAGCCAAAATGTTTCAATAAAATTTGGCAAACAAGATGGAATACCAAAAAAACAACTGTATAAATATTATTTTATCTTATACCATTTTTCTTGCTTAGTAGTATTATACTGCCAAATATACCTGGTATTTTGACAGCTTTCTAAATTATCTGGTTACATCCTATTACCCAAATAGAGAAATTTGCATAAAAGGAGTTATGATCAGTTCCAAGAAAGTGTAATGCATCAAACAGGCCAGGAAGTGGAGGTTAAGAAATAAAAGCCCATCTCGAGTCAGAACCAAATCCTAGATCAAATCCAAAAGGTGCTTCAGGATGGCTTCCAGTCTGGCTCCGGCTTCAGTGCTCTCTTACTTTGGGCAGTGGGACTGTAACCTGCAGGTCCTCCCTGTCTAGGGGGGCAACCTTTTTTCCTTCAGGGTTTCCCTCAAATTCTCTTTTCGGATCCTGAAAATTACAGGGTTAAAAAAATATATCTAGATATGATGGTAAAGCCTTATTTGTTAATGTACCAACTAACTACAACCACAAAGCATTTTAATTCTTTTGTCATTTCTCAGAAAAGTTATGAGAATTATTTGAAATCTGAAAATTCTAAAGTAAATTTTGGTTAAATAAGAAAGCTAAATTCCACACAGCACTTATTTTCTATCTTCTACCTAATAGCTTTATACCAACTTTCAAAAAATAGGAATGGGGCCAGGTTTGCACAAAAGCCAGAGAAGGCAGCCTCTCCATCCACACAGCCCACGCCTCTGCTCCACGTGAGCACACCACCAGGTCCAGACTGTAAAGCTTTCGTCTCTCAGTCCACGAGAATTAACCAAAAGGCTATTTAACATGACGGTGTCCGATGGTATAATACAGGTCTAAACATTTTCTAAAGTGCCTATAAATATGCTTATACAAATGAACAATATAATATCAGGATTACAGAGAAATCCTTTTATCTAATATAGAAGAGAATAGGCCTAGAATTGAAGTTGAAACTACATGTTTTTATATCGTTATCAGTTGTTTTGGAATGCAAGCATAAAAAAAAACAATTCTGGTTTATCACATATGATTTTCTAGAGAATTATTAATATCAACAGTGCTAGGACAAAAGAAATTCTTGCTTGTGCTTGTTAAGAAAAGGTTATTTTGAGATCCAGGAGCATCTAATGTTTATAATCCAATGGAACATCTCCAATTCTATAAAACAGTAGTAAGGAAAGCTTAGTGAGTTTTTAATTATAAAGAGATTGTGCAAATTTTTAAAGTGATATCAACCATTATCAAATCCAAAAATTCCATTAAAATTGTGGCTATTCTGAATGGCAGTTCAGGAGTTTAAAAGTTATAGATATTACTGATAAAGGGTCCAGCTTCAGAACTGCGGCCCTGTGACCATGCATTTCCATGGCTTTAAAGACCTTGCACTTGAGTCCAATTAGTGGAAGGGACAGGGGTGTGGGCCCAGAGCAGAGAACAGGTAAGAACCTGTTCTCTGGGACGCCCCTGGCTGTACCCCCACCTCCCCCACCCTCTCCTGTGCCCCCTGCTCCTGCAGCTCTTCTCACCACCTTACTGGTTTGACTTGTGAGTCCTCACATTTCAGTGAGTGGGAACCTTACGCTGCACTCTCACCTGCATAGAAAGTTTTAATGGACACTGTTCTCGCAGGGATACGCACACTCTGTGTTCTAAACCCTGTGGGTGGTCTGGGCACTTCACCCTAATAAAGCGTTCTAGCCAATCGCTTGAACTACACATACAACTAGGAAAGCAGGTTCTGTCTAGAGTGATTTGTGAGGGAAACCAAGTGGAGGCTTCAGAGAAGAACACAACAGGCCTCTTCTTATTTTTTAAAATACAGGCTAATGCAGCACACAAGAGAGGTGCCATAGTGGTGGCACAGCAGGAGATAACACCGCAAGGGCACACTCACGGACAGTTAGGGCATAACAACTACTTCTCTATCTCCAACTCTGATAGTTCGAGTTTCACTCGGCCACATGTTAAATTTCCCGGATTTTTAGCTATGTCTCACGGAGAGGAGATTTGGAGAAATGGCAGATAACCAACTCACACAAGAACACCCGGCGTAAATGGAGATGAGGAGTAGAATTCTGAAGAGAGCTAAATAAGAAAGAATTACTATTTTGCATGTGTGAGAAGAGAGGACATGTACAACAGACCGTGAATATTACTGTAGTAAAGTGAGTGAATATTACACAAAGTATTTTCTCCTGACTCAGCAGTGAACTATTTCAACTGCTTTTGCATTTGCATAAAAAAACATGCATCATACTGAATGCTAACCCATTTCTCACCCAGGCCATTCTAAAGCTTCATACAACCAAATGAAGCAACTTCATCAAACCTATTAGATTCATTCCTAATCCCTAATCCCTAAAGGACTGCTGTCTTTAGCATTTCCAGGCTAACTAAAACTATTACTGATATTTTCTTAAGACATCAGATGTGGCTGCCTCCTAAATATAATACCTATATAACTTCCTAAAAGGCTTTTTTTTTCAGATTTCAAGAACAATTAAGAAAAGCAGGGAAATGTTAGGAAACCCACCCAAGAGAGCAGCTCAAATGCTGTAACACATTCCCCAGCTACAAGCCAAGTACATCTCTCCTTCCCCTGGGTTCCCAGAGCACTCTGGGTAATGTTATCTGCATGTGTTATGTCCACTGTTGCACCATGGTTCCCTTCATATGGGGAGCCAGGTCTTACTCATTCTGTTTCCCCATAGCACACTGCAGAGCATAGGTGGCTCAGCTAGAGCTGGATTGAGCATGAAACTGAGGATGTCAACCTCTTTGTAAATGAAGGTTGAGTGCAGCCCAGGTCATGGTGGGTTGTTCAGACACTGGCTGTTAAGTAGCAGCCAAGCTGGACCCCCTTACCCTCCCAGAAGCCAGGCAGCTGGCCCCAACCCAAGCAGATGGTGGGGAGAAGGGGAAAGAGACAGAATGGCATCTACCAGGGCACAGGCTGCTCCCCTCATAAGAGCCGATTCCCACATGGGGCTAGCAGGGCCGGAGGGGTGCCTGTCAGCATGCCAGGAATGCCAAGGCTTTTCTGTGAAGAGCTGGGCATTCAGAGAGCACTGTCTCCTTCACTCAGATGGCTCCTCAACTTGGTCCGTTATAGTCTGTGATCATCACCTCATCGCTTACAAAGTTCCCAGTGAAATTAAGGCTGGGTCACAATTCATGACACCAGATACTACGTAGAAAATAAGTCAAGTTATAAAAGAAAACATATCATAGTTATAACGCTAATTTAAGAGGGAAGCTAATCAGCCGACCACTGAATTGCTACGGTTGTTAGGGGTAGAAAATACCAACTGCACTGGAAAAATTATCCAGCCAACGAAAGTACAAAAGCTCAGCTGGGACCAGAGGGCACGGCCTCCCTCCTGACTCTCACACGGTGGTCTCTATCGTCTCGATCACCTCCAGGTCAGACTGCGACGGAGAGAGGAGGGTGCACTCGTCTGGTTCCCAGCTGCTCTCTGGACTGTAATCTTCCTCTGAGCTCAGTTCTGCTCCCTCTTCTGTGTCCTCATCACACGATTCCACATAGTGAGCCCCGATGGCATTGATCCCAGAGTCCTCAGAACTTGAGGGAGAAGAGCAGTGATCTATTTTTGGTGTATTGCTCTCTTTTGAAATTAAGGCATCGTGTGCAGAGACCTCCTGAGGGCTCATTTTGTGGGACTGTGGTGCCGGCTGCTTCTGCACGTAACACATCTTCCCATTAATACATTTAACCTGATAGTTGTCGATAAAGAGGTCTGAGATCATACAGTACCTTGGTGAATCAGGCGGGAGCGGAGGCTGGAAGACAGACGCAAATTTCAGAAAGTGTTCAGTGAGAGAGACTGAGATCTGAATGGTGTTTGTGGGCTCCCGGGGCTCTGCAGGGATCTCGGTGCTCGGAAGCTGCTCCACGGGGGTCATGGGCTGGTACACGTATTTGCCTGTGAGGAGCAGAAAAACAGGCAGTCCAGAGCTCAGATCGTTACACAGATAATAGTAACGTGGCCACAATGGTCCTCTTGCCAAGGACTCAGAATGTTCTTAAAAATATCTCAGAAACATCTCAAAAGAAACAAGTAATAGAATCATTCTACATTGTTTAAGCAATTAAAAATAGAGCATGGTACATAGCATCATGGTATTTCTATCCAAAACACTCAACACACTTACGATCTTAGTTTATATCTGAGTCTGTCTAATGCCTCTGAAGTAGGTGAGTGGCACTATAATCTTAACAGACAACTTTAAATGATTTATTCTTCATACTAGATAAAATAAAGAATGACCATGATATAAAATAGTAAAAACACAAGTTTAAAACAGTATAATAATCTGATAAAATTAATTTCATTTTTATTTTTAATAATTATGTTAATACATTTACCAACTGGAAGAATATATACCAATTTATTTTCAGAATTACAGAAGACTTTGACTTTAGGTTTCTATGTTTTCATCAGAATATACATACACACACTTAAAAGTGATGGCCAACAGGACTGTGTTGGCCACTCCCAGTGGCTGGGGTAAGGTGTAGGATGTGAAACAATCTCTTGCAAGACAAAGCTCATCAGTGTCCTAAGTAGGCGATGTTCTCCCTGACACCCACTCCACTGGCACTAAGCAACCTAAGGCAGAAGCCAAGGAAAGAGGCAGGCACAGGGGATAGGTAACCTGCTGGGTGTTTCTCGGAAACCAGGAAGCTTCTCTCTGAGCCTTCCCCTCTGCTTGGAACCCTCACTGATTCTCACGGTTCAGGTGAGAGTGAAACCTAAATGCATCTGTTCCTGATGGGCCTATTTCCTTCCCTCTGACCTCCTTCAACATTTAGTAAAGCCTCCCATGTACAAAGTGCTAAGGAACTGAGACAGAGGTGAAAATTACTCAGGTTATGAGTCTAAAATGATTTGAAAATAAAAATCTGGAAGAAAATAAAACAGAAGAACTCACAGACAGTAGCCACAATTACGGGCATCATTTTGGGATTTTCCTAATGCAGTTGACTGTCCGGTCCATCCATCCATCCCTCTGTGCAAATCTGTGATGGGGTTTTTAAACCTCAGCGCCCCCGGCATCTGGACCAGACGATTCTTTGTTGTCCAGGAGCTGTCCTATGTTCTGGCGTGTATACCACATCCTTGGCCTCTACCCCCTAGATACCAGTAGACACTAGACACCTCCCCCTCAGGCTCGATGATCAAAACATCTCCGGACATTGTCACATACTCCCGGGGGCCAAATCACCCTGGTCGAGAACCACTATTTATGACCTCACGATGCAGGTAAATCACTCACCATGTGCGACACCTGCTCCTCCTATTGTTTTATTTCTTGGTCAGACTGAAAATTCTAGGACAGGAATCACATGTGGACTGCAAACTACCTTAGATTGTTTAAATAAGTTATTTTACAGAATAAAAATTTCAGATCAGAAATGTGAGCAGCAAACTAAGCCACAAACAGCACAACATTGGTAACAGATCAATCAAGCCTCCCTATATTTTTTACATCTGTTTCTTAACTTCTGTTAAAAAAAGTAAGCTTAGATGCCGCAATTTTTTGGCAACTGAATTACCTTTAAACATATTCAGCTTCACTCTGCAGTAACACATGGAAAAGGAACACTGAAAATGTTAAGCCTTTGGGGTCCCAGGTCGCTCCCAGCCTGGACATACACCATGCAGTCCCTACGGGCTAACAAAAACGCATGGGAGAAGAACCTGTCACACCTGCCTGGGAACTACGTTTAAAACATACCAGGTGTCTCCATGTCTGTGTTACCTATAAAACAGAGTACTAGTTACTCCTGGTCGGGGAAAGCTCTAACAGTTCGGCACGGTAGGCCCTCTACCTGCAAGCATCGTGAACGGGCTCATCAGCCCAAAGGGACAAAAGGTGGACCCTGCAGTCCTCCAGCCCCAAGGGATCCGAGAAAGATGTCCAGGACAAGGACAGAGAAGGGACTTGGAGAACGTGGGGACTCCCTTCTGTCCAGAGAGTAGTGCACAAAATACCTGGAATGAAGGTTTATTCCTTTCTGTTCGGGACTAGTATTAGAATGATAGTTTTTGAGTACAGGAGGCTGTGGGTGGCAGGCACTCAAGAAACGCTTGTTACAGAATGCTAATTAAGTTCATTCCAGCCCAGGGGGCCTCTGGTTGAGTTACCTACTGGTCACAGCTACAGGAAGTTCCTAGCAACTGAGCCTCAGACCCAGAGGGGTCAGGGTTTTATTTAGTCCAAACATGGAAGCAATCTAGAAACCCGACTTTGGGAGTCTCTGACCACCCACTAATTTTAGCATGCATAGATGGTCCACAATAATCTTTGCTCTCTGGTGTTTGCCAAACAGTGATATTTTTACTTCCTTACTCCTTCCATATTTATTAATTAGAATTCTAGGTAAGCAAGAGCTATTCCTTCTCCCTCATTTATTTATTCAAATATTTACTTATTATAAACATTGACTCACAGATATTCATTCTATTTTATAAATTGTAATCCATTACTATCATTATTTTTGTTGCTCGAATTGTTCCAGATTTTTTAGCTCTTCTGGAGCTCCTTCAAGGTAGCACATGTGTGCTTTCAACAGTACCCGCACTTTTTTTTTTAAGACTTCCTTCCTGGCTTATCTTGTGCTTTCCCTCACTCCAGTCCAGGAGTCTGCCATTTTGTCAAAACTCCCCAGTTCCTTTTCTTTCTCTTTCTTTCTTTAGGATGTCTATTATGATTTTTTACTGTTGTTCAAGTAGAGTTGTCTCCATTTTCCTGCCACCACTCTCCCCCGGCCCATCCACCGCAACCTCCCACCCTCAATCCTTCTGCACTTTGGGCTTTGTCCGTGGGCCCTTCACACATATTCCCTAGTCCCTTTTCTTAAGAGCTTACATATATTCTTAAGTTTGTTCTCTGAATATTCCTGTAAAGTAGAATCTTAGTTTGCTAATGAGTCACTCAATCATAAAACTGATCTGTAGGAAAATGAAGACAGTCTCATTACAGTACCTAACATCCATTTTTAAAAAATAATACAACATTTAAAAGAAACTTTACGAACCCATTAATTTATCTGGAATTTTTTTCAAAGGAGCTGAAACCACTTTCTCAATAATGAAACATTATATAACACTAAGATCACAAAAGCCAATTGTATTCGGTAAGTGAAAAATAAATATTATGCACCCTGTTTCTTTTCAAGGAACCTGGTTCAACACTTGCAGCTGTTTCTCAACTAAAGACCAATCAAAACTACTAAACTAAGTAACTTCCACTCTTCTTTAAAGTCCTGGTTCATAATTTTTCTGATTGTCCTCCCCTTTTGGTGTTTCAAAATGCCGTGTGAGACACTAAAAAAAATTATGTTCTCATCCTAGTTCTTTGGTTTAAAAAAAAAGGAACAGAAGAGTTAATTACTTTCTCCACATCATTTAACAAGCCAGGAGTCAGTTCCAGGACCTGGGCCCTATAACGGCTGGTGTTCTTTCTTCACGAGGGCACTCACTCATTAATTAATAAGGGTTAGATAATGTTCTTAATTTACACTGACATTCTCCATCATTAGCTCCAGTTAATACTCCAATTTTTAACGTAGTGTAAATACACAGCAGATACAGTTCCTTGAAGGAGTTTCTTTTGCTGATAGAGCCCAAAGAGAAGAGAAAAAACTCAAAGGCAGAGAGTAACTCATACTCCCAGGTAAGTTATTTATGCAGTTGCTAAAGTATTTATTTTTAGAATCAGTTGTGCATTTTGATTCTTAAAAAAGATCCTTTGAGGAGAAATGAGCTTTTTGCTTTTCCAGACAGCTTTATGACTGCCGACTGTGTGTCCCCGTGACACATGAAACACCTCGCTCCAAGCAAACCGTGATTAGAGAGGCAAAGCCATAGGAAACAAAACTGGGCGGCAGAGGGAAATGCATCCACAGTTCAGTTCGCTGATTTTATGAATCACAATTAAGTTTATTTTATCCCCAAGGGCCTTGATTGTTAGTTATGTTAAATATTCTTATTCAGCTGTTTCTGCAGTGTGCTTTATTTACTAAGTTGAATAGCAGATCACAGCTAACAGCAAAAGAACATACATCTACTATAACCAGTATTTTATGTGGCCTTATCTTCCACCCTGCCCCACTGGCAGGCAAAACACCAATATTTTTGCACTTCAATCTGTGAGAACATTAAAGTTCATATATTGCCCAATATGTTGAAGTCCCCAATCAGAAATGTGTGCAAGACCCTAGAATTGCCATTTTTTCAAATTGTATAATCTCTTTAGTGCAATGGAACATATTAATATAAGGCAAACCCTGACAGGACAGAAAATCAGAAGCATGGTTTATTTACTCACTCGCAAACACATGTTTATTGAATGTCTGCCGTGTTTGTGCTGCCAAATCAGATGTACTGGGAAATAAAAGGAAGTACTACAGGCAGTCATGCTTCAAGGAGCTGCCAGTCAAATGGGGGGGGGGGGGGCGAGGACAAGATAAAAATAAAGTAGAATTAAACAAGAGTTGGGTGAAACTGTAAGAATACATACACAGGGGCATTCATTCACCAAGCAGTAAAACAGGACTCAGGCCTGGCTGGAGGATTTTACACGACGGCTGGAAGACACAGGCCAGCGGAGCAGCAAGCAGAACCACCCCCAACCCTTTTCAGAGCAGGAGTGCGTCCATTTGGCCTTTGGGCCGAACCAACTTGGTTGGCCAAGAACCAACCAGAGAGCAAAGGAAGACAAAACTTGACAGGAAGATGAAGGCTGGATGGGGCTGAGAATGCAGGGCCAATGTGCCCATTTTAGTAGCACTGGAGAACCACCAAAGATTCCTGATGAGGCAAGTGATAATAAAAGCATTTTAGAGGAGTTAGTCTGGCAAAGATGTGCAGATGAAGTGGAAAGAGGAGAAATGGGGGTTTAAAGGAGGCTATCATGGATTTTTTAGCATATTCTGGTCTAAAGTCACATGGCTGAGTGGGGGAAGAAACAAAGAGATGCTTCTAAGGAAGTTGGCAGATCCTGAGGGTTAAGGGTGAGGAGAAGTAGGTCAAACGCACCTGGATTTGAATCCTAGCTCTGCTGTTTATTAGCTGTTTGAGCTTTATCAAACTGTTAATGTTCCAATGTTTTCCATTTCCTTGGTGCAAAAGTGGTTAGTGATATCTCCTTTTTAAAGCATTAATTCAGTGTCTGGTACATGGTAAACGTTCTCTTGTTGCTTTTACCTGTGTAAGGCAGGAGCTGCCTGGAGTCTCCACACCACTCTGGAGGCTTCCCCAGCTGCCACTGGCCAGCCCCACCAAGCCCATGACTTGGAGTCCTGAGTTGGAACACCCTGGATGCACCCAGCTTTCTGATTCGGCACAGCCCATACACTTCTCTGACCATAGTTCTCTGCCACCCTACCTTCATCACCTACCCCCCAAATCCTACAATCTGCTTTCATCTCTTTTCAAACCAACATTTACAGAATCGCAATTATCTTCCATACACTGAGCTAGGGAAATGGGGTTTAATTAGCAAGCAGACCACATCCGTGCCCTTATGGACTTACACTCTGGGAAGGCATACACGAGGCGAGGCAAAAGTAGGCTTACAGGTGTATGTGACACACAGAATTTACTGTATTATTATTTATTAATCATTGTCCTACTTTGCCTACAAAGCATTGTAAACCTACTTTTGCCCCATCCTGTATATTTGAACAAATAATAACACAATAAAAGAAGTTGTCTGGAGTTATCTGTTTCTATAATTAGAAACCATAAAAAACAATAGGCAAAAAGCGATAGGAAAGAAGAGCAAAATCAGTGACCACAAGTCACCCAAGGAATGTGTGATCTGGAGAGGGTGACAGGGTGGAGCTGGGAAGGAAGGGTCAGGAACGACACCCCTGGAAAAGCAATGGCGTGTGGTACGTGTTGCCTCAGGACTCAGTGGGGGGTTAGCCAGGCAAAGAAGGGGGAGAGCCAGAGCAGCTAGAACACAACCAGTGAGAGGGAGGACAGGAGGAGAGGAGTTAGTGGGGGCTATGCCCCAGCGGCCATAATAAGGATGAGGATTTTACCTCACACAACAAAAAGACACTGCGCAGTTCTAAGGGGAGGGTGCTAGGGCTAGCTCTGCTTTCCTGTTACTTCCATTTCTGTCTGTTCCTCTCGCAGTGTGGGCACAGATAAACTTAATCTGGAACACCAAACAGACTTCAACCATCAAGCAAGCACCCCTTTCCCCGTTTCACACTCATATCTGGACTTAAGTCCAAGAGGCAGGAGAGCAGATGGGGAGGCGGCGGAAGAAGGTACCACTCTGAGCATCTGTACCAGGCAGGAGCCCTTTGCCAGCAGACATCTACAACCCGCACTACTCCGGGCCACATCTGGGCAACCTGAAGTATGGCAGCTGGTACATAAAAATAGCATTTCTGAAAGTGCCATAAGCTGACGATAGAAAGGTGTTTGCCACACTTGCCAATTTACAGCAGCCAGTCTAAAGAGAGGTGTCATGAAGCCTCCATGCCTTTTAAAACCATGTTGAGCCCTACCTGAAGCCAAATCTTCTGGTTCAAGGGAAAGATCTATGCATCAACTCTTAGATATGTTAACACGTAACTCCCAGTGAACAACCAGGGGGATGGAGAAGAACTACAGTTCTTCCTTTCACGATCCAGTCTGGGCCACACAAACATCATAAATACCGCAAGAGGAAACACAGATATTAAGCTGTGGGGCGCACACTATAAATACTATAAGAGGTCAGAGAAAAAGAGGGTTAGAAAGGCTTTCTCAGAAAAGGCTCCACAGGAACGCAGAATGTAAACTGAAAAAGAGCTAGGATTTGGGCAAAAGAAAGGAAAGTGGCATGCCTCGAGCAAGCCTGCAGAGGTGAGTGAAGCGTGGGATGTCTGAGGGGTGGTGGGGTGACCGGCCTGACTGCAGCACAGTGTTCCCCTGAGACCAAGACCAGTTTCATCACCCACATAATCTGGAAAGAGAGCAGCACCCCCTCACCTTGGGAGCCTGGACGCAGGAAGAGCCATGAGGCCTAGTGCCCCGGCACAGTGGGACTCCTCGGATTTGTAGGCCCAGACAACTCCACTTGGAAAGAGCCCCTTTTAGGGCCAGAGAGTTGGGAAACCTCCTGATAACTAAGTCTGGCTAAAATAGGCAATAGTAAAAACAGAGTAGGGGGAAAGGCAGAGAATGACAACTCTCAGGCTTGTCATTCATTTTAAGTGGCCAAAATAGCTACCTCTTTACACTCAATCTGGAAAGTCCTACTCATCCACCGGGAGCTTTTCTACAGAGCTGGTTTTAACACAGTGACTGGTCAGGGAGGATTCGGCTGAGGACAGGTACTGGAGGTGCACTGAGGCACGCACGCCACGTGTGGAGAACGGGGAAGACGACGGCAGTCAGAGCGCAGAGACAGACTCAGCTGGCGCCTGCCCAGTGCCTGCACTCTGCAGCACAGGGACACACCGAGAGAAGCCTGACGGAGGGACAGAGACACGTGGGACAGTGGCTGGTCATGAATCATTACAAGGAGAGAGTGCCGTGTGAGTACAAGTTTTTACCTAAAGATGGGTGATGGTGGTGGTGGTGATGATGACAGTCATTACCTTTGATTTCTTTATAAGCCTTGACCCCACCTTATGGGCACTTTATGAGACCATCTCAGCCTCCTGCCTTTCTCTGCAAAAACCAGTATGGCATGGGCTGAGTTACCAGACTTGTACAGCAGATTTTTAGAACTACAGCTAGAAAAACAGAGAATAAAGAAACTCCCTGTGGGAGGCAGCACATGAGGAAACTAGAACAAGGTGACTTGGGCAGCTTCCTGCAATTCCGCTCACTCACAGCCAAACGGCTGTGCAGACCCCAACTAAGTCAGCCGTGAGGTCGATGGACAGACTCCTGACAGACTAACGCCAAGGAAGCCATGGAAGACATCTGTTACCTCTGTTGATCTGGGGATGAAATGCCCAGGAACTCCCAAGGAAAAAATGCTAACCGGTCAACCTGATCCGAGCAAAATAAGATCTTAAGAGCAACTGAAGGGCGACTCAGTCAATGTGTACTGAATTTTAAAAAATGTATCTTTTTTTAAGTTACTTTTTGCAGGCAACCATGCCTGTTCATGAACTTCATTTTCAAGTTTATAGAAACCAATATAGTATTCTGGAACTTTTTTATTAATCAGTCAAAACATCATAAAACATTCTAAATATCAATAAGATGTGATTTAATCTCAAATTATTAATATTTATATATAAGAATTTATATTTCCCAATATAATAAAGAAAATATATTCATCATGTTTCTTTTTCTTTAATCAGTTGTAATAATTGCCTCTCCTTTCTCTTGGATGGACCTATAAGTGGGCCAGCCAATTTCAAAACCAGTGCCACTGGTAAAACACAACACGTCGGGGGTAAGAAGTAACACATTTAGCACTGACAGCTGAACAGCATCTCTACTACCCATTTAACTGCTCCTGAATGGGGACAAGGAGGGTCAGATGCCGGGGCTCTGTACTACTTCTTCACCACAATTATGGAGTTTTAAATATATGGACGGAGTCACTTGGCAATTGACATGAACCAGTAAAGAGAAAAAAAGGGGAACTGGAATACAATGAAACTGTAAATGCGCTAGTTATCAATTTATTGCCTCTCAACCCCCTCTCTTCCCTGTAATATATGTCCTGCCATAGCAGACAGAACTCCTTTAAGCATGTTCCCTCTACAGCGAACATGCTGCTAGGCTTTCTCAGTAGAGGGCCCTGGAGGGACACTGCAGGGGAAAGGCCCTTCCTGCAGTTAGGAGCCCCTGAGAGGCGGCGAGGAGTGTGAACACCGTCGAGCTCTGCCCCAACCATGCATCCAGAATATGTGATTCCTTGGCCCAGCCTGGTGGTAATGGTTCTACAGCCCTCTCTACATGAAAACCAGCCTCCTGGGGGTCTCTGCCTGCACCCTGCTCTCCTGCTCACCCAGGCCTCTGCCCTCCTGGACACCCACACCCTTCACTGCTGACTGCCGTGCCTCCCCTGCATGTCAGGGGCTGCTTCTTGCTTATCGAGAAACTGCTGGGCAAAGCAGAAAACATCTCTGCTGTCCTGTGAGCTGAACCACTTTCTCCAACGAGATCTGAGCCCCAGCCTTGGAGAGGAGACCTCCTTCCACCTTTGTCCTTGCTGGGTATTCTCCTTTAGCCCTGGGGAATGACACAGACTTTTCCTTCTATTTTATAGTCCCTTATTTCTTAGAATGTAACAGTTATTTATATTTAACATCCTCTCTGTGTAATCCACTGTGATTTCCATCACCTGAATGGACTCACATTGATTCAGTGGTCAAGGTTAAGGTGTGGGATGTCCTGTGGGTGGTATTTTCCTGATTGGTCTACAAAATATAAGCATTATATTAAGGAATTAAGTATTTTATATATTTGGAACCTAGACTACTAGATATTAAATGTTATTTACTGAAATATTAATATTTTCTTTACATGTTTAAAATCAGATAAACTGATAAAGAATTAAGTTTAATATTAATAGGAGAGGATTTTATTTACAGATTCTATTTATTTATTTATTCATTCATTCATTCATTTATTTATTTTTAGAGAGGAAGAAGGAGAGGGAGAGAAACATTGATGTGTGAGAGAGACATCAATCGGTTGCCTCCCGCAGGCCTCCAACTGAGGACCTGGCCTGCAACCCAGGCGTGTGCCCTGGCTGGGAATCAAACTGGCAACACTTCAGTTCACAGGCCAGCACTCGATCCACTGAGCCACACCAGCCAGGAGAGGAGAGGATTTTAGAAGAATGCATTCTAAAACCTATTTTTAAAAAAGAACAAGTCTTTGCTACTTGGATACTTCTATTTCAATAATTAATGTCAAATAACTAAGAAAAACAGAGAGAGCTTACTGAAGTACTCTCCCAAAGACTGATATATAAAACTATTGAACTAAAAGTGCTTTCCCTGAAAAAACAAGCAGGAAAAAATTTCAGAGCCAGCCCTCATAACAGATCAACATGTGTTAACTCCACAGTGAAAAAATTCAGCAGGTAGGTTGTGAGTCACATGCAGTAGTAACTTCATGAATGAGAGCAGAGCATCGTGGCTGGCCAAGCATAGCGGCTGGCCAAGCACAGCATAGCCCTCATCCCTAGAGCCTGGGATATGACTGCCTGGGAAGGGACCAATGCAGAGGGACCAGGAGGAAGAACCTATGCCTGTAAAAGCATGTGAAACAGAAAAGGCAGGATCGACCATTCCAGAAGAGAAATCCTGATTACATGTAAAATTCTAGAAAAAAATAGGGAGCAGCACGTAGAAGCAACGTGTAAAATAAAACCTAAGCTCTATAGGAGCTTTATACCTATTTGGCTACATCGGTAATTTACAACTACAGCAGAGGCCTGTATGGTTTTAGCCTACTGGTTTATAAAGGAGATTTGGTAATATGATAATACACATTTTCAAGTGATATTTCTATGGGTTTGATGGGTTTTTTAAACTTATCACTTGAAAATATAAGGAAGAAAAGGTACCACCATCACAAGAATGACCCCTGCAGGGAAACAAAGCCACAGGCCTTTAGGGGACAGGCTGTGCTAAAAACGCTCCCAGGAACGCCAGCCCCACAGCGAGGACGAAGCACGTGCAGGTGCAGAGTTCTGGTGTGTCTGGGCCAATCTAAGCAAACAAAACCCTCCTGGGAACTGTCTCACTGTGCAGACGGCTGCCTCAGAGAGATCCCGAGCTGTTCCTGAAAGAGGCATACCAATTGTGGAATTTTTTAAGAATGTTGCTAATAAAGAACCAAAAAGGATTTCAATGAATCCTTTGCACACTATGAACCTAAAATGTCAAGTGAGATCTGATGGCTTCAAACAAAGAGTAATGATCCTTTTATTGTTTCTTTCTGGAATACAAGCAGGCCACATTTTATTTGAAATAAATATCTTTCAGAGTTCATTAGCTAATAATTCAGAAGATCTATAGTTTTCCCACAAAAACCTCAGAGAATTACAAAATGATGAGAAGGCAGAAAGCATTTTCCTTTACAGTAAACATTTTATGAACCCACAGAGGAAAAAGAAAGATGTATTCATATATTATACTGCCTAAGGAACTAATTTCAAAACTATTCACTTTACTGCTTGATGTATGTGATGCTTAATTTTATTTCTCAACTTAGAGGGTGCTTTTGGATGGAAATAACATTCAAATTGTTGAACTTAAATTGGTAAAGCACACGGTCCTCCATAATGTTGGTGG
Organism: Sturnira hondurensis; assembly: GCF_014824575.4. Classification (NCBI taxonomy): domain Eukaryota; kingdom Metazoa; phylum Chordata; class Mammalia; order Chiroptera; family Phyllostomidae; genus Sturnira; species Sturnira hondurensis. The sequence continues at coordinate 1,306,349 of NW_028091847.1, read as the reverse complement.
GTCACACCCAATCAGTTGAAGGCCTGACACAGAACAGGAAGACCAGCCTCTCAGAACAGGATGAAGTTCTCCAGCACACTGACGTTGGCTCCATCTGTACCATTGGCTCTCCTGGGCCTCCAGTCTGCCAGCCCACACTACAGAGTTTGGACCTGCCAGTCTCCACAACTGTGTGAGTCAACTGCTTATAATAAACCTCTTTCTATATATACACACACCCTATCAGTTGTTTCTCTGCAGAATCCTAATACAGTAGGACTCGTCTTACCTACAACCGTAATAAGATACTGCCATGGCAATATAATCATGTGTTCCACTTTAACTTCCATTCAAAACAGATCATAAATATAAATGTAAAACTTAAAAAGGGGAAGGGGCAAGCTGAGGAACACATACAGAGGACTCATGGGCGTGGAAATGGGGAGACTGGCTATGGGAGTGGGGGAGACAGAGCAGGGGAGAGCAACTGGGGGCAAATGTGGGACAACTAACTGAACAACAGTAAAAAACTACAGACTATCTGTAAGAACACATAAGAGAAAATCTTATGACACTGGGTTATGGAAAGCTCTTAGATGATACCCAAAGCGTGATTAAAAAGAACAAACAGATAAGTTGGCCTTCATCAAAATTAAAAACTTCTGCTCTGCAAAGATACTGTTAGGAAAATGAAAAGACAAGGTACAGGTTTGGAGAAAATATTTGTAAATCACGTATCTGATAAAGGACTACTTTCCAGAATATATAAAGAATTCTCCAAACTCAATATATAGGAAAAGTAAACCAATTAAAAGTAAACCAAATGATTGAAAAGACACTTCATTGAAGAAGATAGACAAATAGCAAATCAGAACATGAAAATGTTCAACATCATTAGTCACTATGGAAATGCAAATTAAAAGCACAATGAGATATTACTACACATGTACTAATTAGAATGACTCAAATTAAAAAGACTAACCACACCAAGTGCTAGCAAGGATGTGAAGGAATTAAAACACACACTGCTTAAGGTAATGTAAAATGGTACAACCACTTGGGAAAATAGCTTGATGGTTTTTTTATTTAAACATACAACTACCACATGATCCAGATACTCTATCCCAGGCATTCATTTACCCCAGAATAAAGCAAGCACATATCCACATAAACATCTGTGCATGAGTGCTCACTGCAGTTGTATTTGCAAGAGCCAAAAATTGGCAGTAACACAATGCCCATCAACAGGGGAATACATAAACACACTGGTAGACCCATACAAGGTTAATAAAAACCAATAATAAACATTAACTACCCAATAATAAAAACCAATGGATTACTGATAAATGCAAAACATGGATGAACCTCAAAATAATTATGTTGAATAAAAGAAACCAGGCAAAAACGTACATACTTTCAGGTCTCATAAAACTTCAGAACAGCTCTCAGCAAGCTTTTTCTGTGGAAGGCCAAATAAATATCTTAGGCTTTGCGAGCCATAAGGTTTCTGTCACAAACACTAAACTCTGCCATCACGACACAAAAGCAGCCACTGATACATAAATGATGGAGTATTTTTATGTTCTAGTAAAACTTAATTTAAAAAATGGCAGGCAGCCAGATTTAGGTCACAGACCATAGTTTGCCAAAACCTTCTCTAGAAATTTTAAATTAATCAATAGTGACAAAAAGCAGGCTGGTGATTGCAGATGGGGGTGGAAAAGAAAAAAAGGGGCATGAGGAGGCTGGAAAATAGAAATTGCAAAAGGACACAAGACTTTTTGGAGTGATGGGTATGTTCACTATGTTGGCTGTGGTCACAGTTCAGGTGAATACATATTACTGAACGAAAAACAGGGGCTTGGCTGCCTGTCGCCACAAAAGCCAAACTTGTGAGACAGATGCTGGTGTAAAGGAAAGAGGTTTTATTCAGGTGCTGCGTGATCCAGGAGAATGGCGGACTCCCATCTCAAAGTCCATCTCATGGAAGAGCCTGCGTCAAGAGTTTCTGCTCCCTTTTAAAGTACCATCCTCTGGTGCTGGCTTCGGCAGCACATATGCTAAAATCGGAATGCTATAGAGATGATTAGGATGGCCGCTGCGCAAGGATGACACGCAAATTTGTGAAGGGTTCCATATTTTAGACACCTGGGCAAAACCAAGGTGGAGGATGGAAGCAAGGGAGGGAGGGAGGTTTGGAGGGGGTTGGGGGAGGGGTGGGGAGAAAATACAGCTGTAATTGAACAACAATAATTTTAAAAAATAAAAAATAAAATAAAATCCCCTACCTAAATAAATAAATAAATAAATAAAGATCAAGTACCGTCCTTTGGAGCCTTCGGGCAGCTGCTAAGCAGCCCTCCAGGTAACTTAGTTTGCATCCAACTGCTGCCTGTTTCAGGCTCCCTCCTGGAGCCTGGGGGCAGACCACACAGCCCTGGGCCCTGCAACTGCTCGAGAGCAGGAACAGGTGCACCAGCAAATGCATCCCCAGATCAGCAAGTGGGTGAGAGAGGCTCCCTCCTGGAGGCCATGGGTTTGTTTTTAAGGATTTATACAGATTGAAGGGACTTTAGATGTCATCTAATCTAATGTTCCTGTTTTACAGATGAAAAAACAAAGATCCAGAAAGGTAAAAGATCAATACCCACTTTTCTTGACACCCAAAAGAAGTCTCATGAAATCTGTATTAGTTTACTGTGGCTGCCATAACTAGTAAAAAACAGGAATGTATTATTTCACAGTTCTGGAGGCCACAAGTCCAAAATCAAGGTGTCAACCGGGCATCCTCCCTCCAGGGGCTGTAGGGGAGAACACTTCCTTGCCTCTTCAACTTCTAGTGACTCCAGGCTTCCTGGGCCTATGGCTGCGTAACTCCCAATTTCTGCCTCTGTGTTTACATGGCCTTTCCTTCTTCTGTGTCTTCTCCTCTTCTGTTATAAGACATCTGCCATTGGATGCAGAGCCCACCTGGATACAGGATGATCTCACCACCTTAAGTGAACTACCTTCGAAGACCCTTTTTCCAAATAAGGTCACATTCACAGGTTGCAGGGGTTAGGATGTGGACATATCTTTTTGGAATCACCATTCAACCTAACAGAGACTCTAAAGAATAATCAACAAGTTGGAAACGAGTAACACCAGGTTCTCTGGCTCTCTGTGATGGAGAAGGAGTGGACAGGCAAAGATGGAACTAGACGACAAAATCAGAAAAGGCGTCAGTACTGAGGGAAACAAGGAAAGAAAATAAGTGGCTGAAGACTGAGAAGGCAGCTTTAAAAGGGTCAACTTTGAGATGAACCAACTGGCAAGTGTGCAAAAATATTTTATCACACAAGACACATATACATCTGCTTTTTGTGACTAGTGAAATTTTTTTTAAGTATTTTAAACTCAGTTCTGCCCTGGCTGGTGTAGCTCAGTGGATTGAGCACAGGTCTGTGAACCAGAGTATCGCGGTTCGATTCCCAGTCAGGGCACATGCCTGGGTTGCAGGCCAGTTCCCAGCAGGGGACACACAAGAGGCAAACATACATTGATATTTCTCCCCCTCTCTCCTTCCCTTCCCCTCTAAAGATTAAAATAAAAACCTCAATTTCTTCAAAGGAATTCCAGTTCCCAAAAGACATATTTAATTGGGACGTCCCTGTAATCCTGCCAATAAAAACTCCAGACAACTTCTAGAAAGCCCTGCACTTGAGCATTCTGTCAACGCCAACAGGATATGAGGTTTATAGCTTGGCTTCTGGGTCGCTTCTACTTCAGAAAGATACAGTATCTCATAGGTAGTGAAAGGCATGAATTTAAGATTTGATGCAAGTGACATGCTTTTGGAGAAGATAATTCAGCTTTTGTGAACAATATACCAAAGACTTAAGTGAACTCTATGTAGGTTCCTTCTTTAGAAAAGTTTAGTTTCTGCTTTCTTGTTGTCTGGAATTCCTCCCCGTCCCAAGACTTTTTGGCAGGTGTCACTGATGACGTTTGTATCAAGTATATGGCAGTCCCTTTCGGCTCATTTGTGACAATACTGCGACTGTAACAAGAAACTTGCTGAGTGAGTTGTCATTTGACTCTCACTTCCTTGTTTGCTCGTGTGCATCCCTCTTCTCATCCTTGTTTTCTTTCATACTATCTTTTAGACTTAAAACACTGCCTTCTATTACCAAATAACTCCACTGTTCGTATTTTACTACAGAGCTTGTTTCTGCAAAGTTTTCAACAAATAATTCATATCAACATCCCAACAGGCTGAAATACACTTATGGTGTATATATTCAACCTATTCTCATCCAGTTTACTCTGACCATTTTTAAAATAATTATGAAATATTTGTCTTCCACAGAGGCATAAAAACACCATGAGCTCCCATGTACCCACCACTGAATTTAAAAACTAAAACTAGCAATATAATTGAAGTCTGTGCATTCATTCCCAATTTCATTTCCCTCTTCCTCCCTGTCTCCCTCCCCCTGCTCCCCGGCACATCACTGCAATAGGTAACCTCTATCTTGAAGTCTTCCTCTATCTTGAATTCTTGCCTAATTATTTGTTATATCCCTGAATTTTATATGTCTAGACTAATTAAAATATTTTCTTCTTGGTACATTTTATACCACCAAACCAACTTTCACTATATAGTAATAAATAATGATCATTGTACTTTAAACAAAAAAGAATCCACCAATTGAAAAAAAACCTTCCATGATATTATTTCAAACCTGAGTAACTTGAGTTAAATTTTTTTTAAGATTCTATTTATTTATCTTTAGAGGGGAAGGGAAGGAGAGAGGGAGAGAAATATCAATGTATGGTTGTCTCTTGTGAGTCCCCTGCTGGAAACTGGCCTGCAACCCAGGAATATGCCCTGACTGGGAATCGAACCGCGATCGTGTGGTTCACAGACCTGCACTCAATCCACTGAGCTACACCAGCCAGGGCAACATGAGTTAAATTTTTAACATTTTTATTTCAAAATGATAGTCATCATTTAACATGCACAGAAATCCTATAGAGAACTGTGGCAAAAATAAAGTAGCATCTCTAATATTTGCCTTCCTGTAGAAGCTTTTATCTACAATAGAAAAAAAAGATCTACAATATGTAGAAAGTTAAAATGGAAGACAAATGAGACTCCTAAAGAACTAACTATATCACACCTTTTTTGACAAAAATAGAAGTTAAAAAAATACAAGATTACTTAAAGAGAGTATTCCTAGTCGCTGAAAACAGCAGTGTCTTGATTCTCGCCTCACCTCAGGTTGTTCAGGAAGGAAAAGTTAGGAGAATCTTATCCAGTCATAAAATGATGGACACACAAAAAGAGACCATAAATAACACCAGCAGAAACACTCAGTGCATTACTCCATTCATTAGTCTTAGTGACCTTCTATTATACTTCATTACCAGGCAGTTCCAAAAGGAAAATTCCATTTGTGACACATATAAAAAAAGACACAGTGGACTATTACTATCAGAGTATAAAACAGTAATTAAGCCAACAAATACTTATTAAGCGCTTCTTAGTGCCAGGGGCAGAGCTAAATGGGGCAGGGAATGGGGAGGTACAAAGCTTAATCCCTGGAATACAATAAACTCTGCCCTTAGAGCCAGAAACTGATACAATTTAAATTAACTATTTAAATTTAAAATAATTTAAATATCAAACAGCACTTCCTAAGTTGATTACTGTAAGAAAATAACTAAATATAACTGGATAAAGTGATTTTGCCTCCTGTTTTATTTATATGTTGAGAAATATTAGCAGTACATTAAAAGGACTCTGGATATATTTGAATATATCCAGACTTGGAAATATCCAAGAATAGTCAGCAGCATTTGTCCTGATATTCCCTACCACATATGCATGGCCTCAGAGGCACATCCACAATGAATTAATGAAACAAAGAAGCTGAGTTATTAAAGGCCTTACAATTTTAAATGGTGGTAATATCTAGATTTTAATGATTACTTTAAAGACTCATAATCAGAAACCTGTCCTGAAATATTTCTTTTTTTAACCTTCACCCAAAGATAGGTTTTCCTGATTTTAGAGAGAGGAAGAAAGCGAGGGACATAGGTGCCCTGACCAAGTAAGTGTGTGGACCACGGATCCAACCTACAGCCTTTTGGTGAACAGGGATGACACTCCAATCAACTGAACCAGCCACCAGCGATGTCCTAAAATATTTCAATTAAACTAATTTAATGTTTATGAAAGCACCTAGCACCACACTTGCTAGATAGTGGGTTCTAGATAAAAATTAAAACAATAGCAATTAACCCCCATTTAAAGAGCAATAAAGCTCGTGCATATTTGAAACTATAGAAGCAAATAGTTTTACTGACTGAAAAAAACTTGGAAATGATCTTGTATAACCCTTTGTATTTTATTTTTAAATGTTTTTCTTTGTTAATTTCTTTTTTGTTAAAAATTTTATTTTTTAAATATATTTTATTGATTATGCCATTACAGTTGTAGCATTTCCCCCCTTCATTCCCCTCCACCCTGCACACCCTCTCCCACCCACCTTCCCCCCCTTTAGTTCATGTTCATGTGTCATAAGTTCTTTAGCTTCTACATTTCCCACACTACTCTTACCCTCCTCCTATTTTCTCCCCTATGCTACTTATTCTCTGTACCTTTTCCCCACTCTGCTCCTCCCACTCCCCTGTTGCTAACCTTCCATGTGATCTCCATTTCTGTGGCTCTGCTTCTGTTTTAGGAGTCCACTTAGTTTGCTTTTGTTTTAGATGTGGTTGTTAATAACTGTGAGTTTGCTGTCCTTTTACTGTTTGTATTTTTTATCTTCTTTTTCTTAGGTAAGTCCCTTTAACATTTCATATAGTAAGGGCTTGGTGGTGATGAACTCCTTGAACTTGACCTTATCTGAGAAGCTCTTTGTCTGCCCTTCCATTCTAAATGAAAGCTTTGCTGGATAGAGCAATCTTGGATGTAGGTCCTAGCATTTCATGACTTGCAATATTTCTTTCCAGCCCCTTCTTGCCTGTCAGGTCTCTTTTGAGAAATCAGCTGACAGTCTGATGGAACTCCTTTGTAGGTGACTGTCCCCTTATTTCTTGCCGCTTCTAGGATTCTCTCCTTCATTTTAATCTTGGCTAATGTAATTATAATGTGCCCTGGTGTGTTCCTCCTTGGGTCCACCTTCTTTGGGACTCTTTGAGCTTCCTGGACTTCCTGGAAGTCTATTTCCTTTGCCAGGCTGGGGAATTTCTTCTTTGTTATTTGTTCAAATACATTTTCCACTTGTTGCTCTTCCTCTTCCCCTTCTGGTACCCCTATAATTCGGATGTTGGAACATTTAAAGATGTCCTGGAGGTTTCTAAGCCTCTCCTCACTTTTTTGAATTCTTGTTTCTCCATTCTTTTCTGTTTGGTTGTTTCTTTCTTCCTTCTGGTCCACTCCATTGATTTGAGTCCCAGCTTTCTTTCCATCACTGTTGGTTCCCTGTGTATTTTCCTCCATTTCACTTAGTGTAACCTTCATTTTTTTCATCTAATTTGCGACCAAAATCAACCAGTTCTGTGAGCATCCTGATCACCAGTATTTTGAACTGTGCATCTGATGGGTTGGCTATCTCTTGGTCGCTTAAAAGTATTGGCTCTAGGGCTTTGATTTATTGTTCTGATTGAGCCATTTTTGGTCAGGTTATGCCTGTTACATATGAGGAGCAAAAGCTTAGGTGTTCACCAGGGCGAGGCAACCCAGTCACTGGGTTGTGACTGGGGTGGGGTCTGAGAGTGAACAATGGTGCTTGCTCCACTCTCTCTTGGATTTCAGTCCCTTCTGCCACTTCCCACAAGCAAATTGGGCCCTTCTGGTGCTGGTTCCCAAGTAGGTGGGTTTGTGTACATTCTAGGACCCTGTGGGTCTCTCCAACAAACTCTCCTGTGAGGCTGGGAGCCTCTCCCGGCACTTCAACCCCCCGCAAGTTTGTTCAATGGGTGCTTTTAGGCTTTATTTCCCATTGCTGGGGCCCTGGGTTGCACGGTCTGTCTCACTGCCCGTTTTTTGCCTGGTTTATCTGCGTGTAAATGTGTGTCTGTGGTCAGCCAACCACCTGTGCACCTTGGGTTTTGCTGGTTTCCTCCCTTCGCCCAGGTCACCAACCACCACCTTTTCCTGCTGGGACTCCTCTCTGGCAGCCACTGACTCCACCCCTCTTACCAGACCTGATGAAGCAGTCTGGTTCGTTGTTGTCAGACTTCCATACAGTTCAATTTTCTGTCTGTTCTGTGTTTTTGTTTCTAAATCTTTGTTGACCTTAAATTTGGTTGTGCAAGGAGGTACAGTATTTCTACCTATGCCTCCATCTTGGCCGGAAGTCTAATTTCTCTTTTATATTATTTTCTCTATCACCATTTATCTCCCCCCATACCCTCTTCCATCTTCACCCACCCTTTTCCCCCACCACAATCACCACACTGTTGTCCATGTCCAGGAGTTTTTTTTTTCTTTTTTGCTCAATCCCTCCACCCCTCGGCCCCCCAGAGTGGTCAGCCTGCTGTTTATCTATGAGTCTGTGTACTAACAAGCAAAATAGAGACAAGCTCAAACCCCCTGAGTTTAAAAAGCAAGGAAACTGAGGCTGGAGACTTAGCCAGCTACCACCAGACCTAGAATTAAAATCCAAGTCTCCTAACAAGAGACTACCGCTTTTGCGAATTCTTCTGAGCTAAAATTATGGAAGAAAAAATAGATGCAGTAAAGTTTTCAATAAGAAGCCCTGGACGCCAAGGCAGAACGCCAAATTCTTACTCCAGCTCTCACTAATTACAGTCCTAGGCAAGTCACCAAAATTCTCTGGGATTCAGTTTTTGTAGATAAAATGAGAGGGTAAGACTGGATCAGGGATTCTCAATCTTTGCTGTGCAGAAGAGTCTTCTAAGTCATTTTTACAAAATAGTAAGTGCAGGTCCTCTCCCCCATGATTCTATTTTTAAGGGTTTGAGATGGGGCCCTGGCATCAATATTTTTTAAAAATTCTCCCAAGTGATTCCAACGTGAAACCAAGACTGAGATCCATGAGACTAAATAATATTTAAGGTGCCCTTTATCATCTAAAATTCTAATTCATTTTTCACTATTTTGGCTGTAGTCATTTGCCTCTACCCATTGTGTCTAATGGGTAGATTAGACACAATAATTGTACATAAATCCCGAAACAAAACTGTTCCCTTTAAGACTATGCAGACATTAATGGTGTGTGTAGATTACCATAATAGGCCTGTTACGGAAAAGGCGTCTTCTCCATCTCTGTTGGGTTCTTCTATATAGAGGGAGCTCCATTAGTTTCAAACTGTTGGCCTTTTATGCTTTTCCTCCTTCAATCCAAGGAGAGATAAAAATGGCTAATCAGTTGGCAAATCTGGAAGAAAAACTATACATGTTTGGTTTAGCTCCCTACTTATTCCTTTCAGGAAGGAGCCAACCACAGAGAACCCAGTTCTGACCTAGTTCTCTAAAGACAGTCTCTGCCATGGGGCTTGTCTCAGACCACTGCTGCCAGGGTTGGGTGAGACTAGATAAGCCTCCTAATTCTCAGGCTAGAATTCAGATCCCCACCTGCCAAATATAAGCTGCACCTTCTAATCTAGATTTTATTAGGAAGAGGGTAATGTTTTGATTCTTGTCTTATTTCTCAACTGGTTCAGAGCCCAGTGGAAAAAGAGGAAAGTGATTTCATGGGGCCCCTCAGGTCTCTCCAAGGCTTGCTCTGCACCAGATAACACCATAGGATACAAAGATGACGGGCTTACGGTCGTTGGGCAATATTCTGAGTGAGTGAATGAACAAGTGAGCAAATAAACAGTACAGTTATCACAGACTGAAGGTTTGTGTCCCCCCAAACCCGTATGATCAAGTCCTAAACCCCCAACGTGATGGCACTAGGAGGCAGGGCCTTCAGGAAGTAATCAATTCATGAGGGGAGGGCCCTAACGAATGGGGTTAGTGCCCTTACATTTGAAAGGACACAGGAGAATTGATCACTCTCTCCACCATGTGAGAATACAGCAAGCAAGCAGCCATCTATAAACCAGGAAAAGGGCTTTGACCACAACATGACTCTGCTGGTGCCCTGATCTTGGACTTCTAGCTTCCAGAACCAAGAGAAATGGCTGTTTAAACCACCCAGTCTATGGTACATATTTTACGGCAGCCCAGTGACTAAGACAACAGGAGACACAGAATGTCATGTCTACTCAAGGATTATATTTTAACCAAAGCAAGTCTTATCAGTGTTGCCTTAATTTAGGGTTTCTCGACCTTATCACTGACATATAAAAGCTGCACATATTTAATTTTTACAACTTAATAAGTTAGGAGGTAAGTATACACCCATGAGCTACCACCACAATCTATTCCATAGCATATCCACCCCCCCCCAAAGTCTGCACTGAGTAACTCTTGCTGTAGAGGGCTGTCTTTTGCACTCCAGGAAGTGTGGCAGCATTCCTGGCCTTCACCCATTAGTTCTGAGTAACAACCCTCCAGTTGTGACAATAAAAAATACCTACAGACATTGTCAAGTGTTCCACAGGCAGCAAAACCACCCACTGTTGAGAACCACTGCCTTCATTTTACACATCAGTGCAAGGCAGAAGTATGACTGACCACCAGTTGAAAAAGCCAACACAGAATCATTACAACAGCCAGAAAGGTCAGAGTTCAGCCAGTCCAACACTTGGCATTTTTAGATGACAAACCACACTTACTAAAATATTAATTTTATTACCATTTATTGAAGCAGAGCATCTTACTTTTAAAATCAGCAATCTTGTCAATAAAAATGCAAATAGATGCATAATCTAGGATTCTCCTAGTTATTTTTTTTCCTTCCTAGAAACATCAGTCAATATTATTTCTGGAACTGTAACACAGCACTTTAAAATATGTAATATATTTCCTCCAACTCCTGTTCTTGTAAGACCACTGGAAATCTTTAGAAACCATGCACATTACTAACGGGAAAACCAGGGTTCCCACCACACATATATCACACACAATAAAAAGCCTTAGAAGAATGGCCATTGATGTGGCAAAAATAAAGGAACTAAAATATTGATCAAAAGTACAGAACCTGTCATATATTACTTGGCAAAAAAAAGTAGACATTAACATGGTCTTGCCTTCTCCAACATATCCTCCACGTCAACCTTTCTCATGACGACCTTTCTAAATTACAAGTTTGATTGTGCTTCACTCAGTGTGGCTTCAAATCCTCCGATGGTTCACAGCATCCATCACCTTCAAGACAAAACCCAATTTCCTAGAATGGTATGCAAGGCCTTCCATGACTTTGGTCCTGCCACCTCTCCAGCCCCAACCCCTTCCATTCCCCCATGCACACCCCACACACTCCTGCCACTCTGTACTCCCTGAAGACCTCCACAGGCACCCGAGAAACTATGCTTTGTAAGAGCAGCACAAGTGAGCTCCTTGCAACTGTGTGAGACATTTGATTATATGCTCATCTTCAGTTACCAGGTCTCCTGCCACCTCCTCAGGGGACACTGCCCCAACTCCAACTCTACTACATGTTCTCACAGCCCCTTGGACTTCTCCTCACTGTTTTTAACACAATTATAGTTTTTACAATTATTTGTGATTGTTTTGTTCATCTCCTCCATACAGACTCTAAACTCCAATAGAGCAGGAAGTGTGTCAGCTTTTGCTCTCCAATATGTCCTCAAAGCAGGTACTACACATGCCTGACACATAGCAGGTGCTCAATAAATATTTATCATATACAGAAATGAATGTTCTTTTATATAGATGCCTTTTCACAGTGCTATTTCCTATCTGTAACGACTCTCCTGTCCTTCTCCGGCCAATTCCTGTTTCCTTTAACACTCAGATCCGCATCCTTCTTGGAAGTCTTCCCTGATCTCTAAGTCCAAGATTCTACTTCTGAGCTCTCACAGCATGCTGGATACATTTTTATATATCATATATACTTGACCACAATTTCCTATTTACCTGTTTGGCTGTCCCTGTCTCTCCTACTGGACTGTGAGCTCCTTAAGTCAGGGCTGCATCTATCACCTGTACCTGCTCTGCAGGAAGAAGCACAGGTGCCTAACACAGAGGCATTTAGAGGTCTGAACGTATACAGATGTGCATATACTGCATGTTATTGCACACACACATGTCTGCAGAAAGCCCCACTGAGAGCAAACATTATAGGAGTGACATAAAGCTTGAAATAAAACCCCAACATTTAAATTACATTAAAGTTTTCCAGAAAGGGCTATGACCTAACAAAAACAGCTTAAATTTTTTTTTTCATCCTCACCTGAGGACATGTTTTCACTGCTTTTAGAAAGAGAGGAAGGGAGAGAGGAAGAGATACAGGAAGAGAGAGAAACGCTGATGTGAAAGAGAAGCATCAGTCAGTTGCCTCCCATACACTCCCGGACGAGGGATCATACACGCCCACACCTGGACTGAACCCATAACCTAAGTATGGGTTCAGTATGAACCCATAAGTATGAACCCGTAACCTAAGTGTCCTAACCGGAAATCAAACCCGCAGCCTTTAGGTTCCAACATGATGCTCCCACCAACTGAGCCACACAGACTGGGGCTAGCTTAAAAAAAAAACTTCTACACTATTCCTCTTGGTGTGGTTTAAGAACAGCAAAATTTAAAACCATATCAGAACTAAAAATAATTTTTAAAATAATATATCAGTTTTAGAAAAACAGAAAAGCTGAATGTTTTACTCTGTGCCAAGTTGAGTCACTTTAAAATAATAATATCTCAAGAACCACTCACTCCCTACCAAGTTACTCCATCATGGAAAGAATACTGTAACTCTAACCTCCCCCTGCAAACAACATTATCCCTTCATATACAATTGTAATGACTCCTGTAAATTTCTCCAAGGTCCCTGTATCAAAAGTTGGTTGCTAAAGAAACTTCATTTTTCTTAACACATGATCTGTCCCTCCAGTCTTTTCAAACATTAAATGTTTTTCCAATGATTCTTTAATGGACATAACTGAAAACAATAAAAGGTTTGAAGCTTATGTTATTTGGCTCCTTCTATCACAGCTCATAAATTACTGTACATCTGCAGTTCAAAACTTAAGAATTTCAAGCCAATGACAGCCAAATCATTAAACTGAGCACAAAGCCACCTTAAGAGTGAGGCCTGTCCAACTGAAAGTCACATGGCTACAAAACCAGTCCCAGGGAGAAGATATAGTCCAGTGACAAACTCATATATATAAGCAAGACATCTCTTGTCCATTCCTTTACTGGGCTGATAATTACACCATAAAAATAATATTTAAAACCTTCACATTCAAATCTCCAGAAATTCTATAGTTTTTTCAAAAATCCATTTTACTATCTGAGGAATGGTCTCCAAGTATCTTTTATCTTATCTATCTATTCTTATTTATTTATTTATTTATTTATAAATGTTTTATTGATTATGCTATTACAATGATCCCATTTCCCCCCTTTATTCCCCTCCACTATGCACATCCCCTCCCACCATCATTCCCCCGCTTTAGTTCATGTCCATGGGTTATATATGTAAGTTTTTTGGCTTCATTTCCTATACTATTCTTAACCACCCTCTGTCTATATTATACCTACCATTGATGCTACTTATTTTCTGTACCTTCTCCTCCCTCTTCTCCTCCTTCCACTCCCCTGTTGCTAACCCTCCATGTGATCTCCATTTCTATGGTTCCACTCCTGATCTAGCTATCCTCTTAGTTTGCTTTTGTTTTAGATGTGGTTGTTAATAACTGTGAGTTTGTTGTCATTTTACTGTACATGTTTTTTATCTTCTTTTTCTTAGATAAGTCCCTTTAATATTTCATATAATAAGGTCTTGGTGATGATGAACTCCTTTAACTTGATATTATCTGAGAAGCTCTTTATCTGTCCTTCCATTCTAAATGATAGCTTTGCTGGACAGAGTCATCTTGGATGGAGGTCCTTGCCTTCATGACTTCAAATACTTCTTTCCAATCCCTTCTTGCCTGTAAGGTCTCTTTTGAGAAATCAGCCGATGGTCTTATGGGAACTCCTTTGTAGGTAACTCCTCTTGCTGCTTTTAAGATTCTCTCATCTTGGCTAATTATGATGTGCCTTGGTGTGTTCCTCCTTGGGTCCAACTTCTTTAGGACTCTCTGGGCTTCCTGAACTTCCTGAAAGTCTATTTCCTTTCCCAGATTAGGAAAGTTCTCTTTCATTATTTTTTCAAATAAGTTTTCAATTTCTTGCTCTTCCTCTTCTCCTTCTGGCACCCCTATGATTCGGATGTTGGAATGTTTAAAGATCTCCTGGAGGTTCCTAAGCCTCTCCTCATTTTTTTGAATTCTTGTTTCTTCATTCTGTTCTGGTTGAATGTTTCTTTATTCCTTCTGCTCCAAACCATTGATTTGAGTCCCATTTTCCTTCCCATCACTGTTGGTTCCCTGTATATTTCGCTTTATTTCACTTTGGGTAGCCTTCATTTGTTCCTTCATTTTGTGACCAAGCTCAACCAGTTCTGTGAGCATCCTGACTACCAGTGTTTTGAACTGTGTATCTGACAGGTTGGCTATCTCTTCATCACTTAGTTATATTTTTCTGAGCTTTGATCTGTTCTTTCATTTGGGCCTTTTTCTCTTTTGTTTCAGCACTCCTCTTACATAGTGAGGGGCCTTAGATGTTCACCAGAGCAGGGCAACCCACATGGCTGCATTGTGACTGTACATGGGGGAGGGGTCCAAGAGGAAACAGTTCTGCTTACTCCTCTCTCTTCCAGGTTTGTTACTTAACTGCTTCCCACAAGCAAAGTGGGCCCTTCTGGTGCTGATTCCCAGGTGGGTGGGTTTGTGTATGTTCTAGGACCCTGTCGGTCTCTCCAACAAACTCTCCTGTGAGGCTGGGAGTTTCTCCCACTCCCACCTCAACCCTCACAGGTGTTTTCAGTCAGAGTTTTGAGGCTTTATTTCCCCATTCTAGAGCCCTGGTTTTCAAGATCTGTCCCACTCCCCAGTTGTTCCTCCCAGTTTATCTGCACACGAATGTGGGACCACCCACTCCGCCAGCCACTGCCTTGCCATGAGTCCTCTCCACCAGACTGCCCAACTCTGCCCCTCCTACGGGTCTGGGTAAGTGTTTCTTCTTTAACTCCTTGGTCGTCGGACTTCCATACAGTTAAATTTTCTGTCAGTTCTGGTTGTTATTTTGTTTCTAAATTGTTGTTGTCCTTATTTTGGTTGTGCAAGGAGGCACAGTGTGTCTACCTACGCCTCCATCTTGGCTGGAAGTCCTCCTATCTCTTCTAGTGAAACCCCCCATCTCCCTTATCTCATATGCAGGAATAACAAAAAATCCCTTCGCATCACCTCCTGTAACATGTCCCTTTTATATGCCTGAAGACCGGGCTTTCCATTTGGAACCAGAGGAAGTAAAAGTGAAAACCGAATTCATTCTGATAATAGAACTACAATAAGCTAAGTCTTCTGGAAAGAAATTAATCAATTTAAAGAGTGGGCCTAAAAATTAGATAAATAAGAAAGTGCTACTGGAAAGTTAAATTTGTTGTAGAAATGCAAGCTCTTTATAATGTTATCTCAATTTTTAATGAAATGTCTAATTAATCTCTAACTCCTTGAGAAGATATATAAGATAAACTCACAGAAAGAAACTAAGAGCTAGAATTTTTTTTTTTAAAAAAAAACTTTTTTAAAAAGTCCAAATAAACTGGCCCCCTCAAAAGGTCCATATAATTAACATGTGGAGGACATACAGAGTAGACCCACATAAGCATTAAAAACCTGAGAGATTGAGAAACAACTTTTATGAGGTGAGGTTATACAATAGAATGATAGGGCCCATAAGATTTTCCCCTCAAGATTAGTTTCAATTGTCTTTTACTAGTATGGTATCATGAAAAAACAAAAATAAAACTAAATACAAACCTCCCATGGTGATACCTCCTACACTGCTACAAGTCTGTTGCTGTTTGAAACCCGGCCATGATGCTCACGGCCACAACACAGGTTTTTCTGCATCTGTCTGTGCTGGAGACTATAGGGGCCACTTTTATAAAATAATAAAGCCAAGTAAAAAGTGAAATTCTCCAAAAAGCCAGATGTTGTGCCTTTATGATCAACAATTCTATGAAACATAGTTAAGGATATAAAATTCTTATTTCTAAAACCTCATCAGAAATTAGTTTTAAAATCATATTATGTTATAAACAAATCTTTCACCATACTTACACCTTTCATTTCTGGGATCACTAAATAACAACTGTATTTGTAAAACCAGTGCCTCTAAACACAGTTTTAAAATAAGGTCATGAAGGACTCCGGTCCAAGATGGTGGAGTAAACAATGTGCTCACCTCCTAAGACCACATCCACATCACAATTAAATTATAGAACACCTATCACTGAAAAGTATCTGAAGACTAGTTGAACTAGCTATAACTAAGGCTATAAGGAGGAATCCACAATAAGACTGTTATAAAGGAATGAGCAGGTCCCACATCCATGGTATAGCAGTTAAGAATCAGGAGGGGTATCTTAGCTGTGAAGGTCCCCCCTGAGGATCCGGAGGTCCCAGTCCCATACCTCATTTCCCAGTCCAGGACACTAGTGCTGGGAACAGGAATCCAGCAGGGACTGCATTCAAGTGAGATGATGGAGGCCTACTGGAGTGTCAGGCACTCCTCTTGAGGGGCTCAAGAACATGAACACATTCAGAAACTCATTCACTCTAGGCCCCAGCACAGGGGCAGCAGCTTAAAAAGCAGCAAACACTTGCAAAGAGGAACTGACTTGACTAGCTTCAGGGTGAGAGCTGGGGGGACAAGGGGCAGGGCAGATCTCTTCAGTACAGAAGCCCTGACAGGTTTTCTCGCTCCTTTGTTGAGCCCTCCCCTACCCAGCCAGCAGGTGCAGGCATGTGCCAAATATGAGCTCTTATTAACCTAACACTGTTTACCCTGCTCCAGGGATTCCCTGAGACCCTGTCCCACCCACTCAAGTGTCCAGTCTGAGCCACTCTCTGCAGCTTTCCACACAAGTGGCATGCCTCTGCTCACACTGAAGACTTTCCAAAACTCTCTGAAAGGACCATAGACCCCAAAGGAGCAGCAGTTGGCATTGGCATGCCCCATACAACTTGATAGGCAGCCCCAAGCCTGGACCAAGCTGCACTGGTCTCAAGGTGCATTGTAACTCCCATCAGAAGGCCCCAAGCCTGGCATAAGCTTCAGCCAGTGTTGGCTTGAAATGCAGCTTCAACTAAGTGGCCACAAAACCAGCACAAATGGTGGCAGGCCTCAGATGACACTGTTGTGCCCACCAAAGGGTCCCAAGTCGAACACTAGTAGCAACCAACCACAGTTCACAGCAAACCGTCTCTCAAGCACCTCCAAGCCCAGCACAAGAGGCAACCAACCAAAGAGCACTTTGTAGCTCCCACTAACAAGCCAGGCACAAATGGTGACTGACTTTAGCCTGAATTGGAGCCCCTCCCAAGAGGCCCCAGAACCAACACACCCTCTGGCCAGCTTCAGGCCACACCAGAGCACCACCAAACCAGCTTCACAAACAACACTGCTGAAGGGCAGACTTGACTGGCACCAGAGCCCCACTAGTGCAACACCATTCCAAGAGCTCTGGCCCTGCACAACAGCTTGTCTGCTATAGTCATAGTGAGCACTCAAAGACAGCCAGCCTGAGGGTCAATCCTACCCACTGATTCCTACCCAAGAAAAAAAAGTGAGGATACTTTAAGGAACCTCTGGGACAACATCAAGCATACCAACATTCATGTCATAGGGGTATCAGAAGGACAAGTGAGAGAGACCAAGGGTTAAAAAATATTTAACAATAATGACTAAAAGCTTCCCTAACCTGGTGAAAGAAACAGATATACATATCCAGGAAGCACAGAGAGTCCCAAACATGATGAACCCAAAGAGGCCCACAGCAAGTCACATTCAAATGCCAAAGGTTAAAGACAAAGAATCATAAAAGTAACAAGAGAAAATCAGTTAGTTATGTACATAAGACTGATTTTTCAGCTCCCATTAGACCATCAGCTGATTTTTCAACAAGAACTTTACAGGCCAGAGGGGTTAATATCCAAAATACATAAAGAATTCATACAACTTAAAAACAAAAGCAGACTGGCTGGGTGGTTCAGTTGGTTGGAGTATCATCCTGTACACCAGAAGATTATAGGTTCGATCCCTGGTCAGGACACATACCTAGGATGTGGGTTCAGTTCCAGTTCAGGGCACATACGAGAGGCAACCAATAGATGTATCTCTCTCTCTCTCTCTCTCCCTCTCTCTCTCTCTCTCTCACACACACACACACACACACACACACACATACACACAAATCTATTAAAACATATCATCAGGTGAGGATTAAAAACATGAAACAATCCAAGTGAAAAATGGACAGAGGACCTAAACCGACATTTCTCCAAAGACAACACACAGAAGGCCAACAGACATATCAAAAGATGCTTAGTATCACTATTTATCAGAGAAATGCAAATCAAATCCACAATATCAACTCACACTTGTCAAAATGGCTACCAATAAATCAACAAACAATAAGTGTTGTTGAGAAGGTAGAGAAAAGGGAACCCTTGTGAACTGTTGGTGGAACTGTAAATTGGTTCAACCACTATGGAAAACAGTATGGAGGTTCCTCAAAAAAATAAAACTGCAACTACTACATAATTCAGCAATTCCATTTCTAGGTGTTTATCCAAAGAAATCCAAAACACTAATTTGAAAAGATATATGCACCCCTGTGTTCACTGCAGCATTATTTACAATAGCCAAAATAGAAAGCAACCTAAGTATCCCCCACTGCAGACTCGGTGGCGCCACCCACAACAGGAGACATTTTTGATCTGTTCTCCTGAGTACTGGTGGCTTGCTCCTGCAGTGGAGCTGGCTGGCTGCACCCAACATGAAACTGCAGTACATTCCTCCTGAGGGAACTAAGGTTGGAATCTGGCAGAGACTAAGGTATGGCTATGGAGTAGGGGCCCCTTTCCCCCTTATTCAGTGCCTAACTGTGCTTCCCCTAAGCAGGAGACACATTAGTTTGAGTCCTCCTGACCTTGGTTGCCCTGCTCTTCGAAGCTCAAGCCTTATAGAAGGGTCTGTGGTTTTAGCCAACCTGGGCCCACTCTACAGTCTTTCTTTAGAAGGCTCTGGAGAAAGACCAGATGACTTCAGGGGTTGGCAAAGTAGTCAACAGGTAGAGGTAGACCTCAGGGTGCCTTGGACCATTTACTGATCTGCCCCTGGCTTGGACCTAGAAGAAGCTGAACCTTGTACACAGCTTGGCCCATCCGCATATACACACACAGTCTTTGTAAGGCAGCCACAAAGAGTTTAACATGGTAGCTCCACACAGGCAGCCTAAGGCTGGTTACAAACAGTGTCTGACATTGACCTGCACCAGAACCTCACCCATGTAGACCCAGAACCAACACAACCAGTGTTGAGCATCCAACCACACCACAGCTCAACCCAACTAGCCACACAAGTGGCGGCACATCCAGAGAATTCCAGCAGGCACCAGATCCTGCCAGGAACAACTCCACCTTGGGGTATGGTCCCTACATAGCAGTTATACACTGTGATCAACGTCTATCTTGATAGCCAACCTGAGGGTTAACTCCACTCATGAGCATGCCAACAGGATTCAAGGCTCAACTACAATAGCTGAGCACACATAACCCATATCAGACACATTCCTGGAGCACCGAGCTCAGGTCATCTGGAAGGTTACTCTCCTATGCTCCCAAAGAAAACTACACCATAAAGCCATCATAACAAGTTTGAGAGTCACAGCAGATTTACCTAATGCACAGAGCCAAACACAAAAAGGCTGACAAAATGGGGAAACTAAGAAACATGCACCAAATGAAAGACCAAAAAAATCCCCAGGAAAATAATTAAATAAATTGAAGCAACCAAGCTACCAGATGCAGAGTTAAAAACAGTAGTTTTAAAGATGATCAAGGACCTTAGGGGAAGACTGGATGATCTCAGTGAGAACTTAAACAAAGAGATAGTAAGCATTAAAAAGGACATAGAAAGCATTAAAATAAACAGAAATGAAAAACACAATATCTGAAATGAGGAATATACTAGAAGTAATCAACAGCAGGTTAATGAAGCAGAAAATCAAATCAGAGATTTAGAAAACAAGGTAGCAGGAAACAAAAAAATAATAATTTTTTTAAAATGAGGAGCATCTGAGGGACCTCTGGGACAACCTCAAACATACAAACATCCACATCAAAGAGGTACCAGGAGGAGGAGGAGAAAAAGAAAGAAAGGGATTGAGAAACTGTTTGAAGTAATAATGGCTGAAAACTTCCCTAACCTGGTGACAGAAAAAGACATAGAAGTCCAGGAAGCACAGAGAGTCCCAAACAAGATGAGTCTAAAAAGGACCATACCAAGACATGTCATAATTAAAATGCTCAAGGTTAAAGATAAAGAGAGAGTCTTAAGAGCAGCAAGAGAAAGATAGTTACTTACAAGGAAGCTCCCATAAAACTGTCAGCTGATTTCTCAACAGAAACAGTTCAGGATAGAAGGACTGGCATAAAATATTCAAAGTGATGAAAAACCAAGGACCTAAAACCAACACTGCTCTATCCAGCAAGGCTGTCATTTAAAATTGAAGCAAGGACTTGACCAAAATGGCTCAATCAGAACAATAAATCAAAGACCCAGAGCCAATACTTTTAAGTGACCAAGAGATAGCCAACCTATCAGATGCACAGTTCAAAATGCTGGTGATCAGGATGCTCACAGAACTGGTTGATTTTGGTCTCAAATTAGATGAAAAAAATGAAGGTTACACTAAGTGAAATGAAGGAAAATACACAGGGAACCAACAGTGATGGAAAGAAAGCTGGGACTCAAATCAATGGAGACCTGACAGGCAAGAAGGGGCTAGAAAGAAATATTGCAAGTCATGAAATGCTAGGACCTACATCCAAGATTGCTCTATCCAGCAAAGCTTTCATTTAGAATGGAAGGGCAGACAAAGAGCTTCTCAGATAAGGTCAAGTTCAAGGAGTTCATCACCACCAAGCCCTTACTATATGAAATGTTAAAGGGACTTACCTAAGAAAAAGAAGATAAAAAATACAAACAGTAAAAGGACAGCAAACTCACAGTTATTAACAACCACATCTAAAACAAAAGCAAACTAAGTGGACTCCTAAAACAGAAGCAGAGCCACAGAAATGGAGATCACATGGAAGGTTAGCAACAGGGGAGTGGGAGGAGCAGAGTGGGGAAAAGGTACAGAGAATAAGTAGCATAGGGGAGAAAATAGGAGGAGGGCAAGAGTAGTGTGGGAAATGTAGAAGCTAAAGAACTTATGACACATGAACATGAACTAAAGGGGGGGAAGGTGGGTGGGAGAGGGTGTGCAGGGTGGAGGGAAATGAAGGAGGGAATAGGACAATTGTAATGGCATAATCAATAAAATGTATTTTATAAATAAATAAATAAAATTGAAGGCAAAATAGCAAGTTTCCCAGAGAAACAAAAAAAGCTAAAGGAGTTCATCACCACCAAACCAGTATTGTAAGAAATGTTAACGGGTCTTCTTCAAGAAAAAGAAGAGGAAAAAATAGATAAAAAAATCTAGGTATAAAAAATCAAATGGCAGTAAGGATCAATAACTTTAAATATAAATGGATTAAATGCTCTAATCAAAAGAGAGAGGGCAGCTGAATGAATAAGAAAACAAGACCCATATACATGTTGTCAATAAGAGGCCTACCTCAGAACAACAGATACACACAGACTGAAAGTGAAGAGATGGAAAAAGATATTTCATGCAAACAGAAACCAAACCAAAACAAACAAACAAACAAAAACACCTGGAATAGCAATAGATATCAGACAAAATAGACTTCAAAACAAAGGCTGTAACATAAGACTATCAGCTGACTTCTCAAAAGAAATCTTGCAGGCAAGAAAGGGCTGGAAAGAAGTATTCAAAGTTATGAAAGGCAAGGGCCTATATCCAAGATTACTCTAGCCAGCAAAGTTATTTAGAATGGAAGGGCAGATAAAGTGCTTCCCAGATAAGGTCAAGTTAAAGGAGTTCATTGTCACCAAGCCCTTATATGAAATGTTAGAGGGACTTATCTTAGAAAAGAAGATCAAAACTATGAATGGTAAAATGACAACAAACTCAAAACTATCAACAACTGAACCTAAAAAATGAACTAAGTGAACAACTAGAAGAGGAACATAATCACAGAAATGGACATCAAATGAAAAGCTATCAGAGGGTAGAGGGGGAGAAGAGGCGAAAAGGCACAGGGAATAAGAAGCATAACTGGTAGGTACAAAATAGGGGAAGGTTAAGAATAGTATAAGAAATAGAGAAGTTGAAGAACTCATGTGTGCAACTCATGGACATGAACTAAGTTGGGGGAGTGTCTGCGCAGGTGAGTGGTGAGGGTGCAAGGAGGAGAAAGGGGAGAAAAAAATGGGACAACTGTAACAGTATAATCAATAAAATATACTAAAAAATATGGCAGCATTGGTAAACATGGTTTGCCTCCTCACACAACCACCTCAAAATTATAACTAAACTATAGAACAACCATCACTCAGAACTGTAAGAAGTCAAAGTGAATAGAAAGTCTGACAACTATGGAATTAAAGAAACCACCTCAATCCAGACTAGTAGGAGGGGCAGAGACATGGAATGGGCTGGTCCCACATCTACGTGTGGTGGATACAAATTTGGGAGGGATATCTTGGGAGCAAGGAGTCCCAGCCCCACACCAGGCTCCCCAGCCCAGAGTTCCAGTGCCAGAAGATAAGTCCCCAAAACTTTTGGCTGCAAAACCCAGCAGGGATTCAATTAGTGGAAAACGTCTGGAGTCCCAAGCAGTTGCTCATAAAGAATCTACACATGGACTTAGATTCACTCTCTCTGAGGGCTGGAGCTTGAAAGGCACCAGTGGCATACAAGGAGGAACTCAAGTATCTGGCATCAAGGTGATAGCTGGGGGACAGATTTTTCCCAGACATAAAGGTGGGCAGAGGCCACTGTCCCTTTCATGAACCCTCCCACAACAGAGCCACAGGGCCAGCAGGCGGTTGCTATATCTGAGACTTCATCATCCTGGCTACACTGTTTGCCCTTTCCCTGGAGACTCCATCCCACCCAGCTGATGGAGCCCACTCATGCTATTAACAGTGACTTTTCCATATGAATGGCCGTTTTTGGCTCATATCTTCACAACTTCCTAAATTCTCTCAAACAAGCAATAGCTGGCCTCAGTAAGCCCCCAGCCCCTGTACTTCCTGCTAAGTGGCTCCAAGCCCAGCACTAGCAGCCAGCAGAGATTCACAGCTTGGCTTCACTGGGGAATCTCCAAGCCCAGCACAACCATCACAGATTGCTTCACAGCTCACGCAGGGTCATCCCGAGAAGAGCACAGGTCAGGGCTGACCATGGCCTGCACCACCCAGGAAACCCCAAAGCCTGTGTACCCAGTGGACAGCTACAGACCACATTGGAGCACTAACACCCTACCCCTACACAGTTGATGCTCCACGGAGGGCAGGGCTTTGTAGTCAGTGGTCACAGCCAGTCCTTGCATCTAACTGGCCTGGGAAAATCCCTGCCAACAGGGATTGCAGGGGAAATCCCTGCAATCAAGGCACAACTGCAAGAGGAGGGTGTACTCAGCCCTCACAAAAGGAGCACCTCAAGTACCCAGCTTGGGTGATAGGGGAGGCTGTGCTACTGGTCCCTAGAGGACACCTACTACATTAGGCCACACTACCAAGACATGGAGTCATAGCAGCTCTACTTAACACAGAGAAACAAACACACAGAGGCTGTCAAAACAAGGAGACAAAGAAACATGGCCCAAATGAAAGAATAGACCAAAACTCCAGAGAAAGAACTAAACAAAATGGAGATAAGCAATCTATCAGATGCAGAGTTCAAAACACTGGTTATAACGATGCCCAAGGAACTTAGTGAGGACCTCAGCAGCATAAAAAATATCCAGTCAGAAATGAAGGATATACTAATTCAAATAAAGAACAATTTATGGGAAAATAACAATAGAGTGGATGGAGCCAAGAATCAAATCAATGATTTGGAACATAAGGAAAAAAAAAAACAATGAACCAGAACAACAACAAGAAAGAATCCATGAAAGAGATGCAAATTAAAATCACAATGAGATATCACTTCACACATGTCAGAATGGCCATCAGAAACAAATCAACAAACAACAAGTGCTGGTGAAGTTGTGGAGAAAAAGGAACGTTAGTGCATTGTTGGTGGGAATGCAGACTGGTGCAGCCACTGTGGAAACAGTATAGAATTTCCTCAGAAAACTAAAAACGGAACTGCCTTTTGATCTGGCAGTTCAACTCTGGGATTACATCCTAAGTATCCTGAAACACCAATTCAAAAGAACCTATGCACCCCAATGTTCATAGCAGCACAATTTACAATAGCCAAGAGTTGGAAGCAACCTAGGTGCCCATCAGTAAATGAATGGATAAAAAAACTATGGTACATTTACACAATGGAATACTACACAGCAGAAAGAAAGAAAGAAAGAAAGAAAGAAAGAAAGAAGGAACTCCTACCATTCTCGACGGCATGGATGGAACTGGAGAGCATTATGCTGAGTGAAATAGGCCAAGTGGTAAAAGACAAATACCATATGTTCTCACCTATAAGTGGAACCCAATCAATAAAACAAACAAGCAAGCAAAACAGAACCAGAGACATGGAAATAAAGAACAAACTGACAGTGACCAGAGAGGAGGGAGAAGGGGAATAGTGGAGGAAAGAAGGGGAAGGGTCAAGTCTAGGAACATGTATAAAGGACCCATGGTCAAGGACAATGGGAGGCAAGGATTGAATGTGGGAGGAGGGGTAGGCAGGGCAGGGGAGACTGATGAGGGAAAAGGAAACAACTATAATTGAACAACAGTAAGAAAAAATTTTAAAACAAAATCCAAAACAATGTGGATAGTATAAGCAGCCTATGGGACAACTTCAAGCACTGCAACATTCACAACATTGGATGCCTGAAGAAGAAAAAGCAGAAATTGAAAATCTATTTGAAAAAACAAAGATAACTTCCATAATTTGGTGAAGGAAATAGACATACAAGTCCAGGAAGCATGCAGAGTCCCAAACAAGATAGACACAAAGAGGCCCACTCCAAGACACATCATAATTAAAATGACAAAGGTTAAAGATAAAGAGAGAGTCTTAAAAGCAAGAGAAAACTAGTTAGTTACTTACAGGGGAGTTCCCATAAGACTGTCAGCTGATTTCTCAAAAGAACCTTTGCAGGCTGGAAGGGACTGGCAAGAAGTATTCAAAGTCATGATAAGCAAAGACCTATAGTCAATACTGCTCTACTTAGCAAAGATATTTAGAATCAAAGGATAGATAAAGAGCTTCCCAGACAAGAAAAAACTAAGTAAGTTCATCATCACCAAACCATTATCATATGAAATGTTAAAAGGACTTCTTTAAGAAAAAGAATATGGAAGAGTGGTATAGGGGAATGGGTGAGAGGATGAGGGGATTAAGAAGTACAAAAAAGTAATCACAGAATAGTCATAGGGATGTAAAGTACAGCATAGGAAATGGAGGAGCCAAAGCACTTATACACGGGACCCACAGACATGAACAATGGTTGGGAGATTGCCTGAGAGAGTGGGGTTGCTGGAGGCAAGGGGCAAAAGGGGAAAAATTGGGACAGCTGTAATAAAATAATCAATAAAATATAACTAAAAAATAAAAAAAACAAAACTCAATTCAAATGTAACAGCACAGACTCTGAAAATAAAAAGAAGGGGACATATGTCATGCAAATATTAATCAAAGGAAAGCAGGTGTGGCTATATTGATATCAGATAAGGTAGATAGCAGAGCAAAGAAAATTATTATAGAGAGGGACATGGGATGATGCCAAGAGAATAAATCTTATACGATGACACAGCAATTCTAAATGGGTATGCACTAAACAACAGAGCTGCAAATACCTGTGAAGCAAAAACTGTCAGACTAATAAAGGGAAACAAATCCACAATTTAGTGGGAGACATCACTGCTCCTCTTCCAACAAGTGACAGAACACAGAAAATAAGCAATGATGTAGAAAGACTCAATACAACAGAATCTAATAGACATATCACCCAGCAGAATATCATTTTTTTAAAAAGTATCCATGTCACCTGGACCACATCCTGAGTCAGGAAGCAAACCTTAACAGGTTTAAAAAAATAAAGATCCTACAAAGTGTGTTCTCTGAGTTTATGGAATCAAACTATAAATCAATTAACAAAAATTTAACAGGAAAATCTCCAAACACTTTTAAACTAAACCACATTTCTAAATAATGCATAAAACAGAAAAATTCCTCAAGGGAAATTAAAGCATATGTTGAACTGAATGAGAAATGAAAATAAAACATATCAAAACTTATGGTACACAGCTAACGCAGTGCTGAGAGGAATTTTTATAACAAATGCATACATGAGAAAAGAGGAAAAGTCTCATATCAAAAATCTAAGCTCCCACCCTCAAGAAGCTAGGGGGAAAAAAAGGCAGCACAAAATAAACCCAAAGCAAGCAGAAATTAGAGCATAATAAAGATGAGAACAGAAATCAATGAGACTGAAAACAGAAAAATGAGAGAAGATAAATAAAACAAAGAGCTGGGTTTTTTGAAAAAGTCGATAAAATTGATAGACCTCTAGCAAGACTGTCATAGAATAAAGAGAAAATACACAAATTATTAGTGTCAGGAATGAAGCACTAATGAAGCAGGAATGAAAGACCATGCAAGTATCAAAAATATAATTAGGGAATACTACAAACAATTCTACACACACAAATTTAGCAACTTAAAATAAAATGAACCAATTCTTCAAAAATTACAAACTACCACAACTCATCCATTGATAATTGTTTGAAAAGCATCTCAACTAATAAGGAAATTGAATTAGTTATTTTAAAACTCCCAAAAAAGATATCTCCAGGCCCACATGATTTCACAGAAGAATTCCACCAAGTGTTTAAAGAAAAAATTAACATCAATTCTAAACAATCTCTTCTAGAACAGAGTAGAGGGAGGGAACTTCCCAATTCATTATACAAAGCTGGTAATTACCTGATACCAAACCAGACAAAGACAGTACAAAAAAATAAAATTATAGGCCAACACCCCTCATTAATATCAACATAAAAATCCTTAACAAGCTATTAGCAAATAAAACTCAGCAATATTTAAAAATAATCATACACCATAACCCAGTGGGGTTAACTCCAGGGATGAAAGGCTGATCCAGTATTTGAAATTCAATCAATATACTCCACCATATTAACAGGCTAACAAGAAAAAAATCACATGATCATATAAACTGAAGCATTTAACAAAATTTAATACTCATTTATCATTTTTTTATTTTTGGAGTGTGTTTATTAAAGCTGGGGACAGTGAGACCTGACCCGTGTGGTTCAGTCAGCTGGGCATCACGCCGCAAAGTCAAAGGTTGCCAGTTTAATTCCTGGTCAGGGCGAAAGCCTGGGTTGCAGGCTCAGTCCCAGTTGGGGCGCTGCATGCCAGAGGCAACCAATCGAGGTTTCTCTCATACATTGCTGTTTCCCTCCCTCACTTTCTCCCTGCCTTCCCCTTTCTCTAAAAATAAATTAACAAAAAATCTTTTTTAAAGATTTAAAAGCTGGGAACAGTGAAACAAGAAATGCCTTAGGACAGAGGAAGCAATAGGAGAGAGATTAAGCTGGGGTACACTAGCTCACTGCCAAGTCAGAGAAAAGGGGGTCTTGGAGACAGGTTCTGGGGTCAGCCCAGGACGAGCTGCCACTGCCCACTGTTCCTCTGGTTGCAAGTCTCGTGGGGACCCTTAAAGTTTAGGAGATGCAAGCCTGTGGGGCAATAAGAGGGGGAAGGGAAAGGCACGGGCATGCTTCTGGAAGGGTACACCTCGTTCAAATTTTTTTTTAATTTTCAAAAAATGGGAATATAGAGTAATCCCCTCAACTTGATAAATAGCATCTAGAAAAAAAACTACTGCTAACATTACACTTAAAGATGAAAGATTTAATGCTTTCATCCCAAGGATGAGGGTACAAGACACATACTTGCTCTCATCACTCTTATTCAACATAGTTCTGGAAATTGTAGTCAATGCAAGAGCAAGAAAAAGGGGATGGGGGAAGGCATATGGATTGGAAGCAAAAAAATAAGACTGTCTACTTGCAGATGAAATGAATGTCTACGTAGAAAACGCCAAGGAAATTTTTTAAACAAACTCTTAGAACTAGTAAGTCAGCTCAGCAAGGTCTTAGGATGCTTCCCACAGATTACTTGTTAAAAACAAAAAATAATTTTAAAAAATAAAAATAACAGAGGACAGGGTATCTTTGTGACACACAAATTTGGCAGTTAGCACCTTGGCATTAGCAATAGTGAATAACCTGGCTCTTGTGATGCTGTAAGAATGACACAATGTCACCTATGTAATAACGCAACAAAAAAATATTTAACCTAAATGTAATCATGATGAAACAATTAGTAAAATGTGGGACAGTCCATAGATGGTGAACCTAGACTCGTCAAATTTAACGTGATTATTCTAGAATAATTAACACTAAAGTGATATACAAATCTTGATTGGGTCCTGGATTGAAAAAAAGTACCAGCTATAAAAGTAATTTTTTGACAAATAAGGAAAGTATATGTTGATGTTATTGCTAAATCAGTGTTATCTCAGTTATGATTAGTATTGCGGTTATATAGGAAAATTACCCCATCCTTGAGAGAGACATGCTGAAATACTTAGAATTGAAGTGTCACGATGTCTGCAACTTACTTTTTAAATAGTTTAGAAAAAAGGTACATGTGTGTATAAACAGAAAAAGATAAGTAAATTAATCTAATAGAATTTTCCACAAAATATCAAACTATTACATTCTTGGTGTTTTTATTTCACCAAAGGTCTGTTAAAATGAAATACAGAGAAAGAACCCTAACTGTATTGCACCAGAGCATCTCATTTTTAATGGACGAATAAGCAATGGAGAGGTTAAAGAATTGTCCTGAATGAACTGTTTTGGGACGTGGTGCCAACACAGCTGGAGGGATTTATTACACACTGTTGGCACTCCGGATTTTGCATAATTTTGGTGGTGTGCTTGCAGAATACTGTTAAATATCAGACAAACCCACAAGAATGAGAGACACACAAAACAAAAATTCTGTGAATTTAAGTAATTTGCAAAGCCTGCAATTCCAACTACTGTGTCCAGCATCCTAGCAGCGAGGACCCTTCTATTAACTAGCACCTTTACCATTTTTCTACACCAGTGTCCAAATGATGGCCAAGTACCACAAGGTCCTGACAAGACTTCCTAACCATTAAAGTTAACTATGTTCGCCCTGGCTGGTGTAGCTCAGTGGACTGAGCGCAGGCCTGTGAACCACACCATCGTGGTTCAATTCCCAGTTGGGGCACATGCCTGGGTTGCAGGCCAGTTCCCAGCAGGGGACTCACGAGAGGCAACCATACATTGATATTTCTCTCCTACTCTCCTTCCCTTTCCCTCCAAAGATAAATAAATAAAATCTAAAAAAAAAAGGTTAACTATGTTCAGTTTCACTTTAACATATCACAAGTTCTGTAATATTCTGCTCCTTTAAAACCTCCCATATTTGATATATATAATAGCTCTTTATTTACTGGTATACCTGATTAACCAGAACTATCCATTGCTTAAGTGGTGGAAAACAGGATGGACTAGGGAGGGCAGGTGCTGGAGAACAATACAAGATCTCATTGTAAAAAGTAGTTAACTCATCACAGAGTAACTCTTACAAAACAGCTCTTCCAACAATGAAGGCAATAAAAAATTCAACGATTTCTAAATGTTATATTAAAAAAATGTATAGTTTTATGATCTTTGTTATTTTTGAGTGCTTAAATGAACAAATGAGTGTAGTCACAAAATGAATTCCAGACTAACCAAGACAGCTGTGGAAGGGGGACAAAGTTGGAGTTGGGGTCTTTGACAATTATCACACCACAAGACTGGTACTGTTATCATTAGGGTATTAAAGATGAGGAAACTGAAAGGCAGATATTAGCTTCCTGCAAACCACATAACTACTAAGTGTGCAAAGCCAGGATTCAAACACAAAGTCCAAGTCCACAGCCTGCCCTCAAGATGACTATGCTATCTAGTACCAGCCATATGTTCACTGATTTTATAGAGACATGAAGGGAGGGAGAGAAACATCAATGTGAGAAACATCGATCGGTTGCCTTCTTGTACACACCCGGACTAGGGACCAAACCTGCAACCGAGGCCTGTGCCCTGACCAGGAATCAAACCTGGAACCCTTCAGTCTACAGAAATACGCTCAAACCAACTGAGCCACACAGGCTAAGGCTCCTTTGTTCATTTTTTTTTGAAGAGGGACTGATGCTACCTTTTACTGAACACCTGCCCGAAGTACTTTGCTTGTGTCATTCAATTTTCACAACCACCCTGTGAAGTAGGATTTTTATTCCTATTTTTTAGAAGAGAACACTGAAGCTGAGCAAGGCTGAGTAATCTATCCAAAGTTACATTCCTGATAAATAGAAAAACTAGAATTCCTAACTAGGTGTATCTCATTCCATGGCTCCTGTCCTTTCTAGAACTACACTCTGCCTTCCACATTCCATATATAGACCATTCCTTATTTTTCAAGAAAGCAAATCTTCTACTATACAACTTTTGGTTGTTAAACATGTGTTCCTATATTTGTTTGGAACTAATAAAACAATTTCTCTAAAAATATTCTTTCTTGTATTTGATGAGATTTTACAATATGAGAGAACAAGCAAAATGAGAGTTTTATAATGTAGAAAAGTATTATCATAGAAAGGCCCTCAAAAACTATCTAGTTCAAGTTCCTAAGTTTAACAGGCTTGCAAACCAATAAACAATCATTAAGGGTAGGTACGGAAAACCCAACTGTAGAAGGGCTTTCACCAGTTAGGGAACAGTGAATATATGACATGGATGAAGCTTCACATTATATAAATATGTTACTACATGGTTTTTAAAAGTAGTGTTATAGAGTTCTCAACCACTCCAAAAATGTTCATAATGCATATAACTGCCCTTCTCTTAAATAAGAAGTTATTCTCATTTTGCTTATTTACTTAAATCCTGCTTCTTCCAAAAAGAATTTAGAACAGTGGGAATCATCCTCACTGAGCCTTAAGTAGAACCAACCAGAGTCCTGGCTGCCAGCTGGTTTGTAAGATTCTGACGCACATTCACCACATGGGGTCAGAGCTACATGTGACCTTCTGAAACTTTCTTAATCTAAAAAAATAGGATAATAACTACCTGCTTCACGAGACTGTTGTGAGGTTTCAATGAGTTGACACATGCAAGACTACAATTATGCCCACACACAAGCACTCTGCGTGTTACTTATAATTGTTGAAGTTAACGTACGTTCACAACTGAAGCACAACCTGGATGGAAAGACACCCATCAGCTTTCTCTATCCTTGGAAAAGCTGTGAAAAAAATTCACTCAGAATTTGATCTCACTCTTCTCCTCTTAACATCTGTCTCCTCTTCCTTTAAACACTACATGTGGTAATAACTCCTCTCATTCTTTATTTTTAAAAAAAAGAGCTTCAGCCCTGGCTGGTGTAGCTCAGTGGATTGAGCACCAGCCTGCGAACCACAGGATCGCGGTTCGATTCCCAGTCAGGGCACATGCCTGGGTTGCAGGCCAGTTCCCGGCAGGGGACACATGATACATTGTGTGTCCTCGGCAGAGGCAACCATACATTGATATTTCTCTCCCTCTCTCCTTCCCTTCCCCTCTAAAGATAAATAAATAAAATATTTTTTTTAAAAAAGAGCTTCAGCTGACCACTCCATCCAAACTACCACTCGGGTTTTTGGGGGGGGGGGGCGGGGGGGCTGTTTTTCTAGTTTTCACTGTCAAACTTCTTGGATATGTTTTCAGTAGCTACTGTTATTGATATGGTTAAGGTGTCTCTTGGAAAAACCAGCTGGCATCACCCTGGGGAGGTCGGAAATTGATCTTGTGAGCTGTGTAGAAGCAGGAAAACAGAACAAATATAACAACACAAAAACCACACTGCTAATGAACTAAGGGAGAGAATGGTACACTTCGCCTAAGGTCCCAACAGCTAAATTCTCTAGTAGGCTCCTTCTCTCCCTATAGGAAATCTATAGATAGAAAGCCAAAATATAGCCAAATATTTGCTGGGATAGTCCAGACACTTAAACTCAGTGTACGGTTCTCTCCAAACAGTCCCGAAACTCACTTCCGAATCCTGCTTCTCCAACTCCCAGTTTTCTCTATCTCCATGCTGCCCATCTACCTTCTGCAGTGACAGTCTTTCTTTAGATATGTTAATATGATCAATTAGACTACATACATCAAGTCCCACTCTTCCTGCTTTCAACTTGAAAGAGACAGACATCTTTTAAGGTGTCTTCTGCAGAAAACTGAGCTCATCTATTTTGTGATCTTTATTAAGCCAATTCTGAGTTCTGCTGGTGGCACCTACATCACCCCACAGGCACTCACTCCCCCTCCACCCCACCCACCCTATCACCTGCTAATCCCTTTATCTTCCTTAACTCTTCAGTTTCATTCTCCACCCCATAAAGATTTAGAACTCTTTATAGTTCTCATTCTTTTGTATTTTTTTTACTGAAAGTGATACAATTTGCTCCCAATTCTTAAAAACTTACCCCATCACTGGCTTTAATGGAGGGGGGAAAAAACTTGATTTTGCTCACTAATTTTAAATTGCTCTGTAGTACCTATAGGTCAGGGGTGTCAAACTCATTTTCACCAGCAGCCACATCAGCCTCGAAGTTGCCACCAAATAGCTGAATGTAATTTCAACTCCTTAACAGTTAAGGAGTAGTTACATTTATACAGTCCTAAAACTATTTTAGTCCGTCGAAGGCAACCGTGAGGCTAATGTGGCCCCCAGGGAAAATGAGGTCGACGCCCCTGAATAGGTAATTAAGAGTCCAGGTCCTAGAAACACAGAGGTCTGGGTCCAAATCCAGACTCTATTCCTTAGTAGTTGATGGTTCGTGGGAAAGTTATTTAACTCTAAGTCTTTTTCCTCAACTGTAAAATGGACCTAGTGACATAACTGGCCTGTTAAGTGCTTAGTATAATAAGCTTATTCTGGCACAAAGTAATCACTCAATAAATATTAACTATTATCTCTGTGTCCTTATGCTCAGCTCCGGGCATTCCATTCTCCTCTTCCCATCTTGAAAAACTCACTGTCTTAAAAGATTTGACTACTACTGCAATTAAGTATATTCCTGAAGTTAGTGTTGCAGGACTAAACCTTTCTCACTCTTTTTAGTAATAAAATCACCATTTGTATATCTCACTTATATCTAAGAAATAAATAACTTGCTGAAATGGATTTCATCTTCGTATTCTTTCTTAAAATATTCATTTCCCTTGGCTTCTGCAACATGACACTTCCAGATTTTTCTTCTCTGGCCATCTCTTCTTAGACTCTACTGCCAGCTCATCCTCCTATACCCAGACTCTAAACGTTAGTGCTCGAAAGGGAAAGCCTAAGTGTTTTCTTCGTTTCTTACAGTCTCTCCCTTGATGGATCTCACGCTTCACCATGGCTAAAGGTAAAATCTATAAATAAGTAAATGACCTCCATGTTATCTCTGACACAGACCTCACCTCTGAGTCCGAGATCACCAGAGCTAACTAACTGCCTCTTGGTATCACCGTATAACAAGGCAGGTTAAACTCAGTAGACCCAAAACTAAATTCATGGTCTTCCTGAGTTCATGATCCAAAACTGGATTCATAACCCATGACCAACCAAAGTCAGTCCTTCTCCAGTACTTGGTTGTCGTTAGTGCATAAATAGCACCACCACCCATTCAAGTTGCACAAGGTAGAGTTCACCAAGTCAGGAAGTTATCCTTTATAGCCAACCTCTTCCTCACCCTCCAAATCTAATCTAGTCCAACTTCTATTACATGGATCTTGTTGCATAAATTTCAATCTATTTTTCACTCTACTACCAAAATAGTCTCCCTTGCTCGTTTCGTTCCCCTGCTGTCTGTGTTATCACTACGGTACCAAGGTCTCTATCAAATGAAATTCCAGACTTCCCCACCTTTCCTGTTTATCCCTCAATAAACACTTCAACCATCTAATTTCTTATTCCTTCTAAATATTGTATCTACTCCAGCCACAAAAATATACTTTACAATATCTGCACATGACTTACTCGTCTCCATCCCTCTTCATCGACCAGGCTATATTTTTCTCTCTCTCAAAACTCCTCTTGGAATCCTGCCCTCATTAACTCAATCCAATATCACTCCTTACTGGGGAAAAATAAAGTTACAGATTTAGGGCTGTACTTTATTCAGCCCAGTAATTTATCTTTGATAGTGACACTAACAAAGCGTGTTACAGTTCCCCTCCCAGTCAGGGTCCTTAAAATCTGTCATTACCCAAATACACTAATTATTTCCTTTAATAAAACATCAAGCACTGAATCTATGAATATATACATGTTATATGTTTTATGAACTTGTATATATTTTCAGCCTCTTCTATTTCATAAGGTTAAGAATTTCACAAGTTTAACATCAACCATATAAAACTGAGCTTCCTTTATTTGTTCTGAATGTCCTAAGCATCAAGGTAGTCTCATTTTAGCATTTTCTGATTTGGTGAATAGCTGATAGTTTTCTCACTTATATCACTTGTAGTTTTAAAGGAATGCAAAAATAAATATGGCATGAATCATGCCCTTATATTCTACTTAAAGGGTAGGATCCAGCTGTATTTGTATTTGTATTCCTAGTGTCCATAATAATGTCTTACAAGAAGAAGGTGCTCAATACGTGTTCAACAGAATTGAAGAAATTGTTCTTAGGACTGATGTAACATTTATGAATGCCAAAAAGAAAATAGAACTTCTCAAATATGTTAACTCCGCTTTTTTTCAAGAAAAAGTGATACTGGCCTAAAAAGGGGCAGGGGAGTAGAAAGAACTGATGTCCAGTATAGGTGTGGAGACTGCAATGTGGCACCTTGATGCTCTAAATGAAATCAAGTGCATTGTGAATGAGATCTCTGAATCCAACCTGTGAAAAGAGCATGGAGACTCAGAGGGTTGCCAAAAGACTGGAAAAGAGCAAATATATGTAGTTTGATTTTTTTTTAAATGGAAAGAACTGCCAACAATAATCCAGTATACTTGACATCAGTCTTTTTCTAAATTCAGATTATTTACACTTAAAAAAATGGCTCCAAATTACTTAGAAAAGAAAATGGTAAGCATTTATGGAACCAACCTGAGTTATACTTATCTAATTTTCTTTTTTAAAAAAAGACTGTTTATACACAAATCATACCTCATAAAGCAGCAAAAATAGTGTACAGGCAGGATTTCATAAAGGTACTTGACCAGGTTCTCAATGTACCCATACGGTAAGATAAACATAAGATGGCCAACAGTACAATTATGTAGCCAGGTAATTGTTTGAACGACCACAACGAGTGCTCATTAATGAACTGTTATCCACTGGAAGGGCAAGCTTCAGGACTCATTCTGTGCTTCTCCTGTTCAACAATTTTATCAATAACTTGAATGAGAAGGTTACTATACTACGATGCTACTGTTGGCATCCAATGTGCAGTTGACATGAAACTAGGGGGCTCATGGTATATATTATGAAAGAGCTGGGATCTAAAAAGACATTGATAAGCCAGAAAAATATGGGCTTATTCTAATAAAATGAAATCTAATAGGGAAAAATATCTAAGGGCTCAATTAATACCTGTGTCCAAACCTGTACATATAACTGTGAAATGGGCAAGCACTGTGACTTAATTGCCACATACGTGAAACAAATAAACAATGGCTTTAGTTGACCAGAAGCTTAGTTCAATCTGACAGCGGCAAGCTCAATATGATGTGGACATACCAGAAATGCTAATGTGATGCATGTTACAGCAGGAGTAGTATCTCAAACATGGGAGACAGGAGTTCTGCTCAACTCTGGGCTGATCAGACTACAACTGGGATACTGGGTGCCCTTCAAAGGATCTGAACCATACTGGCACAAATTCAGAACAGATCAGGATGCATACAAGTCTGCACACTATTCCATACAAAGAAAGACAGGAGGCAACAGAGATTTATAAAGAGGACAAAACCATGCCTTCGGAGGAAAATGATAGCTACCTTCATTCAGTCATTCAACACACATGAATTTCAAACTTATTTCTGTAGACACTGTGACAGTGGCTGGGGACAGAGAGAGAATATAGTCTATGCTGGTAAGAAATCTGTGTGTGTATCTAAAGAGTTGAAACAGCCATGTTCTATAAAAGGACTGGAGTCCTAACCAGGTGGCTCAGTTGGTTGGAGTGTGATCTTATACACCAAAAGGATGCAGGTTCCATTTCCCAGTCAGGACACTAGGTTGAGGGTTCCACCTCTGGTCAGGGTGCATACGGGAGGCAACCTATTGATGTTTCTCTCTCACATCAATGTTTCTCCCCCCAACCCACCTCCTCTACTCCCTAAAATCAATAAAAATATGTTGTCAGGTGAAGATTTTTTAAAAATTAAAATAAATTTAAAATTTTTTAAAGGACTGGATTTTTCTATATGATCTCATGAAGTAGAAATAAGAGAAATGGAAGGAATTAGAAAGTAATCCACTTCAGCTCCAAATAAGGAAGAGTAATATTCTAGTCAAAGCTCTCTAATGAAAGAAGAAGCTGCCTGAGGAGAATGCAAGGTTCTAATCACTAATGGTGTATTTAGAAGAGAGACTGCTGAAATAAGACAGGCAATGAGTCAAACCATCTTCAACGTTCCTGACATTCTACACTATGATTCTACTTTTCCCCAGGGAAGTGGGGGGGATATGGGCTCCCCAGGGAGCCCAGGGAAATGGGCTCCCATAAGATTCATCCCACTTGTGTACTTCAGCATCATAGGTTTCCTACAGTTGCTTCTTCCAGTTTTGTGCCCTGTCCCACATTAAAACGATGCTTTATAATTGGGAATGGATCTGACAGCAAAAGGAATAATGAGATATAGGAAGAAACTGACTCATCAGTACAAAGAACACAAAAAAATCAATGCCGTTCAATAAATGTAAATAAATGTAAAAAAGAATTTAGTACTATAAAATAAATGTAAGAAGTATTTCCCTTTAAGTATAAACTTATTTTAAAATATTCTATTATATTCAACTAATGTAAATAAGGATTTGTTATCTACTGCATCTCTTCTTGGGAGCCATTTTTTTCTCACCAACAAGGAAAATATTTTAACTTAAGATCACTTCGAGAATGTGTGTCTAAATAAGCATTCCAAAACCCTCTATTTATAACGGTATGCGGAAACTAAGTTTGCAGTGTATTTCTAATAAGAAATGATACAGTAGGCCAAATACCACGAAATAATCAAGTTGTGAAATTCTGATTAAAAGACTACTTAAGTTTAAACCATTTTCAAAACCCCATACAGTATAAACATAGAGAAAAGGCCTACACCATTTAGTTCTGGCTTTTACAAATTAGTAAGATTATTTAGGCTTCCTTTCATTCATTTTACTTTGTAATTTTAAAAGTCTCATACATTGGCTCTATATGCTGCAGCTGGATATTTAAGGAGTTCATCCTTCCAAACTGTTAATATTAACTTCTTGGAAGCAGTTTCTCCACTTTAGCGCTTTCTCAACTGGAGGCAATAAATGGGCCACAATTCGATTTTCAAAAGCTCTTTTCTTTAAATAGCTGCCCGAAAAGATAAAAGTGAGAAAGAAAAGAGGGGCATCTTTAACCACCACTCTTTAGAAAAGGCTTTCCATCGAGTTGTCATCAACTCCGATGTCTCCCAACCATCTCTCAACACACTGCTTGGTGGTTTCGGTTTAAGAAGAAAAAGAAAAAAAAATAGCTCCCAGTTTTCCCGGGACGGGGAGATCCCCTTTTGTAGAAGGGGCTAAAGCTAGGCTCCCCACGGGAATTTCATCTCGTTGCCAAGGCAGCGCCAACCAGAGCCGTCCAGCGTGAGGGCAGCTGCCGCCCGCCCGGAGCCCAGGGCGCCCCAGCCTGCAGCAAAGCAGCCCCGGCCAGGCCCACAGCCCCCACGGCCTCAGTCCCAGCCGTGACCCCAGACGGCCCAGCGGGCGCCCAGGACCGAAGCGCAAGGCGGGAAGACGCGGCTCTACTTACAGTGACACCATCCTAGGTGGCAGCACCAGTGCAGCTTGAAGCACTTGCCATGGCTATGAGTGGCACAGATGGAGAGCCCGTCGCACGGCTGAAAGTCGGGTCTGCGGGCAGCGCAACTCCGCGCCAGGGCCTGAGCTTCGTCCACTTTCTCACTCTTCCAACCCCGCTCCAGCGCTGGCGCCTCCGCGGCACTCATTTCCTCTCCCTCCGCGGAGCCAAGAACGAGAGCCCCGGGAAGCGGCGTCTGGGCGGACAGTGAACCCAGTCGGCTGCAGGCGCTGGCGGGCACGGCGCAGGCCGAGGAGTCACAGCAGCGCGAGGTAGCGGCAGGAGTGCGGCGGTCCCAGGCTAGCGGAGGAGCCGCCCCGGGCTCAGCGACCGGGGGCTGGGCCTGCCGCCACCTCTCCCCTCCCTCCGTCGCCTCGCGCGCCGCGCCCCACGCGCACGCGCACACACACGCTCGCGCGCCAGCCAGCGGGGCAGACCACTCGCGTTCCTCCGCTACCCCGGCCTCTTCACACACACACCGCGCGGGAGACCGCGATCGTAGGCGTATCCTTCAGTCTCAGTGAGTCCCGGCCACACACTCAGTCATTCCTTGGAAGCTGACCCCAACCGACGGAGAGCCGTTAGGACTACACAAATGCCTCGGCCGCTCGGTTTTCACACGCACACTTCCCTTGGAGCTGGGTCATCTCGAGGACTCATACCCACACTCCACGGAGGGCTGGGCGCATCAAGGACACGCCCACCCGGACCACTGAGCCTCCGCCCCACCCCAGCCTCCGCCACACACACACACACACACGCACAGCTTTTTCCTACACGCGCCTCACATTTCCCTCGTACACACCTCCCAGGGTGTCTGGGCACAGAAGCCCTCAGAGGCGTACGCACGTTTCCACATTCCCCGAGGACCTGCCTCCTGTCCCGAGTGCACCCCTTCTGGCCCAAGTCAGGGGCCAAAGCGGCCAGCTGCCACCCCCCACTCGGGAAACCCCAACCCCGCACCCGCTCCTGGCACTGGCCTGCAATAAGCCGTCTCTTCCCGCACCGGCCTGCTGGGGCCACTGGAGCTATAGTTCAGGCCTTGCTGAGTGGGAAAATAACCACGCTGGCTGGGTGCGACGCAGTGCAGTGTGTGTGTGTTGCATGTGTGGTGCACGGGACTGGTATATAATATGTGTTGTGTGTGTGTAGTTTGGTGTGTGTGGTGTGGGTTTTACATGGAGTATGTGTGGTGGGTATGTGTGTAGTTGGATAGGCTGTTAAATGTATACATGCTATGTGAGTGGTGTGTGTGTGATGCATGTGATTGTTATATGGAGTGCTTGTGATGGGCTGTGTGTATACATGTGTTTGTGGCACAGATGTATATGACCAATGTAGAGCGTATGTGGAGTATGTGTACAAGTTTTATATGTGTGTATTTGTGTGTACATGGTGTGTGGGTGGATGTGGTTGTTATGTAGAGTGTGTGTATGTGTGGCCATGTGGTGCCTGTGCCTGGCAAGTCGAGTGTGTGCCTGGTAAACTAAGTGGAGTTTTGTGTGTGTGGTACATGTGGGTGTAAGCACACAAACAGGACTCATGTTTGCCCCAGGTTCTGTATGTCCATTGTTGCATGTTAACACTTGCCCTGGCCCACGGGTGTGACTGGCTGGGAGGTGGCCGCAGGCCCCTCCACACGATCAGCCTGCCTTCTTCCCTTCTGGGGACAAGTTGCTCCAAGTAGATTTTCCATGGCAGTCTGGACTGTAAAAACCCACCCTGGGCTGGATTCAGTGAAGAGAAAACAAACCATTTGCTCCCAGGCAGCACAGTTGGGAATTAGTGTTTCCCTGCAACAAGGCCAAGCTCAGCATGAACTCTGAAAATGAGGGGACCTCCTCTGCTTATTTGCCAAATGTTTTTCGAAGCAGAGGAAAGTGCCTATAATTGCCAAGGTTCAGGGAACAACAACAAAGCTTTTTAACACAAATGCTGTCTGTATGAAGACATGTTTATGCCCAGGTTTGCTTTCTCTTATTGCTTTATACCTTTCCTGCTTTGCACTGACAAGGAGACTCATCATGGTTTTGAAATAACCAAACTCATTAAGCACTGCAAATCCTTGCTTCTATAAACAATCTTTCATAATTTTCCCTTTTATTTAACCTTCGCTTAAGAAGGGAAATGTAATTAGTTATTTGCATAGATCTGACTCTAGGGAAGTCTTTATTAGGGGTTGGGGAAACACTCGATTTGGTGGCAAAGGTATTTTTGAGAAAAATCTGAATCAAAATCTCACAATACGGTTCCCCCAATAGCCTAACATCGAAACAGTTACCATCATGAAACCTCTGCAGCATCAGCCCCAGGTGTCCAAATCCTCAGGTCTTGTCCCTGATGCATAAAATGTATCCATCCCTGCTGTTTAATTCACAGACTGACCCACCTCAAGATAACTTGAGTAAAAGGAAAACTTAATCAAATAAATTCATAATACAAAAGTCAGTCACAAAAGACCAAAAAAAAGAAAGAAGAAATCCATTATAGATTATTACTGTAGCAAGCCAACCCAGAATTTTTCAAAGACAGATTCCCATCTCTCCTACCCTATTTTCTCCTTCCTCAACCTATAAACGCACTCGAATATTGTTCATA
The DNA here is from genome assembly GCF_014824575.4 of Sturnira hondurensis. NCBI lineage: Eukaryota > Metazoa > Chordata > Mammalia > Chiroptera > Phyllostomidae > Sturnira > Sturnira hondurensis. Next base: position 1,265,335 of record NW_028091847.1, on the reverse strand, counting down.
TTGTCTAAGGCCTTATAACAGAATTCTTTCAGTATTTCAGTAACTAATATTTGAACAGGATCTTTCCACTGGCTTTTACTCTAGGTTGAACCATGTCATAAGATCCTACTATGTATGAAACCATACCATCTCAGCTAGTGAAAAACGATCATGAAAAAATAATGTGATACAGCATCTTAGCCCATAGGCCAGGGAAGTTATCCAAATGTTATGTTAGCCACATGATTTGAAGCTTAGAGGCCGTTACATTTGCTGTAACAAAAAACTCATTCCATCCCCTTGCCCAAAAGGTGTCGTTAACCTGAACTGTCTGCAGTGCAGCGGGAGGAGGTAAATGTGTTATGATCTCAAACATATACACACGCAGCCTTCAGGAGGTGTAGTGAGGATATAAGTTTTTAAAATTTTATTATAGAAAATAAAACACATATAACATTAGAGAGACTAGTATAATGAATACCCATGTACTCATCACCTGGTTTCAATAAATATTAACTCATTTGGGAAATCTCGTTTCATTTTTAGCTTATTTTTGAAACAAATCTCAAACATCACATAATTTTATCCATAAATATTTTAACACTTATCTCTAAAGAAACTTCTAAAAACATAACCCACAATACCATTGTTACATGATAGAATACAATTTGATCATAAATATGAACTCATGCCATAGCTGCTGACTACCTCTCCAGCTCCCCTTTGAGAACACTGCTCCTTCTGTCCAGAATTTTCCCCTTTCCCCATCTTTCTCTCCTGCTGACCTCCTCAGCTTCTGTCCCACTTCCTCAAAGAAGCTTTCTCTGACCAACCCAGACTGTTATATACCACTTACAATTTTAAATTAATCATTAAAGAAGGAATTATTGAGCTGATGTCTTTCCCCATCGCCCTTCCCCTTCCACAAACTGTAAGCTCTTTGCGGGCAAGAACATGGACTCTCTCTTATTTATCACCTGTTCCCAGTACTAAGCACAGAGAATATAAGTGGGTGGTGTTGTTTTTTTGAGAATATAATTGTTGAAGTAGTGAAGATCATTCCACCTAAAACTTCCAAAGGCTGGAAAAAAGTTTATCTGTGTTAAGTTGTTTGCAAATATAGGTGAATAATTTCTGTAATTACCCTTCCTACAAGCACACCTTTAGCTCTCCCCGTCCCACATTGACTCTGAGTGAGCTGAGGGTCAGAAACCAAGGCCTGACTTAGCTAAGTCTTCTGCTTCGAAGTCTCTCACAAGGCAGCAATGAAAGTATGGGCCAAGCCTGTGTTCCTATCCAAAGTTTCAACTGGGGAAGGGTCTGCTTCCAAGCTCACTCACTGACAGGTTGTTGAGTTCTGAGAGAAAAGAAGGTCCAGTCCTCAAGGAACTGTTAGGCTGAGGGTCTCGCTTGCTCCCTGGTTGTTGGCTGGAGGGCACCCTCAGTTCCCTCTCCCATGGGCCTCTCCATAGGGCAATTCACACATGGCAGCTTGCTTTACCAGGGCAAGCACATGGAGAGAGTCACTGAGTATCAGTCTTTTATCACCCAGTACCAGAAGTGATACCCCATCATCTTTGGCATATTCTACTCATTAGAAACAAGTCAGTAGGTCCAGCTCTCACACAACAGGAGGCAATTACACAAGGACATAATATCTAGAGGCAGGAATTATTGGGAGCCATTTCTGAAACTGCCTACCACACGGTGTAACTCGCTTTAGCCACAGGAGACTAGCAAACGTGGCGTAGTAAAGATTTCCAAAGAGTATGCTCACTGGGGTTTACCCGCCCTTTCTGTACTCGGAACCCTGAAACCACCATGTGCACGAGCCTGAGCAAGCCTTCCAGAGGACGAAGGAGGAATAGCCTTGTAGGGGAGAGTGGAAGTACCCTAGCTCATGAACAGCCAATCCCCAGGCACTGGTCTAGCCACCACCAGAACTAGTAGTGAAGCTATATCTGGCTGGGCTAGACCCACCAGCTGACCCAGTTCTGACCAGAACAACCACCAGGACAAACTATACAATCACAAGCTACATAAAATGATTATTGTTTTAAGCTACTAAGTTTGGGGTGGTTTCTTCTATAGTGAAAGCTAACTGAGCTAACCCACCAATCCTCTCATGTTACAGACGAAGTAAATGAGGATTTGAGGGGCTGAAAGACTCGCTCAATGTCACAGTGCAGCAGGCATGGTGGGAAAAGTTCCCTAGGACCTGGCAGCAGGACAATACAGATGGTTCAAGTCTCAGCTCTGTTGCTTTCTGGCTAGGAGATCTTGGCAACCCCTTTATGCTTCCTGGGCTTCCATTTCTTTATCAGCAAAACAAAACGTTTTCCAGACATCTTTTAGCACTCAAAGTTATTTCTTGTCTACTGGGTCATAGGTAGAGCTAAGGTTAGAATCCTTCCGGTTCAGATGTCATCTGTGAATACTCAGATAGCCCCTTCGTATTCTATTGCACACATTTGTCTAATGCTAATGTAGGTTATGTCTATGCACACCAACCATTCCGAACACTTTGATAAATTGAGTCATTACAAATCAGTTACTTTTTGGTTGCTTGATTGAACCAAGCAACTAATTCCACTGTAGTTATAAATAACATGCTAGTAATTGGTCAATTTGTCATATTAAAGCAATTAGAATGATGAAGTGGATGGAGAAGCTTCCAAATGAGGTGCAACTAAATTAGGAGCCTTCTGAGTGGAAGGAGGATGTCTCCATAGCACTGCCTCTGGCATAACAGACCCTCATCATTTTTGGGGTGGAAAGGAAACAACAGAAGCTTTGAAATCAGAATAGAATAAAAAGCTCAGTTCCGCTGCCACTCAGCAGGGTGATCTTGGGCAAGTTATTTGGCCTCTTCTCTTATATGACAATTATCATTTCTACCCCACACAATGAAATAAATATAATGACATGTGAAGAGCCTAGCTCTGTATCTCAATAAATACTAGTTCTCCTGTTCCCCGCACCTCCAAACACTGCCTTGTTCTGCAGGGTCTCGATGCCCCTATCCTTCCTTTATGATGCTGAGAAGAGAGCTCTCTAAAATCTGATCCTACCATACCTGGCCTTAAAAACATTTGACCCTTCTCCTTCCCTGCTGAAAAAAGAAAAATCATCAGGGAAGGAAGAAAAATGTAGCCTACTCTTTTGTAGGCTATACAAAGCCTTCTCAACCTCTTCTCCGGTTGCCCTTCCCATGTATACAGTTCTGCACCCTGGCTTATTCTGTGTCTGGATGTGTAGTATTCTCTCCTGCCTGTCTCTGTGCCTTCCCTCGCCCTGTTCCCTTTGCCTTGAAGTGCCTGACCCCCTTCATGCGCAGTGAATCTTACCTTTTCTTCAAGTTCCAGCTCAAATGCTACTTGAAGTTCACTCCCTTTTCCATGCTCAAGGACATACATGCCATGTCTACCACTTGGAACCTGAAGTAGAGAAGCAGGCACTCTGTATTTCTAGTGCCTGGCATTGTGTTGGGTAGTAGGAGACTCTTAACAAATATTTTTGGAGGAACACATTAAAAGATTTATGACTAAAACTCATAAGCAGAATGGAAAGGACAAACACCTGTCAAAATTGAGGCCCCCTAGAACTATAGGAGTCCCTTAAGCCTTCAAAATTAAAAAGAAACCTCAACAAACTGTCTTGTAGTCTTACCAAATGCCTTACCTCCAAAGGCAACAACAACTGTAGGCTCAAAGAGGTATTTCAGACATCGCGAGAATAATAGACCTATGAACAGAGAGATATTCGTGGTCTCTCCCTGATACTGCGCCACGGAGAGCGGCTTTTCCACCCAATATCCCACTGTGTGCCCCCATCAAAGGCAAATAACAGACAGACCCTGAGCCCATCTAAATTAGCACTTTTTTTGAATTTTGGAAGTGGTGAATATTTGTGGGTCACCTTAATATGATGTTCAAAACTCGCCATTGTATCCCTCAGCTGCTCTTTGAAAGGAGCACACTGTTTTTACGCCCATTTGTTTTATCAACTAGAGAAATAGCTTTTTCTTTGAGAAAAAAATAGTAGAAAAATAGACCTCCAGAGTAAGTATTAAACATAAAACGGGAGGGGAAATGCCAGTCATTAAGATGCCAAGCAATCAGCCTCTCGTGGGCATCAGCACGTACCCTCAAGGGTTCAAGCTCAATGACCACTGGACTTTTGCTGAGTGGCACTAACAGCAGTAGGATCTGGGTCAATTTTGTGCTCCACACAACACAGCCTGTTCTTTATGCCCCAACTGTCCACCCTTGACTTCTGGAAGCAGTGGACCTATCATAATTTTGGAACAAGAACACTCTGGCTTCTTTTAATGGTAGCATAACACACATTCTGCCATTTCCATTAAAAAATCTTTTTTCTTGATGATTAGCAATTAAAATAATTCAGCTTTAATTGGCTCATTTCAGTAAGCAGCTAAAGGCTAAAATGACAGTGAAGAACAATCTGGAATACAATGACTGGCTCATGGATTATAAATGAGGCAGCTGAGGTACCACATGTGACTTGGGAAGACGCTGGTCTGCAGTCAGCACTCCATCCGCACCCAGGGCCCTGAGCTCTAAGGCAGTGCTTAGGCTCATTTATCCACTTCACAAATGATGACTGAGAGTCTTTTATGTGCCCAGCCCTGGGCTGGATGCAGGGGATCATTTAGAGGGGAGACAAAAACCAACCATGAGAGTATAAAAGGTAATTGCATTAATTAGGGGTTTAAACAAAGCACAGGAGAAGAATAAGGGAGAAACAGATAAGTCTGCCTACAGCCATCAAAAACATTTCACAGAAAGAATGAGTTAGTGCTGGGATGCAGACAAGCTGGACTGTGGTACCAAGGGAGAAGGGACAATGTGCATACAGACAAGAAAGGCAAAGGGCCACCCTGGAAGTCTGTCTTGCTTGAAAGTAATGTGGGTCGAAGGAGTAGTCAGACGAAAAGGCAGAATTGGTAGGCAGGGGCTAGATCATGAAAAGCTCTGTGAAGTTTAGATCTATTCTTCTAAACTGGTAGTTTTTGAACAACTTTCAGCTAGAATACTTTGTTCAATAGCAATGTCTCTCAGAAAGCATAAATGAAACAGATTGGTAAAGTCCAGCTGCCCCCACTGAGGCTGATACATGTTGGGCAATGCTGGAAACCCCGTTCGTCGATAACCCGCAACACAAGAGCCGGACCACTGCCACAGGAGTGGGGAGCTGTGGTAGGCAGCTCTAACATGGCCCCCAGTGATCACCACTTTCTGGTCTTCCTCTCTTGAGTTGTGTGCTGGACTTAGCAACTCCAAAAAGTAGGATGGAGTCACTTCCAAAACTAGGTTACAAAGACTGAGGCTCCTGTTTTCTCTCTGTCTCCATCATCTTCTGAAAGAAGTCAACTGCCATGCTGTGAGTGGCCCTATGGAAAAGCCTTCATGTCACATGGGAAAGAAATGACCTCTTTGGCCAAGAGCCAGTAAGGACCTGAAGCCTGCCAACAACCACATGAGTGAGCTGGGGAGCAGTTCTCCCAAGTGACTCCTGAGAGTAAAGCACAGCTCCAGCCAGCACCTTGGTTGCAGCTTTATGAGAGACCCTGAGGCAGTAAGCTGCAGCTGGATTCCTGACCCATCGAAACTGTGAGGTGATAAATGCTTGTTATGCTGCAGGTTCCTTAAGTAATACAGCATTATGCTAAGTGAAATAAACCAGAGGAAGATACCTTATGATCTCACTTACATATGGAATACAAAAACAACACAAAAAAACAAAAACAAAAAACCCAAACACATAGATGCAGAGAACAGATTGGTAGATTGGTGGTTGCCAGAGGCAGAGGTGGGGGGAGGGGTAGAATAGGTGAAGGTGGTCAAAGGGACGAGCTTCCAGTTATAAAATGAATAAGCCCTGGGATGCAATGTACAGCATGGTGACCACAGTTAATAATACCATCTTGCATACTTGAAAGTTCCTAAGGTAGTAAATCTTAAAATTTCTCATCAAAAGAAAAAAAATCTGTCACTATGTGTGGTGATGAATATAAAGTGGTGATCATTGACAGAATAGACACACACCAAACCATTATGTTGTATACCTGAAAATAATATGATGTTCTCAGTCACTTATATCTCCAAAAGAAGGCAGTGTGTACTTGGTTGCAGGAAGATGATGTGTAGCATTACCACACCAGAAGCTTCTTCCAGGAATCCCTATCTTTCTCTCCCACCCCAATGAGTCAAATACAAAGAATCATCAATGTGGTTAGCTCCAAACAATGTCTGTGGTAGCTGCACTTAGGTTCCCTATACGACTGTTCAGAAAATGAATCCTTTCTCTGTCCTGGCTTCAGGGGGACAAGGATGAGGCTTGCTTGCTTTCTCTGCTGCTTATTTCTACCTGGCTACTCATTCCTACGCACTCCTATACACCTGTGTGAAATTTGGGGCACTACTGTCACTCCATCCAGGGTGGAACCACGGCTTCCCCTCCCTCACTGGCAGCTGGTTTTCCCCAAGGAGCTGCTGTCCCCAGGGATTTTCATCCTCTGCTTCCCAGAGAGAAAGCCAGGCCCCAGTGGCAGATGTTGTCATTTCCAAGAGGCACAGAGCTGGGGACGCCACACCCTCCTTACATCTCCCATGGGTGTCCATCCAACGCGGACATTCCTGTTTGGAAGCTAAGGTGTAATTAGCTTTGAAAGCGATCAAGAGGAGAGATTCATAGATTCATAAATTGATAGGATTGGCTAAGTAAAATGTCCCTTTTATTATCCAGGAAAGTGGAATCACTGATGAAGGAAGTTGCCCAAGGTCATAAAACACTCATTCTGCAATTTATTCCTGGTAGAGAAGAAAATAGAAATCATATCTTGTGATTCTAAAGCCTCTGCTCTTCCTTCTACCTTAGAGGTGTGAAGAGGAATTAACTTCTGTTTTTATGCATTCTAACTTCTGATTACCTTTTCCCTCTCTACCCACTGGAGGTTATTAGGGTGATGTTTGATACCGTGATATTACAAGCAAGGACTCAGCAATGCCCAAACCCTGCCTGACACTCCTCTCTCAGCTCCAAGGAAGTTAAGCACAATAAATAGACATAGATTATGAAACAAGGTGCCTCTCTACTAAGATGACCCACCCATGTGCGCACACTCTAGAGCGCACAGTAGAGCCCACTGTTGAAAAAGTAAGTGGGGCCTTCTCTTGGAATGTCTCTGCCCTCTGACCACATGCAAAAAGGAGGAAGTTTAGAAACAGGAGAACTACATGTCCAGGTTTGCACAATAGGCCTTGGCTGATTTGCTCACCCAAATGCATGTTAGAAGGAAAGTAAAAGTGAGAAGGGACTGACTAGGCTTGATCTATCTAGAAGTGATACAGGACGTACAAGAGAGGAGCACATAAAATCACACACTTTTGTAAGTGTAAGCCTGTATTAATTACTTAGCACTGTGTAACAAATCATTCCAAAGCTTTGTGGCTGACAACAATAATCAGTGATTAGTCCTTGCAGTTTCTGTGGGTCTGGAATTGAGACAGGGCATAGCAAGGATGCCTTTTCTCTGCTCCACAATTTCTGGAGTCTCCACCAGAAGACTCAAAGGCTGAGGACTGGACCCATCTGAGGGAGCCTTCACTCACATGTCTGGTGGCTGGAAGTTGGCCAGAACACTCACACATGGTGTCTCTATGTGGCTTCCTCAAAACAAGGTAAGAGTCCCAGGACAGAGCCAAGTGGAAGTCCCGTTAATTTTTATGACGCAGCCTCAAAAGTCAAGCAGCATCACTGCAGCTGCATTCATTTAGTTGAGGCAGTTACGAAGGTCTCCCTGGGTCCAGAGGGAGAGAACAGACTCCGCCTCCTGTTGAAGCATGTCAGTATCACATTGTAAGAAGAGCATGAAAGAGAAGACAATTTTGGAAAATTCAGTCTGCCACACAGCCCCACTGAGGTCTTGGGCTCTGACCATTCAGATAAGAAACTTCTTCTTTACCGAGTGGGGACCTTGGAAGAAAGGTGATCTGAGATAAGCATGGCTGGGGAGAGGGCCTAAAATTTTCTTTCATAGAACCACCACCCTTTTCCTATAAATACTGATTTACAGATTCCTTTCCACTCTCTTTGTAACTTCCTTGCCTTGGCCCTTAACAAAAATTCAAATTAACTGTCCGGTTTTGACTTCTGGATAGGGCTAAGTGGTGAATAAGAGGGCACATACGTAGATACTCAAGAACGAGCCCAGCCCATTCAAACCTCTTCCAAACCAAAACAAACACAACCTAACACTTCATTGTGCTATGCCTGCAAACTTCACATGAAAGTTAATTTGTCTTAAAACTATACCAAATGTTAAATTAAACCCAGTTGAAGTTATTAATCATATATATTTCAATAGAAATTCATTGGGTCTCAATTGTGGGGGAAGAAGAGAAATGGAGTTGAGAAGCTGGTAAGGATAATGTAGAAGAGAAAGGAATAGCAAAACAAAAGCTATGATTAACTGGAACTTTGCTGTATTGCAGTTTACCAAGGTCCAGTTTACATGGACCTTGGAGAGCAGTTTACATGGTTTTCCATCTGTAAGCCCACAATACCAGCTTGGGGATCGCAGATTGTTCTCCACCCCTCACCCAGAGACCAACACTAGAGACCACACTTCTCTTTCATCTTCCCCCAGAAATGCCTCTTCCCTCTTAGTGCTCCTACAGAAAGAACTAGGTAATTCATACTTTCTAATTGAAATAATAACAAGGACAGCTACCATACTAATATTTATGAACAGCTTACAATGTGCCACATGCTATGTTAAGTGCTCACAACCTCTCACGTAACCTTTACAAAAATAATCTACAAGGTAGGTCCTGGTAAACACACCCACTTTACAGATGAGGAAGCTGGAGGCACAGAGAAGTTCAGTAGTGCATCCAAAGCAGCACAGCTGGTAAGTTCTAAAGCTGAGGCTGAACCCAGGTGACCTAAGTCTGGAGCCCTTGCTCCACTGCATCATTATATACAAACCTCATACAAACCAGTTATGGTGGGAAAGATCATTCTGAACACCTTCATTAAGTAAAAAAAGAGGTTAACGTAACAAAGTAAAACTTGACCTAAAATATTTAGTGAGAAGAAAATGTAGCAAGTCCAGAGCAGAAAAAAATGAAACAAGAACATACATAAATAAAATAACAAAATTAAGTTAGTAGATTGAAAAAGTAAAGTGTTTTAAAAATAAATGCCTATTGTCTCAACCAAAACGAGAAAAAAACGCAAATTGATAACTTTAGAAATTAGAACATAGTATGTAAGCAAACAGGTTTTTCCTTGCAAAAATATGAAGCACTGTGATAGATCAAGCACAAGAAATATTTACCCCACAAAGATGGGGTAACTGATTTTTCAAACTTTCAAAGAACAAAAAAACCCCCAAAACCCTATGTTATATAAACTTTAAATGTATATGTTTGTGTATGTGTATTGTAGATTACCCAACTTGTTTTATTAAATGAAATGCTTAATTTCAAAATCTGAATAGGAAACAAATCAGAGTATAGGTCAACTTCATTAATGAACATAAACATTAAGATTTTTATGTTTGCGAAAGGAAAGATACTTGACATGCACTAATCACATGCTTAATTACAAAAACAAAATTAGTACAAAGTAAAACTAACATATATCACATTAACATGAAAATGGAAATTATGTATATTCTTTAAAGAGATTTTCATAAGTTATTGGCTCTAATTTTCTTCCTTATAAAAACTCTTAAAATCAGGTGGCATCGGTCACTGAGAGATTGCTTTTTTGTCATGTGGAATTTAGTTTGGTGATTCAACAGAAAGGCAGATTCCTGGTGTGCACTGTTTAAACCCATCCCTCCTAAGTGAGAATACATCCTTTACTGCTGGAGAAGGAATGTGGAAGAAGGAGGACTGGTAACAAGAAAAATATCAGCACCATGAGGCAAGGACCTTCCTTTCTACAAACTGTGCCACTAGGGATCTCTTGTAGGATCTAGGGAGAGACGAATTCAAGAGACTCACATGCATGAAATACCTTAGCAAAGTCAAGGAAAATGGAGTTGGAACAGCTGTTTCAGTCCTTCAAATAGGAAACTAAGGCCACATTACCTATGTTGGATTTCCAGTATAAACATGATAGAGTATGCATTTAAAGCAAAGAGTTGGGTTTTATTTATTTATTTATTTTTAGAGAGAGGGGATGGGACGGAGAAAGGGTGAAAGAGAAACATCAATGTGTGGCTGCCCCCTATGTGTCCCCCACTGGGGACTCGGCCTGCAACCCAGGCATGTGCCCCCACTGGGAACCGAACTGGCAACCCTTTGCTTCACAGGCCCACACTCAATCCACTGAGCTACATCAACCAGGCAAGAGATGATTTTATTCTTAAAAAAGGAACACACATTAGTGTTCTCAAATGAGGATTTATTGCTCCAAAAAAATGTTGTCAGTAATTATTCAAAAAGAAAAGAAAATGTTACTCATAAATATTATAAAGGAAGTAATGAACATATCTATTTTACAGATGGCGTAATTGTAGGCCTATAAATCTAAGGAAATCAACTAAAAATTACTGAAAGTAATGAAACTAGCTGAAGGATTGACTAAAACAATGTAGGTATGTATATATAAAATAGGTGTATATTGTATGTATATGTATTGTATTTTATATATACTGATATATAACAAGGAAATTCTATAAAAATGAATTAATTGTTGCCATTACAACAAAAACAGATTGACTACATGGGGGCTGATTTAACTTGTGGCAAAGTTTATTCTGAGAAATGATAGAGAGGGTTGTTAATAAACTTAGTGCTATACTATACCTGCTCCTGATTAGGAAAGTAAATGTATCACTATTTTCAAGGATAATATGTAGATTTACCAATTAAGGCCTCAGCAGGTTAATTTAAAGTAGCTAACAAGTAAGAGTGCAGTTTCTCTGGTATAGTAACAAAAAAGAATGCCATTATATATTTTAAAATATAATGATTATATTAAATGACATAGAGACCAAAAGAACAATTCAAAGGATCAGTATATCCAGGAGCTTGTTCTTTGAAAGGATAAACAAAGTTGACAAACCATTAATCTGACCCATCAAGAAAAAAAGAGAGTGGACCCAAATAAATAAAATCAGAAATGAAAGAGGAGAAATTACAACTAATTCCAGAGAAATACACAGGATTGTAAGAAATTACTATGAACAACTATATGCCAAGAAATTGGACAACCTGGGTGAAATGGACAAATTTCTAGAAACATACAATCTGCCAAAACTGAGTCAAGAAGAAGCAGAAAACCTGAATAGACCAATAACAAAAAGTAGAATTGAATCAGTAATCAAAAGAATCCCAGGACACAATAGCCCTGGAACAGATGGCTTCACAGATGAATTTTACCAAACATACAAGGAAAAATTAACTCCTATCATTCTCAGACTATTCCAAAAAATCCAAGAAGAGGGAAGACTTCCAAACTCTTTTTATGAGGTCAATAACATCCTAATTCCAAAACCAGGTAAAGACACAACAAAGAAAGAAAACTACATGCCAATATCTCTGGTGAACATAGACGCTAAAATCCTCAACAAAATACTGGCAATCTAGATCCAGAAATGCATTAAAAAGATCATACACCATGATCAAATGGGATTCATCCCAGGGATGCAAGATGGTCCAATATTCACAAATCAATAAATGTAGTACACTACATAAAAAAAATTAAGGACAAAAATCACATGATCATATCAGTAGATGCTGAAAAAGCATTTGGTAAAATCCAGCACCCATTTATGATAAAAGACACTCAGCAAAGTGGGAATAGAGGGAGCATGCCTCAAAATAATAAAAGCCATGTATGAGAAACCTATAGCCAATATTATACTCAATGGGCAAAAGGTAAAAGCTTTCCCCTTAAGATCAGGAACAAGACAAGGGTGTCCGCTCTCACCACTCTTATTCAACATAGTGCTGAAAGTTGTAGCCACAGTGATTAGACAAGGGGAAAAAAAGGCATCAGAATTGGAAAGGAGGAAGTAAAATCGTCATTATTTGCAGATGACATGATACTGTGCATGGAAAATCCTGTAGTCACCACCAAAAAATACTCAACCTAATAAGTGAATTTGGCAAAATAGCATAATACAAAGTCAATATTCAGAAATCAATGACATTTTTGTACACCAACAAAGAAATATCATAAAAAGAAACTAGGTTGGGGGGAAATCCCAATTACTATAGCAACAACAAAATAAAGTACATAGGAATAAATTTAACCAAGGAGGCAAAAAGACCTGTACTCAGAAAACTATAGAACACTGAAGGAAGACATTAAGAAAGATACAAACAAATGGAAGCATATACTGTGTTCATGGATTGGAAGAATTAACTGTTAAAGTGTTCATTCTACCCAAAGCAATGCAATTCCTTGTAAAATATCCATGGCATATTTTACAGATCTAGAACAAATATTTCAAAAATTCCTATGGAACCAAAAAAGACCCTGAATAGCCTCAGCAATCTTAAGAAATAAGAACAAAGTAGAAGGGATCACAATACCTGATATCAAACTATACTACAAGGCCACTGTAATCAAAACAATCTGGTACTGGCATAAGAACAGACACACAGACCAGTGGAACAGAATAGAGAACCCAGAAATAAACCCAAGTCTCTACTGCCAACTAATGTTTGACGAAGGAGGCATAAGCATACAATGGAATAAAGATAGCCTCTTCAATAAATGGTGTTGGGAAAACTGGACTGGTATATGCAAAAAAAATGAAACTAGATCACCAATTTACACCATATACCAGAATAAACTCAAAGTGGACAAAAGACTTAAATACAAATCATGACACCATTAAAGTTCTAGAGGAAAACATAGGCAGGAAAATTTCAGATATCCCATATAGAAATATTTTTGCCTATATATCTTATAGGGCAAGGGAAACAAAGGAAAAACTAAATAAATGGGACTACATCAAACTAAAAATCTTTTGCACAACTAAGGAAACTATCATCAAAATGAAAAGGGAACCAAAATGAGAAAACACATTCACCAGGAATACATCAGACAAGGGTTCAATCTCCAAAATACATAAAGCACTCATATGACTCAGCACCAGGAAGATAAACAATCCAACTAAAAAATGGGCAAAGGATCTGAATAGACACTTCTCCAAAAGGGACATACAGATGGCCCATAAACATATGAAAAAAATGCTCAACATCACTAGCCATAAGAGAGATGCAAATTAAAACCACAATGAGATATCACCTCAGTCCTGTCAGAATGGCCATCATTAATAAATCAACAAGCAAATACTGGTGAGGATGTAAAGAAAAGGCAACCCTAGTACATTTTTGGTGGAGATGCAGACTGGTACAGCCATTGTGAAAAACAGTATGGAATTTCTTTCAAAACACTAAAAGTGTAACTGCCTTTTGACCCAGTGATCCTGCTGCTGGGATTATACCCTAAGAATCCTGAGTCACAAATTTAAAAGAACTTATGAACCCCTATGTTCATAGTGGCACTATTTACAATAGCAAAGTAGCAGCTGGAAAAAGCCTAAATGCCCATCAATAAATGAGTGGATCAAAAAACTGTGGTACATATACACAAAGGAAAACTACGCAGCAGAAAGAAAGAAGGAACTCCTACCTTTTGCAACAGCATGGATGGAACTGGAGAGTATTATGCTAAGTGAAATAAGCCAGTCAGTGAAAGACAAATACCATATGATCTCACTTATAAGAGGAATCTAATGAATGATAAACTAATGAACAAAATAGAATCAAAGATATGGAAATATGGAACAGACTGAAAGTGAATAGAGGGAAGGGGATAATGGTGAAAAGAAAGGGAAGGGACTAGACAAAGAACATGTAAGAATAACCCACGGACATGGACAACAGTCCATGGAAACCAACTGTGGGAGCACTGGGTGGGATGGGCAGACAACGATGAAGGGGGGAAACTGGGACAACTGTAATAGAATAACAATAAAAAAAGATTAAAAAATAATTTAAATTATATAACAATTACTAACTCATCCTGTTGTATTTTTAATTTACTAAATTTTAAACCATATTATAAGGTGATAATTATAAAAGCAATGGAGCACTAGGTTAAAAACATAATAAATTGTTGAATAAAAATAGAGATATAACAGATTAATTCAAGCCCTAGGACATGGGCAGCAAACACAAGGCCCAAGGGTGGAATCTGGCCCTCCACCTTGTTTTATCTGGCTAGGCACCTTGTTTCTACCCAGCAGCAGTGCCGAGCTCTAGCTTAACTGTTAGGGAGTAGTTACATTTATACAGTCCTAAAGTTACATTCGGCCCTTTGACTACAACCTCGAGGCTGATGTGCCCCCCATGAAGATGAGTTTGACACCCCTGCCCTAAGAGTTTCATTTATGAGAAATTGAAGGTAGTGTAGTGAGAAAAGCAATCATTAATAAATGCCACTGAGACAACCAGAGGCTGGTATAAAAAATCACTTACTTAAACACAGAGTAATTAAGAATAAAACTGGAATTAGATCATTTTTGGCAAGTTTCTTAAAATTTCTGTCTCCTTTTCCTTCTTGGTAAACGGAACTCATATTACCCATCTTGAGAGTCATTTTGAGGAGTAACCTATACTATGTATGCAAAATGTTTAACACAGTGCCAGGAACATAGTGAACAGTGTTATCACGAGTCAGAGTGTTAGCTACAAACTAGAACAAACAAGCTAGTTAAATGTTCTAGAAATACAAACAGAGAAGCATGTCATGAAGAAAAAACAAATTTCCGATCATAGAGCATGAAAGATATTATCAGACAAGATGGATGTACAAAACTTTTAAAAAAATAAAATCTTCAAACATAATGTATTACTGAGAATAAACATTATTGGCCTCCAAAGTGAGGTAGCTTTGGAAAGAGTGTTGCCGGGACAGTGGGTGGTGGACTGAATTTCAGCAGGATGGCTGGAAGTGGCACTCTCTATTTTCCCAAAAGCCCTTTCAGAGGTATACCCAGGGTCTTCCACCTGAACCTGTAGGATCTCAAACCTAGCAAAGGTAGCCTGTTTACACATTTTATGATCCCCTTTGGCTAGGTTTGCCCAGAGCCTTGAGATCCTTCTTCCAGCATGGGGTCCAGAGGAGCTTCATGTGGGCCTGGTGATTTTATGGTTCTCCCTGGTTATGCTGCCAGCCAAGGCATCTCCATCTGTTCACAGGGGCTGCTCACCTGGTACCGTTCTGGCCCGTTCTGCCGCCCCTGCCAGCTGCCTCCAGCCCCATGTTCTCTTTACTGCTTCACCACGCCTGATGAATGTTCATTGCCTTACTTTTTTTTCCTCTAGTAATCTCAAATTGCATGTCATTTCTACAGCTGAACTCCAGCCACTATACTTTCTGTATTAGTCAGGGCTCTCCAGGGAAACTGAGCCAATGTATATAGAGATATTTTATAAGGAATTGGCTCACATGATTAGGGAGGCTGAGAAGCCCAAATCCAGGAGAACCAATGGTATATTTCCAATTCCAGTCTGAGGTTGAAAACAGGAGAAGACTCATAGCCCAGCTCCAATACAGTAAGGTAGTGAATCCTCCCTTACTCTCCCTTTTTATCTTATTCAGACCTTAAACGAGGAAAGCCCACCCATAATGGGAAGAACAATCTGCTATATTCAGTCTACCAATTCAGGTGTTAAATCTCATCTGGAAACACCCTCTCAGACACACCCATAAGTAAGGTTTAATCAAGTATCTGGCACTCCATGGCCCAGTCAAGTTGGTACATAAAATTAACCATCGCAGCCTCACATTGCAGTCCATACCTGCAAGCCTTTGTGCAGGGCCTGCTCCTGTTGTCTAATCCACCCTCCCCTTTTCTCTTCTTCATCCAATAGTTATTTTATCATTTACCACTCAGGTAACATATTCAGGAAACCTGCAATGAACTGAAACCCTTCTTCCAAGCATCAAAGCAGCCCATGCTTTTCTCCCCAACTAGGCTGCAAATTCCTTGTGGGCTGGAGACAGTCAGACCTCTTAGGTATCTTGGTTCCTAGCACAGTGCCAGGCTCACAGTTGTCCTAAGAAAGGTTTGCACTGTCTGCAGCTGTTTATCCCACTCTTGGCCAATAGTATGACATCATTGTTGGTCCCACCGAAGCTGCTCATACTAATTTAGTGAACGGTTGTCAGCCCTGTCTGCACAAGAATCTTCTAGGCAACTTGTAAAAATATTAGTGCCTAGGCCCCACCCAAAGCCAAACAAGTTAGGATCTTGGGGTGGGCCCAAGTGTCAGTCTTTTATCAAAGCTCCCCCCCGCCCCCCGCCCAGAATGATTTGTCTGTGCAGCCGGAATTGAGAACCATCCATGTGGGATGTTATTTAGAGCCCATCTAAGAGATCGTCTTAATTCTGAGTCTGACTAGGCAGATGGGGAAGTGCACCCCTGCTGATACGGTTGCTATGCAGAGCTTGGGGAGTTAGGAAGCATCTCAGTTCCCCCTCAGTGCGTCCCCCTCCACACCCCCACTTCCACAAGGCTGAAAGCTTAGCATCATCATTTTCATATTTTCTTGGAGGGTAGCAGTTTTAACTCTGGGAGCTGGCTTTGAACAATGCCTCAGCAATTCACAGGCACCCGCATCACTTGCTTGCCTCTTCTCCCAGACAGAGGAGTGGGGCCCTTCATTTGGCATCATAGTACCTCATGCCTCAGGCACTCCCTTTAGAGTCTAAAGGTTGGCTGGTAGCAATGCGGCTCCATCAAGGTAAGCTGGAAATATAAAATTGTAGGGGCCTTCTTTAAGGAAGAAAACACAGAATCACAGATCACAAAATTGCTAGGGCATTCCCAATGTTTTGGAAAGGGCCAGTGCCAGTGCCACGGCCTGAATTTTAAGCTTTAAGTGCTTCAGGATAGACCTGCTGCTGAGAACAAGAACTATCATTTATTGTGTCGGTCTGCTCTAGAGATGTTTCCTATTTAGCTCTCCTTTCAACAAACAAGCAAAGTTGTATTTTCCTCATTTCACAAATGAGGAGACTCTGGTTCCACACAGGTTCCACACGTGGAGCTAGAATTCAGGCCCAGTTCAGCTCCTGAACCCAGACCCTTTCCACCGCCCCAGAAGGTCTCAGCATCTACAAAGGCCGTGCACCTGTAGGGCCTGGGGTTATTGTAAGAGGCAGGCAAATCCACACATGGACCAAGTATTTCATGTAGCCGGAAAAACTGTATCTGTGGAATGCTTTCCACATTATGTACATGCTGTTGTGGTTAATAAAAGAGTCCTTTAAAAGCACAAGTTTTACTAATAGCTTTAATTATTGTCTCCTTTCTTTTTTTTTTATTTTTTATTTATTTATTTTTTATTTTTTTTCCAAATATATTTTATTGATTGTGCTATTACAGTTGTCCCATTTTTCCCCCCTTCACTCCCCTCCACCTTGCACTCCCCCCCACCCACATTCCCCCCCTTTAGTTCATGTCCATGTGTCATACATATAAGTTCTTTGGCATCTACATTTCCTATACTATTCTCACTATTGTCTCCTTTCTTAATCAACAAATCTAAGGGGGCACATACAACTCTTATAAAGAGCACTTGCAAAGCTTTTACGGTGAAAAAGCCCCTGGTGCTCACAAGGTTGGAAGCCCCCTGAATTGCCAGTACACAGGTAGAGCTCATGTTTTTTCTCTTCCATAGGGCTCAAAATTCCCACACGGTGGTCTCTAAAATGAGGACTATAAACCAGTCCATTTGGGATAAAGGAAGAATGCATCAGAAATTCTATTTATATTTATTTTGACCCTCACCTTTTTAAAATGTCTGCGTATGTTTGTGTTTCATGAAATATCTGTAATTCCGGTGCCATATGAATGTGACTATCAGTAGGTACATATTACATGGCGTAGTAGTTAAGAGCACAGACTCCAGGGTCGGAATGCCTGGATTAAAATCCCGGGTTTCTCTCTGTGTCTCCTCGGGAAAAAATCCTTTCTGTTCTTCAGTTTCCTCATCTGTAAAATTGAGATAATAATAATGCCTACCATGTAGGGTTGTTGTGAGAATTAGATAAGTTAATATGCAGAATAGTTAGAATAGTGGTCTGTAGTAGTAAGTGCTATACATGTTGTTTCTATGATAAAACAGTATTATTATACAGATATTAAGCCATATTCTGGATGCATTCATTCTCTCTCTCTCAAAAAAAAAAAGATATGATCTTAAAAGTTTGACAGACCACTGCTCTAATTGTTCCATCTACTATTGTAGAAACAAATGACTCTGGGCCATCAGATCAAGCTTCCTCCCCAAACTGCCTTCTTCTGCTTAGCCAGCCCCTAGCCTTGGGATCTGGGCTAGCACCGCCAGGTTGCCTTACTCCACAAGAGTAAAAAGAGGGCTCTAAGACTCTGGGATTACTTCTGTTTGTGTTGTCCTCTGGCCCAGCCCTGCCCAGGCAGGAGAGACAGGCTGCTACACAGAGCCTCCCTTCTGTTAACTGAGGAAGGGAGAGACCAACAAACAAGGCTCCACTTACAGCAGGTTCCCATTCCCTCCAAGGAAAAAAGAAAGGGGTCTGTGTGCTGGGCTGCTCGCCTGCCAGCAGCCCAGCAGAACAGCTGCTGATCCCCTGCCCCTGAGCTCGGCTTGCCCCGTCTCCAGGCTGAGGCACCAGGATGTGGGAACATCAGCTGCAAGGACAAGGAGAAAGGAGTGCATTGAGTTTTGCTCATGTGGGCTGCTTTCCTTTCTCTCTCTGCTTTCACAGTATCATAGTCTATATCCTCCAGAAGCCCCCTTACCCTCAAGCGCAGAGGTCTGCTCCTCTGCCTCTCCTGACCCCCCCGAATGCTGCCATCTCAGATTCCCTTCTTCCTGAAGGGAAGACCCTGAAGACCTTTGCAAAGCCCCAACCTCCACTCCACGTTCCTCTTCTCTCTCCTTGGGTCTTCCTCTCATTTGCTCAGATAGATTTATAACTTATGCAAATACCTGTAGGTGATTAGGCAAATGATTATGCAAATGGTGCCTTCCCTTACTTGTCCCAATTCTGGTAACGCTAGAAAGTAACAATAATGATTAAATCCTGCCATTCAGGACAATGTGGATGAAACTTGAGGTTACATGGCTATGTGAATTAAGTCAAACACAGAAAGACAAATACTGTGTGATCTCACCCACATGTGGACTGTAAAAAAAAACAAACTTAGAGAAACAGAGTAGTCTGGTGGTTGCCAGGTCTAGGGAGTGGAGAAATGGGTGAGGGTGGTCAAAGGATGCGAAGGATCTAATGTACTTACTGCACGGTGACTATAGTTAATGATACTGTATTGAACACATACTTGGAAGTTGCTCAGAGAGTAGATCTTAAATGTTTTCAGCACACACACATACAGCAACTATGTGAGGCGATGATGTGTTAACTAACTGTATTGTATTAATCAGTTCACAACACATATATTTATGAAAGCATCATGTTGTACAACCTGAATTTATACAATGTTATAAGTCAACTATATCTCAAGAAAGCTGGAGGGAAATGATTAAGAGAGAGAAGATGGAATCAATGTATAAAAGGTAAAGGAGCTGAACTTGAATCTAGAAAGGAAAACATAATGGCTATTTCACAGCCAGATTCCATTTCCACAGTGCGAATGAAATCTTTGACCCTCTAATTGTCAGAAAACCCTCACATCATAGCAAATGATAGAATCTGAATGCCTATATCTATTGTTTTCCCATTGAAATTAATGGTTGTTAGGAAGTGTTCAATTGGACTAATGCTATTTTTACCAGTAGTTCATACTATTACATTGGTATATACAGTGCATATTAGGCACTAAAAAAATTGAGTGTTTTAATAGGCAAAATATCTTTATAGAAAGGACCATAAATCAGACAGTTTAATTATTGTTTTAAAAACTCTTGCCCATATTTTAAAGAATTAATAAAGCTAGCTTTTCATGAACCATTTAAGAATAAGCAATTGAATTTTTAATCAAAACAGTATGTATTTATAGCTCATTCTTATAGACTGAACAAAATCTGTAAGAAGATTTTGTATATCTTAGGTAATTTTTTTAAGATTTTGTTTATTTATCTTTAGAGGGGAAGGGAAGGAGAGAGGGAGAGAAACATCGATGTATGGTTGCCTTTCATGCGTCCCCTGCTGGGAACTGGCCCACAACCCAGGCATGTGCCCTGACTGGGAATCGAACCGCGATCGTTTGGTTCGCAGGCCCGCACTCAATGTATATCTTAGGTAATTTTTTAAATCTGGGAAAAGTTATTGGAAGCTAAATACACAATGATCACTGGAAATTTAGTAATTTCAAATGCTATTGCAGCTGAAATCCTGTCTCCAATTTCTGCCTACTCAAATTGCTTATTCTCTGTGAAACTGACCCACATCACACCCATGCACAAGCTCTAGGAGGCCATAGAACATTTTGTCTAAAGTTACACAAACAAATGCTGCTAAGGAAGCATCATTAAGCATTATATTTTACTCTTAGTTAAAAGTGGATCCCCAAAGTGGAATTTTTGAAAAAACTTCTTAGCAGCGCCATCTAGTGGAAAATGTTGCAAAAAATCTGTTCTCATTTGATGCAGTTCTTAGAAGGACTTACTTAAATTTTACTTAAAGTTTGTTCCATTTTTAGACATGGAGTCTCAATTACGACATATTACAGAAGACCAGTTGTGTAACTGGCAATACAATAATGTACCAAACTTTTATTTTCTGCAACCATACAGATTTTAAATTTTTATGCATTCAAATGCCAAATACAGTATTCTTAAGTATTGTATTTCTTTGTTAGGTAATAGTACTCTCTTAAATAAATAGAATTTGTAAATTATACAACAAAATGTGATTTTATTTTTAATTCCCTGTAAGTATTTTTAATGTGAGTCAGAAATCAGGAAAAATTGACTTGGATCCTGTGTTCTACAGTAAGGGGTGGTGGGCAGACAAGGCCAAAGTTAGGTTACCCATGGACATGTCATTTTAACACCACCTTATGTTAAGCTGTACCAGATAAATTTAAAACAGACAATGGATGAGCAATCTTTTCACAGTTTCTCTTAAGTCTTTTTAAGATAGCCTGAGATAATCCCCTGCATATAGGACACAAGGTGTGATATTTTAGAATGGTAGTCTCGGGCAATCTCAGGTAAATTAAGATTTTTGTTTTACTTTTAGTTGAATGTATTGACATTACTGGGGGGACACTGGTTAATAAAAGCATATAGGTTTCAGGTGTCCAATTCTATCTGTGGCAGGTATACAAGATCATCTGTGTATGGTATTGAGTGGTCGCCACCCCAAGTAAGGTTTTTATTTCTTCAACAAGTATATTGAACATCTTCTATGTACCAGGCACTGGTCTAGTTTTCAGGCACAACAAACAAAATGCCTAAAATGCCTGCTTTCAATGAGCTTACTTAGGGAAAGGGCTTGGAAAATAAAAAGTAAATGTATGATACGGCAGATAGTGATCGTGCCACAGAGAAAACACAGGGTCAAGGAGATAGGGCGTATAGGGAAGGGAATGGGTGCGACTGTACATAGGTAGTCGGAGAAAAACCTTCTAACGAAGTAACACTGGACTTCCTGCTTCAAACAGTGGAGAAGGGAGGGAGCACACTCTGCAGATAACTGAGAGAAATCAGCTTCATGTAGAATAGGAAGCGCACAGGCCGTGGGGTGGGAGGATGCTTTACATAGTCAGAGAATATCCGGGAGGCCAGGTTGGCTAGGGCAGAATGATCAAAGCAGAAAACTAGGAGATGAGGTGAGAGAAGTGGAGGGATAGACCACAAAGGACCTGTGGCATTGTAAAGAATCTTGTTTTATTCTAAATAAGATGGGAAACCACTGGAGAATCTTGAATAGAAGAGTTAATCTGCTGCTGTATATCAACATAGTAGGCCATAGTAAAGCAAGGGCTGAAGCAAGGAGTCCAGTTAGGATGCTCTTGTCCCAGGTGAGAGATGATTTAGACCCAGGTGGTAGCAGAGAAGGCAGTGATAACTCGTTGTATTCTGAATGTATTTGCAGGTAGAACTATCAGGATTCGACATGGAGAGGGAGGTAAAGAGAAGAGTCAAGGTGACATTAGGTTTATGTTCTGAGCCTGCGGCGGGATGGAGCCGCTACTCGCTGAGAATGGGGCAGGCTGCAGGAGAAAATCGGTTTTGGGAGAGAGACTGGCAGGTGTGAAGAGCTGTTTCAAAAACGTTAAAATTTAGATATCCCCTAGACATCCGAACGTAAATGTCAAGTAGACAGTCAGGGAAGAGGTCCAGGCTAAAGGTGGGAATTTAGGAGTTCTCAGTGTGTAGATGATATTTAAAGTTATGAAGCTAAATGAGATCACCAAGAGAGCACATAACCAAAAGAGATTCAAAGACTGAGCCCTGGGGCCTTTCAACATTTAGAGATGAAGGAGATGAAGAAGCAGCACAGGAGGCTTAAGAAGGAAGCTAGGGAGGCAAAGGAAATCAACAGAGTCGAGTATCCTGGAATCAGGTGAGGCGAGTTTCTTAAGAAAGAGGGAATGATCGATGAGTCACTAGGTTGAAAACCAGGAACTGACCACTGGATTCAGCAATAAAAAAGTCAGTGGTGACGTTGGCAAAGCAGAGTTGGTAGAGTGGAGGGGCTGCGTGCCTGTTTAGAGTAGATTCAAGAGAGCATGAGAGGGAAACAATAAGAATAATCAATGTAGAAGTTTCACTACGTAGGAAAGAAGAGAAAGGCACTGGTAGCTGGAAGAGGAGATAAGATTAATTTTTTGTTGTTGTTGTTAAGTGATCTTTAATTGAAATCTTTTCCTTTGTGGTTCTTAACTAGCCGGGCACTCCACTGCACCACTGCTGATGTCATCCATGATGTCAGGAGAGTGATGGCCATCAACACTGTAGCCCACAGAGGGGGCATCCCCAGGATCTCTTTAGTGGTCCCAGAGAGTTCTCGAGCCAAAGATCGGTCCCGTGTCTGTCGGGCAATGTTGACGATCTCATCAAAAGTGATGTTTCCACTGTGCTTAATGTTGTTTTGCTTCTTTCTGTCTAGTGCTGGTTCTTTGAGGGCTTTGATGATCAGGGCAGAGGCAGAAGGCACTACCTCAGTCTTGGCCTGTCTGTTCTGAGTAGTCAGTTTCACTGTGATCCTCAGACCCTTCTAGTCACCGGTTGCTTTGGCAATGTCATCATCAACCGTTTTTGGAAACAGGCCCAGGGGGCCAGTCTTGAGGGGCCAGGGAGGACATGGCGCCAACTTCCCCGCAGGTGCACCTCAGGTAAACAACTTTGATCTCGTTGGGGTCAAATTTCGGCAGCCTGGTGGAGGCGGCTGGAGTCAGATGAACCCGGATCCGGGACAACCAAAGAAAGTTGCCCCTTCTTGTCCTCTGAGCGGAAGGCCAAAAGCCAAAAGAAATTTTAAGATAGGAAAAACATTTTTAATAAGTTATTTTAAGGTGGAAGAAATTATAGCTTGCTTGTACGCTGGTTGGAAAGAAGTCATAGAGGGAGGTTGATGAAGCAGAAGAAAGAGAAGAGGATTGCTGGGAGAGCGTATGTGAGTGGGTGACAGGCTGTATCGAGCATGGCGGAGGAGTTGGGTTGTGACAGGCACAGACAGAGTTCATTCACAGAACTAGGAGGGGAGGTGGGATAAGTGCGCACAGATGCAGGAGGTGGGTAGATGTGTTGGTGGGTGTCTGTGGAAGTTCTCTTCTGATTGCTTCTATTTTCTCTGTGAGGGAAACAAGGACATCAGCTGAGAAGGAGGATGGAGAAGGAGGTGACGAAATTTGGAAAAATCAAAGGTATGAAAATAGTCATCTAGAGGAGTGGGGAAATGAATGGACTAGAGAAGTGCAATCGGATAGCCTCCTCGAAGTTAGTGGGCATTAATTTTTTAGTGGCCACCTCCTTCTCTGCATTCTAGTACTAATAGTCTCCATTATTCATTTGGTTCCTTTGGCATGTGACACACACTCTATTATCTTTTATCTGGTCTTGAGAGTCTTATCTCTCCCCTCACCCTCTCTTTCCTAATGATTCATCTGCTTCCAAAAACAGTCTGCGGCAACTTATATGCAACAGAGAATTATTTTAAACCATATAACTAGGGGCTTCAGAAAAAGGGGGAAGACTGCTATGTGTGCGGCCCAGTGCTGCTGTAGTGGTGTGGTGAGGTCTGTCTCATTCTCGGGTGCAGTGTTACCAAATCTGCCAAGTTATTATACCTAAAACCACACCCTTCAACCTGGACTCTACCACTAATAAAGGTATTATTTAACCCCCATTGTTACTTTTTGTTTTATTTCTCAATTGATTCAGAAGCTGGCTGGTGAAGCCATTCATTGGAGAGTCCCCTGAAGACCCAAAGAATTCAGGCCAAGAAGAAAAATAAATATTCAGAGAACACTTTGCAACTTGAGATTTTGCTGATGCAGATTGTGAATTCTAGAGGATTCAAGGGAAGGATTTGTAAAGCTGAGGAAGACAATGCATCAGATTAGGAGATGTACAGCAATGAGTCCAGGTGATGAGGGACGTCTGGGAGTCTTGGGCTTCTTGTACTGAATGATGGAAACAGAGATGAGGTGTGATGAGAACAACACAGAAGGTCTGCAAGGCCAAAGCTGCGTATCGGATGCTGTGAAGTATTCCCCAGACCCCCCTTCTCAGCACCAAGGCACTTATTCCCTTAGCTTCTGGGAGTATTGGTTGCCAGGAGAGGCTAAGGACCCAAGTTCTTCCAAGGATTTTGACCTTGGCTAAAAGTAGATGCCTTGTTCAAGGCCATGCTTCCCTCCACTCCTCTGATACCCAAAAGTAGGTGAAGGTGGAGATACGAAGCTTAATTCCCTTGCCTCAATTCAGGCCATCTCTGAAGAGCTGTCTGGGCCTCAGAGCTCCCTGAAGGTCTGCTGAAGCTACCGTTGTATCAGCCTCATAGTTCGACTTCATCTGCTCCATCTTGCTTTCTTCACTTCTCTGCAGGCATTACTCCGGAAGGCACCGACCAGTAGATCTACTACATAAAAGTGCCTACCGCAGAGTCATTTTCCTGGGGAACTTGGTTGATGACAATTGCTAGTAGAAGTGGTCCTAGGAAGCAAACTCTAAAATGGAGCTTTGCAGATGGATCACAAACCAGCCCATCAGCAATGAAAATGGCATCACTAACGGACAGTAGAGTATCAATAGCTCCTAGTATGCTGTTACTGTGCAAAAGCTAAAACTTTAATCAGTGCAGAAGTTAGGATGGGATATCTGTGAGAAGTAATGAGGGCAATGTATCAGGCATTTGAGAGGTTTATAGGAAATTGTAATTACATGGAGTCAGATGGCTGTTGCTAGCGGCTATTGCTGCATTAGAGAAACACAATAAAAGGTGTAAAGGTGACTGATTACCCATGTGAGAGGAACTGTAAAGACTGTGAACATCAGAGAACTTCCCTAGCAGCATATAAGACACTGCCCTGTAGTCACAGGGCAGAAAGCAGAGGGTCAGGCCTAGGACTTAATGGTGAGGAGAGGGAAATGGAGTTCCACAGGGGGTGGAATTCTCATGGCAGTTCTGCAATGCCAAGGTTGGGGCCTTGAATGGGAACAAGTGGGACACTATGACTTACAATGAGGACATCTGAGTCAATGAATTTGAAAATCTTAAATCCCAAGATTCCCCTGAACACCCTGGGCCTGCAGAAGAGGCTCACCCCTTCGTCCCTAAAGATTTGTGCTCCCCCTTTGCTCAAAGACAATTCAGAGGCTTCTGCTTTGTAAGATACATGTCCAGCGTAGGAAATACCTCCTGCCCCAGCCACCAGACCAGTAATTAGCATTAACTCACAAAAATAACCTGTTCGGGGAAGTACTGAGACTAGTAAGGGAGGAAAAGGTTTATTTCCTTAAGGAGCCATAGAATCTAGCCAACACGTATCAGCAGAAGCCTGGAGAGTGTTTTGGAGGGGACCCTGAGTGTGCTGGATCAAGGGGGCAGAACATAAATTTTGGTAGGGAGAACTTATCGATATGGAAACACTCTTCATGATATGGGGCTTCATGCCCAGGTGAAGACTCTAGGACACATTACTAACACACTGTTAGGGTGGCTCTTGGAAGCTTGGAGAAGCTGATGGTACACTTAGTAAAGTAAAAATGTTGAAACTTCCACGGCTGATGGTGGAAGAAGGAATCAAAAGCCTCAGAAAAGTGGCTAGATGTGAGAATAGTGTGGGTGATTGATCAGGGCCTGCACAGAGAAATAGGAGAAGGTAGGGGACAGAAAGAACTAGGGAATTGAGGGACGGACCTATGCGAGCAGGCACAGAGTGTGAAGAGGTGGGCATCATGTGTCACGTGTCAATGCCATCCAGAAAACCTCTGCCCCAGAAGATGAATTAAGAAACCAAGCACATAGAGTGACCAGACTAGCTGACATCAACCAGGCATTATCATCGCCTACCTTAGTACTGGCACGAGTAGCCTGGCAACAGAGTAGGCTTGGATGAAGGGGTGAGAGCTATGCATGAGCCCAGCAGAAGGAACTCCTTCCCACTCTCCAAGGCTGATCTAGTTGCAGAGTGTACAGCTTGCCGAGATGCTGTGCTATCTTTCAAAGAGACCAGCCAGTCACTGGGTGGTAAGCCACTTAATCAGAACTCTTTGGTCTGCAGGTCAGTGATTCATCTTGACTGGAATTGATACACATTCCACACGTGAGTTTTCCTTTCCTGACTGCAGGGCTTCATGTTCTAAGGAGCAGAGCCAGTGATACAAGAGTCTACATAATACTACCTCAGAACAAAGGACACACTTTAATATGAAGCTAGTGCCAAGGTGGGCATATGACCACGGGTTCCCCACTCTGGGCACATACTACACCCAGGAGCTACTGGCTTTCCTAACAGAGAAATGGAATATCTCTTTGAAGGTGCCACTGAAGTGCCAGCTTGGAGATGATATCCTGTGAGGATGGGGTACCATCCTTCAGGGTGCAGTTTACACTGTAAATGAATAACCATTATATGCATGATGTTATACTCCTAACAATTAAAACACAGGGTTGCAGGCACCGAAGACAGGAAGTAGAAGTAGTCCCAGTTATCATCATTGCCAGTGGCCTACTTGGGAAACTTGGCTTCCTGTGCCAGCCATTAACACTCTGCAATTTAGAAGTCCTGGCTCCCAGAGAGGACATGCTTCCACAAGGGACATAGTAAGAGCCTTGTTAAAGTTATGTGTGTCACTCAGTCATTGCTGGCTTTTTGTGCCAAGGAAAGGCATTCCCACCCTGGGAACTCTTTCTATTTTATTGTGTTTTATAACAGACGTATATGTCAATATCGTTGTAAAAACATACACTTTGTGAACATCCTACAGATTGGAGGTGTATACCAAAAATTCATGTGAGGTACCGCCCAGATCCTCATAATTGACCATGATCACAGGAGGACTACAGGTAGAACATCATCAAGGCCGCACAGAAAACGTTTCTTAACAAGCTTGACCTTGGAACCCCGTATTTGTCCCCAGGGTCCTGACTCCGTTATCCACCCTCCGCCACCTTCTTCCTGGTGTCCTGTTCTTCCCCATCCAGCACATACTCTTCACCTCTGCACGAGTCAGGACAGAAACAAGGGCCAGGGCAGGAGACTGACACGTTGTCAAGTGCTCCTCGAGTTATGTCTCACTTAGTCAGCAGTGGCTTCGGCATCTCAGAAGGAAACAAGGATTAGAAGGCTCCTGAGGCAATCAGCCAATCAAAAAGCTGCAGAGTACCTGGGTGACTTCTACATCTGAAAGATCATTTCAGAGCAATGGCCTGATGAGATTTGCCTTTGGGGGCAGTTTGCTCACTTCCCCTCCACTGGTCACTAGTGATCAAAGGATCTGCAGGGTGGGCCAGATCTGGCTCTGCTTGGACTTGGAGGCCCTCATGCTGATTACACTCCCATGAGGCAAAACCTTAGGTTTCCCAGAGCCTTAGTGGACGCTGCTCTCACTACATGAGGTCATGCTGGGATAGGAAAATGTCTGATCGGTCCCATCACCATTCTGCAAAGTCTACTAGATGTTGTTTGCACATGGTCTCGCTCCCGTGCTGATGAAGCAAAGTTAGTGACTGATACTATTTCCACCATCATCTCCCAGCCAGGCCTGACAATGAAGTGGGAAACGCTGCATCTGGGCGGAAAAAAAGAATCCCATATTTATCAAACAGAATGAGCAGCTTTTCCTAGCACGCGCAGAATATTTATAAAAATTGATGACATGTGAGAAAAAAGAAGTCTATTAAACATGTAGAGAGTTGATAGCATATGGATCACTGGTTTCCAGACATTTTTGATCATGTCTCTCCGTTGTTGCAGTTGGGTTCCTGGGGAAGCAGACTCTGAGATGGACATGGGTGTGGAGAGAGTTTAGGGGGTGCTCTTGGGATCAACGCCTGCGACACAGAAGGGAAGGAAACGGGAACAAGTGCAGGGAGGAGGTGAGCTGCGATGCAGCGCTCCAGCACGGTGTCCCAGGGAGCCCAGGGCTGTCAGCCCTTTGGAGTCGGGGCAAGAGGAGCAAACATGTGACCTTGAGCGAGGCAGTCCCCGAAGAAGGCCATTTTCTGGCAGCACTCCCAGTAGCTGGGAGAATAAATCTTCCATTCCTAAAAGAGGATCTAGGTAGTACCTCACATGAATTTTTAGTATACACCTCCAATCCGCAAGATGTTCACAAAGTGTATGTTTTTACAACGATATTGACATATAAAAGATGAGATAGTGAAATTATATATTAAAATATTTTGCTAATAGGTGATGATTTCATACTATTAACTTCATCACAAATGGTAGGTTATAAATCAATATTTCTAATAATCTTGATCATTTCTTTTTTTTTTTTGCCAACTTCTTGCCAGGTCTAACTAAAAGCTGATTCCAGAACCACCAGTTCTGCCATTTTCTTGTTGTTCACCTTTGCTTGCATTATTTTGTGAAGGTTAATTAAGTTAAATAATTTAGTCTAAATATCTGCTTGCCCCAGCATGCATAATTTGCAGTATTTCTCAATGTGCTGAAAGCAAAGGAACGAGGGGGGCGGCCTCCATCAACCTCTCTGCGCTTTGGAACTCACCCTCTTCCCCGAGGACGTCCCCTCTCTGGCACAGCTGTTTGAGGCGCCACCTGGTGAGGACGGCAGTGTCATATGTACATGAAATGCTAATTTCTTACTTGTTAGACAGTAATAGGTAGTGATAATCATTCTAAATATTTTCTGTCTGCATCTCTATGGTCATGTTTCACACTGCCGTGGGTGGGTACCCCATTTTGCAGATACCTGATCTAGTAAGCAGCAGGTTGGTGTACCCTGAGTTCAGCGCCCACCTCCGTTTTGGTCAGTGCTGAGAGATGCTGCTTCTCAAATTACTCTTCCTTTGTGCCATTGCTGACCACCTATTCTTCCAATAATATGTACTGTCTTTTCCAGAGTTTTTATGTCTAAGTAAGAGTCAATTTGAGATCGTAGGCCTGTGAGACTATTTCCTACTAAATGTTGACTTGCAATCCTATTCTCAGGTTCTTATGGTGTCTCCATGAACTACCAACAACAACTGAATGTGAAACGTGACAATGTGTAAGCAATTCAACACGGAGTTGAAAACCACATCACACTGGCAAAAGTTTTTTTTTAAAAAAACGAGCAGGAAATCCTGTTTAATGAGATTAGCTTATCAAATTACCTTACACACTGAAAAAAACAAAATCAAAACCCCACTAATTTTTTGCTCCACCTGTATTAGTTGGATTAGGGCCAGCTGTGAGTGATTAAATACCTGCAGTAACACTGGCTCACCCACCATAGGAACTGATTGCTTTCTGTCTCGTATAAATGACTGCTGAAAAGCAGATTGGCAGCTCTGCCTCATGAGGTCCTCAGGGACCAAGCTTTCTACAGCCTCCCATTCTGCAATCCTTACCTAGGGTATGACCTTTGTCCTCGGGGCCCAGTGGAGCAGTTCAAACTCCCGCCATTACATCTGTGTTCCAGGCAGCAAGATGGAGGATACATAAAAAAGAAAAGCCAAGAGCGCACGTCATCTGACTCTCAAGGTGGGTTCCTGAAAGCTGCCATTCGACACTTCCACCTACATCCTATCGTCTGGGTCTTAGTCACACATTCACAACTGCACACAAGAGAAGCTGACAAATATACTGTATATTTTGAGCAACCAATTGCTCATCTAAAAACTTGGAAGTTTATCACTTCCAAGTGAGAAACAGTGAGGTTACAGACAGCAGTCTCTTCCGAAATGTACAAACCAACAATTCTCTAGGCCCCAGGTGGCTTCAGGAATCCAGCACACTCATGACTCGGTTAGAGAAGGTTTTCCCTGCCTCATCCTAAGGATCTCACCATGCGTCTAGAATTAGCAGCTGCTCCTGTTCGCACTGCTTCCTCCCAGAGAAGGTGGAAGACCCTGATTATGAAATATGTACACGACAAGACAGACCACATCAGCTCTGCTTGTAGGCTTGTATCTTCTCATCAGGTGCTTTCAGGTACTCCTTTTGCCAGGCTATTTTGAGTTTGGCGAAAGAGGAGAAGTAAATATTACAACTGATGTGCCCCCAAAATTCTTTGAACAAGAATTAAAAGCACTGTGCATTTTTCTCATGTTCTTCTTTCTCAAAGTGCTAGAAAAAAATGCTGAGAAGAGCAGGCAAGATATAATCTTCCTAAAAAGTTGGTCCCACTGGGGATATCAATGTAACTGGAGTCTTTCCCTCTATTCTTGTCAACTAACTTTTGTTTAGAGAGATACAGCAATAAGCAGACGGAAGAGTTTGGGGCTTTTGATCTCTATATGAAGTGCCTTGGGAACAACAGTGAATGCCACACAACTCCAGGGCATGCTATTCACATTATTTTACGTGAGTGGCAGCCCCTTGGACCACGGTATGAAATGGTGTCCCTCAGAGCTGGGTGGTATTGCTGTCCAGCCAGGAAACAGTTGGATTAAACTGCCCATTAGTCTCAAAGTATGTGTAAGCTGGCAAAATAAGTAGATGGCACCAATAGTCCTGAGAATAGTCAAACACTATTCTGTTCTTGCAAAAAGCTGCGTTTAAACATAATTCAGAGAACTTGATTTATATTACACTCGTCAATGGCTACCAAAGGATTCAAATAGTCTTGTGAGACTACAATATTTCTGACGGGTAGAGGTCTATTTTAAGGACAAATGTAAGACCCTGGAAATTCCAGGTCCCTACAGTACTACAGAGTATGATTTGCATACACCATTCTGTAACATCATTAATCAGGAAGTTTAGGATCTCCCCTCACTTTATCATTTTCACACACACCTGTTCCTGCTGGAAATGGATAAGTAGGCAGCAACCGCAGCTGCACAGTGCCCTCACTGATTTAAATAACATCATTAGTCTCATCTTTAAAGCTGGAGTGTTATGGCAAAGCTTCAAGTGTGCTTCTAATACATCGTTCTCATCAGAGTCAATTACCATTAGAACACATTTTTAAAATGTCATCCACAGCTATTTTTATTTTTAAAAGATAGATAGTTTTAAAGTTATTAACAACAACAAAATAAGTCTTTTAAGCAAGTGCATTTTCGAGGATCAGATAACATATCCTGGAAAGATTTCATCATATTGTTTCATGTAGGGCCCAACAAATTAGAATTAGGTTTGCCTCCTTTGATATAAAGTAAAAATAAATAAACTCATATTTATTCTTCTCATTTTATTTATATATAAAGTGTTGGGTCACAAATACATATGAAAATATGGTATCTCTTTTAAGAAACGCATTCAGATACTTATACACAAACATTAGCATAAAATGTCAGGGATTATTGACTCATAAAACCTATTCATAAACACTCTAGTTTCAAAGCCCCAATTGAGAAGACAGTGTAGGGTGAAAATGAGTTTCAAGAACTCAAAATCCACTAATGGTCTAAAGAAGAAAAAGTTAATATGTGTGTATTTAATGTTAAAAAGAAGTCACTTTGGAGACAAAGTTACTACTTTAGGGAATCTTTTCTATGGATGTCTTTAATTCCAAGGATAATTTAAACTCCAGCAATATACATCTTAAAAATTATTCTAGCCCTGGCTGGTGTAGCTCAGTGGATTGAGTGCGGGCCTGCGAACCAAACGATCGCAGTTCGGTTCCCAGTCAGGGCACATGCCTGGGTTGCAAGCCGGTTCCCTGCAGGCCAACTCCCAGCAGGGGACCCACGAAAGGCAACCATACATTGATGTTTCTCTCCTTCTCCTTCCCCTCTAAAGATAAATAAATAAATAAAATCTTTAAAAAAATTATTCTAAATTGAACTGCAATTGTAGACACACTCTAGGGGTGTTTTGTTTTTTGTTGTTTTATTCCCCCTAAGATTTTATTTATTTTTTAGAGAGTAGGGAAGGGAGGGAGAAACAGAGGGAGAGAAACATCAGTCAGTTGCCTCTTGCACACCCTCAGCTGGCCTGCAACCCAGGCATGTACCCTGACCCGGAATTGAACGCTGACTTTCCAGTTTGCAGGCTGGTGCTCAATCCACTGAGCCACCCAGCCAGGGCTGGTTTTCTGTTGTTTTTACAATAAAAGAAAATACTATATTCATTCAAGACTTCTCTATCAAACCTTCTGATAGTTTTGATTGGGATCACAGATAAAAATATTGTGAAAACAGCATCACACTGAAGGACAACAACTTGAACCCATTTATTTACTTATTTATTCAAAACTTTATTGAATTGTGATTACATACCATATAGTTAACCCATTTAAGGTATACAACTCAATGTTCTTTTTAGTAGATTCACAGAGTTTTGTAATCATCACAATAATTTCACAACATTTTCACTAACCCAAAAAGAAATCCTGTACCATTGGCAGCTGCTCCCCATTCCTGACCCCCAATCGTTCCAGCCTTTGGCAACCTCTAATCTGCTTTCTGTTTCTGTAGATTTGTCTATTCTGAACATTTCATATAAATGTTCACATAATATTTGGCCTTTTGTGACCGGGTTCTTTCACTTAGCACCGTATCTTCAAGGTCCATTATGTTATAGCCTATATCAGTACTTCATCTCTTTTCATGGCCAAATATCCTATTGCAGGGCCATTCCACACTTTGTTCCCGCATCCACCAGTGATGGACATTTCCTTTCTTCCCAATTTGGGGCTATTGTGAATAATTCTGCTGTAAACATTTCTGTAGAAATGTTTTTTGTATTGACCAACCCCTCAACATTTAACCACACAAAACATTAAAAGAGAAGTCTTATAAAAAAATTGTACAAAAAATT
This sequence comes from Sturnira hondurensis, assembly GCF_014824575.4. Classification (NCBI taxonomy): domain Eukaryota; kingdom Metazoa; phylum Chordata; class Mammalia; order Chiroptera; family Phyllostomidae; genus Sturnira; species Sturnira hondurensis. Next base: position 1,231,958 of record NW_028091847.1, on the reverse strand, counting down.
TGAAATCATTTTAGATTTTTCAAGACTCAACAATTTTCATACCCAACATCACAAAGGCTTATCATGACAGGAAAACTGGCATCATTACGAATCCAAATCTAACACGGAATCAGGGAAGATTACATGTTCTCTAAGATCCCTTCTTACACTGAGTTGACAACTTTCTACTACCTATTATTTCTCCATGAATGGAATAGTAAAGAAAGACCAGGACATCCCCTGATCTGGAGGGAATTATCAACAAACATCACTAAACCCCTTGCAAGAAGAAAGCACAATTGTGCCTGTATATGACAGGGCCTTGGAGAGGGGCCATATATTGAGTGTGACTTGCCAAACTACTCGGAGTTCCCCATTCTGGTCCAAAGTACTTTCCAACCGTGTCTTGTCTACAACTTTAACTTTGTTTTGCCTTTCATACTTTAGCATCTGCATACTGCCTCTCCTTGGGCAGCTTTTCATGCTCATTCACAGAGACCTCACTGTGCACTCTACCCTGCCAACCATTTCCATTCTGTCCGGAGACTATGGACTGAACCTGATCACAGGCATCCACACTGGATCAGTCTGAACTCCAGGTCTGCCAAGTGCTGTGCGAGAAGCTCAGGGGAGATGCAATGAATGTTTGTTGAATGAAGGACCCATGAGATTTCCCATCAGTGTTAGTGTGTGAGGCTAAAGGGGGTCGAAATTATTTTAGTTTAGTTGCTTTTATCAGTTATTAACTGATTACATATTTCTCTAATGATAAAAGCATTTAGGAACCTCAATGTGTTCCTGATGCTCTCTTCTTAGCTATTAAGATATTAACTTGAGTTTATTCATTGAGATTGAAGTCATTTATCTGATGAGGACAGATTCAGAGGCATAGGAAGCACATTACTGAATATTTGGCCCGTCATAATAAACAGACAGAAGACCCAAAGAGGAGTTTTAGCTAACTATTTCTTTAGCTTTGTATTTCAGAGCAATTTTTTATTGCTTATTGGGATGACATGGGTTCACAAAACCATATAGGTTTCAAGTCTACAACTCAATAAAAACATCATCTGCATGCAGCATGGTGCACCCATCACCCCAAGCAAAGCCTTTTCCACCCAGAGCAACCTATTGTAGACCTCTGGATTTAATTTCAGTGAAACCCAGTGAGCATTACCTACTGCCAGAGTGTGAGGCGTAACCTGAAAGGCGGAATCACAGTTTACTGCTGGGGGGTCCTGCCAAGCTCTGCCATTCTTTCAGAGGAGGATTTCCTTGGGAAGCCAATTTTTTCAGATAGTCACAAGGTTCTAGTTGGGGAATATCAGGATTCTGCCTGTAATATTTCTGCAACTTCTCTAGCACTGTGGGCAAACCAACTGTGGAAGCATAGTACATGGGTCCACCCCTGTGCCTCGGCCATCCATAGCCATGCAAATACACAACATCGATGTGATCTGGGCTGGCAGCCATCCCATCTCCCAAGATGCAGAATGCTTCGTTGATGAGTGAATATAAGCAGCGCTCCAGGATCTCATCCCTGCTAATGCTGCGTGGTTCAATGTCATAGATTTCCCTGTACTGTGACAGAAATTTGGAAATCCAGGGATCAGGTTTGTGAATCCTACCGAGTGGCTTGTCATATTGGTACCAACCCTTACCTGTCTTCTGGCCAAATCGTCCTGCTTCACAGAGCATATCAGGAATTGGGCAGTATCTCCTGTTGCCTCGCTTTCGGGCAGGAGTCCCTGGAGGCAACATGGGGCCAGTAAGACCTTGCCCCTTTCGAGATCTCCAAGCCACATCTAACCCAGCAAGATCAGATACTCTAAAAGGTCCCATTTTGAAACCAAAGTCTTCCAGCACCTCATCTATCTCCTCTAGTGTGCTGCCATCTTCTAACAAGAAATACGTCTGACTGTAATAAGAGTTCAACATTCGATTGCCAACAAACCCAAAACAGTTGCCTACAACTACACCAAATTTTTCAATCTTTTTGGATAAGTTCATAACAGTGGCAATAGTTGTGGAGGAGGAGTATCGGCTGGGAATAACCTCTAACAACTTCATGACATGAGCTGGTGAGAAGAAATGTGTGCCAATGACCAAGTGAGGACGATCAGTGGAAGAAGCAATCTCATCAATGTCCAAGGCTGATGTATTGGTGCACAAAAAAGCTTCTGGCTTGCACACAGCTGACAGCTCAGCAAAGACCTGCTTCTTTAGGTTCATGTCTTCAAATACTGCTTCAATGACTAAATCTACATCACTGAGCTCCTTCATAGATGTGGTTAACCTGGGTATGGGTCCTGACCAAGGGTGGCCACTTTTCTGCATTTTGGACCCTTCCTTTTCCAAGAGGAAGGTTATAACTGTCTTTGCAGTTTCTAGCTGCTTCTTGTCTAAATCCACAGCAATCACAGGAATCTTGGCTTTTGCAAGAGAAATGACAATGCCTCGACCCATTGTTCCCAAGCCTGTAGATAAGAATAAAAGAGGAAAAAAATGATTCAATGGTATTGAGAACTGGAAAATTACTCAGTGGATGCAAAGCTTCTGTGGCAATGTGGCATTTGAAGAGATCAATTCAAGGAACATAAATGGACTGAATACTAGTTAAGTCTAGCCACTGTGTTGTGTGCTTTAGAGTATATCACACACACATACACACACACTATTAAAACTAATAAACAAGTTCAGCAAAGTCACAGGATTTAAGATCAATATACAAAAATTAACTGTATTTCAACACACCAGCAATGAGCAATCTGAACATGAAATTAAGAAAGCAATTCTGCTTACATAGTATCAAAAATAAAATACTTCAGAATAAATTCAATGAACAATTGCAAAACCTGTATACCAAATCCAGAAAACATTACTGAAAGAAATTAAAGGCCTAAATAAATGGAAAGAACCTCATGTTTACTATTCAGAAGGCTCAGTATTGTTGAGATGGCAATACCACCCAAACTGATCTGCAAATTCAGTCAATCCCTATCAAAAATCCAACTGGGTTTTTTTTGCAGAAATTAATAAGCTCATCCTAACATTTGTATAGAAATAAAAAGAGTCCAGAATAACCAAAACAACATTGAAAAATAAGAATGAAGTTGGAGAACTTACTCTTCCCAATTTCAAAACTTATGACAAAGCTACAGTATTCAAGGTAGGGTGGTCCTAGAATAAGGACAGACATGTGTATCAATGGAATAGAGTTGAGAGTCCTGAAATAAATTTATATGCTTGTGGCTGGTTGATTTTTGGATTTCATCCCTGGCCAAGGATTTCAACAAATGACACTGGGACAACTGGATATCCACGTGCAAAAGAATGATCTGATAAGGGATTTGTGTCAGAATATATAAAGAACTCTTAAACTCAACAATAAAAATACAATTCAACTTAAAATTAGGCAAATGGTGCTGTGGCTGGTGTGGCTTAGTGGATTGAGCACCCGCCTGTGAACCAAAGGGTCCAGCGGTTCGATTCCCAGTCAAGGCACATGCCTGGGTTGAGTGGGCCAGGTCCCCAGTAGGGGGCACGTGAGAGGCAACCACACATTGATGCTTCTCGCCCTCTCCCCCCCTCTAAAAAAAAAATACATAAAATCTTTTAAAAAATAAATAAAATTAAACAAATGGTCTAATAAAGATTTCTCCAAAGAAGATATACTATGCCCAATGAGCATTTAAAGAGACACCTAACATCAATAGTCCTGAAGGAAATTCAGTTCAAAACCACAATGAGCTGCCCCTTGGTATCCACTAAGTCATCTATAATTAAAATGACAGTAGCAAGTTCTGGCAAGGATGTGGAGAAAATGGAACCCTGATACCCGGCTGGCAGACTGTAAAATGGTGCTGCTGCTGTGGACAAACAGTTGAAAGTTCCTCGAATGTTAAGTGTGGACTTGTCACATGAGCCAGCAATTTCACTCCTAGGTGGGAAGGTATGGGGGTAGGTAGACAGGTGTGTGGATATACATCCCTAAGAGAATTTAAGACTTATGTCCACACAAAACTTGTACATAAATGTTCTGAGCATCATTATTCGAAATAGCCAAAAAGCAGAAACAACCCAATGTCCACCAACTGATGAATGAATAAACAATATGTGGTATATTCACACAGTGGAATATTATTCGGCCATAAAAAGAAACGAAGTACTGATATATGCTACTTCATTATGGATGAACCTTATGTGGATGAACCTTAAAAATATTATGCTGTGAAAGAAGCTGTATACAAAAGGCCACATGTTAAATGATTCCATTTATATGAAATGCCCAGGTTAGGCAAATCCATAGAGACAGAAAGCGGGTTAGTGGTTGCCAGGGGCTGGGGAAAGGACAATGAGTGATGACTGGTAATGGGTACAGGGTTTCTTTTCAGGATGATGAAAATGTTTTAAAACTGACTCTGGCAATGGCTGCACAACTTTGTGAATATCTGAATGCCATGGGAGTATACTCTTTTTTGGTGACACTGTTATTATGTATTTAATTTTTTTTAATTGTGGTAAAATCCATATAAAATTTACATCAACTTACAGGTTAGTGCATTAAGTACGTTCACATTGTGGTGCAACTAGCATGACCGTCCATCTCCCAAACGCTTTCATCTCGGAAAACTCAAACTCTGTACCCAGTAAACAATGCTTCCCCTTTCATCCTTCCCCTGCCCCACTGCCCCTGGCAACCACTATTAAACTTTCTAACTTTATGAGTACGTTAGGCATCTCACATACAAGTGGAATCATATAGAATTTGTTCTTTTGTGACGAGCTTATTTCACTTAACATAATATCTTCAAGGTTCATCTGTGTTGTATTACGTATAAGAGTTTCCTACCTTTTTAAGGCTGAATAATGCCCCATTGTATGTATACACTGCATTTTGTTTATACATTCATCCACTGATGGACACTTGGGTTGTGTCTACTTTAGACTATGGTGAATGATGCTGCTGTGAACGCAAGTGCACAAACACCTGTTCGTGTCCCTGCTTTGCGTTCTTTTGGGTACGTACTCAGAGGTGGGACTGCTGGGTCAGATGGCAGTTCTCTCTCTAATGTTTTGAGGAACTGCCATCCTTTTTCCATAGTAGCTATATCATTTTCCATTGAACTCTTTAAAATGGTCAGTTTTATGGTATATGAGTTATATCTCCATAAAACTGTTAAAAATATTGAAAGTACCAATTCTCAGGGAGCCTATAATCTAGCAGTGTGAAGACGGAAAGTTCACAATATCTATGCTATAAGGCAAAGTTGGCGATGTGAGAACTTTGAATGTCTTTGATGATTCAGAAGAAAGATTATATTTGGTTGGATGATTCGAGAAAAGCTTCAATATTAAGATATTTGAAGAAAGATCATATTGAAGTAGGTGAAATTGAGGAAGTTGAACTATCCAAGCTGGGGAAGGAAAAGGGAAAGGGAATAATGTTTTAAGCAAAAGCAAGAAGGACAGAAAATGAAGAAAAAGCATTCAGTGGAAGAGATGTTGCCCTTCCTTCCCCACACGATTTCATTTTCCTCCTGGGCACAGAAGAGACGGTGTTTTCCATATCCCTTGTATCCTGTGACTACTTCTGGGCCATACAATGGTTGGGGGTGTGCATGGGACCTACAGCTGGCCCATAAAAGCTCCTACAAGGTCTCACATTATCGCCTGAAGATAGAAAACACAGAGGACAACTGCATTATGTTATTCTTGGAAGACCTTGAAAGAGACCCTAAAGACCAAATCCGGACCGAGGTCTGTTTCTATATTGCCTGCAAGCTAAAAATGTTTTCACATTTTAAACAGTTGGAAAACTGAAGAAGAAGAAGAAGAAGAAGAAGAAGAAGAAGAAGAAGAAGGAGAAGGAGAAGGGAGAAGGAGAAGGGAGAAGAAGTATAGAAGTATCTTCTATACTTCATGTTGACTGAACTTGGGGATTGGTTTTGAACATAGAATGTTTCAGTCAGAAAAAACCCCCACTGATTTCATTTCTTTGGCATTTAGTTATTTAATTTTTAAATTTTATTAACTTGTTTTATGTTATATATAATTACTAAATATATTAAATTATTAAAATGTTTAGTTTTCCAAATTTGCTAAATATCTGCATTTCACTCAGTAACGAGAAGGCTTAGTAGGTCTCGCTGCTAAGTGTAGGTCTTGCATCCTACACTTTAGTCTGGGTAGTATGTGGGGCTCAAAGGCCCAGCTCCCAGCTTTCAGTCCCAACCCTCATACAAAATGCCTACAATTATAGAAGTCATGCTCTCAACAGGGACAATAACAATACGGACTAATGAGAAGTTATGTGGAAGGGCTGCGTGAACTGTAACACAAGGTAAGCAGTATCTCAGAACTGAAGACGGAGCAGGGGAGGGGAGCCACCTTGCGAAGGTGGAGCACAGCTCCTCGGGGCCGACCCCTCAGAGCAGGTGTGCCCCAGGGTCGCTGGGGCGGCAGAGCAACTCATGACCCCAACCACAAGAGGGGAGAAGCTTGATGCCTTTTAGAAGTGTCCTGGCTATCATTTTAGATCTTCCTTAGTTTAGTTCTAGAAACAGCTTTTCATTTCATCGTGGAAATAAAAACATACATGAAAGCACAATACCACTGACCCTGGGAAATACAAGTTTGAACTGCGTGGGTCTGCTTATATGCAGATTTTTTTTCAACAAACACAGCAAATGTATTTTCGCTTCCTTATGATTTTCTTTTTTTTATTTTCTTAACAGCATTTTTTTCTCTAGCTTCCTTTATTGTAAGAATACATATAACATACAAAACATGTGTTAATCAACTATGTTATTAGTAAGGTTTCTGGTCAATAGCAGGCTAATAGTAGCTGAGTTTTGGGGAAGTCAGAAGTTACACATGGATTTTCAACTGCTCAGGGAATTGGCCCCTCTAACCCCTGCATTTTTCAAGGGTCCACTGCATACATTTCTTTCAAAAAGCCCTTAACTAACACCTCTGCTCACAGCCCTGTGGTCCCAAGGTATTCAGCACTGTCTGATAAAGAGCTGAAGGACCAAGCCTTTCACTGCTCGTTTCTGTGTTTTCATAGGTACCTATTGTATTTATACTGAATTTAGTTTGCTAACTTTCCCTCATTAAACAAACACAGACAGTGGCAAGGAGTCCTGCTCTGCTACCAGATTTTTGCCTTTACCTGCCATGGAATTAAATTTGGCCAGAAACTTCTACTAAGAGAAGTAAATAAAGAGTAAGGGATGCTTTAGCCACTGGTCAACTTTTTGGTCAGCTGCAGTCTTCTCCCCTTCTGGGGGCCGATCTGATCTGAGGAGCCAGGGCACAGGCTCATGGAAGCACAGGGTTGCGGCTTTGTCGGGAGGCAGAGAAGATAGGCAGTGAATCGTGGAGTTTGAGGACATTGGTAAGAGGGTAGCTGAAGTGATGACTCTGAAAATTAAAGTTGAATAGAGGAAAAAGTAAAGAGTTGCTGATCAAGTGATGGATGTAATTAGAATAACCAGTGAAGAGATGTGGGAAGAGACCAGGTTGTGGCGAAAAGGTGAGATGTCAAATGTCTGAGGTAGAGAAATGTTCAGACAAGAAGACCTGTAGTGAGGCCATAAATGGGGGTCACAGAAATGAAATGAGGTGAGCGCCACTGGATCTAAGGAGGCAAAAGAACCCAAAGCAACAGGGTTCAATGAACTGTCCACACAGAAATGAAGACAATCAGATTGGCAGCAGGATTCATACCAAAATGGGTAACTGTGAGTCAGATACCAAAATTGTCAGCAAATGAGCAGGACCGATGACAGCAATAAGGAGGGGCAGAGAGACCGGAACCTATGGCAAGACCACAGAGACCGTCCCGAAAGGATTGAAAAGTGAGGATGAGGTCTGCGGAGTGTGAGAGAGCAGCAGTCCCATTCTCCTGAGAGGGCTGCAGCAGCATCAGTGGCCCGGGCAAGCCAGGATCCGAGTAGAAGACAGAGGAGGGAGCCATTAGTGAAACAGATGAGGCTGCAGGCAAGTTCCAGAGGGCACAGTATACAGTGGGAGAGGGCATCACAAAGACAAAATGCAGAGCAGTGTGGGGATAAACATGAAGAAGGGAAGTAACCAAACTGAGTTTACTTTTATCCACATTGTCTCTTGTATATTTAAAACATTTCTTTTTTTTCCTCAAACACTTTTCAGAATGATGAAGGGTATACTTAAAAAAAAAACTTCAAATTTTTAAACATTCCATGCCAGATAAACCTGAAATCTTTTTAAAAAGGCTTATAAAGATGAAATAGGGAAACTTTCAAACAATGGCTAACAAGCAATACAGATAAACTTAAGTTTGGCTATTATTTTGCACTAATTATTCCTAGGTTGAAGGAATATAGGGAAGAAGAAACAAGTAAGTACACAATGAGAAACAAACACTTGTGTTGCTGAAAGACTACCAAAAAAGGAACACTCATATTTCTTTGTCACATTATTTATCCACCTCCTTAAAAAAAATCACAAGTGAACAGAGTCAGTGCTGGAAGGAGCTCAGTGTGTTTGTACTAAATACATACTATATCATAACCGGCAATTTGCACATCTGACTCCCTTTTCCCTTTTCATTGATCTACCCAATACCCCCCTCATCAGAATTTTCTCTGTATCTAGGAGTCGGTTTCTGGATTGTCTGCTCATCTACTTTGTTTTTTAGATTCCACATGTAAGTAAAATCATATGATATTTTTCTTTCTATGTCTGACTTATTTCACACAGCATAACACTCTAGGTCCATTCATGTTGTCACAAATGGCAGGATCTCCTTCTTTTTTATGACTGAATAGCATTCCATTGTTAGAGTATGTACCACTATAGTGTCAGATGGGTATTAGACTTACCGGGGTGATCACTTCACAAGTTATATAAAAGGCTAATCACTACGTTGTTCACCTGAAACTAATATAACATTGTATGTCAAATGTAATTGAAAATATTTTTAAAAGACATACTATTTTATGCCTAAACTTGACTGAGATAACAGACTAAGAAGATACAGAGTAAGCTCTTTCCCTCCAGGTTGGGTTAGATGCTAAAGAGCCAAGTGAGGGCCAATAAAGTTGATACTTTTAGTAAACTATGAACCTCATCCACCAAAAGATTGTATTTAAGCTGAAACACAGACCATCATGCTTCCCATTTCATGGGGTTTAAAATTCACACAAGACCATCTGGGGGCCAAGACTAAGAGCAATGGAGAGTAAGAAAGTGGCTCAAAGCAGTCAGTCAGAGATCTCCTTCTGAGGAAAGAAGACATTTGCTTGGGAAAATTCCAGGGGTCAAAAGTAGGGAAGCCCCCACTTCCAGGTTCCAATGGATTTGAGGACAGTGGTTTCCAAGTAGGAGAAGTGAATGGTTCCAGGGACCATAAAGACAGACGTCACTCCGAATGCCTGGCTACAAGAGTGACAGGATACGCCTTAAAATGTGGTGCAGATAACAATTGTTGGGAAACGCAGGAGTGACAGAGTCATACAGGGAAGAGGTTGGGGTGAGTGAAAATGCCCAGACCATTTGTGTTTAGCTCCTTGTTGAGAAGGTTAGTGTCTCCAGGCCTCACAGGTAAAATGAAGATAGCTCATGGGCTAGGGTGAAAATTAAGTTAGCTAACACATGTAATATATTTATCATAGACTCTAACACCTCATGGCCCTAAGTGAATGACAGTAGCACTTTACATGTGCAGATCTGGAGGATGACATTAACTACTCCACATTCTTACCAAGAACGCCGACTGAGGAGATGGGCCGGGCCAACGCTGTTTTCCAGGATGCTCCAGAGGGCACCGACCACTTATTTGCATTCCTTTCTGCTAAGAAAGCATACTGCAGGGCCTTAGCCTGCCCTGATTGCTTAAGGTACATAAACAGCTCCTCCTCCTTCTTGATGCCCACCTCATAGGGATACTGTACAGCAGCCTGGACGGCGCGGACGCAAGTCTCCTGAGAAAGGCACCCAGGGTGCTGCTTCCGCATTTTCAGAAGGGCTTCACTGAAAATAGACTCCATGTTGGGCAAGCTCGGAACTGGCCTGTTGCAGAGCCTCCGGGATTCTAGAGGCTGGTCTGAAAGAAAGAAGAGAGAAAATATCAGATCCTTGGAAATGTTACTTACACTAAAGGAAAACAAGCACATAATAATGGTAATAATCTGTTCAAATTCAAAGTACAAAATTCAACGCTACTCGACAAGATATTTAATGTAACATTCATACCAAAGTCTCTAATGTCTTTGCAACTTTGTTCCGCAAGAATTTAATGGATCCAAAGCAATTTCAATTTTCCTAATTCAGGCCTAAAAGCAGGATTTTCCTATTATTCCAATTTCATAATGGATTAAATATTAATCTGTCAGTCAGTTTAAGGAAAATAGCTCTGAGTTGATAATATTTTAGATTCAGAGTAATTTTAATTTGATTCCTAATAGTAACAAAAACTTAAAAATACCTAGGAGAGAAGACAGTGTGATGTTGGTACGAGGACAGACATACGAGTCAAAGAAACAGAACTGAGAGCTCAGAAATAAATGCTTGTAATTAATGTGAACTGATTTCCAACAAAGGTGTCTAAACCATTCATAGGAGGAACAGAAGGAGAGTTTGTATCAACAAATAGCACTGACACAACTGGATATCCATATGCAAAAAGTAAATAAATAAACTTAGATCCCTATTGAACACTATATAAATATTACCTCAAAATTGATCATAAATCTGAGTTGAAGACCTAAAACTAAAAAATTTCTAGAACTAAACGCAGGAGAAAGTTTTGTGACGTTGGGTTAGGCAAAATGTTTTTAGCAGGATCCGTGAGAGAAAAATCAATCAATTAATTAGATTTCATTGAATTTAAAAACGTCTGTACTTCACAGAACACCATTAAGAAAATGAAATGATAAGACATAGGCTGCGAGAAAATATTTGCACGGTGGACAGATTGATGACTGCCCCACCCCCGCCAAATGTCCAGAACTTAACGACTTTCCAGGGCAAAGGGACTCTACGGATATGATTAAGACCTTGAGATGTGAGATGCAGATATTGTCCTGGATTATCCAGGTTGGCTCAGTCTAATCATAAGAGTCCTTAAAAGTAGAGAGCCTTTCCTGGCTACAGTGAAAAAAGAGATTTGATGGGGAAAAGTCAGAAAGATGAAACAGGGAAAGACTCAACCTGTTGGCAATGATGTGGCTTTGAAGATGGAGGAAGGGGGCGCCGAGAACCAAGAAACACCGTGGCCTCTAGAGGCTAGGAATGACCCTCAGTTTACAGCCGGCAAGAAGAACATAGGACCTTGGTTCTACAGTGCAATGTACCGAATTCCACCAACAATGGATTCTCCCCTTCAGCTTTGAGGAAGGAGTGAACCTGCACGCACACTCCATTAAGACCCCTACCGGACTTATGGGACTTATGGCCTTTAGATGGGTAAGAAAATAAATCTGTGTTGCTTAAACTGCTAAGCTTGTGGTAATTTATTATCAAAGGTATAGAAAAAGTAATACAATTTGAAAATCAAATATATAATAAAGAATTTGTATTTACAATATATAAAGAACTCTGCCCTGACTGTTGTGGCTCAGTTGGTTGGGCATCATCCTACAAGGTAAAAGGTCACCAGTTCGATTCCCAGTCATGAAACATGCTTGGGTTGTGGGTTCAGTCCCCAGTTGGCACCCATACGAGAAGCAACAGATTGATGTTTCTCTCTTATGTCAATGTTTCTCTTTGTGTCTTTCTCCCTCCCTTCTCCCCTCTAAAAGTAAAATCATATACATATACATATGACACTGATGACTCAATAATAAGAGGGCAAACAACCCAATTTTTTAAACGGGCAAAACTTGAGTGGCTATTTCACAATAGAGGATATACAAATGGCTAATGAGCACATGGAAAGATGTTTCACATCATTAGTCTTAGAGAAATGCAAAATCAGACCACAATGTGTAGGCAGTGTGTAGGAATCTACATGTAGGCAGATTCCAAACAACGTCATTTCTGAGACTGGAGTACAAAAATCTCTGGCTCTGGTCTTTCTCACCCTCTCTTGCTCTCTCACTTCCTCCTTCTGAAGGAAGCCAGCTGCCATGTGTGACAGTCCCTTGGTGAAGCCCATGGGACAAAGGGCCAAAGAAGGCTTTCACCCAACAGCCAGAGAGGAACTGAGGCCCTCGGTTTAATGGACCCCAAGGAACGGAGTCCTTCCAACACCCACATGAGCTTGAAGCAGACCCTCTCCCAGTCTGGCCTGAAGATGAACAGAGCCCTTTGCCATCCTGAATGTAACACTGTGTGAGGTCCTAAACCACAGGATTTAGTTAACCACACCCAGATTCCTGACCCACAGAAACGGCAAGATTCTAATAAATGTTTGATTTTAAGCAGCTAAATTTGGGGGTAATTTGTTATGCAGCTTTATATAATTAGTACAGACCCACTAAAATGACTACAATCAAAAAGACATCAGTTTGAAATGTTGGTGATGATGTGGTGTAACTGGAACCCTGATACACTGCTCGTAAGAACGTAAAATAGTACATCCACTTTATAAATCAGTTTGATGGTTTCTTTAAAAAAAAAGAACATAAACTTACTTTTCAACCCAGCAATTTCACTCCTAGGAATCCACCCAAGAGAAATGAAAACCTGTATGTCCATATAAAACTTATATGGATATTCATAGCAGCACTATTCATAAGAGCTCAAACCTGGACACAAACCCGAACATCCATCAGCTGATAAATGGTAAATGGGTGAAGAGAATGTGGTCTAGCCACACAGGGGAGCACCACTCGGCAATGAAAGGAACAAACCGCTGATGCATGCTGCAGATGGACCTCAAAAACATCATGCTGACTGAAAGGAGCCAGGTGCAAAGATTACCTACTGCATGATGCTGTGTAGAGCACGTGTCCAGAAAAGACAAATGTATAGAGACAGAATGATGTGTGGTTGCCTGGGGCCGGGGGCTCGCTGGGAAAGACCATGGGGGGGCTTTCTGGGGTGGACAAGACCTAAGACTGACTCATGAAGATGGCTGCAGAACTCTACAAGGCGAACCATGCCTCATTAAAGCTGTTCAAAATTCCTAGAAAGAAATTTATCAAGAAAGGTGCTAAGATAATACAGCATTTTATTAAAGAACATAAACTAAGACCTTAATAGAGAGAGCCCATATTCCTGGATATAACTACTTAATAGCATGAAAATATAAATATTTCCATATATGTACATTATATATAAACATCTAATCAGAACCCTTATTGTCCTATTTTTTACAAACTCAGTAGAAAAAACTCAGTAGAATGATTCTAAGTTTGCATAGAAGAATAAATGTATAACAAATTACATTATTAATAGTGTTTTCTAAAACAGTATACCATGAACTATTTTCTTTTTTTTTTTTTTTATTTATCTTTAGAGGGGAAGGAGAGAGGGAGAGAAACATCAATGTATGGTTGCCTTTTGTGCATCCCCTGCTGGTAGTTAGCCTGCAAGGAACCGGCCTGCAACCCAGGCATGTGCCCTGACTGGGAATCGAACCGCGATTGCCTGGTTCACAGGCCCGCGCTCAATCCACTGAGCTATGCCAGCCAGGGCCCCATGAACTATTTTCTTAAAAGTGCTGCCATCTCTTCAAAAATAAACCACTATATCAAAATAAACCATTATATCAAAAATGTACACCTTAGTTAGAGGGAAAAAACAGCAAATCTCATGTGCAGTTTCACTGTAAAAAGACATGAATGTGATGTCTGGCATTCCTGTGTTACTACGTGTCCAATGGAGACTGAGTAAGGTTGGGATGCAATCACGTCCACTCGGACGTATATCTTTGAAGCATTATATAATTTCATTACCCTTTTTAACCTAGGAGGGGAGACCATTTTAACATTTGATTACTATGTAGAATTGAAAAGAATGGCAGCATGGATCAAACTGGAGAGCATTGTGCTAAGTGAAGTAGGCCAGGCAGTGAAAGACAAATACCACATGATCTCACCTATAAGTGGACCCTAATCAACAAAACAAACAACAGAGAGAAAACAGAACCAGAGACATAGGAATAAAGAATAAACTGACAGTGGGGGGCGGGGAGAGCTAAGGCGGGGAAGGGAAAACAGGAGAAAAAAGGTGAAGGGTCAAGTCCAAGAACATGTAAAAAGGACCCATGGACAAGGACAAGCCGGGGTAGGGGGCGTGGGGGGAGGGGTGGGTATTGAATGTGGAATATGGAGGTAGGTAGGGCAGGGAAGAGTAATGAGGGGGAAATGGGGACAACCATAATCGAACAACAATAAAAAATTTATACTTTCCCATCTGATGTTAAGAATAGGATTCAGGAAAGGACAGAAAGATGGTATTAGCAGCATGTAGTCTCTCTCTGTGCGCCTTGCTATTGTTGGAAAAACATGAACTCTCTTACCCAACAAGCTACCCATCACTTGCTCATTTATTCAGTGAGTTAACCCAACCCTCAATTTATGAGAAGGCAAGCTCAGCAGAGGAGGATGGAAACCTTTCGAAGGCCTGATTTAATTTTTGATGAACCAAAAGGAGACAAGACAGAAGGGAGAGGAAGAGGGAAAGGACAGGGGTGTGGAGGACCACGTGGATGAAGGAAGAGGGCTGAGCTGTCAGTCAGTGTGGTGGTGTAAACAGGAGGCTGATGGCTACAGGCATAGACTGGGAAAGCGAATCTCTGCCCTTGTAACATTGTAACATTGCCACTGTTTCCACCCTGATGGGCTGCTTCTCAAAACCACAGCACACATCAGAGTTATTTGAGGAGTTTCAAAAGTTCAGATCCCCAGGTCCCACCATAGACTCAGTTAAGAGTCTTTAAGGATGGGTCCTGGACGTGAATATTTTTTTTAAATTCCACCGTTGATTTTGAGATATAGCTTCTGGGAGGTCTGAAAGCAGAGTCTTATGTCAACCACTGTGTCAAGAACTAATTCCTGATTCAAATATGCTTATCGTTGAATTCTTTCCTTGACCCATTCACATATTTCTTCTTAATTCCTCAAGGTTTTCTAAGGCATAATATTCAAGCTTTGATTTAAAAAGAAAGTGACTCACTCTCCTAATGGAAGAAAAGGAGATAATTATTTCCCCTCTTTCCTTTCTAGTAACTGACTGGAAGAGATTTTTCTCTGCCTAGGATAGAGAGAGACACAACATGCCATTTATAGAAATGGTTTCCTGCCCTGGCTCGCGTAGCTCAGTAGATTGAGCACGGGCCTGCGAACCAGAAGATCGCGGTTCGATTCCCAGTCAGGGCACATGCCTGGGTTGCAGGCCGGTTCCCTGCAGGCCAACTCCCAGCAGGGGACGCATGAAAGGCAACCATACATTGATGTTTCTCTCCCTCTCTCCTTCCCCTCTAAAAGATAAATAATAAATAAATGAAATCTTAAAAAAAAAAAGAAATGGTTTCCTAAGACATAAAGGATTCTCCCTTCTCTAATTCTCAGAAATAGTAAGCTTTGTCTGTCATAAGCTGTGCAAAGAACAGACAGAACAACTTTTCCAGGCTTACAGGCCAGCAGCTCCAGAAGTTGGGTAGTACGTCCAAGGAAGTTAAATTTAGACACATGCTGAGGCCTCCTATGTAAGGTAGGGTCACTCTGCTTTTGTGAAATATGTTTGTATAAATGTTCACAGAGACAAAAATAAATTACAAAGAGCAAAAGATAAAATGAAGTGAAAGACAGATGAAACAAGAATTTTTTAAAGTCACAAAATCAAAATGAACAAATAGACCAAGGTCTTGAGGCAGAATTAGAATGGCTAGAATGGCTCACCCAGCCCCGGGCAGTCACAGTGACAAGCCCAGGGTCCATTACAGAGAGGAAAGCAGGTTCCTCTCTGCGGAAAGCAGGAACCTCCCTAGGTTCCTGAGTTGAGGCTCCCAGTCCAATGCCCCCTGGGCCCATCTTTGAATAATGCACACTTCCATGCACATGATAATAAGTTCTTACTCCGTTTGCATAAAGCAAGCTCTGGCCAAAAGCAAGGGCAAATAAATAGCATTGTACAGGACCCTCCCCTCCCCAGTTTAGCCAAAGCAATCTGGCTTGGAATTTCTCTGTTAAATCTATTGCACTGCAGTAATCTGAGAAGCTTCCTATAACAAGATTATTAAGATGCATGAAGCTAATTAACTTTCACAGTTAACTCTCCAGGATACCCATTAAGTTTGTGGAGAAACCTGCAGCCACTTCCCAAATCACATTTTTAGGTACATGCTAACCTCCTACAAACCCCTCCCACACATAACTGGCTCCAAAACTGCCGACTGCGACATCACCCATCGGAAACCCCGTTCCTTCTGTTTTAACAAATGCTCCAAGCGATCCTGATGCAATCAAGTTTGAGAATCGTTGTTCTAGGTGAAGACAACTGTACCAGTTTCATATAACTAGACATTAGTATTAATACATTTTATTATTGATGTATTTATTCTTAAAATGTTTTATAACAAATGCCCATTTTAAAATATACATACTTTTATAAAAGAGTTTTGTGGAACCTGTCCTTCAAATCAACCCATCAATTTTGTTCTGCCAAGTAACCAAATACTAATGGCAATATTTAAAGGCAATCAATAACAAAAAAAAAAGGAACTCGAGGAAACAAAAAAACAAAGGAAAAGTACAAGACCATAAATGAAAATAAAAGGCAAAATAAATAAGCCTAGCTAAACTACACATTTGATGAGATAATAAATGACAAATGTAGATAAGATTCTCTGACATAGTTCTTCATTGATGTGCCCTATTTCTTAAGCAGCACCAGGAAAATTATAGAATTCCAAACAGTGAAACTCATTTAGAAGGAGGGAGGGAAGGAAGGAAGGAAGGAGAAAGGGAGGGAGGAAGGGAGGGGGAGGGGAAGGGAGGGGAGGAAGATTGAGTTGCATTTTTAATAAAAAAGATAAACATTTTTTATTAAAAAGATCCAAGAGTCTTCATTACCTGCCACCCAAATACAACCACTGTTAGTTTTTTTCCTCATGTGAATATACATATGAAGACATACACACATATACACACATTTGTGCAACTTGCTATCTGGCTGTTTGCTACTTAAATATTACATGTAAGCATTTTTCCAATTCTTCAACTTTATTTAAAAATGGACACTTTTTTAAACATTAAAATATTCATTCATTTATTTTTCATTTGTTTTAATTTACTCTTTACTGTATTTTTTCCATTACCATTTAGCCCCCATATGTCCCCCTCCCTCTAGCACTCACCACACTGGTGTCCACGTCCACGAGTCCTTTCTCCTTTTTGCTCACTCCCTCCACCCCCTAACCTCTCCCCTACCCACTGGCTGTCATATCTGCTCTCCATCTACGAGTCTGTCTCTGTTTTCCCTGTTAGTTCAGTTTGTTCATTAGATTCCATATACGAGTGAAATCTTATGATATTTGTCTTTCTCTGACTGACTTATTTCACTTAAATGTTAGACCCGAAACCATAAAAATCCTAGAAAAAAACATAGGCAGCAAAATCTTGTATATTGCTTGTAGAAATTTTTTTAAAGATTTTATTTATTTATATTTTGAGGGGAAGGGAAGGAGAGGAGGAGAGAAATATCAATGTGTGGTTGCCTCTTACGTGTCCCCTGCTGGAAACTGGCCTGCAACCCAGGCATGTGCCCTGACTGGGAATCGAACCATGATCCTCTGATTTGCAGGCCCGCGCTCAATCCACTGAGCTACACCAGCCAGGGCTGCTTGTAGAAATTTTTTTATCAGATATATTTCCTCAGGCAAGGGAAACAAAAGAAGAATAAACAAATGGGACTACATCAAACTCAAAAGGTTTTGCACAGCAAAGAAAATCATCAATAAAATCAAATGACAACCCACAGAATGGGAGAACATATTCGCTGATACATCTTATAAGGGGTCAACATCCAAAATTTATAATGTATTTACAAAACTCAACACCAAAAAAAACAAATAACCCAATTAAAAATGGGCAAAGGACCTGAATACACACTTCTTCAAAGAGGACACACAGATGGCCAATAGACATATTAAAAATAGAACTTTTAATGGCAGAATGGGATTACTCCATTGAGATCTATTATTTTTTATGTAACTAACCTCCTAAAATTAGATGTTTGAGTTGTTTCCAATGTGTTACAATGATAAATAAAGCTTCAGTAGGTATCACTGTACACAGCTATTGTTTACTTCTATGATTACATTTCTCTACGATAAATTCCTAAGTGAGGAAATACTAAGTCAAAAGGTGTGAATATGCCCTAGTACGTGACTGCCCTACTGCCCTCTAATAAGACACACCACACGCAGCACGCTGTTACACTGAATTTATTTACTTTTCTATTTTTCCGACTTCCCTGGCAAAAATGAGAGTCTTTCAAAGCACTAATGTTTTCTCATTAATCATCACATTTAAAAAGCATTTAAGAATCAACCACACACTTATTCGAGTACCCAGCAATGCTGCTGATAGGTGCTTACCGAGGAGGGAGAGAACATGTCTACAGAGATCTGTGTGGGCTCAAAGTGGAAACAACCTAAATGCACATCAACTGATAAATGGATAAACAAGTCATGGCATATCCATGCTATGGATGACTATTCAGTAATAAAAAGAATAAAATATTAACATACAAGGAATGTAACAACATGGATGAATCTCAGAAATAGCATGCTAAGCGAGAGAAGTCAAACACAAAAGATTACACACTCTATGTGTGGTTCCGCATGTGAGAAATTCTTAAAAAATAAAACAGCAGGCGCGTGGTTGTCAGTGGGGGGACTCCCCTGGAAAGAAGCAGGAGAATTCTTTTTAGGGTACTCAAACTCTATCTTCTTGATGGTGACAACATAAATGTAAACAGTAACAAAAATTCACCAGTCTACACTTAAATGGGTGAATCGTTTTGTGCATAAATTACATCTCAGTAAAACTGGAAAAAATCAAAACAAAGCAAAGACTATTTATGAAATTGTGGGGATAAAATGAATTTCTTTTCATTTTTGCATATTTTCTTTAAATTTTTGTCTGTATTCACATACATTCTACATAGCTCTAATTACACTATATATATATATATATATAACTTTCTATTTTAGACACTATTAAACACAAATAATTTTATATGTTTCTACACTGTCTTCATGACTATAATGTAAAATAGTTGTACATAGCTGTCCAAAGCCCAGAACGATTTCCCTACTGTAATGAAGTGAATTACCAAGTTCTAAAGCAGATGATTCCTCCTCAATATTTGGATGCCACCAGGTGGACAAACTGTGTAATGTTGCTGAGATTGAGTAGACTGTTTTATACATTTTAGAAATAAAATATTTTTAAAACATTTATTTGTTACCACCCAGGTAATTTAGTTGGATGGAGTGTTGTCCCGATATGCCAAGGTCGCAGGTCCCATCTCTGGCCACCGCAACAAATGAAAGCATCAGTAAGTGGAGGAACAAAACGATGTCTGTCTTCCCTCTTTCTCAAATCAATCAGTAAAAATATTGTTTAAAAATTTTATTTGAATTAATNTGTAATGTTGCTGAGATTGAGTAGACTGTTTTATACATTTTAGAAATAAAATATTTTTAAAACATTTATTTGTTACCACCCAGGTAATTTAGTTGGATGGAGTGTTGTCCCGATATGCCAAGGTCGCAGGTCCCATCTCTGGCCACCGCAACAAATGAAAGCATCAGTAAGTGGAGGAACAAAACGCTGTCTTCCCTCTTTCTCAAATCAATCAGTAAAAATATTGTTTAAAATTTTTATTTGAATTAATTTTAAAACTAAACAACTTTCAAAAATGAAAACACTATAAATGTACTGGATAGCTGCGATCCTCTTCTGTCTCTGGAAGTAACTTAACCCTTAAATCTGAATCTAAGGAAATGGGTTCAGGAAAAGAAAGAACTCCCTGTTGAAATCAAGTTCTTTATCAACTAAAACCACAGATATAAATAATAGTCTATTTATACCCCAAACCAAAAATAATTTAGGGACCTGCAAATGTAAACAGCCTCTGCTGTTGGCTAGCCAGGTGACCGCTAACAACACGATAAGCCCTCTCGGGAGGCACAGTGAAGCCAGTGATGAAAATGAGGGGAGGTTTGTCTGGAAGGCAGAGGAACAGCAGGAAACTCACTCTCATTCAGGCAAAGACCCTCTCTTCACGAGTCACCAGTTTTTTCCCCCCACAGACCCTGGCCTCTCCACTTCAGGCTTTTCCTACTGCATTGAAAGAGTAACTGGCTAGAGCCACACACACACACACACACACACACACACAAAAGATTATTTCAGAAAAGTGTTTAGTCCCTACCATCGTGGACAAGTGACTTTTTCCAAAAGAATGCCCTTGAATGACAATGAGCCATTGCCTGCCACCAAGTAGGGAGATGAACACCCTGTGCTGCCTGTAACCCAAACTCTTTCCAATTATTTTTTCCTGACACCCTCTAACCCTCTCTATCTTTCCACCAACTTCCATACATTAAAAGGAACAGTGAAAAAAGAAAAGAAAAACTGTAGGATTGCCACTCCAAAGACCTCGTAAAGGAAGGTCGTCGCTCCATAAAGTGAGAAACCAATGAGAGAGAAAACATCGCTCACTGAAACAAAACCACACAGTTTACTGTCGTCAACTACAGAGTTTGTCTTCCAGTATTTGCTGAAATGTTTATTGGCTTATTTGTTTTCATTTTAATGATATTCCTTAATGGTAAATAAACTCATTTAATGAAAATTCAAAAGGTACAGAAGTAAACAACAAGAAGTCTCCTCCCAGTTGTGGCCCTGGTCGACCAGCCCCACACCCAGAGATAATCATTAACCATTTCTTATGAATCCTTGTGGAAATATTTTATACACAAACAGTTATAGATATACGTTCTCCCCTTAGAGTCATTCGGTCCCATTTCCTCTTTCTTATTACCCAAATGGTAAAGCCCTATACATAATGACACTTTTTTTTTACTTCGTACAATATATATGCTGTTTGTACTACGTCAATACAGAGTTTCTCATTCTTTTTAAAGCTGTGTCATAGGGCATCACATAGATGTATCAGAAGGTATGTAAGGAGTTTCTTACTAAGACGGACACTTAGCTTGTTTTCAGTTTGGGGGTATTTTTATCATCTTCTTACCTAAAACTCTCTGGGCTAAATTGATTGCTTCTTCAACTGGGTTTGAGTTGACAATTCCATCTAGAATACCCAGCTTGAGTGCTTCATCTGCCAAAATATGTCTTCCTAAAACAAAACAAAACAAGTCAAAGAATGAGGTGGAACTAAAGCAAAAGCATTGCTCTCTCTAGTATGCAGGACATCTGACCTGTACATAAACATATATTATTAAATAAAATAATAATAACAAAATATCATTATTATTAAATAATAATTATTGTTTAATAATTTATTTAATTATTATTTAGTGATTTAAATAAACAATATTATTTATATTATTAAACAAACAATTGTATTTATTTAATATAGTTATTAAATAAATAATAAAATTATTAAATAATAATTTAATATTATTAGATAAATAATAATGATTATTTACTATTAGATAATATCATCTATTAATAATAATAGTTATCATTATTATTAAATAATAGCACCTATTATTAAATAAATAATAATAATAAAACAATAAAACAGCAGCACCACACTGACTGCTGGAGTAGAAAGACCACTGAAGAGGTAACCAGAAAACGTGGATTCAAGCTCCGGAGCTGCCTTTACTGGCTTTGTCACCATGAAGAACTGTATAGGACTACAATTTCCGTGTTGATAAATGGGAATAACTTACCTTACCTTAGTAATTCTGGGTATTAGGTGAGAATAACATATTCTCTTTACATTCTATAAATAGCTATAGAACCACTTTATAAACTATAGATCTCTGTTTAAATATAAGAGGTGATCGTTTTAAATTATAATAATAGCCCTGGCTGGTGTAGCTCAGTGGATTAAGCACTGGCCTGCGAACCAGATGGTTGCCAGTTTGATTCTCAGTCAAGGCACATGCCTGGGTTGCAGGCCAGGTCCCCAGTAGGGGGCACGTGAGAGGTGACCACACATTGATGTTTCTCTCCCCCTCTTTCTCCCTCCCTTCCCCTCTCTAAAAATAAATCAATAAAATCTTTTTAAAAAATAAATAAATTATAATCACAGAGGTAGAGCAGTATCTCATATCATATGTAAAAAGGGCTGTTATTGATTCCAAAAAAAAAATACAGTGCCCACAGATAAATATGGCTGGGTAGACAGGAAAAAATGTACTAAGTTAACATGATATAAACTATTATCAAAATTACACAAAGTAAAGGAGGTGGGGTTTCCACCATTTCTTTGGCTCCCCAGGATCTCGACCCCTTGCATAGTTTGTGGAATCACTACCTCTGAGCCTTAGAGCCCTGGCTCTTTCTATAGAAGCTGAAAAGGAAACGGAGATAATCAGACAACTGTTCCTTCTGACCCGTGGCATCTGGGGTATGTCCCATGGCACCAAGGCTGGCAAATGGAGTGCTCTCCCGAGGGTTTCCAGTCTGGAGTTAGTGACACTAAGCAACAGCAACAGCGTAAATCTCATTTCTCAGGTGGAGACGTCTGGTATCTGGTGGGGATACCAGCAGCACCCAGGGTCCAGTGGCGGCAGCGGCCGCCTCCAGCACAGAATGGCAGCTCTAGGGAGGGGGTCACGGGAGTTGGACACATTACTGCTTCCTTGCCAGTACCATCTTTCTTCTGAAAGGTGATCACCAAATCTGTATCACGGCAACGATTCCACAGTCTTCGCCACTCTTATTGAAAATGTGGGTGGATGCTATCTCTGAGACAAACCGTCCATTCCTGGTTCTTATTAGTGCTTCGAAGAGCTACAAATGGGTCTTTTGATCAAATAGACAGTTCAATAATGTTTGGCAGGGGTCACTCTGTAACAGCAATATTTGGGCAGTTTTCTGGAAGTGCCTTTGAAAACAGGCTTCCAGATTTGCCCCTGGGGTGAGGAGAGTGGTAGGGAGTGGGTGAATGGCTTCAGGCATCCAGTCTCCTGTGTATAAAATCACTTGGGTGAAGGTTGAGTGAATCAGCCCCTCTGGGTTAAGTGGAAAATAAAAGGAAGATGGAAACCTGGGTACTAAAAAGATCTTTGAGGCCACTGACCAGGGGTAACAAGAACTGCCCACAGGTGAACTGAAAATTCTTTCAGCTTCAATGATTTCTTCTGGCCTGGATTTCACAAATGCAGAGGAGTAACATTACTGTTCTTACAGAACCAATGAGATTACAAATACCTTATTTATTCTGTGTCAAGGACCTAAAGACCCAGCTCTGTATATACAATTCAGACTCTCGGACTGAGATTTCAACTTGTTTTTCGTTGTGCTGCCCTCGGTGTAGGGGACAACCACTGTCCAATGGATTGACAGAGTTACTACAGCACCTCTCCTGCCTAGAACTCCTATAAGACACCCCAGGACAACGGAAGCTGCAGCTTCTCCAGGCAGGGTAGTCTCGATATTTTCCAATTTTCTTCATGGCTTCTTTTCCAACCTTTAGAAGAAATTTTCTACATGGAACCCTTTCCAGATGTCATTTTAAAGTCCCCCTAAAGTTGTACAGATTACTTAAAAAGATAGGTGTATGATTCTACTGTGATCTTTCTTCTAATTCACTGTGACCTTTTATATGCAAATCAAAACCCATCATACTCTTACTGTTTTTACCTCTTCTCATTATGTTAAAAATAGTGATATTTCTAAAAGAAGCATAACTTTGGAAAAGGCCATTCCTAGTTCACTTCATTTCTTTTTGTCAAATAAGCCAGATTTCTCCCTGATTTCCCCCAAGATACTCTTGCTTTTCAAACTTAATACTGAAAACAGGGCCACAAAATTCCTCAACATTTGCCCACATGCTTTAATTTCTGTAAACCTTAGAATTTACAGACTCATTTCACACTTTAGTCAACTCTTGAACAACATGGGTTTAATCTGTGAGGCTCCACTAATATGCAGATTTTCTTCAATAAAGACACATGGTACTACAAATGTCTTTTATCTTTCTTAAGATTTTTTTAATAACACTTTCCTTTCTCTAGCCTACTTTTTGTAAGAATACAGTATGTAATACGGGCATATAATGCACAAAATATGTGTTAATCAACTGTTTGTGTTCTCAGGAAGGTCAGCAGTGGGCTATAAGTAGTTCAGTTTGGGGAGAGTCAAAAGTTACATGTGAATTTTCAACTTCATGGGAGCCAGTACCCTGCACTGTTCAAGGTCAACTATATTTTAACTTCCCCCTAAATCTTATGCTTCTTTGCTTCCTTTCTGTTTCGCAGAATAAATGGTCCCATGCTAGACTACAAACATTCTCTTACAAATTCTGCACTGGATACTTAAAATAATTCATATCCTTACATGTGTGCTTTTTCATACCACCACAAATTGCAACAATTTCTAATTTAATTTACTAATGATAAGAAATTTAATATTTTTAGCTTTTCTAATTCCCCTTTCATACGCCATAGGAGTAGCAATTTGAATCTTGTATATAGCTTTGTATTGTGGTTTCTGGGTCAAAATATAGGAATTTCAATGAACACTTCTCAAACTTTTCAGTCTTAGGATCCCTTTACATCCTTAAAAATTATGGGGCACTCCAAAGAGCTTTTGTTTATAGGGTTATTTCTATCAATATTACTATATTAGAAATTAAAACTGAAAAAATTTTAATGTTTCTTATTTTATGTTAATATATAAGAATTTTGTGCAAAATAACTATGGGTTCAAATTTTTAAAAATGTAGTGAGAAGAATGTGACTTTTATATTTTTGCAAATTTCTTTCATGTCTGGCTTAATAGAAGACAGCTGGACTCTCATATCTGCTTCTGCATCCAATTTGTTCGATATCACATAGCATATAATAATCTCTGGAAATTCGACCATACCCTTGTGAGAGAAAGAGAGGAAAAGACAAGTAATGTTCTGCTGTTATGAAAATAGTTCTGACTTCATAGTGCTCTTCAGCACACCCAGCAGTCCCTGAATCACACTTTAAGAACGCCTGATCTATATGATCACTTTAAAGACTGCATACTATCTTAATATACGAATTTCCACACATTGAGCATTTATTTTGTGGATGAAGTGATTTTAGTTGTTTTGAAAGTATCCTTTGTTGTGTTTTGTTCCTTTCCTTTGAAAGCCTGCATGACTCTATTTTCTGGAAGTTTAAAATCTTCTTTCTCTCTCTTTTTAATTTTATTGTTGTTCACGTACAGTTTTCTGCCTTTTCCTCCCTTCTCTCGCCTCCCAACTCAGCCATCCCCACCTCCCTCCCCTGATTCTAACCCCCCTTGGTTTTGTCCATGTGTTCCTGAAAACCCTTCAGCCTTTTCCCCCCATTATCCCTCCTATCTCCCCTTTGGTTACTGCCTATTTGTTCTTGATTTCAATGTCTCTGGTTATATTTGGCTTGCTTGTTTGTTTTGTTGATTACAATCCACTTATAGGTGAGATCATATGGTGTCTTTCATTGCCTGGCTTATTTCACTTAGCATAATTCTCTTAGTTCCATCCACGCTGTCACAAAGAGTAGGAGCTCCTTCTTTCCTCCTGCTGCATAGTACTCCATTGTGTAAACGTACCACAGTTTTTTGATCCACTCATTTACTGATGGGCACTTAGGTTGCTTCCAGCACTTGGCTATTGTAAATCGTGCTACTATGAACATCAGGGTGCATAGGTTCTTTTGGATTGGTGTCTCAGGATTCTTAGGATATAAGCCTAGCAGTAGAATTGTCAGGTCAAAAGACAATTTCATTTTCAGTTTTTTGAGAAAATTCCATACTGTTTTCCATAGTGGCTGCACCAAAATACATCAGGCATTGCTATCTCTTCATTAGTTTTTCCAGGAAAATGGCTGTATGCTAAAATACAATGTCTTCCATGCCTGCCACCTTCATGTACATTTTATGTATCTTTTTGTTAAGTTCTGTTCTATAAATGTGTCCCTATCCTCCATTTTGCTGATTCAGTTAGTTATGTGTTCTGTTACATCTTTTTTGCTGTTGATGCTTCAAAAAGAAATAATTGTGGCTAATGTTTTCATTTTAAACAGGTTGTTCTATTTAATAAATAAATAATTTTCTTTTCTAATTCAGAATAATGTGAATTTTCTCTAATCTGTATCAGTAGACTCACATTTATCTTTCATTTTTCTTCTGTCACAATATTTTCATAGGTTTTATGTTCAGGGTTTGGTTTTAAGAGTGTAGTTTGTCTGTTTTTTGGTTTGGTTATGAAATGAAATTTGCTGGTATTTTTTACTGCTGCTTGGAAACTCCGGCTGTAAAATCATCCTCAATATCTTGTTCAAATACAGAGAAAACCCACCTATACAAACATTTAAAAGGCAGGCAGGATAAAGGTTCCACTCCCAACGTCTCCCCGAGTATGCTGGATACTAAGAGGTATCTCATCAAAGTCTAGAGCCCAGGGGCATCTCTGTACCTTGAATGATCCTCAAGAATCCCATCAGACCTGTGGAAAAGCTCTAAGAGCACAGAGCAGAGGCTTTCTGTGCTGCTCAGTGGACAAAGAGGATGGGACCTACAAAGTAAAAGCAGAAAGAACAGGGCACTGCAGTTCTTGCCACCCAATTGGACAGAGCATCAGGGAATGAACTGCAATGCATTCAAGCCTCTTTTGTGGTCACTGCTGAAGATTCACTTGTTTTCAGCCAGCACCTCAACAGAATTGTGGAGAAGCAAGAGTTGGTGCTATCATCGATCCACTTGCCAGAATTGCCTCTCTTATGGATTTCAGGAGGTTGGAATATGTTAGCTATCTACTTACTAATTTAATCCAAATCTATATACTTAGTAATTTCTAATGAGATCAGTTCCTGCAACACTGGCGTTTTTTCCCTACATTAGTAGGGAATCTTCAACCTTCAATAACAATTTTTTTAAGATTTTATTTATTTATCTTTAGAGAGGAAGGGAAGGAGAGAAAGAGAGAAATATCAATGTATGGTTACCTCTCAAATACAGTTCCCTTCTGGGAACTGGCCTGCAACCCAGGCATGTGCCCTGACTGGGAATCGAACCACGATCGTGTGCAGTAACAATTATTTTTAACATCCTTTCTTAGAAAAAAAAATTCCAAACCACAAAGATTCTCAATATCATCACTTTTAACAACGACTGTATTAGTTTACTATTGCTGCTGTAACAAGTGACCACAAGCAAACACATGGTATCTTAAGACAACATACATGTGTAATATTGGTTCAGGATGTCAGAAATCTAAAACAGGACAGTGGAACTGTGTTTCTTCTGGAGGCTTTCAGAAAGAATCTTTCTCTCGTCTTTTCCAGACTCTAGAAAAGCTGCCTACACTTCCTGGCTTGTGGCCTCTTCCTCCATCTTCAAAGCTATCCATGTAGTATCGTCCCTCTTCCCTGACCTCTTGCATCCCTCTTCCAAGGGCCTTTGTGATGAATTGGACCCATCTAGAAACTCCAAAATAAGTTAACTTAATTGCATTAGTCCCTTTGGAGATCCTTAACTTAATTCCATTAGTCCCTCTTGAATGTCAGGTGACATATTCACAGATTCTGGGGATTAGGACAGGGACATCTTTAGGGGATCATCATTCTGCTTCCCATAGTTGCATTGACAAAGATCTTCTATGTGACAGAAATATGTCGTGTAATTTCATTATTCCTTAAAGCCACTCATTTAACTGATGAGAAAACAGAGGCTGAGAGCCCAGAAGACTTCTCTCCTAAACTCTGGGCCAGCCTTTTCAATGGTCTGTCTACTTGACACTCCACCTGGATGTCTAACAGGCGTCTCACGCTTAACATATCCCAAACTGGGCACTATGATTCCTCCCCAGAATATGTTCTCCCAGCGGAAATCCCCATCTCAGCAATGGCACCCTCTTTCCAGCTGCTCAGGCCATTAAAATCATCCCTGATTCTCCTTTTTCTCACATCTGATCTGTCACAAAATACTGTTGGCTCTACCATCAAAACATAACCAAACTTCGACCATGTCTCATCATTTACATTGCTACCACTCGGGTCCACGCTCCCATCATCTCTCCCTTGGTTTATTACAGCGGACTTCTAACCAGTTCTCCTATTTCTGCTCTTACCTCTGATTAATATATTTTCAACAGCCAGAGTGATCTTTTTAAAATAGGACATGTTACTCCCCTGCTCAAAACACTCCAGTCCCTTTCCGACTCAATCCGAAGAAGAGCCAGCCTTCTTTCTGTAATCTTCAGGACCCTACATGACATGACTTCATCCCCTGTTGCTCTTCCCTGTGCTCACTTCAATCCACCCGCATTGACCTTCTTGCTTTTCTTTTTTGAACTTTCCAGGTATGTCCCTGCCTCAGGGCTTTGCATTTGCTCTTTTCTCCATGTGGAATATCTTCCTCCAGATATTAGCATAATAACCTTCCTCACCTCCTTTGGCTGTTTACTCAGATGTTATTTTGTAGGAAAGCATTTCCTAGATACTTTACCTAAAATATCATCCCTGTCCCTGAGATTTTATTTTCCCCACTTCTGGTTTATGTTTTCTCCTGAGCACTTATTTCCATCTAGCCTACTATATATACTACTAATATAAAAGGTAGGCATGTGTTTGAGTACAGAGTTGTGGTATCTAGTCTCCAAAGGGACCCCCATGTGTTTGGCCTTTTGGTGTTCAAGCCCCCTCTCATGTTGAATAGGGGAAACCTGTATAATTAATAGGATAGTTCAGGAAAAAATGGCGTGTGATTCCAGAGCTAGGTCAAAAAGACATTGCACCTCTCACCTTGCTCTCTCTTGGATAACTCTAGAAGAGGCAAGAGTCCACTTACACAGCACTATGGGGAGGTCCACACGGAGAGGAAATGAGGCCTCCTGCCAACAGTCAGCACCAACTAGCCATCCACGTGTGCTGGCCACCCTGGAAGTCTATCCTCCAGCCCTGGTTGAGTTTTCAGATAACTACACTTCCAGTCAATGTCTTGACTGCAACCTCATAAGAAACCCTGAGCTAAACTGCTCCCAAATTCCTAACCCACAGAACTAGGAAAGAAAAAAGCACTGCCAATTAAGGCATGACTCAAAACGAATGTAAGAGACGTCCTCATTTCAAAGGTGTGGAAAAAACTGTGGTTCTGAATTGATGAAATGTGACAATATGATGTTTGTCACTGCTGTTTTCTCTATATAATCTCCATGAAGGTAGGATTTTATTGGTTTAGTTCCCTGCTACATTGCCAATGCCTAGAACAAGGCCTAGCATATGAGAGAAGATTAATAATAGTCACTGGATGAATGAGTAAAAATAAACTTGCACAAGGCACATTGTTTAAATGTGGTAGAGCTGGTATTCAAACTTGGGACTCTTTTTATGTGCTCTTTTTATTGCCCCTTCTTGAGGATATAGTCTATTACCGAGATCCTCATCTTATTTTTATTCAATCCTCCTCTTAACTAAGAAGACAGATGTGCAAATAATGATATATAGCTGAAACTTATGAAGTTACTACCATGCCTGGGGCCATTCCCAAGCACACTGTATGCATTAACTTATCTAATCTTCACCACACTGTGTAAGTATATGGCAGATACTATTATTATCCACATTTCTTTAAAAACTAAGGCATTAAAAGGTAAAGTGATTGGCCTGAGGTCTCATAATTATTTATACCTGTTTAGCATAAATAGTCATATATAGTCTTTCTTCCAACCTTATCTCAACTGAAAATGCCTTTATATGTCTTATGGTATTTGGTAAATTTAGGA
This sequence comes from Sturnira hondurensis, assembly GCF_014824575.4. NCBI lineage: Eukaryota > Metazoa > Chordata > Mammalia > Chiroptera > Phyllostomidae > Sturnira > Sturnira hondurensis. The sequence continues at coordinate 1,202,093 of NW_028091847.1, read as the reverse complement.
TGCCTAAATGTTTTCTAGTGTTGCATTGTTCACATTCTCTATTAAAAGAGAACAACATTTATTTGTACCTAATGTATTAATACTTGAGAAATAAAAAATTCAGTCATTTGCACCCTAAAAGTTAAAATCTTTCCTTGAAAATTCTGGTTCTAATTCCTGTTTATATTACAATTTGTACATTAGATCCAAATATAATATATCCTACGTGAACACCAGTGTCCGTGAGCCTGCACTTGAACTATAACAAAATCCTAAATGTGATTTAGCACTTTGTATACCTTTCCCAGAAGTCTTCACAGTAACATCTGAGATCTTCAGAGTAACATCTGAGAAGCTCTCAGGAAAAGTGTTCTTTCCATTTTACAGACAAGAACATTGACAGTCAAAGAAGTTAAAGTCTCCTCTTAAGATCACATAGGTATGGAATGGTCCAGCCAGAGTTTTTCTAAATCCTAGCCCAGTTCCTCACGGTGATCTGTATGACTGCTGGCAGGGTTTACACTGACCTGAGGTGATTAAGTCAAGTGCAGCAGGAACTCCGATGAGCCTGGGAAGAAGCTGGGTTCCTCTTGCACCAGGGAGAAGTCCTAATTTGACTTCTGGGAAGCCAACTTGAGCCTGTCGAAGTTTAAAGGCACGAAGGTCATTAGAATGAGATGACATACAGAGTAAAGGTGAGCATTCCCCTGGATTTTCCAAATTCTCAAAAACATTGTTTCATAGAATTCAGCAAGAGTTTCCACACAGCAAATTACTGTATACCCTCTCATTTAATTTAATTAACAAAATTAAAAGAGCTATGCTGTTCCTAAGTCTTTATGTTGAAACACAACACTAGCATCTTAACACATTTTTTTCTGACTCTATTATGACCTGTCTCAGTCAACAAAAATAATAGTCTCCAGAAAAAGCTTTATGGAGCCCTGAAAGATTCAGTCAGCCAAGGCAGTAAAAAGATACCCACAGAATTGGAGAGAACATTTTTAAATTGTATATTTAGAAGATATAAAGAACTTTTACAACTCAATAGTATAAAAAGATAATCCACTTAAAAGTGGGCAAAGGATCTGAATAGACATTCTCCAAAGAAGAGCTACAGATTACCAATAAGCACTTGAAAAAATGCTAATATCACTAGCCATCAGGGAAATACAAATGGAAACTTCAAGATACCACTTCATACCCATTAGGATGGCTATAATAAAAAAGAGAAAAATAACAAGTGTAAGAGAGGATGCAGAGAAAACAAAACCCTCACGTATTGCTGGTGAGAATAGAAAATGGTACAGTCCCTTTGGAAACAATTGGCCAGTTCCTCAAAGGTTAAATACAGAGTTCCCATATAACCCAGCAACTCCACGCATGAGTATGTACCCAGGAGAAACAAAAACCTGCCCACAGAAAAACTTGTACACAAATTTTCATAGTGTCACTCTTTTCATTAAGACCAAGAAAGTAGGAACAACCCAAATATCTATCAACTATCAACTGATGAATAAATAAACACAATGCGGCCTATCCATAGAGGGAATATTATTTAGCCATAAAAAAGAATGAAGTACTTTCTTTCCATGGAAGATAGAGGCTCTGACATAAGTGAACCTTGAAAACATTAGGTTAACTGAAAGAAGCCAGTCATAAAACACAACATATTGAATAATCCATTTATTCTAAATGTCTAGCATAGCCAAATCCATAGAGACAGAAAGTAAATTTGTGGCTGCCTGGAATGGGGGAAAGGGAAAATGGAGGATTACTCTTAAAGGGCATAAAGTTTCTTTTTATGGTATCGAAATGTTTTAAAATCAACTGTGGGAATGGTTGCACAACTCTGAATATACTAATATTCCACTGGGTTCTACACTTTAAACAAGTGAATTATATGATTTGTGAGTTATATCTCAATAAAGCCATAGAAGAAGAGGAAGGAGGAGGAGGGAGAAGGGGTGGGGAATGGGAGGAGGAGAACTCAACCTCAATCCAGACAGGAGGGTGAGCTCCAGTCCCTTATCACACGCCCCTCCTGGCCATGTAAAAGTGGCCAAAGCTCTGCTAGTCATTTAACAAGTACAAAGAAGGGAGGAGAGGTTATTTAAATGCAGACTGCAATCTACCCACACTGTGATGCTAATAACTCCAAAATACCTGGAATATTTGAGCCTCTCTCACGCAAGGGTTTTCTAACAGCCAATTCCCATTTTTTCCCACCACTGTTCATCCCCACCCCTAACTTATTTATTATTTTTCATACATTAGATCTGCACTCAGTGTGCAGAAGGTCACAGTGAGAGAAATGAAGACAAAGGGGTACTTAGAATGTGTCTTTACTTATAAGCTTTCACAAAAATTAGAACAACATAGCCCTGGCTAGCGTGGCTCAGTGGATTGAGTTCGGGCCTGCAAGCCACACAATAGCGGTTCGATTCCCAGTCAGGGCACATCCCTGGGTTGTGGGCCAGTTCCCAGCAGGGGATTCACGAGAAGCAACCATACATTGATGTTTCTCTCCTTCTCTCCTTCCCTTCCCCTCTAAAGAAAAATAAATAAAAAATATTTTTAAAAAATTAGAACAACATAGGTAAATGGTTAAATAAATTATGGTATGAAAATTATATAGCCATTTAAATTATATTTTTAAATAATATTTACAATGAAATTAATAGCAAATTTCTCATCAGACACCATGAAGGCCAAAAGGCAATAGGGTGACATATTCAAAGTACTGAAAGGGGAAAAAACTGTAAAACAAGAATTCCATAATCAGTAAAACTAGCCTTTGAAAAGGAAGGCAAATTCAGACATTTCCAGATAAGCAAAACTGAATCTGTGCCCAACAAATCTACTCTGCCTGGAATACTTCAGGCTAAAACAACAGGACACTGGATAGTACAATAACTCAAATCCACACACAGGGAGAAAGAGCAATGGCAAAGGTGACTCATGCATAGGTAAATATAAAGCACAGTATAGTATTGACATAATTTTTGTTTATAATTTCTCTTTTTTATTATCTGATTTTAAAGGCCACTATATAAAGTAATAATTATAAATCTATGTTGATGGGCACACAGTGTATAATAATACAATTTGCGAGAACAATGGCATTTAAAGGGGTGGGTGGGTAATAGAATTGTATGAAAGCAAATTTTTTGTATGTTATTAAAATTAAGTTGGCATTAATCTGAAATAGATTGTAGTATCCAGGGTAATTACCACTAAGAAAACAACTAAAAATATAGTAAAAGAAACAATAAGAAAATTAAAAGGGTATCGGAAAATATCTATTTAATATAACATTTATACAATGGAATACTACGCAGCAGAAAGAAGGAGCTCCTACCCTTCATGATGACATGGATGGAAATGGAGAGCATTATGCTAAGTGAAATAAGCCAGGCGGTGAAAAACTAATATCATATGTTCTCATCTGTAAGTGGAAGCTAATCAACAAAACAAACAAGTGGGCAAAAGAGAACCAGAGACATGGAAATAAAGAACAGCCTGACAGTGACCAGAGGGGAGGGAGGAGAGGTGAGAGAGATAACGGAGAAAGAAGGGAAAGGGTCAAGTCAAGGAACATGGATAAAGGACTCACAGACAAGGACAACAGGGAGGAGAATTGAATGTGGGGGTAGTGGGGTGGGCAGGGTAGGAGAGAACAAATGGGGGAAAATGAGGACGACTATAATAGAACAACAATAAAAATTTTAATATAAAAAAGAAAATATCTATTTAATACAAATAAAAGCATTAACGAAAGAATTGAGAAACAAAAAAGTCATGACATAGCAAACAAATAGCAAAATGACAGAAGTCCTTCCATATCATGATTGCATTAAATTTAAATGAATTGAACTCTTTAAAAGGCAGAATATATTAAGCATATTTAGTAATAGGTTAAATATCATATTAGTATAAAAATAGAGTACAAACAAAATAAAATAAAGTCTCAAATGTGGTTTTAAAAAAGACTGGCAAGAAAAATAACGTAAGAAATAAATTACATAGGAAAAAGAACAGGAGGAAATGAAACTGAATGGTAATGGTGATTATTTCTGAACTATGAGTTTACGGTGATTTTACTGTACATCTTTATACTTTCTTGTGATTGCTAGTCTATTACAATGATGACTATTATCTTTATCATTAGAAAACTACATTACTTACAACTATGTTACTATTGTAAGACTGGTATCACAGGCTTCATTCTACATAGTAGCTCAAATTAAATCTATCTCCAGAAATAAATGGACACAGTAGTTCTGTGCTGTTTTGAATAGGAATGTGTCTTCTTAGGTACTGATAATTATAAGGGATCAGAAAAATGAAAGTTTAGAAATAGGAAATGAAAATTTAAATACGTATACACACTTAGGGGCGGTAGTCAAAGTATTTACTACCTCCTACAGCATGAGCATGGCTCGGTGAAATCCTACTTGGGACATAGCACTGGAGTAGAGACCTGGTGGCCCACCACTGACCCAGGGCTGTCCCCTTCCATTGGTGGATTCTGGGGAGGTCCAAGGGCTAGGGTTAGAAGAAGCAAAGAGATGGTCAGGGGACTTAGGATAGCAGCTACTTACCAACCAGAATGAATGTATTTCAACATTTTAGCAACCAGTTAAACTGCATTGGTACACAATAGCTGAGCACCAGTGCTGGAAAGACCTAACAATTGTCAACCAGTAAGCTAACCATTTATAATGATCACCCTGGATGCTTGTAACTACATTTAGGGCTTGCCCTAAAGAAAAACCCACACACCAAGTCCCACAGAGAGCCTCAGCTCTTACCTGTGCATGGGCAATCCTATAGTGACAGCCCAGGGCCAGCTCTAGTCCACCTCCTAAAGCCATGCCTTGGATAGCTGCCACAATGGGCTTCTCGCTTCTCTGCATTTTATCTATGAAATGTCCCATTCTAAACTCAGAATTCATGGGAACACTGAAACCATGGATATCAGCACCTAAGGACACAAATACAAGGCAGAGAGAGTTGAGAAAGACATAGGCTTTGTGACGTAACAATAAGGTACCAGGTAGTTCTTAAGGCATCTCAGACCTCTTTGGACCCATGAAACACTTCACACACCATCCTTTGGGTGACGACACACTAAAGAAAAAAAAAGCTTGGAAAAATGCAGCCCGATATGAGAGAAAATCTTCAAATCTTTATTAGGAGTTCTGTAATCTTCTAAAGTCTGTCTTTCCATATGCTAGGTAGCAATTCTACCCTCAGAAAAATTAAAAGCTTAGAGAAAGGGAAAAGAGATTGTCCTACAAAGACCAGTATTCTGAGACTGAGTCATTGTCTTCCATTCTTCCCATGATACTGCTCACCAATTATATTCACAGCAATTTTAAGCCGTATCTTTGTTATGGGCATGAATTATTACAATAGCAAATCTCAGGGCAAATGCATACATATTTGTGAGTTACACATTAATCAACCAGCTTAGAATTATGTCTTTGTGAGATTTTTTTGTGAGCAATAACAGCAAACACTTATTGCTTTTTCTAATTATAAAAATAATATGTATGATGGAAATTTGAAAAATACACAAAATTATAAAGAACCTAAAGATAACCTCTAATATCATCAAATAGAGATAACATAATATTTGGTAAATTCTTAGTTTTTTCCCAATGCATATATGTAAATGGCTTTGGGATCTTCAGTGAGTTATTTAACCTTTGTCTCAATGCCTATTTAAATGACTGATGTGACATTAAATGAAAGTTTACTATAATATATATTTTTGCAATATTGAGGGCATTTTGTAAAGTCATTTTTTATATTTTCCTTTTTTTCACATAATGGTATACATATTGAGCTCCTTCCCTATAACATTATGTATTCTTTGAAAACATTAAGCTTGGTACAAATTAAAAAGTTAAAGCAATTATTTCATGTTCAACCTTTTTTTTTATGCCACCAGCTCCTCGTCTAACATCAACCCAGGGATTGTTGGGAACCGCCCTGCCTGGTTTTAGGAGCTGTAACCCCTCCCCACCATGGCTAAGGCTTAGTGAGCGACCTTTGGACCATAAGCCACTAAGAAGACAAAGCTTATCTCCCTGGCAGGAGCACCGCTTCTGCTCTATTTTCCATAACTGGCCCCCAATGCTTGATCAGTTAGCCAATGACAGGTAAGATTCCCAAGGGAGGACTGACCTAAGACAGGCATGATTACATGGAGGTCCCAGGGAAGGACTTGGGGGCTACAGCAAAAGCAGGTGATGGACCCTTGCCCCTTGGCTTTGACAAAGCCTGAGTCCTCATTCTATCTGCAAGAAGTCTCCTAATCTCTTGGCTGCCTTACTTCCGCTGCCTGACTTAAGCCTGAAACAATGACAGAGGGCGGTGCAGCCCTGTGCTGGAAAGGGTGGCTTCCGCCTGCCCCACCCACTCCATGATCAGGCCCAAGAAAGAATATGTAAAATCCTGTGAAACCTGCTTTGCTAAGAATGCTCTCAATTAAATGATAAAGGTCCAAGCAGGGAATGAGTTTGTTTCCCAAAGTTTTGTAGCCCTTTAGCTAACAGACCCTGACTCAGAATAGGCCCTCAGAGTTCTTTGTTATCTATCATTTGATCCTTACCATGTGACAATGGTTAATGAACTTTACTTGTATTCCTGTGCAAATTGAAACCCAATAAAGCCCTGTCAAGGCAAGGGTCAGTGCCTTAAGAATGTGGCCAGGCTGCCCTGAGGTGCTCCCCCACTGAGGGAGTAGCCATGCGGTCCCTTTTCCTCCACAGGACTTGGTAGTCCACGTGAATTTGTGTCACATCTCATCCATGATGCTGCGGACACTGCAGGCTGGTGTCTGCATCAAGGGATCAGGCTTCTTTTCACTAACCAATCATATTTTACACTCTATTATTATTGTTATTGTCATCATCATTCTCATCATCATACAGATTCCTTTGGTTCTAGAGAAGATGAATTTCAGTCTGACTCTCAGGTCTATCATTCCTGTAACTTTAGACTAAAAAGGGTTTTCATGTAATAGTAGCAATTAATGTTTATTGGATAAGTACATCAGGCATAATGCCAAGTTGTTTCATGTACTCTTCTTAACACCTAAATTAAGTAGTATAACAATCCCATTGTACAGGTAAGAAAGTTAAGGCTTTGAGATGCTAAGTGCCCAATTCAAACATATGACTAGTAAGTGGTAACATAAGGACTAGAACTCAGGTAATTTGACCACACTCTACATTCTTAAATGTTACACTACCATCTTCTACTTGCAGCATAAGGTTAGTATTATTATCATCACAACTGTACAGAAATCAAGGTACAGACAGTGGTCTAGTGATTTCACTTTTTAACTGCTTGTTTCTGGCATATAGAAATGCAATTAATTTTTTAATATTAATTTTATACCCAGCAAAATTGCTAAGCTCTCTTATTAATCCTAATAATTTTCTGATAGATTATCTTTAGTTTTTCTATAAACACTATAGTATCTTCTAGATAATGAAGCTTGTTTCATTCTTTTCAGCCCTATACCTTTTATTTTTCTAGTCTCACCAGGCTGGCCAGGGCCTAGAATATAATGTCAAATACAAATGGTGATAGCAGCCAGCTTTGACTTGTACCTTTCTGGTAGAGAAAGCTTTCAAGATACCATTTTGTTTGAGGTTTGCTATAGGTTTTTTAAAGTGATATTTTAGCCTAACTAAGAAATTTCCTTTCTATACCTAGTTTACTAAGAATTTTTATGTTTAATGCATGTCAAATGTTATCAAATCTTTTTCAGTTTCTCTTGAAATAACCATGATTGTGTCTCCTTTAATCTTTTTAATAAGATAAATTACATTGATTTTTCTAAGGTTTAACCAATCTGGTATTACTGGGATAAAAGTGATATATTATATTTTTATATATTATTAGGCTTAATTTTATAATATACTGTTTAAGATTTTCATATCTATATGAATGAAGTGGATCTGTAATTTCGCTTTTCATGCTGTCCTTGACAGGGCTTGGTATCAAGGTTATTCTAGCCTCACAATATGAGTTGGGAAGTGCCCTGGGTTGAATGATGTCTACACCAAACCCGTGAACGTGACCTTTTTTTTTTTTTTTTTTAGAAATAGGGTCTTTCCAAATGTAATCAAGATGAGGTCATAGTGGATTAGGGTGTATCTATCTAGAATCAGGGAAGTTTAGACACAGGGGAGAAGACCACAGGAAGACAGAGGTAGGAAGGGGAGTGATGCAGAAACAAGCCAAAGACAACCAAGCATTACTTTGTGAAAGTTTTGATTACTGATTCAGTTTTTTAATGGTTATAGAACTATTTGGGTTTTCTGTTTCTTCCTAAGTCAGCTTTGATGGGCTAAATAATCTACCTGTTGATACTATCTTCATTATCTTTCCTAAGGCTACAATGCTAGACATTGTGATAACATTTTTGTGATTTCTTATATTCATTGTTTTGCTGGTTTTTTCTTGATCAATTTCTCCAGACTTTTGTCAATTTTATAGTCTTTTAAAGAACTAACTTTGACATCGTTGATCTTCTCGATTCACATTTGTTTTCTGCCTCATTAATTTCTCTTCTGCATTATTTCCTTCCTTCTACTTCCTTTGGATCTATTTTACTGTTTGTTTTGTTAGTTCTTTGATACAGATCTTTAGCTCGTTACATTTCAGCTTTTTTTCTCTCCTGATTTGTATAACACTATAACATTTTTGCTAAGTTTTTCTTTAGCTGCGTTTGTGAAGTTATATATGTTGGGTTTTCATTATCATTCAGTTCAAAATATTTTCTAAATTCTACTATGATTCCTGCTTTGAGTCAGGGAAATTAATTTCATTTCTAAACATGAGAATTTCCAGTTCTATATTTGTTATAGATTTCTAGTTTATTTGCATTGTTGTCAGAGAACATATTCTAAGCAAAATTTATTGAGACGAGCTTTCATGGCCCAATATCTAGTCAATTTTTGTAAATGGTGCAGATTGGAGAAAAATGTATTGTTTTGCGATTGCTGGGTGCATTTTTCTCTGTATATAAATCCATTAAGACAAATTTGCTAATTCCTAATGCTTTTCCACAGGAATAATTTTTTTTGTCCTAAACTCTAACACATTCTCTCTCTTATATCTCCTTACAAAGAAATATCAAGTTCTCCACAATTCTGATCCCTTTTTCCATGTCTCAAAGTCATCATCTTTGGTTTCCTACCTTAAGTTTTCAAACAGTTGAGTAAGGCATTTAATACCTAGTTTATGTTTGGTATATTATTTTACCCTCTCTTAAAGTCTTGGCCTTCTCACCTGTAAGTAGAGACTGTAGGATTTATTGAGATTTAAAATATAATAAATTTTCACTATTAATAAATAACCTACAGATCACTAGTAGGCAAGATAAATGATAATTATTATAATGATTACCATTTTTATATTCATTGATTACCATAATTCTATTTTCTATTTCTTCTCAGGCTGCCATTAATGTATATTATTTTATTTATTTAAGATTTTATTTATTTATTTTTAGAGAGGGTAAGGGAGGGAGAAAGAGAGGCAGAGAAACACCAATTTATGGTTGCCTCTCATGTGCCTCCTACTGGGGGCCTGGCCTGCAACCCAGGCATGTGCCCTGACTGGGAATCAAACCCATGACCCTTTGGTTCTTAGGCCAGTACTCAATCCACCAAGCCACACGAGCCAGGGGATCAGGCTACTATTAATATATATTAAATCTCCTGGCTACAGTAAGATTACATAGGCCCTTATATCCATGTGACTTTGTCAAAGGGTATAACATATTCATTTGGGAGAAGAGGAGAGGTGTCACAAATATGACTGAATCACTATTTCAGATTCTTTTGCCATATTTTTGTAATATTTTTGCATCTTTAAAGAATAACCCAATAAAAAAGTGGCATAGTCGCTGAAATAGGTGGTTATTGGAAGAAAACTGAACTTCCTTTCAAGACTGTGTGAAATAAAAAATAACATTTATTAAATAACATTTATTTCTGCATGTAGGCTCTGCACTAGAGGATTTCAGGTGTATTATTTCATTTAATCTTACAAAAAATCAAAACAGATATTACTGTATTTACTTTATACATTAAGAAGTTGATTTTTAAATTTTTTTATATTGAATTTATTGGGGTGACATTGGCTAATAAAATTATATAGGTTTCAAGTACATAATTCTATAATGCAACTAAAGTTCAGGAAATTAAAGGAATTTGCTCAAATTCACATAGGGTGAAGATTTATACAGAGCAGGTGTATACATATTAGCAGGTATTGCAGCCATCAAGCCTACAACTGAATATCTCACAACGGTCCAATCCAATATAAAAGAGAGTAAGGTCAAACTCTTCTCTGGGTCTCTCTTGTGATTCAAGTATCTTTCTCCAGTTTCTCATTTCTACTCGAGTGTCCCACATCCATTACCCTCACTGTGGTATTGCCCACAGGGACAGCTAATGCAGTATTGATCTGAGTCTTGGCTGGATTCCAGAGACAACGGGGGAGGATCAGATACTGGTACCTGCAGAGAAGTTGCCATTTGCTCCACAAATCACAACGGCTTTTACTGTAGGGTCTGTCATGGCTTTCTGTAGCCCTTCTTTTATTCCATTGAAGACAGCCATACTAAAAGAAAAAAAACCGAAACATTAGTTAGAATTAAATTTCTACCATCTCAGAGCTTTTTCCTTTTCTAACAATGAAAACTTAAACACATACACAATGGATAAAAACTCTAGATACTGATCATTAAGCTTTCATTCTTTGTTCAACAAATAATATATGTATCTATTGTGAATTAAGCACTGAGCTGATTAAGTGATAAACTTTTTAAAAATTGTATTATTATGCACTCTGTTATAACTTTGAACACTAGAATTAGCACTAATCAATTTTAAAATGCTATTATACGCCTTCTAGATACAGTAAAGGGAGTTTGTAATGCCCTGGGGAGAACAAAATATCACACTAAGACGAGTGCTGTCATAGACACAAAGAAAGTGACGTGGAAGTTCAGAGGGGGAAGAAATTACTTTAAATTTGTCATGCTGGCAAAATATAAGAAAACTGAAGTACTCTAAAAGAAACAGATGTGGCAGGGGCTGCAAGTTACCCCAAATACCCCAACCTCCCCACCTTCTTCAAAATATTAAACATATGGTTTTCAGCTGGATACATAACTGCCTAAAATAAAGACCACATTTCCCAGCCTGTTTTGTAGTAAGGTCAGCCCAAAGCATTAAGTTCTGACTAGTGGGATAGAAGACTTAGCATATGCAACTTTTGGGAAGAGTCCAAAGGGACTGGGGATAGTTTTTCTTTTTCTTTCCTCTCTACTCATGGCTGGAATGCAGATGTGATGGTTAGATCAGTAGCAGCCTTTACAGACTAAGAGGTGGAAGGAACCACATATTGCAGATGGCAGAACAAAAGAGAGAGAGAACTGGGGTCCCCGTGAGCGCAGAGCAGCTGTACCATTCCAGGACACTGCTGTGAGAGAGATCAACTTTTTCTTGTTTAATCCACTATTTTTCTGTCACCGACAGCCAAATTTAATCCTAAACTATATAATTTAGGAGGTCAAGGCAAGGTCTGGGGAAGAAATGACATGTAGTAGATTTTGCTGTGTTTCAGTAGATTGATTCAGAGTGATTCAGCACCAGGGGAGCCACAGTCACGGAGGCCAAGAGAAAAGAATTTGTCAAGAAGCAGGGGATCTCTAAGTGCCGAGGGGTGGTGAAGGAGGAGAACCTAGGGCAAGTGCTAAGGAATTGCTCCAAGATAAAAATGATAGAACCAGAGTCTAGTCTGTTCTGCAATGGAATTCGGAGTGTTCTCGGTAAACTATCTGTTCTTTAGCACACAGGGTGGAAAAAAATCTTAATACAAAATGAAACACAAGGACAAACTTATATAAAAGCCAGATATTTCAGACCAGCAACTCTGAGTTACAACCTCCAAGAATAAAGGAGATACTTGCCCTTGATAATTCCTTTTCACCTAATTTCTTCTCATCATTACTAAATGAAATCAAACAAAACCTCTTGCCTTCGACTGTTAATTAGAAACCGAATCTGAGGGGAAAAAGATCCTGAACCATCTGTAATACTGAGAAGTCCAAAAGGCGCCCAATTCCTTCTGGGTAAAGGATGGCTGCAAAATTAACCCAAATGAGCTTAATCAGGGCCACTGAGAAGAGGCTGGCTTTTCCCATTTCACCCAACCCCAACTCTTTTATTTCTCTTACGTTCTTGTTAATTTTGCAAAAATCAAACACAGGGAGAAAAAGAAAAATGAAATGGCTGTGGCACATACAGCTTTACTGGAGTCTGGCCAAGGGAAAGGGACCACGGCCTGGAAGCAAGGTCAAGATCCCAGAGGTGGAGAAATTATTTTCTCCCCTCAATACTGTCAGGAATGAAGAAATCAAGTCTAGAGTAAAGATAACATTTCATGAGTGCTGGCCAAGAGTTTTTAGCTTCTGTGACTATAGAAGGTCTTTTATTGTGACTTTTTTAAAAATCTGAATGTCATCAAATGAAGTTTGTGGCTGGTGACCACCTTTTTTTAAAACAAAGAAATAGAAGAGAAAATAGAATATATCAAATGATATATCACAAGTAAGAATAAGTTTGTTTCATGAAACTTTGCTTTCAGTTACGTATTTGTACACTTTTGTGGCTTAGGTTGCTGTATAAAACATGGGGTTGCTTACTGTGTGAATTACAGTAAAAAAAAGTGTGAAAGTCACTGTGTTGGGAGACAGGGCTAGTAACGAGGCACACGCTACATTTGTCAGGAGGGGTGGCATTCATCTGAATTGAAGGAAATATGGCTGGCTAAACTAGCAGAGAAGGATTTACACTATTTGTTTGGGTCAAAATAATATTCAAATAAGAATCCCTCAGGGGGCTAGGGAGAGATAATTTTCCACATAAAATTAGAAATAGGAAGGGAAATAGGAATGAGAGAAAGAGGAGGGAAAGAAAAATACAAAACAAGAAAAAAATGTGAAACTGTTAAACTGGATAAACATAGTGGGATATATACTCTATCTAAAAGAGAACTTTGGAAGCAGATAGGAAGGGGGGGTGGGAAAGGCAAGAAAGTATTTATTCCCAAGCAGGGGAATTCTTCATGAAGCTGGAATGACTTCTGAACAGCAGCGCCTGGAGGTGGGAGCTTGTAACAGGCCTCTGATTAATAGAAATAATAATAGCTGACATCTGTTAAATGCCGGTTTATAATCTCCAGCAAATTTAAGCCACTTAACAACTTTATGAAGTAGACACTAACAGTTCTTTTGCAAGTTGCAAGGAGTGTGACAGTGAGTTGAATGACACAAACATTACAAATAGTTCTAAGAAAATATTCCTAGTTATGGGTATTAGACTGTGGAATGTTCTCCCTCAAATTCTGGATGGGCACTGTTTCCCATTAGGAGCAGAGGTTGGGGCAGACAGTCCCAATATCTACTAATTCTAATTAGAATACAGGCAAGTCCAAAACTGACAAGCAAGCATATTGCTGATGTCTTTCTTCGTCAAGACCAAAAAAAAAATATTTTGCTTTTTGTTGAGAATGGCAAGTAAGTGAGCATATCACCTTTGTGTGATTTTATTTCTGCAGTTCTTTTGTATTATTAAATATAATAACTCATATTACGAATAAGAATTATAATATTAACACTAACGATAAAATTAAATCTGATATCAGGATCAAAACTCTGTGAAAAATAGTAGGTCTCCTCATTGCAGCCTTGAAACCAAAGGTCTTTCTCTCTATACTTTATATATTCATTGTAAATTATAATTCCTGCTAATCCTACCCCCTGTGGATGGATGGCTCTCTCCTAGAATGATCAGTCGCTATACTCTTTTTCAGAGACATGGAAGACGGTGCCTTCATTAATTTTCATACATTAGTAACTTCATTAATTCTCATAAAAGCAGCATTAATCTCACTTTTAAAAGTAAGAACTTACTGCACTGCACAATCTGGGTTAGGGAGTTTAACCAAAAAAGTACTCGTGAGGGAATAAAAGAAGATAAAGTACACAGGAGTTTTTAGAAAATGTTATTTAATGGGCTCACACTGACATGGATATTCTATCAAAGCGCTAAGGTCTTGAGGTTCAGAACAGATCAGGAGAAACAGCATTTCTGAGCCAGGGCACAAATCTCCTTTACTCACTGCACTGGGGTTAATGGGGACCTTTATTTTTTGTAAAATGTGAAGCCACATTGTCGAATTCATACATGTTTTGATGGCCTGGACTGGAGGTTGAGAAGTGAGCGATCAGATCCAGCCAGATTTGCACGGAGACCTTTGGAACAGAAAGTAGGCCTAGGTTCAAGTTGCAAGCAAGTAGAGGGTTCTGCACAAAGTTGGCATAGGGAGACCAGGCTGGCATGGGGGAGACTGGCTCCCCCACTTTACAGCCATCTGACTGCCTCTCAGCCTCGGTTTCCTTCCCAGTGAAATGAGAACGAGAATTCTCTGCGAAGATATTAAGTTTTTAACTTAACCTATGAAAAGGGCCGTGGCATAAGACCTCGTTCCATTCGAGTCAGGGTCTTTCTCATATAACAGGGGAGAGTCAAAGCCTGCACAGCAGGCAGGCAACCTGAGCTGTTACCTGATAGGGTTCAGCGGCGGATTTTGGAGGCGTATCAGGGCCAGGGAGTTGTGCAGTTGCGAGTACTCGGCCATGTTTCCTCTCACCACAGTTGCGGTCGCCTCTGTGCCTCCGCCTCCCGGCTCAAGGCTGTACTACCGTCCCCTGAGCGCCAGGCGGGACCGCGAGGAGGGGCGCCCGCTGGGCCAATGCAAACCCAGCGCAGCTTCCCACCTCCTTGGAGGACTCCCAGCCTACGGATTCCCATCCTAGGTTGCCCTTCTACCCTTTTCCCGGACCCCAGCGCCCTGCTCTGCAAACGCTCATCCTTTTTCGCGTTATTGGCTGCTCCCGGCTTCCATCACTAAGTAGATGTGGGAATACGATGGAAAATGGGTGGAATTGCTAGCTAGTCGAGGTTTGCAATCCCCTGGCCCAGAGGGCCTGATTTCTCTGGGCAAATTACGACTTCACTAAATTGTGGCGCTGTTCTCTCAGTTTTCATCTTCATGATTCTTAACAGGGACAGATACCTGGGGTCCTGACAGTCATGTGATATGACACAAACCTAAGACATAGAAGACATACATCATGCATTTCAACTACATGGGTATCCAACTAACGTAAACCGAGTATTTATTTGCAGAGCAGTCATACGGCAAGGAATTTTAACAATGATTAAGGACTATTTTTACAGATGTTCTTTTATTTATTTTTTTGTGAATAAAAACAGGTTCCAGCTCCTAGGAAATGACAATTGCCTTGAGGCCCTGGAAGCAGGTAGCAGTCAGATGGGATCCAAGCCATTAAGGACAACCAGTCAATCACAAACAGCTCAGTGCAAACACCAGAGTGCGAAAGGTCAACCAACAACCAGCTTTTACAAGTCCTATCTTTAATGCCTCTGAAAATTCCCCAGTCCCTAAACTCTGCCTTGCTCCAAAACTTGATGTAAGATCAACAGTTTGCTCTGCTTAATGAGACTGTACAAGTTTCTCTTATTGTACAGGAAGCAGTAAATTCCACTTTGTCGTGTTGGTGTCTAGGGGAATAACTCCACCATGGAATCCTAGCAACTTTGAATGCTTCCAGAAAGGCCAAGGAGGCAAAGCTGAGCAGTCCTAAGTGACCTGAAATCCCCCCACCTACTGAAACAAGGGGAAATTGTGATGGCGTGGAGCTGTTTTCAGAGAGTTTCTCATCTCTGTATTGGAGGAATAGGACACAAATAATTTCTCATCTGTCCCTAGTTTCCGTTGAATACAGAATTTTCTGCTTTGCAGGCTCCATCCCTAACTACCTCCCTCTCAGCTCTTAGGCAAACTTCTGTAAAAGTTAAAGTTTCCTTTAAAATTTAAAGTCAGCACATAGGTTCCTGCAAGTGCTGACCCTGCCTTGCTCCTCAATAACAGAATAACCCACTGGTTCCCATCCTCTGTCCTCTAG
Organism: Sturnira hondurensis; assembly: GCF_014824575.4. Taxonomy (NCBI): domain Eukaryota; kingdom Metazoa; phylum Chordata; class Mammalia; order Chiroptera; family Phyllostomidae; genus Sturnira; species Sturnira hondurensis. The sequence continues at coordinate 1,186,024 of NW_028091847.1, read as the reverse complement.
CCCTCCTGTTTGGTGTCATCCTGTGTGACTAGGGACACAGGGAGCTGATACACATACTGATCTTTCTTTTGCTGTCAGTGTAAATAATAAACTGCCTCAGTCTATTATGGGTTCTTATGAGCTGAATCTACAAGTGTGGCAAGCCAATTTAGCAGATGCTACCATTCTGCTGCTTACAGACTGCTTAACTGTTAACAGTCTCTTGATCATTATGATGAATTGTTATCTTCTCAGACTGTCTTCTCGTTCACTTGGTCTCAATAGGTGCTACTTAGCAGGATGCTGGTCCCCCTGGCTAATGTACTTCCACATGGTTTGCAGGTTGCTGCTTTTGCTTGTTCACATGTCATCATGGCTGACATTGGGTTGCAACTCAAGAAAATAAATCAGTTGAAAAGAAGGGGTTCTTTAAAGTTTGAAAGAAAAAGACAAGGATGTAAATATAGAAATTCAGTGCTAGAACATGCAGATATGTACTCACACTAAGAACAGAGATGGCTACCCGGACTTGACTTTTGCTGCACTGGCGATCTATTGACCCTGGAACCCAGGGTGTTGTGTTGTGAAACTTCATTTGATGGTGACATGAAGATGTCAGAACTGACTTCTCATGTAAATCAATCAGGATTTTCCAGAACAAACACAAAATATTGCTTTTCCAACTAGAGTGATAAAATCTCTCATATATTTTCTTTCCCCTTTCTCTGTGGAATACAAATGGACGCAAGGCCTCAGGGGAGAACAGAGCCAGACATAGAACCCCGACTCCCTGTGTTGGGACCATTCAAGGACAGACAAGTTTATGGAATTCAGGCAGACAGAAGAACATTCGCAGAGCCATGGGGATGCTTGGCATGCTTTTGTTCAAGGGTGGTTGATCGATGCACACCGCAAGCTGCATGTCCTTGCATGTCACCTGTCCCGCCCTGTGGCACTCAGCGGGGAGCCCCTGCCTCCTTAAATAGCAGAACACAGACAAAGCCAGCAGATGCCAACAGATATCATGCAACAGAGCTTCACACTGCACATGCGAGCCCACTCAAGGCAATGGGAACAGTTTATCAGACAGTCTCAAGGCTACGAGAATACTGCTTAGCAGCCCCATTCTCAAGGTTATAGGAAACTGCTTCCCTTAGGTGCCCAGACATCTGGGTGAGGAAGCCAGACTGCCTCCCTCTACCCACACTTCCCAAATGATTTCATGGAGAAGAGGTGCCCCACTGAGTGGACGCAACATCAACTGTTATAGCAGAAGTACATTTTTGTTAAAGAATTTCGACCTGTGCTAACTAATACAAGGAAGAAATGAGCATTGAGTACACTCCTCCACAGTGTGAAGTTGGCTGACATTTGAGGAGAAAAGATACATAAGTGTTGAAATAAAAGATTGAATATTAATAATATTTTCACTATACCAGTAATGGGAGTAATGACAATTTCTGTAATTTCAAGTGACTTGCTCAAGTGTGGCGCCTCAGAGATTCACATCTGCACATTCAATATCTTGCTGACGAAGATAAGCTGTCAGGATTCCCAAAGAAGATCCAACTGTGGTAAAAATGGCCCAGTCACCTTAATTATCTTCACTGATTGAAATAAGTCCTAGGACTTTCCAATTCTTAATTCTGATTTTTTTTAAAAAGTTCCATTTGCTTATTTTTAAAGAGAGGGAAAGGGAAAGAAAGAGGGTGAGAAACATCGATGTGAGAGACACACATCCATTGGTTCCCTCTTGTACACACCTCGACCAGGGACTGAACCTACAACCCAGGTATGTGCCCTGACCAGAAGTCACACTGGCAACCTTTTGCTTTGCGGGATGATGTGAAGCCAACTGAGCCACACCTGTTAGGGCTCCCTGGTTCTGCTTTTGTTCTCAGAAGTGATTACTCCCTCATTCCACTTTTGTTATTCATTGTCTCCCTTTAACAGAATGGTCTTTCATCAAATAGTTCAAATACTGGCAAGTCTGTCTCAAGCCTGCTCTTTTTAGTCCCTTCTTGGGAACCACCATTTCTCATATGACAAGGTGTCTCTAGTTCAAGACACTCTTCGTATCTGTCAATGGCCCCTTAAGTAGCAGCGATTCTCTGTATTCTGCACCTGACTCCAGTCAGGTGATACTCATGTGTCCTTAACTCATGTCTTCTCTCTTGTTTTCATATCCATAAAGACAGTTTCCCCTTTAAACTTCAAGCAATAAGCTCTTTTCTTTAAAGGATAATTAATTTTGATGGAGATAACACACACTCTACAATTGACCCTTTTAAAGTGTACAATTTGGTGATTTTTACTGTGTCTATGAGGTTGTACACCATTGCCACTGTCTAATTCCAGAACATTTTAATCTCCTCAAAAGAAAGCCTGTACTTACCATTCCCCTTTCTGCCTGTCCCCTAGCAACCGCTGATCCACTCCAACAGAGAGCACTGATCTCTGTGCGTCTGCCTGTTTGGGACATTTCATGTAAGTGGAATCACACAACATGTGGCCCTGTGTGTCTGTTTTCTTTCACTTAGCATGGTGTTTTTAAGGTTCATCCATGTTGTAGCATGTGTCAGTACTTCATTCCCTTTTATTACTAAATAATAGTTTACTGTACATATACACCACATTTTATTTATCCATTTATCAATTGATGGATATTTGGGCTTTTCCACTTTTTGGCCAATATGAATAATGCTGCTATGAACACTTCATGTGCATGTTTTTGGGTAAACTGTGTTTCTCGTTCTCTTGGATATACCTAGGGGCAGAATTGCTTGGCTATATGGCAATGCTGTGTTGAACTTTTTGAGGAAACTGCTAACTTTTTTGGCTCCATTTGGCATACAGTACATACAGTAATGTATGAGGTTTCCAATTTCTTCACACCCTTGTTGACACTTGCTGTCCCAGTTTTTAAAATTCTTATGAGGCCAGTTGTTCTTAAATATAAGTTGTATTGTATCTTTCTTTGTTACTAAGTATGGTCTCCCTTTTGAGGAAATACACACTTAGAATCTGTCTGACTTATGAAAAGCCCTCGATAAAAGTAGGCATATTATTAGCCATTATTAGTCTCATGTTCCTTTGAGATGAAACAAATTAAATTGTGTCTTTCCTCTGGGATTATATTTCCATCTGCTTTGAATAGCAAATAAGATTCAAACTAATATACCATAGATTGTTAAGGTCAGAGTAAAACATGAGGTATTACTCATACCTCCATTAATAGAATCATCAAATGTTTTAGCATCTGTTATGTATTTCTAGGTTTTCCCATCAAAATGCTTTGATTCTAAGCCTGAAGTTTTTCCAGTGTGATTACAGCTTTGAGAAACCCCGAGGAAAAGGAACGGGGCCAGAAGACTAAAGATGGGCAAATGTTTTGATTTTTGAATAGGCAAAGAGATGATAAAAAGATGTGGTAGACTGGTGAGTTTTAAATCAATACCTTATGAAACTTTGGAATAATTCATTAAGGAGAGGGTTTGGGAAAAGGAAGTTGTGATTACCAAAGATATATTGTGTTCACTAAAAACAAGATAGGCCAAATTAATTTTATTGCAGTTTCTGAGAGGACTGATTTAGTGGAAATTAAAAGAAATGTTGCATTGAAATTCCTGGAGAGATTTAACAGGGTTAAGTAATGGAATCCTTACTTACTTATGGTGTGAGCTCTCTGATAATTATGTTTTATGTATAATATTTGACTGATCATGTTTTTATTGAGCAGTTATGTGCACTAGACAAAGCTACTGCAATGCAAACAAAAATGGACGTGGTATCTGTCCTCCTGCTGCTTGCTGCATCATTTTAGGGGGTGTTATCTCTTCCTAAGGGAGGGGGAAGCATGCATTTTAAAATATACACATCTGGCACTCATTCTGGAAGATTCAGAGTCAGGACAATTGTCAGAACAATTTCATATATACATATAACATAATTGCTCATAGTATAATAGAATTAAAAGAGAGGAACTGTCAGGAATTTTCCTGCTGTTTTGTACTTTATCCACGTTCATATGGCAGAGTTCTAGATCATTTTGTATCAGTGAGATCTAAAGTATAGAGCCGGTTTTGTAATAGTCGTTAATGCTGTTCACAAATATTCTCATTTTCCCCCACTTACCATAGTAGGATTGCACTTCTGTGCCCACCTAAATAATTGAGGTCATGTGACATTGTTGTGGCCAATAAAATGTGAGCAGAAGTGGTGGCACTTTACAAGATCCTTTTTTCTCTGGATTGGCTGCTGGCAGTATTCAAGATAGTGGTTGCTCAGTCAGTTTGGGTTCCTGAGTGAATACGAGGCGCAGAGAGCCCCCTGCAGACCCAGAGTAACCCTGTAGCTCTAAATAAGAAAGTAATCAGGCTTGTTTTAGGACATTTCAGTTTGGGGTTTGTTTCTTTATTGCAGTATTACCCTGCATATCCTAGCTGATACAGAGTTCTAGGGTGAGCTTGTGACAGCGTGACATTTAATGATAACTAATGTAAAGTCCTCTAAAAAGTTGAAAAGATAAAAATTGTAGAAAGCAGAGTGTCCAGTTCAAATATTAATGTGTATTTTTCTCTTTTCAAGCCCAAGAATCCCCTTGGAATTATTGCAAATGTGTCCATCCCCTCTGAGAGTGTGTATAGCATGTAGATGTGTAGACAAACTGCTATAGCTATTTGTCACCTTGAAAGAAGCCGGACATAAGCTGAAGCAGCTGCTACTGAAGGCAGAGAAAAGAGGAAAATATATATGGGTTCTGGATGATATCAATGAAGTAGGTGCTGGAGTAACCAGCCCTGATGCCTGGCATAGCAGTGCAGTTACTGAAGTCAGCACATGCCCTTATGTTAAAGCTGGTTTGTGTCGCATTTTGTGGAGGATGCAAAGATGTGCTGTCCAGGCAGCTCCAGCTGTCAGCATCTTCAGAATTTGCTCAGCTACAGAGAGCCTCCTTGCTTGACATCACACCCTTCCTGGGCAGACTGAATCCTGTATAAAGAACTAGAGGTTTCAGCCTGACACAGGATACTCTGAGGGCTGGTGCTTACTCCGGGGCTCCCTTCCAGGTTGGCCGAGTCATCCTTGGACCTGCATAGTAGTTCAACTTCTTCCTCTGGCCAGTCCTGCTTCCTGTGCATTCCTAACAAAAAAAAAAAATCATTCTCCACATCTCCATATTGGTGTCTATTTCAAAAAACAGTCTGTTGGCAAGTTTTCTGTAATATCAGTCAAAAGAATCCTAACTCAAATTCAGTGGAATAGATTGAACCTGGTCTTGTCTAGAGGAAGGAAAATGCACTCATGGTCTCTCTTATTTTTAACTTTGTATTATGTGAATTTTCAATCATATGAACACAAAGAAAAAATATGAAACTCAATATACCCAGCTTCAACAATATCAGTACATGACAAATCTTAATCATCTGAACATTCCCATATTACTTTAAAGTCTTGGACTTTGTTTCATCCATAAGTGTACTAATGTTCAGTTTGAAATGCAGTGCTGTGCAATGCCTTTTGCATTTTCCTCCCAATCCAACTTACACTCTCCTCCTCACCCAATTTTTACATATTGTCTCATTCTTTCTTCTTCTTCTTCAAACCATTATAGTTTTCAAAAGAGGAAATAGTGAAGAATTTTAATAGGAGAAAGGGGCTGTAGTGGTATGAGACAGATGAGCCCTGGAATCCATCCATCCTTTCATTTATTCAAGAAACACTTTAGACCTGACACTTCCAAGAGTCTTTGGATACTCAGTTGTTACCCATGTAAGTGGCTGTTCAGATAGGTGATGATGACTTTAGTTAGAAAAACTAAAAAAAAAAGAGGAAGGGAGAGAAAGAGGGTGACCACATCCAGTGGTCACAGTGGGAAGTGTCATGTATTTTTTTTCTGCCAGGCAGAACAAGACCTGCTCTAGAAAGGACCTTCAAGAGAAGGAAATTGAGGCCCAGAAGTGAAGTGATTTAAGTCATATGGCTGGTTAATAGCAGAGCTAGGGATACAACCCAAACAGGCTGATGCAAAGAGCTGTATAAATTATGATTATTTGAAACTCTTAAAAATGCTCTTCAAATGATTTAAAATTTAATGGAAACATCGTATTTTAATTTTTATCAACATGGTATATTGGTAGCAAAGGGAGAAAAGTGTATTGGTTGAATGAAGGAACTAGATGAATCTATGGTAACATTGACATTGAATTATTTTTCTGTTAAAAGGTATGCCTCCCTCACCAGATAGGAAGCTCCTTTAAGGCAGGGATATCTTACTCATCTTTGCATCCCTGAAGCCTGGCCTGGTGTCTCTACTATAGGCTGAATATATAAATGAATTAATGAATGAAATTAAGAGGTTAGGTTCTAGAACTGACTGCCACTGGCTGACTTTCAGGAGATGATTTAATCCCTATGGTCCCTAGATTCATTAAAAATATCAACGACCTTTTCTGCGCTTTGCTAGTGTAGCTCATTGGATTGAGCACAAGCCTGCGAACCACACAATCGCAGTTCGATTCCCAGTCAAGGCACATGCCTGGGTTGTAGGCCAGTTCCCAGCAGGGGACCCAGGAGAGGCAACCATACATTGATATTGCTCTCCTTCTCTCCTTCCCTTCTTCTCTAAAGATAAATAAATAAAATCTTCAAAAAAAATCAATGACCTTTTTTATAAGAGTTGGAAAAAACCTTACATTTCATTTATGCCAACTATTCTACGGGTCTACGGGACCCATATGGGTCTATGGGTATACTTGGTGCAGGGGGGGTGGGTGAGGAGAGGTGGTGAGCATTTTGAGACTCCACTTTCGGTCCTAGACCTACCACTAATTGTATGACTTTTAGTCCGTTGCTTCTCTGGATCCAATTTTCTTCACTTGTAATATCAAGAGGTTAACTAAAGGATTATCCCTAGAGTTATTTTCAGTTTTAACATTCTTCGTATTTTTCTATTCTAAGGATAAATCCTCAGCTGAACTGTTACCCTCTGTATTTTCCTGGGTCGACTTCCTTCTGTCCATAATTTACTTTCTCCGCGGTTTTGAGGATAGGACATGGGTTTTATTCGTCTTTCCCCCAGTATCTGGCATAATAGCGAAGCAGGCAACTTCAACTAGGGTTGAAGTTAGTTCCTATTAAGATAGGTACCATCTTTGTCTGAAAGAGCTCACAAATTCAGAGAGGGGAAATGCCAAACATCATTAACTAATCAGTTCATTACAAGCTTAGGATACTAAGGATACTAGGACAACTGGTTACTTCCTTCCTTACCACTTGCATGTTCTAACAAGAACAAGAGAGCGCTTTCATCGCTTTCATCGCTTTCATTGTGTCATCGCTTTCCACGCGTTATGCCCCAACACCCCAACCCTGTGTTTTATAGTATGTGTTTCACACCTGAGGAAACAGGCTCGAAGAGGTTAAGTAACCTCTGCCTACGTAACACCGTAACAACTGAGAGGCAGATTTGAAATTAGGCAGCATAGTCCCAGAATCCGCACTCCACTGGGCAGAAGAGTCGCAAAAATCACAAATATCGTAAGAACAACTTTGTGATTTCTCTGAGGAAATCGGAGAAACAGAAACTCGTCTGTTTCTCCGAGACAAACAAGCCTGGAAGAGTGCTGAGTTCAAGGTACAGAAAGAGCACAGGCCAAGTGTCTACAGAAGAGAAGACTGCAGAAGTTGGCACAGAAGTTTGAAAAACAAAAACAAATTATTTTAAAGGCACTTTTCCGGGTTGGACTACACTGCCACACACTAGGAAAGCAGAAGGAAAAGAACCGATAACCGAGATTTGCAGAGCGCCCGCATCCGGGGAGGGAGGTGGGGACACGGTACCAGTCGGAAATGGTGTCATCGGAGGGCGGGGCGCTGGGCCTAATTGCGGAGTGGTGGCAACCGGCCGGACGTGAGGCACAGGAAGTCCCGCCCTGAGGGCGGTGCGGGGTTGTGGAGGGCGTCGCTATGGGCGGGGAGCTCCTCCTGGGGGTCCCTGGAACCTTGGATCTCAAACAGGTAATCTGCTGGCCGAACCGGGACTCGGGCGAGGGTGGGAGTTAGGGTTGGTGGCAGACTTTGCTCGCGACCTTAACGCTTGGGTGGGTAGAGGTGAATCTTACATTAGGGGGTGGCTGAGGAAAAGGCTCCTTGGCTTGGGACTCCCTGGGGTGATAGGGATGGGAAGAACTTTGGGAACGGGGTCGTGAGGGCCGAGGTCGTTGCAGAAATACAGACAGGCTTAAGTTTCGAGGAATCGGACGTGGCTTGGGGTTCATGGGCTCCGGAGCTTTGGCGCTCGGGGATGGAGAGATTGACCCCGGGCACCGAGAAGAGCTGACCCGGAGTTCATTCTCCACCTACACTGACCCCCAGGGCTGTTCTAGGAGACAGAGACTTCGTCTTCTCAACTCTTCATCCAGGACAGTGCTTTGCCACTATTAGGCATTCTTTAGATCCTGTCGAACATGAACTAGAACATGAACTAATGAACGTTCGAAGCTGATTCTGCCTCAGCTCGGGGGGACCTTCTCCCCAACTTCAGTGTCCCTACCTCTGAATGGAGAAGTGACTCCAGTTTAGTTTGTGGACCAGTGGTTGATGAGGATGCCGGTGCAGTAGAGATTCAGGACATTGTTGTTTTCTGGTTATTGAAATTTAGAACTGTGTCTTCATGTTTTTCTCTGATGTGGGTAGAGAGGATAAGGTGACTCATTTGGCTTCTTTCAGGTACCCTTGCTTTTCTGGAAAGAACTTCCAGGTGAATGATACCGAGCAGGAGTTGGCCATCAAATAATAAGCTGCAGTTGTAGCACTGAGCTTCTAATTTGTGTTCTGAGTGCTTTCTTTTCACAAATGTCAACTCACTTTTCTTTTTCTTAATGTTGTCTTATATTGGAGTACTTACATTTGAGATGTAAATGAGAATTTTTCCTAACAGCAGTTTCACCTGGTGTGTTTACATAAGGTTAACTTCTTCCAAACAGTTGTAGGAAGCTTCCGAAAAACCAAATCCCTAAAGATTAAATTGTTTCATTTGTTCAGATGTCTTAAATGTGATAAAGAGTAGGCACAGACCTAAAGAACTAGAACTGTAACCACATTGTTTTTGGTTGTCAGGCTGTGTAATGGGATCTGGGCGTGGATCACTAGTCCCATCAGGTAATAATAGCTCCTTAGAGGGTCTAGAATTTTATCCTTAAATTGGAATTTATGACATTTTTTAAATAAAGAAGAAACTAGTAAGCATTTTTAGATCTAAAAATCTAAGCTGTTCTTAAAAATAAATTGGAAAAAACCAAAAGTAGACATGCAAATAAATTTTGCAGTCACTTAAATTTTTAAAAATTGCCTGCCTCTCACTCTTGTTTTCCCGGTGTCTGGAAAGTGTTGGTATATCCAAATCACCCCCATCATTGTATGCCCTTACTATGGTGTCAACTTCACAATACATATAAATAGGGTACAAATTAAGGTTTTGAGATCCTCTAGATTTACATAATATTAATGTCTTACTTAAAAATAAAGTCAAATTTTGCTACCTCAATCTGCTGTTAAATGTCATGTCTATTTATTTTGCACATCTAAATGTCTGTATTCATAATAGTAGCTATTATAACTATTATTCATAATAAATTGGTATCCAAGTGGTAACTTAGGTGTATGCATTGACATTCTTGAGGTTTTCAGTTTTGCAGAACACTGATATCCATGGACTCTAACATGAACTTCACTTAAAGAAATCCACAGACGATTAATGGACAAAAACATGAGTCATTTTGTATTGTGGCATTCAAATCCTAGCACTTTGAGAAAGGTAAGTTATTGACTGAGTTTTATGTTAGATGAGAGAATAGCTCTGGATTGTCTAGGAAATTATAGGATTATGATTGAAAATATAGACGAATCTCTTTAAAGTTATGTTTTAATGTGGTCCTTCCAAAGAGAGGTTTGTTCTCTATGAGGCAGTTTTTACTATTTACCAGTAAAATTGTTCAGAAATAAAAGTGATTGACAAGGTATATTATTCCTGGAAGATTACTACTCTGCTTTCTTTTTTTCTTTTTTTAGAAGTTCCTTTCAACACTGTAGAGTATGGTAGACTACATCAACCTATTGAGAGACCCTATGGGAATGGGGCCTCGAATAGTCATTTAAATCATCTCACATCCAACTTTGGCTCCAAATCTTGTGGCCAATTTTATGCCTTAGGTTGAAGCAAGAAAAGAGGTCCCAAAATGTCTTTTTTTCTTATCTTGCCTTATTAGCGCTATTTTGTTTCTCTTTTCTCTTCTTTGTTCTTCTTTTTAAATATTCTTTGATGATTCATTCTCCAGGCCTTTTATCTTTCTATCCTAGGGAATAGAATTACTGTCTGTTTTACCTTTACTAGCTTAGAAATTTGTTGATTTTTAAAATTTTAACTTCTAACTTTATGATAATGTTTGGCAATTTTTAAATCACTAAGCATTAAATTTGTGTTTTTTTCTGGTCTCCTTTGTAGATACACTGGCTTCTTATTTAGAATTGGGTTCATTCTAATTGCATAGAATTGGATACACTCAAAAATTTGTATATAAAGGTATTCATCATATTATTATTTTAAATTAAGAAAACAACTAGAAATAGCCTAAACATCCCTCTACCAAGTTCTGATTAAATAAATGCCTTCATACAGTGTAGTACTTTGCAGCTCTTAGAGTGAAGCAGGTGGGAATATGGTGGAAATATGAAAAAATCTCCATGAGATACATTGTTAACTGAGAAAAACAATATAGAAGTATATGTATGGTCTGTTTTTCATGTGTGTTTTTAAAAGTATACATGCAAAACTTATTCAAATCTATGTAATACACTATTATTTTATATTAATCCATATATGTATATATTTATTGACAGAAGTACTCCTGACGAATGAAACCACAGGTCTAGAGTAGGAAGATGACTCCTATTTTTTTGTGCACCTTTTCTGGTAGATTATTTATTTATCTGCTTATGTACTATGACCATGATACTATTTTTATAATACCAAGAAACAGCCCTGGCTGGTGTGGCTCAGTGGATTGAGCGCAGGCATGCAAACCACACGATCACGGTTGATTCCCAGTCAGGGCACATGCCTGGGTTGCGGGCCAGTTCCCAGCAGGGGACTCACGAGAGGCAACCATACACTGGTGTTTTCTCTCCATCTCTCCTTCCCTTCCGCTCTAAAGATAAATAAATAAAATCTTAAAAAAAAAAAAAAAAAAGAAAGGAAGAAAGAAACAGCCCTGGCTGGTGTGGCTCAGTTGGTTGGAATGGCGTCCTGTGATTGAATGGCTGCAGATTTGATTCCCAGGACACAGGCCTAGGTTGTGGGTTTGGTCACCAGTCTGGGCACCTACAGGAGGCAACCAAGTGATGTTTCTCTCTCACATCGATGTTCCTGTCTCTCCCTTCCTCTCTACCTTCTTCTCTCTCTAAAGAGCAATGAAAAAAATGTCCTTGGGTGAGGATAAAAAGAAATTTCTCTTAAAGAAACAAACAGCAAAGCTTTAGGCTAATTTCATAATTAGGGAGCCTACTACATACTATTTCTTATAACTTTTGTCCTTATAGTTACTTGCACTAGTCGGAGGAATGGGGTTGCACAAGAAATGTGCGAGAAATGAGTTCAGTTCTTTTACAGAGCTACATCAACCCTCCCAGTTTGATGATATCATAATGGCTTTAACTCCAACATTAGATTTTTACTCTTAATAAAAATTTGTGATGAACTAAGTGTTTAGTGCTGCCAAATGCAATACTGTTATGTCGGTTATAGCACGTGGCTGATGTCCTGAGGTGGTACAATGATACTTCAGTGTGCAAGCTTGGGAGGTGCTGCGTGGGCTCCATTCTTCTGAGCCTCTCATTATTACTGGGTTGGGTGGATTTTGTTTTATTTGAGTTGCCATTTAGGGACTCTACTTTTTAAATGAATTCTTAGTTACTTGTTTTGTTTTGATTTTTAGAATTAGCCTAACTCATTTCAAAGAATGGCTTGTTCTCAGTAAACCAGAAAGATCATTTAGATATATGAGGACAATCTTTTTCTGTATTGATGATAGTACTTTGAATTGGCTGATTATTTGCTTTGGGACGAAGCAAAAAATTTCTGGTGATTTTCACTTTTCTGGCCATCTTTGTCTTTCCACACTATTGTTGTGGGAAATTTGGAATAATAGTAACAAGTGAATAAAATGAGTTATACAAGAAATTTAAAGATATAATAATTTTCATTTTAGAGGTAGAGGAATTTGTTTGAGATCTGCTTGAGAATAAGCTTTGTAAGGTGCATACCCATATGATACCACTAATTGAGTAACTTGTTAAAATTTTAAAAAGGCCACTAATCTAGCGGCTGCAGCATGGTTAGTGAAACAGGCCAGGTTGTGGTATGTCAGGTATTCTATACCATGCTTCGGCAGAGTGTACTGCTTATAATTGTTACTGTTAAATCATGCTTTGCTTTTTGAGATCCATGGGTTGAATCACAACTAGCCAGGAAGTGAAAATTACTGGGCAGGATGCCTAGAGGGAGACTACTTATTCTTGCTAAGAAAATGGATAGTAATGAATTGAATCCAAGGGTTGATTGTGTTTTCCTGAGTCAAGGTGAATGTGGTAAAGGTAACATGTAGTAAGAAAGGAGATGAGCATGAACGTCAAACTTAGACGTAGGTAAACCAGGGAAGGTGTGTCTATGCATACATGTATGTGTATGCACATAGATATATAGTACATTATGTATATAAAATGTGTGTATATATTATGTTACACGTAATATATAAAAAAATTTCTGGAAGACAAAAAGGTTTAGGAAGATACTCAAGTTAATCCAAGAGAAAAAATTGTCAGAATTTTAAAGCCTCGGAGCTGGGCTTGTCATAGGCTAATTAATGATTGTGAGAGCAGCTTAAAGAACTGTGTATGTTTTAGGATCATTACAGGGTTTAAGGAATGGGAAGGTAGACAAAAGTCTGAGAGTGAGAAAATTTAAATCTAATAATGTGTTATGGTTAAGGGTATCTTTTAAGGTTCTGTTTTGTGGTATTGTTTGGGGGAGGGGAAAAAGAAGGGAGAACTCAAAAATGTATTGCCTTTCAGTTTGAATTTGAGCTATCAGTCTTTCCTAGCATTCTAACTGTGTATGGACAAGATGGATTGACTAGATCTATTAACCTAAAAAACATGAATTACAAAAATTGGTTTCATTGTTAGATATTCCTTGAAGGAAAAGAAAATTGTTTTCATAATTTTTGAGACTGTATGAAAAGACAGTTGTGGTGATCTAGATTGAGGGGGCTGGGTTATTTTGTTCAGAAAATAGAAGACTTTGGAAGAGTTAGAAATGTACATGGAAGTGTATTTGTTTCTGTTGAGGCCAAAATTAATTCTAACTGGGAGAAGGTATGGAACTGGTCAACAGTGGAGCAGACTGTATCAAGAGACACGGAACTCCAGGTCACTAGGGTTGCTTAACCCGGGTTTGAACAACAGGAATGTTGCAGAGGGCTTTTCTCTATGTGGGAGCTTGTGCTCAGTGAATATGAAAGTCCCTTTCCAACCTAATTTTTGTATAGTGCAACAAAGTGACTTTTTATAGTATGAGTGTATTTCTGTTATCTCTTGTATTTAACTACTGATAGCTAAATACAGCTAGTTAAGCTGGTTACTTATCCACCAAGCTCTACTCACCCATAACCAGGAAATAAATTTAAAAATTAATCTGAGCTCCCACAATATAAGACCCAAACTACGTGCTTGTCTCAGGTCCTTACCCAGTTTGGTTTTCTTTTTTGTAGACATAGTTCTAACAGGCGTAATCAACAGCGCATTGGAAGCAGCAGATTGTTGGTGTGCCAAGTGCTCCTGCTAGGGGCATTCACAGGGACAAGCACGGGCAGGAAGAAAGTCAGGAAGCAGAGCAACTAATTTTAAAGCTGTGGTAGCCCAGGCTCATTTGATTAGATGAAAACAGCTCTATGTTAATGGATATTCAAAATGATAAGCTTGCCTGAACTTTAATAAGTTACATTTAGTATTTTCAGTAGAAAGAGCATGGATTCTAGGGTAGTAGAGACAGGTTGGAATCTGGCCTCCACTATCTACCAGGTGTTCTATTAATTAGCTTCATTATTCATTCCAAGCTTCAGTCTCATCTGGAAAATAGCAATTTACTGAAGAGTAAGGATAATGTATGTGAAACATTTGTCTAACTTAGGTGATAAGTAATTAATAGCTATTATTATTTCATCATTGCCATATTACTCTACCGTGAATGTCTTAATTGAACAGGTAATCTATGTCTACTTTACAAAAAATAGCATATAGAAATAAATATACACACACACACATATGTACATAGAGTAGGCAAAAGTGGGTTTACAGTTGTGAGTGCATGAAGCAGTTTATTCTTTTATTTATTAATTATTGTAGTATTTATTTGCATTATAACTGTAAACTTGCTTTTGCCCACGTGTATGTGGAGAGAGAGAAATAGTAGGTTATATAGATCACCAAAAAGATAAAAGGAGTAAAGTCACCAATAATCTTCTATCACTGTTAATATTTTAGTGGCATACTTTATTTTAAAATTATTTTGACACTCCTGCAGCATGGCACTTCTGAGAGGCGCCTGTTGAAACTGAGTCTTCGTTGCTACAGTTGGGAAACTTCGGTTAGTCACTGCACATTCTAATCCCGGTATGCAGGGAAGACTGAGACAGCACACAAGGCTGGTTTGCAGAAGCCTCCGTGCTGGTAAATTTTGCTGTATTAAAACCAGTTTTGCAGAGTTCTTGGTGTAGGTTGGTGTTCTGGAGCCAGAAGATCTGTGTTTAAATCCTGACTCTCCTGTTTTCCTAGCTAGGTAAAATAAACTACCTGAATTTCTAACTTCTCTGTGCCTCAGTTTCCTCATCTGTAAATTGAGAATGATAGTAGCATCTAATTCATGGGATTGCTTTGAGGACTAAATGAATTTACACGAAGCGTTTAGAGCAGTGCCTGGCATGCAGTATAGAATCAGTAAATGTTACTCGATAATTTTATTATTAACTTTTACCAGCTTAAGGTTTTCTTGGGGGGAAAAGCAGGCTTATAGGTGCACATAAACTAAAAATAAGCAAGTTAGAAATGGCACAGAAGCACTAAGTAAGATTTATGATGTTACTCATTTGAACCTGCCAAGTGGTCTGAATTTTTCCTTTCTAAGGCTTTGTTACCTTTTCCTCCATGTTTGAATATTTTCAAAACGTGATATTCCTAGTTCTATTTCTTTCTTCACCCCATGAAATCAACGTCATTTTATGGCATCTCTTCCAACAAATATTTTGGCTGTGTTTTCAAAGATAAAGCCTTTTAAGACTAGCTGATGTCACAGGTAGTGATCAAAGAGACTCAGGAAATTATCATCAAATCATTTTATCTTAACACTGCCCAAGGAAGTTAGGTAAGAACCTTAAATTCTGTTTCAATTTAAAGTGAAGAATATTAATCAGATAAGCCAATGAACATATTAAGCTATTCTCTACAGTATATCTTTTAAAAATCTCTTGGTTTTCTTTTCTTTTTCTTAATTTCTCTTTGGCTTTCTCCTTTTGTTCATTTAGCATGGTATCTAGTGATCTGATTGATTACTGGCCAAAGAGTTACCGCTTTTCAAAATCCCTTAAACAGTTTTATTAGGTGTGCTAGTAGAATTTTTTGTGTGTTTTGTTTTGTTTTAAAGCATCGAGCACAAGCTTTTGAAGAGCCCGAGGCCCACCATCATTGCGCATTCAAGACTGGGGTTTGGAAACTTCGTCAAGACTTAGATTCTCTTCAAAGCCTCAAGCCTCACCTGCATTAAAGCTCTCCACTGAACCTGTCACAAAATAAAAACTCAAAGGGACTAAAACCCATTAATCCATTCCATGATATATCATTTCCTCTGGGCTCTCAATTCCCTTTCCCTTCATATTGCTTATGTTCTTTTAGACTAGAGCCAAGGAAACGGAGCTTTCTAAAAAAATCTGTATCCTGTGGCCATAAGTTTTCATTGGTAGAGAAGCATAAACTTGGCAGGATAAGTTTAGAATCACGTCTTTTGTTGTATCCTATAAAAACTTGAGTCGACAATAAGAAAAGGAGGATGAAGTGGTAAAAGTATTTCAGGTCAGATTATATACTCTCAGAGGTCATGTGGTTTAGAGAAAAGAGCCTCAACCCAAAAGTTAACAGTTCTTATTCTCTCTGCCTCTTTCCAGTTATCTGATAACCAGGAAACTCCCTTAGCTGCTCTGAACCTTTACTTCACCTGCTAAGTAAATCCAGTAGTATCTTCCCTGCCTACCTCACAGGGATGTTGTGAGGGTAAAATGAAATAATGTGCATAAAGGACTTTTGGACAAAATGTGCGTACAGAGACAGGGTGCAGATATGGTCGTAAGTCATTTCCTCAGTTTTGGGCCTGGGGAGGTAGGTGATTCAAGCACCTGAAAGTGGGCACCGAGTCCAGGCTGGGTATACGGAAACCAGGTCGTGTTGGCTTTTGTTTTCTCTGCACACACAAGTACTCCTGTGGGTTAATTCTAAGAAGGAGGAAGACTATAAATTTCCCTAAAATTATAAGTTAGCATTCATAATGCGCTAGAGCTGTTCTGTATTGTAACATTTGTGGTTTATAAAATTTGTTACTAAGTTGTGACTCACTTATTTTTTAAATAAAAGAACATAGAGCAGAAAATTTCACAATGCATCCCACCTGGTAAGAGTAAATACTGTTTTAGCTATATATGTGTGTGAATGTGTGTGTTTGTATTTGTGTATGTGGTCATGAAATAAAATGCATTTTTTCCTAAGAGTCAAAAGTTGCCATTCTAGGAGTATCGTTTAGTACTAATGCCATTCTACGCACTTGGGTTCCTAGGAGACTGTTGTTGTTTTTTTCATTTCATACTACCTGTAACAAAAGAATTAATAATTAGTATCAGTTTGACTTTTGCCTAATTAATGAGGTTTTGGGTTTTTTTAATTCCAGGGTACAAAGAAAGCCTATAGGTCTTTAACGTGCTAATACCATCTGCTCTAGTGCCAGACTGTTAATAACATTTAAGGTTGGTTCAACCTCAGACTAGTAGAAACATTATATATAAAATGTTTTTTCTTAAAACAAAGTTACTTTTATTTTTCTGTCCTGATGGAAAACAAAAGACTTCCACTTAGCGTTGTCTGAGGATCCCTGGAAGATAGGCTGTAGAGAGTATAGCTCATGTTGCGAGAAGTCCAATGGTCTCTATAGAAGAGAAAATGCCATTTTTTCTCTGAATAACTAAATTTGTCTCTAATGATTTAACATAAATAAGTCACTGGCATTCACTTATTCAGCTGTTTCTCTAAAACCAGACATTCGCCTTTCTGGTAGCAGCGGTGGTCAGGAATAGGTGTCTTTCGTAGTACCCATGGACCACGATAGGGGATGGCCTTTTCTTCCCAGGGCTGTACATTCCAGTTCATTGGCAAAGAACAGATTCTTTACTGAAACGTTATATTTGGTGCCCTGGGAGTATTTGAGTTTGGATGGAATATTGTAGAAAATACTGTTTTTTCCCTTCTTATGAATTATGTGAAGGCATATTGTCCTAGTGGCATGAAGATTTGTCAGAAGATTTAAAATGTAGTCTCCAGCTGCTTCATTTTTTGAGCTGTCACAGCCAGACTTTATATGTTGGTAGAAGCAGAACAAACTGATTGTGCAAATCAAGGCTCTTTTGTGTATGACAATTGGCATTATCATATATGATTTATTATCAGGTTTATTATCATATATGATCAACTCTTGTTGTCCCTCCCCCCAAAAGAATCACATTGATGTCTATCTTCTCTCCATGGAAAAACTAGGCTCTACCCATGAAAAAGGGCACTCCACTTACGTGACCACGATGTTTGTCCATACCTCTACAATTGCTCTTGATTGGTCTGAATTCAGTCTTCCCTCTTCCAATCTCATTGTTTTCAGAGTCATTTTTTAAAAAAATATAACAAATCTCTTTGGTCTCCTGCTTTAAACTCTTCATATCTTATTGCCCTTAGAATTCAACCCCAAATCTTCATTCTTCTCTGCCTATTTAGCTTCAACCACAATGGCCCTCCCGTCCCCTAAAAGCATTTGGTTTTTTCTTCAGGGACTTTTTCAGATACTTTCTGCTTGGAATGCTCTCATCCCTCCTACCTCTTCACTTAACTCACTTTTACTTATGTTACTGATATCACCTTAGGTATTTTTTCCCAAAGGTCCTCCCCCACAGCCCAGACTGGAGTTTACTATCCTCCCTCATTATATTTTCATAAATCACTGAGTTTATCTCCCACCTGGTATAGTTATAATTACTTGTTTAATCATTTGTTAATTTTCTTACCCACAGACTAGAGCTTCGTGAGGACAAAGACTGATGTGTGTTTTACTTACACTAAATGCCCAGTGCTTCGGGAAATCCTAGTAAATAGTATGAATTCAATAAATATTACAGACTGATTTTTTCCTCAGCTACCATGGGTCATTTAGGCGTTTCACATACTGAAAATTCTTCTAGGTTATTTAACCTCTGTTCAGAACCTTCTAATTGTTTCTCATCTCACTCCAAGTTATAAGCCAAAGTCCTTATACTGCTCTTCCAGGCCTTACCTGATCTGCCTTTGATATCCCTTTATCTCACTACCATCTCCTGTCAGTCTGCCACAGCCACTCTGGTCTCCCAGCTGATCCTCAGAAATGCAAAGCTTTCTTCTGCCCCAGGAGCTGCCCCAGGAGCTTTGTGCTTCCTATTCCCTGTGACTGGAATGCTCTTGCCTTGGATACAAATGGTTTAATCCTTCATTTTCTTCAGATCCTTCAAGTCATGATTTGTCACCTCACTAAGGTCCTCTCTGACCATTTTACTTAAAATTGTAGCTTTACTACCATCCTATTCCATCCCTCTTCTTCCCTGCTTTATTTTCCCCATGGTAATTTTCTCTGACACTTTACCAGTGTCTCCCCCAATACCCAGAGTAGTACCTGACACATGGTAGGCACTTAGATCTTACTTATATTTGCAAGACTGAGACCTACAACCTGAGTTGCGAGACTTAATATTTAAAATGATTTTAAAAGTTAAGTTTATTTATATCTTGCTCTGTTCTAACGAATAGTTGAAGTGGCTTTTAAAACTATATATAGTGCAAAAGGATAAAGACATAAAGAGAACAAAACAAAGAATGTTAATAGTAACATTAAACTGGGTCAAGTTAATGTATGGAACATCCTCCATTGTGGCTAAAGGCAGGTTGTAAATTTGACTCATTAAAGAATGAGCTTGCTCAGAAATGGTAATTGGACTGGAATCATGATTTGTTTTCCCTGTGGCACAGGTCACGAATATTTGAGTCACATAGGAACCCAGACAACCTATTTGATTTAACTATAAAATTGTGAAATGCTCTTGTAAATAAAGTTTGCTTTCTGTATTAGGAAGTTCCTTATTGGTGTAAGGCACACAGAGATGAGAGTCGTGGCTCCCAGCCTCTGCTTATATTGTGTCCAGGTCATTTCTGGGGTTGATTCAGACTTAGAAACTGGATATTTTTTAAAGTTCGCTGTCAAAGATACCAACCAGCACATTAATTACCCTAGTTTCTCTGACTTTAATCATGAGGTAGTATGAGATTCCAGTGGCTGTGGCTTCCTTTCTTCCGAGGTAGATAATTGGTGACTTTGAAATAGGTTTTTCATTTTGTAGTCTACATGTATTACAATGGTGTAGAGCATTGTAAACTAATACAAGGTTATACGCTAATTATATCTCAACAAAACTGGTTTTAATACAATCAACTACTGAATTAGGTTGGAAGACTGAGAGTAAAACAGATGAGTTAGACTTCAAGAAATCTTTCACCAGTGTAGTCGCCAAAGTCAGAGCTACATTGTGTGTATGTGAAGTTTAAGGGGACGTTTGAGCATATGTCTTTCTGTTCATGGAGTGTATACATTTCTAATTCCACTTTGGTTTTTTGTTTTGTTTTGCCGGGTACAAGTGAATGTGAATTGTGGAGCCACCTGCAGGCCATGAGAGACGGCAGGGCTGCAGAACTCTCAGCCCTGCAGTGTCCCATCAGACAAAGCTGGGGCTTTGGAGGAAAAGATGAGAATATTTAGCTAAGTAGTGTTCTGCTGGCAAAATGTGCTCTTTTTTACTTTTTCTTTTTTTATCATTTTTTTAACCTTCCTCTTTTCTGTCTTTGACCTGAAGGTAAACAGTACTTTCTGAACTCAAGTCTTGTGTCCTGCTCCACTTTCCAGGGTTGAAAGAGGGGAACTAAACCAACATTAGATTTTTAAAGAAACAATGGAAATATGTACTTTAAAAAAATCATTTATGCTCCACATATTCAAAGAAAAAATATGAACAGACATAATAAGAACACCACAGAACCATTAAAGTGGACAATTCTCATAAAAGGATAGAATTTTACCAAAAACATGAGTAACATGTTGCTGATTAATGATTACATTGGGTTATATTTAATCTGTAAGTGTATGTTAGTCTAAATAATTTAAAATGTATTAACTGAATGTGCTTTACATGTTTACTGGAACTTTATGTTCATTTTTAAAGAAATCCAGCATCTCTTCATTTTGGTGTTTGATGCAGAAAACCTGAGAACAGACAGACAGAACTGTTAGTGTAAAAATAATGCAAAGGTCATCACATCTTTTAGCATAAGTGGTGTAGAAGCAGAGAGATCTTGTTTTCAGTAAAAGTGTTGAAGTGGCAGAAAGAAAATATGTCCCAACCTCTTTGCTGACACAAATTTTGCTATAGTGAGGACAAAAAAAAAGTGCCCAGGCTTTTAACTCGCTGTTTCCCAACTGTGTTATTCAGAACGCTGACACAGCTAAAAACACTGAACCCAAAGGGTTCTGAAGTAAGTTTGGAAAAATGTTGCATTCTGTTTTGGAAATTTATAATGCAAATTAGCATTTTTCAAACTTACATGTGGCCAGAACATATTTTGCTAATAAAATCTTAATAGCCCTTGAGGTAGTCTAGCAGGAAATGCTGTTCTAAATTTAAAAATATATTTAGAATACAGGGTCCGGCAGAAGTAATGCCCGCCTGAATGTGGTTGGTAGGGTAATACTATGGGTATAATAATTTATAGTTTTAATTTGAACATTTCACCTAAAATGTCGTATGGTATACTTGAGTGTGATATTGTTATATTACAGAATTATATGACTATGATTTTCTAATAAAAGATTTTGTAATAAAAAGGGCCATCATTTGTGCCAGACCCTGTATATACATACAAATACATTATGTATAATAATATGCAATAGTACTTGATAAGCTATAAAACCAAGTAAATCCTAATTATCCATAAAATTCTTGTTCAATGTACTTAATGAATATAGATGTTAAAAAATTAAAATTTTTCCAGAATTGGTACATATGTTCTTAATCGAATGCGTGGTCACTAAATAATTCATACAGCATTGATACAGGCAATCACTTGTCTATTCCTGGAAACGCTGTCTTTACTTGGCCTCCACTTTGGGTTACCTCCTTCTTTGCTGACTACTCAATCTAGACTCATTTCTCTTGATCTTATCTAGTCTCAAATTTTAATACCATCTTTACTCAGAAATTTTTATCTCCAGCTTAGACTCTCCTATGAACTCCTTAGTTTCTGACCCAGAGGTCAGAAATTGACATGAACCCAATTCAGAGAAAAAGCACTAATGTACTTGTATGTGTTGCAGGTTCCTGTGTGGAATGAAGACAGAAGTTGAAACAAATGTTACGATAAGGGAAATTTTATGAAATCAACTTGTGTAGAGATTTTAATGATAAGCATGGAATATGAAAATGTAACATTTTTAGATACGTAATTTGTGCCATAAAGTATTCATAAACCACAAATAAGCAATGTGTTTTCTAGATGTGGTTTTAGATTAAAAAACATTTGTAGTTATATGTGAAAATTAAATAAACTCTGAAATCTAAAAAAGTTCATCTGGGGAAAACTGTAGTTGAATGACAATAGAAAATGAAAAAAGTTCGCATTAAAGTATGGGAAGAGAATAGTGCTTCTGTTTAGGATGTTGAAAGTTGCAAGAGAACATTTCTCTCACACTGAGGAAAGCCCTGATAGTTCACGAAGTCAACTGTTCTTGAGCCCACTAGAGAGCTTCAGTCACAAAGCAATCGGGTGCACTAAAATTCCAGCGAGAGACAAGCCCTTCTGAGGACAGATGGACACAGGAGCTGAATTCTTAAAGTCTGACTGTGAGTTAGAGTAACAGTTTAAAATAACCAGCAGCCCAAGCCATAAGGGAAATCTGCATTCATTTTAAGCTTTTTCCTATGGGCCCCTTATATTAGTTTCTTAGGGCTGCCATAACATGAGTACCATGAATGAGAATGACTTAAAACCCCAGAGATTTATTCTATCACAGTTCTGGATGCTAGAAGCCCAAAATCAAAGAGTTGGTAGACCATGCCCTCTCTCCAAAGGAGACTAATCAGCATAACTCTAATCTCTGCCTCCCTCCCCACATTGCTGTCTTCCTTATATGCATCTCTCTCTATCCACCCCCCTCTCCCTTATCTGAACCATTTTTTAGTATACAGTACAGTAGTGTGAATTACATGCTTGTCGCAGTGAATCTCCAGAACTTTCCCATCTTGCAAAACAAACTCTATACCCACTGAACTCTTTTCTTCCCTTCCCTCAGCCACCCTTCTACTTTGTTTCTAAGACTTTGACTACTGTAAATACCTCATTTAAGTGGAAGTATGCAATATTTTTTTTTGTGACTGGTTTCTTTCACTAGTATAATGTCCTCCAGATTCATCTATGTTGTACCATGTGATAGGATTTCCTTTTTTTAAGGCTGCATTATAGTCCATTGTATGTATACACACTGCATTTTCTTTTCCATTCACCCACTGATGGCCATTTAGGTTGCTTCCCAATCTTGGCTAATGTGAAAAATGTTGCAGTGAACATGACAATGCAAATATCTCTTATACTTTCAGGTAGACAGAGGTCTGTCCAGAAAGTATCCAGCTGTGTGCTAAGACATTTATTGAAGAAGATAAAAGATACAAGAAACATTGTACATAGGACAATGACTCCTCAGTCCCCTTCGAAGTATGTGCCTTGGAGCCTCACACAGTTCTCCCAATCACCATTAGCTGCCCCGTCGTATTTTCCTGAATGTCATTAAAGGTCTGAAATGTCTTCCCTTTCAAAGGTTGTTCCATTTTGGTAATAGTCAGAAGTCAGAGAGTGCCAAATTGGGGGGCTGAGTCACCTGGGTGATTTGATGTTGCCAAAACATTCTGCACAAGACACATACGTGAGTGGATATATTGTGATGAAGCTGCCAGTCACCAGTTGCCCATAGCTGCAGCCTTCTGAATCATCTGAATAATTTCCACAGAGGAATGTTCAAGCTTAACACAAAATTTGATGCAGATTTGTTGCTCTGCTCATTCCAAATGCAGCAGCCATACACAGTACACGCTCACTCAATGATTACCACACCCACTGAGTAGTACAGTGAAGCTGTCATTGTTCATGCATAGGCATCCAGTCTACTCCCTCGGCTGCCAGCTTACATCAATGTCGGTGCAAACCATTTTCATTATACTAACAATTGTTGCACTTTTTCCAGACAGACCTTGTATACCCAGAAGTGGGATTGCGGGATCACATGGTCATCCCATGCTTAATTTTTAAAGAACTTCCATACTGTTTTTCGGAGCAGCTGCATCATTTTTACATTCTTACCAATAGTGCACAGGGTTTTATTTTCTGCACATCACCAATACTTTTTATGTTCTGGGTTTTTTTGATAATGTACGTTCTAACAGGTGTGAGATGATATCTCATTGTGGTTCTGATTTGTACTTTACTGTTAATTAGTGAATTTGAGGATCTTTTCATATGCTTCTTGGCCATTTGTGTATCTTATTTGGAGATGCCTATTCAAATTGCTCATTTTTAAAATCAGATTATTTGTTGTTGTTAAGAATGTTTTCATATATTCTGGCTATTAACCCCTTATCATATACATGGCTTACAGATATTTTCTCCCATTCTATAGGTTTCTTTTTCAGTCCATTGATTGTTTCCTTTGCTGCACAGAAGTCTTTAAGTTTAATGTAATCCTGTTTGTCTTTTTGCCTCTGTTGCCTGTACTTTCACTGACATATTCAAGAAGTCACTGCCAAATCAAATGTCATGACTTTTCACCTATGTTTTCTCCCTGGAGTTTTATAGTTTTTGGTCTTATGTTAGTTACTTGATTTATTTTGAGTTACTGTTTTTATATGGTGTAAGGTAAAGGGTCCAACTTCATTATTTTGCATGGGGATATCCAGTTTTCCTTATACTATTTGTTGAAGAGATTATCCTTCGCGCATTGTGTAGCCTTTACTTCCTCACTGAGGATCATTTGACCATATAAGTAAGAGTTTATTTCCAGGTTTTCCTTTTTTTCCCTCCCCGTTGGCCTAGATGTCTGCCATTATGTGAGTACCAAACTATTTTGATTTCTGTAGCTTCATAATAGGTTTTGAAGTCAGGAAGTGTGAGGTCTCCAGCTTTGTTTTTCTTTTACAAGAAAAACATTTTGACTAAATAGGGTCCTTTGAGATTCCATATGCATTTTAGAATTTTTGTTTCTAGTCCTGCAAAAAGTGCCATTGGGATTTTGATAGGGATTACATTAATCCATAAATTGTTACGGGTAGTATGGACATCTTAACAATACAGGGTGGGGCAAAGCTAGGTTTGCTGTTGATCATATGGAAAATAACACAGTAACTAGTAAATAATAATACAAGAAGAGACTCTTGTGTGTTGCACACTCACAACTGCAAACGTACTTTGGCCCAATCCTGTATTGTCTTCCACTCTGAATTCAGGATGTCGTTCCATTTCTTTTTGTCTTTAATTCCTTTCAGTAATGTTTTGTAATATTTACTGTACAAGTATTTATCTTCTTGATTAATTTTATTCCTAAGTGTTTACTCTTTTTGATACTACTGTAAATGGGATTGTTTTCTTAGTCTCCTTTTCTGATTGTTCATTGTCGGTGTACACAAACACTACTGATTTCCGTGTGTTTGTGTGCTGCCCTGAAACTGTGCTGAGTGCGTTATTCCTATGAGGTTCTTTAGTGGGCTCGTTAGGGTTGTTACATTACGTATAAGATCATGTCACCTGTGACCAGAGATAATTTTACTTCCTTCAATTTGGATACCTTTTAGTTTTTTTGTTTGTTTCAGGGTTTTTTTGTTTATTTGTTTGTTTCTAATTGCTCTGACAAGGGCTTCCAGCACTAGGTTGAAACGAAGTGGCAGAGCAGGAATCCTTGCCTTACTTCTGATCTTAAAGGGAAAGCTTTTGGTTTTCACCACTGAGTATGATGTTTGGTGTGGGCTTTTCATATATGGCCATTATTATGTTAAGATAGTTTTCTTCTGCCACAACCAATGTGGCTCAGTTGTTTGAACATCGTCCCATTACTGAAAGGTTACCAGTTCGATTCTCAGTCAGGGCACATGCCTAGGTTGCAGAGTCCATTTCTAGTCCTAACATATATGGTCCCCTGTCTGGAAGCATATGGAAGGCAGCCAGTCAATGCTTCTTTCTTGCATCGATGTTTCTCTCTCTCCCTTTCTCTAAAAGCAATGAAAAATGTCCTTGGGTGAGGGTAAAAAAAAATTTTTAAGGATGGTTTTCTTCTGTTATAAGTTTGTTGATTGTTTTTTAATCATAAAAGGGTGTTAATTTTTGTTGACTACTTGTTCTTTGTCAGTTGAGATTATCATATTATTTTTGTTCTTCATTCTGCTAATGTATTATATTGGTTGATTTTTGTATACCGAACCATCCCTGAATTCCAGGGAAAAATCCCTCTTGGTTTTGGTATATAATCCCTTTAATGTATAGTTGAATTCGGATTCCCAGTATTTTGTGGAAGATTTTTGTATCAGTGTTCATCAAGGAGATTGGTATGTCATTTTCTTGTAGTATCTTTTTCTCATTTTAGTATCAGTGTATGTTGGCCTCATAAAATAAGTTTGTAAGTGTTCCCTCCTTTTCACTATTTTGGAATAGTTTGAGAAGGGATGGTAATGATTCTTCTGTAAAAGTTTGGTTGAATTCTTTATTGAAGCCATCTGGTCCTGGACGTTTCTCTGCTGCGAAGTTTATGAGTGCTGACTCACTAGTTTTACTAGTTATAGGTCTCTCCAGATTTTCTATTTCTTCAGGAGTAAGTCTTGGTAATTTGAATGTTTCTAGAAATTTATTCATTTCTTCTAGATTATCATGCAGTTTGTTGGTGTATCATTGTTCATAGTAGACTCTTCTGATTTATTTTTGTGGTACCAATTGTAATGTCTCCTCTTTTATTTCAGATTTTTGTTATTTTTGTCTTCGTTTTTAATCTTTTCTCTAGCTAAGAATGGTCATTTTTGTTGATCTTTTCAAAAAAGCAGCTCTTAGTTTCATTGATTTTTTTTCATATTGGTTTTTCTATTCTCTCCTTTGTTTATTATTTTACTGATCTTTGTTATTTTCTTCCTTCTGCTAATTGGGCTTAGTTTTCCTAGCTTTGTTGATATTCTTATTTTGTTCAGGCATCATTTTCCTGATTTTCTTTAGTTGTCTATCTGTGTTCTTTTCTAGCATATTGATCATCTTTAAGAACTTTGTGTACCCCAACTGGGTGGCTCAGTTGACTGGAGCATTTGTCATGTACATCAAAAGGTCACGGCCTCAATCCCCTATCAGGGCACATACCTAGGCTGTGGGTTTGATCCCCAGTCAGGGGTGTGCAGGAAACAACTGATCAGTGTTTCTCTCTCACAGCAATGTTTCTCTCTCTCTCTTTTTCCTCTCTCTTTAAAAATCAAAACATATCCTCAGATGAGGGTTTAAAAAATTATTTTGCATTCTTTATCAGGTAATTTGTAGACCTCCATTTCTTTAGAGTCAGTTTTGGAGATTGATTTTGTTTCTTTGATTGGATCATGTTTTCCTGTCTCTTCATATGCCTTGTTATTTTTTGCTAAGAACTGTACATTTAGAAGAAGAAGAAAAAAACAACAGCCACCTGTCCCAGTTCTATGGACTTGTTTCATACAGGGGACTACCTTCACCAGTCAGCCCTCCTATAGATTCTAGGGGCCTCTCAAACCTTATATGCAGATGAATCTTCTCTGGACTTGCACACGTACTTTCCCAGTTAGAGAGGTTCACCAGTTCATTTTTCAGGAGTTTGTAGGCTCTTGCTTCCTCTGGTGTTAGTCTGCGGTATTGCAGATTTTCTGGTGCTGCCACTGGTCTCTGAGCTCTTCCCTGCTCTGGGGATCCAAAGTATGCCAATGACCTCAGCACTCCAAGTCAGGTAAGACAGAATCCAGTCTGGCAGGCAGTCCCTCCAAAAGCTGGAACATTACACATACATTTCACTCCTCTCTTTCCCTCCTGATGGGGGAATTGTGAGTTGGGTGTTTACTCTGATCAGAATGAACTGTGCCAACTTGGGGGAAGGGCTGTAACAGGTGAAACAAAATGTCAGTGTGTCTGTTCTTGCCTTTGAGCTTTCCTGAGGTACTACAACTTCTTAGCTGGTGTATGGAGGCCACATGAAGGCTTTTAAGGCCATTTATTACTGTTAAGTTGATGTCTCTGGGGGAAATTAGATCTTGGACTTCCTATTCTGCCATCTGCTGACCCCTGTGGGGGACGAGATTTGGGGTTTCCTGTGCCACCATTTTTACTTAAAGGACGCCAGTTGTGTTGGCTTAGGGCCCTCCCCTTCGCAGTATGACCTCATCTCAACTTGGCTACATCTATAAAAAGATTGTTTTCAAATAGTCACATTCACAGATACCAGGGGTTAGGACTTCAGCTTATCTTTGTGGGGGAGGGGTGACACAACTGCACTTACAGTGGCTTCTACTGGTGCCATAAAAGATTGAGGAAAGACAGAATATCTGGGAGAACAATGTTTTAGAATACACTGTTACAAAACCCTGCCACTCTACCAATCATTCTCTCATATGAAGCAAAAATCTTTTTTTAAAAAAATATTATTTATTTATTTATTTATCTTTAGAGGGGAAGGCAAGAAGGAGAGAAATATCAATGTATGGTTGCTTCTCGTGAGTCCCCTGCTGGGAACTGGCCTGCAACCCAGGCATGTGCCCTGACTGGGTATTGAACCGCGATCTTGTGGTTCGCAGGCCTGCGCTCAATCCACTGAGCTACACCAGCCAGGGCTGAAGCAAAAATCTTAATGTACCCGGAAGGGACAGGAAACCTTTCTGTTTTCAGGGTCCAGACAAAGGTTCACTGGAGGTAGGGTAGGAGCAAAAGATTTCTGCCCTGGTGAGATCCAGGTACCTCACCAGCAGCAGCTGCAGCTACTTCGTATTTAGTGTGGAATATTGGTTGCGGGGAGTTTTTTGTCATGTTCCCTCATAGATACAAGGTAGCATATAGGTTGGGGTGGAGTGCAGAAAGCCCTATTCCCAAGGCCTGGGTGCATAAGGCCTGCCTAAGATGGAGGCTGGACCAAGGGAACCAAGACAGCACCAAGTAACCAGTAACAAACGGCAGCAGCCTACCACTTAGGGAGGGGTGAGGATACAGAAAAGGACCCTCCTCTGTGGCACAGGCAGGCAGTGACCACCGAAAGCTGAGGAGGGAGAAGGGACACTGAGTAAATCTCTTAACTGTCCCATGGTCTACAAGGAGCACAAAGTAGCTACCCCCACTGCTGGAGGGAGGTACACAGAAGGCAACTATAGCAACAAACAAGAAATTCTGTTCAACTACTGACTAGATAATATCTCTGGCATTTCAGTTTACCCGGCTTCGGAACAGAAAAGTGTGCCTGTTTTCAAGAGTAACTCTTCATTTTCCACATTGTGTATGGCCATTCTGGAGGCAATGTCTGGCCTTGCCTACAATAAAAAATTACAAAATATGTATAAAAAACAACCCATCTTCAGAAGATAAAGCAATCAGTGACCCAGACACAGAGATGACTCCTGTTGGAACTATCAGACAGTAACTTTAATTATGATTAATATATTAAAGAACTAGTAGAAAAGATGGGACATATGCATGAACAGATGAGGAATTTTAGCAGAGAAATGTAGACTATAAAAGAGTCAAATGGTCATACTGAAAAAATATGTTATCCAAGGTGAAGAACATCTTTGACAGGCTTACCAACAGGACACAGCTGAGGAAAGAATATTTGAACTTGAATATAGGTCAATAGAAATTGTCCAAATGGAAACACAAAGGGAAAAAAAGAGTGATGTGAGAAGAAAAAGAAGTGAAAATAATAGGGCGTGCCTTTCCAAGTATCTAACTATCCCTGGGACGGACGAGGGGGCCAGCACCTGCCACTCTGCTATCACTGCCATTTCTCATCATTCATTTTCTTTCCTTTTCTGTTCTAGCTGTTTTCTGCTTCTGCCACTCACCGTGGTGAGTGAAAGCTACACCCCACTTTCCAGAAGAAAGCCAGACTCTTTTGTTGGAGCTTAGAGACAACTTCCTAGGAGTTGGGTCAGAAGCCACTTTGAATTAAACTCTCAAAAATGATTTGTCTCTAAAGAGCTCCAACCAGGGGTACCTTGATAAGACTGGTGCCTTAATATTCTTCGATTTCAGAATGAGTTTCCTAGGACAACCCAAACAGTAGCGCCCTTGGCTTCCTCCCCGTTTTGAGAATGTGAGTCTCACAGTCCTTGTGTTTGCTGTCAGCCCCAGAGACACATTCACTCATTTTCATGGCAGCCCAGAAAGGTCCCCAGGCCCACTGAGGTTCCTGGATGTTTCACAGAAGATTCCAGCCGCTGTTAAAAGATGGTGTAGAGATGCGCTCTCTGCTGAACTTTCCCTGATACTCTCCTCTTTTCCAGTCGCTCACTACGAATATCCACCATCTCAATATCTGGAACACCGGTGTGCTCTGTAGAAATTCGGATTGGGAAATGTTTCATTGTTTTTCTGCCCTGAAACAGCTTTTGAGATCAAGATAGTTGATTGGGCTAAAAGTCCAAGGCAATACTTACTGTACTTTCACCTCTTGAAAATGAGAAGTTCGATACGTGGAATTAGAGGTATGGCCTAGACTGGGGAAATGTTTTGCTTCCATTTTAAATCATCCCCACTGTTACTTATGGCTGTATTGATTTTCAGTGGTTTACAGTTAGTTTCATAAATACCTCACCCTGGAAAGGACAGGGTTCCCATAAGGCTTTCCACAGTAAATCTGAAATAATTTCATCTCTATGGAACTAGACATTTTAGAAAGTCCAAAATAAAGCAAAACCAGAAATACTTTCTATAATCTAGATTTTAAGGTAATTATATTAATGTAACAGGGATTAATTATGGGCTCAGATTCCCACTTCTGCATGATATATTCCATGTCTGACATACTTAAAAATTGTCCTGCTTTTGACAGCTTGAAGCTGGATCAAGGGTAAATTTCTTGAATTGAGTAAATATATGAAGTTTTTCCATGTATAATGGATCCTATAAATACATCATATCATACATTTTTAACTTTGATCTTTCCTTAAATGGCCTAAGGGGAAAAACGCTTTTCATTTTATGAAGTTGATTAATTCGTTTGTGATATCAAAGTTCCTAGTGCAGAGGCTGGTACCACTTGGCATACCACTCAAACGCGTCATGTGAAAGCAGTTTCTGTTCGAAACTTCCAAACAGATACTCCAGGACTGGCGGGGAATTCCAGCAAGGTCACTCACCCATTAAAACTTTAAAGAAACAAAGAAGTGGGGGAAATTGTCTTTGTGTAAACATTAACTATCTTATTTTTTAGTGGCCCTTTTTTTAAAATTTTATTTATTTATCTTTAGAAGGGAAAGGAAGGAGAGAGGGAGAGAAATATCAATGTATGGTTGCCTCTCGTGTGTCCCTTGCTGGGAACTGGCCTGCAACCCAGGCATGTGCCCTGACTGGGAATCGAACCTCGATCGTGTGGTTCGCAGGCCTGAGCTCAATCCACTGAGCTATACCAGCCAGGGCTAGTGGCCCTTTTTTTTAATAAAGGGAGAGCTCAAACTGCATTTCTTTTATATTTCAAATCAAAAATAGTAAATGTAACTAATTTAGAGGTTAAGCTTGTATCTTTATAGTCTATTATATCTCTTCTAGATTAGCAAAATATCTAATGCTTGGAAAAATGGCTTTCCATGGTCTAGCCATTAAAGTATCAGGAGACAAGAGTATAGGCATCAATTCTTAAAAATGGTTTCATTGTGTTTTCCTTGGTTGTTATATTGGTTGAAACAGACCCAGTTATTGCTCTTAAAGCTTTATAAAGATGCCCTTAAATGACATGGACAGACAGACGGGCATTTGACTCAGCGAACATTGCTGGATATATGTGATGAATTAAAGTATTGTCATTCTGTACATGTCTTTTGTGGGGTCTACATACACAATGAAATGTTGACTGTTTAAAAAGTAGCAAGAGGAGTTCGTCGTCCATAGACTGGCAGTGTATTCAATTCTGCTTCCTAAAAGCCATAGTTTACTTAATGTTAAAATTGGCCTATATGGTGCCTCATACGATGATGACAGCATATTGAATTTAGTTTTGATTTTAATTATTGTATGACTTTCAGGTCTTTTACTGCTGCAATTGTGTGTGCATCAGTAGGTCCTTTGCAAGAGGTGCGTGGTCTTACCTGCAGGGACCTGTACGACCTTGTGGCCTCCGTCCCTCCTATTCCATACCCCTCACACTGTTGCTGAGGTGGCAGACACATTCACTGTCTACCTTTGGACAATGCAGAGCTTTTATAAAAGATGTTTATTACATATTGAGTAGATGGAAAATATTTATAAATATCTATAAGACTTATTGGAATAATTATGTAGAGAGCATAGGTGTGCCTACAGCCCTCTGCATAATTTGGGTTTTTTTGATAACCCATAAAAGCAATGTCACCGCCAGTGTCTCCTGCATGCTTCTCTCTGATCCCAGACTTTTCTTGCTCCCTCGGAGATAACCAGAGTTCTGAGTTTTGTGTTAATAATTTTTTTGCTTATTTTAATGGTTTTATCATGTCTATATATTCCTATACAGTTTATCGATTAGTTTTATGTGTTTTATTACTTACTGTTATTGCTCTTATGGCCTTTCTCACACAAAAAATATAAAAGAAATCTTTACTTGGTGGAAGTATTGCCTTGTGGCTTGTAGACCAAGGCTGTTTAAAATTAGATGGGAAATATCAAAGCAAAGCTTTCAAATTTATCTATGCTTAGCCTGGTTTATGAAGACCTACCTAATGCCAAAATAGTATTTTACTTTACTTGGCAAAAAATTACATATGAAATGCACTTCCATTTTACTGGTATACTTACTGGTCTACACTTAAGTCAGGGTTTCATTTGTTTTTACATAAATTAGAATTCAAAGCACAGTCACCGATTCTTGTATTAACACGTTCCCACTGTGTGTATTCATATGCATGCACAGCAGTCTCCCCTGCTTGTCCTTGGGGGGTACCTTCTGAGACCCTCCCTGGATGCACGAAACCACAGATAGGACCGAAACACAGTAAGTCCTCACTTAATGTTGTCAATAGGTTCTGCAACTGTAAGCAAAGCAACATATAACAAAATTAATTTCACCATAGGCTAATTGAGATAAGCAAGAGTTAAGTTCCTATGGTATCTCATCAATGTTATAATGAAACAACAGTGAATGAAACTACGTTATTCAAGGACCTGCTATGTACTGTTTTTCCTCTAATGCATACCTATGAAAACAATTTATAAATGAGGCACAGTAAGTGGTTAACAACAATAACTAAGATTAGAGTAAGTACAATAATAGGCTGTAATAAAAGTTATGTGAAAGGGATCGCTCTCAAAATACGTTATTGTAGTGTACTCACCTTTTCACTTAAAGGCAGTACTTTCAGGCTTCTCTTTGGTGTGTCTGAACTGCCAGCATCACTACTCTTGTGCTTCGGGGCCAAGATGAAGTAAAGTACGTGTTATTTGAACACAAGCACTGCCATACTGAGACTGGATTTGATAACCCGAACAGCTTCTAACTGACTGACAGGCAGGTAGCTGTACAGTGTGGACATGCTGGACAAAGGGGAGAGTCTCACCCTAGGCAGGACAGAGTGGATGGTGCAAGGTTTCACCACACCACTCAGGACGGCACACAACTTAACGCTTACGAATTGTTTATTTCTGGAATTTCTCATGTAATGTTTTTGGAGTATAGTTGGCTGTGGGTAACTGAATCTGCAGAAAGCAAAATTACAGATAAGGGGGGGACTACTGTATACACGCATGTATACTGTACACATGTATACACATGTAGCTAAGCTCTAGCTACAGATATAAAAGTTAAATAGATTGTTACATAAAAAGCAATAGCAAATAATAGGAGGAAACATGGTAAATTGAAGATTTTGTCCATTATTTTACTTCTTTGAGTATGAAATATTTATTGTAATTTTCCATGCAAGACCATGGTTTATCAAGTTATTTTTTAAATAATAGGCATCCTGAATTTCAATAGCAAGCATGCATTTCAGCATACCTAGCCATTATGATTTCTACCCCAGTACCCCCTTACAGAAGAGGAGAGTGAATTTGTAGCCCTAGGAGTAGGAAGGTGACCTCCTGTAAAAAACATTGTACATTTGCATTTCAGGATGTGTCTTAAAAGCTCGTGCAAATTTTGGATTCTTCTCTTTGTTTCAAGACCCTTTTTTTTTCCCCAAATAAAGCTGATGCTGCATAAAGATTTATCCTGTGGCTTCAAACACCCCAGTTTGAGAAGCATGATAATAAATAGAATCCTATTTCCCAAAGGCCTTAAATCAGAAACGCTTTCTGATTTTTTTTTCAGAAATGCTTTCTTGTAAGAAAATTTTGAATTCTGCAGTGTGGGTTCCATTTGGGGTTCAGTGAAGGTATGAAAGGTCCTCTTGAGTCACTTCCTCTGCCATCAGTGATCTCTCTCTTTTTAACCCTGTTGTGGTCTTTGGTGTATTATTTCTTGGACGGTGAATTTGGAATCCTTCTTCGATCTTTATTTTACCTTGGTTTCCCTGTCCTGTTTCTTTTCAAAATGCTTTGGCCATTCCTTCCCTGTCTTCTTTGCTATTCCTCATTCCCCTGGTTGTGCTTCTGTGTCCCTTTAAGTTTTAGCTTCTTCTTCCTTACACGGTATCACCTTTCTCAGCTTTCCCGGTTCTGTCCTCTCACTTGTAATATCCAGGTGCCTTTTGGACAATTCAGCTAGGACCTTGTAGGGTCCCTTCATACATGGCATCTATAAACTCACTCTCACATCCCCAGTGCCTTGCATCGATCCTGGCATTGTAGGTGCCAACAAGCATTTATTGAATGAGTGAATTTAACAAATCTCATTTTCTTTTAGAGCAGCTTCCTCATCTAATTACCATCTTTTGTCACTGGTATCACTATTCTTAAGTCTGCTCTCTGCTATTGCAAATATTTTGTTGATTTTCTTCTTTTGAAATGTATCTCATATGTATTAGTTCTTTTCATTGTATTTTCATAACTTTAGCCCTGTTGAGGCCCTTGCCATCTCATGCCAAGATTATGTCTAGTTTCCCATCTGGCCTGTTTGGTTCTAAAATCTTCTCTCTCCAAGCTATTTCCACCATAGCTACTCTAATAACATTTTTTTAAAGATTTTATTTATTTATCTTTAGAGGGGAAGGGAAGGAGAGAGGGAGAGAAATATCAATGTATGGTTGCGTCTCGTGGGTCCCCTGCCGGGAACTGGCCTGCAGCCCAGGCATGTGCCCTGACTGGGAATTGAACCGGGATCGTGTGGTTCGCAGGCCCGCGCTCAATCCACTGAGCTACACTGGCCAGGGCCTAATAACATTTTATTTGTTTATTTATTTCTTGTCTTAATAAGGTTTTTATTTCTGGAATAATTTTAGGTTTATAAAGAGGTTGCAAAAAATAGTGCCTTTAGCAAGTTTCTCCTGATGTTAAATGTACATCTTAATAAACATGGCTCATGTCAAAATTATAAAATTGATGTTGGTACATAACTACTAACTAAAATCCAGACATTATCCAGTTTTCACTAGCTTCTCCACTGCTATACTTTTGCCAGACTGTCATTCAGCATATAATATTTCTTTTTCAATAGGTAATCCAGCTTTGGTGAAAATTCAAAAAAGAACAAAAAGATATACTATAAGTCACCCTGACTGGTGTAGCTCAATGGATTGAGCATGGTCCTGCAAACCAAAGGGTTGCCAGTTCAATTCCCAGTCATGGCACATCTCTGGGTTGCAGGCCAGGTCCTCAGTTGGGAGCACATGAGAGGCAGCCACACATTGATGTTTCTCTTTCTTTCTTTCTTCCTCCCTTCCTCTCTCTAAAAATAAATAAATAAAATCTTTTTAAAAGGTATGTAAGTCTCCTTCCCGCCTCTGCACCACAGCTTTCCCGTCCCTTTCCTGGAGACAACCCACAGTTTCTTCTTTCTCAGATATTCTTCCAGAGAAACTCCCACTCTCTCCCCCCTACACACATTCAGACATACAAGCACAAATAGTTGTGTCCTAAATATACTGCTCTGTACTTTATTGTTTTTAACTTAACATAGCTTGATCATTCTTTATCAGTAACCCAAAGTTCCAGCATCCCATTGGATAGCTCTACTGTAATTTGATTGAACAGTCCCCTACTGACTGATATCTTTTACTTTTGCAAACAATGCTATAGTGCATGTCCATGTTCATAGTTATTGCTGGGTAAAAGGTTATATGTGTTCATAATTTGCTTGCCAATTTCTTTTCAGAGAGGTTCTACCAATGTATAATTCTTTCATGATTTGCCCATAGCCTCACCAACATTGCGTCTTATGAGACTTTTTGAATTTTACCAACTTGATAGGTTAAAGCTATGTCATTGTATTTTTAATTTCAATTTCTCTTATAGTGAGTGCAGTGGTGTGTCTTTTCACATATTTAAGAGCAATTTTTATTTTTATTTTGTGAACTATTCATATACTTTGCCCATTTATCAAGTAGGATATTAAAGTGCTCTTCTTAATATATTTTCTTGCTAAAATTTTTTAGTTCTTCTCACTTTCTGATCTACTAAGTTAAAACCATAGTCCCCTTTTCAAGACCTTATATTGTAAGTTTCAACCCAGTTTCGCACTACTTTCCAACACCATGCTCTGATCGGCCTGGTTTTATACTCTCCTAAGGGCACCCATGTGCATTCCTTCTACTGTGCCTTCTTTCATAGTGTTCCCCTTATTCCCACCCCCCATTTATATCTCCTCTTTTGAGACCAAAACCATTATCATTTTCTACAATTGGGTAAATTTCCTTTTAATTTCAAGTAGACGTCTAGAGAGAATAATTAACTGATAGTTTATAAACTCTTACAAAAGAAAATGATCATCACTAAGAGACAGCACTGGTCACGAAAAAACTGTTCATATCGAATGACCGCATTTCCATTAACCGTAGAATTCTAGGGGACTGGTATGTTATAGACATTTCTTTATTTATTAGACATTTTATTTTCCTGATAGTTTGATGAAGTTTTAAAATGTCAGCTGTGTGAGAGGTGATTTTGCAGCAGATCAAACCTATGCACCCACAGAGTACCAGGGCAGGGAGCGGCGTCAGACTGAAGGCCTCCAGTGACAGAGCCCTGCTCTCTGTCCCTGACAGTGACTGCTCAGTGTTTGTTTGCTGGTCACTTGGTGAGTACATGAGAACTATGGGGATGCCGTCAGGCTTAAGAAGGATGCTTCCCATGACAAAGTACACAGGCATGATTCTAAATTATCTTAATAGTTGAGAGGGGTGGGCTGAAACCAGTAAGGTGGATTTTAAAAGCATTGAATGAAAAGCTCTGCATTTTGTCTCCAAATTTAGTTGGGGAAAAAATGAGAGTAGAGTCAGGCATCTTTGGACACACAAACTAGCAAGGTGCCTGACTCTACCATCGTTTTTTCCAACTAATTTTGGAGGTGAAATGCAGAGCTGTTAGGTAGCTCAGTTGTTAGGGTGTCATCCTGCTATGCCAAGGTTGCAGGTTCAATCCCCAGTAAAGATGTGTATAAGAATCAATCAGCAAGTGGAACAACAAATCAATGTTTCTCACTTTTCCCCTCCTCTCTCTCTAAAATCAATAGATAAACGTTTTAAAAATAAATAAAACAATCTTGAGTTGCATTTATAGAAGTATAGTATCCAGATTAAGGAATTTGATAGTTGCACAATTACTTTGTTCTTCATTGGACCTCAGTTGGAGTAAGAATACTTAGTTCTAGGTACTGTATTATATTTCAAAGGGACATTTTTTAAATCAAAGCACCTGTATTATTTTTCTGTTGCTGCCATAACAAATTATCACAAATTAATGGGTTAAAACAATGCAAATGTGCTACCTTACAACCTGTAGATCAGAAATCCAGCACAGGTCTAACTGGGCTGAAGCCAAGGTGTCTCAGGGCTGTGTCCTGTTCTGGAGGCTCCTGAGGAGAATTTGCTTCCTTGCCTGTTGCAACTTCAGGTAGCCTCCTTCCTCCATCTGCGGGAGCTAGCAAGAGTAAGTCCAGTCCTCACTTTGCCTCTCTCTGACCACAGCTGGGAAAGGTTGGCTCCTTTTAGAGGATTCCTGTGACCACTTTACACCCATCTGGATAATCTCTCCATCTCAAACCCTTAACCTTAATCACATTTGCAAAGTCTCTTTTGTCATGCAAGGTAACACATTCACAGATTCTGGTGAGAAGGGCATGCACATCTTTGGGAGGAATGGGTGATTATATTGCCCATTACAGAGAATCACCAGGAATAGTGAAGGAGCTAAACTAGATACAGAGAACCAGACAAAGAAGAATTGAGATGATCCTAAAATTTCATGTCTAGGACAGAATGAGATAATGTTTGTTAAATGATTAATGCACTAAGTACATAATAAATGGTTTTTGCATTGAAGGCTAATGCTACAAATTACAGACATGTACTAGCTCAGAAGGGAAAGAAGCTTAGGGAGGTAGGGGATGAAAGGGGATGAGGCAGCATGACATTTTGCTGGCAAAGGACAGAATTATGGATCCAAGTTCTCACTTTACATCAGATTGGCAGGTGGTTTAAATGTCAGGAAGCACTAAATTTAATAAGACCTCTGATTCTCCTAAGTCGTAAGAATTGGGGACAGTGGGGGCGATGGGAGACTGCAGCAGAGAAGCAAATTTCTGGCCTTTTTTTCTGGTCATGACCACACAATGTACAGATTCTGAGGGACTGGGGAAAACTTTTATCAAAGGAAGAAAGCAAGACTTTCTGAAGCTCAGAGGACTATTGGTTTTTTGTTTTGTTTTGTTTTCCAGGAACGTATGGGAACAAAATCCCCTCTGAAGCCAAAGCCCAGCCATTAGGGATTATTGAGATTTTTTTCAGGCTTTCCCAATGATCTTCCTTAAATTTGTCTCTTTGAACATGTTGAAATGGACCTTTAAGAAGTTGCTGATCAGCGGTTATCAAGCAGGAGTTAGGTTAACAAGCCCTCCCACCTCCCTCACGGGGTGGTAGCTCCCGAGGCCACAGTCAATGTGTATCTGCACAAACCTGATCCAGCAGCAGCCAGGGAGGGAACAAAGTTTAGTCTGTGAAGAAATAGGTGGCTTGCCGGTAGTTTCCTGCTGTCTGATCAGACTTCAGCTTGCTGTGGTGTGAGTAGTTTTGGTTTTAAAAATTTACAATATTTGAATACAAAAAGGGTAGTAGGAATACATTCCATCTGCCTGGCCCTAAATCTTGTATACTAGACCTACTTTAAAGTTTCGGCATTTCACAAGCAGTTTATGTTAAACGATGAAAAGGAAAAGGCTATGACTTTTTTTAGCAAGTGTTATTCTAAAACAGGTCCTGTGTGCATAAGATGCTTTCTTTTTAATGTCTTTGGTTGGGTGAAGTTGCCTACAGTCGGAAAATGAAAGTGGTAGAGGTCTGGTGCCCAGAGACTGGTGATCTCTGAGCGGGACTTTGCCTTCTCCCTGGTGGTCTTCCAGGCGCGTCTCCTTTGGTGTAGGTTCCTGATCGCAAATATTGAGTAGTCTCTCGGGTAATTCAGCTGAAGCTGAATTACAAGCTGATGTGCAAATAAATGAAATAAATGAGAACAAAGTAGCACTTTAACACTATGTAATAAGACATTCGGGTCCTAGATGTAAGAGCAGCAGAACGTATTCTCAAAGGGAGGAATTTTGTGGAATAGATGGAAATGGCAAGCAACCTTAGAAATTTCACGTAACTTCAGAGAAACCAGTTTTTAAGATGTTGACATATGTACTAATTTTCTAGTAGTACAGTATGTAAAATAATTTCATAATTAGAATTGCTTTATTCCTGTTTGTATCTCTGTGTTGAGATTAGGATTCCAGGAACTACACAAGCACTGACTGACTTTATTGAGTGCAGCTTTGAGAATGTTAAGGTTGCATTTGGTATTGAGAGGTTGGTATTTTCTATTTCCCTTTTGTCACAATGTATTAAAAAAACAACTCCTGGTACTCCACAATTTTATGACTTTGAATATAGAAACAAAGTTTGATGTTGTTAAGATATAAAAATTATAAAGGCTGCCTGTTGGCCAGTAGCTTTTCAAATCAGCTCAGGAAGTTCTGAGGAGAGAGATTGTTTGTGTAGAAGTGCAGTGGATTTCCCCTCCCCTCTGTCTTCGTCTCAGACCTCAGGGACATTCAGTCTATTTCTCTAGCCTGCCTTTTATTCCTGCTGGACTGAGTGGGAGCCCAGATGATGGTGTTGGGCCCCAGCTGACCCTCAATGGAATGGAAGTGCATGGCCCTCGGTCCTAAGCAGGCTTTAGGACTATGTGTGTACGCATGTTTTAATTTATTGATTGTAGAGAGAGAGGACGGGAGAGAGAGAGAAATGTCAATTTGTTGTTCCACTTGGTTATTCATTTATTGACTGATTCTTTCATGTGCCTTAACTGGGGATTGAACCCTCGACCTTGGCATAGGAGGATGGCACTGTAATCAGCTGAGCTACCCAGCCAGGACATCAAGGACTATAATAATGTGAAACTTTATTCATCCTTAGATTGATGCATTTCAGTGATTTTAGGTTCCTGAGCTGATTAACTTCCCCAACTCAATAGCCTCTGCTGGGCTAGACTAGGTTACTCATTCAGTTATTGGTTCATGGGGCAGACGTCGGGGGCTGGGAGTTCTGGGAAAGGAGCCAGCACAGTAGGGGAGACTGCTGCCCTGGAAGCAGCTGTTTCCTAACCAGATTTAAAATATTTCAGAGTTTTAACAACCTGGAAGGCCATACAGGTGTGTACTGGCTGAATCTTAACCAAGACCCTTTCAGATTTTTTTTGAAAACTTCCAATAGTTGCCTCTAACATCCAAACCCTTGTCCATGCCCTTCCGATCATTTGCTTAACATCATTGCCTAGTGTTACCCTCCTCGCTCAGTTTGCTTCAGGTACACAGGTGTTTCGTTGTTTCTGGGGGACATTAAGCTTGTTCCTGCGTCCAGTCCTTCGCTGCCTAGAAACTCTTCCCCTGCATTGTATTTCTCCCTTCCCTCCATTCAGCTCACTACACAAATGCCTCTTCCCTGGAGACACCACTACCCACTTCCACCACATTTTCCTTTTCATTTACCCTGACATACTTCTTTTAAAAAGAAAAATAGCCACCTGACATTATTTAACTTATTTTATTCAATATATGTACAGTCTTCCCCACTAAAATATAATTTCTGTGAGGGTAAGAATTTCTTTGACCAAAATAAAAAATACAATGTTTGCACCATGATCATGGACTATTAAACTCAAAATTGTTAAGATGCCAGTTCTCCCTAAATTAATCTATATATCCAATGCAATCCCCATCAAAATGCCAACAGGAATTTTTGAAGAAACTGTCAAATGATTCTAGAATTTATCTGGAAATGCAACTGATGTGAAATAGCTAAAAGAATCTTGAAAAGAAACAGGTGGGTGATTTGTAATATGTGACTTTAAGACTTAACTGTAAAGCTACAATAATCAAGTGTTGCCCTAAGAAGAGACAGACAGGGCAGTGGAACAGAATGGTGCGTCCAGAAACAGACCCACACATAGATTAACTGATTTTTTTTTATCAAAGTGCCGAATAGATTCAATGGGAAAATAAGTCTTTTTAAACATGTTGTTGGAAAAAGAATGGATTTTCTTATTAAAAAAAAGAATCTTCACACCTTTTTACTTCATACAAAAAATTGAATAGATGTCGATTGTAGATCTAAACACAAAACTGAGGACCAGAAAGCTAGAAAACAAAGAAGAAAATATCTGTGTACTCTCGAGGTATGTGAAGATCTCTTGAGCAGGAGCACTAACCATAAAAGTAAGTCAAATCAAATGAGCTATGTACTTACTGTAAGACTTCTCAAGACTCTTCACATGTTAATATTTCCAGTAAGAGGGTCATGCAGCATTTCCCAGAGTGCATGGCTGTTGCATCCTATTTTTATCTGGAGCATTCAACTAAATGCAGGAGTGAGTATACAATACTTGGAGAAGTGTTGCTTCGGTTGTCTCCTCAAAACATGCCATTTTTGAGAGATGGAATAAGTTAATGACCAGTTTCTCCCTCTTAGTGGGAATTAATGTTATAGCATCCATTTCAACAACTGGAGTAGCCCTGGCTGGTGTAGCTCAGTGGAGGGAGCGTGGGCTGAAACAGAGGATCGTGGTTCGATTCCCAGTCAGGGCACATGCCTGGGTTGCAGGCCAGTTCCCAGCAGGGGATGTACGAGAGCCAACCATACATTGTTATTTCTCTCCCTCTCTCCTTCCCTTCCCCTATACAGATGAATAAATAAAATCTTTAAAAAAAAACAACTGGAGTAAAGAAACCAACTCTTCCAAAAGAATTGTGATCATTCCCCACTCCAGATTGATTGGTCAGCTAGCCAACTGTTGCAGTTGTTACTTACTAGTAGGATCCTAGGCCAGTGTCACATTAGATTGGGATTTGTCATAGTAAGAGGAATAAAGAGTGATTAAAGGTGCAAAGCATTTTGCATTTCCCATGCTGTGGGGTCCAGATACTTGAGAGGCTTGCTCTGCCCTACTCCCCCCATGCTGGTCCAACTCTAAGCCGCTAGCCCCTTGCTTCTCTCAGATTGCTCATCTCTCATAGTTCTCCCAGTTACTAATTGCTTGAATACCTCCTGCTTTTCTTTTTATCCTCACCCAAGGACATGCTTATTAACTTTAGAGAGAGGGGCAGGGAAGGAGTGAGAGAGGGAGAGGGAGAGGGAGAGAAATGTGAGAAACATCCATCAGTTGCCCCTTGCACACACCCCAGGTATGTGGCCTGACCAGGAATTGAACCGTGACCTTTAGGTTTACAAGATGGCACTCCAATAAACTGAGCCACCTGCCAGCGCTGAAGGCCTCTTTTCTGTGGCATTCCTAGCATTCCTAGTCTCTGACTCATAGTTTATTGCCCAAATCAGATTCCTCTTCTTGCTGTTCCTGCCCTCAAACCAATTGTTACAGAATATGAGTTGTCACATGAGAAATAGGAGGGAAAATAACCCAGGAAAAGTGAATGGAAGCTCAAGCCAGAATTCATCTAAACCAGAATTTGGCCCACTTCTCCCGTTCAGATGTTAGGAAGAAGTCAAAATGGTATGTAATACCAGTAGAAATAGATAAAGAAAGCTTAAGGGAGTGTCCCTACATTATCTCTGGGTTGGATTTTAAAAATTGACCTACTGTAATAGATAGTAGTTTCATGAATGTGAAAAGCTGATAACCAGACATGGAAATGTCACCTGAATAGAGCTTCCTAGAAAGACTGTACATGACTAGATGTTACAGGAAGCTTTAATTTTAGATCTTCCACTAATTTGCTTTGTAATAGTATGTAAATGTATTCTTTTAAAGAGAAAAATTGTTGACCTCCCCTCTTTGCAAAGAAAAATGATGCGTGTGTGTCTGTGTGTGTGTGCACACACCTGCATGCACACCGGGCTTTGTCTAGGCACTTTCCCACCCACTGTCTCCCTGAACCCCTCCGTCCACGTCTCACCGTCCCCATCTGGGAGGTGAGAGAACATCTCACCCCGCCTTCCTCACAGGACCACACATGTAGCCATAACCAGATAATGAAATATACTACTTTCAGCATCACTCTAGAATTTAGGGAATAAATCATGAATGCCACATTGAGAGAGGCATAACACTGTTTCCATAGCAACATTATGGGATGGAGCCTGGTAAAATTTATTTCAAAATACTTTTGCAATACAAACTTAGCAGAAACAATTTACACTGGATGTTTCACAGACAGCAAAGACTCCTGGGAAGCATAGAACAACCTTTTTCTCCTTCTCAATAAATGTAACAAAGTAAACACACACTTTGCAGTACTTTGTGGCACACCTTACCAAAGGAAAATGGGCAAGAGAGAGACTGAGACAAATAAATAGGGGCAGGACAATGACAGAGATGAAAATAAAAAGAATTTTACATTAGAAATTCAAAACCATTTTTCAGCCTGTATTAAGATAGGATAAACAGAAGGATGAGAAGTCCTACAGCCAGGTCCCTGGGGCATGGGGGACAAATGGATTGATGCTTCTATAACTCGATTACTCATTAACCTGGATCTGGGAGCTGAAAGACACCTGATGTCTTTTTAAAGCAGCCTGTTCCTTTACTATAACCAGAATGGAAGGTTTGAGAGTCACTGGACCCCACATCTAGATTGTCTTTCCAGTGTTCTTAGAGCTTTCAGAATTTTATAAGGTGATGGAGGTGGGGGCCACTGGCTACCACCTGTCTAGGAAATGACAGGCTTTCCTCCCTGAAGTTCCCTGAAAAAACTGGGGCATCATAAACTGGCAAAGCAACTCAGGAAAGAAAGACCATAAACAGTTACTAGTTGAAAAAGCCTGCCTATATCATCTATTATCTAGAAAAGGATAAGATAAAGTCTAGAGGAACAGACATGAAAAATTTGCTTATGTGCCTGCTTTGAGAAACTAAAAGAGAAAGTAATTTTGCCAGAACTTTC
This sequence comes from Sturnira hondurensis, assembly GCF_014824575.4. Lineage (NCBI taxonomy): Eukaryota > Metazoa > Chordata > Mammalia > Chiroptera > Phyllostomidae > Sturnira > Sturnira hondurensis. The sequence continues at coordinate 1,141,830 of NW_028091847.1, read as the reverse complement.
TGCAATTGAAAGGTTTAATAATAATGTGTTCAAACAATACACTTAAGAAATCATTCATGACACACAGTAGAAGCAGTAAGTGGCAAATTGGAAATCACTAGCTTACAGGTGGATGTCAGTAATGCTGGTTCACCAGCTAAAGTAAACGAAAACCTTACAACCCAGTAGCCAAGTTACCTTCACTCAATAACATGGCCCTTATGCCCAAGTGAAGTCTAATATATATAATTTCTAGCATTTTCTTTTGATTCTTTTTTTATTTTTTCCATCTCTGTGGTCAAATTCTCCATTTGGTCCAGTTCCTCTTTTCTACTAGATTTAACAGAGGGTGTCATTGTGGTGGCAGTTACAAGAATCCACATAGCTGAACTGTTTAAAGCAAAAATAGTGACAGTGCACAACAGAGTTAAAAGCATATAAATAAGTAAAACACATAACAAGAGCAAAAAAGCTGGGAATTAAGTTGTATAATACAATGAGGTAGACTGTCATGAGTTAAAGTGACAAAATGTAACATTGGAAACAGTGGTCCTCAGATTGCCGCCTGAGCAGCAGCAACAGCAGCAACACCTGGGCTCTTGCTAGGGGTGAGATGCCCTGGCTCTGCTGCAGACCCCTCTGAATCTGAAACCCTGGGGGTGTGGGCATGGCACAGCAGTCTTTCTGTGATTCTGATGCACACTGAAATTTAAGAACCAGCACTTTAGAGCAAAGGATGGGGAACTTTTCCTGTAAAGGGCCAGATGAGCATTTTAGGCTTTGTGGACCACATGGTCTCTGTAACAATTACTTAACTCTGCCATTGTAGAGTAGCCATGGGCAATACATAGAACACAGTGTGGCTGTCTTCTAATAAAGTGTTATTTATGAAAAAAGCAACAATCTGGATTTAGCCCCTGCGCGGTCATTAGTACTCGCATGCACACATATGTGTACACATTTGCAGCTAAAATGCCCAATGGAAACATAGTGCAATATTAAAAGTATGGACAGTCCTCACTTTGCAGAGTAATGGGGGGCCATAAAAAAGATGTAAGTGGAAATCATGCAAAGCCTTTTTAATATCAAGGGGAGAAATTATGATTTTCCATGACCTTTAAAATATTTTTGTCAACATTTTGGGGGGGAAGGAGGGTGTTGTATTGACTGGTTAGGGTAACCCATGAACTTCCTAGAGTTATAGAAATGTTCTAGGTCTGGCTTGGGGTGGTCACTGCATGGACTTGTAGAGCTGTTGATTCGTTAAACTAAACACTTAAGACCCGTGCATTATGTATGTAAACTATATGTCAATTGAAGTCTTTTTTTTTAAGTACAAAATAATGGTCTGGAATAAAATCTGCCATTCACATTAGGTGATGTCTTTACCGCAGATAAAATCAGGTGAGTTATGGCAAGTAAATATAAATTCTTCAGGAAGAGAGGTGGGGAAGAAAGTCTAGGCGGTGGCAACATTTTAACACCTGGGAGGAGGTATGGGAAAGAGTGAAGTTTGGAACACTGCTCTGTGTGAAGGGAAACTATCAAAAGATTTCATCAGGGAGTGGAAAATCAGACTGTATTTTAGATAGGTCACTCCTATATGAACTGAAGGAGAAAGGTTTGAAACAGGGAGATCTGTTTAGAGGCTGTTGTTACAGTACAGATGGGAGCTGAAAAGAAACTAAGGCAAAGACTCTGGGATTCAGGAGTAGGGAGTAAACTGCAATAACATTTAGGTGGGATCAATTGGATCCGATGACTAGACTTAGTAAAATATTAGCAAACAATTGTAAGCCTGGCACTAATTGTTTGACCTCGTTCACCCTTTACAATAACCACGTGGCTGGGTAGAGTTGATCATCTCCATCTCACAGATAATGCTGGGTCATTTGCCCAACATCATACAGCCTGAAAGTAGCAGAGCCTCGGTTTATAATGTACAATTTCTTAGTAATAAATTGCAGACATTTTAAGATAATTTATGTCCAAAATTGCTAACATAAAAAGAGGAAAACAATAGTGGAAGACTAATTTCATGACCAAGTCAAGAAATACCCAATCCAGCCTCCTGCGTTCCTGCAGCACTGGGTTAAAATTATCCTGGTCCAAAGAGGCTTATCCACATTTAAGAATTTACAGGAAGAAAGTTCTGTAACTTTGTTTAATCAACAAATGTTTCTTGAACAGCTATGGATCTAAGTACTCTGCTAGATGCTGAGGAAACAGGAATGAATATAACACAGTTATTCACTTCAAGCAGCTTAGGATTTTAATGTAGAATACAAACTTATGTCCTTGTTATTACTACTCAGATGTGCCAGAACCATGCACAGGGCGCAGTGGAAACATACAGAAAGGGCCTTCCACAGATTTGAGGGAGTCCACAGGGGCTTCTGAGGAAGGAGTATTTGAACAGAATCTTAAAAGATAAGTAGAGGCAAGGAAGAGGTGACAAGCACTTGAGGGAGAGGCGACAGCAAGGGCAGACACCCCGCAGGTTAGGAGAACAAGCAGTTCACTTTGAGAAGAGCCTGGAGCAAGGGCTGGCAGGAAATGAGGGCAGAGAAGTGGGTGGATCACAGCAGAATGGCTTTATGTGCCAACCTAAGGAGTTGTACTTTGCCCTGAGGGTTACAGGGCACTTCCCTACACATTTCAGGGCTTACGTACATGAGTGAGTATCCGCTCCTCTTATAAGGATACTAGTCATCAGATCAGGGCCCACCATATCCAGTATGACCTCATATTAACTTAATTACTTCTACTAAGACCCTATTTCTAAATAAGATCACCTTCCTAGGTTACAGCTGGTTATGAATTTTGAGGGAATGCAATAGTGGGTCACGGTGGGTGTTCCCCACAAAATTCACATTTACCTGGAACTTCAGAAGGTGACCTTATTTGGAAATAGGGTCTTTGTAGATGTAATTACTTACGTTAATATGAGGTCGTGCTGGATAGGGCGTGTTCTGAATCCAATGCCTGGTGTCCTTGTAAGAAGAGGAGAGGACACGCAGAGAGCTACATAGAGAACAAGGCCAGGATTATATACATAGAGACAGAGGCAGGGACTGGTGTGAAGCAGGTGCAAGCCAAGAAGTGCCAAGAACTGTCAGAAAACACTGGAAATAAAAAAGAGGCAAAGAAGGATTCTTCCCTAGAGCCTTCAGAGGGAGAATGGCCCTATTGACACCTTGACTTTGGACTTCTAGTCTCAAGAACTGTGAGGGAATAAATTTCTGTTGCTGTAAGCCACCCAGTTTACATAATTTGTTACAGTAGCCTGAGGAAACTAGTGCAATATTTAAACCACATTCTGCTTTCTGTATGTTAAGCCCATTGTAGTGGTTTTAAGATATGTCTACAAATTTTTTTATTCTTCCCCCCAAGAGGTAGAGACTAATTCCTCCCCCCTGGAGTACTGACTGACTTCTGGTGAGTAGCATGTAGGGGAAATGAGGGCAAGCAGCTTTGGAGACCAGGCAGGGGCTGGCAAACTACAATCTGTGGTCTGACTGCCTGTTTTTATAAATAAAATTGTATTGGAACATACCATGCTCATTTGTTTACATATTTATTGTACATGACTGTTTTTGCACTGAAACAACTGAGGTGAGTAGCATGCAAGCCTTTATTGACATGGAAAGCCATTATTTGTGATCTAGCCCTTTAAGTAAGTTTGCAGATCCCTGAACTAGGTCATAAAATGCACTGCAGGTTTCTGCTTGCTCTTAACTTGCTCTGGGGAAACCCAGCTGCCTTGTCACGAGGAAGCTCAGATGGTCCCGATGAAAGGCCCGCAGGGCAGGGAACTTCGGCCTCCTGCGCACAGCTATGTAAGTGAACACTCTTAGAAGTTAAGCTTTTGGATGACTGCACCCTGGTCAACAGTCTGACCACAGCGTCATGAGAGACCCTGAGCCCACAAGCTGGTCAGTGTGTCTTATCTACGTCACACGCTTTTGCTATTTTAGAAACAGACTGGGAAAGGAGACCTTTATACTCAATATAATGAAACTCCTAGATGACTAGACAAGACTTTTAGGAAACAGAGGATATTGGAAGGCAAGGGCTCTATCTTCTATAGCTTTCATAATTCTCTTTTCTAACATAGCACTGAGTATCATCATTGCCAGTTAGTGCATTGCCAGTGATTTTGACTGTCACTGACAAAATAATTAGGTTTCTAAACCATGCTTATTTGAGTCATCAGGTAGACTGTTTATTTAATAAATACTCATTACTAGTTATTATTATGTTAATCACTATTTTTATATAAAAAAGGAATATTTAAGTATGTCATTATAATCTTTACTAGGTATGCCTCAAGGGTGTTAGTTGCTTTCTATAAAAATGAACCAAATTGAAGCCCTGGCTGGTGTAGCTCAGTGGATTGAACGTGGGCCTGCGAACCACATGACCACGGTTCGATTCCCAGTCAGGGCACATGCCTGGGTTGCAGGCTGGTCCCTGCAGGCTAGTTCCCAGCAGGGGCTGCACGAGAGGCAACCATACATTGATATTTCTCTCCTTCTCTTCTTCCCTTCCCCTCTAAAGATAAATAAATAAATCTTTTAAAAAATGGACCAAATTGTCTCTAATTGGGATGGCGTTATGTTCTGTGGTTGTTCTATTGCTGCATAGCAACAGTATGACAAACTTAGTGGCTTAAAACAACACATATTTACTACCTCAATTTCTGAGGGTTAGGAATCCAAACATGGTCCAGCTGGGCCATCTACCTAGGGCCTTACAAGTTACTCAACAAGGTGCTGGCCAGGGCTAGCCTCTCACCTGGAAGCTCCACTGGGGAGCTCACATGGTTGTTGACAGCATTTGGTTCCTTGTGGTTGTAAGACTGAGAGCATCCATTCTTTTGTTTCTCAGTTGTGTGGCCTATTAGCCAGCGGCTGCACTCAGCTCACAGAGGCCACCCAAATGTCAGTGCCATATGGGGTCCCTCCACATGGCACTCGCTTCCTCGGGCCTGGCAAGGGAGGGACTCCAGTGAGACAGGCACTAGGGGGTTGTACAACATCCTCACATGATCGTGTGCGTATGATCACCTACATCCCAGCCCCTTTATGGTCCTCTGTTGTTTAGAAGCAGCCTCACTCACACTCAAGGGGCTGGGTCACACAGGGTGTGCTCACTGGGAGGTGGGATTACAGGAGCCGCCTCGAGCGTATGTCTGCCACAGGGGTCTTGGAGGTCATGCAGACAGGGTTCTTGGAGACCATGCAAACCCTCTGTGCAGGGTAGAATTAATGCTCTGTCAAAGATTTCTGTAGCTAAAAAGGGGGTATGATGTGTTGTTCTGGGTGGTTTTTCCTCCTCCATAGTGCAAATGCATGACACCCAGGAGGGTGTTGGAAGTATTCCCTTTAGGAATATTGTAATGTCCCCATTCAGGTTTGTTTTAAATAATTACATGATGAAATCTTTATAACTAGATCCTTTTTTGCAAATTTTTGTTTACTTGTTTAGAATAAATTCCTTGAAGCTGAATTTTGGATCAAAGGATGCTCACATTTTAAGACTACTGATACCTTTTGTCAAATGTACTTCAAAAAAGTTACAATCATTATTGAACCTTCAGCAGTGTACAAGAGTGTTTCCCAAACCCGTTCCAGAGCAGTAGATCACAATGTAAAACAGCAGGCTGAGCGCTTTGCAAAGAGAAACTGGTATCTCATTGTGTTGTGATTTGCATTTCTTTGATGCTGACTTGCATGTTTTTATTGGCTATTACATTTTTTGTGTGTGAACTTCTTGTTCACAAAGCTTTTCTCGGCCCCCCTCACTACTGCCATTATCTGTATGTTTATCTCCCTTGATAATTTTAGAACTCACAGTTGTTCAAATTAGTGAAAGTCTATTTTGTACTTCATTGTTCCGGTAGCTCTGAGTTGGGTTTTTCTTGACACAAAGGATAAACTGATTTTTGCACATGAGACAGACTAGAGAAAAAATATATATATAAGATAAAAATGACATGATGTGATATAGAAAATGACCAATGATATATGATAATGATGTCAAACTGTAACTTGACAAAGCCACTTAGTACTGTTCTGTGTAGCTTATTTACTCTCTTTCTGCACCATTTCCTTACTGGTCATCATTCAGGACCCTGGAATAACTGGTAGCTTGATTAAAAATACAGAATAATGACATTGATCTGTCTACTTCTCTGACTTACCAATTATTCTATGACACTTTCTCTTTTAAGTTTTCAAGCTTATTTTTCAAGTGTTCAGTAGGTGGCAGCAGCAGAAAACATTCTTTCCTTTGGCTCAAATGTAATCAGTCGTTTACGGGGGCAGAAGGGGGGTCGGGGGCAGAAGGGGGGTCGATAGCATAAAGCAGGGTTCCCTACCTGTGAAAAGCTTAGTCATGGAGGCTGCTCCAGAAATGGAAATTCAGCATGAAACTTGTGAATATTTATAGCCCAGCTAAGAAGTAAGCTCCAACAAATACTCTTCTTGGGAAAATGGATTTTATTTTTCAAATGTTGCAATGTTCATTAGTCATGGATGTTGTGTGTTTTAGCATTTTTCTGGAATGTTGCGCTCTCCCCCTACCTCATTTTATGTTGGTAGTGAAAGCTACTTCAAGACACCAGCCCCTTTTCCAGAGGATTGGTCTTTCGAATGAGGACCATTTCATACAGGGCCTTCAGTGACTTACCAGACTGAAAAGACATGCTAAGAAAATGTGGCTTTTTGAGACCACCATTTTCATTATGGGTGGTCTTCAATGAGGCTTCATTTTGCTCCTTTTAAAATTCAGGGCCAATACGTATCTCAAGAGTTTTTGTAATAATTGTCTTTAGACCATAATATTCCCTCTAAAGTTGGATAAGCATGGTCTGTAGTCCATTCACAACAGGGTCGAGCACACCTGCTTTTGTTTGCAAACTGCAGTGACTGTTGGGTGGTCTGCACCACAGGCCCGGGGGGAGGCTGTAAGATAGACCTAAGGGTTGTGGGTTTTGAGGGGAAAGGGGAACATTTGCTGCTGGGCCCATTGCAGGCTAGTGATGATTTCGATGACAGGAAGACCAGATTGTTCTGAACAACCAGAGGCTACAGAGAAAACATGAAACTGTGCGCACTGGCTTTCTTTTCTGCCCTTTCTTAGGATTACCTCAGAATGGAGAAGAACAGATTAGGACACAGGAACAGAGTGCAGGTGGTCTGGAGTGGATGTTCCTACTCCAAAGATTAAGGGGTTGGTGGTGGTGGGAGGAGTCTAAAGCGTTCTCTCACCCTCAGTTCCAGCCCAGCTCAAAGTCTGTGTGTGAACATGTATTAAGAAAGGAAAATTGCCAGTGCCAGACTGCATGGTCCTTCAGGGACTATGTGTTTGTCACCAGATCTCAGCTCCGCTCCAGCACACACCGAGTGCCCAGCAGGTTTGTGTGGGTGAATGAATGGAGTTAACTACCTTGTAGTGACCCTCTCCTCTCGTTCTTTCCTTTCACATTTTCCTAAAGCTGTGCTTTCTTCATCTTCTTCACAGCAGGCTGTGTGCCTACAACCAGGCATGCATTACGCCTCCTCTCAACAGGCTACAACAGCTCAGAAGAGGAGTTTCTGCTAGAGGATGGCTGTGCAGACCACCACTAGGGAAGAGAGATCTAGTCGAAAGGCTTTGGGGTGATTTTTAAAAGATTAAAGCATTAAAACTTGCTAGGCTAAAGAAAAAGAAGGAATTTGATGAGAATTAAAAATATACTCCCAGGCCCTGGTAGGTTGACTAGAGCACTTAAACATTGATCCAAGTATTCTCAAACTGTGTGTTCTGAGTTTCCAAAGCACTTGCTATCGGGAAGTGATCTGCTTCCGTAACACTTTTGTGACCATTTCCACTTGAAGGTTATTGGATCTCTGATTGCCTGGGCCTGTTCTTGTGAGGTTGTCCTTAGTTTGATAGCCCCATATACTGGTGCTAGTATTTTCTCTTGTGTTAGATTGCAGATACTTTTGAGACGAAACATGTGATTTTAAAAATTCTTGTTGGCTGTCCTTGAGAACTGAGGACAGTGTTCTGTGCCCAGGCGTCCTGAGTAAATCTTGACTGTGTCACAGAGAGAAAGAGGCAGGGTTCGTGGTCACTGCTGGCGCACGGGTACACAGGATGAGGTCAGACAAACACGCAGGAGACTTGGGACCGAGTCCTAGCTCTGCCGCAAATTCCGAGACTGTGGACAAATCTCTTAACCTCAGTTTCTTCATATGTGAAAAGAAAAGAAGACGGTAGATTTGAATTTTAAGGTTTCTCCCAGGTCCTTGATTCTCAGGGTCAGTATTTCTTCTCAGGATGTCTGAAACAATATTGCTTATTGATCTCATTTAGAAAACAACCAGATACCACCTACCAACAAGGTGTACTAGCTGGGCTACAAACTAGGCAGCAGTAACCGAGTCTCAAAAAAGTTGGTGGCTCACAAAGGGAAGAATGTTATTACAGCCTTCACAGACAGGCCTAACATAGGCAGGTATTCCAGGACAGACGGATAACTCCAATTTTCTAGACCAGCCGAAGCCCAAGGCTATGTCTGTTTTGTTTCTCTGCTATTGCCTGGGGCATGGTCATCTCCTGCCTGCTGGAAGCTGACTCAGCACGGGAAGGAGGAGTGGGAGTCCAGGACAAGCAGCTTCATTTCCAAGGACACTTGGGAGTTTCTGCCATCACTTCCGTTCACATCCCATTGTCTACAACTTAGTCTCATGTCACATCTACAGCCAGGAGAACAGAAAAGTCTTTAGCAGCACGGCATGCACCCACCTAAAGCTTGAAGAGTGAGTAGGGGTAAGGATTCCATAACGAAAAGGAAAGAGAGATTGGATACGGGGGACAGCCTTCGTCACTATGCCTTCTATGATGATTTTAAGTTGCTGAAACAACTTTTACTGTTCCTTATGTTTTCTTATCTAATGGTAGCGCTGAGATCAGGATCTGTAATTTATGCCTATATGTATACCCCATAGCACATATCAAGGCATCTTCAACATAGATGCCACTCAATGACATACGTCTGTTTAATTTATATACTGGCTGTTCAGGGCATCTAAGTAACTAGTATACTCAGCACACTCCCTCCTACTCCCTGCTCTATCTACATATTGTGTGTTCAGTGAATGTTATGGGTAAAACTTTTATTCTCAACCCAGTTGAGGAGACTAGATCAGAACCTATGAAGTAATGGCACTTAAGAATATATATTATAAAGTGACTGATGTGGGGCAGGTTGCGACTCATAGCAGCTACTATCTTTTACTACTACTCGTAGAGGCCTCCTCGGGGGCGGCATCACCGACTGTAACAGAAACCCAAGTGCTTTCCCGTGCGGCAGCATCATTTGGTGTTAAGTGTACTCCCTGGTCATATAATTAATTATATTTATGAGTAAACTTTGAAACAGATCTTCCCCCTAGAGATTTTTGGTTTCTGTCTCTCAGTTTCCTTTTTGGTGTTAATAATACAAAGCCAATGGAGTGCCAAGTGTGAATCTATACAGTATGGGCCTATTTACAAATAGTCACAGGGCTCGTTTTGAAAACAGGCCACAGTTTACTGACTCAGTTTTAACATCGCATCAATTCTGGACCCCAGTTCTTTAGCGGTGGCACACGTACACTGTGACCCGAAACTGGAATGAAGAGCCCTGTATGTGCCTTACCAGTTTTCCATTCGATACAGACAGCCTCCAAAGAATTGTCCTTGACCTCTCACATCCAGTCCCCTTCAAGGTCCAATTCCAGTTTACCTCCTTTCATAACTATACGACTGTAACCACTTAGCCCCAAAGATCATTCTATCAGAAAAAGCAGAAGACTTAATTCAAGCCCTGGGAAGAAGTGAAGCATAAAAACAGGGTGTGTTTGTATAAGGACAAGCCTTTATTCCCCTTACAAACATGCCAACTTGTCACAAACAAGCAAACGGCCAGAACATGCCGTTGGTCATCGGTACCAGGAACAGTGGCTTCCAGCCTGTATTCAGCCTTACCCCACATTCCCGGAGCTATTACTTGTCCTCAATTCCAGGCATCTTTGTTGTTCGTACATTTTTCTCGAAGGAACTTAGATTTTTTTCACTAAGGGACAAGTTTTTTTTCCTGTTAAGGACTTGCTCTTCTCTCTAAATATCAACAGAGGGCAGCAGAGGGCACCACCAGGTAGCCTCACCTGTAGGTCTCAAACTGAGGCAGTCCCCATCCCCTGGTTCCTAGGAAGACAGATGCCTGGGAGATTTTGTTTTAACCTATGACAAAGACAGGAGCTATTACAGGCATGGGGAGTGCTAAACCCTTTGCATTATGTAGAAAAATCCTGTGCAAGGAAGAATGTCCTTACTCCCAGATGTCACAACTTCCTTCTAGTACTGCTGTCCAACCTTAAGTAAAACACTCCTGCCTACCTTGCTCATTCAGCGTTCTCACCGTTTTGTATCCGCCTCACCGATGCTATGATGCCCAGAACTGGCCTCCTCATCTTCATGTTGTCACTTCTTAAATTCACTTTTAATGTGTAGTCTTTGGATGGTTATAGACAGATCTTTAACTGGGGGAGGGCCATGGGTAGTGGGTAGAATTTAAAAGAACAGTAGTTTCCCTTTATCCACAGTTTTGTTTTCTGTGGTTTCAGTTACCTGCAGTTAACTGTGGTCTGAAAATATTAAATGGAAAGTTTCAGAAATAAACAGTTTGTAAGTTCTAAATTGTGCACCATTCTAGGGAGTGTGATGAGATTTCTTGCTGACCAGCTCTCCGTCCTGCCCAGGGCATGAATCATCCTTTTGTCCAGCGTCTCCACCATGTATGCTGCCTGCCCACTGATCACGCAGTAGCTGACTGGGTTATCAGATTGGCTGTCTCGGTGTTGCAGCGCTTGTGTCCAAGTGCCCATCATCTTACCTAATCACGGACCCAAGGCACAAGAGTGTGATGCCGGCAATTCGGAAATGCCAAAGAAAAATCATAAAATGCCTCCTTGTAGTGAAAAGGTGCGTGTGTGCAGGAAAAAACATGGCACACGTAGGGTCTGGCGGTATCTGTGATTTCAGACACCCACGAGGCATCTTGGAACATGTCCCCTGGGCATAAGGGAGGACTGCTGTAGAGTCAGTAGGTGACAGAGTGGGTGACAGAGTGTACACAGAGGTAGATTTGATGCTTCCTGAGTTTGATGTCTCAGCTATAATGTGGAGCTAACACCTACCCTGTTTTAAACTACTTTGCAAATTGTAAAGTGAAATACAAGATTGTCTGCAAAAGTATGTCTAGGACCAGATTTGTTTCCAATCATTATTTCTGGAATTTAGATATCTGAAACTCCAAAAGAACACAACTGGATAAAGAAGACATTTTAGCACAAAAGTCCTGATATATAATATGGGACATAAAAACAATAAGAAACAGATATGTGTTAAATATATATACTATAGAATTTTAAAACTTTTGTACCACGACTCACAGTAAGAAATACAGCTTTCACAGTGTCGCATTACCTACACACATACAGCAAGTTTCCTGAAATGATACACCACCTCACCACACAGGACACACCATTTTCTATTCTGTTCTGTTTAATCTCATTTAGTAAATGATGGTCATGACCCACTAAGTCAATTTCACAGCCCACAAATGGGTAGCAACTGCAGTTTGAAAAGTACTTCCTTAAAAATTGTTTCATGAGCCCTTGCTGGTGTGGCTCAGTGGACTGAGTGCTGGCCTACAAACCAAATGGTTGCGGATTTGATTCCCAGTCAGGGCACATGCCTGGGTTGCGGGCCAGGTCCCCAGTAGGGGACATATGAGAGGCAACCACACACTGATGTTTCTTTCCCTCTCTTTCTTCCTCCCTTCCCTTCTGTAAAAATAAATAAATAAAATATTTTTTAAAAATTGTTTCATGACTTTAGAGTCTACTAAAGATTGTATTTTCTATCATTCTTTTAAGTCTATCAAATTTTTGTTCATCTTAAAATGGAAAAAGTATATTACACAAAGGGATGGGAACACATTTGTTATACTTAATAGTTCTCACACTGAAAATTATTATTTGTGATGCTTAGTCTTTGCACCTTAAAATATCAAAAAGCATCATGCAATAATTCTTAAAAGTATATTAACATTTTTAGATGAATTTGTTCTTTGAACAATTTTAAGCGGCTTTATTGAGGTGAACTTTATATACAATGAGTCTCACATATATAAACTGTATAATTTGATGTGTTTTGCTGTAAGCATATGCCCATACACTCATCACCAAAATCAAGATAACCGACATGGGCAGCACCCAGAAGCTTCTCTGGGCCCTTTGTTTTCCCTCTCTGCCACCAGCCCCTTTGCTGGCCACCGTTCTATGATTTCTGTCACAGTGCATTAGTTTTTATTTCCTAGTGTTTTCTATAGATGGTATCATAGAGTACACACTGTTTTATGTGGCTTTTTTTGCTCAGTGTAATTTCTTTGAGATTCATCAGTGTTGCAGCATGCATCAATAGTACATTCTTTTTCATTGCTGGGGAGTATTTCCACTGTATGGATTTACTGTTTATTCATTCACTTCTGTTTTTCATTTTGGGGCTATTGCAAAGCAAGCTGCTGTGAACATTTGTGTACAAGTCTTCATTTGGGCGCACACTTTCCTTCCCTTTGTGTGAATTATCTAGAAGTGAAATGACCACATCATATGGTAGGTGTATGTTTAACATCTTAAGACACACTGGCTATGCTAAACAGCTTCTGTTGAAGGAGAAGCTGGGACAATTCTTTTGAAAAGACTCACAAGGTCCTTGCCTTCCTACTGCCACACCTCCAGTTCGCCTTGTTCCTGCACACGGTGCCCCTGGAGTGCCTCCTGCTGAGGAGGTGACAGTGGCCTTTGTTCTGCAAATTTATGAAATTATGATGGATTAAAACCCAAGACTAAATTAAGACCTTTATGGCCCCAAATGCTGAAAAAGACCTTTAGCCCAAATATTTAGTCAAAAACATTGAAACGATGCTGAGTATATAATACATATAATGAGGTTTGTTAAATTCTTATTTCCCCCACAGTAACAACTTCTATGCTTTGAAACAAATGCATCAAATCTCTGCCTTTATCAAAAATGAACATTCCAGGTGTCTCCTTTTTCCTGGAGTTCTGCACACATGCGTGGTCTGCCTGGGTGGTCATAAACAATTGAATTTATAAAACAGATTCTAACACACTGCCTTTTCATTTGACTATTGGTGTCCTTTCCACTGTCATAGATCACACTGCCAGGCTGTGCACTTCGCAGAGGCTGTGGGTCATACCCTTAAAATGGCCTCCTCTAATAAGTACTGTAGCATAAGTTTTTAAACAGTGATTATACATATAACTCTGAAAATATATCCAATTGTTTTAATATTTCTTGTGTAACACTCCCAGTTAAATTATCTTTTTTCTTACAAGCAGACTGGTAGAATAAAAGCCTAGGTTCTAGAGACTAAAGACTGCTGCCTTTGTTTAAACTGGTTTTGTAACTTCGAGTTGTTTAGCCTTTTTGTGCCTCACATTCCTCATATTTTTTAAAAATATACTTTATTGATTATACCATTACAGTTGTCCCATTTCCCCTCCTTCATTCCCTTCCACCCTGCCCACCCCTCCCACCCATAATCCCCCCTTTAGTTCATGTCCATGTGTCATAAGTTCTTTAGTTTCTACATTTCCCATACTATTCTTGCCCTCCCCCTGTCTATTTTCTACCTACCATCTATGCTACTTATTCTCTGTACCTTCTCCCCTCTTCTCCTCCTCCCACTCCCCTGTTGCTAACCCTTCATGTGATCTCCATTTCTGTGGTTCTGTTCCTGTTCTCATTGTTTGCTTAGTTTGCTTTTGTTTTAGGTGTGGTTGTTAGTTAATTGTGAGTTTGCTGTCTTTTTACTGTTCATATTTTTCATCTTCTTTTTCTTAGATAAGTCCCTTTAACATTTCATATAATAAGGGTTTGGTAATGATGAACTCCTTGAATTTGACCTTATCTGAGAAGCACTTTATCTGCCCTTCCATTCTAAATGAAAGCTTGGCTGGATAGACCAATCTTGAATGTAGGTCCTTGCCTTTCATGACTTGGAATACTTCTTCCCAGTTCCTTCTTGCCTATAAGGTCTCTTTTGAGAAATTAGTTGACAGTCTAATGGGAACTCCTTCTAAGGTGACTGTCCCCTTATCTCTTGCTGCTTCTAGGATTCTCTCCTTCATTTTTATCTTGGCTAATGTAATTATGATGTGCCTTAGTGTGTTCCTCCTTGGGTCCAACTTCTTTGGGACTCTCTGAGCTTCCTGGATTTCCTGGAAGTCTATTTTCTTTGCCAGATTGGGGAAGTTCTCCTTCATTATTTGTTCAAATACATTTTCCACTTGTTGCTCTTGCTCTTCCCCTTCTGGTACCCCCTATAATTTGGATGTTGAAACATTTAAAGATGTCCTGAAGGTTACTAAGCCCCTCTTCATTTGTTTGAATTCTTGTTTCTTCATTCTTTTCTGTTTGGTTGTTTCTTTCTTCCTGGTCCACTCCATTGATTTGAGTCCCAATTTCCTTCCCATCATTATTGGTTCCCTGCACATTTTCCTTCATTTCACTTAGCGTAGCCTTCATTTTTTCATCTAATTTGCAACCAAAATCAACCAATTCTGTGAGCATCCAGTGCTTTAAACTGTGCATCTGATAGGTTGGCTATCTCTTGGTCACTTAAAAGTATTGGCTCTGGGGCTTTGATCTGTTCTTCTGTTTGAGCCTTTTTTTTGGTCTGGTCACAGCGCTTGTCACATAGTGAGGGGTGGAGCCTTAGGTGTTCACCAGGGTGGGGCAACCCAGTCACTGGGTTGTGATACTGTATGTGAGGACAGGGTCAGAGAGGGAACAATGATGCCTGCTTCGCTCTCTCTCAAATTTCAGTCCCTTCTGCTGCTTCCCACAAGCAAATTGGGCACTTCTGGTACAGGTTTCCAGGTGGTGGACCTGTATACATTCTAGGACCCTGTGGGTCTCTCCAACAAACTCCTGTGAGGCTGGGAGTCTCTCCCGGTGCCTCAACCCCCACAGGTATTTTCAATCAGTATTTTGAGGCTTTATTTCCCAGTTCTGGGGCCCTGGGTTATGCGATCTGTCTCGTTCCCTGTTTTCGCCTAGTTTATCTGCACACAAATGTATGACCATGGTCAGCCAGCTGCCTTGCACACCTCACTGGGTCTACTCATTGCCTTCCCACACTTGGGGTCTGCCAACCAATACCTCCCCGCCCCGGGTCCACCTGCCACTGCTTTTTCCTGCTACGTCCCCTCTCCACCAGCCGCCAACTCTGCCCCTCTTACCGGTCTGGATGAATGGTTGTTGGACTTCTGTACATTTCAATTTTCTGTCAGTTCTGGTTGTTTTTTTGTTTCTAAATCTTTGTTGTCCTTAATTTTGGTTGTGCGAGGAGGCACAGTATGTCTACCTAGGCCTCCATCTTGGCTGGAAGTCCACATTCCTCATATTAAAGAGGGAATTAAAATACCTACCTCAAGTCATTGTGTATGTTAAATGAGATATGTATATAGGGCTCTTAGCACAATGCTTGACATATAGTACAAATAGGTAGCAGTCACTGACTTTAAAATATCAAAGCTAGAGCTTGTTGAAAGTTACTGGCTCTTAAGAATGTTGAAACATTTGAGGATGACAATGACAATAATGATGTATAAACAGTATCTGATATTTAGAAAACAGAATTCAAAAGATAATATACCAATGGATTGAAATTATTAATGTCGGAGAATGAGCTCTCATAGCAATGTGATCGTAGTTGGGGTGTCCTGAACATGATAGAAGAGGATCAGTTAATGACATCGAGTTTACAGGGCTCTTTTGGATGCAAGTTAATGTAACTCTATATCAAACTGGTTTTAGTCCCCTCAAGAGGAAGTTGGAGGGAAGGGATTGATTGGCTTATGTACTTGGCAACTCCAGCAGAGTAACTAGCTTCAGATATTACTGAAATTAGGTGCTCAGTTACTATTGCCAGGAATCTGTCTTTTTCTCTTTATCTGTCAAGTCTGACTTCCTCTTTTCTGTGTAAGGATAAAGTTGGCGGCTCTCTGCTTACATCATACAGAGCATCCTGATTAGGCAGATGTGCTCCCCCACCTCCAACAGTTGTAGCAAACATCCTGGGAATGACTTGGGTAAATCTCATTTGCTGGTTGGGGTCACGTGTCTATCATTTCACTCATCATATGACCAAGCAGGTGAGTTGGCCAGCCTTGGGCCACATGGTCCCTCTTGGAGCCCTAGCTTCAGGTCAGGTTGGCATCATCTGAACCACTTGGAATGCAAGTTGGGGAGAGACAACTTCCCAGATGAAAAAGATGCAGGGGCAGATTGGAAAAAAAAGGGCATATGTCTACTATTCCCATGTTTTGACCCACCAATTATGCTGCCTGCACTCTGAGGCTAAAGTGGAAATGCCAAGTTGTCTCTGGCTAAAGAAGAGGAAAATCAAAGCAGGATCAGAGGAATAGAAATTAGATGGCTTAGTTTTTTTTATGATCTTTCAAAAAGTAGTACAAATTCTATGGGAATGAGTAAAACAATATATAAAGTTTCCTTTTATTCTTTCAATATGTAAAGTGCCTTTATGAACTCAAGATATTATTTTTCGTCTCCCAAAGGTTTAGTTTCTGGTACCATGCCAGCATTTGTATATTATGAGTGGCATATGTCTGGAATGTTAAATATTTTATTAACTGAGAAATCCATTAGCTTTTTATTTGTTTTAGTGCATTTTCATTATTGATCACAGAAGAATTCTTACATCCCTCATTTTTAGTCATTCTTTTGACAGGGATAACACACTAAAACTTCATTAAGCTTAATATTAAGATTTATTCTAAATAATATAAAATACCTCTAAGCAATTGCTTTTCTCCAGCTGACTGTATGTTTTATTATCCTTTGATTTAAAAAATTGAATACTCCTCTTAACCCATGATATTCTTTAAAACTTGCTGTAATTGTGTGTACCATTAGGGTTTTATTTTATCATGAAGGATGATTATATAATTTACCAATGTGAGACTTGTATTTTTTAAAAGTTAGTAGATATATATTTAGTATAGCTTTTTATTTGTAGTCCATCTTTTCAAAAGGGATTTGAAGTGCTTATCAAAAAGTATATGTACAATAAGGCAAACAAAAAGGAAATCAAACCTGAAATAAGGATAAAACAACAAATATACTAAATATACCCCAAATAAATACCCCTAAAATAAAGGATAGATAGATAGATAGACAGACAGGCAGACAAGGATAAAGTTGGCTCTGAACTTCTCAGAAGCAGGGACAAAAAAAGGGAAATTCAGATGACAGTGTTGTCATCTAAAAGGTAGATGTCTAATAAGACATTTTTGTTCTTTTCTTCAAGAACAAAAATCTTTTCCCTGGTAGTAAGTCCTAAAATGAATTCTTCCTGTGAATTTCTTACATGGGAGATATCATGCAGGATAATGGACAACACAGAAGCAGTATGACTGTTCCTTATAACAACTCTTGAAAAAAGCAAACCATGACATTAAGATGTGAGTAACTCAATGTCCGTGGTTCTGCTAAGGGCACTGGGCTAATGGTAGGTAGGTAGCTTGCAGCTGCCTGATGATCTCTCTTGATACAAAGATAGATTTTTAGTGATATTTACAAGAATGTTTTTCTTTAGATGTTTCTGAAAAATCACTTTCTCAGATAGGCATTTCGTAGGAGCTGGACAGCAACACCAACAGAAAATTGAAGTAACAGTCTACTGAGGTCTTTGAATATTGAGGTTTGAATGTTGAATATTGAAACCATTGACTAAGGATCCATATGCTTTGAAAACGGGGGAAGGTAGGGTTAATACTCTGCTATGGAAGTGGGAAATTCTGACCCATGCCCCGTGTTGTAGGTAGTTCTCTATATTAGTTCATATTATTATATACAAACTCCATGTTTACATTGAAAAATTTAGCTTTCTTTTTTATTAATTGATTTGTTTAGTTTTCATAAAGGGAGATTTTGGTCAAGTAGTTTTTCTTGAAGGTTTCCCCCACTCTGCTTCAGAACCTCATAGAGTATTCCTGAACCTCCCACAGAAAATGATTTGGATAAGCTTTTTCTGGGAGGATGTGCCACTAACATGTATTTTTTTTAAATTTCTTGCAAGGATCCGTTTAAGCTTTATTAGAACCAAAATAAAGATGTATTCTCTTCTGTAGCTTTTATTCTTGAATCTGTACAGTTGAACTTTTTCTTGTTGAGAGAGTAGAAGGGCACATAGTGTTTGAATAATAGCAACAAAACAGAAACTGCTACCAGTATCCTTTACTGAGTATCTTCTATATGCAGGTATTATGCTAGACTCTTTACATGTGTTACTTTATTTAACTTTCACAAGTAGGCAGAGCCCATTATTATCCTCACTTTATTTTTTTAAGATTTTATTTGTTTATTTTTAGAGAGGGAGGGAGGGAAGGTGAAAGAGAGGAAGAGAAACATTAATGTGTGGTTGCCTCTCATGCACCCCACCCCCACCAAGGACCTGGCCCACAACACGATCACATGCCCTGACTGGGAATTGAACCAGCGGCCTTTTGGTTCATAGGTCTGCACTCAATCCAGTGAGCCATACCAGCCAGGGCTCCTCATTTTAATAATGAGAAAATGAAACTCAAGTTTCCTTGCACTTATATGACTTACATCAGTATTTGAATGCAAGTCTTTGCGGGCTTTTAACCACACAGTGATGACCGTGAAGGAAATCTGAATCTTAGTGCACTGGCATTTGAGGTCATTATATTATTTCTTTATCCTAGTGCTTCTAACAAAACTCCTACAAGCTCGTAATACTTTGGACTTCTCTTAGATTCTGGTTTAAATAAGTTATTTTTCTTTAAAAAATGACTTTTCTAAAAATAAAATCCCAACCTAGAATAGCCCATATTTTTATAGCAGAATAATTGCACTTTAACTTCTTTTTTTTAATTTATTGATTATGCTATTGCTGTTGTCCCAATTTTCCCCCTCTGCCCTCCTCCACCCAGCACCCACCACTCCCTCAGGCAACCCCCACACCATTGTTCATGTCCACAGGTCCTGTGTATAAGTTCTTTGGCTACTTTATTTCCTATACTGTACTTTATATCCTCACAGCTATTCTGTACTTCTTAATCCCCTCACCTCTTCACCCAATTCCCCTCACTCTCCTCCCATCTGGCAACTGTCAAAATGTTCACCTTATTCATGATTCTGTCTCTGTTTTTCTTATTTGCTTAGTTTGTTTTTTAGATTCAATTGTTGATAGATATGTATTTATTGCCATTTTATTCATAGTTTTTATCTTATTTCTTTTCTTAACTCTCTTTAACATTTCATATAATAATGGTTTGGTGATGATGAACTCCTTTACTTTTTTCTTGTCTGGGAAGCTCTTTATCTGCCCTTCAATTCTAAATGATATCTTTGCTGGGTAGAGCAATCTTGGCTGTAGGTCCTTGCTTTTCATGATGTTGGATATTTCTCACCAATCTCTTCTAGCTTGCAATCAGCCAGGCTAGACTGATTGAGAAATCAGCTAACAGTCTTATAGGACATACCCTGTAGGTAACTAACTTCTTTTGTCTTTCTGCTTTTAAGATCCTCTATCTTTAACCTTTGGCATTTTAATTATAATGAGTCTTAGAGTAGGCCTCTTTGCATCCATCTTGTTTGGACTCTCTGTGCTTTCTGGATTTGCGTGTCTATTTTCTTCACCTAATTAGGGAAGTTTTCTTTCATTATTTTTTCACATAGATTTCTAATTTCTTGCTCTTTCTCTTCTCCTTCACACACCCCATATGATGGGAATGTTGGAATGCTTGAAGTTGTCCCAGAGACTGCTTACACTATCCTCATTTTTTTTCTTATTTCTTCTCATTATTCTTATTGGTGGTTTTTGCTTCTTTACATTTCAAATCATTGATTTCATTCTTGGCTTTATCCACTGTCCTGTTGTTTCCCTGTAAATTGTTCTTTTATTTCAATTAGTGAATCCTTTGTCCTCGCTGTATCTTTTTTATGCTGTTGAGGCCCCCACTAAGTTCCTGGAGCATCCTTCTACCCAGTGTTTTGAAGTATTCATCTGATAGATTGCGTATTTCCATTTTATTTAGCTCTTTTTCTGGAGTTTTGATCTGTCCTTTCATTGGGCCATGTTTCTTTACCTTCTCATTTTGGCAGCCTCTCTTTGTTTCTATGTCTTACACAGAGCTGCTATGACTCTGTGTCTCTGTAGTGTGGCAATGTAGTAGATGTCCTGTATGGTCCAGTGGCACAGCCTACCCTACCACCCGAGGTTGGTACTCAAAATATGCCCTTCATGTGGGCTGAGTGCATCCCCCCTCTTGTAGTTGAGCCTTGTTTGCTGTTGGCATATCAATGGAGAGCTTTACATAGGCCAGCCAGCTGCAGAGACTGGTTGTGACCATGGACAACTAACCTCTACCCTCTGTGGAGGATCAGCAGTGCAGGAGCAGGGTGGTGGTGCTCTGACGTGGTCTGTAGCTGTCCACTGGGTATGTAGGCTCTGGAGTTTCCTGGGTGGTGCAGGCCAAGGTCAGCCCCCACCTGTGTTTCTTCCTGGGCCTCCCTGCCTGGGCCATAAAGCAATCCAAGATGGCTGCCACTTGTGCTGTGCTTGGAGATTTCCAGGCAAAGCCAAGCTGTGTATCTGGGTCGGTTGCTGCTAGTGCCAGGCCTGGGGCCACTTAGCAAGAAATATGGGTCTTGGGGCTCACTAAGGCCAGCCATTGCTTGTTTGATAGGATTTAGGAAGTTGTGAAGCATGAGCCAAAAAACACCATTTATATAGAAAATTCTCTATTGACAGCTTGGGTGGGCCCGTAAATTGGGTGAGACAGAGTCTCAGGGGATCTTCAGGGCAGGGCAAACAGTGTTGGCCCAGTTGACAGAGTGTCAGATATGGCACCACTGCTGGCTCTGTGGCTCTGTGTGGGTGGGGGTTTAAACAAGGGACAGTGGCCTCTGCCTGTCTTTCTGTCTGGGAGATAGCTGTCCCCCAGCTCTTGCCTGGATGTCAGACACTTCAGTTTCTCCTTGTATGCTATTGGTGCCTTTCAGATTGCTACTGTAGTGGTAGAACTCAGAGGGAGTGCGTCTGCGTGAGCTCATGTGTGGGTTTATTAAGGGGAACTACTTGGGACTCCAGAATTCCTTCCACCAATTCAGTTTCTGCTGCTTTTTTGTAGCTAGAAGTTATGGGAACATATCTTCGTGGCACTGAAACCCTGGGTTGGGGGGCCTGGTGTTGTCCTGAAGCTCCTCACTCCTGAGATATCCCTCCTGAATTTTTACTCATTGCACATGGATGTGGAACCAGCCTGTTCCGTATCTTCATCCTTCATACCAGTCTGGATGGGTATGGTTTCTTTAATTCTATTGTCGTTAGACTTCCATTCAATCAATTTCTGATGTTTCTGAGTGATGGCTGTTGTATAATTTAGTTGTAATTTTTGATGTGATTGTGTGAGGAAGTGAGCCGTGTTTACCTATGCCGCCATCTTGACCAGAAGTCCCCTAACTTCTTAGGGATTTTTTTTTCTAATAATGGGTTTTTCTTTAAGATTTTATTTATTTATTTATTTATTTCTAGAGAGTGTCAGGAAGAAAGAGAACAAGAGAGACATCGTTGTGACAAAGGAACATCAGTGGGTTGCCTCTTTCAATGGAGACCAACCTGCAACCCATGCAGGTGCTCCCCACCTGGAATCTAACCGGCAACCCCTTGCTTTGCAGGACAACATCCAACAAACTGAGCCACACTCAGTTTGGTCAGGGCTCTACTATCTTCTTTGGAGTGAGATCGCAGTCATCTTCGAGTCATTATTGAAAATTAAACAGTTTTGTTTGGTTCTTTAAAGGGCTTAGTCACCTTGATAGTGACTTTGTAGTCTTCCACTCTTAGCCTGCCCACATGCTGAAATAAAAAATGGCTTGTGGTGATGAGACTTGGCTTAATATATCTCAAGTTGCTGTGTCCCATATGGTAGCCACCAGCCACATGTGACTATTTATTTTTAACTCTGCATCTGATAGGTTGGCTATCTCTTCATCGCTTAGTTATATTTTTTCTGCCGCTTTGATCTGTTCTTTCATTTGGGCCATATATTTTTGTCTCCTATTTATTTTTAAATTTAAGTTAATTAAAATTAAATGAAATTTAAAATTCAGTTCCTGACACATGCTAGTCAAATGCTAGGTAGCCACATGTGGCTACTCTATTAGACAGTGCAAATAATGGAGCATTTCCATCATCACGGGAAGTTTCCCAGCAGGGCTGCTGTGGAATGTATATTTTCATGGCCCCCTCTCCTTGCCTTCCTCCATCCCTAAAACAGCAACAGCTTCTTCCAAGAATTACTTCTGAAGCTTTTGAAATTTGGAGAGACAACTTACCTTCCCAATGATATTTGACATGGAGAAAGTTTTGTTGGCCCAGGTGTTTCTGCGGTACAGGGAAGCATGCTAAGCAACACTGAGTTCAGCTTACTAAAATGGCAAGTCCATAGAACCAACTAGGTTTTATTTGACAGATTACAGATTGAGTCAATGTTAGGTGGCAGATATTTGAAGCATTTATAGACTGTTTTGTTGATTTGCTTCAGAGACTCCCCTGATCCCTGGTGAACTTATTCTTCCTAATGATGTTGCCATCAAACCTTACAGCAAATGTAAGCTTCTGTAACAGATTAGCCATATTATTGACATGTTCCACAAAGAGGTTACTGCCTTCTATGAGTTAGTGTGTATTATTTTGGAAGAAAAAATATTTTTTGTTAATCTGATTCTTTTAGTATATCCTGGTTGTTTTGAATGCTGTTAAAAGAAACAGAGATGGGTTTTTTTATTGTCTTTTCATTCGTGGGTTCTAAAATAATCTGGGTACATGGACATATTGATATAGGCCACCATGGTACACTCGGGCCTATGAAGAACATACCAGTACTGCATTGGTCTTGAGCTCTCCCATCTTACATGGGTACAATTCTTTGGTCTATTTTTTTCCATTGTAATATTCCACAATAAGGTCCTGTAGAAATTTATTCAATATGTCATTTGCCAATGATATTCTATTGTTTTAGTATATAAAACAGTACACTGAACATATTTGTTCTGTGTGCAATAATCCTGGAAAGTTTTCTTTTTTTCAAATGAGCTAAGCAGTGGGAAATACTTACTAGTGTAGGGTTTGAACTCACCATGAGAAGTGGCAAGTGCTTTTCTTCCCTCAGCTGTACAAATAACTTGACTGAGCGAACAGGTCACTGTTCAGAATGTTCCTGGTCACTGAGCACTTCATATCTGAGGCCTTATGTTAACCACTACTGTTCAATTCTGAAGGACTTAATACCATTTCTCATGTTCAAACATGTTGTGATCAGTATTAGTAAACTATTTTTAATTACAAACCAAAGTGATGGGATACAAGGGCAGTAAATTATATTAATATCCGCTTTTGTATAATTTTGAACTTCTTTAAATAGTAATGTTCTGAGTTCATTGTGTTTGTGCTATTGAGTTGTATGCGTTCCTTATATATTTTAGAAATTCACCCCTTATCAGATACATGGTTTGCAAATATTTCCTCCCTTTGTAGTGCCCTTTTCATTCTGATTGTTTCCTTTGCTGTGCAGAAGCTTTTTACTTTGATGTAGCCCCATGTGTATATATTTGTTTTTGTTGCCTGTGCTTTTGGTGTTACATCAAAAAAAATCACTGCCATGACCAATGTGAAAGATGGGCAAAGAAGTTGAACAGACATTTCTTCAAAGAAGATATACAAATGGCCAACATGTATATGAAAATATGCCCAACATCATTAATTATCAAGAAAATGCAAATCAGCCCTGGCCAGTGTGGCTCATCCGCAAAGTTAAAGGTCACTGGTTTGATTCCCAGTCAGAACACATGCCTATATTGTGGGTTCAGTCCCCAGTCGGGAGGCATACAAGAAGCAAAGATCAATGTTTCTCTCTCACTTCAATGTTTCTCTCCTCCTCTTTCTCCCTCCCTTTTCCTCTCTCTAAAAATAAATATTTTTAAAAATGCAAATCAAAACTACAATAAGATATCACCTCATACTTTTTAGGTTAACTGTTTTTTAAAAATAAAAGATAAGTGTTAGCAAGGCTGTGGAGAAACTGGAACCCTTGTACACCCTTGCTGGCAAGGTTGTTGGAAATGTAAATGGTGTAGCAGCTATGGAAACAGTATGGAGTTTCCTCATAAAATTAAAACTAGAACTGCCATGTGATCCAACTATCTCACTTCTGGGTATATATTCAAAAGAGTTGAATTCGGGATCTTGAAGGGACATCTATACTCCCACATTCATTGCAGCATTATTCCCAATAACTAAGACATGAAAATAACCCCAGTGTCCATGACAGATGATAGATAAAGAAAATGTGGGATATACACACCAAGCAGTATTACTCAGTCTTTAAAAAGAAGGAAATACTGCCATTTGTGACAACATGGATGAACCTGGAAGATATTATGTTAAGTGAAATAAGCCACTCACAAAAAGACAAATACTGCATGATTCTACTTATATGAGAGATTGTAGAGCCGAACTCATAGAAACAGAGAATGCGATAGTGGCTGCCAAGGCCTGGGGAAGAGGAAATGGGGAGTTGTTTGTTACTCAATGGGTGTAAAATTTCAGTTATGCAAGATGAGTAGGTTCTAAAGACATGCTGTACACATAGCGACTGTAGTTGACAATACAATATTGTACTGTGTGCAGTACTTCAAAATTTGCTAAATTTGCTAACGTAGATCTCATATTAGGTGTTCTTACTATCAAAACCAAAACAAAAACCCCCACAAAGGAACAGAAGGAAACACTTGGAGATGTTGGATATGTCCCCTACCTTCACTATGGTGACAGTATCACAGGTGTTTGCATGTCTCCCAACTCATCAAGTTGTACACATTAAACATGTACAGTTCTTTGTATATCAATTACACCTTAAAAAGCTGTTAAAGTTTATTTTAATTTTTAAAAATGTCGTGAGCTCTCTGAGTGAATTTAATACAGTTGTTTTTGCTGTTGATAATAATGCATCTTACTAAAATCAAAATTTTCCCTAAGATTAATTAAGAGCTTTTTGGGAGCTGTGTCTTAGTTTAGTATCAGAAGTTTAATAAACGAATGAGGAAATGCCCTGCCTTATTTAAAGGTAGCAATACATTACTCTTCCACACCCACTTTTGAAGCATTACAAGATCAGCGAGATGATATTGTTCTACAAAACAATTACATTTATGTAATATTGTCTTATTGTTTATTTCCTTCATCACTAGGTTATTTCCTTACTATTTTGTTTTGACAAGTCTTGGTGTGCATGGCAAACCTGTCCCTTGGTCATCAGTTTTGGAAACTATTTCCCTTTGATTAAAAAAAAATCACATCAGATCAGGCACGTTGCTGAACACCAGGAAAAGCATTCAGGAAAACACCTCCAAGGATTAAAGCTGTCATTTCTATGTGCATTTTTGGTAGCACTGATTCCACTGAAATGCTATTTTGGTCCCCTCATTCAATAGCAATAATAATGTTTCGTGACTATAACAGCTTGAAACACACACCCGACTCCCACAGCGCGCGCGCACGCGCCTGCACACACACACACACACACACACCCCACCCCCCACCCCCCCTCTTCTCAAGCTGCCAGCCGGTCGGTCTGGAGGTCGGGGCGGACACCTGATTGGCGGGCTCTGTTTATTCTGTGACCAGATTCCTTCTAAAAGGAGGCAGGCCTTGCCTGCCTCAAGCCTATTGGCCGGAATTGCTCCGGACCCACCCTTTCTTTTTCAAGGCACACACCACAGCGAAGTCTGTGCGGAATCCTAAACCAGCCCAATTTACATCCATTCATGAATCTGTGACGTCAGCAAGCCTCCGGGCTCCTCTGCGGTGGGCTGTTGGATTGTGTGGGTGGAATCCCCCTCCCCCTTATTTTTCTAATCCTGCAAGGCTTTTTAAATTAACCTTTCGTCCTTTCAAAGCAAGAAAATGGAACGGCATGTGTAGGAATTCTTCATTGTTGTGAGTATCGCACTCCTTTTTTCTGTTCCCTCAGCATGTATTTCACTAGGACAGATGGAGAATGTATTTGTGATCTGAGTTGATTAGAAAGCTGGTATTATTGAGGGAGACCAGGTGAGAGAGACAGACAGACAGAAACCTGAAACCCCGTTACAGCTAGGAGCCTCTGGGACTGACAGCTGGTTTTCCTTGGCTTGTCTGCCTGCTAGACGTGGACATTTTTCTTTTATGGTTCTGCACGTTACCCCTGGATGCTGGTCTGACTTTCCTGGAAAGGAGTTTTATTTCTCTGAGAGATGATGATGTGGATTGCATCGGAGGAAACCCCCGGAACTGATACCAGAAAGGTGCTGGGAAAAGCCCAGCCAGCCAGAAGGAGCAGGCTCTATCCTGCCGAGCCCTTGTCTTCCTGCTGTCCTTTCTGTGGTTTCTCACCCTTCACCTTGCTTTTGTTTCGTAATCGTGTGGCAGCCAATACCTTGGGGTTGGGGTTGCAGTTTGGGGGAGATGAATACTTGTCCATCCATTCTCCCCACGAGCTTTTACTATGGGAGCTGTAGAGGTGTAGTTATATGTGTTTGCAGCTCTTCATGTCACTCTGTACACTTTATTTGTATTTTCAAAAACCTGAAAGCCTACGCCAGAGGCAAAACGGGAATTATCCTTAAATTCTGATTTTTATGTCCCCTGAATGAAAACTAAGATGTGGTTTCCTAATACATTCCATAATTATGTAGAAAAGCACGTGACTGTTTTTCTAAGAGAATGAAAATAGTTTATTCTGCAGTGTTTGGGAAACATGGAAAAGTTCTGACATGTTTAGTGTATTAAGTTGGTTTGATAGTTTGCTTGGAGTTTTAACAAAAAGTTAGTGTTTGTGACTGAATTTGTTTTCCAAGGCTCTGGTTTATTCTGGTGAAAATTGTGATAGTAAAGAGGAGAGATGTGACACTGTGACCTGTTCTGCCTCTGGGCAGCTCCTCAACCCACAGTTTAATAGAATTTTCCAACTGCCTCACTTAGAGCGATTTGTGTCCTAGTCTGTAGCATGTATCTGGTTGTACCTTCTAGTGAGGGGGAGCAAAATGCCTGTTATTTCTTATATTTCTTATCATCTAGCTTTGTTGTGCTTACCTTGTATAATCAGTACTTAGTTTTGAGAATTTCATATTTCTAATCTTTTCTCATGAAACCAGGCTTCTACATTATGGCTCTACTGATATCTTTTGAATGTTTTTATTAATGAATTTTCCAACTGTAAACTCATTTCATGTCAAAATTACCTGAGGATTTAGAATTCTCTTTTCTTCCTAATGTTGGCATTTCCCTCACTCATTTTTTTCTGAGTGCATTTAAACTCACTAGTGTTACAGAAAGGAAAACTGCTGCCTGATTCTGAACCAGATCTTTGTCCTATTTCAGCCAACTATGGTTTTACATTTTGCTATTTTTTATGTGCTGGGTTGAACTAATGGCATAGTCCCCTATATTTGTAAAACACCTAGACTTATTTAAATTTTTTTGTGTGTGTATCTTCAGAGACTTTGTTGTGAGTAGCAATTTCAAAGTTATTTTAAATTACTGAAATCTCCTAGATCACTGTTGATCAGACCTGTTTTTTTTATGTACATTTTGCCAAGAGAGAGCTTTATTTCCATGCAAGAAATACAGTCTGCACTATGGATTTAGTAAAGTAAAACTATCCCTTTAAGACCAAGAGTGACTATAGAATCTCCTTCTCTCTCCACTCCTAGTGGCTGTATTCTAGATTATATTTATTTTCATGTATAGTGTACTTGTAGGGGAAAAAACAATAACTCTTAATTGTTTAATATCAAACAATAAAATCCTGTGTATCAGTAACTGTCAATAGATGGCTTTCTGTTTAAAAATTGAAGCTGCTCCAGAAGTAGGAATTAATTTATTTAGTAAACAAAGTCAGTCAAACCAGAGCCATGTCCTGGGGAACTGTCAAAAGAATGGTTCCTAAAGGCCGGAGGCCACATCCACTGGTGTCTGACGAAACAGCCGAGCTTTGGACGGCAGAACCAGTCAGTTTGGTTTGCGAGGCTACCCACCCTCCCTCTAGTGCTACAGCTGAATTAATTACTTGAAGCGTTCACATGTATTGAGATAGACTAGATGATCAGTTCTGCCAGGTGGCAGCCTGACTCTTAAAATTTTAATTAAAATAAACAATGTTCCCCCAACAATACTTTTTGACTTAAAAAAATTAAAGATAACACATTTCTGCTCTGCGTTGGGTATTATTCCTTAAGGAGATGGGGGAGAGAAAGGTTATGATGAGATGCCGTCTTTACCCCTGAGGACTCTAGCAGGGAAGTCACCACACAAGATAATGGTGTTGTGGTTCAGAAGCTGGTGCCTGTACTGTAAATGGACTTTAGAATTACCTGGGGAACAGATGCTAGTTCTCGCTCTCTCTCTTTTTCTCCCTTCCTCCCTCCCTCCCTCCCTCCCTCTTTCTCTCTCTCTCCTCTTCAGTGGTTTTTAGTGTGTTCAGAGTTGTTCAGCCCTCACCACAATCAATTTTAGGACGTTTTCATCACTGCAGGAGGAAAACTATACCCATCAGCGGTCCCTCATTTCCCCTCACCACCCCCAGCCCTAGGCAACCAGTAATCTTTCTTCTCTATACACAGATTTGCCTATTCAGATCATTTCGTATCAGTGAAATCATACAAGATACGGGGTTTTGTGACTAGCTCTCTTCACTTAGTGTGAGGTTTTCAAAGTTCATCCATGTTGTGCAATACATTGGGGCTTCATTCCTCTCTGTCACTGACTAACTCTTATTAATTGTACAAATATACCACATTTTTAAAAAACATTTTTATTTATCTATTTTTACAGATAGGGGAAGAGAAGGAGAAAGAGTGGGAGAGAAACATTAATGTATGGTTGCCTCTCATGTGTCCCCTACTGGGGACCTGGCCTGCAACCCAGGCGTGTGCCCTGACTGGGAATTGAACCAGTGACCCTTTGCTTCACAGGCCCTTGCTCAATCACTGAGCTACACCAGCCAGGGCCAAATATACCACATTTTATTTATCCATTCAACTGATGGACAATGGACATTTGAATTGTTTTCACTTTTGGCTGTTATGAATAATACTGCTATGCAAATTTATGAACACATTTTTGTGTGAAGATATGTTTTTTATTTCTCTTGGTTATATTCCTAGAAGTGGAATTGCTGGGTCATATGATAACTTTATGTTTAACATTTTCAGGAAATTTTCCAAAACCAGCAATGAGGGTTTCCATTTCTCCACATCCTCATCAACATGTTACTATCATTTTGATCAGAGCCATCTCAGTGAATTTGAAGTGGTAACTCCTGTGGCTTTGGTTTACATTTCCCTAATGGCTGATGACACTGAGCATCTTTTCATGTATTTCTTGGCCATCTGTATTTCTTCTTTGAAGAAATGTCCATTAAAAAAAAGAAAGAAAGAAATGTCCATTCACATCTTTTGCCCATGTGAAAACTTAGGTTATTTATCTTTTGAGATTGAGATTAAGTGTACTTTATATAATCTGGATACGAGTTCTTTACCAAATATATGGCTTGCAAATATTTTATTTTGCTCTGCGGGTTGTCTTTTCACTTTCTTGATATTGTTTGCAGCACAAAATTTTTAATTTTCATGAAGTTCAATCTATCTTGTGCTTTTGTTATCTTGTGCTTCTCAGGTCTAAGAAGGCTTTGCCTAAGGCAGGGTTATGAAGATTCACTCCTGGGTTTGTTTGTTTTTTCCTAAGAGTTTTATAGTTTTAACTCTTACATTTGAGTCTATGACC
Organism: Sturnira hondurensis; assembly: GCF_014824575.4. NCBI lineage: Eukaryota > Metazoa > Chordata > Mammalia > Chiroptera > Phyllostomidae > Sturnira > Sturnira hondurensis. The sequence goes on along the minus strand of NW_028091847.1, from coordinate 1,111,853 downwards.
CATTATGAGTTCATTTTTGTTTATGGGTTCAATTTCGTTGAAGGAGTATATCCACTCACTTCCAGCGATATTTGTTGAAAAGACTGGTCTTTCCCCTCCCCATCAATTGAATTGTCTTGTCATCCTATCACAGAACTTAAAAAAAATACTTTATGCTGTGTTCCCACCTCCAGAGATTCCTGTGTAATTGGTCTTTGATGGGCCCAGACATCTGCATTTTTTAAAGCTCCTCAGATGATTCTAATGTGCAGTCAGAGTTAAAAACAATATATGGCCATGGGCTCAATGGATTGACCACCGGTCTGCTATCCAAAAGATCACCGGCTCGATTCCCAGTCAGGGCACCTGCCTGGGTTGCAGGCCAGATCCCCAATGGGGAGCATGGGAGAGGCAACCACACATTCATGTTTCTCCGCCTCTCTTTCTCCATCCCCCTCTCTCTAAAAATAAGTAAATAAAATATTTTTTAAAAACTATTGGTATGGACAAAGGGTTAGTCTTAGAAAAGAAGATAGAGGATGAGTGAAGACATAGAATTCTGATACAGAAATGAGAGGAGAGTTAAGATTCACACCAGAAAGCATGAATTTCCTTACTAAGTAGCTGTTAGTCATTTTCAAAGAGTGGAGGCATCACTGGGAGTTAGTGAAATGTGTTGAATTAAAGGAAGAGAAGGTGCTAACATTTATTAAGCACATTCTACATGCCTATAAATCTGCTAAGAGCTTTCACCTACATTATTTCATTGAAGACATAATCCTCATGAATGTGAAGTAGGAATTCTTACCCCCATTTCACAGATGAGAAAACCGGTTCATAAAGGGTCTGACTCAGCCAAGGATACCAGGTAGTGCATATGATGCCCGATTTTCAAATTCAGCTCTAATTCCTCATCCCATTCGTTTTCTTCTGTTTACCGTGGATATTGAGCATTGAGTTCTACCAAGAATTGTTATTGGTCCAGTCCAGCATGAATCTTAGATCTTCTCTAGCAATGCACTGGACTGGACAAACAGTAAGATAAGTTTGATGGTGGGGGTAATATAGGGATAAATGTTGGCATAGTAGGGACAGTGGAAGAGCGTGGGGGTAAAAGAAGATTATCATGGACACCACCTCATCATGGATCTAACCAAATGTGGCTGTACCCTGCCCAGCAGCTGGCAGGAAAAATTCTAAGAGGTGGAGGGCCAATAGAGTAGGCATGCAATGATAAAAGGGAATGGTTTCCAAACCATGATGGAAAAGAAGATATATCAAGTAGAATTTGCAGGTGTAAAAGTGTTGACACTTATTTCAGCAACAAGTATTTATTGAGCATTTACTATGTGTTTTAGGTACTGGGTACACAGCAGTAGAAAAAACAAAAAAAATTGTTGCCCTCTTGGGCTTATTTTATTGGGGAAGACAAATAATGAATAAGTAAATTATGTATAGACAAGTGATAAATGTTAAGGAGAAAAATGAAAGTGGGAGGGGAATAGAGAGTACGGGGGGGGGGGCAAAGTCCAAACGGGGCTTTTTCATCGTAGGGTCTTTGTACAGATATATCAAGTAGATAAAGAACCCTCCAAGTGAGGGGATGGTTGCTTGACCAAGTCGGGTACTGTGGATACATAGAGTATCTTCTAATTACTAAAACGCCAAGTTAATATTCAGTATTAGCTTTTTATTTACCACTTTATAACCCATGCCTGGCAGAGTAGACACTCAAACATTTGTTTATTGTGTGGTGCCATCTTTTTGGATTAGTGAGTTTTCTGCTGGGTAGAGGCCAGGTCAGGGGCAGTGCTTGGGAGACTTTTTAAACTCTGCTTGCTGCCCTATTCAGGCAGATTTTTCTAAGTACGTGTGTGTGCCTGTGGGGATGTCCTTCATCATGTCACCACTGAGAGGGTCACTGCATAGTGAGTGACAGTTGTCACTAGAACAACTAGAATGAGGAGCATTTGTCTAGTTCCCAGATGAATCGGCAGAGAACCACCAGTATAAGCTATACAGAAGACACTTAAATTTCCTTTGCTTTTTACATGTTAGCAGGAGATTCACATGTACCACCTTTAATAAAGGGTAAAATTATAACAAAGTTTTTAATAATGAAGTTCTATTATGCAAACATTAACCTGCTTTCTTTCTTTACCTACATGTCATCTGTTTACCTTCTGTAAGGCATAATTATGATGCAATGAGAAAAGAATTGGCCTATGACTCTAAGGGGCTATGTAGAAGTCTCAAGTTGGAACACAATTTTCTCAACTTTTAAAAAAATTTTTCTCAGCTTTGGTTTTAAGATATGAAATGAAAAATTTGTTTTTTTAAAGATATTATTTATTTTTTTAAAGAGAGAGGGGAAGGGAGAGAGAAAGAGAGGGAGGGAAACATCATTTGGCTGCCTCTTGCACACCTCCAGCTGGGGACTCGGCCCACAACCCAGGCATGAGTCTTGACAGGTAATCTAACCGGTGACCTTTTGGTTTGCAGTCTGGCACTCAATCCACCGAGCCACACCAGCCAGGGCTGAAAAAATTGTTCTTAATGATCTCAAATATCTTTTCTAACTCCAAAATGGTAGGGTTCCTGGAATCTGGCTATTACCAAGATCAATAGACAAGTGACCATCTCTAAGACAATTTGGTTAAAATCTATCTTTACTCCAGAGTCTTTCATAGTACCTTTGTAGAGGTTCAACCCCCATGGGATGTTGCCATAGTTAATGAGGTGGAGAAAGTGTCAGAAGTGTCGGGAGATATCTGGGTGAGACATAAATAGTTAAATCATTCTCACATTTGAGAATGTGAGAGGGATTTCCTCCTAAGCAGGAAATAGAGTCCTGATGGGGTCTGACCTTGCCATCTTTAAGCATGCCCATTGTAAATGTCATCTGTCTTGGCCATTGTTCTTTGCAGTCAAGAGAAAGCTTTCATTAGATGAGTGATTTGGGAGTCTGGGCTAATGTGTGATGTGGGGACAGATAATTTATCTGATAACATCAGTTTGGTTGTATGCTGTAGCCTCTTCCTTAATAGCACCAATAAAAATGGCTTTTATTGGTGCTATTAAAAAAGAAACAAAATTCATCATATTGACTCTTTCTGTTCATCTTGTATTACTCTGATCATTCTCTACCTCAGGCCAAATCATGGCAAAGGATGCAGTAAATGAGAAAATGAAGACCCATTGAATCCATAAATATGTATAACCAGTGTTTGAAAAAAATAAGATTGTGTTATTTTACGTGAGAGTTGCTAGCTTTGGAAAATTATTCTTTTCAGAATTCTCAAAATAACAATTTGTTGATAAATTGTTATTCTGAGTTTGCAGATTTTGTAAAAGAAAAATATAAATTAAAAAATATCACAAAACAGAAAACTTCTTTTTCAGTTTTGTGTCCATCAGTCTAGAATTTTCCTTATATCCTTTTTTTATTTGTGTAAACAGGCAAGCAGAGAGGGCTAATGCTAGTCCTAACATCTACAATAATTTCATACAGTGGTTCCATTTAGTATTAATACTTACATATATAGCAGTGTGCTAAAAAGCATCTTGCCAAAAGCAATCATGTATTTCAGGGCAATACTAAGAGAATGTGTAGTAACTGTGCAATTTTAACTGTTTAAAAATTTTAAAGAAGAACAATTCAGGACTTCCCACTGACAGACGGTAATTTCCAGTGTGTGTATTTGTACTGTGAATTCTTGGGCTGGTGATAATAGTAGAACTGAACAGTACTGGGAGGATATGTGAGTGAAATTCTAGATTCCCAGGGTGAAGAGCTTAGGAAGTAGTCAAAGACAAAGCACTGGAGAAAGGTGCTGGAAAGAAAGGGAGGCAGAGCCCAGGGAGACTGGCTGCGCTGATGGCTCCCAGGTTCAGGCAGGTGGCAGCCAGGACAGCAGCTTGCACCTTCAACCAAAGAAAGTGGATCTGGGACCCAGACTGAAAAAGACTCTTTTCCAGTCAGTCCTAAGGAGGGCTGTCACAGTTGCTATTACAAAAGAGGGCTCAATTTGCAAAATAAGCCCACTGAGGCTTCTTACTACCCCCGAGGCACTGTGCCTGCATTTCTAGTAGCTGGCCCGCCTGCCTTTGATGGGACACATCAGGCTATTTGCAGGCATGGATAATTGAGATCAAGCCCACCAAAATACAAAGCCAGGATTGCTTTTTCCAGGAAAAATAATCTTTCCATGAAAGTGAGATTAAGCATTTCACTAATTACTGTCCAATTGTTTCCTCTCATATAATAAATTCAAATGCATATGTACACTAAAAAGAAACAGACGTAACATACCTTTGGATATCTCTAAGTCACTACTTTCTAGATCTGAATTACGGCCTCATTAAAAACCTTTGCTAAGCACAGAAGCTCCTGGGAAATACCCACCTGATATTGCAGCTGCTAGGGTCAAGAGCCAATTTGAAAAGCAATTGTACTGTTTTGCCAGGTTCTCCCTCCTCTCCTCTCAGCCTCCCCGCCTATTTCTGGCCATTTTTGAACAGAATTCCTTCCATCTGTTTGTCTAATCAAAAATAACTGAACATTTGCTTTGTACTGCTTGTGTTAATTATCAAAGCAGGGCCCTAATCTCATTCTTAAATATTCTCAGGGACTTGGAGACCAGAGATTTTTTTTTTGAAAAAGAAAAACAATCACATAATCCTTTGTGTTTTCTGTAATGATCTTTTTTCCAATCAGGGCTTCTGGCACAACACATTGAAACAGCATTCACTCCCCATTACCTGTTCTCCTTTGACCAAATGGTTATCTACATTGAGAAATTGATAAGGATTTCTTTAACTGAATTTTATACCTTTGATACTGGCTTTTGTTAGCATCAAACTGCCTTTGCCTCAGCTTGTTTTATAAATAGGCTTTCTCTTTTCCCTGCTGTTTGAAAGGCCACGGAATAGATGTAAAAACAAAAATCAGCTAGCCAACCAAATTCTAAAAGCTTTGGACCAAGTCTGGAAAATAAAGAGACATGACCCAGAGAGCCTCATTATTAATGCAGAGCAAAAGGGTCCCTAAGGTAAGGAAAAGGAGGTCACTATAAAAGAAAATGTCTTATTATTATGAAAATCACTTGCCAAGTTCCTAATGGATATGAACCTTAACATGCTTGACCTGAAATGCATATGATTTGTAGTCAGAAATGTCTTTACTTGGGAAAATAGTTATGCACTGGAATTGACTATGTGCTGGACTGGAAGGTTCAAGGTGAGGAAACTTAGTCTCAAGGCTTCCTCTTCTAAGAGAAATCACCTCCAGTTCATTCCTGGGTGGTCACAGCCAGAGATTTGCCAAAGACCAGGAAACTAAGCTTTGGGGTCTTATTTTGAGACCTATTCTTTCATTGCTGTATATTATCACAGGAAACTGAGCAATTAAAGTAATGAATAAATAAATGTTTCTTTGACACTTTCTACCAAAGCCAGTTCTTCAGATTCTCTTATTTTGTATACAATTCATAAAACCTAACACATTTATGAAAACCTACTCAATAAGAATTTTTTCAGATACCTTAGCAGTAGATTGTTTTATAGAGTATTTCTAAATAGCAAAAGAGAAAACATTTTCCTTTCTCAGTTGACCTATCTCTACTGGCCTCCTCCCTTCCCCAACCATGACTTGGTCCAACAACTCTGACTGGCTAACCTACCTCCATAAAACCTGGCCCTATTCAGTGAGGACTTCTTTTGATAAACTGTATAACTCAATTACTTTTTCCCCTCCCATCTACAAAAAAAAGATGCGTTAGCAGTTTAAAAATATAAATTCTGCGAAAGACCCAGGGACAAGCTTAGGCAGTGATTCTTAAACTGTGATACCGGGACCAGGAGCGCCAGCCTCCCCTAGAGACTGCTCAGAAATGCGAATCCTCAGGTCCCACCTGAGAAGTTCTCCAGGTGGGGCCCAGGCACCTGCTTCAACAAGCTGGCTAGGTGACGCTGATGCACACGAAAGGTTGAATGTGCTTGATTTATAGCAGAGCTTCTCAGACTTGTAATGTACATAGGAAACGCTTGAGGATTTCATTAAAAACCAGATTCTGATTCACTCAGGCTGGGATAATTTTGCCAGCATCTGATTCACTCCCAGGTAGTGAAGATGCTACTGGTCCTCAGACCACACTTTGCAAGGAGCAAGAGTCTGAAGGCTTGGCACAAGGCACTCCGAGAACTACTGCATTAAGTAGGCTCTATCAAAATTCCAACTATCCCAGCCCTGGCTGGTGTGGCTCATGAGCATTGCCCCCTAACCAAAAGGTTGCGGGTTTGATTCCTGATCAGGGCATATACATACATACATACATACATATACATACCTAGGTTGAAGACTCTGTCCCTGGTATGAGATCAATTAATGTTTTTCTCTCGCATCGATGTGTTTCTCTCTCTCTCTTACTGCCTCTCTAAAAAGCAATGAAAAAAAATGCCCTGTCCAAAAATAAATAAATAAAATCTTTTTTAAAAAAAGAAAAGAAAAATAGAATTCCTGTCCACAAACACTCCCAGTCAGCTTAGAGACTGATTCCTACACACACAATGCTATCACAGAACTGTGGTTCTCAATCTTTTTGGTGGCAGGACCAAAAAAGTTATGGAAGGCTCACCCAAGGCCTTTGTTTATATGAGTTGTGTATTCTATATTTACCATAGTCAAAATAAAAACTAAGGAAAATATTAAATACGATTTATGTTTTAATAAAACCATTGCACATTAACATAAAGGACTTTTTAATGAAAAATAACTGTAGTTTCCAAAGCTCAGACTTGAGGAAACAAGCACTAGGAAAAAGGGTTTTTGCAAGTTTCTTCAGTGACTGACACAATAAATTAGATGACAGCTAGATTCTCCTCTCTGCTTCTGCTTTCAATCTATTGTGGCGTCCAGTGGCATATAGTAACCACTGGGAAATTTCAGTGTGTACTTGTGAGAGAGTGTAGAAAAACAGGAAAATAATGTCTTTTGATTTAAAACATTTCTTTGTCTTTTTTTTTCTTTTTCAAATGAGTCTGTTTAACTCCAGACCATACAGAATTCGGGACAGAACAAAGACAGGATTCTGGCCTGGGTTTCTCTGCCCTCACAGCTAAGGTTGAAACAGCAGAGTGAGAAGAACTAAAGAGATGAACCACTGCATGATTATTATTAATATTTTTACAAAAGCATGTTCTTAAATATACGACAGGCTGTAAAACAACACTTCCTTCTAGCTATAGGTGGCAAGAGACAGTGCATCAGGGAATGCGTGTGTTCAAACAGGAGGAATGAAGGGTCACCACTGCCCCAGGCACAAGGAACAGCTCAGTGTTTGCCAGGTTTCTTAATTCCACCATGACCAGGGCCCTTCCCTGCAGCCTTCGCTTTTAGCTTCTCGAGTTTCTTCTGCTCCTCTTTTTGCTTCTGCTCAAATGCCTCATCTTCCTCATCCATTCCTTGGGCTGCCTTGGGGACTTCTTCTTGGCACCTTTGTGGCTGGACATGGCACCTCTGTATTTTTTTTTCAGAAGGATTTTTAAATTAAATTTATTGGGGTGACATTGGTTAATAAGGTCATATAGGTTTAAGTGTGCATTTCTATGGTACATGATCAGTGTATTGCATTGAGTGCTCACCCCCCAAAGTCAAATTAGCCTCTGTCCCTGTGTATTTGGCCCCCATTACCCTCTACTACTCAAACCACCCCCTTCCCTCTGGTCACCACCACAGTTTTCTCCTCTGGGGTCGCTGAGTCACCTGGTAACTCTCATCTTCATTTTCTGAGGAACCTCCATACTGTTTTCCATAGTGGCTGTGCCAGTTTACGTTCCCAGCAGCTGTGAATGAGGGTCCCTTTTTCTCCACAACATCTTATTACAAAAATAGCTCTGACCTCACAGACCCCCTTGAAGGTCCCAGGGACCCCCAGCAGTGCCCAGAGCACTGAGCTCCGCTGCATTGGATGTGAGTGTGAAGAAGATTAGCTAACCTCTGTATTGTGCTCACAGATGACATCTGCCGTTGTGCCAGACACTGTTTGTAGTGATTTGTGTACGCAAACCTCACAACTCTTTGAGGAAGGTGCTGTTAATTCGCCTAATTTGCAGATGACACCAAAGCACAAAGAGGGTAAATTCCTCCAAGCAGAGCCAGCACGTGGTTTCAGATAGTCTGGCTGCGGGGTCGAACTCTGCTCTGCGCCGCTGTGCTGCTTCCCTACCTGGGCACTGAGTTAGATTTCATAGAGAAGACAATGCTTTTCTTCAGGGAGAGGCAGTAGGGGTTCTTTTAGGCAATCTTGGGAGAACACTTCCTGTTGCTAAATATAGAGCAGGATTTTATTATCAGGAAACTTTACAGCCTTCTAGTTTCTTCTCAGGCGCTGTGCATTCAGATTTTTTTCCTTTCTCCCAACTGCATCAACAAGACTGAGCTGTGCACCCCCGGCTGCCCAGGGTTCCAACAGCAGCTGCCAGTTAATGCAGCTTCAAGGCTAACGAACAGGATTTCCCTCCATTTTTATTGTGATAAAACATAAATAACACGAAGTTTACCATTCTAGCCATCTCGCAGCGCACACTCCCGTGGCACTGTGTACGTTTGTGTGGTCCTGCAGCCAGCACGTCATCCACCTCCAGAACCTGGATGTTTTCCCCAACTGAGCTGCTGTCCCCATTGAGAAATACATCTCCGTTCCCCACCCCCTCCCCCAGTCACTGTCAATGAACACTACTTTCTGTCTCTGTGAATTTGACTCTAGGTGCCTCATATTAGTGAAATCATTTGACATTTGTTCTTTTGTGACTGACTTATTTCATTTAGCATAGTGTCTTCAAAGTTCATCCATGTTATGTGTCAAAATCTCCTTTTTAAAGCTGAACAATGAAGTCAAGGCTTTGATGGTTAAGAATAAATCATAAACACATGGTCTAAAGAAATAGTTAATTAAAAGAGAAAAGGAATGTAAAGCACTATAGAATTTAAAGAAAGTAACATAAACCTATAATATATTGCTTTGATGCCTTATTGCAAAGCTATTTTCAACCATTGCCCTAAAAGTCATACTGTTCTCTGGGCAGAAAGAATTCAGGAGGAGATAAGAAAGAGAAAGTGGCCCTGGGCCGGAGCTGGACCGCTGTGTATACTGTAGCCAGGTCTCATGACGGTGGCCTTCCTTCCCTCTCTCCTGCACTCCCTGCTCCCATTCCCTTTGCCCCATCCCAGAGACAGTGAAACAAAACGCTCTTTCTAGGAATGGCCACCTTATGGAACTGTCCACAGTTTCACGAGCAGATGAGTTGAATATTTTACTCCAACTCTGTCACATAAAAGCCCAAAGAAACTGATGTGCACTTTGTTTGAGCCTAACTGGTGCCTCTTTTGTGAGGGAGAGGGTGGGGGAGCGCTTGTGGGTCAGGGTCCTTGAGAGGGGTTTGTAGACGACAGTTTCTGTTGTTATCCTGGGACCATGCAGAGAACTCAGTTTTCAGAATGTTCTCGAATGATGAAAATGTGCCGGAGTGAGCACTGGGTGTAGTGGTGAAGAACCTAGTCATGGCACTGCCTTCACAGAGTGTGCAGACTATAGAGGAGACAGTTAAAGACAGTTGTAATATGGTGATATGTGCTCTTAGGGGAGGGCTGGTTAGGGAGGGTGAAGGAACACAGGCAGCTAGTGGGGGACATAAAACCAAGCATCTAACTCAGACTGGAGGGATCCAAGAAGGCTTCCTGCAGAAAGTGATTGCACACATGAACCCTAACAACAAGCAAGAGTTGGGTGGAAAGAGCTGTGCAGACTGTGTGGCAAGCCCAGAGGACTGCACGTGCTGAATTCCAGAGGTGAGAGAGAGAGAGAGAGCAGTGCATCCAGAGAAGTGAAAAATTCTGGTTGCTGAATTGCAGGGCTGTATCAAACATGAGGCTGGGGAAGCAAAGCATACCTAGAGGGCTTGAACCACTAGGAACCGCTTGAACCACAAGTCCCTGGGACTTGACTCTAGGAGCAGATTTTATAAAGTTGAGCAGTGTGTTCAGAATTACATGCTAGGAAAAGCACTCTGGCTACGGAGAGAATGGGATAGGATGGAGAGACTAGCAATAGGGGATTGCTAAAATAATGGAGACAAAGATAATGAACTGTGTTAGAAAGGATTATTGTGATGGAGAGAAGTGCACAAATTAAACATGTACTCAGAATACTACAGGATGCTTTTTAAAGGATAAAATAATAATTCATACATACAAAATGAGTAGGTGTCCACAATTTTATTTAACTCATTAATTAATGAGGGAACCAGTAAAATGTTATAAGAAAAATTCAGAGAACACATGTATATATAGGCAACAGAGAATGCTGAAATGAATGTGCAAAACCAGTCAGTATCCAGAGGGCATTAATAATTCATGGCGTTTCACCAGATACAATTCATTTGCATTTCTACAGTCAAGAATCAGTTGCATTACTAGTGTATTGCAATTTTCAGAATTGCAAATATCTCGAAAACAAGGAAAGCCTCATATATAGTGGGAATGGTGTGGTAGGCAAGGACGCTCAGCAATCTTTTTTGCCTATTTCAGTCTTCGGCAATATTCCCTGACAAGAAAATATCCACAGGATTTTGGTAATTGGTTGGACGTGGTGGTGGTGAGCATGGAGAAAAAGACAGAAATGTCAACTGTAACCATTCATTCAAGGAAACTGGGGGAACAATTGGCCAAGATTTTGAAGATGAAACAGAAGGGTACAATGGGCAAGTTTTGGAGGGGAGGTATAATAGGAGATGGGGCCAGGGAAGGGATGCACAGATAAATACAGGCTGGCCGCTCTAAACCAGAGATGCTTATATCATGGGCAGTAACAAAGGAGGACAGGAATGTGACGCAAGGTGGGATTAGCTGGAGACCAGGTCTGCAGGGTTATTCCCAGTAGTCCTCTGATCTATAGTGCCAGTGTTAGGGCTCTTCATTTAGCCTGTGTCCCTCTGTGCACGTGTCCCTAACACCTGCTTGCTTGGAGTAAAAGCCTAAAGAATGATGTTGATTAAGAATGCACCTGGCTGGTGTAGCTCAGTGGATTGAGTGCGGGCCTGCGAACCAGACGATCGCGGTTCGATTCCCAGTCAGGGCACATGTCTGGGTTGCAGGCCAGTTCCCTGCAGGGGCTAGTTCCCAGCAGGGGATGCACGAGAAGCAACCATACATTGATGTTTCTCTTCCTCTCTCCTTCCCTTCCCCTTTAAAGATAAATAAATAAAATATAAAAAAAAAAGAATGCAGAAGGTGATTTTGATGTAACTAAATTGTTTTAAAGAAAATACACTCTGAGGGTGGAGAAACCTGTCTTGTGTATCTCTCTATGCCTTGGATACCTAGCATAACTTCAAGTAATTATATTTGATAATGAAAGACTAATGTATTGGATTATGGCCTAAAAGAGTTCACAGGCTTACCCCAAATCATAGAGCTGCCTAAGCAAGGATTCTAGGATTCATACTCAATTCTTCTGACATTAAAGCTCACGTCACGAGGATGACTGACTTACATTACAACATCTTGTGGAATTTTCAGCCTAGCAGTTATTAGGAAAGATGAAAAGGTATCTTTTATTTTTTTTAATTTATCATGTTTCCAGTAACTAAATATAACTGCAAAATTTAGATATACTCTTTCTAAGGAGAGATAACTTTCAAAAAGGACCTAGTTTGAATCAGATGGACTTGACAAGCCATCTACTAACTATATAAACTTGGACAAGTTATTTAACCTCTGTGAGCCTCAGCTTTCTCCTCTATGAAGTGATGATAATATTCACCTCTGTGAAGGTATGAAGATTAATTGAGATGAAGCATATAAAAAAGTATAAGCATAACTGATGCTTTAACAGACACTGGCATTTTTTTTCTTCTAAGGCTTAAAGCTTTTGTACACTCACTTTATCCCAAATCCACCTTTATTTGAACATGACTATATTTAGCACTGAGCTCTTTTGCTTAATTCTTGATCAATCTAAACTTAGCTCTTTGAATATAATTTCTGTAGAAAGATCTTTATTTCTTGATATGTTTATCACCTATTGCAAGTACTTCACTTTTCTCTCTTTCTTCCCAGTATACTGGCTTTACTCTTTCTTCTTAGTTCACTAAGCTTTGCCATTACCCACTTTCTGAGTCACATTGCTGAATTATAACTCAAATTGCTTTTGGTTTGTTACAGTTTTTTAGGTCCCATTTATTATTTCTCAGGTACAACAGGCATTTCTAATTTAACATCTATTTCTAATTCAGCTTTCAAAATACCATTATAATTCAAGATCATTGTGGTTTTCCTTTTTTTAAAGAATTTGCTGAAAGTCCATGCACTATTACATTCCTCTGACATTTCTGGAATATATGCAAATATATTGAAATCATAAATGGAGAGACACATCCTGTCAGACCTCTTGTGGTAACAGTATTTAAGGGAGTTTAAAGTGATACAATAAGGACTTAATCGGTTTCCCACTGTTGAGGAAAGGGAACGTTACTAAATTGTGTTAAACCTGACTTTTCCTCAGAGAAGGGTCAATACCTGCTCAGCCAACCTCACATGGTGATTATGAGACTCAAGTCAGATTAAAATATATGGACTTACTGTGGAAACCCGGTATATAAATGTAAGATAACACAATGGTTATTGTTATTTACACTCTCATTATATGTCCCTAAGAATGCAGGCCAGCAGAGCGCACCACACAGGAAGTGTCTGCGTGCCCCCAACAAAGGACAGCGGATTGTGATTTCTCCCCTCCTTCTGTTCATTTTTCTGACTGGCAATCAGAAGGCTTTCTGTGATGAAACCCTATATGTTCACTTTGCAGTGACTAAAGGCATTCAGACCTTTTCATTGCTGGGTGTTGTGTTTGCAGAGTTATTTACACCACCTAGCAACCTGGCCCAAGACAAACAGTCCCTACCAGCCACACTGTGACTTGCTATACCTGTCATTGCCCTGTTAATGTAACAGCAAACATTTGCTGTATCTAGAAGACGGCGTTGTCCTCCCCCTTGTTCACTGTTACGTTCATTTCTTGACCTGTTTTATGGTCTGTGGAAGTAATCTGTAAAATGAGAAACTCTTACGTAGGAGAAGGCATTTGGTTCAGTCATCTTTACCACAGCAGGAGTCTTATAATCTTTCTGACGGAGAGAGCATTTTCAGTAATGGGAGAGCTAATCAGTTTTGAGGGATCCTTTTCTATTGTTAGACTGTTCTGATTCCTTATAGTCACAGGATGTTTTTTTAGTCATTAAAAAGGACCTTAGGTCTCCAGCTGGGGGACCTAAAGAAATACATCACATCAAAAGAAATACATCGATGTTTCTTTCCCTCTTTCTCTCTCCTTTCCCCTCTCTCTGAATGAATGAATGAAATCTTTTTTTAAAAAAAACAAGGGCCTTAGAAACCATTAGTTTTGCCCTGGCTAGTGTGTCTCAGTGGATTGAGTGCTGGCCTGTGAACCAAAGGATCACGGTTCGATTCCCAGTCAGGGCACACGCCTGAGTTGCAGGGGAGGTCCCAGCAGGGGACACACGAGAGGCAACCATACATTGGTATTTCTCCCCCTCTCTCCTTCCCTTCCCTTCTAAAGATAAATAAAATCATAAAAACAGAAACCTTTAGTTTCTTAGAAACCATTAGTTTCAGTTTGCAGATGAGGAAATTGAGGCCCAGAGAAGTAAGGTGACTTGTCCGCGGCCAAATGGCCCATTTGTGACACAGCTGGGACTCCTGACTCCTGGTAGCTTATTTCTAAGTCATTACACTGCAGAATTACTGAAGTCCAATGTGTTGAATGGCTATTATGCAGTATAGAAATGCTTTAGTGTGCAGCATACTTTAGCCTAGCAAATATTTATGTTGTGTTACGAACTTATTTTTATTTTGGTGGAGAAAATTTAAATCTTTTTTAAAATTATGTACAATTAGCTCCTTAAAACTTCGTGAAAAATACCCTGCTTTAGAAAGTGTTTTTCCTTTGCTTTCCTTCTTTGGGGAGGAAGAAATCATCAGTGTGATTCTTACCATACATCTAAGTCATATGGCCAAAAAGACAAAAACACCTTTTCTGCCTGACATGAGTGAATGAATTTGTGGAGCGGCCTGGAGCCAGAGCTCTTTAATATTCCCGTCAGGCTTTGGTCCCAGGCCTGTCAGTGGCAGCGCAGATGAGACTGGGGTAGAGCCTGCCCATATGCCAGGGGACTTGGAAAGGTCGCCTGGCCTCTGCCTGCCTTCTGGAAGGGCTGCCCTTATAGGGAATCTGGAGCCTTTTGTCTTGTAAAATCGCTTGCTGGAAGCAGTAGGGTCACCCCTTGCCTCGTGTGTGTGTGCATGTGTGCGTGCATGTGTGTCCGAGCGGGGGGAGTAGTGAAGAGGAAGACACCACACTGGTTGGCTATTGGTGGGAGATGCTCAGATGCCGAGCAACTCTGCGAGGGGTTGAGGTGTGTGGGCAGCCGGAGGGGCGGCAGGAGTCTGAATTGGTGCCATCAAGAGAGCTGTCTCTTCTGAGAAAGAACCAAGAGCTTTAGAAAGAAGGCTTGGTACGGCTTTGACCCTGTGATCTGATGGGCTGGGCTTAACATCTTTCAGTTTTAGTTCAATATTTATTTCAGGCTTATCAGAGGCACCAGCAAGAAAGACGTCTTCTCTAAATTTCAGACCTTTGGCCTCTTACCCTTGTAAAGAGATGACCAGACTCCTTTCCCCAAAGCACCAAGCCTCATCAGCTGTTGCCATCTATTTATTAACCTGTGTCCCTATATTATAAGCAGGTATCATTGCTTGTCTGCATTTCTGTTTGTAGCTATCTCCCCTGTTAGACTTGTGTTCTAAGGAACAGGAACTTTATTTAAAAAATCATGACATATGTAAGGCATACCAAAAGATAAAGAGGGTGCCATCTTCATACTTTTATATTTCCGTGTGGCTTCTGAGAAGCACTGCACAGCACCTGGCATGCAGCAGGCGCTCGGGAAAGGTTGTTCAGTTGCAGCACTAACTTCCTTCCTTCCTATACACGTGCAGTCACCCTTTCTTCCTATCCCTGGCAGCCTATGTGGAGCCAAAATCACTTTCTCTGGGGGCCTAAGCCCTTGGGGTCACAGCCCATACACTCTGATATTCATGGAAATGGTAGCTGTTCTGCAAGGCCTTTGGAGCAGTGGTGCCCACACTAGACAGTTCTACTTGTTCATGGCGTTAGAACTCAGGAGTGGCCAAGTGTTCTATTCAGAAGACTTAAATTTGAAATAAAGGGAGGAAACAAAATAATGGTATAAATAGGTAACAGGAATGTGAATGTGGCTTTAAATGGTAGAATTAGTTTGTTATCTGTGTTCGCTGTTGCACCCTTTAGTCATGACTGATTTTCTGAAGAGAAGCAAAAAGTGGCTCCTGGAAGACGGAGGGGTTGGGAGGGAGGGACACTATGGGGACGGGAAAGGACAGGAGGAGGTTATTCGTGCATGTGGGAAGGGAGAGGGGAGGGAACCTGATGGTGGATTCAGAGGGTTGTAAAAGAGACAAAGGAAAACAACAAACATACCCCTTAATAATACTGACCACCAACCTAAGAGTAAAGTAAGTAGGTAAAATGTATAACTCTCCTGATGTGAGTGTAATAACTGAGTGAAACTTTCCCTCACATTTGTCTCCCCAACAACATAGTCCTTTGTCCCAGTTTTAGTGGAACTACTTCCTTATTCCGTTCCAAACCACCTTTCCTGATAGAGTGTATTTGAAACTGGAAACCGCAGCCGGCTCTCTCCCCACTGTGGCTCCCTAGGTGCCCCTGCTCTGCTTCGATTAGTGGTAGCATCTTGTCATCTCCACTGGAAAACTCTCCCCGACCATCACATCCAGTCAGCGACTATATCTGATCAATTCTGCCTTCTATTTCTCAGATTCTTTCCATCCTCTGTATCAAAGCTTTTTTCTGACCTCCATCCATCTATAGTCTATTCTTAGACAGAATTATCTTTCAAATCTAACATGTCACTTCCTTTCACCTCTCCATACTTCTCTACCCATAGCAGCAAAGAAAGTCCTCTAATCTACCTTTCTAGCCCAATTATTTACATCCCTCATCACCTCCTATCAGCTCTGCAGACATTTCTCTCTCTTCCCAAAGAACCACATGATTTCTTTCACACCCCTATGCATTTGTGCAGCATCTTCCTCTTCCTTATACCCCTTTTCTATTCATCCTGGACAGCAATTTCCCCTTCCATGGACTTCAGAAATGTGTACCCATTTCCCCTAGAGAGCTTCTGATACACAGTAATCACTTATTTGTATGTTTCTCCTCTAATAGATTGTGAACTCCTCCAGAGCAGGAGTCCACTGTTTTGTTCATTTTTGCATCATTTTTATTGCTTAACACAGAGCCAGTACTTTTGGAGATTAGTTAAGCATTTATTGAATAAGTGAACAAACTGAATAGAAAATATCTGATAAGCAACCACCTTCCTCACAGATATGGGAGTTTTTAGTCTTGTGATTTCAGTAACACATCGGATGACTGCCTTTCTCACATGGCTGTGGTGGGAACTGGTGTGAGAATTTCTATAAAAGTCTTTGAATATCTAAGAAGATGTGTCAGGCCTAAGCTCTAGGTCTTTAAGCAGCATACAAAAAAAAAAAACCAAACAATTGTTTTAGCTTTTCTGACTTGTATTCTCTTTCTAAGGATAATCCCAGGTGCCCACTAAGGCTCTTCATGTAAAAGCCTCAAAAAGTATCCTAACTGAATTTTCCTTTCAGCTTGTAATTTTCTGACTATTTTTATAAACTTGATCCTCTGCATTGTTTTCCTTCTGAATAGGACCATTCCTGTCTTCTGTCTCCTTTTCACCTGGGTATGCCGTCCTTACAATGCTCACATTTGGAGGAAGCAGCCCAAAGCAGCTAAACTTTCAGTAAGAGGCGAGGAGAGTAAGCAGCCCCTAGGGCAGTGTCTGGGCCGTGCAACTTCACCCAAGCACATGCGTGCCAACTCACACAGCTTCTCGCTAGGTTAACATCTCAGTTTTCATTCTATGGTCAGTAACGTCACCTTTTACTTTTCAAAACATTAAGAATAGATGAAGCAGCTCTAAACCTGTTGTTTGTCCTTTCTTCCTTTTGCCCAGAGCTTCTTGAATCATAATGTCCCTTCTAGTTGCCAATATTTAAAGTGTGAGAATTTTCCCTCAAAGTTCCTGGGTTCAGAAATTGGGTGTGGGGCTTTGGATGCAGGGATGGGGTGGGGTGGCTCCTGAGAGTTCCTTTTGAAAATCTGACAGCAGAGTCCCTCGCCTGGGCTGGAGCTACCCTGTTCCTCTGTCCCTTCTATGGACAGCTGCACTGATAGATGGATTCTCCTAGGGGAGTTTCATGGATCAGCCCTCCGTCCATTACCATGGAGAGGATTATAATTTGCAGCCCAGATGGTGACTGACTACCCCACCACTCCCTATTTATTTTAGTAAAGTGGCAGAGGTATTCACTATTAAATTGCTTCCCTCTTTTTAAAAGAACTGATGTTATTTTCCAAGGGCTCTACATAAAAATAAATACTTATAAAAACACTGAAAAAATAAGTTTCATCAGAATGTGGAAAACATTGCGCATTATTAAAAAAACACATGGTCACACTTATTTTTCTTGGTCTACCTCTGTGTGGAAATGAGGCTTTCAGGCACAAATTCTGGTCAGATTGCTGAGTTTTCATAGGAGAATCTTCACAGGAGGGTGTCAGCATGCCCTTCTTCTTGGTTGACTATGAAAGCTTATGGGTGTACGTCTTACATGCATGCCAGGCTCCTGCCAATAGAACTTAACAATTCTTAGCTACTCAAAATTTTTTGGAAAGCTTGAATGTGATAAATAGTGGTCAAGGAAGATTTCCTGAAGGAGGTGTAGTCCCTGTCCTTCTGGATTAAATCAGACTTTCAAAGAGCTGCTATTTTACTTAGAATCTCTTACTGTAAGTATTTCTTTTCTGGAATATTTGGGAACCTTACCCTGTATGGAGAGGTACTCTAAACACCCTCCTGGGAAAGATGCTACTGTATTTTCTGGGCGGGTATTGTTGAGCCTATTTTACCGTTTTCTATGGTTCAGCAGAAGATACTGGCCTCTCAGGCCTTAGTATGAGTAAAAACTGTTTCTGCTGCGCAATGGGTGTGCTTTTATCTTACTTGAAAATTAATTGTGTCTTTTGGTCCACACGGATTCTGGTCCAAATTTGTAGACCATCTTTAACAGTTGTTGGCATGCAAATTATTTTTGTCCACTGATTTTTACCTTCGGTTTTCTGTTTTGTTTTTGGCATTTTATTCCTATTTTCCCTTTACCTATTTGCCTCTCATACTGTGTGCGTTTTTGTGAACGGCCTCAGGTGCTTTTTAGGACAAAGTCCATGTGTCTGTCTCCTAATATGTATTTGTTTAATGAAATTAATTTAAGAAACTGAGCTTATTATAGTCAGTCTCAAATAAAACCATTATATTATGACTTTTGAATTCTGTGTTTTTGAACCCTTAGTATCTTTAAGAGCTCCGCAATGTGAACTCTGGACGCATTGATTAGACAGGATGTAGAGGCCAGATGACGCCTAGAAGTCTTACTGTGTAATTTAATCCTGGGTGCTGTGTTGTTTGGCTTCGCTGGACACCGAGTGTGCATATGTAATTATGTGCGCATGTGTAAAAAGCCCAACCCTGATAGGAAAGAGAGGGAGGCACATCATTAGCAGAGATTAGATTTGTCTCTCCAGCTGGGCAATGTGACTCTGAATTCCAAGGGCTTCCCCAGTGTAAATTATGAGAGACTCAGCTGCTGTTCAGTTCCCCTCTGGCTGAACTGCTTGTGCTAATGCTGTTAAGCTGTGGCTCAAGAGGCAAAATGTCCTGATATATCTTACAGATATATCTTATTCATATAAAAAGAAAAACCTTTCTCCTTCTCAGATTCACACGAAAGTGATACATAGTCTTCCCAAGTCAAAAATAAAAGGCAAAATGGAAAAAAACACAAACTGCATGGCAAACTTGAGCTGCACATACAGTACTTTGAAAATTGTTAGTAGACTAAATTAATTTCCACTCTGCTAAGGCAAGTAGGAGTAACCTAATCCTAAGAGTTTAATTCGGATCAGTTGAGAGTATCTGACGTTAGGTCTGCTGCTGTCCTGGAATTGGTGAAGTCTAAGCAAATCAACCCCACCTGGCACTCTGAACCAACTCCAGGGTCAGGGCCACAAGAGGGTCTTATCTGAAGTTCTCCAGCAGCAACAGTGCACTGATATGAAAACATGCAGCTTTTTAATATTGCATGAAGACAAGGCTTAGCATGCCATACATATCAATTGGTTGAGTAGCATTCACAGCTACAGTAAATGATCCGTTTCAGTTTTTCTGTTGACATGGCTATGTGTGTGTTGTACTCAAATCCAATTCACAAAGGTGTGGTGTCTTTTATATGATTTTATTGCCTAATATAGCCAACTTGTTGACATAGATAAGCCAAATGGTCAGTTTACCAACTGAATAAATTGGTCAGAGAGAATAAATTAAATGCACAAATAATATAGGAACTGTAATTAAGTGATTGTTTTAAATGTTTTTTTAAGCCATTAACATTTTTTTCTTACTAAGCCTATTAACAAGCAATGAAATTGTCTGACCTAAGTGGAGTTTTCCTTTGCTTTTCCTTTGGAGAATATTTTAATAGGATGGGAAATGGTGCTATTTCCTGTAGAACAGGAAACCAGATAGCAGTGGGGTCATCACCTGTTCAGTCCTCAGGACTGTAAACCTACACAGTACCTAGTCACTCCGTCACCATCAATATCGGCAGCGGCCATAGCAGTTATGCTTACACTCTGCATAAATAGCAGCCCAAGTAATCTATCAATTTAAGATTAAATAATGGATGTGATTGAGAATTTATTACTTATCTCCTATTTGTGAAGATTTTAGGAAGAGGGGAGATTTTATTTTATTTTTTTATTATTTTATTGTTGTTCATGGACAGTCATTTGCATTTACCCCCCATCACTTCCCCCGCCACCCCAGCCATCCCCACCAAGAGGGGAGATTTTAAATACAAAAGATTAAGGAGAGACACCTGCAGTAGAGATGGAGGCATAGGTAGGCACGCTTCGCCTCCTTGTACAACCACAGAAAGAATTACAGCTAGATCTCAAAGCAAATAACACCCAGAACCATCAGAAAAGTGAGCTGTATGGAAGTATGACAACCAAGAATTTAAAGAAGCCACATTCATCCAGATGGGTAGGAGGGGCAGAGTCATAGAGATGGGCAGAGAGGGGAGGAAACATGGAGTGGTGCAGAGAGCTGGTGGCTGCAAAAGAATGGAAGGTCCCACATTTACATGCAGTAGATTAAAATCAGAAAAGATACCGTGGGAGTGAGTGATCCCGGACCACACAGCTCAGAGTTCCAGTGCCAGGAATATAAATCCCCGTAACTTCTAGCTCTAAAAACCAGCGGGAATTGGAGCGGTGGAAGAAACTGCTGGATTTTCAGGAGACTCCATTAAAAGGGACTGCATGGACTTAGAACATATACAAATGCACCCACTCTGGGATTCACCACCAGGGCAACAGCTGGAAGAGTGCCAATGTCATACAGGAAGTGGACGAAGCAACTGGAAACAGGGTGAGCACTGGGAAAAACCTCCAGAAGCCAGACAGCAACAGTCCCTTCTCTAAGCCATCCCCCCACACAGAGCCACGAAGCAGTGAAGTGTGTTGCCCTGCCCTGGCAATTACATAAGGCTCCACCCCACACATTTACAGGTGCCTTTTCTACATAGGCCACGCTACTAAGACAGGGAATCAAAGCAGCTCTACCTAATACACAGAAACAAACAGGGAGGCTACCATTGAGGAGACAAAGAAATATGGCCCAAATGAAAGAACAAGACAAAACCCCAGCAAAAGAGCTAAACAAAATGGAGACAACAAACCTATCAGATGCAAAATTAAAAACACTGATGATCAGGATATTCAAAGAACTCATTGAGTACGGCAACAACAAAGGGAAGAAATGAGGTTTACACTCAGTGAAATAAAGAAAAATCTACAGGGAACTGTCAGTGGAGGGGAGGATGCCAGGATTCAAATCAACAACTTGGAACATAAGGGAGAAGTAAGCATTCAAGCAGAACAGAAAAATGAAATGAGAATTCAGAAAAAATAAGGGTTGTATAAGGACCCTCTGGGACATCTCCAAATGTACCGACATCCAAATCATAGGAATGCCAAAAGGAAAAGAGGAAAAGCAAGAAATTGAAAACTTATTTGAAAAAATAATGAAAGAAAACTTACCTAATTTGGCAAAGGAAATAGACATACAAATCCAAGAAGCACAGAGAGTGCCAAACAAGTTGGACCCAAAGAGGACCACACCAAGACATCATGATTACAATGCCAAAAGTTAAAGAGAAGATCTTAAAAACAGCAAGAGAAAAGGAATTACCTGTGAAGGAGTTCCCATAAGACTAGCAGCTGATTTCTCAAAAGAAACTGTAGGCAAGAAGGGACTGGCAAGAAGTATTCCAGGGGTGTCAAACTCATTTTCACCAGGGGCCATGTCAGCCTCATGGCTGCCTTCAAAGGGCCAAAATAATTTTAGGACTGTATAAATGTAACCACTCCTTAACTGTTAAGGAATTGAAATTATATTCAGCTCTTTGAAGGCAACCACAAGACTGATGTGGCCCCTGGTGAAAATGAATTTGACACCCCTAAGTGGTGAAAAGCAAGGACCTACAACCTAGATTGCTCTTCCCAGCAAAGCTATCACTTAGAATGGAAAGGCAGCCCTGGCTGGTGTAGCTCAGTGGATTGAGCACAGGCCTGCGAACCACATGACCGCGGTTTGATTCCCAGTCAGGGCACATGCCTGGGTTGCAGGCCAGTTCCCTGCAGGCCAACTCCCAGCAGGGGACGGACGAAAGGCAACCATACATTGATGTCTCTCTCCCTCTCTCCTTCCCCTCTAAAGATAAATAAATAAATAATTAATTTTAAAAAAAAATGGAAAGGCAGATTAAGTGCTTCTCAGACAAGGGGAAGCTAAGGGAGTTTGTCATCACCAAGCCATTGTTACATGAAATGTTAAAGGGACTTATTTAAGAAAAAGAAGATCAAAACTATTAAAATTAAAATGGCAATGAATTCACAATTATCAGCAAATGAATCTAAAGAAACAAACTAAGCAAACAACCAAAACAGAAACAGAATCAATAGACATGGAGATCATTTGAAAGGTTATCAGTTGGGAGGGAGAAGGGGGAAAATGGAGGAAGAGGTGCAGGGATTAAGAAGCATAATTGGTGCTGTGGCTCCTGCAGCTCAGTGGATTGAGCGCTGGCCTACGAAACAGAGTCACCGGTTCGATTCCCAGTCAAGGCACATGCCGGGGTTGCAGACCAGGTCCCCAGTAGGGAGAACATGAAAGGCAACCACACATTGATGTTTCTCTCCTTCTCTTTCTCCATCCCTTCCCCTCTCTCTAAAAATAAATAAATAAGCCTTTAAAAAATATATATGTATAGTTTCAAGAAAAGATTAAGGAGAGAGAGCCTGAATTTTCCATGAGCAGAAGAATGGCACTGTAAAAACAGGTGAAAGAGGTAGCACTTCTCTAAAAAGCACTCTCTTCTCATTATCATCGTGAGTGAAGGCAGAAAGGAAACGCACTGGTTGGAATGGGTTAAATTCTGGGGGTAAAATGGTGGAAAAAATTCACATTGGAATGTGAGAAGTGCTTTACACATATCAGACTGTAGAAATTAAGTGGATTATCATTAAAATTTAGTGCTGGTGCCCTAGCCGGGTGTCTCAGTTGGTTGGAGCATTGTCTTGTAACCAAAATGTTGCGGGTTTGATTCATATACGTAGGTTGACAGGGCACATTTGTAGGTTGTTGGTTGATCCTGGTCCTGGTCCTGGTCCTGATCCTGGGGTTGCGGAAATCTACAGCCCCAGTCAGGATGCTCACAACCCCTGGTCCGGGTTGTACAGGAGGCAACCCACCAATGCTTTTCTCTCATCCATGTTTCTCTGTCTTCCTTCCTCTCTCCCTTCCTCTCTCTCCAAAAAGCAATGAAAAAGAGATGTCCTCAGGGGAGAATTTAAGAAGAAAAAAAGAGCTGACAACAAAGCCAGTTTAGTGGGTGTGTAACCTGTGCTGCAGCACAAGATCCTGTGTTGGTTCTAATGCTCTGCTGTCTCTCTCTTGAAATTCTTAACAGTTCTTGAACAAAGGACCTTGTATTTTTATTTCATACTAGGCTTGCACATTTTGTAGCCAGTCCTACTGACAGTATATAAAATTGCCATAAGCCCTCAGATGGTGTTGCCATCACCAGCAATGAATCTCCACCTTTGAGTGTTTCCTGTGGCATGCCCCCTCCGTTTTTTCACTCCTCACCTGAGGATATGGTTTGTTGATTTGATTTTTAAAAAGATGTCTGAAGACTACTTCTCTTGGCTTTTAAAAAAATATTTTTGTATGTTTATTAATTTTAAAGAGAGAGGAAGGGAGATAGAGATGAAAGAAAGAAAGAAAGAGAGAGAGAGAGAGAGAGAAGAAAGAAAGAGAGAGAGAGAGAGAGAAAGAAAAACATCAATTGCCTGCCTCCCATAGCACCCCAACAGGGGACCAAACCTGCAGCCTAGGTGTGTGCCCTGACTGGGGAACTGAACCCACAACCAGTTGGTGTGTGGGACGATGCACCAACCAATTGAGACACAGTGGCTAGGGCTGTTGATTTGATTGTTAGAGAGAGGGGGAGAGAGGGAGAGGGAAACATCCATTGGTTGCTTCCCATACACACACAACCGGGGATGGAACTTGCAACCTTTTTTTTCCCCCTGTAGGCGGGACAATTCTTCCAACTAAGCCACCCAGTCAGAGCAGCATGCCCCTTTAAGCTCAAAGACAAGCATGTTTACTCCACCCGGGGTACTGTTAGATTTGTAGAGTTGGCTCTGAAGAATGTGTTTGTGCCGATCAATGACTTAAGGAAAACTCTGCCTTAATTTTATGCCCCAAACAATGCTATTTTGCTAATAAGATATATATGCATGATTTAATGTAATAGAATGATTTCAGGAACTACATATTCTGCTCATTCCAATAACTGTAATCTTAAACAAGTTTTCTGATCATTGCATAAGTAATGAATAGTTTTTATGAAGCCAAATTCTTCTGCTCGTAGGAAAAAAGAGACCTGTTAGCCCAGCATTCCCACTCTTCCATGATGTGACACCACCCTACAGTCACAGCTGTCCTCATCACTGCCCTCCACGCACCTTATGTTCCAACCACTCCAGACTGCTTGCTGTTTCTGGAAAATGCCATTTTTTCTTGCCTTTCATTCTTTTCTTTTGAAATTATTTTTTATAAATATGGATGCCTTAGTCCAAATACCACCCTTGCCTCCACTGTCCTCCACTCTTTCCCCACTGGTGTGACTCTTGTTGATCCTTCAAGGTCCTGCTTTGTTGCTCAAATGTCTCTCCCTCTATGAGGTTTTCCCCTGATATTCTCAATTACAGTTACTATATTTTGCTGTGCATAATGAGCACCTTTGCCCAAATTTTTGAGGAAAAAATAAGGATGCACATTAAACATGGGTATAATGATTACATACCATGGGTATAATAATCCCGTGTGTAATGCACACAAAAACATGGGTGTGTATTATACACGGCAAAATACAGTAGTTACTGCCCTCTCTCCTCTGCCATGGCTCATGCAGCTCTTAAAGGCTTACTTAATTCTGCTTTGCACTTAGTTCTGTTTACTTGACTGTCTGTTGCGCACTCCTTGAGCACAGGTCTGTCACCCACAGCATCGTTACACAATATCTGGCGCATGCTCAGTGCATGTGTACTGAGTATCTTTGTCTATCATGGCTGCTGTAAGCAAATACCACAGACTGGGTAGCTTATAAACAACAGAAATCTATTGCTCACAGTTCTGGGAGCTGGAAGTCTGACATCAGGGTGCCACCATGGTTGAATGAGGCCTTCTTCTGGGTCTTAGGCTTCTCCTTGTATTCGCACGTAGCAGGAGGGCAAGGGATCTCTCTGGAGCTTCTTTGTATAAGAGCACTAATCCCATTTATAGGGACCCTCTTCTCATGACCGAAGTACCTCTCAAAGACCCCACCTACTGATACCATCCCCTGTGGGGGTTGAGATTTCAACATATGAATTTGGGGGAGACACAAACATTTAGATGATGGCAGTGAGTGGATTGGGCAGTGAGTTAACTAGACAACTCTAGTCATCTTGTATGTTTAAAGAACTTGGTTGTAATTCCCTAAAAGGGAACAACCAGTTAACAGCAGTTGATCTTATTGGAAATAGTTCTGACTTTGAGAATTGTTTGCTGAAGAGAGAAATAATAAAAACAAAGCTGTTACTGGGAATGAGGCCCCCTAGAACTGTGTAACGTTGTGATCCCGGCTGAAGGAGTAGTGAGAGTCCAGTAGCAGCAGAGTTAAGAAAGACTGGAGGGCCCTTGTTTAGTCAGGGAAAATGACCTGAAACAGTTTGCAGTCAGAAAAACAGGAAGCCTAGGGTACCACTTGACTCTCAATTTAGCCATCTTGAGCCAGCAATTTAGCTTTCAAATTTTGTTTTTGTAGCACCTTCCCTTAATTAAATTATAATGCCATGTCAAGAAAAGGTTTGAAAGAAAGCCAGTAGCATGGTAGGCCTATTTAGGAGTATGCCAAATACATTTTCTATTCTTCCACTTTGACTCTGAAATGAAAGCTAGCTACTGAGGAATTTTAGTCTTTTCTTTTGATCCTGCCTAGGCCGTGTGAGCAAAACAGAGAATAAACCAGAGTCAGAATCTGAATCTGCTGGGGTTGAAAAATCGACTTTTGTTTGAGCTTCTCTGTGACCACAGCCAATCATGACTTTAATGTTGTCCCATGGGATTAGTATATGTAAACTGAAGGAAAAGAGTCACCAGTTCCAACCAGTCACTGGTACAGCGGGTGGTCCATCCTAGGGTTACCGCCATTTCAGTGAGTATGAGACCATTTAGTGCCCTGTGTGTAGGGACGGGCCCTGTGATTCCTCAAAGCTAATTAATGATTCATTTTCATATTTTAAATTTTGGTGCTCAATCTGTGTCTAGTGAGGTTGAATGGATGCCCCATTTCAAAACCCACTCTCACTAATGAATCCACTTGTTTTTATGGTGGCAAGTAAAAAAGCACTCTGTGGAAAAATCTGTCAAATAAAAGTTGGAACTTATAGAGTGGGGTGGGATCAACCCAGAAGAGATGTTGGGTATGTTCCCACAAGTTTGTATACAGTAAAATGAAGGTTAAAAATGAATACTGAAAGCATGCCTGGAGAGGAAAGAACATTTTAAATGGTAAGAGAAACACTAGAGATGTTATGAGAAGGGCTCTTTGATGTTCCCCAGTAGGTGAGAGAAAAGATCCATGAGCTGTCATGTGTTTGCAAGCCCTCAGGATACAAGTAATGTTTCGTTCCTTAACCACTTTCAGCCAGCAGACCCTGGACCTTTACCTCAACCTTTAACTCAGCCCTGGTTCTGGCATGAGAACCTCTAGAGATAGCTTGTAGATTCCAAGGATATGTAACCTTGACTGTGCTAAACTCTTACCTCGTTTTATGGGTTGGCCAAAAAGTTTGTTTGGCCCTGGCTGGTGTGGCTCAATAGATTGAACGCTGACCTGCAGACCAAAGGGTTGCCAGTTCAGTTCCCAGTCAGGGCACATGCCGGAGTTGCAGGCCAGGTCCCCAGTACGGGGCACGTGAGAGGCAACCACACATTGATGTTTCTCTCCTTCTCTTTCTCCCTCCCTTCCCCTCTCTCTAAAAAGAAAATAAAACAAAATAAAAATGTTTTAAAAAATAGTAGGTTAAACCTTAAAAGTTTGGGTTTTTTCCTGCACAATGGTTCTAGTAGTGCTTAGGTCTCATTAACTTGGTTTGAAACAATTTTGTTAGTTTCTATTGTGACAGCTTTCATTATCACTGTGCATTTAAAAACATTAAAATTGGTGAATTTTTGTACAGTTGTTTTAATATTGAAGATGGAAGAAAATAAGCAGCATTTTGGCATATTATGCTTTATTATTTCAAGAATGGTAAAAACACAACTGAAAGAGACAAAAAGATTTGTGCAGTGTGTGGAGAAGGTGCTGTGAATGATCAAACGTGTCAAAGTGGTTGTGAAATTTCTTAGTACTATTGACATTTCAGCCAAATAATTCTTTGCTGTGGGGCTGTCTTGTGCATTGGAAAATGTTTAGCAGCACCCCTGGCCTCTACACTCTAGAAGCCAATAGCAGGAGATAACCAACATGCTCAAATATCCAAATCAAAAAGTTATTGGTGAAAATGAAAAATGTGTCTTTTATTTTACGGGAAAAACTAAATGGACTTTTTGGCCAACCCAATATTCTCTAGATTCATGTTTGTTAATTTTCATTTACACACACCCAGAGGTATCTCTGACTCAAAAGCCATTAAGGTTATAAATACAAAATGAATTCCAATGTATACCTAAATGAAATTTTTTATTAGTCAGGTTTTTGTGTTTTTGAATATGTTTTATTGGTTATGCTATTACCATTGTTCCATTTCCCTCTCTTCATTCCCCTCCACCCTGCACACCCTTTCCCACCCACATTCCCCCCTTTAGTTCATGTCCACGTGCTATAAGTTCTTTAGCTTCTACATTTCCCATACTATTCTTGCCCTCCTCCTGTCTATTTTCTACCTGCCATCTATGCTACTTATTCTCTGTACCTTTTCCCCCTCTCTCCTCCTCCCACTCCCCTGCTGCTAACCCTCCATGTGATCTCCATTTCTTTGGTTCTGTTCCTGTTCTCGTTTGCTTAGTTTGTTTTTGTTTTTGTTTTTGTTTGGTGTGGTTGTTAATAATTGTGAGTTTGCTGTCATTTTACTATATATGTTTTTATCTTCTTTTTCTTAGATAAGTCCCTTTAACATTTCATATAATAAGGGCTTGGTGAAGATGAACTCCTTGAACTTGACCTTCTCTGAGAAGCACTTTATCTGCCCTTCCATTCTAAATAAAAGCTTGGCTGGATAGAGCAATCTTGGATGTAGGTCCTTACCTTTCATGATTTGAAATACTTCTTTCCAGCCCCTTCTTGCCTGCAAGGTCCCTTTTGAGAAATCCGCTCACAGTCTGGTGGGAACTCTTTTGTAGGTGACTGTCCCTTTATCTCTTGCTGCTTCTAGGATTCTCTCCTTCATTTTAATCTTGGCTAATGTAATTATGATGTGCCTTGGTGTGTTCCTCCTTGGGTCCAACTTCTTTGGAACTCTATGAACTTCCTGGATTTCCTAGAAGTCTATTTCCTTTGAGAGATTGGGGAAGTTCTCCTTCATTATTTGTTCAAACAAATTTTCCACTTGTTGCTATTCCTCTTCCCCTTCTGGTACCCCTATAATTCAGATGTTGGAACATTTAAAGTTATCCTGGAGGTTCCTAAGCCTCTCCTCACTTTTTTGAATTCTTGTTTCTTCAGTCTTTTCTGTTTGGTTGTTTGTTTCTTCCTTCTGGTCCATTCCATTGATTTGAGTCCCAGTTTTCTTCCCATCACTATTGGTTCCCTGTGCATTTTCCTTCATTTCACTTAGTGTAACCTTCATTTTTTCATCTAATCTGCAACCAAATTCACCAGCGTTTTGAACTCTACATCTGATACGTTGGCTATCATTTTGTTGCTTAGTTGTATTTGCTGTGGAGCTTTGATCTGTTCTTCACTTGGGCCATATTTATTTTGCATCATTGTTCCCTCTCAGACCCCACCCCCACATACAGCATCACAACCCAGTGACTGGGTTGACCTGCCCTGGTGAACACCTGGTGAAGGCTCCACCCCTCACTAGGTAACAGGTGTGACAAGACAAAAAGAAATAAATAAACAAAATTTTTTATCTGTAAATAATGCGGTTACATTTTAACAAAGCGTACCACAACTTAGAGAACTAAATGGGCTTTGTCTTTATCAAGGGCATCCTAGTAAAAGTGTCAGGAAAAGTATCCGTGTTCTTGGAACACTGATAGTTTTGAAAGAGCTGGTCCGAACTTCTAGCCAAGATGGGGGCGTAGGTAGACACACTGTGCCTCCTTGCACAACCAAAATAAAGACAACAACAATTTAGAAACAAAAAAAGAAAAACAACCAATACTGATAGAAAATTGAACTGTATGGAAGGCCAACAACCAAGGAGTTAAAATAGAAACATTCATCTAGACCGGGATTAAACCTGCAACCTTTGTGTATCTGGACGACATTCTCACCAATTGAGTTACCTGACCAAGGCAAAATTTTTCATCAGAATTACTTCAACATTGCTGAGAACATCAACAAGAAATTATTTTCTGGAGACAGCCATTTGCCTGAGAAGAAAAGAGGGGGCTGCCCCGATGAGGGAAGAGAGATCAGAGCTGTGTGAAGGAGATGACCTGACGGCACTAACTCACAAGATGTAGCATCCGCCTTGATCGGCATCACTGGTTCCAAGAATCCATCAGAAGGAAGAAACAGGGAGGTGAGAGGAGAAGAGAAAAGAGAACTGTAACAGATAAAAGTAAGCTCTTCTAGAAAGAATTTTATTGCCAAGTCATTCCCTCGGGGAACGAAGTCTGAGAAGTCTGAAACACACTTTCCTCTTTCCTTCTGTTGTTTTTTTCCTATTCTCTATGAATACAAAAAAATCTGTTAGTTTTGTGTTGAAAACAAAACACATTTCTTTTTCTTGAGTACTCTATAATTGTAGAAGAATGTCTATCATTTGCACCCCACAATTTTGAGAGTATTTTTGAAGACAGCGATATATTCTGGCTCTTTAAGAACAAAACAATTCAATTTAAAAATCACTGAGTGACAGCAATCAAGTTCTGAAGTGATGCAGTTTTCTTCTGCGCACGTTTGAAATGTCATAGCAAACCAACATATAGCGGGTTGTTATGGCAACTGGGGTACCAGAGTTTATAACGTCACTGTAATTAATGTTATCCAAATGTTATTAATCTTTCAACATCACTCACATTCTCTGAAGGGACAGCAAGCAGCCCTGGCTCTCCTAGGATTTTTCAATAGTGTAATCTGTTGCAGCTTTATTCGCATTTACTTTATTTTCAAACAGGTGTTACTTTGACTTTGCTTTAGTGAAATTAGCTACTCCTATCCTTAGTCTATTTTGGCTGCTGTTCTTTGATAAAACTTACAATGAAATTGAAAAAAAGGATTACAGTGAAATAACAGAACAATGCCTAAAGATGAAAAAATTTAAATGTGGAGAACCTAAGAAAATATTAAGGTTTTGCAAACAGAAAAAAAAAGAAGAAAGAGCCTGTCCAGGTCATTCTACCATTGCCTAGGAGAGCCTGAGGACTCTGCCTTCAGAACACCTTTGGCAGATCTCAGTATTAGAGATGGGGGACAAAAAGCTCAGGTTGGTCCCCTGTCCCCCCACCCTGCCTGTGGTAACTGTTGTACTGTTTTCTGTGTTTGCGGTTTTGTCTTTTCTATAAGCAGGTTTCATTCAAATGGAATCATACAGTATGTAGCCTTTGTGTTTGGCATTTTTCTCTTACCATTGCACTTTCAAGAGTCGTCCCTGTTGCTGAGGCTACAACCTTGTAGTCTCACTTGCCTTCTTGCTGTCATGTTAGTGGAAGTTGGTAGGGGAACAGAGGAACCTTGGATAAAATGTTGATGTTCAATCTACCATGTTTAACTAGAAATCTTATTTAACAATTTTAGAAAATAAATCAGCAAATGTTAGTACAGAGTGAAGTCTTCCAATTCTGCAGCTGAAATTAAACTTATTTGAGGTGCCAAGAAGACAGAGAAACCATTAGAAGATTAGGGAGTCTTGTTTATAGTAAACACTCAATAAAATGCCTGTTAGTTTGATTTGAATCTACAACCCCAAAAGAGAGTGTTATGTTATCTCCAGTGTACAAATGAGGTATTTATGTAACTTGTGGAAGACTTCACAGCTGGGACACGGCAGAGTTAGGGCTCAAATCAAAGAGGTCTTTCTGACTTGAAATCCCAGATTCTTTCCCGTAACAACACATCATGAGCATAATGCAATCACCATGGGGGAACAACTATTTATACTGTATTGAGCTTCATTACTGCCAGGTTCACTACAGTTCTGGGAGGAAATTTGGCATAATGGTTGGTTATTCCCAACGAGATTTGCTCAGTACGCTGCGCATGGCCAGCTCACTAACATGTTGGGCATCACCAGAAGGGCTTTCCTCTCTTTAGCCCACAACCAGGGAGCAGTGACATTCAGAGCAAAGTTCTGGGAAAGAGGATCTGAAGTTGGATCAGCAAGAACAACTCAAATGGTTCGAGAGATGTATGTCCTATCTCAGGGGTGCAGCCTGGAACTTTTAAAGACCCACTGGTGTTAAAGGAAAAAGCTGATATATATAAAATTGTTGTGTACAAATTCTGGAGTTCCAGGCTTTAAGAATATCAGATGAAATTTGAAAGTGTTGCAGAATAAACTTTTTTAAATGTTACTTTTAAATTTTGAAAAAGCATTTTTTTTACCTCAGTTCATTAATTGATGGGATTAATGTTGGGTTCCATGCTAGATGTTGGGAGAAACAGCACTAAGATAGTTTCCACCTTCAGCAAGCTTCTCCTCTAGTGACACATGTGCTGTAGAGATAATTTACAAATCAAATGTTGGTGATAAAATAAAGGCATTAAGGTTTAATATAAGTTCAAAACAAGAATAACCCTTTAATGCACTGTGAAGAGAAGCAAGTTATGTTTATGTTATATCCATTCCTTTTGGAAGTAGAAGTTGCAGAAAACAATGATACCCCCTCCAAAGCTATTGTCTGAGGCAGGGTATCACTCCAAGGACCTCTGTCACTTCATAGGTTCTTCAGGTGCAGTTGTCTCTGCTTGTCCTCACTTTAAGGGTATTGTGACTGCAGTTTGCACTATGCTTTTAAAAACAGCCAGACATTATATACATAAACTTGTAAACAGTTATTCAGAACCAGACAATTAGGAGAAAAAACATTCTCACACCACCAGAATAGACATCATAAAGCCCATGTACCCACCCTCAGGGTTCATTTGCGAGAAGATTCTTCAGGCCTTGGTACAAGACCTTTGAACAAGCTTATCTGGTTTCCGAGTCCGGGACAAAGTATAAGGGCATATTCATTATTCAAGCCGATTTACTGACAGATATGAGAAGTGATGGCTAATGAGTCAACTAGTGGCTGTATACCAGACACTGAGACAGAAGGAAATTCAAATTAACTAAACAAGTACAATAATAAAAATTATTAGCATTTCAAAAGGATTTTGCAAACAGATTTATCAGTGTTACTCCAAGTGGTCACTTTTATCAGTGGGAAATTTTAAATGTTAGCTTTTTAAATAATTTATATGCAACTCTTTAGGAACACATGTACTGAAAACTTATGTGCTTGTAATGAGTTACAATTATAATTTCTGAAAGGAAGCAGCTAAATATGTCTTTAAATTCCATCCTCCGTAATAGTAATCTTTTTGTATTGAGATACTCATGCTGTTTTCTATCACAAATAGTTTGTTATTCTGCATTTATTTTTCTTTTTATTAGAACTGTCTTGTACATTTACAGTTTTTAACACTTAGAATAAATATTTAATATTAATTGATGTTCTCTTGTCATCCTCATTTTGGAGTGAAAGGACGTATCAAGGACCCTTTAGTAGTCTGCAAATTTCAGCTGTATATTGGGAGTAGAAATGGAAACTATACCAATGAATAATTAAATAATGGGTTTGGATTACTCTCTAGCACAAAGTCACATTCACATTCCAAAACAGCAACAAGAGGTGAGAAAATTATTGATCTTTGTCAATTTCAAATTCCTATTCTGGGTAAAACTCAAAATGTTCATCATACGTTTTCTAGACTATCATCTTGATTAAATCATTACCTTAAAGAATTAACACTTAGGGCCCTGGCTGATGTGGCTCAGTGGATTGAGTGCTGGCCTGTGAACAAAAGGGTCGCTAGTTTGATTTCCAGTCAGGGCACGTGCCTGGGTTGCAGGCTAGGTCCCCAGAGGCGGACCACACATTGATGTTTCTTTCCTTCTCTTTCTCCTTCCCTTCCCATCTCTCTAAAGATAAATAAAAAGAAAAATACAATTAAATCTTTTTTAAAAAAATTGAAACTTATGGCCCTGGCCAGGTAACTCAGAGCATTGAGGTTTGTCCTGAGAGGCCCAGGTTGTGGGTTTGATCTCCTATCAGGGCACATACAAGAACCATGAATGCACAGATAAGTGGAACAATGAATTGATGTCTCTCTCTCTTTCTCTTTCAAATCAATTAAAAATTATTTTTAAATTAAAACTCAGGACTGCTTCTGTGAACAAAAACAACACTAAGGAGAATTGTAAAAATCTAAAGCAATAGAATCTTTCACTAACATGGTTTTAATCACTTCACTATAAAAATTGGACATTGTATTCAAGCAAAGTGTAACCAGAGACATTGAAATTAAGAACAAACTGACAGTGACCAGAGGGGAGGTGGGGAGGATGATGGGAAGAAAAGGGGGAAAGGTTTTCAGGAACAACTATGAAGGACAGATGGACAAAACCAAGGGCAGGGGGTGGGGTCAAGGGAGGGAGGTGGGGATGACTGGGGTGGAGGGGAGTGATAGGGGAAAAATGCAGACTACTGTACTAAAACAACAATAAAAAATAAAATAAAAATAAAAATTGGACATTGGATCCAGAGTCTAGAGTTCCTTGCTCCTCCTGGAGTTTTCTTCCTGGTTTTCTGTAATATAGTCTTCTCTGGGAAATAACAAGAAGTATTGGTAATTTGGCAGAAAATTCTGGTCCTGTTTCTTCTTTCCTCCATTAGTCTTCCCCTATTTTTTTTAATATATTTTATTGATTATAGCATTACTGTTGTTCTATTGCCCCCCTTCATTCCCCTTCACCCGCATACTCCCTCCCCCACCATTCTCCCCCCCTTAGTTTATAACCACGTGTCTCAAGTTCTTTAGATTTTGTATTTCTCCCACTATTCTCGCCCTCCCCCCTATCTATTTTCTACCTACCATCTATGCTATTTTCTGTGCCTTCTCCCCCCTTCTCTTCCTCCCACCCCCCCGTTGCTAACCCTCCATGTGTTCTTCATTTCTATGGTTCCACTCCTGATCTAGCTGTCCTCTTGGTTTGCTTTTGTTTTAGGTGTGGTTGTTAATAACTGTGTGTTTGCTGTCCTTTCACTGTTAATATTTTTCATCTTCTTTTTCTTATATAAGTCCCTTTAGCATTTCATATAATAAGGGCTTGGTGATGATGAACTCCTTGAACTTGACCTTATCTGAGAAGCACTTTATCTGTCCTTCCATTCTAAATGAAAGTTTTGCTGGATAAAGCAATCTTGGCTGTAGGTCTTTGGATTTCATGACTTGGAATACTTCTTTCCAGCCCCTTCTTGCCTGTAAGGTCTCTTTTGAGAAATCCGCTGACAGTCTGATGGGTACTCCTTTGTAGGTGACTGTCCCCTTATCCCTTGCTGCTTCTAGGATTCTCTCCTTCATTTTGGTCTTGGCTAATGTAATTATGATGTGCCTTGGTGTGTTCCTTCTTGGGTCCAACTTCTTTGGCACTCTCTGAGCTTCCTGGATTTCCTGGAAGTCTATTTCCTTTGCCAGACTGGGGAAGTTCTCCTTTATTATTTGTTCAAATAAGTTTTCCACTCATGGCTGTTTCTTTCCCCCTTCTGGTACCCCTATAATCCGGATGTTGGAACGTTTAAAGATGTCCTGGAGGTTCCTAAGCCTCTCCTCATTTTTTTGAATTCTCATTTCTTCATTCCTTTCTGGTGGGATGTTTTGTTCTTCCTTCTGGTCCATTCCATTGATTTGAGTCCCCATTTCCTTTCCATCGCTATTGGTTTCCTGGACATCTCCCTTCACTTCAATTAGTTTAGCCTTCATATGTTCCTCTAATTTGTGACTATAATCAACCAGTTCTGTGAGCATCCTGATAAATAGTGTCTTGAATTGTGCTTCTGAGAGGCTGGCAATTTCTCGGTTGCTTAGAGTTATTGGCTCTGGGATTTTGAGTTCTTCTTGCGCCCTCTTTTGGGCTGTTCGTGCCTGTTCCATAGCAGGATCAGAGCCCTAAAGTGTTCACTAGAACAGGGCAACTAAGTCGCTGGGTTGTGACAGTGTATGTGAGGGCGGGGTCAAAGAGGGACAATGGCTTCCTGTCTGCCGCCTGCCGCCACGTCCCCCACCAGCGCCGCAGCCACCACCATCACCAGGCCCACGCATTTCATTCCACTGCACGCGAGTGTGCCACCGCTGTCAGCCCTCCACTACTGGGTTCGCCCCCTGGGGCCTGCGTGGTCCGTCTCACTGTGCGCAAATGTGCGACCGCGGTCAATCTGCCCCACACCCCGACTGGTTCCTGGCTGCCTGCGTGCCTAGGTCGGGAGATCTGTCCCGCCCGACCCTGCTCCGCTGCTGGCTCCGCCTCTCTTACCGTCCCCATTGAACGGTTCGTAGTTGTCAGACTTCCGTATAATTCAGTTTTCTGGTCTTTGGGTGTGTCCTTGTTCTCCAAACCTTTGTTGTATTCAAACTTGGTTGTGGGAGAAGGCACAGTGTTTCCACCTATGCTTCCATCTTGGCGGAAGTCCTTCTCTTCCCCTAGTTTTTTTGCCTTTCACCTACACTAAGACTGTGATTAGGAGCTTCAAGGAAGTATAATTGTGAGCATAGCAAAAATCCAATTGCAGTTTAAAAATTCTCCATAAACAACTGTTAAAACTACTTAGGTATTTGAAAATCATTCCTTAGGCTCTTTCTGATGATTTTAGGTACCTGGTGATAGCCCCTTGGAAAATCCTTTTTTAAAAATCACTGTTTTACCTGGCTGGTGTGACTCAGTGGGTTGAGTGCCGACCTGTGAACCAAAGGGTCACCTGTTCAATTCCCAGTCAGGGCACCTTCCTGGGTTGTGGACCAGGTCCCCAGAAGGGGGTGCACGGGAAGCAGCCATACATTTATGTTTCTCTCCCTCTCTTTCTGCTTCCCTTCCCATCTCTAAAAGTAAATAAATAAAATCTCTGCTTTAATTTGGTCCTGACAGACCATCATTAGAATGAGCTGTGCTTAAATCATTTCATCTACAGGCATTACTGAAATTTGGTACTAGTAAACTTGTTAGTTTAAAGGAGGCTATGAAGCTCTAGGCATTTAGCTCTTCCCCACGTACAAAGGGAAGCCACCGTTTTTATTAATCTTCACAGCAACAAAAAATGTGTTGATATGAATAAAGCAAGTACAGCTGTGTTGTCCAAAAGGACTTTATCTAATGATGGAAAGGTTGTACTGTGCCCTGCCCAGTATGTTTGCCACTAGCCACACGTGGCTACAGCGCACTTGAAGCATACTGGTGCATCTGAGAAACTGAATTTTTTATTTTGTTCAATGTTAATTAATTTTAACTTACAAAGTCACCTATGACTAGAAGTTACCAT
Source organism: Sturnira hondurensis (assembly GCF_014824575.4). Lineage (NCBI taxonomy): Eukaryota > Metazoa > Chordata > Mammalia > Chiroptera > Phyllostomidae > Sturnira > Sturnira hondurensis. Next base: position 1,075,226 of record NW_028091847.1, on the reverse strand, counting down.
ATTGGACAATCTAGGTATAGGGTTTAATGTTAAAACAGAGTGAAGTAAAACCTACAAAAAGCAGGCATATTTTAGAATTCTCCACGTATTTTTATTTGTTGCTAGGAATTTTTACTTTTTATCCTAAGTATAGAACTGAAGTTCAAGGTAAGATGTGAGCCTAGTCCATATTTTTCTTAGACCTTTCTTAATTAAGTGGAAGCCCATTATAATACTGACCGTAGAGTGTTGTGACCGAGAGTCCTGGCTGGGACTTAGCCTCAGCCTCTGGAAGGGGAGTGGAACTGGGTTCAACTCCTGTCTTTACCACTGAGGAGTTGTAGGCCAGTTATTTAAACTCTGTACCCCAATTTCTTTAGTAATCAGGGGTAATAATAGTGCCTTCTCAAAGGAATGGTATGAGGATTAGAGAAGTTACATAAGAAAAGTGTTACATTACAGCAGTGAGTGGCAATAATGTCAGTAAATGTTAGCCATGTTATTTATGTGTTCCTTATCACATTGCTGTGTGTGTGGCACACACATGTAAAATTCTCCCATCCAAAAAGTAGATTGCTTCATATTATATCAGGTCCCGTACTAGGTGCTGAGGCAGGATAGGAAGGAAAAGAAGAGGGATAAGAGGTTCAGAGATAAATAATAGTTGGATTCTACTCCTAGTAAATTTATAAACTCATGAGAACGAGTTATTTCTCTTGAAATATAGAAGTCAGGACTCACTCCTTGCTCCTTCCCATTCTAACAATCTATAATTCCTTCACTCCTAAGCAACACCTGAAAAAACCATGCAAGATGGCTGAAGGACCCTTGGTACCTACTTGCTTGCAAAGTACATGTAGGACTTGCCCAGGAACAGTCTAGGCTATGCAGCTTTGTGGGAAATTCCAGATATATCACTGGAAGTCTGTTACTGATGCTCTTCAGTAGCTCTATTATACTAAGCTGGCAATGAATTACTTGGTTTTAATGTATGTAGTATATAACATAAGTGCAGAATAGATTCTATTCATATCTCTACTTGAGTAATATTTTACCATCCAACTCCATAATCCAAATACTGACAATTAATTTAATGGGGGAAAAAAAACTTCCATAACATAACTTCATTCAAAACTATTTTCACTGCTCTCTCATTTACTTAGAGTTATGAACAGTACAGAGTCACCCAATTCTGCTTAAGAAGTATGCTTACATCATCACCTCATGGCAGGCATATATTTTAATAGTAATAGTTAGCATCAAGATACTACATCATAGCTTAAAAAGCACTTTCACATCAATTAGCTCATTGAACACTCACATGAATCTCATGCGGAAACCCATTTTTCAGAACCCATGTGTGGCACGCTGCCTCCACACAAGTATGTAATCATAATATGGATGTCACTTACTTTTCATTGCTGAGCTGCTTTTTTGCAACATATTACATGATATTGATGACCTCATGGATGACCTAAGTGTAATAAACAGTACTTTAAATATTCAGGGGGAAAATATTCCCCCATATTTCAGCCTAGGCAAAAAGAACAGATTGTCCAATGGATACCAAACTGCTAGAGAACCTATGACAGACACCAGACTTCAAGTTTTCTTACCAAACCCAGAAATCCAGAAGCCAGAAATAGACCTCTTAGCAGCTGAGGCTCAGCTCTGCAGTTGCATTTCCAGATTCAGCCGTTACGTCTCTGCCTTCAGCAGCAGGATCTCCACGGGTGGAGTGCTTAGGGCCAGGTCCACTTTCTGGCTCTTCCTCTGTCGTGAGTTTCATTCTCTTAGCCATGATTGTTCCACCACTTTTCCTGTGTGAATATGGTTCTTACTAGTAGAAAAGATAAAAGCAAAATAGGAGTCAATGTTTGTTTCCTCATTATCATCTGGTTTTTATTCATTTTTCTTTTCATTTTGAATTTATAATCATTCTTAAACATGTTTGCAAACCTCAGCACACACTGATAATTAGGTTTTCCAACAATATCCTTAACATCTCATATCATTTGCAAATGCAAATGCAGGTATATATGCAAATGCAGGTAAATTGGCTCATTAGTATATATGTTTAAAACAAAGATTTGGATCAAAAATTTCTGATTAAATAAGTAGTACATACTAATAAGAGAAATTTAGGAAAATAGACAAAATTTAAAAGAACAGTAATAACCATTGTTGACCATTTAAACTAGTTTTTCTATTTTCTTATAGTGCTTATATAATTATTTTTATACTTATTAATATTTGTATATATAAGTGCAATATGTCTGTATTTTATTTTTTAAGACATTTTTTTAAAAGATTTTATTTATTTATCTTAGAGGGGAAGGGAAGGAGAGAGAGAGAGACAAATATCAATGTATGGTTGCATCTCATGCATCCCCTGCCGGGAACCAGAAACTGGCCTGCAACCCAGGCATGTGCCCAAACTGGGAATCGAATCATGATCGTGAGGTTCAAAGGCCCGCGCTCAATCCACTGAGCTACACCAGCCAGGGCTTTTAAGACATTTTAAGTGAATTTATTTAGTTACCAACTTTCTTCATATGGCAAGTCAGACATTGGTCAGGAAATGTTGATTCTGTTCTGGAATATTAACACTAAAAGTAGTTCACAGCATGGGGCAGAAATAGGTTTACACTTGTTCCTATATAAAATAACACAATAATTAACAAATAATAATAATACAAAAATAAACTTTGTGTTTCACGTACTTGCAACTGTAAGCCTACTTTTGTCCCACTATGTATATTATTTATTGTAGGTTAACCTTTATTTATAGAGGTTATAGAGAAATCATTTCCTTGGTCAAGAAATATGTTTAGCCTTTGATATAAGTCATATTTGAAGCCTCACAAGTTTCTATTTCTTGATAAGCTTATAGTTAAAACTCTTAAAATGAAGCATCTTTACTTTATTTTAAAGCCTACATTTTAAACTTACTTTAATTTTAATCATGGTTGTATTTATTTATAAGTATCAGTACTCAGAAGGTGATCCATCAACAAGGAGAATTTGCCTTTTTGTCATTTTTATTTTTTGCTGGCTCCAGTTTACTTCAGTATTATTAAACATTCATAGTCTTAAACAAAAATATAGTTATATGGTAAGCACTGAATCAACATTTTTGAATGAATGATTGTTGAGTGAAATGTTATAAAAATATGAGATGAGATAGGCAAGTGGATTTGGTTGATGTGAGGTTATTATTATCCTTTTTAAAAAAAAGATTTTACTTATATATATTTTAGAGAGAAGGGAAGGGAGAAAGAGAGGAAGAGAAACATGTATGTACTTATCACACACCCCCAACTGGGGACTTTGCCCACAACCCAGGCATGTGCCCTGGCTGGGGATTCAACCAACGACCTTTGGTTTGCAGGCCAGTGCTCAGCGCACTGAGCCACACCAGCCAGGGCATTACGCTTTCAAATAGAAGTGTTAGCAGATGCCTCAGAGTTATGAGAGCCGGTTAGGGGTAAAAGAGTGACTGTAGGCCATTCTCTTGATCTGATTTTAAATCATGTACAGTACTTATAACTTAATTTCATTAAAAAGCTATCGATTTTTTTCAAAATTCAAATCAAGATCTCGTGACAGACTCAATCCTGGAAAGATAATTTTGTGTTATTACTATGAACAAGTAACTTAATCCTAGTTTTAAGATGGGAGTGATGCTCTAATGGCAGAAATCTTTACTGTGCTCTAAGTACTACTGTAAGAATTTTAAAGAAATGACCAAAAGATTAGTGTGGCAGGGCTATGTTTATTTTAAGGCAAGAACATCCCAAATGAAGAGAAGACACCTTGGCCCTGGCTGGTGTGGCTCAGTTGGTTGGAGCATCGTCCCATAGACCTAAGGAGCACAGGTTTGATTCCCGGTCAGGGCACATACCCAGGTTGTGTGTTCTGTCCTCCTCTGGGACATGTGTGAGAAGGCCGCCAACCAATGACTGTCTCTCTCTCCCTCTCTCTCCCCCTCCCCCCTCCTTCTCTCTTTCTAAAAAAAAAGCAATAAAAATAAGTCCTCAGGTGAGGATTAAAAAAAAAGAAGACAGCTTGGGAAGCACCTATCATCAATCAAGAAATCTTAGCAATAATGCTTAAGTTAACATTTTATTTCATTTTAATCATACTGAAAAGTTTATCTAGGGGGGGAATTTTCCAAAATTCTTGATTTACTCATGTTTCTAATATAATCTATTATAAAATTATTCTCAATTAGCAATATTGGAAATTTGTGTTACATGATAAACACAAGAATTTGAAGGCCATATGGCCACACTGCCTCTGCCATTCCTCTTTCTCTCTGTGCCGATCCATCTTGGCACGAAGCCCAGGTAATTTCCAGAATTTGGCAGTGCCCTGGCAAGTGCACAGCTGCTGCTGTCTCCAACTCTTGCCTACTAATTTTGCATACGCCACTTCCTCCTCTTGGTGCTGAGAAAGTCACAGGGTGTGGGGGGTGAGCCTAGAGGGCAGATCCTGTGGTCTGGGCAGGTTTGGAGCCCCTGGGGTGGTGAGGAGAGGTGGGCAGCAGGTCACCACACCTGCAGCCCTGCCCACCTTGCCTCTTTACCCCTCTGCTCTTCCTCATCTTTTTCCATTTGATTCTCAATGTTTAAAAAGTTTGCCTCATCCCCTTTTTGTCCCCTCCTAATAAATACTGGCTTTGAATCTTCATGAATTAAAAGATCCAGTCAGCGCCCCTGAGGGTACCAGAGCTAAATGTGGGCAGGGAGAGAGGACCTGAAAGGGCAGAGACAGGCAGTGGTGGGGGGGCTGCTTGCCTTCCCTTGGCTCCCACGTGCCAGCTCCTTCACTGTGCAGTGGCGGAGTGGGTGTGCGCCACACGCAGGTAAAATCGAGATATTTTTATCCTCCCGCACTCTTCTTAAATGAGGCATCAGCAGATCATATTTGAATATAGTCATGGTGATGATTTCTTTTCTTTTGTTTTGATGTCTCTCCATCTCCCTGCCTTTGTTGGTTGAGAGTGACTTGGTGCTCCCTGAGCAGAGGCAAGCCTCTTTATGCACACCCCGAGGGGTCCCTCGCCTCCGCCCACTTCTGGAGGAGGGCTCAGTCACCAGTGGCCGTGTGGCCTTCCGCTGCTCTGTCGACAGGGGCAGGGTCACCCCTCTGGGTAGGTGAGTGCCCCTGCTTCCTGGGGAGGAGCTTTAGTTCTAGAGTAACACTGTGAATTACTGTTGCTTTTGTCATCAGTGGTCAGGTTATCGTGGCTATTTGTTTCTCTTATCTGAGTAAATGATCAGACTAGGGGGAGAACGTGGGGTGAGGAAGAAAACTCATCCCAGATCTGCCACTAAGTAGTTGTTATATTGAGCAAGCCTGTACTATCTCTGAGATTTGCTTCTTATATGTAAAACAAGCCAGTTGCATTTTATTCCTTGAAGGTCCTGTTATTCCTTGATCTCTTCAATGTCAAATTGAAAGTGATGACCATGCTGAAGCTCTCTTCTTCGGACTCATTCCCAGGCCCAATGGGAACAGGTCCACTTTGTGTGCAGCTCTTAGAAATGGGAAGAGATTACAAAACAAACACATGTTTTTCTAGCTTTTTGTGTATGAGCTCATTCCAATATGATGTCATCAGGGAGAAACTCAGGATAAAAATGAACAGAAATTTACCAAGAATTCATATAAAGTCCTACAGTTTGATTCAAAGAAACAAATTGCACAAATAGGTGTTTGGCTGAAATTCACATATACATTTGGGTATTTGCATTATCCTCAGGTCTACTGTGAGCCAAGAGCATAATGGACGCCCTGTGCCGTATAGGATAACCACGAGTCCCCACGGCAAAGGCAGACTGGAAGGAACTGCTGAGGCAGTGGCCAGGCCAGACAGTCTGATGTCAGCAGTCTTCAGAGAGATCAAAGGCAGAGCAAGGTTGGAGAGGCCAAAGGCAAGACACAGCTCAAGGTTGTGGCAGGAGATCAGCAAGAAAGCAAAATGAGGGAGTTGGTAACGTCAAAGCTTAGAGATAAACACAAATGATGGAAGTGGGGAGGGTGGGGCCAGAGGAATGGGGGTCCATTCCGCAAACAGGTATTGCTGTACCAGATGAATCCAGTTTTTCTTTTTCTTTCTTTCTTTCCCCTTTTTACCAACCTTATATTCCCAGGCAGCTGTGCCGTCCCTAAATTTCTCCTTGACGCAGAATTTAAGTTACTTAACCCCTTACATGGCCTGGTTGTTTCTGCTTTTCCACCTCTCCGCTTCTGCTAACGAATGCTCTTTCTTGTTCCTCCCTGACTTCCTTCTTTCCCTCTGAAACATACCTTTTTTTTAAAGGTTCATCTTAAGTCTTGCTTCTTTCCTTCAGCCCAAGTTAACTACTCCTACCTCCATTATTGATTCTCTTCTTATGGCTCTATGTAACAGAACGTGGCACATTTCTCACGGTCGGGGGGCGGGGCGGGGGGAGGCTGGCGGCAGTCAGGAGGTGATGCCCTGGGTGTAATTATTAACTCCTTAACTAGTTTGTAAGCATTGAGAGGAATGAGCTGTGTCTTACACACTCTGCGTGGTACATGAGAGAATTGGGGAATAAGCAAAAATAGCCTGGCCTTCAACCCTGGCTGGGTAGTGTTTAGCACATACCTGTCTGTAGGCCTTCGAGTCCTTCCCTGAAAAACAGGATAATGGTTCCATGCTCTGGCTTCCACACACAGGGGAGCAAACGTCTAGATCAAGATCAGAGATAACAGTACTTTTTAACCTATGAAGCACTCTAGGAAAGGAACAGGTTATTGTAAGAGGTGCCATCATGTTGTCTCCTGGGAGTAGATGCTCTCCTACAGCATGACTTGTCATCGCTACAGGGCAGCGCGCCACGTGCATACCCACGGCTGTTTACGCCATTGCTGCAGCGCTTTCATGATCACAAACAGGAGCGCAGTAGTGCTATGACTGCGGAAAGGGTGATCTCACGTCCTCCTCCTGTCTCCCCAGGTTTCCGAGCCCTGTCCCACGTCAGATCTCCGTTCGAATAGTGCTCTGAGTGCCGTCTCAGCACCACGGGCACACTCATGGCACAATGGCCGGCCCTCAGGAGCACCTGAGCTGCTCCTCCTCCCCGCGCGGGCCCCTGAGTGAAAGCAAAACCTTCAGTGGACCACGAGATGAGCTCGCCCCGGTGGGGAGCCACCCGTCGCCCAAGCTCCCTAAGGACCAGCCAGAGAAGGGGGCGGCGCAAACAGAGCTAGCGGAGGGCGTGCACAGCCCCGCGGCCACCACAGTGTTGACAAGCGTGAGCGAGGACTCCAGGGACCAGTTTGAGAACAGCGTCCTTCAGCTGAGGGAACAAGATGAATCCGACGTGGCTGTGTCGCAGGGGAACGGCAACACTGCAGGTGGAGAGGCCATGAGCGGAACCGATGACGTCAAGATTCAGTTCAGCAGCTCCAGCAGTGGCGGCGGTGGCGGGTTTCTTGAAGGCCTGTTCGGATGCTTAAAGCCGGTGTGGAATATCATTGGGAAGGCATATTCCACTGATTACAAGTTACAGCAGCAAGGTAAGCGATAGCATGAACCCGACGATACTTCTTGGACGAGCATGCCATCGTCTTTAACTGAATGACCTTTGACCTCTGGGGGAAAATGAATACCTGCATCAATTTCCCATAGACCTTCTGAGTGGAACAGATGCATATCCAGTTGGGGTGGTTTTGGTCGAAGCCCACGTTTTATGGTTATCCAGTCCAGCGGTGTCCAAAGTAGAATACAGATAAGACAAATCCATGCTGTTATAAGGAAGAAAATGTTGGAGCTTCTGTTTCTTTTATACCATCATTTTAAATTTCTATTTTTGTGCATATTTTATATATAGCTGGTATTTTAATAAAGTCATGTAAATATTCTCTAATTAATAAATCACATAATATTTGCAATTTAAAATTTTTTCTAATTGAATGTTTATATAATCAAAAACTCTGATGGCCTCCAGGCTAACCCAAAACCAGGCAGAAGCCACGTGGTACTGCCCAGTGATTGCAGGCCTGCCTTGGGTTGCAGGGAAAGGGGTTTTTTCTTACAGTCAAAGCGCAGAAAGTTCACATTTTGAGGAAAGACAAAGTATCTTACCATTCTGGAGGAGTATTATTATTTTTAGGTCCCACTGCTTTTAAAAAAGTAAATTTTTAACTCTCATCATTGTGTAACTGTAAATTTCTATATCCCAATTCAAGCATTGTGATTTTGAAGTAACAAGAACACCACAGGGCCCTACTGTTCTTTCTAACTTCATTTATATTCTTTAAAAAAAGTTTTACTTCTGAAAACAAAAGTAATATACGTAGAAAATTTGGAAAATATAGGTAAGTCCCTCCAAAAAAGTTAAAATAATCTGTGATCTCCAGTGTCCTGAGAAAAACCACCATTCATGTTTTTGGTATATATCATGTTAGTTTCTTTGTATGTATACGTGTGCCCTTAAAGAAGTCATACTGTTTTCCACTTCATAATATGAATATTTCCCATATCCTCAAATATACTTCATCAGCATCCTTTGTAATGGCTGCATAGTATTAAATTGTGTGAACAGGCCAGTATTTATTTAAGGAATCTTCTGTTTCTCCACAATCTGTTGGTTGTGTGTAGTGATTATAAGCCACACTTCAGTGAACATCTGTCTGTTACTTAATTTCTGCTCAGACCTTTGCTTATCCCTTTGGGTAAATTCCGAGGAGACGGATGCTTGGGTTCACAGGGTTTGTTGCTGGTAAGGCCTTTGATCTTTGTAGCCTTGTGAAAGGGAATCAGTTGTTATGAGAGCTCTCACTTTTTAATTTTGGAAAGGAAAAATATGGGCCAGAAGTAAGGTTCTGTTTTATTTATTTTATAACTGAATGTTGGACTCCATAGCCCTCCCTTAAAAATATATTTATCTCTTTTTATCAGGACCATTCACACTTCTCCACCACAGCCAGTCGACACTGGTTACCATTAACCACTTTCTCATACATTCTGTTTTCCCATTTGTGAAATACTTACCCTAAACCAATACCACCCTCTCCCTCTATACCTCTTATCCAAAGGTACATTGGGATTCACTGGTGGATATCTGCCAATTCCAGGTGTACTTTTCAGGATTTGTCAGCCACGGTGTCCCTTCCAGCTACACGCAGAAATTCTTTGTCAGTACCTGTACTTTGCCTGTCTGCCTCTCCATCTGGTTCTCTCTTTTTCACACACATACACCCATATACTCTGCACATCCCACCTTTTCTCCACTTCCATGATCTTAAGGCTTCAAGGGAATTAAAAATTATTCCTTGTCACACAAAGCTTGAGGACTCCTATATTGAGCAGTCTTATTATTTCTTGAACTGGGAATAAAGATAAGCATAAAGCGGAAAATAAAAATGACTTGTCATCCCACAATCCAGAGATAACCACCCTTAATTTATTATTTTTTAAAAGTTCCCTCTTCTCTGCTTAGACACAAAACCTACACATATCTGCTTATGTGATAAACTACATTTGGTTTTTAGGATCTTAACTTGTCCAGTCTGTCAACTATTTTGGTGGTAATTTGAAGGTCTCAGGATCTAAACACAGCATTGAGGTTCGGACACATAAAAGGAGTAAAAGACATGTTCTGTGTTTGTGAAAAGGAGCCTTGAAATTTTTATATTGTTCTATAAACTCCTATTTGATTTGTCTTGCATTCAGCTGTGTGACTTGCAGAAAGGCTTGTTGCAAGAATAAAAAAGCGACAGGCCTGGTCAGCGCAAGCTTACAAGGATGCAACAGCAGCAGCTTAATTCTTCAGCAGGCGACAAGACATCCCATTGTGGGCTGGTGCTGTGTGGGCTGTAAAGGAGATTTGCTCGCAGCCAGAACCTAGGTGTGGATTTTTCCTTGTCAGCTCTGGGATCAGGGAGATAATCTTTAATCCTGGATTACAGTCAACCAAAGGATAGCACATGTAGCAGATGTACCCCAGCATTTAGTATTTATGAGGAAATGTCACTAGATTTAAAAAATTTTTAAGGTCTTCATCTCCCATTTGGTTTGTTGGTAGTAAAGTCGTAAAGTAAAATAGTACTATGTGTAACTGAGATCTTTTGTCTCCAAATAGTTCCCAGTCTCAAAGCAAACGTCAACATTGGCATGTTTGAATAAACAAAGGAGAATTTATGCATTATAGCGGGTAGGCATGTGGCTCTTTCATCATCTTAAGAATCATGGTGGATATTGGAATTAAGATAGTAGTCATAGTGATGAATCAGAGAGAAGCTAGAAGCTGGGGAGGAGTACCAATGGGACAGATGTAAGAGCAGCAGAAAGTCTGGGACTAACCCTGGAGGGAACACAGCCAGTTGTCACTATTATGAGGTTAATGATCTCATTCATCAATTTCTCCTAATTCTTTGGTCCTCAGGCCAGCACTCAACCCACTGAGCCACACCAGCCAGGGCTCTCATAATTCTTATTGCTGTTTATTTTTCCCTGCCATTTTTCTGATCCTTGACTCCTTACTAGATATTGACAGGGACATTGGGACAGGACGAGAAAATGAAATCGCATCCATCAGCTTTACTTCTGGTAATCAGTTCTAGTAACAAGGTTGATTCAAAGGTGGTGGAAGTATTACTTTATTTTATACTGTGTTTTTGCATTACCAGTGCTATCCCCTGTGTTTTTGCATAGATAATTATGACTTGGTCAAGTAACACAGGTAGGAGCTGCTGTTGGCAGAGGACTATTTCATTCCTTATATCCTCAACCTTTGGTTTCCGAGTGCCAAATTTGTGTTTTAATAATTCATTTATTTCTCATTTTATGAAAACACTTAATAAATGGCATTGTTTATTTAAAATATAGTAAATTGCAATGTAAGCATTATTAAATGACAGGAAAAGAAAGGGTTATTTAACAAATTTTTGTAATCACTAAATAGCAATATGGAAAAAATTAATTTAAATCAGTTCTCACATCATACACCAAAATAAACTCAAGATGGATGTAAAGGCTAATTTTTTTTAAAAATCAACTATAGATCAACTCTTAGAAGATAGAGTAGCCAGTAGAAGAAATTACAAAGGAAATTTCAGCAACCACAAAAATATTTTTTTTTAAAAATAATAAAATTAAAAGAAAAAATCTTTTTTAAAAAAGAAATACTCTTCATATTTTCAAATAGAAAGGAACCTCCTTCAAATTTGTGAGAACTACAAGACTCTACTGGAAAAGTAGACAACAGATAAATTTGACAATTTATACAAAGCAGATGTGAGCATTAAACAAATGTAAAGAAAATATTCTTCATCACTGGCAATTAAAGTAGTACAAACTTATAAAACATTGTTTTATACCTGGATAAATTAGCCCAAAAAAATAATTGGCAATATTCACGGCTGGCAAAGTTGCTATAAAAGAGACACACACACACACACACACACACACACTGCTGCTGTCAGCAAAAACTGGCGGAAACCTTTTGAATAACAATGCAGCATACCTACCCAGAGCCAGGAAGCTGAACTCTTAAACCTAAAGATTGAGTTTGAGGAAATAATATAAAGAAAGAAAAAGTATTTAAACTTCAAATTTAAATTACCAGACAAAAAGATAGAAACACATAAGTACCAAAAAATGATACAGTAAACAATTAGTAAAGCTTATAACAAAAACTATATAAATACACGAGGAATACATAATGCATGAAAAAGAAAAATTATACATCACATGCAACTTTTACATAACTGTAGACATATGAACAAAGACTAAAAGAGAAGATAAAACTGAGTTTGGGAAGGGATATCAGATAAAATGAGTGTTTTTCTGATATTTTCTAATGTTTCTAGTATTTAACAGTAAGTAAAGATTGAGTAGATAAGGAAAAAAGACACCCAAAGATTGTGTAATTTTAATAGTTATTGTTATAAAAATTGGGGTAACTTGGACTACTATGAAGTTATTCAGAGAAATATTACCACTTATATTCTTACATTTTTATTTTGTTTTAGAGAGGGGGAAGGGAAGAAAAAAAGAGAGGCAGAGAAACTTTGATTGGTTGCCTTCTGCCTTCCCCAGTCAGGGCGCCCCGGGCATATACCCTGACCAGGAATCGACCTGCAACGTCTTGGCTTGTGGGACACCGTCCAACCAACTGAGCTATGCTAACTGGGGTGACCCAGTTGTGTTCTTGCCCCACATCCTGTAATAGTACCTTATTCCACCCTCGGAGTGGTCAAAATGACACTGTGTTGAGCTCTTCACTGGACCCCGAATAGTAAACTCTCTTGGCATATGCCATCAGTGTCTGCACCCTGTGTGTGCAGACGAATAAGCCCAGGGGGACGAAAGGGAGACTGCCTGAGACACTTAATGCTTGTCAGTCATTAGAAGCCATAAAGATACTGAAAACAGTCAAGTCTACAACATACTGCTTCCTCCCATATCTCACTGGATATTACTTGTTTCTCTGGTGATTTCTTTTTCATGAGTTATTTGTACTTTAGAGAGATTTTCTTTGATAGAGCATATAATCCCTTTCAGTAGAGCAGAAACCTTTAATACTGCTGAATGGGATGAATGTCATGATATAAATGACCCTCACTATCATTTTTTCTGCTCTATGTGGTTATATTTTGAAGGTTGTGTTTTAACCATTGTGATGACAAGCCACATCTTATTAAGAGTCTACAGAATTTCTTTTAAAGTAGAGAAAATTAAAGAAGAGGGAAATGTAGTTCCCTTCTAAATACTGCTGAACTCTTTCTGCCCTTACTTCATGTGGTAAATGGTGAGTTGAAGCTACCTCAAATCTACCTTGTGCAGTGTTCTGCAAATACCAGATCCAGCAAGAATTTCTCATAACCTTTAACATTGTTATCATCTGCTCCTCATTCCACAGGGCTCCTAGCTCTTTGATGTTCATTTCTTACCAGTTTAGTGATAATGCACGGCTGAAAGGGGGACAAGGAAAAGGATCAGTGGATTATATTCTTCTTTCTTAAGTTTCACAAGGTCAAAGCACATATTGATTGAATTTTTGAAGTGCTTTATTTTAAATAGCATGTAATTCATTAGAAAAGTAATATACATGTATGGTTAAAAATTTTAAAAACAGAAAAGGATAAAGAGCAATATGAATCACTAATAAAACCACCACTTAGAAATGACCTGTTACATTTTTGGTACAAAAAAGGAGTCAAACTCTAAAAGAAAGAGAAACTGGAAAATATTGGATCTGGATGAGTAAATGCATCATGACTAATGACATTACCCATTAATTCAGGAGAGGCAATGTGGTATAGTGGAGAAAGTGCTGTCCCTGGAATCAGCTATTTCTGGAGTTCTGCCACTTACCATCTATATGGCCTTGGGTAACTTACCTAACCACCCTGTGTCTCAGTTTTGTCATCATTAAGTAAACATAGTAAGGCTGAACTTGTAGGGTTGTCGTAAGGATTAAACACATGAGACATGTAAAGCACTATGCTAGCATCTGGCATATAATAACTAATAAATAAAAGGTAAATACTAATACAGGTGTTATGCATAATTAGGTACTCTGGGAGAGTGTCATTGCAAATTCATTCAGCAAGGATTAATTGACCATCTGATGACAAATTCAAAGAAAAACAGAACAACATCTACCATGGGTGACGGGGCAGGAGAGTGGTGTAGAGACCAATAGGGGAATCAAGTGGATGTGCAAGCTTGAAGCGAGGAGGTGGGTGTGTCAGTATATGTTTTGTTTGGAGGAGAGTATACTGGAGATCTCTGATCTGCTTGATTTTACTGGCTAAAAATTGATACAAACTAATACATGGGCATACCTGATCTACAGAACCAAGGCCCACAGAAAGGGTCTGTCTTTTGATGAGTTACAGGTAGGAAACAAAGGGTAGAGGTCATTTGGGGTGATGTGAAGTTGGTACCTTCAGAGTGGCCTTGTAGAGTGATCCCTAAGCAAATACCAAGACCCTTTTAAGCTTGTTTCTCACTTGTGTGCCTAGATACTTGGGAAGTGCCATTTGAGGAGATCTCAGAGCTGCAGTGGCTGGGTAGTGGAGCCCAGGGAGCTGTCTTCCTGGGCAAGTTCCGAGCGGAGGAGGTGGCCATCAAGAAAGTGAGAGAGCAGAATGAGACGGATATCAAGCATTTGAGGAAGTTGAAGCACCCTAACATCATCGCTTTCAAGTAGGTCAAGGCTTTTTTTTTAAGAAATAGATTTTCTTTCCCTTAATAAATACAGATAAATTCCTGCTTTGAAAGACATGTTAAGAACATGCTATATACTAAGGACTGTGCTAGGTGCTTTGGTAGGATACCAAAGAACTATTAAATTAGAATCATGTCTTAAGAGTTTATAGTCTAGAAGTTCTTTTTCAACCAGAGGATGCCCTGCTTGGAAGGGATGCAGATGGGACAGAGAGGGGGAAAGTGGATTCCTGCCAAGCAGTCAGATCTGCTGCGTCAACCTTATTTACCAGTAAGATGACAAAGGTCACCTCCAGGTAACCTGAACATCTTAAAATCCGGTTAAGGAAACAAAGCTAACATCTAAGTGATCAGAGAACAATTAGTCCCTGTGTCATAGACATGCTTTTTATCAGCTCTATTAGCATCCCTTCTTAAATATAAGCTTGTAATAACAGGTACCTTCAAAATATTTCTCCCTGCCTCATTGTTTGCTAGGTCATTTTTCAAGTGATTGCAAACACTCAGCTTTCTAGATGTAATGATACAGGGTTATCGATGATAGTAAGTTATGTGCTAATTTATTTCACAAAGTAGTCATTTTCAAGATCTTTATAGTTTAGAGTATTATTTTCACAATATTGGTGGAGTTCCCTAGCAAAAGGGGGCACACTCAAAGGTAAATTTTGGAGTCACCAGATTTGGCAGTGCTGAGCTCTTAATGTGTGCAATCTTTTTTTTTAATTTAATTCTTGTTCAAGTACAGTTTTCTGTCTTATATTGCCAGCCCTGCCCCCACGCCCAGTGCTCCCCACCTCCCTCCCATTTCCGCCCCCCACCTTAGTTATTGTCCATGTGTCCTTTATACTTGTTCATGTGAGTCCTTCTCCTTTTCCCCTGTGACTCTCTCCCCTCTCCCCAAATGTGTGCAATCTTTACTGTTGTGATTCCCCTCTCTTACCAGCCTTCACATTTGCTCTGGGCTTGAACAAATGAATGGTGAGTGGCATTAGGGAATGGAAGAACAGGAAAGATAGTCTTTAGGTAGGATGAGGGTGTAGAAACTAGTACTTCTTTATGTATATATACAGCATGACCAGTAAGGCTACAGTTATAAGTGGAATAACTTACAAATCCCCCTCTCTAAATTGGAAGGAACTTCTCCCAGCCCCCAAGAGGAGATCCTTTCTTAATAAAATGCTCATTATAAACCTAATGTGTAATGTGATCATTTTTCATTGGAACCACATCCCCAAAGTAAGGAATAGAAATCTTAGGTACAGATTTTATAGAATGAGTTTAAATGAGTATTAAGGCTAGGTCTTGATTCCTAAGCAAGACCCCTCATGGAAAGAGAAAGAAGAGAAGCATTTAACTGGGAGGCTAAACGAAATGCTGGGATTTATTTCCTTTGGGAGGAACATCCTCGCAGAGCAGGTGGGACAGACTGTCAGCTGCCGTAGGGGCTCCATCCCTGGTTGCCCTGCTTGGGCCAAGAGGATGTGAGGCTAAAACAAATGCTCCAGAGGCCAATTCTGATCTTTCCAAAGATGATCATTTCAGAAGGCAATAGGAGGGTTATTTTTAAGCAGACTACCAGACACTCACTGCTTTCTCTCATTTTACCCCCCTGAGAGGATCTTCACTCCCTGTATGCTACACTGTCCTAAATGGAAGGAAGGGCCATCCACTTAACTTTCATTTAGTTACCACTTCCATTTTGAAGCTTCAATCACTAGGCTGCTGGGTTGGAGACACAGAACATTCCACAGCTTAGCCTGGCCTTTTGGCCTCCTGACATGAAACAGGCTGTCTCTCAGGTCAGAGGGCTTCCCAGGTAGAATTGTGTCCTCAAAGGATGGGTATGAGATGCTTTATTTTTCCTTCCTTTCTTTCGCTTCTCCATTTTTCTTTGCAGTCCTTTCCCCTACCTCACCCTCTGACCCACCTGCCTGCATATGCCCTTTTCAGCATATTGGACAAATATTGCCATGTTGGCGCCCAACTCTTAGGCTGCAGATGCTTGAATAGTCTTTACCTCTACATGGAAAACAATAGTGATACTGTGTCCCTGGCCCATCACACCACACTCTTGGCCATTGTGCAGTGTTGTGTTTGCAGCCATCTGTGCCATGTGTTGCTTGGCCAATGAATCATTCAGGACCGTCTGGAAGACATAAAGGCAAGATTAGATTATAGTACGTCTCTCTGTATACTGCTTGTTTGTGCTTACAGCTTCTTTTGAAGTAAGAACCATGTGCAAAGGGAAAGAGCAAGGAAAGAATACTGTATTCTTTTTTCTTCCAATTTTTAAGCAATCTTTTAAGAAAGCTCAGCCTGACTCTTCCTAATGGAATTGAGTGCCAAGGGGAAGAAAAGGTAGCAATTAGAAGTGATTATGGAGTTGTTATTTATAGCTAGTAAGAAGTCTTGTCATAGTACGGGGCTGATGGAATGATTGCTCCTCATTCATCAGTCAGAGAGGATGAAAAGTGCCTAACATGTCACTGCTAGACCCCTTCTGCCCATATTTGTGTGACAAGTTAAGACATACTAGAACAGGATACTGAATAGCTTCAAACAAATATTTATTTTTATATTCTTAAGCATATTACATTATTCCTGCCTTACTCACTGTTTCTCTGTAATGAAAATTAACTTGTCTCTGCTGTTGCCAGACACTCGTGCTCCACTGAGGTTTCCTGAAAGTCAAGTAACAGAAAACCTGAAAAAAGTTTTTCAGTAAAAACCAAGATGAGAATTCTAAGTAGCTTAGAAAATGAGGAAGAGTAATAGAAAGAGCTTCATAGCATTTGACAGGCACATCAAAGCAGGAAAAATGAAGGCTAGTTATTTGATTTCTTTATAACCTGCTAGTGTGATAAGATTTGCACATGATCACAAGCCATCATGGCCTCATCACTTACACCAGCCCAAGAGATGAAGGCCATGAAGTGAGAGCTGACTAAAGGACTTTAGCTGGGTGTCTTGTAGGTAGACAACTCTAAAAGTTTTATAGGAAGGCATACATACCATTAAGGATGTCACACAGAGAATTGCATATGGCCATTTTTCTTCTCTTTGCTCATTCTCAGAAACAAACTGTCAATTAGAGTTAATATGGTTATTCCCACTTTATAAGGTAACAGTATTAATGTAGGAATTCCCAACATGCTTGTCTATACTGATGTTAAAGAGGTAAAAGAGAGGTGGTGTGGGGTACTGAGTGGAGAGAGCATGGCTTTGAAGTTAAACGTACTAGATTTGAATACCAGTTCTATCACTAATTAGCAATCTGATCTAGAGCAAGTCACTACCCCTCTCTGAACATTACCTGTGAAAATGAAAAAGGAAATATTTATCTTACAGTGGTTTGGAGCAGACTAAATCAGACAAATAAACATGTCAATATTCCTGGCAAATAGAAGATGTTCTATCATGTTACTGCCCCTTCTCCTACCCTTGGCTTCTGCACATGTTCGTAGGAAGGCTTTATCAGCAAAAGAAAGTGAAGGTGAAGTTAAGAACCGTTTATCATGGACTTGCTGGGAACATCCGGGCCTTGTGGTAGATAAAAAAGAACGTGAAGACCTCTCCCTTCGAGGAGCCTGTAATCTGTATCAAAAGGGAAAAATCACATATAAGAAGCTGATGGCTGCTATGTAGCACTGACCTGTAGAGAAGAGAAAGACATTTTGGACTGGAATAATCAGGACAGGCTACGTGCAAGATGTAGGAACTGATGGAAACACAGGCTGCATAGATATATAACACACTGTGTCATGTTGTTTTTATTCTAAACAGCAGTGTTTTTTAAAGACTATATAATATAGAAGTTTCTATCTTTGATCCTGAGTCGTTAGTTGTCTTAAATTTGAGGAATATAAAAGTTAACAAAGAAAGAGTAATGCAAATAAAGAGTAGCAAAAAAGAGTAATATTTTATTTAAATTCTCTCTTTCTGCACGCTATGTTAAAACCCTCTATTTAATTCTAAAAGGAAGATATTTATAGTATTATTAACAATCTAAAACAACATAATATCCAGCCAATACAGAGCCTCATGAAAGGACGTTCTTTGTCTCAGGATGGAACGGTCCCACGGAAAAAGCACCAGATACAGCATTAGCATATGAATACCTAAAGTGAGCAAAACAAACCAAAATGGTCTATATGTATAATAGAAAAACCTGTAGACAAGAGGGTTTTTAATGCTAATTTAAGAATCAGAAGTGAACACACAGTAAAATATACAGATGATGTGTCACAGAATTATGTACCTTAAACTTATGTAATTTTATTAGCCAATGTCATCCCAATAAATACAATTTAAAAAATTATGTCATCAAAAAGAATCAGGAAAGATGATCTCTCTATATATTTTAAATAATTTCAATAGAGAATTGGTCCTGATTAAATTTATGAAGTATTCCTAAAATATAACTACGTATACACGTATGTTTGTTTCTGTGTGTGGACTGCATTTACAGTCACGTTTGTGTCTCCCTGACAGGGGTGTGTGTACTCAGGCCCCGTGCTATTGCATCATCATGGAGTACTGCGCCCACGGGCAGCTCTACGAGGTGTTACGGGCTGGCAGGAAGGTCACGCCTCGATTGCTAGTGGACTGGTCCACGGGAATTGCAAGTGGAATGAATTATTTGCACCTTCACAAAATTATTCATCGTGATCTCAAGTCACCCAAGTGAGTAATGGAGCTAATTTTTCAGCCACTTTGTTTTATTGCTTTGAAATAAGGAATTCCATCGCCCACAGCTGAGGTTTTCAGACATTGTACTTTTGGTTCAGTTTAAATCAGCACAATGGGTGGTGCTATTCACATACCTTTTGGATTATTGCGACCTACGTACTTATCTGTATGGCAGATATGTTCAGGCACCTGACACTGGTTTTCCCATTTTGTTGCTTTTTAATTGTGCAATTATGAAACAATTCACTATCTGGAGCACTCACCTTCTATCATTTTGAATGATTAATGCCAAGTTTCCTCACTTCAAGCCTCATCGATTTGTTGTTTTCCTATGTGTTTAAAAAAAAGCCATTTTTAATAAATGAATATCAGAAATATATTTAATACAATCAGATAAAAGTGAATAAATAAACAAACAGAGAAAATAAAAATATTAAAACTAAAACTTCACAAAATATATGACTCTGTATTGTTGTTAGAGGTAGACTATATAGTTGTCTTCAGAGTTTTTAGGGTCTAAACAAAGAGGAAGGAAGGAAGGAAAGAAGGAAGGGAGGGAGGGAGGGAAGGAAGGAAGGAAGAGAGAGAGAAAGAGAGGAAGGAAGACTTACAAGGTTCATAGTGTCCATAAGAAAAATACAAACTGATTATTTAAGAGAAGCAAGCTGTTTCTAGTAATCTCTGTTATCAAAATAATTCCTTGGCTACTAATAACCACTTTAAGAAGAGTGTTTATTCAGGTCCTCAAATTGTACAAAGAAAAGAAAGGAGTTGATAAAATGGTATATTTCATCCCTGACTTGTGTGGCTCAGTGGATTGAGTGCTGTGAACCCAAAGGTCACCAGTTCGATTCCCAGTCAGGGTACATGCTTGGGTTACAGGCTGGGTTCCTGGTTGGGGTTGTTTCTCTCTCCTTCTCCCTCCCTTACCCCCTAAAAGTAAATAAATAAACTCTTTTAAAAAATTGTTTATTTCAATGTAGCTCCTATTTTTAAACATTATTTTTATTATTTCTCATCACATTTGGTTTGGAGAACCAGAAAATAATTAATCTTTTCTCAAAAATATATTTACATGTGCTTTTATGATTTACGGCATATTTTTATATCCATTATCACACCTGCTTTGATCTTGGTGAAAACTGTATGGAATAGATGTGGCAAGTATTATTACTCTTATTTTACATAGAAAAACTAGGGCTCAGAGCCTAAAGTCATGGAGCTAAAACTGAACTCAGAACTTTGAGACCAAAGACCACTGCTTCCTATACCATTGTGTGAAGGCGAGGGATTCACAAGGAGTCCTGCCTCTTCTCCATGGAAGACACAAATCAATCCTTGATCATAAACTTCAGTGAGTTCTTATTTATCACCGTAGTTCTCAATGATGTTTATTATAATCAGCAGCTCACTGAGCAGCCTCCCTCTTGCTTTACTTGCAAATGACTTTATTATATAGTGTCTATTCCTTCTGTCTACAGTCTTAACCCAACCTGTTGCTTTTATCATCCACTATGTATACATAAAATACTTGCCAAAGGCCTCTTTGAATGCTCTTCTTTTTTTTATTTTTTCTAAGATTTTATTTATTTATCTTTAGAGAGGAAGAGAAGGAGAGAAATATCAAGGTATGGTTGCCTCTTGTGAGTCCCCTGCTTGGACCTGGCCTACAACCCAGGCATGTGCCCTGACTGGGAATCAAACTGCAATCACGTGATTCACAGGCCCGAGCTCAATCCACTGAGCTACACCAGCCAGGGCATGAATGCTCTTCTTTTGAATCACTTTATTCTCCTTGAGAACTAATTGTAGAGGAAGACATCAGGAGATTTTAGAGGTGTAGAAGTCCCGTGCTACTCTCTTTAACTCCTGTCTTGGAGAGAATAGAAGTTGGTTACCCAGTGAGCTTCTCCCTCTGTTATCAATACCCGCCCGAACCCCAGGCAGGCTGGTTCTCCCTGGGTTCCCAGCTAACTGGGAAAAAACAAAGATTAGTCTGGCTTGCTGTGGAGAGAGATTTTATTACCTACATGAAATATTTAAGCCATATGATCTTTGTCTCAGAGAAGATTTCAGAAAAGTTCTAACATCATGTCTCCTCTAGTCTGCTCCCATGTCCGCTCCCTCATGTCATGCCCACGGGTCCCACAGTGAGCAGCACCGGAGACGCAGGAGGGAACGTTCCAGTGGTTTTTTTTCCTCTACGGGCTTATCACCTTTTCTGAATGTCATAGTTTATGATACCATCAGTTCTCCAATTATCTCAAATTCCTCATAATATTTTAATCCTCATGCATTTTCGCCAAGACTAACACCATTAAATCAAAATTCCTAAATTGTGTGAATTTTAATAACAGGTGCAAAACCAGGGCCTGGATGTGGATGAAGGTGTTCTAACGCAATTGTAAACACTGAGCTGTTTGGTAAACAGCTATTTGACGTTGGCGGGAGGGAAGTCTCTGGTTCAAACAAGAAGGGAGGAGACAGACTGGGAAGTTTCCTATTTTCTCACTGCCTTGATTCTGATACTACTGGAATATTAAGACTTCTTCTTGTTGAAAGTAGGTCTCTAGATCATTAAGCCTCTGAAACCCTAAAGCAGTGACATTCTGAAGTTCTAAATAGCCTGTTTCAAGAGAAGTCCGTCTAGTGTGTGAGGATGTTAACTTGTTGGATTTGACTGGTTCCAGGGTGTATTCATCTTTAAAGCTAGTTTGTCCCCAGTCACATTTCAGATAACGTCCGTGAAAATTAAAACGTAAGTTGTGTGGAATCTGCTTAAGGTTAAATTTATTCCTGCTTGTCCTCATCAACATTACTGGAATCCTAAGATACTTATCGCCTTTTAATGTAACGACTCCTGAGTATCACGGTCCCATGCATGATTTCAGCTGGGCATCATTTAAACAGCGTTTTTTCCAAAATGTTTTCCTAGTGGGTTGTCTGAGGCTGGCAGGGTGGAAACCAATATTTATTGAGCATGGGTGTTTTACTTATCTCGTTAATTCAAACAAAAATTCTACGAGGCCATTATTACAGGCGCATATCCCTTATCCAAAACTCTTGGAGTCAGGTGATTTCAAGAAGGTAACTGGGTATTACCTTACACACCCCCAGCAAAGACCAGGGCACACCCTATAATCAGCTGCATTCATGTGTCTGTAGCAAAACCTATGATGGTCATACAAAGTTGATAAATAAAGTCAGTTTGCTTTATACATATAAAAAGTTTGTATACACTGTTTTCAGAGCATTTTGCAATTTTGAATTGTGGATGAGATGGTATGAACTGAATTGTCTCCATCTTATAGATGAGAAAATTAGCTTAGAAGAAGTGAGTTGGTAAAGCTCACACAATGGTGGAGCAGGACAAAACCAGGTGTAAAAGCCTACTGTTCTGTGCTGCCTCATGAGTATGAATGGTGATGTTTCTAGTGTGTTGCTAATGTCCTAGTAATATGGGAACTGGTGAGCTGAATTCTACCAGGTAGGGGGCAGCAAACTCTTCGGTTGCCAATTTGAGTCATGTGTTTTCATTAATACTAACGACCTGGATATTCTCTTATTTCTTTTTAAAGTGTTTTAGTGACTCACACAGATGCAGTAAAGATTTCAGATTTTGGTACCTCTAAGGAACTCAGCGATAAAAGTACCAAGATGTCCTTCGCTGGCACAGTCGCATGGATGGCACCAGAGGTGATACGAAATGAACCCGTCTCGGAAAAAGTCGATATATGGTGAGCAGCACCATCTGTGCAAAGTAGAAAGTCTGTTCCCTCTATCAACACCTCTACTCCCTCGAATATTCTTTCTTGTTACTCACTTCTGGGTGATTGCAGTCTCCCATTAGCTGAGGTGCTACCCAGTACAATGATAACCTGGTGAGAAGGGTTGAGATAGGAATTAGGGTGACTGTCCATTCGGCAAATCTTCAGTTTTGGGGACCCTCAGAGACCATGTTGAACTTTCTGGAAAATAGAAAGTTTACTTTAAGTAACCATCTAGTATAAAAGTTTTCCTGAAATACATTATATAATTCTCACCTCCTTAAAGAAAATACTTTAAACAAAGTTCACCTGTCCTTGGTAACTCAGACCATCGTTGGTACATCAGTGACTTACTGATGTGATCCACTTATGTGCTTCAGACCTGTTACAGCTGTACAGTACGGTTTGCCCTTTTATTGAACAGCCCCATGGGCTGTGCTTTGTGGTTGTCGTTGTCATCGTCATTGTTGTTGTTATTGACCTTTTTTAATCTGTATCTATTTTTCCTCCAAATATTTGCTATGAACAGTGTATTTTTCTGTAGCTCGCTTTTCTTACATTCTTAAAATTGACTACCAATAACTTTAGGCTTAAAATCAAAATAGTAGCATATATTAAAGTTTCGTGTGACACCAAAATAAATAAGATAAAGAAGAAATGTGGGATCTACTTTTGATTTGGGTGATTATTACAAATGTGCCCTCTTTAGGGATTATGCCAATTTATGTTCCCAACAGAAATACGTAGTTCTCAGTTTCCCAACAAACTTTTAGATTTTAGAACTTTTAGATTTTTGCCAACCATGTAGGTAAAAAAAAGCTATCTTTGGTGAAATTTAACCTTAAATTACTTTTCTTACAAGTAGCGTTGTTATTTTTCATGTTTACAAACCATTTGTAATTTCTTATTTGTGAACTGTTCTTATTCTTTGCTAAGTTTTCTGATCTCTACCATTATCAATTATAAAAGTATATTATATATTGAGAAGATTAGCTTTTCTGTATTTGAATTACAGATACCTTTTACATTTTGTTATTTTGCTTATGGTGGAGATTTTTTCTATGCCTAATTTTTTTAATACAGTTTAGCTTATCATTCTCATCTTTTAAGCCTTCTGTATTTCATAATTTAAAATACCTTCAACACTCTAAGGATTTTTTAAAATTTTCCATGTATTTTTTCAGGATTTTTATGGTTTCATTTTTTATATCTAAACCTTTTTTATATTTAAATCTTTGATTCATTGGGAATTCATCTTTATATAGATGACATATACATTTAACTGTCTGCTCAGTTGTCCCAAGAACATTTATTGAATAATCAATTTCTCCCCACTGGTTTGAGATGTCACTTTTGTCAAAGACACAGTTCCTGTGTGTATTTGTTTTATTCCTGGATTTCTGTTTCATTCCATTAGTCTGGCTGTCTCTCCATGCACCAGCGTTAACTACGGCAGCCTTATAAAATGTCTTAATGTTTAGTAGGTATTGTTGGTTACCTGTCATTGACTTCCTTTTTTAGAGTTTTCCTGGCTGTTTCCGTTTTTCTTATAGCAGTATTAGAATTTTAAAACTGGGTACATTTGATTAAAAATTAATAAAGAACTACAATACAAACCAGTCATTCTGAAATGCCCTCTGTGGTGTTCCCGGCACCGCCGCAGGTCCTTCGGTGTGGTGCTGTGGGAGTTGCTGACCGGAGAGATCCCCTACAAAGATGTAGACTCTTCAGCCATCATTTGGGGTGTCGGGAGCAACAGTCTGCACCTTCCGGTTCCTTCCACTTGCCCTGATGGATTCAAAATCCTTATGAAACAAACATGGTAAGAAATGCATTTCTCCCAATATTCTCTTTTACTTTCCTCCCCAAAACTATATTCGAAACTTCTCTAAAACTGCAGAGAAGTCTCCCATGTGTATTGGGAGTGAATCACCTGGTAGCATAAAGACAAGGAGTCTTGGAATTATTTATAAATGAAGAATGTAGTACTCCTCAAAATAGTAGACCTTAGTAAATGATAGCTATTATTACTTTACCAGTCCTAAGGGATTATTGTCAAACAGGTCACTGATCCTAGAGATTTTTATTTCATCAGCACTGCCTGAGCTATAGCCACACATGGAGTCAAAAATGTTTTTCACAAAGTAGAATGAAGCCCTGGCCAGGTAGCTCAGTTGGTTAGAGCATCATCCCTATACACTAAGGTTGCGGTTCTGATCCCAGGTCAGGGAACACACAAGAAAGCAACCAATGAATACATAAGTAAGTGGAACAACAAAGTAATGTTTCCCTCTTTAAAATCAATGAAAAAATAAATAAAGTAGAATAAAATCTTTATCCTCCTGGATATAACTTCTGAAATTCACAAGCTGCCTCTTTTTACTTTTAGGCAAAGTAAACCTCGCAACCGACCTTCGTTTCGGCAGACGCTCATGCATTTAGACATCGCGTCCGCAGATGTCCTTGCCACGCCACAGGAAACTTACTTCAAGTCTCAGGTAAGTCTGGAAACTCTCTACCAGGTGCCGCTGAACAGACAGACAGGGAACTCTCTCTGAGAAAAGGTAATTCTTAGAAGAGGGCAATTCTGATTCTTATAACAATTATATAATTCCTTTCATTGTGAAACGATAACTATGATATCTCATGCATATGACATTTTGGAGTTTTTGAGCACATACACTATTATCTCATTTGAAAAGCACATGTATCAGAATCTGATCTTTATGTGGGTTCTGGTGAAACTGTTGAGAGGAAAAGAAGATATGAAAACACTATAATGTACACATACTTGAATTAGAATTATTATTGAACTTCATGAAAATATTAGTCTTTGAAGTAGAAAAACTAAAGTACAGAGTAGGGAAGTTAAATACCAGAAAGGGCCCATGATGGAATTAGGCCCAGAGAGAATTTTTTCTCTAACTTTATATGTCAGTAGTACTGATTAAAATGTTATTTAATGTATCTGTTAGCTTGTACTGCATGACAAACCAATCTAAAACGTATGGCTTAAAGCAATAAGCTTTTGTTGAGCTCACAATTTAGTGAGTTGGGAATTCAGGCAAAGTGGTTCTTCTGCTGGCTCTGGGCTCACTCACATGTCTGCAGTCAGTCGCCAGGTCAGCTGGGAGGCTGTCAGGTTCCAGATGGCCTCGTTCACAAGTCTGCCTGGCTGGTAGCTAGAGCACCTCAGTCCTCCTCCACATGGCCTGGCCAACCCAGATGGAGAAACAGACATCACCTCTTTATGAGACAATCTACCATAGCAGATTGTAAGCTTGGGTGCAGAGAAAGAAAGAAGAGGTGACTGTTAAATTAAAATACTATGAATTGTCATAAGGATTGGTGGTCCAGTCCTGGTTGGTGTGGCTCAGTGGGTTGGAGTATCATTCTGTTAACTGGAAGGGCCCCGATTAGATTCCAGGTCAGGGCACATGCTTAGGTTTAAGGTTTGATTCCCAGTCAGGGCGTATGTGGGGAAGCAGCCAATGTTTCTCTCACTCATCCATCACTGGTTTCTCTCTCTCTCTCTCTCTCTCTCTCTTCCTTCCCCTCTGTTTCAAATGAGAATAAAATTAAAACCTTTTCAAAATTATTTTAAAGAGGTTGTGGGTCCCACAAACATCAATATGGACTGGGAGCTGTGGGAGATAGATGTATGTGAGGCCCATATTCCTGCCAGACCCAGCAACAGCAGAAGGAGGTAAATGGGATGAAACTATGGCTTTTGAAGTAAATGTGATGATCCTGAATTATAGCTTTGTGCCTGCAAGATTTCACAATAGTATTACCTAATTGCTCATCACATAGCTTTGTCTCACTCATGTTACTGTGCTTCTAAATGAATTTTTTTAAGATGAATTGCATCTCCACATTATTTTCCCATGTCACTTTAAAGATTAATCCTCAGAGAAGACATTTTATTACCAATTGGTGTTTCAGTCTCCTTACATAGCCCCCCATCTGTGGTGGGTGATGAGTTTACCTACCAGGAAAGTCTGTGTTGGGAAGAGGACTGAACTGGGGAGGGAATTATCCTGGAAGTTAAACAAGTCCTCCAATATGCTTTAGTGCCGGTCTCGACCCAAGGCTCAGAGAACGGGCTTCACAGGGATCTGATAAACATTGAGACGCTCTGCCCGTCGACACTGGGAATATCTACAAAGCCCCATGGTTCTGGCAGTGTCTGGAGAATGATGTATCAGAGACTGCTGATACATCAGCAGTGTCGCCCGAAGCTCCAGCGTGCTTTCTGTGAGCCACAGCCTTATCTCTCCCCACAGCTGTGTCTTTAGATATTTAGTCAGACTTGCCCTTATAGTTTTTAGTGTTTCTGAGGAATTACTATGTAAGTAGTAAAGTGTTTGATCTTAGAGGAAATAAGAGGATGTAGGGGGCTAACTTCATACCATTTCCTGTGTTCTTTGATATACATTCAGAAAACTCCCTTTGAGCTATTAAAACTATTGCCTAACTATTCAAATACATGTAGGTATGGTACCAGAGAAGAAATCTCAAATAACTTCTGTTAGTATTCAGAAAAAAACCTAGGTTCTTTTGTGACATCAGAGAGAATAACAGTGAGTACTCTCTAGGAAATCTTTCAAACCATAGGATGTGGCTGCAATCACAGCTTTGCTTCCTTTACAATGAAATACACATATCACAATTTTGAAAGGTAGTTTTTATGAGCATACTAAGTCACAGCTATTGAGATAGTATAACTATATATACTTAGAAAACTGAAGTTCTAAGCAGATTTTACTTGAGTGCTCCCAGAGTGTCACTTCTTAGCCAGCACATGTCCTGAGCCCCCACCACATACGAAGCACTATATAGTGCAACTAAGCACACACGGTCAGTATCCTCCTTGTACACATTCCTTTTTTAAAAAAATATTTATTTATTTTCAGAGAGAGGAGAAGGGAAGGAGAAAGGGAGGGAGAGACTGGAGAGACCCAGTGTGTGGTTGCTTCTCTCATGGCCCACACTGGGGACCTGGCCTGCATCCCAGGCATGTACCCTGACTGGGAATCGAACCAGCAACCCTTTGGTTTATAACCTGCACTTAGCCCACTGAGCTACACCAGCCAGGGCTTCACACTCACTTTTATCAACACATGCAGTACTGAAACTGAACTCAGAAAAGGTTCTTTCAGAGGAAGAATATGAAAGGGAGCAGAAGGGAAGAAAGAGAGGGGAAACACTTAGTACATTGGACATCTTCTAATAATCATTAAGTTTTCCACATTTTTCTCCCAAAGTAAAATTTTACCCCTCCTTGAATAGCCCCAAATCTGCTATCTTCGATAGTTACTAGAATTAGATCTTGAGTCCAAACCCCTGTCCTGTGATCGTGGATAACACGAAATTCTCTAAACCTCAGCTTACTCATCTAAACAATGAAGATAATCACATCTTTCCTTCCTTGTGGATCAAGTGAGACAATAAAAATGCAAGTGTGAATGCAACTTCCGGTCGAGATGAAGGTGAACACAACTCGCCTCCTCGCACGACCACAGCTAAATCGCAGAGCAAATATCACTCAGAACTCTAAGAAAATCAAGATGTATGGAAGCCCGACAACAAAGAAATTAAAGAAACCACATTCATCCGGACAGGTAGCAGGGACGAAGGGACAGAGGGGCGGAGAGGTAGAGATGTGCAACCAGCTGATCCCAAACTCTCCTGTGGCAGATACAAAACAGAGGTGTATCTCAGAGGCAAGAGATCCCAGCCCCACACCAGACCAACCAGCCCAGGGTTTCAGTGCCAGGAAGATAAGTCCCCAAAACTTCTGGCTATAAAAACCAGTGGGGGTTGAGTTTGTGGAATAAACTGCAGGATTCTCAGGCCTCTCTCTTAAAGAGCCTTTCACTGCACACAGACATACTCAGACTCACTCCCTCTGGGCTCCAGCACCAGGACAGCACCTTGAAGGACACCAGTGGCATACAGGGGTGAACTAAAGTGTCTGGCATCAGGGCAACGGTTGGGGGACAGCCTCCTCACAGACAGAACTGCAGACAGTAGCCATTATAGCTTTTCTGAGCTCTCCCCCACATAGAGTCACAGTGCTGCAGCACCATATCCGAATCTCCATCAACCTGGCTCCCATGGTAAGCCCCACCCTATTACCGAAGGGTCCACCCCATCCAACTCACGGGCCTACCCAAGCTGGTAACAGTCCTTTTCCATATGAAGGGCTGGGATAGAAATAGGCTTCAGATATTCCTAAATCCACTCAAACAAGCAATAGCAGAGCCAAGCCCCCATACCTCTTATTGAGTAGCCCCAGGCCCGGACTAGAAGCTGTCTGCAGATCACTTTATAATTTATGCCAAAAGGCCCCAGTCAGAACACAAGTGGAGGCTGACCTTGCCCGGCACCACCCAGGAAACTCCAGAGCCTGAACCCCTGGTAGACAGTTACAGACCACACTGGAGCATCACTCAATTACCTCCATAAGCCATGGAGGGAGGTGGTTGCTGGCCAGGGATCAGAGTTAGTCCTATAGCTGTCTTTACTGGATAAATCCCTTGCATTGACCTGCTGGCAGCAATCAAGACTCATCTACATGAGAAGAGAGTACTCAGTCCACATGGAGGGTACACCTAGAGTACACAGCTTGGGAGATGGGGAGGCTGTGCCACTGGCCCCTGCTACATTAGGCCACACTACCAAGACACAGAGTCAAAGCAGCTCTAGCTAATACACAGAAACAAACACAGGGAGGCTGCCAAAATAAGACAGTAACATGGCCCAAGTGGAAGAACAGATCAAAACTCCATAAATAGAACTAAACAAAATGGAGATAATCAATCCATCAAATGCAGAATTTAAAACACTGGTTATGAGGATATTCAAGGAACTCAGTGAATACTTCAACAGCATAAAAAAAGGCCCAGGCAGAAATGAAGAATATACTAATTGAAATAAAGAACAGCCCTGGCTGCTGTGGCTCAGCAGATTGAGTGCAGGCCTGAGAACCGAAGGGTCACAGTTCGATTCCCAATCAGGGTACGTGCCTGGCTTGCAGGCCAGGTACCCAGGTGGGGGTGTGGGAGAGGCAACCACACATTGATGTTTCTCTCCCTGTCTTTCTCCTTCCCTTCCCCCCTCTCTCTAAAAATATATAAATAAAATCTTTTTTAAAAAGAAGGAAAGAAAGAACAATTAGGGAATCAACAGTGAAGTGGATTAAGCCAAGAATCAAATCAATGACTTGGAATATAAGGAAGAAAAAGACATCCAATCAGTACAGCAAGAAGAAAAAAGGATCCAAAAAATTGAGGATAATGTAAGGAGCCTCAAGGACAACTTCAAACATTCCAACATTTGCATCATAAGAGTGCCAGAAGGAGAAGAAAAAGAGCAAGAAATTGGAAATTTATTTGAAAAAAACAATAAAAGAAAACTTTCCTAATTTGGTGAAAGAAATAGACATGCAAGTTCAGGAATCAGAGAGAGTCCCAAATAAGTTGGGCCCAAAGAGGATCACACCAAGACACATCATAATTAAAATGCCAAAGGTAAAAAAGAAAGACAGAATCTTAAAAGCAACAAGAGAAAAACAGATAATTATCTACAAAGGAGTTTCCATCACACTGTCAGCTGATTTCACAAAAGAAACTTTGCAGGCAAAAAGATACTGGCAAGAAGTATTCAAAGTGATGAAAAGCAAGAACCTACAACCTAGCTCATTCTATCCAAAAAGGTATCATTTAGAATCAAAGGGCTTCCCAGACAAGGTAAAGCTAAAGGAGTTCATCATCATTAGTATATGAGATGTTAAAGGATATATAAGAAAAAGAAGAAGATCAAAACTATGAACACTAAAATGCAGTAAACATATAACTATCAACAACTGAATCTAAAAAATGAAATAATCAAATAAGCAGAACAGAAACAGAATCATAAATATAGAGAACATTAGGATGGTGACCAGTGTAGGGGGGTCTGGAGAAATGGGGGAAAAGGTAAAGGGATTAAGAAGTACAAATTAGCAGTTACAGGATAGGCAGGGGGGTGTTAAGAGCAAGTATAGGAAACGGAGTTGCCAAAGAACCTATATGCACACCCCACGAATGTGAACTTAGGAGGGGGGTCCCTGGAGGGAGTCGAGGGTGCTGGGTGGAGGAGGGCAAAGGGGGAAAATTGAGACAACTGTAATGGCATAAGCAATAAAAAAATGCAAGTGTATTGTAAACTGTAGAGAACTTCCCACAAAGCTACAAAAATTAAGCTGCCTTTGGCTCTGGCTGGTATGGCTCAGTGGATTGAGCACTAGCCTGTGAACTGAAGGGTCACTGGTTCAATCCCAGTCAGGACATATGACTGGGTTACAGGCCAGGTCCCCAGTATGGGGTGCATGACAGGCAACCACACACTGATGTTTCTCTCTCCCCTCCCCTCTCTCTAAAAGTAGATAAATTTTTAGAAAATTTTTGAGCCTCCTCTGGGTTGTTAACATTCTAGGTGATTTTTCTGGCGAACTCCTGAGATGTATAAGATACAGCTAGGGAATAACTCCTAATCATTGTGGTTTGACTTTATGCCACCCAGGGGGAAAAGAACTGGTCATTTAGCACATGGTTTAGCTTTGCTATAGCTGAGTCGTACACCTGAGGCCTCTCACCTCCTCCTGCTGCCGACAAAAATCTTCTCAGCATCAGTTATCAATCAATGTTTGCTGGACACTGGCCTCCACCTCCCACCAAAACTGTCAGTCAGGAGGGCTGCCCAAGCCCAGCCTCAGAGAAAAGCTTCATGCATCTGTCTCTCACCAACAGCACATGTGTAAAGATGCAGCATATATAGCACAGGTGAACAAAGCAACCAATTTCGGTACAGTGTGAGATTCTGCCAAAGCTCTTGCTTCCCTCTTAGACAGTAACCCAGTTCTCCAAGTAGGCAATTATCGCTCCTGATATTCAATTACATTTAATACAAGTCTTTAGAAACCATTTCATTTTTTTATCTTTATTATGTTTTTTTCCATTTCCATTTAAGTCCTCTTATACTCCTCTTGCCGCCTCCCACCCCTCAGCAATCACCACACTGTTGTCCATGTCCATCAGTCCTTTTTTATTTGGGGATGGAGGGACCAAGCAGAAAAGGAAATAGGAACCATTTTAGCTTGGTCACAGACCCCAGCTGCTAGGTGGGTTATGTAACTTTCCAGAATTCTAGTTCTCTTTTGAGTGCCTCTGACCACCCAGAAATTCGGGGCAGTTGCAGGCACTAAGCTCACTGTAGGGGTGGACTGTGCTGCCTCGGGAGAACCTGGTCATGAGCAGGTAGGTGCTCCGGCAGAGGCTGGGCACTTGCCTGGGAGACAGGAAACAGGACTCTGTGCCAATCGAGAGTCGGGCTTATAACATCAATCTTTTCTGACCCCAAATCTATGATTTACTGCTACTTAGTCCCCAAAACTGAGCTTTTTCCTCAAGCAAGGCTGGAACTCACTCTTTTTTTTTAAGTAAAATATATATAATATAAAATTTGCCATTTAACCATCTTAAGTGTACAGTACAGTAGCATTAATTACATTCACAATGTTATGAAACTACACTATATTTTAAAATTTTTTGTCACCCCATTAAGCAATAACTTCTCATTCCCTCCTCCCCACAGTTCCTAGTGATCTGTTCTGCTTTCTGCCTCTATGTCAGAACTTCATATGACTGAACACTATTCTGTTGAATGAGTATACCTGCATTTTGTTTGTTTGTTTTTTAAGATTTTATTTATTTATTTATCTTTAGAGAGAAGGGAAGGAGAGAAGGAGAGAGATATCAATGTATGGTTGCCTCTCATGAGTCTCCTGCTGGGAACTGGCCTGCAACCCAGGCATGTGCCCTGACTGGGAATCGAACCGCAATCGTGTGGTTCGCAGGCCCGCACTCAATCACTGAGCTACACCAGCCAGGGCATATACCCACATTTTGTTTATCCATTCTTCTGTTAATTCAACTTCACTTCAACACCTATATATATTTCTTAATTTTACTTATTTATCTTTAGAGAGAGGGGAAGGGAGGAAGAAAGAGAGGGAGAGAAACATCAATGTGTGGTTGCCTCTTGCACAGCCCCTACTGGGGACCTGGCCCTAAACCCAGGCATGTGCCCTCACTGGGAATTAAACATGCGACCCTTTGGTTCACAGCCCATGCTCAATCCACTGAGCTACACCAGCCAGGGCTTATTTTGACACCTATAATATGGGAGAAAAAGGAAGCGAGGTTTGGGTACTAGAGCTTCAATTCTACTGACTGAATAACTGGAAGGCTGGAGAAGACAAAAACCTAAGTCCTTACCTGGGACTTAAAGAGGATCTCATTAGTGGTGGTAACTCAAGTTTCACTGGATTTTCCCCTTACCTGCCTACACAGGATGTAAGTACCTTGTGAAAGTACCGCTACTTCCTCCTTCCCCTCCCCACATGTATTTTGAGGGAAATCCCCATAAACAGTAGGGTCTCAGCCTCAAATTAACAACATCTGCTCTGCTTTCCACTGACTCTGCTAGACACAGCAGTCGCCCGCCTGGCATCTGTTGGGTGTTACTTTATTGAATGGCACTGTCTTCTAAAAGCCTGCAGTCCCCAGATGTCATCCACTGGGTGCTGCCTGTCCTGAAGGCACCCACTGGGAGCCGTCATTTCCTGCTGTAACCAAAGCTCTGGACTTCACTCGATTCCAAAGCTGCATGTTGTTCTGTTGGCATGATGAACTCTTCCTTTCCCCGTTGAGTTACACTTCATTAAAGTAACAGAGCAGCGCTGCTTATGGCAACACATTACAGCACGTGTGACAAACACAAGGCCCAAGGGCCGAATGTGGCCCTCCACCTTGTTTTATCTGGCCCGGCACCTTGTTTCCACCAGCAGCAGTGCTGAGCTCTCGCTTAACTGTTAGGGAGTAGTTAGTTATATTTATACAGTCCTAAAATTACATTTGGCCCTTTGACGGCAACTGTGAGGCTGACGTAGCCCCCCGTGAAAATGAGTTTGACACCCCTGTGTTTCAGGTATTTTAGTGAAACAATGGAAAATGCCTCTCCTCTCCGATGATGGTCAAGTTCATGCAGGACTCCTCCTTCCTGTGTGACTGTGTTCTCCCAGAGGTTCTTCAGTCTCTGAGCAGATTGGCTTCAGATATGCCCACACATGTCTGAATTGCAGATTAAGTGCCATTTGGGACTCCTATTACGTAAAGAGTCTATGTGATGGAACTCCAAAATTAACATCTACCAGTAACACGATACCTTTGGGGAAAACATTATTAATCAGTACCTGCTGCTTTCCCACACATCCTGTTCCCTCTTCACAGGAGGGAACTTCTTTTTGGAAATTCATTTTCTTAATAGGTTTCAATCATCAGAAGGCTCTCTCTGAGTTTCCCAAACCGGTAAGCTAAATATTAGGAGGTTTATTTCCCCCAGAATTAAAAAAAAAAATCCCTGATATTTGATTTCTCACCACCAGAGGGAGTTATTCCTTTTCCTGATTCCTTTAAATATTGCCCTGAAATCCAGAGTTTCTTTGTGCAAAAGAGGACACTTTAAGACCCAAATTTGACCTTCCTGCTTACCTTTTTTTTTTGGTCTAAAACTCTTTTTTTTTCCCTAAAGATTTTATTTATTTATCTTTAGAGGGGAAGGAGAGAGGGAGAGAAACATCAATGTATGGTTGCCTTTCGTGCGCCCCCTGCTGGGAGTTGGCCTGCAAGGAACTGGCCTGCAACCCAGGCATGTGCCCTGACTGGGAATCGAACCACTATCCTCTGGTTCACAGGCTTGTGCTCAATCCACTGAGCTAAACCAGCCAGGGCTTGGTCTAACAACTCTTGAGTGTCAGTCTTTAACCTCTTGAAGCTCAATACTCTTCCTCCTTCATGACTTTGATCTAACGACTGAAAGAACAGCATTGCCTGGGGCTCAAAGGCTCAGACCCTGTTGCAGACTCAACAATGGGCACCACACCCCAGATCTCTGCCTTCTGACTCGCTGTGTGGCAGGGCTGGTGCCCGGAAGTCAGCTGATGACAGAAATGTTTCTCCAATGGTCAGTCAACAGATATATATGTGAAAATGGATAAGCAGGATAATCACTTTCTAAATAATTACAATTTCCCCTACAGAAATAAATGAGAAATGGCCCTGGCTGGTGTGGCTCAGTGGATTGAGTGCCCACCCATAAACCAAAAGGTCCCCAGTTCTATTCCCAGTCAGAGCACATGCCTGGCTTGTAGGCCAGGTCCCCAGTTGGGGGTGTGAGAGAGGCACGTGTATGTTTCTCTCCCTTTCTTTCTCCCTCCCTCCCCCTATCTCTAAAAGCAAATAAAACTTTTTTTAAAAAAGTAAAATAAATTAGAAATGGCAAATTTGGAGAGAAACCTTCTGTAATTTCACAATTACCTAAGAGTAACTTCTTCAATGATCTAGAGAGATCATTTTCAACAGGAATCTAAATGTAATAGAATAGCTCAGAGAAAGATCGTACAATTAGAAACATTTAATGACAGATCTAGCCTTTGCTGGGTTAATTACATTAATCTCATTAGCTCCCTGAGATGGTAGTCGGTACGTAATTTGAGGAAATATATCCTTTAGCTTTTTTCTAGGGACTACCTATATGGACTACCTTCCTGCAGATGTTTTCCTGTCCCCTAAAATTTTGATAAAATTCTTCTTGAAATTCCATGCCCTGTGGAAAGACCAGTGTCATAACACTCCTGTGAATTACTACAGATTTCAAATTTCAAGGCCACACCAGCTCTGCCTTCCTCAAATGCTTGGCCCCTGTCCCTGCCATGCTGCGGTTGTCCCCTTACTGATGTCCTGTCATTGACCCAAACATGCAGTTCGGCACCTATCCTTGATTTCTAAGAAAGCAAGGACACTCATCCAAAGTCAGAGTGAATGTCAAGAGACTTAACTAAAGCTTTAGAAAACCGGAAGAGCCTTACAGTTTGAACAACTTAAATCACATATTAGACATCTTTTCTGTCCCGAGAATTTTGTCAGCCTCTAAATTATTCAGCCGTGCTACTTGTCTTCCTCCTCCTTCTTCTCTCTTTGTGTCCATTCCCTCATTCCCAAACCCACGAATAATTCCCTGTATTTTTATTTCCATCACCTGCTATACATATTGCTTGGGGTCTTCTACTCCAAATATTTCTTCAAGATATTTTCATATACAAAACCTAAGAGGAATCAGTTGTAAAGATATTCTCACTGGCACGTACTTGTACCACATGGGTATCAGAGCCAGGCGTTCTCAGACACCAGCCTGACTTCCAGAGGTGGTAGCTGGTGTGCTGGCCGTGATGTTTCTGGTAGCCTGTACTGCAAGGAAACTGGAAAAGAGGCAGCATCCCATGTTGGACCAAATACAGAAAATGGGGTGTGCAGATACATCTTCATAAGATATTTTGCTATCGAGTAGTATTAATTGAATATCTATTCTAGAAATTTCTTCAGAAGAAGTATGCAGAAGAAAAAAAGTCTCGTACATGATCCTGTGGCTATATCAGGGATTGAAAGTCCTAGATTATTAACGAAGTCTGATTTGTGCTCACTCAGGCTGAATGGAGAGAAGAAGTAAAGAAACACTTTGAGAAGATCAAAAGTGAAGGGACTTGCATACACCGATTAGATGAAGAACTGATTAGAAGGCGCAGAGAAGAGCTCAGGTCAGCTGACCTCTCCCCCACCGCTCCTCCTGCCCAGGTCCTCAGAGGTTAGCCGGAGCTGAATCACCGGCTCACTTCCCACACCCCTTTCACTGTGCCGTTCATTGTTGTTCTCTTTAAAATTTACCCTGAGATTTAGCCCTCTTTTTTATTACTGTCTTACCCTCTCCCCCCAACTCCGTTATCCTCCTTTATTATATCTCTGCAACAGAGATTTCCGGTGCAATGCTGTTTGTTCATTTGGCCCCTGTTCAAGGTGACACAGATGGCCAGATATTGATAAGATGTAGTCCCTGGTCTCGAGATGCTTTCGATCTTTTAAGGGATACAGACGTGTCCATAGATAAGCCCTATAATCACACAGGACCCGTGCCGTGCGTAAGGATAACGGAGTGATTGTGGCGTCAGCTCTAACCACATATTTCCATTAACAGTGAGTTGTCCTGTGTTCTTCTTAAGGCATTGCCAACACCACGCAAAGGCTACAAATTATACTCCATTCGTAGTCACATTTTATCTGTGACCCTCCTGGCTGTTCTGTATGGCTGGATATGGCCTTGTAGGATAAACCAGATGAAAAGCTTAAACTTTCCATCTCCCACTCCAGCTTGGCTTAGTCCTTGCATGGACCAGGGAGCCTTTCACCTAGAGAGCCCTCGGGCAAATGCTTTTGAGATAAGCCATCCGGTTCTCATTTCCTTAGAGCTGCTGACTTCAGTCGATTTCACCGATCCTGTGTTTTCTTTGCCAGGCATGCTTTGGATATCCGCGAACACTACGAGAGAAAACTTGAGCGGGCTAATAATTTATACATGGAGCTGAGCGCCATCCTGCTGCAGCTGGAAATGCGGGAGAAGGAGCTCATCAGGTGCGTATCCAGACCACCGTCTGCCCGTGTCGATGTAGTCTCCGCGCCGGCATGTCGCTGCTGCCCAGAACTTGCGGATGTTTTATTCATTCACCCAACATGCCTCCGGGGATGTGCCCCCCACGCGTCCCTGCCCCTGGGGAGGAGTTGCCACGGAGCTGGTTCTCGGGGAACATCACTTGAGAGATACTTGCAGCTTCACCCTGCTGAATGGCTCAGAGAAAGAGTCCTCATTTCATGAACAGCTTGATGTAGATGCGTGGGGGCTAATCCCCCCTGGGGAAGTGAGGTGGCTTCTGCAAGTGGTTTAAGGTATTCCTGAGAATGGCAAGAAAATTGCAGGGACTTGGCCGAAACAGCAGCTACTGAATTAAGTAGGACTCCCACGCCGCTCATGTGGTGTGTTGCGGAAGGGGAGTCGGTCTCTGAGTGCATCTGTGAGCTTCAGGGGAAAATACGGTTATGTTAGTTTCAATTTAGTATCTTTTTTTCCCCTTTTTAACCTGGATGGCAGCCTTGTTATTCAAATAGCCAGTGTCTGGTAAGTGTGGCCAGAGTCTGTGGGTGGAATCAGCCTGTGAAACAGTCTGCCCATCTTTTCTGAATGTGGTGACTGAGATGGCCTGTTCCTCTCATTCCGCAGACGTGAGCAAGCAGTGGAAAAGAAGTATCCTGGGACCTACAAACGGCACCCTGTCCGTCCAATAATCCACCCCAATGCCATGGAGAAGCTCATGAAAAGGAAAGGCGTGCCTCACAAACCGGGGATGCAGACCAAACGGTGAGACGCTTGTGCTGACCCGATACTTCCATAAATGGGAAAAATTCCCCCTGAAAATAGCCAATCAGATGACAGTGGGTGTGGCCTCTCTATCTGGTCATGAGCACACTTGCCTCTGGGTAAAACAAAGTGGGAAGGTGAGAGAAAGTGTGTCGTGGACCCTAGAAATCCCTGTTTTACTGTCTAAGGCATAGACATTTAGTACCTTAGCATGAAATAGTGAGAAGAGAAATAAACCAGGAGCCAGCAGACCTGGGTTTAAGTCCTGGCTCTGCCGGCGATGAGCTGTGTGTTTCGGGTCCTGTCACTTGTCCTCTTTTCACCCCATGAGTAAAATGGTACAAGTATAGCACACGAGATTCCTTTTTCTTTTTTTAACCCCTAATGCACAGAATTGGGTTACTTATAATTCTTGATTCATGCAACATTGGTCCGTGCATGAGCCACTTTTATTTATTCATTTAGCTCTTCTTAATAATGTGCCTATAAATCTACCACTGAAAATGAAAGCAGAGACTGTAGAGGCTTTTTGTTTGTTTTTTTGTTTCCTTTCTGCTTCGCGAAGTTGCATGACATCCTTGTGCAGGAGCCGTGCTCATCTCCGACTGTTCCGACTTCAGTGTACATGCTGCCGAAGCGAGCGCCAAAGCCAGGACTTTGACAGTGACCTATATACATGGTTCCCCTCATTCCACTCTTGCATGGGCCTCGTGTGAGGTTTAAATAAGACAGTATATGAAATCACCTTATACAGGCTCAAGAAGTGGGGGTTTTTAATAGTCTTTTTTTATTATAACACATTTTCCTACATAGTTGCCCCTCCCTTGAACAACATGGAGATTAGGGGTGCTGACCACCTGCTCAGTGGGAAATCCATGTGTAACCTACTTCAGCCCACTGCCAACTCGGATTCTCCACCACAGATCTGAAGCACTGTGTAACCTTAAATGCTCTTCCAATCATTACAAGTTCTGCAAGAGCCCCATTCCTCTCCAATAATGGACAGTTGACTCTCTCCTAGTTAAATTAAGGTAAAGGGAAAAAAATGCCCCTACATCAGAATTCCAGTGCCCTCTGGGGAGATCAGAGGAGAGAAACTGTCCGCCATCCCCGCCTACACTGCAGTGTGTGTTTGCTTAAGCCCTGGAAAGAAGAGAGTCCAGTTACAGGCCTGCCAAACGCATCACAGCTGAGTGTAGGCCAGCAAGATACTCTAAGAGAAGCATCTTCGCATAAGAGAAGCTTGGAATGGGGAAAGAACTGCTCCTTGGTGTCTTAAGACTTAGAGTCAGTTTATGAGTTCTGCCCTTTACTTGCTTTGTGGTGAACACAAGACAACCAACCTCTCTGATTCTTTGACACCTTTCTCTGTAAAATGGATATAGTGTAGTGGGAAACAAGTGGTTTGTATACTGCCTAGAGCAGGGGTGTCAAACTCATTTTCACCAGGGGCCACATCAGTCTTGCGGTTGCCTTCAAAGGGCTGACTGTAATGTTAGGACTGTATGAATGTAACCACTCCATAACAGTTAAGTGAGAGCTTGGCGCTGCCCCTGGGTAGAAACAAGGTGCCCGGCCGGATAAAACAAGGTGGAAGGCCGGATTTGGCCCACAGG
Organism: Sturnira hondurensis; assembly: GCF_014824575.4. NCBI lineage: Eukaryota > Metazoa > Chordata > Mammalia > Chiroptera > Phyllostomidae > Sturnira > Sturnira hondurensis. Next base: position 1,035,615 of record NW_028091847.1, on the reverse strand, counting down.
CCTTGTGTCTGCCACCTGTGATTTAGGAACAGGATGGTACAGGGTCATACCTCCTGAGACCTTCTCTTGCTGGCTCTGCTCCCCGCCTGGGCTCTCTCCTGTTTTCCTGTCCTCTGGCCCCACCCCTGTGTCTCCCTGTCCCTGAAACTCTGAGTCCCGAGCATGATCAAGACCCCCTGTTAGTGTTCTTCACATACAAAGGTGAACGTGACGTAGTCCCAGCCCTCAGTAAGACTATGTCTACCCCGAACTCTTTCCTTTGTGATGTCTTGAATCCAGTTCCGTCATCAGACAGACTTCTGACCTCGCTGGCTTACTGGCACCAAGCTGAGAGTTGATACTATGAGGAAGAGATCAAGAAACCTGTAGGGCAGAATTAGAATTTCGAGGGGATTCGGTACCTCAGCCAATGAGGCACAGGATGAAATCCAGAAGGTGTAAAGGGAATCTTCTATCAGTGGACTTCTAGGTTGTTTAAATTCCTGCTATTCTGAGCAACACAGTATCTTCAAACATAGATTTTTGTGGACATCCATTATCTTTATTGGATGAATCCCTGTATATGACCACAGACTGAAATGGTGTGTGTATTTTAAGGCTTGTGATATAGTTCCCCAAACTTTAATATGTTTTTGCATGTTTAAAACTAACCTGTCTGTTTGCACAGGCCAGATCTGTTGAGGTCTGAAGGTATCCCCAGCATGGAGGTGGCTCCCATTGCATCCCCTCTGTCTGGAAGCCCCAAAACGTCCACCTCAAGCAGCAAGAGCCGATACCGGAGCAAACCACGCCACCGCCGAGGGAATAGCAGGGGCAGCCATAATGACTTCGCAGCAATCTTGAAAAACCAGCCAGCCCAGGAAAACTCACCCCACCCCACTCATCTACACCAAGCTCAGTCCCAACTCCCTGCTCTGCAGCAGCAATACCAGCAACCCCCTCCTGCAACTTCTCAGAGCCACCACCCCAGGCTCAATACGCACGGACAGGACATCGCAACCTGCGCCAACAACCTGAGGTATTTTGGCCCCGCGGCAGCCCTGCGGAGCCCCCTCAGCAACCATGCTCAAAGACAGATGCCCGGCTCTAGCCCTGACCTCATCTCCACCGCCATGGCAGCAGATTGCTGGAGAAGCTCTGAGCCGGACAAGGGCCAGGCCGGCCCCTGGGGCTGTTGTCAGGCTGACCCTTATGACCCCTGCGCACATTGCAGGCCAGAACAGTGTGGGTCCTCGGACGTTCCCTTTGCTGAGCCAGCGGGGAGGAGCCCCGACCTTTTCAAGTCACCAGCACACAGTCTCCTCTCAGAAAATGCCCAAGGTTCTGAGAAAATGGAAGAAAACGAATTCAATGGCCGTAGGTCTGCTTCATCCCTTGGTGTCCCTCATCATGTCACCCCGCCAGTGCTACCTCGAAAAGCAAGGCCCCTTCAAAAGGTAGGCAGTCATGGCAGCGGTGTGCACCGCTGCCTTCGTGGCTGTCAGAGTCCATCATGGGATGCGCTCTATCCAACGGACATGGGAGTGTACGGTTTGTAAAAGGATGAGCTCACAGAAGCTTAAACAGACGCTTCTTTTATTTCAAACACTTGCTTTTCACACTGCTTAAGTGGTGAACTTATGAATACCCTTGGGGAACTACCAAACCAATGGACTGATTGGCATGTACGTAACTTGTAAGTAGATAAATAACCACGTGTTAGGAACATGCAATCAGAATAGTTTGAAAACCACTACTCTGACCTAGTCCTGAGGGGTGTTGCAAGAAGAAAGGGTCCCACCATGAAATAGGTTTGGTCAACACAGTATTCTCTCCCCCTTCTGGGAGGTTCTTAGTGTTCATTAACAAATGCTAGACTCTGAGGAACCGTGTAGTAACCTTGTTTAATCCAGCAACTCCCTCACCTGTTCGACCGTTCTGCCTTTTAAAGATATCCATCCATCTCCCATAGAACTAACTTTCTTCACAATGTATTTTGGAAAACATTGTCTTAATTAATAACCATCAGGAGCTAGTAAGTTCTCAGTCACTGAAACCTTTTCCTCGCCTGCTTGCCCACTGGCCGCCTGGGGCCTCTTAGCTGCAGGGCAGTCCACCACCGTGGTTATGCCCACCAGCTTGGGAGTCAGACAGACCTGAGTTCAAAGCTTAGTTCAAAGGCTTTTCCACTTAGCACTTCTACAAACGTTAGTGTCCTTGCCCCTAAAATGGGCTGCTAACAGTGGGCCCTGCCTCACTGGCCGTTGTGAGGATTAAATGAGTTAATACACATGAAGCATTTAGAACAGGGCCTGGTGCATAGCAAACTTTTAAGAAACGTGAGCTCATCTTGCTAGTGAGTTAAAAATAAGATTGTGCATGAAAAGTATTTAGCACGCGGTAGATAACCACTCAATTCTAAGTATTGCTTCATGTCATCATCATTATTCAGCAGGTGTTTATTTGAAGGCATGAAAGCGTTTAGAATGTAATTGAGGATGTTTTGGTCAACTAGACGTTGAACAGAAAAGACGTTGACGCTGAGGGCTACTGTCTTGGAACTGTATTTCCTCCGCCACAAAAAGTGCTGCTGCTGACTGAGTGGTCGGAAAATCGAGTTGTGTTTCGGGGGGCGCACTGGATCTGGGCTAATCCAGTCTCTGCGCCCCCCGACCCATGTGACCGGTAACATGGATATTTTTGGTAACAATGTCATTGAGATGTAATTCACATACCAAACAGTTCTTCCATTAAATTATACAACTCAGTTCTTTTTATTCAGACTTGTACAACCTTTACCACAACTAATTTTAGAGGATTTTTGTCAGCCTAGAAAGAAACCCTGCACCCCTTAGCAATCACCCATTCCCTGGTCCCTCCCAAGTAACATGTATCTTTGAACCATTCTGATTCCATTTTGATGCCACTGATGGGTCTGCAGGCCACAGAGCACACACCTTCCATATCTGGTCTCGTTGGACCCGTCCTCCCGGAGAGCAGGCCACCTTCTCTCCACTGGCCTGTACTCCCACGTGTACTTCTGGGGGGAGGGGCTCATCTCAGCAGTCAGGCTGTCTCCATCCCTGTCTTTGCTACTCAGAAAGCACGTCAGGATACAAAGTGGGTAAGAGTGAAGGTGTTTTAGAACTGACTTTCAAAGTAAATTATCCTCAATCTTTGCTACAGTTACTTGGACTCAATCACCCACCTCATAAGGGATTGTAGCAATCCAGTGCATCGAGGCACTGTGGTTAAGGACGGTGGGTCCCAATGGGGCTGTTCCCGGGCACTTGAAGAAAAACAGAATCTTCCCTGTGAGGGAAGATCATCTGCTCAGCCGAGACACTTACCCAGGCTTCCAGACTAACCATAGTGTCCCGACAATCACAAGGCCTCAGCTGTCCCTTACCCCGCCAACCCGCTGACTCAGTAATGCACTAAACACCCACTTTGTATGCAGCGTCGTATTAATGGCAGAGTGAAGCGTGCAATACAGCACAATACAGGCTGATGGTCAAATGATGTATGTCTTAGTAGTGGAGATGGTACAAAGGTAATAACTGTATCAGTGAAAAAGTGATTGGTACATAAAAGAGCTTTGAACAATTGAAAGATCCATTCTTGGTGCAGTTTCTATGACAAAGCCTGGAACTATTAGTGACAATGGTTACCTGAGACTGCCCCAGTGTCCAGGACCTCTTCCCCCACTTCCCCTCCCTGTCACTCACCTCCCTGAGGGAGAAGATCATGTTTATTTCAGTTCTATATGTCTTCCAGCATCAAGTGCAGGGCCTGTCATCATGGACACCCAAGAAAAGTTGCTAAAGAGCGAGTAGAGATGCATATATTTAACGGTGACACTCAGGAAGCCACTATGCAGTGCCTTTTGATGATTTCATCTTTGCAAGGACTGTGTGTGTGTGAGAGAGAGAGAGGAATGAAACTCTTTTCTCCTGTTTTCCTTAGAGTGGAGATGAGTCCTCAGAAGAGGAAGAAGGGGAAGTGGACAGTGAAGTTGAGTTTCCACGAAGACAGAGGTAAAACCATCAAACACACGCGATTGCTCTCAGTGTAATCGGGAAACCCAGTTTGCCGCACTTCCTGTTACACTGCATGTCACTTTCGAACAGCCACCTTGGAAGGAAACTTGAACTCACCTTGTTTATGGTTTCCCTTGCTGCTGTGCACAGCCAGGCCCAGCTTATCAGAATTCACTCCGTGGGAATTTCAAGATGAGCATAAATGCAGATTCATGGTTATAACTGAGAATACAGTGGGCAGTTTATGAGGGAGGGCCATGTGTTTTATGGATAATTTTATTGGTTTCTAGTGTGCCTCTCTGAATTAATTTGCTCAGGCTGCCATAACAAAATACCATAGACTAGGTGGCTTAAACAATACAAATTTATTTATCACAGTTCTGGAGGCTGGGAAGCCCAAGATCAAGGTTCTTGGTGAGAACTCTCTTCCTGGCTTGCAGAGAACAGTCTTCTTAATGTGTCCTTACATGTTTGGGAGGGGGAGGGGATAAGGAGGAATAAAAGAGATATCTTCTTCTTTTTTTAATTATATTTTATTGATCATGCTATTACAGTTGTCCTGATTTTTCTCCTTTTGCCCCCCCCCAGGGCCCCCAGCTCCCTCAGGCAATCCCCACACCTTGTTCATGTCCATGGGTCACCAGTGTGAGGTCTTTGGCTACTCCATTTCCTAAACTGAACTTGACGTCCCTATGGCTATTCTGTAACTACTGATTTGTACTTCTTTTTTTTAAAGATTTTATTTATTTATCTTTAGAGGGGAAGGGAGGGAGAGAGGGAGAGAAATGTCAATGTATGGTTGCTTCTCATGTGTCCCCTGCTGGGAACTGGCCTACAACCCAGGCATGTGCCCTGACTGGGAATTGAACCGCAATACTCTGGTTCTCAGGCTGGTGCTCAATCCACTGAGCTACACCAGCCAGGGCTATACTTCTTTTTTGAATCTTTTTAAAAATATATTTTATTGATTATGCCATTACAGTTGTCCCATTTCCCCCCTTCATTTCCCTCCACCCTGCACACCCCCTCCCTCCACCATTCACCCCCTTTAGTTTATGTCCACGTGTCACAAGTTCTTTAGATTCTCTATTTCCCACACTATTCTTGTCCTGCCCCCTATTTTCTACCTACCATCTATGCTACTTATTCTCTGTACCTTCTCCCCCCTTCTCCTCCTCCCACTCCCCTGTTGCTAACCCTCCATGTGATCTCCATTTCTATGGTTCTGCTCCTGATCTAACTGTCCTCTTAGTTTGCTTTTGTTCTAGGTGTGATTGTTAATAACTGTGAGTTTTCTGTCCTTTCACTGTTCATATTTTTTGTTTTCTTTTTCTTAAATAAGTCCCTCTAACATTTTATATAATAAGGGCTTGGTGATGATGAACTCCTTCAGTTTTACCTTGACTGGGAAGCACTTTATCTGCCCTTCCATTCTAAATGAAAGCTTTGCTGGATAGAGCAATCTTGGATGTAGGTCTTTGGATTTCATGACTTGGAATACTTCTTTCCAGCCCCTTCTTGTCTGTAAGGTCTCTTTTGAGAAATCCGCTGACAGTCTGATGGGAACTCCTTTGTAGGTGACTGTCCCCTTATCTCTTGCTGCTTCTAGGATTCTCTCCTTCATTCTTATCTTGGCTAATATAATTATGATGTGCCTTGGTGTGTTTCTCCTTGGGTCCAACTTCTTTGGCACTCTCTGAGCTTCCTGGACTTCCTGGAAGTCTATTTCCTTTGCCAGATTCAGGAAGTTCTCCTTTATTATTTGTTCAAATAAGTTTTCCACTTGCTCTTCCTCTTCCCCTTCTGGTACTCCTATAATTCAGATGTTGGAGGGTTTAAAGATATCCTGGAGGTTCCTAAGCCTCTCCTCATTTTCTTGAATTCTTGTTTCTTCATTCTTTTCTGTTTGGTCATTTTTTTTCTTCCTTTTGGTCCACTCCCTTGATTTGAGTCCCAGTTTCCTTTCCATCACTATTGGTTTCCTGTGCATTTCCCTTCATTTCAATTAGTTTAGCCTTCATTTGTTCCTCTAATTTGTGACTAAAATCTACCAGTTCTGTGAGCATCCTGATCACCAGTATTTTGAACTGTGCATCTGATAGGTTGGCTATTTCTTGGTCGCTTAGAGTTATCGGCTCTGAGGCTTTGAGTTCTTGAGCCATATTTTGGACTGTTCGCACCTGTTACGTATGAGGGGCAGAGCCCTAGGTGTTCACCAGGGCAGGGCAACTCAGTTGCTGGGTTGTGACGCTATATGTGGGAGCGGGGTCAGAGAGGGGCAACGGTGGTCCCCTCTGCTGCTTCCCGCTGCTGGGGCCTGTGCAGTCTGTCTCACTGCTTGCTCCTTCACTGGTTTATCTGCGTGCATTTGCTATGTGACCGTGGTCAGTCTGCTGCCTTGCGCCCTCACTGGGTCCGCCTGTTGCTACCCCACACCTGGGATCCACCCACGGCTGCCTGTGCACCTGGGTAGGGAGATCTTTCTTGCCCGACCCTGCTCCACTGCTGGCTCCACCCCTCTTACCGGTCTGGTTGAATAGTTCATTGTTGTCGGACTTCTGTATAGTTCAATTTTCTGTGTTTTGGCTGCTGAAACTTTGTTGACTTTAAACTTGGTTGTGCAAGGGGGCACAGTGTTTCCACCGATGCCTCCATCTTGGCAGAAGTCTGATTTGTACTTCTTAATCCCCTCACCTCTTCACCCGTTCTCCCCACACCCCCTGCATCTGTCAACCATCTGGTAACTAACTTCTTGCTGCTTGTAAGAGTCTCTCTTTATCTTTATCTGTCAGTCCCTGGCACTCAGTCCCTTTGGCCTTTTAATTATGGTGTGTCTTGGAATGGCCCTCTTTTCATCTGTCATAGTTGGGAGTCTCTGTTTCCTGGATTTTCATGTCTATTTCTTTTGCCAAATTACAGAAGTTTTCTTTCACTGATTTTTCAGATAGACTTTCAATTTCTTGCTCTTTCTCTTCTCCTTCTGGCACCCCTATGAGGCATGTGTTGGACCTCTTGAAGCTATCCCAGGGCTGTTTATACTGTCCTCATTTGGGGGTCTTGTTATTCTGATTAGCTGTTTTTTGCTTTCTTGTGCTCAAAATCATTAATTTGATTCTCAGCTTCATCCACTCTACTGTTGTTTCCCTGTAAATGTTCTTTATTTTAATTAGTGTATCCTTTCTTTCTGACAGGGTCTTTTTTATGCTCCTGAGGTCCTCACTAGGTTCCTTGAGCATCCCTATAACCAGTGTTTTAAACTCTGCATCTGAGAGATTGCTTACCTCCATTTCCTTTAGCTCTTTTTCTGGAGTTTTGATCTGTTCTTTCATTTGGGCCATGTTTCTCCTCATTTTGGCAGCCTCCCTATGTCTGCTTCTACGTATTAGGTAGAGCATCTTTGACTCCACGTCTTGTTAGTGTGGCCTAATGTAGTAGGTGTGTCCTGTAGGGTCCAGCGGCACAGCCTCCTGTATCACCCAAGCTGGTTACTCTCGAGTTGTGCCCTTTATGTGTTCTGAGTACACCTTCCTTTTGTAGGTGAGCCTTGGTTGCTGTCGGCAGGTCAGTGGGAGAGATTTGCCCAGGCCAGTCAGCTGCAAGGACTGGCTGTGACCACTTACCTCTAACCTCTCCCCTCCATGGAGGACCAGCTGTGCAGGGGCAGGGTGGTGGTGCTCTGACGTGGTCTGTAGCTGCCCACTGAGTGTGCTGGCCCTGAAATTTCCTGGTTGTTGGAAGCCAAAGTTAACCCCCATCTTAGTTTTGCCTGGGGCACCCTGCCTGAGCTTAAAGCAACCTGAGATGGCTGCTACTTGTGCTGGGCTTGGAGATTCCCAGGTGAAGCCAAGCTGTGAATCTATCTGGCTGCTGCTAGGACTCACCAAAGCCAGCTGTTACTTGTTTGATAGGATTTAGGAGCCAAAACCAGCCATTCTTCTGGAAAAGCAGCTTGTGTGGGATAAGTTGAGTGGGTTAGAGCCTTTGGAGATCTCCAGGGTGGGTCACACAGTGTCCACCATGTTGATGGAGTCTCAGATATGGCGCCATCTTACCAGCTCTGTGCGGGAGGTGGTTTAGCAAAGGGACAGTGGCTTTTGCTCACCTTGATGCCAGACACCAGTTTCTCCCTGTGTACCACTGGTGCCTTTCAAGCTGCTACCCCAGTACTAGAGCTCAGAGGGAGTGAGTCTGAGTAGGTCAGTCCGTGTGTGGGCTCTTTAAGAGGAACTACTTGGGGCTTTAGCAGTTTCTTCCACCGACTCAATCCCTGCTGGCTTTACAGCCAGAAGTTATTATGGGGACTTATCTTCCTGGCACTGGAACCCTGGGCTGGGGGGCCTGGTATGGAGCTGGGACTCCTTGCTCCTGAGATAACCTCCCCAAGTTTTTATCCACGTGTGTATGGGACGAGCCTGTTCTGTCTGTGCCCCTCCTATCGGTCTGGGTGGATGTTTCTTTAATGCCATAGTTGTCAGACTTCCATTCAGCTTGATTTGTGATGGTCCTGACTCATGGTTGTTCTATATTTTAGTTGTAATTTTAATGTGGTTATTCGAAGAGGCAAGACATGTCTGTCTATGCCTCTATCTTCTTGTCTTGCCCCTCTTCTTTTTATAAGGCCAGATCCTATAGGATTAGGGCCCCACCTATGGGATCTCAACCTTAATTACCTCCTAAAGACCCTGTCTCCAGATTTAGTCACATTGGAGCTTAGGGTTTCAACATATGAATTGGGGTGGGGGTACCCAGGTCAGTCCCTGGCACTCTCCATGCCTTGGACTTATACCTCAAATTAATTACAGTGAGATTAGATGAGTCGAGTCCCCCTTCAGCCTTAGGAGGGGCTTCCTGCTGAATCAGCAATAGCAATTTTCTTGTAGGATTGAAGAGCTAATCCTATGTAGGAGTAGGGAAGGTAGTTTTCCTCCCAAGAGGCCTTTTCTGCTAATAAGCATTTCATTCTTTAAGAGTAGAGCCGTAGGAAGGTTTGTATACCTGCTGGGAAACAGAAATCCCTGCAAACCAAAGGACTCCTAGTCCTCTGGTAAACTGTACTCTGGGTCCCCATGCAATGCACAAAATCAAAATCTGTTCGCATCCCCTGAGCCACTCCTGCCATGAAGCCCTTGCCGTCTCCTCGGACACTGTTTTCTCCTGTGCATCCGGACTGAGCCTGAGTGAAAGGAACGTGGTTCTACTGGCATCACAACGATGTTACTTCCTGCTTTGGTTCCTATGACACACGATGAACTCAGCCCACCCACTGGCTTCCCACCTTTCTTTAGTGGCTGGGATGCAAATTATATGTATGTTTTTACCACATAGTTTTGCTTTTTATGTTATAACATTCCCCCATCTTCCTTCTGGATTACCATCTTTGAGGAGTTGTGTGAATCTTATGTCCACTTCTGGTTCCCACATCTACTCATGTGACCTTGACCCCCCTCCCCCAGCCCACCACCTGGCCAGTCATCACCCTGGCTCAGATCCTGTGCCATTGAAATCACTTTGTACTAAGAAATACAGAGAGATCAGACAATGCCAGAGAAAGGGCAGTCTTTATTATTTGTTATGTTTTGTTTTTTTTTTAAGATTTTATTTATTTAGGGAGGAAGGAAAGGAGAAAGGGAGAGAAATATCAATGTATGGTTGCCTCTCCTGGGTCCCCTGCCAGGAACTGGCCTGCAATCCAGGCATGTGCCCTGACTGGGAATCGAACTGCAATTGTCTGGTTTGCAGGCCCGCGCTCAATCCACTGAACTATACCAAGCAGGGCTGTTATGTTTTGTTTTTATACCAGTATAAGCATGAGGAACTTTCACAAATTCTTCCCCCCGCCCCAAACTTTGCCTTGTCAGAGCAAAACCCAGATGTTGACTGCAATGAGCCACTGATGGGCTGGGCATTGCCCACAGCTGCACAGTGAATGTCCCTTCCAAGCTCATTTCTCTTGGGGAGGGGTTGACAGGGTGGTGAAGGCCGTCTTTCCAGGGCTGCCATGTCAGTGGGCAGTGCACCCGGGGTGGAGTGAGGTAGAAAAAGACACTGAGTGGGTGTAAACAGACCTACCCAAGCCGCAGCTCTGCCTTTGCTGATGGCGACCTTGAACAAATCACTTCCCTTCTCTGGCCCTAGTTTTCTGATCTGGGGAAGAGTTAGACCAGAAAATCTCCAAAGTCGCTTTCACCTGTGGGAATCTGGGACCCTGTGAATAAGAAGCATAATTTCATTTTGAACATTTCCATACCATGCACAGGTATACACAGTATGATTAGCAAGGCTGACTTTTTTCAAGGCCAGTGGTAGCCATCAGCTTTGGCGTTTAGCCACATAAACATATTAATTTTTCTCTCGGTTGCTTTAAAATGAAATAGTTTCAACCTATCTGAATTTGAATCTCCCTGAAGGACAGGGAAAAAATTAGGTGACCTCCCACCAGGGCTAAGATTGACAGACACGGCAAGGCAAGGAGCTGTTCTGGTGACTGAGTTCCTCTGGTTCTTTGTGGTTCCAGGCCCCATCGCTGTATCAGAAGCTGCCAGTCATATTCAACCTTTAGCTCTGAGAATTTCTCAGTGTCTGATGGAGAGGAAGGAAATACCAGTGACCACTCAAACAGTCCTGATGAGTTGGTTGATAAACTGGAAGACCGCCTGGCAGAGAAGCTAGATGACCTGCTGTCCCAGACGCCAGAGATTCCCATTGAGATATCCTCGCACTCAGATGGGCTCTCCGACAAGGAGTGTGCCGTGCGCCGCGTGAAGACTCAGATGTCTCTGGGCAAGCTGTGTGTGGAAGAACGTGGCTATGAGGTGGGGCCTCTCCCTCCTTCCCCTCTCATCACGGTTCCCTTCCTGTCGCTCTTTTGAGTTACAACATGCTCCAGTCCCGTGGTCCTTTACAAACATCATTTAGTACATGACGCACAGCTGCCCCCACGAAGTGAGTGAAAGCACGCAGACCAGCAGAGCTCCCCAGAACGAGCACAGTTCTCCCAAAGGAGGCACCAGCGTTGAACTACTCAGGAACCCTTCTTTCCAAGATTTAACTCAAACATCACCTCCTCCCGGCCCCACCTCCCAGTCGGGTTAAGGGTAGGAGCCTCCCCCTTCCATGTCCCCACTGTCCCCTGCTGATGCTGTTAGAGCACATGCAACACTTTAGCTCATATCTAGGACTGCCTTTCGAGAGGCAGGGTAACACCGTGGTTGAAACTGTGCACCCAGGAGTCTGACTGGCCAGATACAAACCCCGGCCTTTGCACTTACTGTGTGATGTTGGGCAAGCCACTTCACTTTTCCGAAGGTCAGTTTTCTCCTGGGTAAACTGGGCACGGTAACAGCCTCTGTGTCACAGGGGTGTGGTCTGGGTTAAGTGGATTAGTAGAGGTCAAGCACTTACAGCACTGCCTAGAGCGGAGTAAGCTCCACGTAAAAGGGCCATGGCGGCGCTGCTATGACTGTCATCATCCTTGTTGTTGGCACGATCACCTTCTTTAGGTCTTTTTTCTCCGTAAGCCCCACAAGGACGGGACTTGGTCTCTTCCGTCTCTGTAGTCCCCTTCCCCACCCCGCCAGCCCAGTGGCTGTCATGTGGGAGGTATTCCATGTACATGTTTGCTGAGCAACTGCAGAAATGACTTACAGTTTTATTCTGTCTTGAATTCGCAGAATCCTATGCAGTTTGAAGACTCGGACTGTGACTCCTCAGATGGGGGGTGTTCCGACGCCACAGTGAGGACCAGCAAGCACTACGGCTCTGCCACGTGGTAGGGGGGTCGCCACTCTGAAGGTGTCCGGATACCACTGGGTCGCAGACCCGCCCGCCCCCGCCCCCTCCCGCCCCCTCCCTGCTCTGCTGGTCTGGGAAGGGAGCCGCCCCGTCCTTCTTGTCCCTAGAAATGAGCTGCAATAACAGGAACATGAGACTCCGCAAATCTCTGGGAAAAAATATCCACATGAGATTAAGTCTCGCTGAACATTTCAATCCAGAATGGCAGGGATCTACTTTACTGAATATTCTAGCTACTGTAACATGGATATTTATTTTTGTTTGACATTTTAACACTTTGTACTGTAAAGATTGAACTGTATATGATATATAGAAAGAGACACAATAATTTCTTGCAAAAAAGAGAAAGAAAGGAAAAAAAGAAAAGAAAGAAGTGGAATTTAGGAGCTACATTCTTGGGAATATGTGGGGCCAAGATGTATTATTGCTACTCGAACAGGGGACCAGTTCTTTTGACCAGAGTGACTGAAGAAGAGCCAGAGCAAGACGTGTTGAGCATTTTAGAAAACAAAGAACAGCAAGGGAAAAGCCATCCCAGGTACCTGTGATCCGACCACAGTAGGTTTGACCAGCTCGTCCAATGGGCGACAGAAAGGACCTAGACGAGTCTGGTGACCATATATTGCACCCAAGGTCTTTGAGGCCATGTGCTGCCTGCAGGTGGGAAAGAAAACTGTGTATGTGAGAACTGGTTTCATTTTTTCAAACTTTTAAGCAGCATTTGGTTGCGAGACTTACAGCTAGAGTCAAACCTTCCTAGACAAATACTTACCCTTTACATGCTGTCATTGTCATTACCTTGACAAACATGTCACCTTGATCAATGTGCCATTTTCTTGTAGCCATTTCCTTTTCACCCACTGACCACTTTGATCAGGAAAGGGGGGCGCCGTGGAGGAGAGAGGGATGAGCGAAAATGGAAACTGACAGCAGCGTCAGAGAAGCGTGTGCGAAGTCTGTGCCGGTCGTTGTCGGGCTGCCTCTGTCCAGCTTCTGGGGAAGCTGGAGTCGCCCCTCTCTGGAACCAGGTGGCTTGTCTCCTAGAATCATATTGATTTAAACAGGAGAACAGACTTCGAAGGCAGCTAGGACGTGTGTGAGTCTCCCTGGTGTCCAGTCCCAAACCATCCCCTGGCTTTACTCATTAACCCCTTCTACCCTGTGAGCTTTAGTGCCTGTCTACCACTATCAGAATAAAAGCAAAATAAGCAACTTGCAAAAGGCAGCACTGTCCCCCCGCACCACAATAGCATTTTTTGTTAAATGCTATTTGTAAAATATATTTTACTTCTCTTTGGGTCAGTGCAGTTTTAAATAATTGGATTTGGCATTTTGTGGAAAGAACAGCTGATGCTGAGCAGCAATTAGGAAGATTTCACCTGGCCCAAGGCATGAGCTCCTTCCTGTCCAGGGTCCTGGGCTCTGAAAAGCATCCCAAAGTACTCCACGGTACCTCAGCTTTAAGCTAATTTTTCTGTAGAATTTTACACAAAAAACAGGTGTTGGCCTGGTTCCTGTCTCTGTCAAACAACGTCTCCAGGCTCAGATCTGCTGAAGGTGGACGCACTCTGACACAGCAGCACTCTCGCCCTTAGGAAAGACTGCGTGTGCAGGGATGGACCCTTCCCCGTGCGGACGGGGCACTGCCCTGCCTGGCGTCACTGACTGCATCAGCCCAACAGGAAAGGCAGGAGGGAATTTAGAGCAGTTCCTTTTGCTTATTTGACCCCTCCTTTTGTTTACAATTTATGTTGAGATATTAATTTAAAAGTCAGTGTCTATAATTTATAGATCTTAGGTAAATGAAGGAAAAATGTTTAACTTATACAGAGAGCAGTATTGTTTGCATTAAATTATTCCATTTTGTATAAATTCTGTAGCTGGACTACATGAAAGATCTTAAGTTATGGCATTATTATCATTGTTATTTTATTTTATAATAATTATTCTCATTTTCTGTCGATCAGAAGGTGTGGTTTACAATGTAGCACAATGATTGTGTTTATTGCTAACCATGAGTTATCATGAATTTTTATGATTTTTATGAAAATGGAACTGCCCCTTGGGAGCTCTCCCGTGTTCACCTTAGGCGCCCCCCCCCTCTTCCCCGCCTCGTTCTGTGTTCAGCAACAATCACCGGAGGACGTGTGTTCTGCCCCAGAGCCCAGTTGGTAGGTGGTGATTCTGACTTACCCGACAGCGCCTGGGCGGGCCGATGAATGAGTCGATGGACAAATAGTTCAAAAGCTGTAACCTTTCTCAAGTTTCTTAAGAAATAAAATCATGAGACTACACTAGAAGCCAAAAGAGAGTTATTTAATGTCCTATGAGGAACAGACACAGAGGATTTCCGCGTGGGGCCCGCGGGCTCGGTATCCCAGCACCTGTTAGCAGAGCTGGTCATCTTGCCCCTGCCAGATTCCACAACACCAACCTGTTTTCTCCTAGTTGGGGGTAGCAGGGAAACTAAAAGGAAAATATATACATACTTTTGGCATCATCCTATAACAAGACTAGAGATATTTTAGAGAAGCCTGGCCACTTAGACACTCACAGGGCTGGAAAAGTGCTGCCCAAAGAGCCCTGTTTTCTGACGGCACGATGCCATGAGCCTCTCTGGTTTGGCATTTCTGGGACAGAGGGGCTGCAACTCTGAGCTCTCTCTCCATCCGATGTGACACGCTGACGCTTCAGCCAGCCCGGTTCTTGCCCCCCTAGGTTGGCAAAAAGAGAAATGTGACACCTTTCGGTCACGATCTTCCTAGAAAACCCGACCCGACACCTACTTCTGATAAGTTTTGATTCCCCATGGTCACTATTGGCATGGCAATGCCGTACACCTGTCTGGACACGCAGTTGTGAGCATGCTGGGGGAGTGCACAGCGTTGAATCTTTAGTCATTCGCCGTATCAGCAAGCGCTGAACGAAGTTCCACACTGAACATTTTCATTGACTTGTTAGTAGGAGTGACCAAAGGCTTCAGGGAAGAACGATGTCTTTAGGTTAACAAGAGAGATGCCCTCTCTGTCCCGCCCTGCCCTTTCCTGCCTGCCCAAGGTCACCAGGACAGTAGTGAATTGGTGTGTTTGAGGACTCCACAGTCACCCAAAGAGCCTGGAATCAGGAGCTCGGGGAATTTAAGAGCAAATTCTTCAGTCCCAATGCATGAGCAACAGTGCTTTAAGGAATGCCACGGGGCTGTGGTTTGAAGCTTCATGACCAAAAGTTTAACCCCTTTGGGATAAATGTCCCTATTCATTTTGCATGTTTTTGACTGACTGCAAGACAACTGAGTTTTCATTTGTGTTGCAGGTAGACCTTTGTTTCTGATTTCCATCTATTTCTAGATTATGTACGCTGAATAACAATTCCTCTTAAACATTGCCTAGCAAACACACTGAGAAGCCTGCATTCACTTGAAATGATAATGGAGCTTGAAGTTTAGAACTGTTTGCAAGATGGCGGGGAGCACCTGTGGAGAGAGGTGGAGATGCTGGCTCTGCAGTAAGATGACCTGGTCTGGCCTGCTGAGGTTCAGATAGTTTAAAACTTTAGCATCAACAAATCCATCCTTCAAGAATAAAGGATATTGCCCTGGCTGGTGTAGTTCAGTGGATTCAGCGCAGGCCTACGAACCAAAAGATGGTGGTTCAATTCCCAGTCAGGGCACATGCCTGGGTTGCAGGCCAGTTCCCAGCAGGACACCCACAAGGCAACCGTACATTGATATTTCCCTCCTTCTCTCCTTCCCTTCCCCTCTAAAGATAAATAAATTTTTAAAATCTTTTAAAAAAAGAATGAAGGATATTTTTAGTAGAATTCAATTAGTACTGGACATCCATTTCGGGGCCTCTTTTTGCTAAATTTCCCTTGTACCCAAAGTAATAGATTTGATGGCTTTGGTTTTTCCTGGTACCAACCCAATTTTATTTTATTTTATTTTAAGATTTTATTTTTTCATCTTTAGAGGGGAAGGAAAGGGAAGGAGAGAGGGAAACATCAATGTATGGCTGCCTCTCGTGGGTCTCCTGCTGGCAACTGGCCTGCAACCCAGGCATGTGCCCTGACTGGGAATCGAACTGCAGTTGTTTGGTTCACAGGCCTGCACTCAATCCACTGAGCTACACCAGCCAGGGCCCAACCCAATTTTAAATGCCCTCCCCCAGGGTGGAGCATGGACATCCTTTCGGTGTACATGTGTCCTTATTGGTCAAATACTCTTTTTCCCCATCCCCTACGTCTCCCATTTTCCCCTTTAAATGTTCCTACTTGAAGTTCCTGGAACTGAATTCTCCAAAATTGAACACAATACTTGGAAACCTAGTGATTCTGCCTCTGCTCTTAGAGATTATATACATATATACATATATATATATATATATGTGTGTGTGTGTGTGGGTGTGTGTGTGTGTGCGCGTGTGTGTGCGTGTGTGTATTTATTTATTTATATATTTTAAAATATATATTTATATATTTATACATATATTTATATATTTATATTTTGCCACTAAGCCAGAAACCAAAATGCCACCACATACAACCATCAGCAACCTATACTCCAAACACTGGAGACCAGCGTTACTTATTGGTCACCATATTCTTTCCTGCTGAGCCTGGGCACAGCCTCAGAACCTCTCAACACAGCCCCAGCTTAGAGCCACAACTACCACAGCTTAGGATTGGTGTGCTCACAATTAACTTCCAGAAGGTGGTTTGAGTTCTGGAGTCAGCCCCCGTGGAAAATGACAGGATCACACCCCCGGTTCTCCTGCTCTCAGCGGGCGGCACCACTTGACCCCACCCACTGCTCTCTTGGATGACAATTCCAACTGAATAATCTCCAATCACTAACACATTGAACTCCAAAAAGTGTCTCTTCATTTACATCATCCCACTGCGTTAAAGAGGCATGTTCTTCCCTCACCTTCTATAAACAGAAAGTTAACACAGTATGAACAAAGTTAACACATTGTCCCGGTTACTTGCTTTTTCCTTCAACTTTGTGAGACTAATGTACCAAAACAATGCAACATTCTTTTTTTAAGACCTTGACTTGTACTGTCAGTGTGAATTCAGTGACTTGCCGGGCAGCAAGATTTTCTTTTTTGATTTCACAGAATAAATGCCCCAGTGTATCCACACCCCCAGTGTTCCCCACCTCTCACACCAGCATGCGAGAGTCCATAGTCCGCTTGTTTGCATGTTACAGCCAGTGCTCCAGGCCCCCGAGTAGAGGACCCCACGCACCCTGGAACGCTTCTGAGGGACAGGTGGCAGGAGAGGGGAGCTCTGAGGAAGAGGGTTGTTATCCCAAAGGAGTTCAGGCTTCGATGAACTGTTGTGTGACCAGAGTGTGATGGCAGGATTTCCCATGGAGCCAACCCCCAAGCAAATGCAAGGCATCTGCATAGAAACTTGCAGAGTCAGACCTACTCACGACAGCCACTTCACAGGGCCCAAGGGGATGGTGGCCCCTGGCCACTGCCCCATGACCAGGCTGACGGGGCCCTTTGGAGCTTGCGTCAGAAAGTGCCAGCTACAAGGAAGACGTGCCTCACTGAGGTATCACCTGGGGAGCTTTTTACCTCCAATGACCCTTTCTCAGGCTCCTGAAAGGGGAAGACTCACTTCAATTCTTTATTGCAATAATTTGAATTCCCTATCAATTTGGAGCACAATAATTTCATTTTTGTGGTAAAGTCTCAAAATGCCCTCCCTCATCTGGGTCCCCTGTGGTCTCCGAACTGACAGGTCCCCTGCACTGTGTTGGTCTCTACTGCCAACTCCCCTTGTCAAACAACCGACTATACAACAATGGGAGCAGAGTGACTACCAAAGCAAATGTGTGGAATTCAACAAAAGGTGTTCTTCACTGGTTTTTTGTTCACCTTTTATTAAGATTTTGTTTCTTTTTAGACAGTGAGGAAAGGAGGGAGAAGAGAGAAATATTAATGCGGGGTTGCCTCCTGCACACCCCACACTGGGGACCTGGCCTGCAACCCAGGCATGGGCCCTGACTGGGGATTGAACCTGCGATCCTTTGGTTCACAGGCCCCTGATCAATCCACTGAGCTACACCAGCCAGGGTTGTTCATCTTTTCTTAAAGGCACTGGTTGTGTCCTGGGAGCTGCCTTCACAAATCTCAGCATGTGTCAGGACTTTAGGGAAAAGAAGACTTTACATGACTGGTTTTCCTGCAGCCAGGAAAAAACAGGTGCTGGCAAGCCATTCCTGTGGCTCTTTCATTAGACACACACCCAAAAGGAAGAGACCACCGTTGTTACACTTTGTTTTAGTCTCCTCCTGACTATTCGGGTACGGCCTAGGTGAGCGCTCCACTCCTCGCCTACGGCTTTCCTAGTGCCCACCTCATAGCTCTTAGGCATTGTTCGCAACCCCACTATAAAGCAAGCATAGAGAGGGAAAAGGTTGAAGTTAAAATCTGGCTTCTGAAAAATAATATTTAGCCTGGAAGAGCTAAAACACCATTTTGGAGTGTCTGACTTTCAGCAGAACCAGATTACCACTGGCAAGGGGAACTGAAAGTTAGCAACGTGTACAGTACAAACACATACCACACAGAACATTTACATCCATTTATTTGGGAAATTGCTTTGCCTGTAAACTCACAACTGCTAAGGCACATTGTTGCAAGGTTATGAGGGGTGCGGTGGACAGACCAACCTCAGGACCCCAGTAAAGGGCAAAGTACGGAGAGCTTCCTTGTTTCTCCCTCCCTTCCCCCACTCCAGGAACGCACAGCCACGGACTCCAAAGTCCGGATTCCAAAGTCCAGTTGGCCTCCTCTTCAATCCCACCCTGTTATCAAACTTCTTTGAAAGCAACACTTCTTTGTGGTGGTTTTGTTGTAGTTTTTGTTGTTTTGGATCATACGAGTCCCAAACACAATGCTTGGGAATTCCTTCTCAAGAACTGATGTTGAACACGTGCCCTAGATTAAAAAGCCTTGGCAAGATTCTTGGCCAAGCCAAATCAAAAACCCAGCAGATCGTGCCCAAGGGCAAAGTCTGGTGAGAACGGAGTTACTCCTGTAGGGGACAGGATCCCAGAGCCGCTCGGTTTAGGTGTGGAGGGCCTCCCGCCTGGGGAGCACCGACCCAGGTCTGTGCCAATGCAATACTCCTGCTACAGGAAGCAACGACGGCTACAGGTAACTGAAATACTACAGAACAAAGTGACCCCAAACCAAGTTTTCCTCTTAGAATGAAAAGATAAAGTACAATTATTCCTCAAGTTATTCTTGGCAAATGACAAACTGAAAAACACTCGAAGGGTACACGGGCTAATGCCTGAGTGTACTGAATCCATTCCCCGGGCAGGGCGCAGAAGGGCTTGCCACCCAGAAGAAACACATTAGAAAATCTACTGATGGTCACTCGGTCCGGGGGAGTCGAGGGCCCCGCACTGTCAGTGGACAGGAATTTCTCCCAGCCATATCCATAAAATACAGTTTGCTCCACTCACATTTAATAGTCTGTCTGCGGTCACCGGGATTGTCAAGACATGCCACCGAGAGGGAACACAACACACAGGGGAACACCAGTGCCTGAACACAACGGGCGTCACAGAGGTCACTGCGTCCGAGCTGCACGCGCAAGTGCGAAGCAGTTTGGCGGCGCCTTCCCCTTGGTTTACGGAAGAGGTAGGTCGTCAGCAAAAAAGTGCAGAAACACTCCTCACGGGACTAAGATGATGAAGAGTGAGGTCGTGACACGGGTTCACGGGCCACAGTTGACACTAGTAACAAACACCAGGGACTTACCAGAACACCTGTCACAACAGCCTATCACGTTGCAAATGAGGCACTCTGGACGCGGAGGGTCGGCATGCTCGCCAAGGCAGCTCAGGGCTTGGCAAGCGGCAAATACAGCGGACCACCCCGACGTCCTTGTCAATCAAACATAGACTGGGTTGTCTAAGAGGCCATCCATCTGACAGAGTGTCTTACTACGCCGGATATAATTCACCTTCTAGAGCAGTGTCCTTTGTGACAAGACACTGCACGCAGACGAACAGTGTCCAACCACCTGTTGAGGGTGACCAAAAAACACTGACGGGCTGTCGAGGACCGCACCCACTACACCCACGGGCAACGGAGTCCAGGCACCCAGGACCAAACCCCGGATCACTCGCCCTTTCTGTTACTTAGATGATTGGAGTTGCTTGTTTCAGTCAAATGCAGGTCTTTCTGACTGAATTTTTTAATGAGGGTTCCAGGAACTAAAGCCACCAGAGCGATGGCCAACAGCTTGAGGACAGTCTCCCACGAGAAAAGAGCATCCAGAGAGGAGAGGGTTGACAGGATGGAGCCTGTCTGCACGCAGATGAAGTTGTAGGGGACCAAACCTGGAAGGAGGAAAAGGAAACAGCCTGTTACCAGAGGGGTGGGAAGAGGAAGAACGGGGACCCTTCAGACATGCCACCAGGAACTCACAGCAGGCACCCCAGGTCTGGCTTTCTCCCCAGCTCCTAATCCCTAACCCTACTACCTCTTTCTCTCCTTCTTCTCCACGTTTCCCCTCCTTTCTTCACTTCCCATATCACCTGCTTCAAGATGGTTTACAAAAATACATACACTACAGTAAGATTAAAAAGATTTTAACAGGGAACACAAAAGGAGTGAAGACTACAATAAGGGAGTACAGTTAGAACAAAAATGCGTGAGGCCCGCCCATGGGCTGGCGTGGGTCCCAGATTTGCTGTGAGCACCCCAGAGCCAAGTCAGGAGGAGCTCCAGCATTGAGATTTTCAGCTGAACATGAGAACAAATAGCTTCCACAGAAGTGCCACTTTTCACGTTCGGTGCTGATTCTAACAGGCCATCAGAACCCTCCCCCACCCCCCACACCCCCCACCCCCGGAACCGCAGAAGGCTGAGGGGTGGCCAGACAGGCTGGGGGCGTGACCGCCCTCGGGCTCCACCCCGAGACTGGTCACCCGAGTCTAGTAGAGCTTCGGGGCCCTGCATTTTTTTCTTTTCTCACAAATTTATCATTTTTTCTTTCCAATTACAGTTAACATGTTATTATATTAGTTTCAGGTATACACACCAATGATTAGATATTACATAACTTACTAAGTGACCATCCCGATAAATCGCGCACCCAGCAGGCACCACAGTCATTAGAATGTTGCTGACCAGACCCCGTGATGTACTTCACATCCCCATGGCTGTTCTGTAACAGCCCATTTGTCCTTTTTAATCCCCCCAACCCCCTCCCATCTGGCAACCGTCAAATCGTTCTTGCACCTATAAGTCTGTTTCTGTTCCACTTGTTCGTTTTTTTTTATTCAGTTTTCAACCAGTGTGTGTCTACTGCCATTTTATTGTTCATATTTTTCATTCTTTCTTCATCCTCTTGAAGAAGACCCTCCCACCAGAACCTGCATTTTAAAAGCCTCCCCCCTGCCCACTCTGATTGGAATGGGACCCCCAGACAGTCCACCCCTCTTCTGCAGATGGTGCCTCAAGACCACAGACCACTCAACACTGCACAGCTTGTCAGAGAGGGACCGGCGCCCTGGTGTCCAGGGGCTTTCCAAGCTTTGTGCCGCCTAGGTTATTACAGGCTGCTAACGGAGGCACTCTGCATGAAACCTGGTATGACCAGAATCAACCATCAACCGTGTAGACTTTGGTTCGTTTTAAGATCTCAATTTCTCTCAAGAATTCCCTCTTAATAGCAGCTGCTCAACCGCAGATTTGTTACGTTTGACATAAAAGCCCTGATTATTCTTCCCCTCCCTGCTAGCCCCTCATCTGGCCAAGTGGCCACTGAGAATAACTGGCTCGCTCTAGGTCACACAACTGTCAAAAGGTAAGAGGAACTTCAGTGTTACCAGCTCTTCCTAAGGCAGATCTTATTAAAAGAGGGGCCAAACTCACACAGGAAGTCCTTTGCTCTGTTCCTTTCTTTTGTCCCTGCCATCTCTTCTGTCCACATACCCTTATTCCAACCCTGAACTTCCTGCTGGTGTTCACTGAGCACCTACCATGGGCCAAGTCCTATGCTTTAGATTGTCCCCCTAATCCCAGCGCCTAGCACGGTGCCTGGCACACAGCAGGTACTAACAAAGGGGTGGAGTAAACAGTCCTACTTTTTCTGAAGGTAGTCAGGTAAGGTTTCTTGTTGAAGCCTGAGTAGACTGAAATCGGGGTTTCAGCCAGTAAGGTTTGAAGACGTTCCTCCTGAGCCGCTGCCCTCAGAGGCAGGCACACTCGGCGCGGCTGGGAACCCAGGGCAGTGCCCTGGCACGGCCACGCGAAGATTCACACACACGCCATCAGCCTCTTACCGATAAGAACAGAGAAGAAGAACTGCCCGATGGGGATGTTCAGAATCGGGGCTGAGAGATTCAAGAACCAGTTTGGTGTCATGGGGAAAAGTCTCAAAAACAGTAGGAAAAAAAACAAGCTGTTTCTGTTCTCCTCCACCTGCAGCCAAAGAAGACAAGGCCATTAGGAAGCAGAAAGAGTCCCTAGGTACTGAAGCCTGCTGGTGCCGGGCACTCTCCTGGACACTCTACGTGCCCTGTCCCCAACTTCCCAACGACCCTCTGGGGTAGAGACCGTTTTCCTTGTTTTTAAAACAGAGATACCTAAGGTTCAGAGATATCAGGAATTTGCCTAAAGTCACAGAACGGGTAATGACAGAGCTGGGATTTGATCCCACGTCTGTGCCTCTTGGAGCCATTAAAAGAACCCCTAGGGCTTCTAGAAGCAGAGGGGAGGAACACTGGGAAATCCCTGCCCCTCACCACCTTCAGGGCCATGGGGCGACTCTACAGGGGTCCAGCACCCCCAGAGGTGCTGCTGCTTCCACTTACCTTCCTCTGCAGTGGGGCCACTTTCTCAGGGAAGTAGGAGACCACCAGCTGTTTGCCAAACATACTGGAAAGCAGGTAGCAGCACGTGGCACCCACCGATGTCAATACACAGCACAGCAGAAGCCCTAGCCATGGCCCAAACAAAGCACCGGCTAAAACGTTCTGCAAAGAAAACAAACCCTCAGCCACGAGAACATCTGGCAGCTGCCAGACACCTCATCTTGGAAGTCAAGAGTCACCGGTTCTGGGAGGATAAATGGTGACAGAAAAAGACTCGACTTGGCGTGGTAAACACAATGCAACACACGGATGATGTCTTGTAGAACTGTATACTTGAAACCTGTTTAATTTTATTAACCAATGTCACTCCAATAAATTCAATTTAAAAAACAGAAGAGTCGCCCTGGCCAGGGCACATACCTAGGCTGCAGGTTTGATCCCCGTGCGGGAGGCAGCCAATCCATGTTTCTCTTATGTCAGTGTTTCTCTCTTTCTCTTTCTTTCTCTCCCTCTCTCCCTCTCTATCTCTCTAAAACCAATAAACACACCTTCAGGTGAGGATTTTAAAAAAAGAGCCATAGGTTCCCTTCACCCTCCTGGCCAAAACCCAGCCCTCACTTTAAAGAATGAAAAGTACTCCACGAGCTGAGAACTACCACCCTGGCTTTGCTCTCTTCACCTATAAAACAGGGATGAGGATTAAAACCTCAGAGGGCAGGAGAGAATCAAATGAGAAAACAGGAACACACAGTGCCCCGCTTGCTGTGTGGGCTGCGGTACGTCCTGCAAACACGGGTGTTCGAGGAGGCAGAACTGAAACTCATAAGGTATTTTTACCATTTTAAGTGAACACAAACCATGGATTTTCTCTCAGTAAGACCACACAAACTATACATAAAATGTCTTGTTTCTGCCCAGACTGGTGTGGTGCACTTGCTTGGGCATCGTTCCATAAAGCTAAAGGTTGCCGGTTCGATTCCTGGTCAGGGCACATGTCTGGGTTGTGTGTTCAGTCCCCAGTCAGAAACCAGGTTGCATATGAGAGGCAACCCTTTGATGTTCCTCTCTCACATCAATATTTCTCTTCCTCTCTTTCTCCCTTCCTTCCCTCTCTAAAAATAAATAAATACAATCTTTAAAAATAGATAAATAAAATATCTTCTGTCTTTGCTTTGTGCTGGAATTACATCTATGTGGTATGCTAATGATGAGGGTTTTGTGTTGACCAGAGACCTAGGTGACATTCAAAAAAGCCTTACATTAACAAAAATGACAAAGTGAGCCAATGCTTCCTAAATGCAATTTGGCTGGTTAACATCATTCTGCCAAAGGTGGGACCCTTCTTCAATCTTCTCCATTACCCTGTGTCATAACTATCCTTACTCTGTTCTACAGGTGAGGGATTAAGTACCGTGCCCAAGCCCACACTAGGCGGAGATGAGGTTCACCTCTAGGTGGCAGCTGGCTGTTTGCTCTAAACAGGGATCAGCTCAGGTGGGGAGGCAGGACCTGAGGAGCCAGCCCCCGACCTCAAACACCACACACCTCGCCTTTCTCTCTTGGCATGGCCACATTTGCTTCTTTCAGTTTCCAACAAAGAAACTGCTTAAGCAGATCCAGCCTAAGCCTGCAGTAGAGAAAAGATGCTGGGGCAGAAGACAGAAGCAGGATTTCCTGTTCCTTATTCATTCGACAAGTGCTTGGGGACCACTGTGTGCCAGGCACTGTCACCATGCCAGCCACTCGACTCCCAGGTCTCGAGTGGACATTTAATTGTCCCACACAACAACCCTAGAGGGTTTCATATGAGGAAACAGGGTTGGAGAAGTTAAAAGGCTTGCCCCTGGTTACACAGCTGGGATTCAAAGCCGCCCCGTGCCCTAGCATACACATCCTCATACATTTACGTGAACCAGTTCACAGTGCTGCTGGGAAAACAGCACCGATTATTCTGTGTAACCTGCAACAGCAACTGACGAGTAGCATCCAACAGCCAGAGAACAAGCTCAGGTCTGACACTTGGCTCCAGAGGGGCCACCTGGAAAATCAGAATGACTTGTTCTCTCCACACCAGGGAAATTTCTCGATCCTCTACAGCTTAACACTACCACGAACAACTTGCATTTGTTCATCAGACACTTATGAAGGCACCTCACTGTGCCAGGCAAAGGAATACAAGGGCTGAGAGTAAGAAGCAGGCCCTACCTTCAAGGAACTCAGGAACCCAAAAACTAATGAAGAAAACAGATTTTTTGAGGGGGGCCCTCAATCAGAAGGAGCTGGGCTCCCTAAACACAGATTTTTCCCCTGGCTGTTCCTTTAACGTGTTTGCTTCTTCATCTAAAACAGTGCCACCCTGGCTGGTGTAGCTCAGTGGATTGAGCACGGGCCTGCGAACCAGACGATCGCGGTTCAATTCCCAGTCAGAACACATGCCTGGGTTGCAGGCCGGTTCCCGGTGGGGGATGCACAAGAGGCAACTGTGCCTTGATGTTTCTCTCCCTCTTTCCTTCCTTTCCCCTCTATAGATAAATAAATAAAATCTTTAATAAAAAATAAATAAAGCAGTGCCAAAATGCACAACATCACAGGAGCTCTGAGGGGGAAGAGCTGACCCAGCACAGGGCACACATGTGTTTCTCTGAAGAACAGTGCTCCATGCTCTCAGTACCTTGGAAACAAAAGCAGCATATCTGAGGGGAAAGGCAGACTCCGGGGCTGGGTGGAAGTGGGTTCTGACGCCAGCTCCCCCCTCCTCACCTTGTCCCCTGGGGCAGTTACTCAACCTCTGCCTACGTTATAAGGCTGTTGGGAGCATTAAATAAGGTCATGCAGCTGAAACAACTAGGGCAATGCCTACCACTTGGGAAGCTGTCAAACGATGGTAGTCACAGTAGTCTGTCCCTGCTAAGGGACTCTCTACAAAGACAGAAGGTGGCTTCCTGACGGGCACAGAGGGAGGAAGGGGCACTGACCAGGAAGCTGGAGCCAGGGATGGCAAAGCACTGCTTGTAAAGGTAGGCACTGCAGAAGAGCAGGAACACATAGGCCTGGTGCTCCTTCCGGTAGTCTCGAAGGACCTCAGAGAGCTCCCGCAACTCGGCCAGGTCAGAGGGGAACCACAGTGACCTGGGGATTTGGAAAAGCAGATAGAAACATAAGTCCAGACCAACCTAGTACCTATGAAAATCACTTGTGGTGTGGTCTTTCCACAGCAGATAAATGCACTCATCATCTGGTCTTCTGGAAATACGCACACAACGGGTGCCCCAAATGATGGGCGACCAGATACAACACAGCAAAAACAGACAGAAGAGCCCTGGTTTGGACGCGAGAGACCTGGGTTAGCATCTGAACTCTGCTACTATCCAGCTGCGTGATCTTGGCCTAGTCCCTGGGCCTCAGTCTCCTTATCTGAAAAATGAGTGTTGGTGTTGGGTAATCACTAAGGTCCTGTTCAGCTCTCAGGTTTTATAATCTATTTTTAAGAAGCAAATGGATTAATTACCAGGCAAGTACTTAACTTCCTAAATTGCCTTCCTTTCAAGGAGTGTCCCCTCCCCCACAAACTTGAGGCCAAGGACAATTCAAACTTCACTCTGCTCTTGGGTTTCTAGGTAAAACGGCTGTTTTATCAGACAGTAACAAACAAATTAAAGGCTCTCTGGGAAAGTATATTTGTCCAGCACCATAAACATACCTCTTGATAATATGTGAAGCTTGAAACTAACCCTTTCCAATTGCCTGCTTTCTCGCCCTGCTCTTTATCTGGTCCTCACTGTACTCTGAGTCCCGTACAAGGGTTGCAGTGTAAAGGCTGCTTTGTCTCTCCTATCCGAACAACCCTTGAATCCATCTGTGATCAATAGGCAAACCCTCCTAGTTCTCATCAAAATGTTTCTCTTAGCATATCTGACACCCACAGCAAAGCCTTCCCAGCTAGAGCAAAAAAATACAGTAACTGAAACAATTGTCCTAATATTCAAATATCAGTAACATCCTTGACGCGATGCTTGCCAGGCATACTCCCATGAACTTTACAAACAGCAGAGCACTCACAACAAACCAGCCTGGTAGGTATTACTGCCTCACCCAGTCTGTAATAATAAGGGGAAAGGTAGAGACAGCCAGGAAGATGGGCAGACCCTAAAATTAATTCCTGAATAATTTAAAGTTGGCCATCAAACGTTTCACCTTAAGACCAGCTGCCTTAAAGTCCCAAGGGCAGACCTAAGTGAGGTGAGGTAGAGAGGACGATGGAGGGAAGCTGACAGCAGTCATGAAGAAGGGGCTGCAGGTCCAAACAGGGGCGGGGGTCATCTGCAAATAGGAGTTAGGGCGGAGCCTGGGAAAGCGATGAGAACGCGAAGGGCAGGTGAAGCCACCGCGCGACCAGAAGCGTGCAAGCAGCCTCCGCCTGGCGTAAAGTGCCGCGTTTCCTTGAGCAAATCGCCACTTCAAAGGAACCGGCCAAGGCTCCAGGCCCCTATCGCCTGTCCTAAAACTGAACCCCAATTCTCAGCTCTGTCACCCCCGATCCAGGAACCCATATCTCCGATTCCCAGGCTCCATCCTCGAAACTGGCTCCTTTCCTGTGACCCGAACCCGGGTCCATGCCACTTACCTGCCTTCAGTCTCCTCGGCGGAGCCCCGTGTCGGTACGCGGGGCAGTCGAGTCGACAGCAAGTACAAGGTGAAGGTGCAGCCAACGAAGACCAGGAACAGACAGAGGAGGGAGCGCATCTCGGCGCCCGGCCGGGACCCGCCAGGCCGCGGAGGAGCCTGGAGCCAGCTCCAAAGACCACACCGCGCGGCCGAAGCCCGGGGAACGCGTTCGCAGACGGACCGGGGCGGGACCCGCGCCAAGCCCCGCCCCAGATCCAGGCCCCGCCCCGGCCCAGACAAACTCCGCCCGCCTGCCCCGGGCTGGAATTCCGGTGGAAACCTTTCTTCTGGACCTCCTTGCCTGTCTGACCTTATTTAGGCTTTTTTTTTTTTTTTTTTACGTTTATTTCCGTCTTTTTCTCCAGGTATTTGTAAGCTCTCTGCCAGGCGCTGGGAGATCCAGAGGCAAATCACCAGTTCTGTCCTCAACGCGCTTGCAGTCTAGTGGTCAAGACAGCCTTGTCCACAACCAGCTGTAACACCAACCAAATGCAGCCAGTGTAGAAGCAGGGGCTCCGCCCAGTGCGGCGAGTTGGCAAGAAAATGACTAGTTGTTTAGTACGTTGATTTTGAGAAGTCAACGGAATACAGAAAGTGAATGTGAAACCAGTGTTATTGAGCTTGTGTCAGCAGTGTGCTGGGGCAAGGAACGAAATAGTGAACAGGAAGGCAAGGCTCCTGCTCTTAAGGATNAGGCTTTTTTTTTTTTTTACGTTTATTTCCGTCTTTTTCTCCAGGTATTTGTAAGCTCTCTGCCAGGCGCTGGGAGATCCAGAGGCAAATCACCAGTTCTGTCCACAACGCGCTTGCAGTCTAGTGGTCAAGACAGCCTTGTCCACAACCGGCTGTAACACCAACCAAATGCAGCCAGTGTAGAAGCAGGGGCTCCGCCCAGTGCGGCGAGTTGGCAAGAAAATGACTAGTTGTTTGGTACGTTGATTTTGAGAAGTCAACGGAATACAGAAAGTGAATGTGAAACCAGTGTTATTGAGCTTGTGTCAGCAGTGTGCTGGGGCAAGGAACGAAATAGTGAACAGGAAGGCAAGGCTCCTGCTCTTAAGGATTTTACTTTCCTTTAGTTGAGGGAGAGCATGGAGAAAGATATAATTCCAGAACATGGTAAGTGCCATGGAGGGAACAGACATACCAAAGCTTATTCCACTCCAGAGAAGCAAGTACCATTATCCCACTTACGGATGAGTAGGTGAGCAGTGTTCAGATGAAGTCACTTTGAGAGCCCAGAGCTGGGAGTGCTGAACAGGGCTCAGCCCTTGTCTGCCCCTCCTGAGCCCATGTACTTCCCTCTGCTCTGTGCTGCCTCTCAACAGACAGGTAAAAATTCGCAGCTCAGACTGAACATCAGATTTGGACAGCAGCTGCCTCTAGAGGAGAGAGTTGAAATGAGGGGAGGGGAGAAGTGATGGCAGCTGACATTCACTGAGTACTTCACACACTCAAGACGTCACAGTAAGCATTTTACATGCAGAAATGTGTTTATTCCCTATAATATGAAGCAAGGACTCTTAACAGCCCTCACTTTACAGTTTAGGAAATGGGAGCTTAGGAAGAGTGAAGTCAGCAGAGGTCAAACACCAGCAAGCAGAGCATCTAGTCTCTTGCCCTCGTGTACCTTTGTGAGAGAAGACTGAGGTCAGAAGCCAGGTCAGTAAATAGTGGAACCAGTGAAAGAGAACCAGGTGGTTCATTCAAGGATGTTGGATGAGAAATGGAAGTGGGCAGGAGAGGTGCCCTCAGAGCCAAAGCAAGACTATGAGGAAAAGGACCAGTGCTCAGTGTCAGAGCCCATGGAAAAATCCAGCAAGGAGACCTGAACAAAGGTTGTGGGATTTGGCCAACAGGAGGTGGTAAAGAACCTGTGACAGAGCTATTTCGAGAAATGCAAAATTCCCTACAGCCTCACGACCCAAGCCTCTGATTGCTGTCCCTGACTTACCACCCCTCACCCCAACTCCTGTTCTGGTTCCTCCTGCCCAACTTGTCTGCTTGGGAAGGAAGCCCTGGACTGTGCTCCCCACTCCCAACCTGCCTCCACTCTGACCTCAGTCTCTCCATTTCTCCTGGCCCCCAACCCAACACCTGCAGAGCCAACTCTAACCAGCCAGTGCACCGCCTTCAGGCTGCACCAGTCTCCATTAAGGCCATTTGTTTATAGTACATGCCTAGGCATCCTGACAAAGGACAGTTTCACCCCCAACAAGGTACACATGCTGGACTGGGAAGCAGGAGGGCTCAGAGAAGTACAAGGCAAGAAAAGGCAAGAGGCTCCAGTAAGAGTGAATTAGCCAGGCACTTACCATGGCTGTTTGTCAATAGCAACCTCCTTTTCTGGCTTAATCAGCTCTGCACAGAGCAATTGAAAAGAGCAGCTCTGAGGACCACGTGATTTTGCTTCCCCACACGTCTCCAACCGGTAACTGCTGAGAACAAGAAGGCCACCTTCCCCAAGAGGATCCAGTTCCTCTCCCTGAACTTTGGGATCAGGCCACCTAATGAGTGGCTGAGGACCCCATGGTCTCAGGGATCCCAGTGGTCTAGCTGCCCTGTGGTGAGAGCCGAGCTGAGTCAGAGAGACTCATGGCAGAGCACCAGGGTTAATAAAGGCCCACGAACTCTTGCACTGAAGGCTACGGGCTGCCCCAATCCCTTCCCTTGCTGAGGTCTGATGGTTCAGCTCTTCCTAGTTTCTACGAGTAATCTCTTTAATAAAATTTGGGCTAGTACAGGTGGATTTCTGTCGCTGGCATCCCAGATCTCCTTGGCCAAGATGGGCTTTTGCAGGACTGAGAGCACAGGGCAAGAGTCCAAAGGTGGACGCTTCTAAGTTTAGGGTTTGGGGCCAAATGGTTGTGTGTTGATATCTAAATCACAGTGGTTGGGACCTCCCCTTCAAGTCCCAAGGTTGAGTCCACTCTGTTCTGTTCAACAAACATTTAATGAGCACCTACCTTGTGCCTGATGTGGTGCTAAGTGCTGTGGCAGCCAAGGGAAATGAATAGCTGCCACTCTTGGGACACTCACAGTCCAGGAGGGGCCACAGACACAGAAACATATACATCACAGCATAATAAAGACGGTAACGGATGCACATACAAAGTCGGTGGGATAGAAGGTGGTGGAAGGGCATGGTGGGAAAACAAGCAAGGCCATCTTTGAACCATAGCTCGGAGTCATCCGGGAATGCTGAAGGCCCTGGAGGGTTTTGGCAAGGCACTAAAACGGGGGAGAGCAAAATCTCCCAGGCTTCAGGCTTGTAGGGATGCTCAAGAATGGCACTGGGAACCTTTGGGAAGTTCAAAGAGGAGTGGGAAAGCAAGCCAATCTCTCTTTTTCTCAGGGCGCCTGGGAAGTAGGCTAAAAGCCTCCAGAGATGATGAAGACAATAATAACAAAGGCGCCTGAGGGAGAAGTCAAAGGAAAAGAAAGGTGAGCGCCTCCAGGGACATGCCCTCTGGCTTCGGGAGAGGAGGCCTTGACTTACAACTGAACTTGGTTCCACAGGCTCACAAGATAATGGAGAGTGTTCATTTAATCACTGTGTCCCGAGTGTGGGTACCACTCTGGCACACAGCTCCTGCCTCGCAGAGGGATCTAGTGAAGAAAAGTAGATAGTAAACAAATAATCACACAAATAATGCATAAAATACAACTTAAATAGTGTTACACAGGGGAAGTCCATTGTGCTGGTGGAGAAAGGTCCGAGCAGACTTCCCCTAAAGATGTGATAACTGAGCTAAGATCCACACTATCTTCCACAGAAGATAATTGGTGATTATAGTTGGGAAGAGGGTAGCTTGGGTTTGGGATTCTGACAGATACACTGACCAAGAGAAAGGAGGAGAGGGGTAAGGATAACAAGAGACAGAGTCCAAAGTTCCAGGGGCCTTGGGAGAAAGATTCTGAGAAGAGCAGTCACACCTAGGACTGTTATATGAAACTCACTGAAATGCATCTCCATCCCAGTGAGCAAACTCCCCCCACCTTCCTCTACTCATTTACCCACTCACTCATCCATCCAACCGATCCTGTGGGCAAGGCACCAAGCTAGGAGACTCCAGCTGAAGCTGAGGGGGACTTGCTGGCCCGAGGAATTTATACACGATAGAAATGCTATTCCTGACAATTTCTTGCTATTGTGCCCCGTTGCCTACCAGGCAAGGAAAGAAGGATGAAGAAGTGACTGTGCTAAGCCACAAAAGGAAGAACAAATGAAAATCTGAAACAAATCCGGGCCAATAGCGTATTTATAGCTCCATCCACAATGGTTGAGGAAAAGTGGGAAGGAGGAAGAGGGGTGACGAAATGTCCAGGTGGGCAGGACCGTCGCTGAGACACTTCTTTCAGAGTTCAGTCATTCACTGCAGGCATCCCTCACTTAAGTGACAGACTGTATTACATATATAAAAATGTGCCACACAGAGCCCTGGCTGGCGTAGCTCAGTGGATTGAGCAGAGGCCTGTGAACCAGAGGATCACGGTTCAATTCCCAGTCAGGGCACATGCCTGGGTTGCAGGCTAATTCCCTGCAGGCCAACTCCCAGCAGGGGATGCCCGAAAGGCAACCATACATTGATGCTTCTCTCCCTCTCTCCTCCCCCTCTAAAGATAAATAAATAAATAAAATCTTTTAAAAAAATGTGCCACACAGAAATATATCCACAAGATTCTATAATTTATAGAATAGAGAGGTCATTTCTTTAAAACAAGGGCTGCTCTTACAGAAAACAGTAGGACAATCACTTGGATGAGGACGTCACCAGGACTGTGACACTCAGGGATCCCAGCACTCCCTGCAGTGGCCACGGCTGTGGAACACGGAAGGTTCACCCCTTTGTCTCTGACCCCGTGCTGGGCATCTGGCCCCACGGAGGGCCCTTCCCTGGTTCTGGCCTCTTCGCCCTCAGCCCTCTGGGCCTCTTGGCTTGGCTGCTGCAGTCCTTCCAGATCCGTGGATTGCACACAGTTCAGGGAAGCCTAAGAATTCCTCAGACTGGAGGCTTCCAGTGCTCCAAGAAAAAAACCGGTCTATGCTTTGAGTTCACATGTTGGCAACACACGTTATTTAGCATTATTCCAAAAGGTTAATATTAATTACCCCTAAGAGGTGGGATTGTGTACAGCATATATTTATTTTGCATCTATGCATTTTCTAAATTTCCTTTAATGATTATGGGTCACATTAGTAATAAGGAAAAATAAACATTTTTCCCACTTTAGAGAAGGTCGGAAGCCAGGGGTGTGGCTAACTTGCCTTCCCAGAGCACACAGCCCAAGAAAGAAGCTGGTGTTGATAAAAAGTAGATCTCTTATTGCGTATTAGATAAGCCATATCAAAATAAATAAAATCACATTCACATTTATCAAACTACTCACAGATGTGACACCCATGGGGTTTCAAAGAACCCTTCACACACTTGCCTCCCAGCCCCACACAGCAGCCCTGTGAGGTAGGTCAGTCTCCATTCCCTTCCGTATGTGGGGGCCTGGAGGAACTGGCATAGGGACAGTGGAGTGGAGTCCGAAGTGAGGTCTTCAGCCAGTCCTTCCCTTTGAGATGCTTGTCGGGCTGAACTGCCCAAGTGAGAGGCAGCGGAATCACAAGGTGGAAAAAACGAGGCCGCAGGACACAGCCAGACGAGGCGATGGGCTGCCTGGAGCCTGGCTATTTCTGACTTGCCCTACTTAAGAAAGGGCTCCCTTCCCAGGACCGCTCTATAATCCAAAGCCATGTGACATTTTGCAATGTGACATCCATAGGACACTGCTGGAAAAATCCCTCGTTTCTCCATACTTTTTGTGCCTTGAGGAAAAGGTGCAGTGAAGCTTTTTAAAAGCCTGTCATAGCTTTCTTGATGTTACTGGTGCTCATGGGTCCTGGCAACATTTACATCTGCAACTTTGGGCAAAGAATTGGCCGGAACACTGTTTCGGTGTTTTCCATCAGGACAAGATCGTACCGACACAGCTGGGGCCTATGAGAAGAGGGTAACATATTCTTGTCAATAAAATAATACAAACACCCTCATCTAGCAAAATAAATTGTATTACATCCTTAGCATATCAAATGAGTTAGCAATTATTTCTAATGTTAAAGGGAAGTGCTTCTGGTAAATAAGCAAAGTAACATCAACACCAAGAAGAAAGTAGGATGTAACATTTTATTTGACACATGACTTCAACTATGTTTAAAAACAGTAATAGAAAGCAGATTAGAAAGAAATAACCAAAAATATTAACAGTGGTCACCTCTGAATAAGGACATCATGTGGGGTGTTTCTCTGTTTCCCGACACTTTTTGTACTTTCCAAATTTTTTAAATGAAAACGTATTCCTTTGGTAATCGTGGAAAAAAGTATTAAGAAATCCTATCATTTTAAGATGTAATGACTATTTTTCTCTTGGGAGAAACTTATATTATTAAATGTATCAGGGTAGTCTAAACCTCCAGGAAAAAGGAATTTATAAAGTACGGACTGTCCACGTCACTTCCTGACTTGCTCCATCTGTGGACCGGATGCCAGGGCCACGTGTGGCATTAGTAACAGAGCAAACGTGCCATCACAGCCTGTCTCCTCCCCTTTGTTGCTGTTTCTCTCTCTACACACACACACACACACACACACACACACACACACTTGCTTACTGTTTTGAACCAACTGAGAACAGGTCATTTACCACTTAATTCTTTTTTTTTAACACTTTTGTGTTGGCCACTTAATTCTTTAGTGTGTATTTTCTAAGAACAACAATATTCTCAGTGCAATTATCAAAATTAACATTGATATGGTACTTTCATATTGTATCAATGGAAGACAATCTTCCAATTTTTCTGGACAAGTCCCTGTTCTATCAGTTTGCCAAATTATATGAGGTTTTCTTTTTCACAACAAATTATCAGCTTGCAAAGCAGTGTGGTTAGAGTGGTTAGGGAGGAACTGTATAACTCTAAACATATAACAACATTATTTCCTTAGGTTATCAGCTCATTTATCCTTAAGTATGTAACAGTAAAATTCTCTTGGATTACTGGACTAATTGTTTTTATCAAGTCTGTTCTTGGCATAACTCTAGGGCTTCCAGCCAAGATGGAGGCGTAGGTAGATAGATACACTTCTCTTCCTTGCACAACCAAAGAAGGATAACAACAAATATAAAAACCAAAAATAACCAGAGCTGCCAGGAAGTCAAACTGCATGAAGTCCTACAACCAAAGAATTAAAGAAGAAAGACTCATCCAGACTGGTAGGAGGGGTGGAGACGCACAGCCGGGGCGGAGAGGATGTGCAGCAGAGTGGCAGCTGGCAGACTGGGGAGTCCCACACTTGCATGCAGATAAACTGGGAGAAACAACTGGGGAGCAAGACAGACCATGCAACCCAGGGCTCCAGCATGGGAAAATAAAACTTCAGACTCTCTGACTGTAAAAACCTGTGGGGGTTGCAGCAGTGGGAGAAACTGCTGGTCTCACAGGAGATTCCGTGGGAAGGGTCCATGGGGTCCTGCAATGTGCACAAGCCCTCCCACCTGGTAATCAGCACCAGGGCAGCACCTGAAAGGGCACAATTCACTTGTGGGAAGTGGAGGAAGTGACTGAAAGCAGGGCGAGAGCTGAGCAAGTGGCATTGTTCCCTCTCAGACCCCTTCCCCACATAGAGTGCCACAACTCAGAGAAGTCAGTTGCCCTACACTGGCAATTACTTAAGGCTCCACCCCTTATAGTGTAACAGGTGTACCAAGACAAAGAAATATGGCCCAGATAAAAGAACAGATCAAAACCCCAGAAAAAGAACTAAATAACTAAGAGGTAGCCAACCTATCAGATGCAGAGTTCAAAACACCAGTGACCAGGATGCTCACAGAAATGGTTGAGTACAGACACAAAATAAAGGAAGGAGTAAAGGCTATGCAAAGTGACATAAAGAAAAATATACAGGGAACCAACAGTGAAAGGAAAGAAACTGGAACTCAAATCAACAATTTGGAACAAAAGTTAGAAATAAACATTCAACCAGAATAGAATGAAAAAACAAGAATTTTAAAAAAATGAGTAGAGGCTTAGGAACCTCTGGGACAACTTTAAATGTTCCAATATCTGAGTCATAGGAGTGCCAGAAGGAAAAGAGAAAAAGTGAGAAATTGAAAGTTTATTTGAACAGATAATGAAAGAAAACTTCCCCAATCTGGTAAAGGAAATAGATATGCAAGTCCAGGAAGCACAGAGAGTCCCAAAGAAGTTGGACCCATGGAGGAACACACCAAAGCACACCATAATAACATTACCCAAGATTAAAGAGAAGGAGAGAATCATAAAAGCAGCAAGAGAAAAGCAAAGCGTTACCTACAAAGGAGTTCCCATCAGACTATCAGCTGACATCTCAAAATAAACCTTACAGGCAAGAAAGGGCTGGAAAGAAGTATTCCAGATCATGAAAAGCAAAGACCTACATCCAAGATTGCTCTATCCAGCAAAGCTCTCATTTAGAATGGAAGGGCAGATGAAGTGTTTCCCATATACAGTAAAGTTAAAGGAGTTCATCATCACCAAGCCCTTATTATATGAAATGTTAAAAGGACTTATTTGAGAAAAAAGATCAAAACTATGAACAGTAAAATGACAAGAAACTCACAACTATCAACAACTGAACCTAAAAAACAAAAACAACAGTAAGCAAACAACTGGAACAGAAACAGAATCACAGAAATGGAGATCACAGGGAGGATGATCAGTAGACAGTGGGAGGGAGAAAATTGGGGAATAGGTAACATAATTGGTAGGTACAAAATAGACAGGGGGAGGTTAAGAACAGTATAAGAAGTGGAGAGGCCAAAGAACTTACATGTATGGCCCATGGACATGAACTAAGATGGGGGATGCTGGATGGAATGGGGGCACTGGGTGGAGGAGGATAAAGGAAGAGAAAAAAGGGGACAACTATAATAGCATAATTAATAAAATATACTTTTAAATAAAGGTCTATTCTTAGAAAACCCCTCATTTCCTTCATTGTGATTAGACCAAGCAGACTGGACCAGAACCAACAGCATCTTTGGAAAGCAGGAGCTGGTCAACCCCAGCCCATCTATCTGTGGCTCACCTCTCTGGATGGGCAAGTGACCTTAACTTCATTCGGAGAATCCTGAGCTTGTACGCCGGGCCTATTATAGATCCTGTAGAGAAAACCAAGGAAATGGCTGCCACTTTCTCCAGATCTTGATTAAATCTTGCAAGCAAACTCACTTGGTGGTATTTCTGAAATGCTGCCGGTTCACTAGAGGGAAGAAATAATATTTTTTTAATGGATATAGATTGCCAGCGAAAGAAAACACTTTTGAAGCTTACAAATCACAAGTGAGCGGCAGCCATTCGAGTCCATAGCCTGCAGTGGCCGACGACTGTGGGCAAAGCCCACTGGATTCCAAAGGACTGTGTGAGTGAAGCTGCTGCCCCCAGGACTGAGGAGATGCTATGACTCCAGAAAGGTGTGTACTGCCTACTATATGCCAGGTAACTCTTGACATATATCTCCAATCCCCTTAAAAATTCGGCTAGGAGAGTATTATTATCTTTTACAGACAAGGAAACAGGTGTTTTTAAAGGATAAATTTTAGCGCTGGCTGGTGTGACTCAGTGGCTTGAATGATGGCCTGTGACCCAGAAGGCTGTTGATTCAGTCCCTGGTCAGGGCCCATGCCTGGGTTGTGGGCGAGGTCTCTGGTTGGGGGTGTAGTGAGAGGCAGCTGATCCATCTTTCATGCACAGATGTTTCTCTCCCTCTCTTTATACATCCCTTCCCCTCTCACTAAAAATAAATAGGTAAAAAATTTTTAAAGATTTTATTTATTTATTCTTAGAGAAAAGAAGGGAGAAAGAAAGGGAGAGAAATATCAATGCGTAGTTGCCTCTCATGCACACCCAGCTGAAGACCCACCCACAACCCAGGCACGTGCCCTGACTGGGAATCGAAACAGCTACCCTTGGTTTGCAGGCTGGCAGTTAATCCACTGAGCCGCACCAGCCAGGGCAATAGGTAAAATCTTAAAAAAATAATAAAGAGCCCTTAAAAATAATAAAGAGTGGACTGAGCACGTGCCTGCAAACCAAACAACCGCAATTTGATTCCCAGTCAGGGCACATACCTGGGTTGCAGGCCAGTTCCCAGGAGGGGATGCATGAGAGGCAACTGTTGATATTTCTCTCCCTCTCTCCTTCCCTTCCCCTCTAAAGATAAATAAATAAAATCTTTTTAAAAAAAGAATGGACATTTTAAAAAAATGAAAAAATAAAGAATGAGAAAAAACCAACTGTACTTGAACAACAATTAAAATAAATTTAAAAAAGAAAAGAGTAAAAGCAGGAATGTACTTGAACAATTAAAATAAATTTAAAAAGAAAACAAACAAACAAAAAAGGATAAATTTTATAGTCTGTGAATTATATCTCAGTATTTTTAAAGGTTAAAAAAGAAATACATTTAAAGCATGAATATAGGGAGCGTCATCAGGCAGACCTTGAATGTGACTCCATTTGTACCCACAGTCTGGTAAGACTGGTAAATTCCAAGTACGTACTATCATTTCCTTTACCTTAAATTGTGAAAATAATATTAAAATGTTAAAGTTTGCCTTGCAAAAAGAAGTAGCCATTATCTCCCACGTAGTAGAACATGTATTTCCTTTTCCCCCCATATACTCTCTGATTGGTTATGACTTTTTCACAAACATGACTAGAATGAGAATGACTAACCATGACTAAAATAAAGATGTTAAGGCCTCTGTCGAATGTATTCAAGACAAAAACCTCCAGATAAATTTAGGAGTTCATCCTTGGAAGAAATTTGCTATGTAAAATTAAAACTTCTAAGACATGTAAAGCAGTTATTGGCACGAACACTCAGATTTTGCTGGGTGAACACTTCCCATTATATAACCGCGCAATCTGCCCTGCTATTCCTTAGAACCTCCAGATGAGGTCTCTGCCTGGCTTCGTCACTGAAGGTGGCAGTGCATAAACCACCTGAGGCCGATTCCTCAAGGTGTGCTATAGCTAGAGGTGCTCTCCCTGAAAATGCTGCCCCACTGCGGGTTTGAGAATATTGACACTGTAGTGAGGTCTATGAAACAGAGCCATGAATAACCCTAAAAAAAACCCCACACTACTCACAACCTTAAGTGTGGTGGGTGGAGGGAGCAATACTGCTCAGTGGGAAGAATGTAATGTAGTAATTAAAGCTATGGGCTTTAGGGTTGGACAGACCTGCCTCTGATTTTACCTAATTCGCCCTGATCAGCCAGCTATGTGATATTGGCCACATTACTTGACCTTTCTGAGCCTCAGTTTCCTTATTCATAAAATAGAGACAGTAATACTACCTCACAGGGTTCTAGTGAGAATTTCATTAGCCAATGTGTGTGACGTGCTTCCTTCAGTAAACAAAGGCTATTATTATTATCCAAGGATGCATTTTTAAAAGTTACCTCTAAACCACCCACCCCACACTTTCTAGACCTGCACAGTTAACCCGTAAGGTGCTTGCCAGTTTCAGATGACATTCTACTCAGTCCCTTATGGCCGACGTTGGGGAAACGACCCAAATGCCTCACAGTCAGCAGGACCCAGGAAACCTTTCCTGAGTAAACAGATAAAATGAGCCTCAAGGTCCTTTGCTTAAAGTACAGAGTTTTTAAGTTTTTAAGTTTTAAGTTTTTTTCTTTTTCTCAAATGTAGAAGTAATAGATGAAAAATTATTAATTTTAAAACATATATAAATATATAAATATACAAATATAAATATATATTACATGCACACAATAGATAAAAAATTGAAATAGTAAAGAGAAGCTGAAAAAAAGCACTCACATTTCTACCACCCAAAGGGAAATCTAATATTTTGTCATGTTTCTATTTCACTTTTCTAATATTGCTAAGTTAAAACTTAATATATAGCCCTGGCTGGTGTAGCTCAGTGGATTGAGTTCAGGCTACGAACCAAAGGGTCACCAGTTCCATTCCCAGTCAGGGCACATGCCTGGGTTGCAGACCAGTTTCCAGCAGGGGACGCACAAGAGGCAACCATACATTGATATTTCCCTCCCTCTCTCCTTCCCTTCCCCTCTAAAGATAAATGAATAAAAATTAAAAAACATATATAGAGAATACATTGTTAAGTTTTATACTTAATATAACTTTATATCCTGAAGCTTTCACTTTGCATATTATAAGCATTTTATTTAGTGTTTCCTAAAAACCTCAATGTATGAATAGTATTCAATTATATGGGAATATTTAAATTAACCATTTCCTCATCATGGGAAATTTAAGGTGTTCCCAATTTTCTATTACAAGTTATATTCTCTGAGTTTCACATACACATGTGTATGTGTGCATATGTATATATGTACATATATACGTGTGTGTGTGTGGTGAGCCCATAAAAGAATAGAAACGTACACACATGGGGGTGGGTGTCTGTCGGGGTGGGGTTGTTGGGATGGACCAAGAAGTTGCACTTCTGTTTTGCATAGTCCTTTACTGTTTAAGTCTTTTACAGCAAGAGAAGATAACTTTTGTAATTAAATGTTTAAGTAAAGGAAGGAAGGAGGTGAGGGAGAACAGGAAGGAGGGGAAAGAGAGAGAGTGAGAGAAGGAGGGGGAGGGGCAGAGGGGAGGGAAGGGAGAAGGAAGGGCAGCAGAGCTAATCCTTGCACCAATTCCATTGGTAAAGAGCCTGGGAGATCAACAGCCCTGGGAAGCAATTACACAATAGGTCCTCTTATATCTTTTGTAGAACAAAGAAAAGTACGGATGTAAAATAAGAATAGGTATATCTGAGACTTAATGTCTCTGAGCAAAAAGGAAAATAGCAAACTGCAAACTAACCCAACCCACTTACTGGTTGATTTTGGATTCTGTGGTGTTTCCAGCTTTGTCTCTCAATTTGATGGTAATGGAGCCTCTTCTTATGTTCTTGTTCCAAGTTATAATATCCACAAAGTAATGATATACTGCAAAACCAGGGGAAAACATGGTAAGAGAGAGGTATTCCCAACTGCTCCCCTAAAATGTCAGTTCCTAAAAACCCAACCTCCCTAATAACTGAGTCTCTCTTTTAATTCCTTTCTAGTTTCTCTGTAAATATCCAGGGCAGGATTTTCTAATACTCCCTTCTGTTCTCTTTGGTAATGATGGCTTGAGTGACAGAATTCAACAGCATCCAGTCACCATGTTTAGGCAGCACCATTGAATCATTGTTCCCACCTTATTGACCGAGGTCTCATGGCCTGCTGCTGACCGTGACCGGTTCACTTCAATCCCTGCCCATTTCAGAATAAACCAGCAAGGTGGCCACGTAGAGACCCTCCACAGCTAACAAGGTCTTCCACAGCCAGGGCCATGTCCACCAGCCTATGCAGCCTCCCTCATCACCTCCTCGGTCACGCCACACCACCTGCACTGCCAAGCCCCCTCTTGCTCCTGGGTCTTCCCCTCACCTGAACATTCCTTTTTAAAAATTTTTTAAAATACTTTATTTATCTATGTTTAGACAGAGGGGAAGGGAGTGAGAAAGAGAGGGAGAGAAACCTTAATGTGTGGTTGCCTCTCACGTGACCCCCACTGGGGACCTGGTCCACAACCCAAGTGTGTGCCTTGCCTTGAAACTGAACCAGAGACCCCTTGGACCTGAACATTCTTACTCTGCTGCCTTTGCCAACTCATCTATCGGGATTTGGTTTAATGTCATTTCCTCCAGGAGGTCTTCATCGACCCTCAGACTAAGTCAGATCTACCTCTTGGAGTTCCTCTCATGCTCTGGGATTCCCTTATCACTAGCACACTTTATTTGAAAAAAGTCAGAAAAAATGATAATCAAAAAAATGGTAAATATTTGAGTGGCTACATCCACACAAATATTGCCTGAATAATGTCTTATGGGGTTACAAAAAAGGATAAATGTACTATAGCAATAACTGGGAAAGAACAAAGGGATGACTACTACTCTTTGTGATTTCAGCAGTAACACCTTAGAGGCACCCGCTAAGTTCCCGTTCAGGTAAATGAGAGTACATGATGTGTTCAGAGGACTCTTCTTCCTCTCTGCTCTTTGCTCCCTAAGGTCAAGGATGCTTTGGGGAAAATTGCGATCCCACCACAATATTCTGATTTGCTATCTCTTGGTCAGAGTTGCAGAGAAAGGGAAAGAGGCTCAGGGAGATGGCTGTCACTGAAGGAGGGACAAAGGAGGGAGGGAGGTGAGCTCTGGAGGTGAGCAAAGGAGGTGAGCTCCTTTGCCTCTCACAAAGGAGGGAGGGAGGTGAGCTCTGGAGTGGCCATTTCATGACCGGTTATTGCTCAAGGGCTTGCCCCATTTGGCCCTGGCAGACACAAAACCCTGGGCTGCCACACATGGCTCTAAAGAGGAGGGACACCCAGGGATCTGCAGCCTCTTTTACAAGGGTTGCCTCCAAGAAAAGTGAAAAGGGAGACAAGATTACCAGACATACACCTGCACAGGAAACCCCCTAGTGGCTTCCCTGGGCATTGCATCTGCTACCCCATTTAGCCCCCTTCTGGAATACCCAACCTCTCAATGTCTTCAGCAGCTCATCATGGCTGCTCTGCAGCTGGAACTGACTCATCAATGTGGCTGACACCTGATTTTCCCCAGCCCCAATCTCATGTCTCTTAGGGACCAAGGAATTTTCTGATCCCCAGTGGTTAGATGAAGCTAACCACTATGATATGTTGAGATTTTAACCCTTCTAACCCAGAAGATAGGCATTTTTATCCCCATTTCACCTATCAGGACATTGAGACTCAGAGAGGTCAAGTGTCTTAACCAAGGCCTCACAGCTAGTATGTGGTAGAGTCAGGATTAGACCCAGGCCTTTCCAGCACCAAAGCCCAGGATTCACCAAGGCCTTCATTTGCTAAAAAGTCGCCAGGAGCTGAGACTCAGCCATTCCAAAAATAAAAGGATTGGGAGAAGGCAAACAACCACATTCACCACTCACTGCAGAATGGTTTCTCCTCAGCCGTGTCAAAGAATGCTTTGGTCATAGGAGGATCCTTCTCCCTTAGATAGTCTTTCCAAGCATCAGCATAATACCCTATAAAACAAGCAGGAAAAGTGTAACACTCACGTGTGTCATGTAAATGTAAGAGCGGCTGGGGAGGTACAGAGAACAGCGAGTCACACACACACACACACACACACACACAGAGTCACCACTGAGGTAGTCTCCCTCACAACCCCCTCACGCTGAGGACCCAGAGAGCCTCTGGCAGTGCCTGCCCAGCTCCTGCCACACCTGNCTCCTCAGCCGTGTCAAAGAATGCTTTGGTCATAGGAGGATCCTTCTCCCTTAGATAGTCTTTCCAAGCATCAGCATAATACCCTATAAAACAAGCAGGAAAAGTGTAACACTCACGTGTGTCATGTAAATGTAAGAGCGGCTGGGGAGGTACAGAGAACAGCGAGTCTCACACACACACACACACACACACACACACACACACACACACACACGGTCACCACTGAGGTAGTCTCCCTCACGAGGACCCAGAGAGCCTCCGGCAGTGCCTGCCCAGCTCCCGCCACACCTGCTCTGTGTCCTGTTCCTAAGAGCTGGGGCGTGAAGAAAGGACCCTGCAGCGCCTTCCCCCTCTTTCTACTGACATCACATCACCCAACCTTGGTTCTCAGTAGCGGAGGTGGGGAACTGGAGCAGACTAAAAATAGCACTGATATTTTCAGTAATACATTCACTTTATAGTTAACACAGATTCAGGTTTATACCTAGAATAGCGTCGCTTGTGCAAAGCAATGTGCTCTCTTGAACTACATTTGGGCCCCTGCTTTGTGGCACTATAAACGGGCCTCTAAATTGCACAGAACCTGGGTTTGCCACGTGGCTATGTCATTAAGCAGATAAATGTCCTCCTTCATGTCTGGACCTGCAGAAAAGAGTGGGGCCCACCTCTCTCTCCTCTGCCCCACTCCCAGCGAATGGCCTCTGCCTTCTGACTTAAACGATCCGGGGCAGGACCGAGGCATCAGTAACTTTAAAAAGCTCTCTCAGTGATTGCAGTGCATAACTGAGACTGAGGAACCCTTGTCTATAGCATGCCCTAATGTTAATTTAGATTTTTCTTTTGGGAGCAATTAGAAAATTCTCATGACCGTCTGGTTCCAAAGTCCTCACCACCTGAACTGTTTCAATTACCCCTGAGCAAACATCCAATCAGCACCGACACTATCTATCACACTGCCCCACCCCACCCCCGAGCAATGCACACCAGAGCCGGAGTGCACGACGGTACTTATAGACACAACTTATTGGAAGGGATCATTCTGCAAGGCCCACTTGACAGAAGGGGTCATGGTGACTTCCCCCAGCAGAGAGAGGTTGTGTGCAAGGAGAGGGTGTTCCTGTCCCCACGGGAGCAGGCTATATAAGGTGACTATGCCTGGATGGGCTTAGAAACTCTTCTAGAACCTTCTTTTTCATCCTAGAATAGAGTGTCCAGAGAGTTTGTACTGCCTTCTGGATGAAATCCTAAACAGATGGCTTTTCTGACACAGGTTAGGAGACTCCAGAGGACTTCGTGCAACAAACTGGCTAGGAAAGTTTTCAAAAAGAACGCAATTTTGAGGCTCAGTTCTAGATACTAAAATGGCACTGGGGTTCCTTCCAAAGACTCACTCGTGGTTAACCAGAGGGGAGACTGCTCGTTGGACTCACCAGGAACTGGACAGGGCTCCTGCTGCGGGGCACCACAGCTGACACACTTGCCATTCCTATAGTCTCGGTAGGAGTCGCAGGGATATGCAGTGACGGCACATTCCTCTCTCAGGGAGGAGAGGTACAGGTACACGGACCTCTGGTGG
The DNA here is from genome assembly GCF_014824575.4 of Sturnira hondurensis. Lineage (NCBI taxonomy): Eukaryota > Metazoa > Chordata > Mammalia > Chiroptera > Phyllostomidae > Sturnira > Sturnira hondurensis. The sequence continues at coordinate 991,387 of NW_028091847.1, read as the reverse complement.
TCACACTTAAAGTATTGAATTCCTAAAGTTGTGAAAGGAATGGTTAAAGAATGGAGCAGTCGCCCTGGCTGGGCAGCTCAGCTGGTTACAGTGTCATCCTGATATGCCAAGGTTGCAGGTTTGATCTCTGGTCAGGGCACATTCGGGAATCAACCAATGAATGCATAAATAAAGTAGAACAACCAATAGATGTCTCTCTCCCTCCCTCTCTCTCTCTCTCCTTTTCTATCTCTCTCTCTCAAATCAATAAATAAAAACAAAAATAAAAGAATAGAGCAGCTGTAGCATTTAATATTATATCACATATGATATGCACACACACACAATTTATCATGTCTCCTATATACCAGGCACTGTACTAACAACTTTGACATATTCTATTACACTTACTTATAAAAACCCATAGATCAGGAATCAGGCTGGCGAGTGACAGGAGGGAAAAAGAAGATAGGCATGACTGTCCCCATTTGACCTAACAGGACATTGAGACTCAGAGAGGTTAAATGACTTGTTCAAGGTTACACAGGTAGAACCCTTTGTCAAGTGAAACGGAGGAGAAAAGTTCAGTGGCAGAGATTCCCCGGAGGTTTCCAGCAGAAGACCAGAACACTTAAATGAAGACATCAAAGAGAGAAGCCATGGTGGGGGAGGGGGAGGGTGGTTGAGAAAGATCCCAAGGAAGGCAAGCAGAGGAGATAGCTTTGAAAAAGGATGGTGGGAGATGCCACCCTGGGTCCGGATGAAGTTACTTAGACAAGGTTCCAAAGATGACTAATCAGTGAGGGTAAGAATCTGAACAGGAAACAGTGAACACAATGAATGGGGAGCCATGTCTGTGAGCGAGTGGTTTGGACAGCTGTGGATGCTGGAGTCAGATCAATGTTCCTCTTTCTTCAAAGTTTCTACTTAGGCCCACTTAAGAAGCCAATATTTATTTACTGTGTCTGGGTCTTCCACTTGCAAAAGCAATGAGTAACAATACAGAGGATGTCCTTTATAAGCAGAGCATATTATCTTTGTCTGCTTGTGGATGTGAGACAGAATTGCTTACCATTCATGGTACCATGTGGTTGGCCCTATTATGCCATTTCATTGGAGTCATTTTCAAACAGCACATCCTTCCGTGAGGCCATATAAACTGCCATTTTGTAACAAGATCATCTTTTTCTAGAATTATTTCCAGGACCATCTAACTTTCTCTGGCAATGGTGAAATACAAATTTAGAGCACTTGTAGAGGAGTGGGTTTTCAATTCAGTCCCCCATACCCCTTTTCTGTTGTCTTCCAATTATCCATTTTCTTTATCCTCACCTGAGGGCATTTTTCCATTGCTTTTGGAGAGGAAGAGAGAGAAAGAGAAACGTCAATGTGAGAGAGAAACATCAATCAGTTCCTCCCATATATGCCATGACCAGGGATCAAACCTGCAGCCCAGGCGTGTGTCCTGACTAGGAATCAAACCAGCAACCATTCAGTTTATAGGATAATGCTCCAACCAACTGAGCCACAATGCCCAGGGCCAAACATCCACTTTTGTTTTGTGAGCTTTTTTTTCTCATTATAAAGTAATATGGGAGGTGTATCCAGGAAAAGTCCAGCCATTGTTAATACAATGAGAACAGTTTGCACAACATCAAGGAAACCTGGAAGACAAGGAGAGTGTTCATGTGCAGGTGTGAACAATGACAGTCAGTGGGGGCAGTAGACACCATTGAGTGAGTATGTGTACTGTGTGGCCATAGCATTCAAAATGACTGAGCAGTACAGCAATGATTCTGCATCAGGTTTTGCATTAAGCATGAACATTTCTCCGTGGAAACTTCGGATGATTCTGAAGGCCATAGCTATGGGCAATGGATGATTAGCAGCTTCGTCACGACAAGGCATCTGCTCATGAATGACGTCTCATGCAAAGTTTTTTGGAGAAACATCAAATCACCCAGGTGACTCAGCTGCACTAAACCCCAGATTTGGCACCCCACAACTTCTGGCTTTTCCCAAAACTAAAATCAACAATGAAAGGAAAGAAATTTCAGACCATCAGTGAGACTCAGGGAAATACATCAGGACAGCTGATGGTGATTGAGAGAACTGTGTTAGGTCTCAAGGTCCCTACTTCAAAGCCAACTGGGGCATCACTGTCCTGTGTACAAAGTTTCTTGTATCTTGTATCTTCTTCAGTAAATGTCTCTATCTTTCCTATTATATGGCTGGGCACCTTCTGGACAGACCTCGTATGCTCATTAAGAAAATAAAAAATAATAGAAAATAATGATGGAAAAATCACATAGAAGTCTAATATTCATTGATCACTTTGTAATTGTTTGGAGCATTTATATTTAGTCTTCTTTTCTGTACTTACACACATATAAATACACACTTAAAATAAACGGGGATCATACTGTACAGTTTGTGTCTTTTTCCTTTAATATCACACTGTAAGCATTCTCATTAATCTCTGAAAATAATATTTTTAACAATTATATTCCTTTTTGTGGGTGTACCACATTCATTTAATAATCTTCCTATGTTGGACATTTAGATTACTTCTAAAAATCTAGCTACAGGGTCTGGCACAAAAAACACCCCCTTTTTATTACAAAATCATAAGCATGTAATTCTGTAATGTAACAATATCACACACATTCAAGCACACCATATGACATTTTAGATGAAATGTTCAAATTTCTGTCCATCTCATGCGAGATGTGTGTATCCTTCCAACCACATTCAAGCAGGTGTTACTTCTGCCGGACCTTGTGTTATAAATGACACCGTGTTCTCTAATTTTTGTCTGTATTTCCTGTTATTTCTCTAGAAGAAATTTCCAGATGTGAAATTTTTAGGTCAAAGACACACCTTTCCAAGAGAGACAAATAATTCATAATAGCTTTTAATTATTATTATTTTTAAAGACTTTATTTATTTATCTTTTTAGAGAGGAAGGGAAGGAGAGAGGGAGAGAAGTATCAATGTATGGTTGCCTCTCATGAGTTCCCTGCTGGGAACTGGCCTGCAACCCAGGCATGTGCCCTGACTGGGAATCGAATCGCGATCATGTGATTCGCAGACCCATGCTCAATCCACTGAGCTACGCCAGCCAGGGCAGCTTTTAATTATTTAGTTATGGTTATTAAAAGTAGTATATTTGAAAGCCCTGGCTGGTGTAGCTCAGTGAATTGAGCGCGGGCCTGCGAACCAGACGATCGCGGTTCGATTCCCAGTCAGGGCCTGGGTTGCAAGCCGGTTCCTTGCAGGCTAACTACCAGCAGGGGATGCACAAAAGGCAACCATACATTGATGTTTCTCTCCCTCTCTCCTTCCCCTCTAAAATAAATAAATAAATAAAATCTTTTTTTAAAAAAAAAAAGTAGTATATTTGAGCCCTGACCAGGTTGGGCATCATCCTGCAAACCAAAATGTCACCAGTTCCACTCTCAGGGCACACGCCTGGGTTGTGGGTTCGGTTCTTGGTCCCAATCAATGTTTCTCTCTCTCTTTCTCCCTCCCTCTCCTCTCTCTAAAAATAAATAAATAAAATCTTTATTTTAGAAAGTATATAAATAACAGTTTTTAATTTATAATTTATATTTATACCACCTCTACCTTCTCAGGAATATTTTTTTAAAGATTTATTTATTTAACCCCCCACTGGGGACCTGGCCCACAACCCACGCATGTGCCCTGACTGGGAATTGAACCGGTGACCCTTTGGTTCACAAGTTGGCACTCAGTCCACTGAGCCACACCAGCCAGAGCTCAGGGATATTTTTTATTAAAAACTATACCACATAGAATATTAAAATTTTTAAAATATATCTTTTTAAAGACAGAAAATATAAAGTATTTGCACTTACCTCCAAAGATTGTTTTGGGACAACCAGGTTGATCCACTCCTCCATTTGGGTAGAAGTCTATGTTTCCTAATGGTTCCCTGTAGCCCAGTGCTAAAAGAGAGCATACTGTGCTTTAGACTGCTCTGAACTGTTCACATCTCATAGCTCATTTGCCTGCAGGATTTGGACAAGGGTTGTATTATTATTATTATTATTATATTTATTTCTGCTTAAATATTTTCCCAAAGTTACCCAGCTATTTAGAAAGTATTATTGCTGTACATACATATTCATGCAATAAATAAGAGACTATGAAGACAGTGATGGAGTTTATTTCTGATATTTCTAAAGACCTAAGAGAGTTTGGTCCCTCATTCACTGCAAAGCTGATAAAAGGATAGTTTTCTTCATTACATTTCTCTGGAGCCCTCTATTTTCTGGGTGCTTCTTGAGCCTCTACTTGTATCTGTGTAAATCTTTAATGAATAAGAAACAGAGAAGAATAAATTTTTACTTAGTAGAAAAAAATGTTTAAAATTTTGGGATCTAGTATAGTAAAGAGATTGGAAAATCTTCTAGAAAACAGGGACCTAAAAAAGTATACATAGATTTAATAATTGCCTATTCTCTTTACCCTTGCAACCCCAAATAATCAGTAAAATGCTTGATTAGAAAGATTATTTATATATGTACAATGGGGGACCCAAAAATGGAATTAGCTTCTGGAGGGCAGGCACCTCATAGTACAAGTTTCCCTGGCTAGGCCAGTGTTCTAGGAACCCATCTGTAACAGTGTAGTAGCTGGTGTTGTTGGGAGAGGCTGTAGTTGGCTTCGGTGAACTTTTTTTAAAGACTCTTTCAACATGTTTGCCCATGTCATAATGGGTGAATTACAAGTGCACCTACCTGCCTGCACTGCAATGAGTGTTCAGCAGTATTTGACCAAAAATGGCATGACCCCCACGTCCCACCCTCCCTATTCACCTGATCTCACCTAAGTGACTATTTTTTGTTTCCTCACATGAAAAAAAGTCCTCAGAGGGAAATATTTGCTGACATAGAAGAAGTAAAACAAATAAAAGGCAGAAGCACTAAAAGGCATCAAAATTGATAAGTTCAAAAACTTTTGGAAAAAAAATGTCTTTAGGTGTATTGCATCGAGTTGAGAGTACTTTGGAGGTGACTGAAGTTTAGGAACTTCTGGCCAAGATGGAGGCTTTGCTTCCTCACACAAACAAAAGAAGGGCAACAACCAGTTAAAAAAACAGAAGCAACTAGAACTGCCAGAAAACTTAATTGTGTGGAAGTCTGACAACCAAGAAGTTAAAGAAGAAACATCCATCCAGACCAGTAGGAGGGATAGAGATGGGCAGCTGGGGCATGTGGCATGGCTACAGCTGGCAGACTGGGAACATGAGGCAGCGGCTGGCAGAGCGGGAGGTCCCACATTTGTGTGCAGATAAACTGGGAGGAACAATTGGGGAGCGAGACAGACCACACAACTCAGGGATCCAGCTCAGGGAAATAAAGCCTCAAAACCTTTGACTGAAAAACCCTGTGGGTGTTGCCGCAGCAGGAGAAACTCCCAGCCTCACAAGAGAGTTCGTTGGAGAGACCCACAGGGTCCTAGAAGGTACACCCAGAAATCAGTACCAGAAGGGCCCAATTTACTTTGGGTAGTGGGGGAAGTAACTGAAAGCAGGGTGAGAGCCAAGCAAGTGGCATTGTTCCCTTTCGGACCCCTGCCCCACATATAGTGCCACAATGCAGAGACGTGGGTTGCCCCACCTGGAGAATACCTAAGACTCTGCCCCTTACTATGTAACAGGTGCACCAAGACAAAGAAATATAGCCCAGATGAAAGAACAGATCAAAACTCCAGAAAAAGAACTAAACAACAAGAAGATAGCCAATTCTATTAGATGCAGAGTTCAAAACACTGGTAATCAAGATTCTCACAGAAGCACTGGCTGGTGTAGCTCAGTGGATTGAGCTCAGGCCTGCCAACCAGAAGATCACGGTTCAATTCCCAGTCAGGGCACATGCCTGGATTGCATGCCAGTTCCCAGTGGGGGACACATGAGAGGCAACAATACATTGATGTTTCTCTCCCTCTCTCCTTCCCTTACCTTCTAAAGATAAATAAATAAAATAAAATAAAAAGATGCTCACAGAAATAACTGAGTATGTCCGCAAAATAAAGGAAGGAGTGAAATAACAGGAGGAAGTAAAAGGAAGAAGTTAAAGAACAAAGAGAAATAAAAAAATATATATGGGGAACCAACAGTCAAGGGAAGGAAATGCGAACTCAAATCAATGGTTTGGAGCAGAAGGATGAAATAAACATTTAACCAGAACAGAAATAAGAATTCAAAAAAATAAGAAAAGACTTAGGAATTTTTCCAACATCTTAAAACGTTTCAACATTTGAATCATAGGTTGCCAGAAGCAGAAAAGGAAGAGCAAGAGGAAGACCAAATTGATAACTTATTTGAACAAATAATAAAGAAAAACTTCCCCAGTCTGGCTAAGAAAATAAACTTCCAGGAAGTCCAGGAAGCTCAGAGAGTCCCAAAAAAGTTGTACCCAGGGAAGTACACAAGACACATAATTAAATTACCCAAGATTAAAGAGGAGAGACTCATAAAAGCAGCAAGAGAAAAGCAAAGTGTTACCTATAAAGGAGTTCCCATCAGGCTATCAGCTGATTTCTCAAAAGAAACCTTACAGGCAAGAAGGCACTGGAAAGAAGTATTCTAAGTCATAAAAGGTAAGGGCCTACACCCAAGATTATGCTATCCAGCAAAGCTCTCATTTAGAATGGAAGGGCAAATGAAGTGCTTCCCAGATACAGTAAAGTTAAAGGAGTTTATCATCACCAAGCCCTTATTATATGAAATGTTAAAGGGACTTATCTAAGGAAAAGAAGAAAATCAAAACTATGATGAGTAAAATGACAATAAGCTCACAACTATCAACAACTGAACACAAGAAACAAAAACAAACTAAGCAAACAACTAGAACGTGAACAGAATCACAGAAATGGAGATTACATGGAGGGAGATTAGTGGGGAGGGGGAGCGATGGGGGAAAGGTACAGGGAATAAGAAGCATAAATAGTAGGTACAAAATAGACATGGCGAGGTTAAGAACAGTCTAGGAAATGGAGAAGCCAAGAACTTATATGTATGACTCATGGACATGAACTAAGGAGGGGGGAATGCTAGAGGGAGGGGGTACAGAGTGGAGGGGGATATAGAGGAAAAATAGGGACAACTGTAATAGCATAATTAATAAAACATATTAAAAATTAAAAAAACATGAAAAAGAAGGTGACTGAAGTTTAAACACATAAGAGTAAATACACAATTTTTTGTAAATAAATTCCATTTGGGGGATACCCCTTGTACACATAGTTTATACATCATCAGAATAATAATAGTTATATATCGAGAACCTATACATGTTTGTGAGCATGATGCTAGATGCTTTACACACCGTCTAGTTTCACTATGTCTGCAAAGTAGCCATTGGTAAATTGAGGAGAAGTAACTGAGAAAATACTGAGGCTCAGAGGACTTTAGGAACAGACACAATCCACTAGAAAGAACAAAGTCAGGGACTCGAGTCCATCTCTGCCTACTGAAAAGTTTATATATCAGTACTTTCTATCCTGGCTTCGTGGGTTGAGCACCAGCCTGTGAATCGAAAGGCTGCTGGTTTGGCCCAGTTAGGGGCATGAGAGAGGCAACTGATCAATGTTCCTCTCCCTCACTTTCTCCCTCCTCCCCTCCCCTCTAAAAAGACAAATAAGATCTTTAAAAAAAGTTTATAAACTTTCCTTCAAAGTTTACTTTCTCTCCAAGAATAAAAAATAAACTGCTCTATTCCATCAAGCATTAAAATGTCAGTGAGGTACTGCACTTAAGGAAGAAAAGACTTTGCAACAACACATGAAGAATTCAGCCGTTTCTCAGGGACCTTTTTCTAAGGCAAACAATTGCTGAACACCGCACCAAAGTACCCAGAACAGGTGGTCAAGGGTTTGTTTTTTTCTCCTTAGGTGGTTATATCACAAAGAGAGTGTACGATTAGATGATCACTCTGCTCCGTCCCCTCAGCCCTCCCCAAATTCCTACTCCCGCTCTTCTCCCAGACATCTGGATATAAAGACCTGTCCTTAACATCACCAAACCCCATGACGTGTACCCAATTCCAGTTAGGAAATCGGCACCAACAGAGACAGAAATGGCCAGGAAGATCCACAGAGATGTGGCAGTTCGAGTCAATCACTCTGCATACAGACATACACACTTGACCATGTATTTCTGCTTTAGGAAAGAATGAGAAAGAACCAACAAAAACAAAAAATCATGCATCAGGATCCAGTTGTACATATGGAAACACCTGTCCACAAGGTGTGGCGACCAGCCTGTGGTCGACTGGTCAGGATGGTCACTGTGAAAACAAGAAGAGACCCTGGGAAAAGCACCGCCACTCCAGCAAGAGATCCTGGGTGCCTGCATCAAACCAGCTTCCCATCAAAATTTCTGTGGGTTTGGAACCTTGCCTCAAAAGGAGGAATCTGGAGAAAACAGATCTGCCCCTGCATGACAGTCCGTCCGTCACCCGCTGCTCTCCACCCCCGCCACCCCCGCCAGGAGAGGATTCCATGGGAGTCTGGGGGGTCGCTGACACACAAGGACAGGAATCTTACCGTCAATGTCGGAATGGATGACATCAACGAACTGTGCGTCACTGGGATCTAATCTGTCCTCAGGCGGCCTCCCGTTGAATAAAGGGCCAGCAGGGTCGAGACCTGGAAGGAAAACAGAGTGGGTCTGGCAGCCCCACGCCATGAGTCACCTGCAGCTGAGCCTTTGATCCCCACCCCCTTGAGGATGGCTCACAGGCTGCAGGGCACCCTCAGGTGGGCAAACGCTCACATTCCCATCCTGCTCCGTCAGGCTACTTTCCACAGCCCTGTAGCCTTTTCCCACAGTAGAGATAGTTCCCTGGCAGTGACCGATGAGAACAGCGTCCCAACTCCCTCAGGAGGCATATCTGTGCTCAGCTCAACAGCAGAGTATACAGATGTGTAGGGAGCAGGGGTGTGGAGATAAACTGGTTCCTCAGGAAAAAGCACCTAAGGGTGCAGGTAAAAAACAGACGCTATACTTATCTTTATCCCATTTTAATAGTTTCCATTTTTATTATATATACTAGCTCATAAGCTCCACATCACAAGCCTGAGGGAAGCAGGGTAGTTATTACCATTCCCATTTTACAGATGAATGAACTGAGCTACAGAGAAATCACATGTCTTTACCAGGGCCACAGACTCACACTGCAATCACCACTCAGTGTGGAAAGCTCAGCAGCAAAGAGTGAAACTCTCTGGTCAGAAGAGGTACTTAAGAGGAAAATAAAGTGGGTGTCGATTCCTATGGAGTTGACTCAGCCCATAAATGCCTGAACTGATTTCTTGCTCTTGGTCAATGCTAGCTGGGCGTTCCTCACCATCCTTGTGAAACAGCTGTAAAAACAAGACAGCAGCTCCCATGATGCTGTAACCACAAAATAAAAACTTTGAACTAAAAAATAAAAACAAAACATGGGAGGTTCGAATGGGCCCTGCTCACTAGAAACCTAAGGGAAGGTTTCAAGGGACACAGCAGATTTGAAGATTTTACCTATGAACTTCATTTTAAATAACACTTCCCCATTTCCTGGCGTTTTGTACAAAACCCAAGATAGCATCTTTGTCTCAGCTTTCCTGGTTCCAGCCTCAATCTCTCATTTCTCTTCTCCCATCACTCTCGCTTCCCGGAGGCTTGTCTGTATCGGCTTCACTTCCTCATCTCCTTCCTCCTCTGACACCGGAAGCCTTTCTTATTCCCCTGTCTGCTCCCAACTGAAACTGATGGGGGAGGAGATGGATGAACACCCAGGCAACTGAGTTCACAAGATATTCTCAACAACAACAACAATAAAGAGCAACTCATAACTTTGGAAAGAGTAAGCCTCCTCTGCACACGAGACAGCACCTTCTGGTGTAAGAAAATGGACAGAGAAACAGCGAGAGCCCGGTTCATAGCAGCCCCCAGATCCATGGTGGTAAACTGGCTGGCTACATAAAGTCCAAACCAGGGCAATTTTAAGAGTGATGAGGGTGCTATTAATAATTACGCTGGGACCAAGGCACAAATGAGGACTGTTACAATACCCTTGGACATAATGGTCTCTTTAGGGATAAGCCATAACAAATGATCAGTTTGTAATGTCAGCCAGAAATCACAGTTAAGCTGCCCTAAAAAGTTGTGTCGAATAGGTGTGATATGGAGCCCCAAGCCTAACACCGGCCAGCTGTGTGACCTTGGGCAGGTTACTATATTTCTATGAACCTCAGTTTCTGTATCGGCAAAATGGAGGTAGAATTAATAGCTACTTCAGAGAACTTTAAAAAGGACTCCTGGATCTGAATCCAGAACATTTTGAGATTAGAAACAAAATGGGGGGGAAATGGAGCTTTTCTTGTTGCTCTAAGATCACCAGAAAAGTGTCTAGTGATCCCTGTCCTCTGCTGCAGCATTAACTGGTTTGAGAATTCGAGGACATCAAACATTCTGCATGCAGTTTCTGGAGCCTCTTCCTATCATCTCCAAGGTCACAAGGAATTCTCTAAGGCAGTGCTGTCCAAGAAAAATATAATGGGAGCCACATATATAATTTAAAAATTTCAAGCAGCCAATAAAAAAAGGAAAAATCAAACAAGGAAAATTAATTTTAATAATGCATTCTATTTAACCCAATATATCTAAAATACTATTCAGGCATGTAATCAGTATTAAAAACTTGAGATTTTTAAACATATTTTGTACTTAGTCTTCAATACCCAGTGTGTATTTTGTACTTACAGCCCCTCCCGATTTCCCTTGGCAACATTTCCAGAGATCAACAGCCACATGTGGCTAGTGACTACTGTATGGGGCAGCCCAGCTCTGCGGTCGCTTTTCAAGATATAGTGTTCAGACCCCCTGCATCTTTTGATTGAAAGAATACACTCCTGTCCCGACCAGGTAGTTCAGTTGGCTGGAGTGTCATCCCAATACACCAAAGTTTTGGGTTTGATCCCCGGTCAGGGCACATACAAGAAGCAACCAATGGATCCATAAATAAGTGGAACAATAAATCAGTGTTTAAAAAATGAAAACAAAAGAGTACACACTCCTGGACCCTAACCCCAGAGATTCCGATTCAGCAAGCTGGCATTGTATCAGCACCCCAAGGTAATTTTCACACACATTAAAGTCGAGAATTAAATTTAATGTATTATCAAGTGATGTAGGGACTTGAGATAGATTAAAATCTGTTCGTGTTCTGCCATCTTCTGTTGAAGAAGTTAATGAGAAGTAAATCCAGGAGCTGTGCCTGGACAGGAAAAGCAAAAGGAAGAGCAGAAGAAAGAGAGAGACATGGAAGAGATGAAGCAGCCATTGAAGCCTAGATAATTAACAAGCAGAAACATCCAATAATACTTGGGAGGCAGGAGTGAATGGTGTCCTTTGGGGAATGGGCCAAATTCCCACCTCATAATCCAGTGAGCCCACTCTGCCAAAGCAGTGGGAGGAGAGTAGAAAAGAGAGATAAATGCTTGACCCCTGACACTGCTCTCAGGGACAGCTTGTAACAGTGGAAAATTGTAATGGTGGGAAATTGTGACCCCCCCACTCTTCTTTTGACATTGTTTCTGTAAGCTCTGGCTCTGACTAATATGAAGCTTGCAGATGAACAGCATGTTTGTATAAGAATCCTAGGAACTAGTTGCAAAAGATACAGACTCTGACCTTCAGGCATCCCAGCTCTGGGAGATTTGCTGACCTTCATCCACGGAGCCAGGACGCCGGAGGTCAGAATGATTAAACCAGGATTCTGCACACCAGACGGGCACTTGCCTTATCGGAGTGGACTGTGTTCATCCGTACTAAGAGAACTTTCAACCCCCTCCCTTAATCTCTTTGTTCTGTCCCTCTCTCCTTCCTTACAAAAACCTCTGCCTCCACTGAGATGGGAAGATGGGCTCTGAGACAGGAGCCCACCATCTTCCAAGTGGCCCGCATCTGCAAATAAATCACTATCTTTTCAGCATCTGCTTCTTGAGTATTGGCTTTCATAGCAGCAGGCAGCCGGACCTTCGTTAGGTTACAAACTGAGATTGAACTTCGGGCTCAGAGAGGATGAGGAATCAGGAGAACGTGGGGGAGTCAGTGGAGAAAGAAAGTTGAGCTGTGGACCAGTGGCTGAATCCAGCTCACAGATCCAGGCCACGTGGGCCGGGAGTCAGAGGAAGGCAGGTTGGGGAAATTTCCATAGTCAGAGGCCAGGTTACATTGGATTCACATTCAAAGTAGTTGTGGAACCGGTTTGCTGGGAGGCTGAAGAACAAAACAGGTTGGGTGGGGGGAGTGTTAAGTAGAACAAGGAGGTGGTCTGGAACTAGTACTGGAGAGCAGATTTGCTCATCTTTCCCCAAACTTTGTGGTCAGTGATGTCAGGTTGCTAGTTTGAATTCAGCCACAGTAGGGGTATGTATACACCATGGAAATCAGCAAACATTACAAATCAGGGCTTTTGCTTCCTTCCTTCTTTTTAAGGGGCACAAGCAAATCGAAGTTATCTGTCCTTTGTACACATAAGGGAAAATGAATTTTTTTTTAAAGTAAGAACATGTTGCTTTCTAAAACATAACACTAAATTTATTTTATTTTATTATTTTTTAAGAGAGGGAAAGAAACATCAATGTGTGGTTGCCTCTCATGTGTCCCCACTGGGGACCTGGCTCTGCAACCCAGGTATGTGCCCTGACTGGGAATCAAACCGGCGACCCTTTGGTTCACAGCCTGCGCTCAGTACACTGAGCTACACCAGCCAGGGCAACATAACACTAATTTTAAAAATTGTAAAGAACTTTCCCTAGGAAAGCAGGTAAACAAGAATATGAGGGCAGGCTTGGCCTTTGGGATGAAATCGAGAAACAAAACAGCCAGGAAAAAGAATGTGATCTCGAATACGTACAAATGGTGTGTGTGAGAGAGAGAGAGAAGGAGAAAATGAGAATGACTTGCCCTGGGCTACCTGTCCAGGTAAGCAGCATATTCAGACCTGTAGCCTTAAAATTTTATCTCCAATGTAGTTGGTTTGCATTGTTTACCTCTTCCCTCCTTCCTTCTTCTACCTTCCAGATTCCCTAAATTAAAATAGCTCTTTCACGTGAGGATGGATTCTGGGAAAGATATGAATGGAAGAAGGCTTAAGTCTCTGAAAGAGAAAGCCTCTCTGAGTCCTTCATTTGCAGCAAAGGAAAGTTTCTGGAGCTCTAGGCAAGAGAACCCAGCACGAGTTTGTTTGGGATTTGACCTGCTGTGTTGCTGAGTGTTTTTATTCGGTTTTAGCTTGCAAGCTGATATTCAGAGAGCAAGCCCCAGCCATCAAAGTTCCCAGCTCAATTTCCTATGATGAAACTCCTGCTGTGCCTGGGGACAGACACTTATTAAGTATGTAGTTCAAGCTATTCTGAATAAAATAAAAGGAAGAAAGATATCTGGTTGAGGCACAGAAATCAAATCCCCGTAGACCATAAGAGAAATAGAGTAACCACTAATCTTTTCTATGGCATATACAATTTACAAAGTGCTCTGCACGTATCTTATTAAATAATAACCTGTGGTCAACATTAGTATGGTGTTCCTTTTGCACAAGAGGACACACTCTCAGAGATGTTACATAACCGGAAGAGCTGGCTTCCAACCCAGGGACTTGCATTGCCCACATCGAGCTCCCCCAGGGAACACCCTGCCCAGACCATCCCCTGCCTGTTCAGAGGAAGCCTTACCTGTAATTCTCCCCAGCTGCCCACTGTACTCCTTTCCAACAAACCCGGATATATGGGCTCCTAGACTTACTCCAATCATGTAAATGTCGTCAAGAAAAGCTCCTTCTGCCTGGAATTTCAAGAAGTGCATCATTATAAATTGTGCGGATCAAGGAATGGACAACATTTGGAGAAATGTCCTATCCGTTGATTTGGGGGAACCATTTCTAACCATCTCGTATCCATGATCTCATTTAAATGTCACAGTACCCCTACAAAGTTAATACTATTCTTCTGATTACACAAATGGGGAAACTGAGACCCAGAGTTGAAGTGATCTGCCCAAGGTTAGGCCATGGGGAGAGGTCAGAGTAGGGTTCATACCGGTCTGCCCACTTCCAAACTTATGCCTTAACCTCTAGGCCACAGTATTTCCATTTCATGCCTCTTCTAGAACTCCAGCCAAGACATCTTTAAAACCTTCTCAATTGGGAAGTGAGGCAACAATACATTTTGATGAACTTTTTTTTTCATCTTCATGCTGGCCCAGTTATATAAATTCACCACTGAGAGGGAAGGAAAGGAGGAAAGTAGGGTGGGAATGGGTCACATTGACCACAGTCTGCTGAGATAGCTTGTCATGAGTCATTTTAATATTTACTTTTCCAGGCCTGGCTGGTGTGGTTTGGTGGATCAAGTGCCAGCCTGCAGACTGAAAGGCTCACCAGTTCTATTCCCAGTCAGGGCGCATGCCTGGGGTGCAGACCAGGCCCCCAGTTGGGGAGTGTGAGTGGCAACTGATCATCTCTTGGACTTCGTTGTTTCTCCCCCTCTCTTTCTCCCTCCCTTCCCCTCTCTCTGAAAATAAATACATAAAGTCTTTCAAAAATTTACTTTTTCAGGGCCATGGCTTAGGTGGGCAGCTCTTGTAAAACTTGGGCCACTGCTGCCACAGTGACTCTGCGAAATAGTCGTGGTACCAAGTCACTTTAAAAAAAATAAAAGTGGCAATTCATGAGATCACTAAGTAAAGTTTAAGATTTATTTAATCTTTGTAAGTCTTCTAAAGACATAAATCATACATACACAAAAATCGCTCATCAGACCATGCGTATCAGTTTTGGTTTTGGACAACATGGTCACTAAACGTTTGCCATTTTGAGGAAAAGGAACAGCTATAGAAGTTAAGGAAGCTCTAGTCATTGAAGCCAGGAAACCCATAGACAGAACCTCTCCTACCCATAGGACACCTTTATGTGAGTTCGAAAAATATGCCTCTTCCTCAGGACACTTTGCTGTTATTTGCTGGAAAATTATCTTAGTAAACATGTAAATCTACCACGTTTACACGGACAGTAATGCTCCCTTAGACGGGTGCCTGGTACAGGGAACAACCTGCATGACCACAGGCACGGGTGGTCCCTCCAGCATGTCCCTCCACCTTCCCTGGGGCTCACTTGGATCTGCAAAAGAGTCCCCTGGTTCACTGCAGCTCTGTATGTCTGGGCTTTAACTCTTCAGAAAATGGACCAATTTCAATTTAGCCCTGAATCATCTGAGAGAATTCTCCCTTACCAACATGTGGTCGATAAATTCCTTCAAGACTGCTGCTACATTTTTGGTCTTACTAGAAGCATGGTTATATATTATAGTTGTAGCTCCTCGATTCCAGTCGACAACAACCACGTTCATGTCTTCTACAAAGAGCAAACCCTCTACTAAGTCTCCTATCCAAACTGGAGGGGAGCCTGTTGGCCTGAATCCATGGACAATGAAGGTGGTTTTCCTGGTTACGTTCAAGTTCCCCAAAAATGTGGAGTTGACAATTTGTGCGCAGGTCAAGTTTCTCCTTGTGTAGAGCATCAGCTTCACATTTAGTCCCGTACCAACCACTGCACTGTAGAAGCTCAGTTTGGTGAATGAAGGACATGTTTCATCCATACCTGAAAACAAAAATTAGATGACATCGTGACAGTTCTTTCCTGAGCTGGGCATCATGTCCTACACTCCATGGAGTTCTATGTGCCTTACTTACAGCATCTAGTGAGGGGCAAGATCTAGTTGCATGAAGTTGCAAAGTCATACCTGATTCAGAGTTCATACATAGTGACTTTTTCAACAGGAAAACCGTCTTTTCAAATTCTACCTCTTTCAAGATCTAACCCCAAAAGTCACCTCAGTGAAGCCTTCTCCCAGCTTTAAGAACAGTCCCTCATCCCAAAACTCCCCAAACCTCTTTATGGGCCTCATTGACAGCACAATGAAAATACTTTCAGGGGTGTACTATGGGTATTTAGGTACATGTATGTCTGTCCTGTTAGACCACAGTCTCCTTGGAATGGTGTCTTATCATCTTCTGTGCCCGTCACTGATCCCAGCATGCAGTAGAGGACTCACTAACTGAAACTATGTGGTCCAAGTGCCTCTCCCTGTCCAGAGCACCTGCCTGATATGGCAGTGGAGAATGTGATGCACCTGCCATGAGCCGTCCAGTTGCATCTGAAACTGTTGACCACAATGGCGTTTTGGGACCCTGTCCTTCTTTGCTACTCAAAGCACCACCTTCAAACATTCCTCCTTCTAAAAAGGCTCTAAGGATGGCCTTAGAACAGAAGTTAGGGATGGGGAGGGGATAGCACAGATGAGCCTGGAGCATCTTGTCACTGCAGAAAGTAAGGAAATATTTAAAAACATGTCCCAAGGATACAGGAGCCAGCTTGAAGGGGTTTCCGCACTCCAGATTTGGGATAATTTAATAACTAAGAACATTAGTGAAGTATATAAGCCTTTGGAAAAAATTAGGAATCCATATTCCAAATAAATAGGCAAGAGGAGGACTCTTACTTCTAGAACAGTGCTGGATGCCAACTGGTAAATGTGGAGTGAAAGCTGGAGTTGCTAGTAATCATTACTCTCTCTCTAAAAGTCAATAAATAAAAAATTTTAAAGTATCATTGAAATATTGCTTTAAAATATCATGAGAAATAAAACATCATTTTTATTGCATTAAAATTATAAGTATACATCATTTATCTTACTGTCCCTTCCCTCTTAAGTTCCATACCCTGTGAGTGCCTCGCTTGCCCCACACTAACCCAGGCCTCCTGCCAGGACTGTTGTGAGAGTGAGAGATGTCTATGAATTATCTAAACCGTTACCTGGAACGCAGTAAATGCTAAAAAATTAGTAATTGGTCCTGGCTGCTGTGGCTCAGTGGATTGAACACCAACCTGGGAACCAAGAGGTCACTGGTTCAATTCCCAGTCAGGGCACATGTCTGGGTTGAGGGCCAGGCCCCCAGTTGGGGGCATGAAGAGGAAACTGACTGATGTATCTCTTGCACATCAACATTTCTCTCCCTCTCTTTCTCCCTCCCTTCTCCTCTCTCTAAAAATAAAATAAATAAAATCTTTCAAAAACTGTAGGGGACTGGTTTGTCTTGGCCTGGCAAATGTGACTCAGCTCTGTATGGAAAACCTACAGATGGCCAGGGTCTGCAACAAAAAGCATAAAGATTAGTTAGGCAAGAATCCTCAATGGATACTGAACCAAAAGGGGGTGAGTTCTGAGGAGGAGCATATGTGTATGGGCTTAAACAGTCTCCCACAGATTGCTTACCAGTGATTAGGAAAATCAGTAATGTGTGGTAGAGAAACTGAACAACAGCTTGACTAGGTTATCCAAACGAGCACCACCAGTGAGGGGCAGATGGATAGCATGCGCCTCTAGCTATAACGCACGGAGAAGGCCATGGCCTCACGGGTGCAGTGTTTCAGCCCCGTGCACAACCCAAATCTAACCACGAGGAGAAAGCCAGACAAACACAAAACAAGGAATAATCTATTTCTTAACAAAGGTCAATGCCATGAATGACAAACAAAGGCTGGGATAATGTTTAGATTCAAGGAGACTAAAGAGAGAGGATAAATAAGTGCAATATCTGGCCTTAGACTGCATCCTGTAATGGAAGTGGAAAATACAGTAAAAGAAATTATTGGATCATTGACAAAATTGGGATATGGACACTAAATTAGATAGAAGTTTGGTGTAATGTTAAATTAACTGAGGTTGAAAATCATATATGGTTAGATAAGAGAAAAATTCTAATTCTTAGGAAATACAACTGAAGTATTTATAAGTAAATGTCCAACTTAGTCTCAAATAGTTCAGAAAAATACATTGGAGGTGGAGAGATAACAAATGATAAAGCATATGTAGTAAAATACTAACAATGGGTAAATCTGCGCAAAGCATTATTGGTGTTCTGTATATGTACTCTTGTAGCTTTTCTGCAAGTTTAAAATTATTTCCAAATAAAAAGCTTAAATTACAGGGGACAGGACCATATCAGCAACACATGTATTCACATAAAGTGAGAGGGAGACTCTGATTCTGATACCAGAAAACGAAAGTAGGTAAGAATGCTAAAGACATCTGCTTGAAAGGGAATAAGGAGTTAGAAATAAACTAAAGATCATGTTGCAGTACAAAAGAGGTGGTGGAAGGAAAGGCTTAGGAGTCCATAGGTAATGAGACAGTGTTACTTCTCCAAAGTTATATAAAGCATTGGTCAAGAACCACAATCAAATAACAGTTAAAAATAAACCTCTGCTCAACATTAGTAATAACACAGCGATATAATGATTGGAAAGGCTGTGTTGTATTTTTAATTGTAAGAATTATTTTAAACTGTGTTGTGACCTACTTTCCCACACGCTGCTTGGCTGAGAGAAAAACAGCCAAGTGGGACGTGAAGTGGAGCAACGAACAATCCCTGGCTGCAAGCTGGAGATGGTCCTTCAGGACATTCAGGAGCATGGACAGAGGTCTGTGATGGCCATTCTCAGGGAGGGGACAGGAAGGGAAGACTGTTCACTTGCAACTGGCCAACAGAAGACAAGAGCGCCTGGGGGAACGTCTGTTCTGACTTCCTCCAACAGGAATTCGGAAACCACTTGCCTTGGGCCCCTATTCCCAGTGGAGCTGCAGTTGCACAGAAATTGCTGCACCTGATTCTGAGCCTCAGCGTGGCCCTTCTCCTGGGGTCTATGCCCTTTCTTAATTGCCTGGATCCACTCACCTACACTTTTATCTGAAACTTCTTGCAAAGGCTCTAGTACTCAGGAGTCAGTGAAGCTCTAAAATAGAATGAGCTAAAACTCAAACAGAAGATTAAAAAATTAAGGAAGCTCGGAAATTCCTGACCCTAGAAAATAGTGAGCCCCACACTCACACATTCCTCCTTTTACTCTACACTGTCAAGTAGCATGTGCAGTGGGGCGTGCTCATAATATACTGGCTTTACCCCCCAGCTTTATTAATATATAATTGACAGATAATATTGTGTAAGTTTAAGGTGTACAGCGTGATGATTTTACATATATATACACACATGTGTATATATATATATCATACATATACATAATATAGTGAAATGATTACCACATTAAGGCCTTGTGTTAACACATCCTTCACCTCACATGTTTACCTCTGTGTGTGTGTGTCTGTGTGGTGATGAGTTAAGATCTACTCTCTTAGCAAAGTTCAAGTATACAATACAGTTTTGTTAACTACAGACACTGTTCTGGGCATTAGATGTCAGAACTAATCCATCTACGTGAATATGTTCTCCATCTGCTGGCCCCTTTTGTTCTCTCTTCCCACGGATTGCAGGCTCCCGGAGAGCATGGACTGAAACTTGTGGTGCTTGTAGAGCAAGACCCTGAGTAACTAATTGACTGTGTAGTCACTTTATTGAACAGGAGGTGTCGCAGGGAAGGTAGGGCTGAGCCCCTGGGTCATCGCCATCAGTAAACCTGGGTTTTGTTCCAGGTTGTGGGGCTGACTCACCAGACCCTGGGGGAATTATGTTATCTTTCACTTACTGTCTACTGGCCAAGAGAGGAATGCAGTGGAGATAATTATGAATGGATTCTTACTGGGGAAAAGAGAAATTCCCTTGCAGAGAAGGGAGCTGTTTATTATGTCTGTTTATTTTGAGGTGAATGAGTAATATTGAGCCAGTGTGTCTAAAGGCACACATCCGAGTCCTTGGAAGACTCAGAGAAGACTCGTGAAGTTTGGGCCTGAGCTATTTACCAGCAGCAGATGCCAACTTTCACGTCTAGGGAACGGCTCAAGCAACCTCCTTGACTTGCTGAGTCTTTATTAGAAGTCCTTAAAAATACAAAGTTAGTGAAAGGTAGAGAGCAGTAAAATCAATTTTTATTTTTCATTTGAAAGAACCACTCAAATTTCACATATTTTTAAGTGTCCTAGTTATTTATATAATGGCACTGTGTTCTGGAAAAGTCCATTGCAAATACTGGGTAAAAAACAGATTTTCCCAGTTCCTCTCTTCAGTGCTAAATGTTACCACAGCTTGACATGCATTATCTCCCATCCTTGGAGGACACGTACAGTCCATTCAACAAGAGTCTGCTCCATGCTAAGTTCTGCGTCAGGTGGCATTCCCAAGGGGGACTCAGGCATTAGTGCAATAAAACACACAAATAAGTAAAAAACTGCAACCTGCGACACAAGCCATGTAAGAGAGCTATGGTGTAAAACGAGAATTGAAATAGGGAGTGTGGCCTGGTTTGGGGAACAGGAATGCTGTGGTCTCATCACCCAGAAATAACGCATCTGAATACCAACAAGGGAGCGTTTCCTTTGCAAAGTATAACACCACACTGAGGGGCAAATTCAAGTTCCCCGCACTATTACATTTCAGTGTCACAGGTTTTTACTTTTATTACCTACACATAATGTTTCTGGAATTATATCCTTTTTTGTTATGTGTTTTACTTGCCTTGAATTCCACCCAATAACAGTAAAGCTGTAACTTGGCTTTTCCTTATTGTTAGCATTTGCCCAGCATGTTTTTATCCTTTTAAAACCTTGGAATCCCTTTAGGAGGTCTTACATATAGCATCTAGCTAGGTTTTATTTCATGACCCAATCTGAGAGCCTATAAAAAAATAGATGAGTTCACATTCACTGGCATAACAGATACAGCTGGTGTGAAGGCCACAAAAGGGCCTGACTCGGCTCTGCCTTCAAGAGACCTCCTCCATGGAGCGCAGTGAAGTTGACTGTGCCTCCAGGATGGTCCACGTTCGCACTGAAGCCAGCGCTGCCCTGAGCTGCTCCCAGCTGGTGATTGACCACCATGGGGTGCTGAAGCCAGGCAGACCATTCCTGCCTCATGTAGGATTCCCATAACAGGTGACTTTGGCTCAGGGACTCCCCATCAGCCTAGCTGAAACAGTCTCAGAACTGGGCTGAAGATCGTCCTACCCAACCCCACTCCTTTCTCGGATGTCAGACCTGTATCATTGTGGGAAGACTCTCTCTGCCTCCTCCTTCCCGCCCCACCCCCCACCTTTCATCCTTCAGGTGCATTTCCTGCGGTAAATCCTTCACATGCCCTATTCGATCTTGGTGTCCGCTTCCTGGAGGACCCAAACTGACACAACTGGATTTAATACTGTAATGCTGCACTTTTTCATTTTAGTGCTTTCTTGGTTTCGACAGCTATCTTCTGCTATAGGGATTGCCAGTTTCATTTATGTATTCTTTCTCATACTGGGAAATGTATAGCCTG
This sequence comes from Sturnira hondurensis, assembly GCF_014824575.4. Taxonomy (NCBI): domain Eukaryota; kingdom Metazoa; phylum Chordata; class Mammalia; order Chiroptera; family Phyllostomidae; genus Sturnira; species Sturnira hondurensis. Next base: position 970,074 of record NW_028091847.1, on the reverse strand, counting down.
CTTTAATTCTTTTGGTATTAACCTTTATAACTTTGTATGAGATTTTTATATTTCAGTTTCGTTTAATGTAAATGTGTGGACTGCTGGCCACAAGTAGACTATGCAGAACTGCTCCCAACTTAGGTATATTGATTCTGACTTAATCATCCACCCATGTGAACCCCTAGCAACGATTTGTGGGGCATCAGGAAACCCTGTCCCAGACTGTTTAGAGCATATTGCCGACTTCTGCCATGCGTCCTGCTGCTGACCTTTGTCAAAACACTTTATTTCCTCAACTCCGCTCCATCCCTTGCTTTAGTCGCTTGAAACAATATCTAGTGATTCTCTGTTACACATGATGAGGGCATTAGCACACTCAATATTTGTCCTCACTGACCTGACCTCACTACCTCCTGAATTTTATTAGTTGTAAAATTATTTTTAGCTCATCTGGCGATTCTTTTTTTAGTTTAACAATAAATACTTAGGCTTCTGTAATGATGTATCAATCACAGAGAGATACAACTGAATCTGTTGTACCAAGAAAGATGAGAAAATTAAGGCACTTAAACTGTCACATAATCGCCTCAACACCTTCCTGCCTTACACACACTCACACAAATATGCTTTTTGTTCCAATTGTCAAAATACAGTCAATCCTCTTTGTGGATTTCGTATTTATAAAATTGCCTACTCACTAAAATTTACTTGTACACCCTGAAATCAATACTCGAAGTGCTTTTGTAGATATTCACAGACATCTGCAAAGTGGCAAAAACTTTGAGTTGCTCCACACTTCCACTCTCAGCTGAGGTCAAACATGACAACACTCCGCCTTCTTATTTCAACCCTCATAAAAAACACCTTTTTCACCGTCTACCTATTGCTACATGTTTTTGCTTCTTGTGCTTTTTCTAACTGGTTTTTCTTTTTCAAGATTTTATTTATTTACTTTTAGAAAGAGGGGGAGGAAGGGAGAGAGGGATAGAAACATCAATGTGTGAGCGATATACTGATAAGTTGTCTCTTGCACACCCCCAACCACACCCCCAACTGGGGACCTGGCCGACAACCTAGGCATGTGATGCCCTGACTGGGAATCAAACTGGTGACTTCTCGGTTTGCAGGCCAGCACTCAATCCACCGAGCCACACCAGCCAGGGCTGACTTTTCTGTTTTAAATGGCTGCCAAGCCTAATCCTTACATGCTGTCTAATGTTTGTTTGTTCGGGTTATTTTTTTTTCGGTGTGGTATTCTTAAACTCAAGAAGGCTGCGGTGTGCCTTACAGAAAAAATACAGGCTAGATATACTTTGTTCAAGCATGAGTTGTAGTGTTATAGACTGTGAGATCAATGCTTATGAATCAAAATATATATTAAATTAGGTGTCTTTAAACAGAAATGCACATAAAATAAGATTATGTATTGATCAGTCAACAAAAACATAACCAGAAGCTCCTGGAAAGATAGCTCTGTATTTCCCCTAGGAACCAAGGTCCAGTATTCCCTAACTCAGTGTTTGCAGTGGATTTTAGAACATAACTACCATGAATAATGAGAATGAACTGTGCATAAAAATTATCTTTGGGAATCATACATAATTCCCCGGTTATGCAGTTTTGCTATGATGTACACAACCACTGCTTACAGTGAGTCCCTTTCCTAGCCTTCATTTGCCCCTGGGTGAAAAGCTCTTGCTCTCTCTTCAAGAAGAGCTAATAGTGAATAATATATTTCCTAAGTTCATTCATATCTGCAGATGAATTCCTTGGCCTAAATGATGACCTGACTTTGAACAATATTCTTTCCCCCAGGATTTATAGACATTATTCTACTTTCTTCTTGTACTGAATTACACTTGAGAGTTTCACCTTAAATGTTACTGGCTTTTCTCATGCCACATACCTGAAGCATTCTTTCCTTATTCTAAAATAATTTCCCCCTCTAGCACAGAAGCTCCAAGATAAATGATCTCTTTGTCTGTTTCTCCATTGTTGTGTTCCATTGTTGTATTGCCAAGAACAGGGCCTGGCTCAGAGTTGGCATTAATAAATGTTTCCTGAATAAATATCAGCTTGTTAACATACTTAACCATTCAGAATGACCCATATAAATACTGAAAACAGTGTATGATGTGATATTTATAAAATAAATGGCCCTAGCTGTTATGGCTCAGTGGATTGAGTGCTGGCCTGTAAACCAGGGGGTCACCAGTTCAATTCCCAGTCAGGACACATGTCTGGGTTGTGGGCCAGGCCCCCAGTAGGAGGGGGGCCAATGAGATGCAACCACACATTGATGTTCTCTCCCTCTCTTCCTCCCTTCCTCTCTCTCTAAAAATAAATAAGTAAAATCTTTACAAAAAATAAATTAAATTAAATTAATGGAGTATGAAATGACATATGCATTATGACAAAGCAGGTGAAAATATACCTGCAAAAATATATATCTGCAGATGACAGGCTTGGAAAATAATATGCAAACAAAACTGGGGTATGCATTCTATTTCTGCTCCTCTTAGTTTAAAATTGCTTAGGATTATTAACCCTTTCATGTCAGAATAACATTTTAAGGAAACATGAAATTTACCTTATTTGGGGCCCTGTTACAAATTAGTTTAAGCTCCTTGAAGGCAGGAACTGTATTATTTTTTTGTCCAGTTTTCCCAGCACCTCGCATAGGAATTTGTCTTGTTGAATCCTAATTCCCAGGTAATTTGGAGAGCGTGCAAGAACTAAATATTTGGGAATAGCAAATGTGTTAAATTGCTTCACTCTCATAAATACAGTTTTTAAGTTCTCCTTTATGTTGGTATTACTAAAATGATTAACTATTTGTATGCCTTTAGAAAGCAAACCTCCTTTTGGTTCTTTTTTTGTTTTGTTAAAGTCATTTTGCTAAGGGTTAGCATCAACAGAGCCAAACTGAGTAAACACAGAACATGTTAAACTGGTTTCTAAAGCTTCACCTCTCTATCAGAGTTTGTGTGAAACAGGAGAAACTTTGCCTTTCCTTTTCAGACTACTTTGAAATTCAATCACTCTGAAATGCCATTTCCTGTTGACAAGTGAGTGGAAAATTACAATGGGGTGGGTGATGTCTCCCATCCAATGGGGAATTCAGACTGCTATGTAGATCAGGCCTGATTAGCATTTATTGTCTTCCTCTGTTACACTGAATGAAATATATCCAAGTTAGGATATCAGGGACACTTGGCCATAACATCTTCAAAGAGAACATATTTGTGCCTGAGATGTTTTGTTAAAATCAAATGCACGGTCACCCATGGGCCGAATCCTAGCCATGCCCATTTGTGTACTGCCTTCAGCTGCTCCCTTACTATTAGGCAGAGCTGAGGGACTAATGGCCCATGAAGCTGAAAATAGTTACTATCTGCCTACTTCCAGAAAAAGGGTCTAATGTCTTAAACAAAAATGCAACATGATTTTAGAAAGAGCACGGGTTTTGGAGTCAGACCTAGGTCTGAGGTCCAATTCCATTGCCCACTGGCTATGCAACCTCTAGTGATTTAATTACCTAACCCATCTGGGCTTCAGTTTCCCATGTGTAAAATCATCATAATAATGACAATCTGTTACACGGCATTTCCAGAGGCAAACTGAGCTGGAAGCAAAAGAAGAACACTATATATATATATATATATATATATATATATATATATACACACACATACATACATACATACATACATATATACATATATATCCTCCTATGTTTTCAAACAAGTGTGAAAAGTTTTTAAAAGCTCTAAAATAAGTAAATAAATGAAGACTGCAGATATACTCCTTCTCACTATTCAATCTGTTCATACACCATTGTCAACTCCCATAAACCATCTGGCAAGGAAATGAAGGTGGCATGGGCTCAGCAATGGCTGTTGATTAGAAAGGGTTTTTCCTAATGCATGACAACACAAAACTTTGTGTTGTAAAACAAAGTCTATATTTATAATTTTGATATTTTGTCCATTATGGACTTATTTGCATTGATTTTCATCTTTTAAAAATGTTGCATTGGGGTGGGGGTGGTCTCTGTGGCTCCAGGAGTAGCCAATGAGTGAAGACGACGGCCGCAGAGGCCACCAGCTGCATCATGGAGGTCTTTTGTGGCCAAGCAGAAAGCAGCAAGAAGCCCAGCGCTGAAGATGTGGCGTCCAAAGATTACTACATTGACTTCTACGCCCACGAGGGCGTAATGGATGCTGAAAGACAAGGTGCACACCCTCACCGACCGCAGCTCCATGTTTCACAACCGGCACCTCTTCAAGGACAAGGATGTGGGCTCAGGCAAGGGGATTCTCCGCATGTTTGCTACCAAGGCCCGGCCCACAAGGTCATCCGGATCAAGCATTCCAATGCCTCTGAAGATCGTCAAAGCCGACAAGTTAGACCATGTGGTGACCATCATCAAGGGGAAGGTACAGGAGGTGGAGCCTCTGGTGAAGAAGGTTGACGTCATCATCAGTGAGTGGATGGGCCACTGTCTCCTCTATGTGCCAATGCTCAACACCATGCTCTAGGCCCATGACAAATGGCTGGCGCATCTTCCAATGGCCTCATCTTCCCCGTTGGAACCACGCTGTAGAACAGTGTACACGACAGCCATCGAGGACCAGCAATACAAGGAATTCAAGATCCACTGGTAGGAGAACATGTATAGCTTTAACATGTCTTGCATCAAAGACATGGCCATCAAGGAGCTCCTGGTAGATGTGGTGGACCCCAAGCACCTGGTCATCAAGGCCTGCCTCATAAAGGAGGTGGACATCTGCACTGTGCAGGTAGAAGACCTGACTTCACCTCTCTCTTCTCCCTGCAAGTGAAGTGGAATGACTACATGCATGCCCTGGTGGCCTACTTTAACATGGAGTTCACCCATTGCCACAAGAGGCCCAGCTTCTCCACCAGCCCTGAGTCCCCATACACGCACTGGAAGCAGATGGTGGTCTACCTGGAGGACTACCTGGCAGTGAAGACCTGTGAGGAGGTCTTTGGCACCACTGGCATGCGGCCCAGTGCCAATAAGAGGGGCCTGGACTTCACCACTGACCTGGATTTCAGGGCCCAGCTGTGCAAACTGTCCTGCTCCACCAACTACCAGACGTGTTGAGATGGTGCCTGGTTTCTCCCACCCCAGCCGGGCGGACCCTACACAGACCCAGGAGCTGTGGTCTTCTTAGGAGGTTTGGGGGCTCCCCTTGCTCTCCCTGCCTTAGAAAAGGGTCTTGGGGGCCGGGGCCTGGGCCTGGAATGGGGAGGTTGACGGGGAGGCCACATGGTGACTGTATTTTTCATAACTTATGCTTTTTAAAAAAAAATTTTTAATTTATTTATTTTGAGGGAGAGAGGAAGGGAGGGAGAAAAAGAGGGAGAAAAACATCAATGTGTGGTCGCCTCTCATGTGGCCCCCACTGGGGGACCTGGCCTGTAACCCAGGCACGTGCCCCAACTGGGAATCGAACTGGTGACCACTTGGCTCGCAGTCCATGCTCAATTCACTGAGCCACACCAGCCAGGGCATAACTTATGCTTTTATATGGTTACATTTATGCCAATAAATTCTCATCTGGGAAATAAGTAGATAAAAATATTGTGTTAGAATATTATTTATGCATATAATTTATTATGCTTTATTAGAATAATGCATTTTACTATGCCTTAATAATATGCACATTATCATTACATTAAAGTATTAAATTATATTAAGGTATCATTTAGGTCCTGGCTGAGTAGCTCAGTTGGTTAGAGCCTTTCAAAACACTAAGTTTGTGGGTCTCATCCCCTATCAGGGCACATACAAGAATCAATCAATGGCTCTGGCTGGTGTGGCTCAGTTGGTTGAAGCATTCTCCCATGAACTGAAAGGTCACAGTTTTGATTCCTGGCCAGGCCACATACCTAGGTATCCCTCTCTCCCTCCCTCCCTCTCTCTCTAAAATCAATAAGCATGTCCTCAGGTGAGAATTAAAAAATAAATTTAAAAACAATCAATCAACAAATGCATAAATGAGTGGAACAACAAATTGATGCCTTTCTCTCACTAAAAATCAATAAATAAATAATTTTAAAAGTATCATTCAAATATTGCCTTAAAATATCATGAGAAATAATAAATAAATCATTTTAATTACATTAAAATTGCATTATTATTTAATCAAATAATAAATCATTTTTATTGCACTAAAGTTATAAATATACATACTTTATCTTGCCACCCCTTCCCTCTTAAGTTCCATACCCTGTGAGTGCCTCACTTGCCCCACACTAACCCAGACCTCCTGCCAGGGTTGTTGTGAGAGTGAGAGGTGTCTATGAATTATCTAAACCGTTACCTGGAACACAGTAAATGCTAAAAAATTAGTAATTGTTGATGATGTTAACAATCAATTGTGTTATTGATAGTATTGATCTTCATAGGGTTATGAAGACTAAATGAAATAATATAAGCAAAATCGCCTAGTGTGGGATTTGATATAAAGCAAGTGCTCAGTAAGTATTAATTTCTTTTCTTCCATCATTATGGAAGGACTTTGGAAAAGGGGGAATTGTACTGGCCAGTATATGGATGGCAGTTTCAACCTGGCCATTGAACTGGACTTGCTTCTGGCTCTGTCATGAACAAGGTGAGACAAATAGCCTGTTTGAACCATCAGTTTTCTCATATTAAAGCGAGAGGTGGGTTCCTCACTCCTTAGAGACTTAGTTAAGCTCAAGCATTCCTTTTGGACACAAAATTCTAAGATCTGCAAGCCAGCTGATTGGAAAAGATGAAGAGGCACCTATTCAGGTAAACAAATTTCCAATTTGGTTGTCTTATAAGAAAAGACAACCTAGTCCTGGCTGGTGTAGCTCAGTGGATTGAGCGCAGACCTGCGAACCACACGATTGCAGTTCGATTCCCAGTCAGGGCACATGCCTGGGTTGCAGGCCAGTTCCCAGCAGGGAACTCACAAGAGGCAACCATACACTGATATTTCTCTCCTTCTGTCCTTCCCTTCCCCTCTAAGGATAAATAAATAAAATCTTAAAAAAAAACTCCTTTAAAAAAAAAGAACCCAAATCCAAAAAAATAAATATAGGAAGAAATTAAAATTTCTTTTAATTTCAATTAAATGACCTGAAAAGAACCATTCTTTGTCTTATAATTAGAATGTTGACCAGACAGGTGTTTTGTTGCTGTTATTACAAGCAGAATTTTTTTTCTTTCTTTTCTTTTTTTTTTTTTTTTGCTATTTAAAGATCCTTTAGTTAACAAATATGGTTCCATATGCCACAAGAAGGATAAATCCTTTTTTAAAAAGATTTTATTTATTTATTTTTAGGGATAGGGTAAGGGAGGGAGAAAGAGAGGGAGAGATCATCAGTGTGTAGTTGCCTCTTGCATACTCCCTACCGGGGGCTCAGCCTGCAACCCAGGCATGTGCCCTGACCAGGAATCAAACCAGCAACTCTTTGGTCCACAGGCTAGCACTCAATACACTGAGTCACACCAGCCATGGCCAAGAAGCATAAATCTTGAAAACAATTTGATAAGTGAAAGTCAGTCGCACACATGCATGAACACACAAAACACATATTATGTGATTCAATTCACACGACATGTTTAGAATAGTTAAATCCACACAGACAAGAAGCAAACTAGTGGTTGCACAGGGCTGGGGTGTGGGAAGAGATAGGAAGATCAGGGTGCAATAGTTAAGGGTACTGGGTTCCAATTGAAGTCATAAAATGTTCTAAAATTGGTGATGTAAATATACAACAAAAGCCCCATTGAATTGTACATTTTAAATGGGTGAATTGAAAGTTATGTGAATTATAGCTCAATAAAAACAAACAAATAAAAATTGTTCCTATAATTTCATATTTTCATGGAAAGATCGGGGTGAAAAAAATGAAAAGTCTTTTGAAAGTGACTGGGCAGAAATGTTACTTTTTCTGTCCAAATCAAAACAGGCTTTCAATTTTCTAATTTGTTTTCTTTCCCTTTGGAGACTGAGGTTGACGGACTTCCATTTCTTTCACTGGAAGGGTAAATAAAGCCCCACACCATGCTCACTCTGTTTGGGGGGCAGGGGAGGTTTGTACCTATTCATGCAAAAATAAATTACTACTTTCTTTCTCAGGTTTAGTGGCTAAGTAAAATTGTTATTTTGTTTTCTCTTTGCCAGAGAAAATTGGGTTGGATGGACAAAATGGCCTCTTGATTGGAAGGACATCTCCGCTTTTAACCGCCAGCTATATTTCTCTAGAAGACAACCCAGCAAAGAGACCACTGTTTCCCGAGGTTGATTTATTTCACGAGTCTTAGGTGGACAGATGGTCCCTGAGATGAGACTAAGCACTGACGACCCTGGATGGACCCTCCAAAGGAGCTTTGCTCTGTCTTCACAGACACACCGCCTGCCCGGACACTGAACAAAGCTGCACGTGCTGTCTCAGTGTCACACTCAGTCCTGGCCTTCTTGTTTCTACCAGCTTTTGGAAGAACTGATAACATTCCCCATATTTCTTTTTTTAAATATTTTATTTATTGATTTTTAGAGATAGTGGAGAGGAGGGAGAAAGAGAGGGAGAGAAACACCCATGTGTGGTTGACTCTCACATGGCCCCCATTGGGGACCTGGCCTGCATCCCAGGCATTTGTCTTGACTGGGAATTGAACAAGCAACCCTTTGGTTCGCAGCCCACGATCAATCCACTGAGCTACACCAACCCGGGCCCCACATTTCTGATTGGGGGTAAACTTCTACGGAAAGAGGAAACACCTCATTCACATCCAGGAAGGTGATGGAGTTGCAGTCAGAAATAACCCACTGATGAAGCAAGTGTTGAGTATGTGCAAGAAGAGAGAAAGTTCTGACACTCTATGAGAGTCAATGAGCAAAGGTAGGTTCATTTTATACCACCCAAGTGGCTGAGTCAAGTTATTAAAATTGAAAATATCAGTTTCTCTCAGACCCACAGTTGGTCACCTTTAGTCCACTAACTTCCAAACCCAACCGACAGCCATGAAATTCCACCTAATTTAACCTTGATGCACAGTCTCCAGACAGGAAGTAAAGAAAGCATGGTTCTGGCTCACACTTTCTTAGTTCAAGTTTTGGGTTCCAAGGTGTGCTCGAGCTAGCTATCATTTCCCACCACCCCCAAATATGACGCGGATGTGTGTTAATACCTTCTTTAGAAGAGAAGTCCGAGGTCAGGTATACCAGCTCAATGCTGCCTGAAAATATTTACTGAGATTCAGACCAAGATTAAGAGATGCTTTGTCCTGTATTCTACATGCTGGGCAATGAATGCTAGTCAGTGTTTAGGACACAGTTCACCAATGTTAATTGATGGAGGCGAGATGTTTCTAGTAACCCACACTGAGCACACTCATGCTTGCCTGAAAACACTTTTCTGAAGGAATTTTTTAAAGTTTCAGAAATAAAAATCTCTTTAGGTGAGAAAGTTTGCGTTGGAGAAATTAGAAAGTAAGTTGGATTTCTTTTTTTAAGAGAAATTAGAAGGGGGAGGTGACATGTCACTGCCATGAAATTCTACCTGATTTTTTAAATGTGAAAAGAAGCCCTAGCTGGTGTGGCTCAGTGGATTGATTGAGTGTAGGCCTGCAAACCTAAGGGTTGCTGGTTTGATCCCTAGTCAGGGCACACGCCTGGGTCACAAGCTGGGTCTCCAATTGGGGACATGCAAAAGGCAACCGATCTATGTGTCTCTCACACATCAGTGTTTCTCTCTCTCTCTTTCTCTTTCCCTTTCCCTCTCTCTAAAAATAAAAGTTAAAAAAATAACTCAGTGTACATTTTTGTGCAGAAGACCACCTGAATCTGGCGTTAAAAACCTGTCCTGAACTAGAATGTGAAGCATTTATTGCTGGCCAGGAAATATCAATTGTTTCTCTTCCTCCCCTGCACCCCACCTGAACCCCACAGGAACAAGGGGTGGGGGTGGTGGGGGGTGCAGGCAAGCAAGAAGCTTATGGGCAAAATGCCATCTTGGCTGGAGTGATATCTCTACTTTTTACCCCTGGCTTGTATTTCTTTAGGATACAATTTAGAAAACAAATCAGATGCCAGGTTTCTTCACTCTCATCTCTTAATCATATGCAAAGTATGTGCATTCACACCCCACCCCCTCACTCACCTATGCTTTTGTGTTTGAGAAGGATGAATCACACACACGGAATTATAAATCACTTGGAAAGGATTTCCAGTATCCTAGGAAATATTCTCCATGTTTAGCACTAAGCTATTTTCTCTAGGAAAATATCTACTTAGTTTTACACAAATTACCATAGGCCAAAGACTGATAACATAGTAACTTTAAAAAATATTTAGGGCAATGGCCTTAATTTAAAACAGTATTTATCAGCTGTGTTCTTCGGACCACCTGTTGCTGAAAAACCTTGAGGGTTTACTAAAGATGCATACTGTAGAATCTCACACCAGACCCCTGGATCCTGGATGTCTGGGGGGAGAGTCTCTGCTTTTCTAACAAATTTCCCAGAAATTTCTGGTGTGCTTTAGAGTTTGCTGTGTACACTGGTAAGATTATGGCCAACATTCCCATGATGGTTTTATAGAGGCTAGAATAACAGAGCACAAATCTCCCAAATTTAAAGACTTGTATCCTTGGGATTTCTGAATCACATCCTAACACTTCTAATTTTTGGTATACAAGGCAAACAAGGCAAAAGCAAAAAGTGACTAATAATTTCTGCTATCAGATACATATTATTCAGTTCACTCCCCCATGGAATTTCCAAGTTCATGGTTTTGCAAACACTGAGAAGTCCAGATTTAGCTTACAGCTATAACTGTACTTTTTTCTTCTAGCTACAGAAGTATATTGTGTATCACTGTCTGTGTAGATTCTATCATGCAGTGGTGAGTCTTAGAATCTATTTAAAACAAGACTTTACTAATGAGGTAATTAAGTAAAAAGGCAGGTCACAAAAAAATCAAATTCCGCCCTGGCTGGTGTAGCTCAGTGGATTGAGCATGGGCCTGCAAACCCAACAACTGCGGTTCGATTCCCAGTCAGGGCACATGCCTGGGTTGCAGGCCAGTTCCCAGCAGGGGATGCACAAGAGGCAACCACACATTGGTATTTCTCTCCCCCTCTCCTTCTCATCCCCTTTAAAGATAAATAAATAAAATATTTTTAAAAAATCAAATTCCTACTTTGTAAATAGAAATATATGATGGGAGACTAGAAGAAGTAACCACAAATCATCATCAGGTTTTTGTGTTATGGTTAGATCTCTCTCCTTAAGCTACCCTTAAATTTATGTTCATTTTTAAAATTAAAAAAATGATGAACACATTTTCAAATGTTTATTCTCAGTTAAAAATATCATCACTAGTAAAATTTTCATTTACTGTTAAATCAACTTCAAAAGCACAAAGTAAGAAATATTTATTTCTTGACCCAGTGATTCCACAATATATCCAAAGAAACCTGAAACGCTATTCGAAAGAATATGTGCACCCATGTGTTCTTTACAACATTTTTTACAATAGCCAAGATTTGGAAGCAGCCCAAGTGCCCATCAGTAGATGAGTGGATACAGAACCTATGGTACATTTACACAATGGAATACTACTCATCTATAAAAAATAAGGAAATCTTACCGTTTGTGACAGGGAGCATTATGCTAAGTGAAATAAGCCAGTCAGAGAAAGACAAGTACCATATAATTTCACTCATATGTGAAATCTGATTCACAAAACGAACTAATAAGCAAACTAGAAACAGACTCAGAGAGAGCAGGCTGACAGCTGGAGGGGAAGGGAATAGGTCGGGAGGCTGCGATTGGAGAGGTGGAGGGATTGAGCAAACAACACATTTATTTCTAAGCCTGAAATTCTAATACAACTATTTTAATTTTTCTACTTCCCATCTAAACTTTATTTACAGGTATACATACATGATTTTAACATTGTTAAAGTTTTAGTTTTACTTAACCCATTCCTGTATGTAGGTACACTTCTGCTGTATGTAGTTTCAAGGTATTATAAATAACAGAATCATCTTTATTTTTAAGCTCTTTCTCTTTTAAAAGTTGTTTTACTGCTTCAAAGGGCATGAACATTTTTATGAATCCTAAAATATATTTTCCTTCATAAAAATTGCACCACAGTATCATAACCTATGTGAAAAAGAACTGGATTTCTAAAAATACTGAGAGATGTTGAGTTTTTTAAAAAGCTTTTTGCCCTGACTGGTGTAGCTCAGTGGATTGAGCACATGCTGGGAACCAAAGGGTCACCAGTTTGATTCCCAATCAGGGCACATGCCTGGGTTGCGGGCCAGGTCCCTGGTGGGGTCACACGAGAAGCAACCACACATTGATGTTTCTCTCCCTCTCTTTCTCCCTCCCTTTCCCACTCTCTAAAAATAAATAAATAAAATCTTTTTTTAAAAAAAGGTTTTCACTTTATTTTTGTTCCTGTTTTAATTTTTATTTCTTAATTATGATTAATAATTTTAAGCTATCTATATGCCAAGCACCATTCTAAGGGGTTTGCATATATAAAAATTATGTTTTTCTGTAGGAACAATTTAAATAAACCCTCATTGCACAAATGCTATAAAAACCTGTTCTTTATATATTAGATCTTCTAATAAAATAAAATTTTAAATTTCCAGAAAATAAATAATTTTATTTTATAGAGGTGCAAAGGCAAAGAAATTAACTATGAAGAACATTATTCTAGATTCTTCAACATATTTAATTTTTGTACCTCAGAGGGACAAATTAATTCAAAGAAATAAGAGTTTCTTTTATTGCTGAGAAAAAATAATTTTTTTCAGAATTACAAAATTTATTTAATCCTTATCTTTTTCCTTAAAAATGACTGGTTGAAACTTAAAACTACATTAAGAAACTGGGATGATAACATGCAAAATGACATTAATACTAGTAATGTTTTTTGAAAAATTAAGGAAACCATTCAATAAATGACTTACCTGATCTCACCAGGCACAACAAACTGATGAAGAAGTACAATCCCAGCATGGGGAAACTGGAGAGAGTGTGTGTCACACTCACAAGAGTGATTTCTTTCACAGAGCCTTCGAGTTTCAACTGAGAGCTTTGCTCTGAGACAGATCAGATAACTAATGCAGAGGTGTGGTGACAGCAGGAAGTTCCGGAGGGACTGCAGGCAAGTCCCAGCCCTTTCAGGATACTGGACTCCTCCTCTTTTCAATAAAAGGTCAGATATGTCTCCACCTTACGCAATTTCAAGCATATCTTAATATAATAGTACATATTTGCAGAATGACGAGTTCAAAATAGGTTCATTCTTTGTGGGCGGTTTATTAGTTCTTTGGCTTGGGTGTTGAAATCAAGTGTGATTTGAGATACTTTCCTCACATGTTTTCTTGTGAATGAAACAAATTCAGTTAGTGTTCTGTTGGCCTGTGTATACAAAGCTACTTTTTATGTTAACTCACACTCTTATTCTTCATAGAGCAATCTTTAGATTTTATTAAGAACATTTCATTAAGTCTAATCATATACCTACATTTGCCAAAATATGCTTCAGATTAAAGGAAACCTTTCTGTGGTATTATGTATCTTTATTTTTATTTCTTCTTACCCAGAGTTACCATCTAGCTACTTGTTCTCCTTCTCCTCCTTTTTCTTCTTTTAAAGGAAAGGTAAATGCAAAGACTTCAGAGAACTCTGTCAGAATCCAGCCACCTCACTGCAGGAAGTAACTAAACGTGCTCCATAGCTACAGGTAAGTTAGCAGTAATTCCCTTTCTGGTAGAGTGCTTGCAACACTTAGACTTCTGGTGGTCTGATGAGCTTGAAAATAATAAGTAAAGACACAAACAATTTAAGAATAGATTTTCATTCAGAGAAGCAGGCAAAAGCCACTAGTCACAGATAGCATCGTCTATCTGAAGCACACGCTTATGAAGTAAAAGCATCTCTGGTCTGTTCATAAGTTATCAGCACCCCAATTTGCAGGGAATTCCTTATAGAAAGTAGATTCTAGCAATGCATCCCCAGGAATCAGTGTATCAGAATTACTAGGGTGGGGGCGGGGCGGGGGAAAGAGGTGGGTGGCTTTAAACAGCATTCTGTATACATTTTTGTGTCACACCTCAGACCTAATGAATGCCAAGACTTTCTAGCACTGGTCACCTGACGTGGTTTCCAATTTCACCCCTTCCAGTCACTAGCTGTGCAGCTTTAAGGAAAATATTTCAGTCCTCTAAGGCTTAGTGTTCTCAACTGTAAAATGAAGATAATAGGGCATCTCACAGGGTTATTTTATGGAGTAAACGGAAGTTCTCGGCATAGTGCTGACTACCAAAGTAAGTGCACCCAGAATCGGTAACTACTGTTATCACCCAGCTGGTCTGCACCTTTCCTGCCCCTTGAAAGGTGGGCCACACAATACTGAGCAGAGGGATCTTGTGGAGAATCTCTGAAATTTTAGGAATGGAAAGTGGGTTATAGTGTGATGTTTCAGGTTAGTGGCTTCAGTCTGAGACACTTTAGGTCTATTTTTGTGTTTTGTCTGCAGCTTGGAGAAGTAATTAGGGATACATAAACAGGAAAAGCAAATAGGTGACCTGCTAGCTTTTTTACTGTTCTAGTTGCAAAAAAAGCTTTACTAATTTGAAAACAGCTGTCCTCTGGAACAAATGGAGAGTTGCCTCACGTTCTCTTAGGAACTGGCTGTGGAATGCATTGCTCCCTGTTGGATAAATACTTGCTGAACACTTATCAGTTTTAGTACCATGCCAGGTGTTTTATCTACACAGAGCCAACGAGCCAACGTATATTTTCCTGGAAACTAACCAATACAAAGAATAAAAATCATTTCCGTGAGTAGGCTTTGTGTCACTTTTAACATCTTTGGGTTACTATTAGTGATTTTCCCACTGGTGGGCATAGAAGTTTCCCTTAACTTCCTAGACCCATGCTCCTTTCTATTTCCAGCGTTCAAAACAGCACAAGAATCAATAGGAAAACCCATCTCCTTTTGGGGGGTTAGTGAGAAATATCATATATTAAAAAATAAATAAATAAAACATTTAAAAGGACGCAAGAGGAAGGGAAGACCTGAAAATGGGTGTGATTACAAAGAGGCAGTGCAAGGAATCTTTGAAGTGGAGTAATTCCATATCTTAATTGTGGTGGTGGTTACGAGAACCTACACCTATGATTAAGATCACACACACACACACGCACACACACACAAATGAGTGTGTGTAAAACTGGTAAAATCTAAATAAGGTATGTGGATTATAGCAAAGTCAATTTTCTGGTTTCGATAGTGCATCCTAGCTACATGTTGAAATTGGGGGAAACTTTGTAAGGCGACATGGGAAATCCCTGTACAATTTTTGCAGCTTCCTGTGAACCTATATTTATTTCCAAATAAAAATTCTCTGCCCTGGCTGGTGTGGCTCAGTGGATTCTGCTCTGGCCTGCAAACCAAGGGGTCACCAGTTCCACTCCCAGTCAGGGCACATGCCTCGGTTGCAGGCTGGGTCCCCAATGAGGGTTACGTTAGAGGCAACCGCACATTGATGTTTCTCTCCTTCTCTTTCTCCCTCCCTTCTCTTCTTTCTAAAAATCAATAAATAAAATCTCTAAAAAAGTTTTTCTGATGATGGCCAACTCATAACCATTTGAATGTTAACACTTTGTGAAAGGTATTCTGAGGAAAACCATTCTCTCATTTTTCATCAGATAGTCAAGAATGAATAATGGCCAATTTTCTCAATACTCTGACCCTGATAAATGACTCAAGAAAACTCAAGAATATCACAATTTTCCTCATTTCCAATCTAGTGTTATGTACTAGATTTCTTTTTTAAAAAATATTTTTATTTATTTATTTTCAGAGAGAGAGGAAAGGAGGGAGAAAGAGAGAGAGAGAGACATCAATGTGTGGTTGCCTCTTTCACACCACTACTGGGAATGTGGCCTGCAATCCAGGCATGTACCCTGACTGGGAACCAAACCGGCGACACTTTAGTTAGCAGGCCAGCACTCAACCCACTGAGCAACACCAGCCAGAACTAGATTTCTTTAAAAACCTAAAAATCACTTGCTACAGAGAGGAGGGTAAAGGAAGTAGGCCAGTTTCCAAAAGCAGGAAAAACAGGTATGGAACTGCAGGAAGATGGTTTTATCATTCTTATTGGCTTCAAGAGTCAAGAAAGGTGACCTATGTCCCCTCCTGCCCTGGCCTAGGGCTCCAAGCTGGTATATGATTCACTATAGCTTCCTTTTAGCTTCTCATTCACCTGAGTGAGCCTGCCACCTCTCACTTGTGATCCAAGTTTAGAAAGATAAGCCTGTTTCCCTGATTACTATTCTACAAGGAGATCAGGGTGACTTTCCCCAAATTCATATATTTATTTTATTTTTCATTCTATCATTTATTGAGCATTTCTTGAGCTTCCATTTTAAAAATAATAAGGGAACCCTGGCTGGTGTGCAAGAGGGAACCACACATCAATGTTTGTCTCCCTCTCTTTCTCCCTCCCTTCCCCTCTCTCTAAAATAAATAAAATCTAAATAATAATGATAATAATGGAAAAATGGGAGATGGTTCCTTCCCTCAAGGACACAGACACATTAATGAAGAGAGATGCCACTGAAAAAGCTCCACATAGGAGGTACCTCTTGATCTGGGTTCCATAGACTGGGTAGGAGCTTGTGGGGTGAAGAAGGTAGAGGAACAGCATTCCAGGCAGAAGGAATAGACCTGAAAGCATAAAAGAAGTGTGGATTGAGAGTTTGGCATGTGGGAATAGGGGGATGATAAAGTAATTTGAAGACAGGCTGTAAAGAACTTGGTATGCCACTCCTAGGGTATTGGGTTGTACCTTCAAGGGAAAGGGAACCTAACTTTCTTCTTGTTCACTTAGTTATACTGTACAATTTTATGTACTAACATAACATATACCAACATTGTATATGTTAGTATATTACTATTACGTAATAACAAAAATGAATATAATAAATAACATAAATATATAAGATAATATACTTATGTTAACATTACTATGTGAATAATTTATGAGGATAGTTTATTACAAAACAAGAGGAAAATGCCTGCATACTACTTTTCAGGCCCAAGAAGTATTTTTTAATGTTTAGTATGTTTTTAAAAATGTTTTTAATTATTGATTTTTAGAGAGAGTGGAAGAAAGAAAGAAAAAAGTCGACTATTTTTTCCACTAACTTATGCATTTATTGGTTGATTCTTCTATGTGCCCTGACTGGGGATAGAATGGCAACCTTGGTGTATCAGGATGATGCTCTAACCAACTGAGCTACCCAGCTAGAGCAAGAAGTATTTTTCATGGAATAGAACTACTTTGTTCTAGAAACCATGACTTCCTTACAAGCACTGTATTACACAAAATCAATGTAGGTCCAGTGCTTCCAGTAACTGCTTATATTCAGAGTGCTGCACAGAACGTTTTGAAGAGAGACTGCCTTCTCAAGGCCAGTATGCACACTGGCAAGACAAAGGCAAAATGCTTTTACTTACTACAAGTTCTAAAAAAAATTGTTGTGAGTAAGGGAGCATCCCTGAAAGGAGTCACTCACATGTGTCTTTTCACCATGCCGGGTTTATCAGGGGAGACTCCTTAATAAGCCCATGGACTCACAGGCAGGTTACACATAGAGAGGGGAAGCTCATGTGACAGAAGGGAGCAGAGAGAACATCTGGGGTGAAATCCTGTCACTGGCAGCATCCAGAGGTGGCGAGCCTGACTCTCAAGCCAAGTTATAGGAGTAGCACGTGTCTGGTGGAGTAGAAGTCCAGCAGGGCTCTGAGTTTGACCGGTGGTAGAGCTAAGCTTGCACATTGGGTGGTGGGAGCTGTGAGTTTTTACAGCCCACAAGAGGTAGAGGTCTCACTCATATTGGTGTCCAGATGGAGTTTTTAACCAAATGTCTAAACTTGTGGTTTTGGGCGTTTTGGCCTCCCACAAGTATATTCCCATCACACCTGATTACCCTGTTACCTCAGTCTTGACATAGCACTTGACATAACTGTCATGGCTGGCAGTGACTCCATATTCAATTATCACAGGTGTCCAAAAAGTTTGCTCTGCTCTTGCATTATAAAAAATCAACAAAAATTCGGGGGCAATGAGCAATATTTAATGTCCATCACCACAATGTATCTTAGATTTATTTGGATCTTAAGCTATTGTTTTAAAATAGTTATTAGAACAAGAATTCTGCTTTTACTTTAAATTAGCTGGTTTCTCAAGGCTTTTCTTGAGAACTCTGTACCTGCAATTAGACAATGATTCCCTGGAGCACACACAGAGCTATCCATGAGAAATGACAACATGGAAAACCCCACCCCTGTAATTTGGAAGGTCTATCCTTATGACTTCTGCCTTAGGCCCCCATTTGGAGCCAACTATCACAAACTATTTGGGGATGAAAAAGACCAAAAGTTCTGCCTTTTGGAATATTACCTTTTTTAATTTCAATATATTTTATTGATTATGCTATTACAGTTGTCCCATTTTTTCCCCCTTTATTCCCCTCTGCCCTGAACTGTCCCTCCCACCAGCATTCCTGCCCTTTAGTTCACATCCATGAGTCATACATTAAGTTCTTTGGCTTCTCCATTTCCTGTACTATTCTTAACCTCGCCCTGTCTATTTTGTACCTACCATTCATGTTTCTTATTCCTTATACCTTTTCCCCGTTCTCCCTACTCCCCCTCCCCACTGATAACCCTCCGTGTAATCTTCCCTTCTGTGATTCTGTTCGTGTTCTAGTTGTTTGGTTAGTTAGTTTTTGCTTTTTTAGGTTTGGTTGTTGATAGTTGTAAATTTGTTGTCATTTTACTGTTCATATTTTTTATCTTCTTCTTTTTCTTAGATAAGTCCCTTTAACATTTGCTATAATAAGGGTTTGGTGATGATGAATTCCTTTAATTTGATCTTATCTGGGAAGGCCTTTATCTGGCCTTCCATTCTACAAGATAGCTTTGCTGGATAGAGTAAAGCTATAGATCTAGATGTATTAGATCTTAGATGTAGATCTTTGCCTTTCATGATTTCGAATACTTCTTGCCAGCCCCTTCTTTCCCATAAGGTTTCTTTTGAGAAATCAGCTGATAGTTTCTTGGATTTTTTTTTGAGATTTTTATTTATTTATCTTTAGAAGGGGAGGGAGGAGAGAGGAAGAGAAATATCAATGTATGGTTGCCTCTCGTGTGTCCCTTGCTGGGAACTGGCCTGCAATCCAGGCATGTGCCCTGACTGGGAATCGAACCACGATCCTTTGGTTCACAGGCCTATGCTCAATCCACTGAGCTATGCCAGCCAGGGTAAGGATATTGATTTTTAAGGTGGTTATTAAGAAAAGACTCAGAGCAGCCCTGGCCAGTTAGCTCAGTTGGTTAGAGCATCATCCCAAAAGCCAAGGTTGTAGATTGGATCCCCAATTAGGGTACATACAAATAGCCACCAAGGAATATATAAATAAAAGGAACAATAAATGGATGTTTCTCTCTCTCTCTCTCTCTCTCTCTCTCTCTCTATATATATATATATATATATATCCCTTCTCTCTCTCTAAAATCAATTAATTAAAAAAATTAAAGCCCTGGCTGGTATAGCTCATTGGATTGAGTGCAGGCCTGTGAAGCAAAGGGTTACTGGTTCGATTCCCGGTCAGAGCACATGCCTGGGTTGCAGGCTGGGTACCCAGTAGGGGACACGCACATTGATGAGAGGCAACCACACATTGATGTTTCTCTCCCACTCTTTCTCCTTCCCTTCCCCTCTCTCTAAAAATAAATAAATAAATAAATATTTTAAAAAATTAAAAAACATCGCTGCAATTATTATTATTTTAAATCTTTTGTAATTCTGGGATTACCAAACAGGAAGTTTACTTTACCCATAGGTCTTTTTTTTTTTTTAAGATTTTACTTATTTATTTTTAGGGAGAGGGGAAGGGAGGAAGAAAGAGAGAGAGAGAAATATCAACATGTGGTTGCCTCTTGCATGCCTACTACTGGGGACCTGGCCTGCAGCCCAGGGATGTGCCCTGACTGGGAATCAAACCAGCGACCCTTTGGCTCACAGGCCTATACTCAAACCACTGAGCTATACCAGCCAGGTTGGCTGCAATTATTTTTTTAAATATTTTTTTAAAAGACACAGAAAGAATCTTTGACACTCCCCTCTTTCCTGTCTGAGAGACTCACCTATCCCAGGAAGAAAATCTTAGGATGTTCATTTTAGCAGTCTAACTTGAATTAGTTGGGTGGATGGGAGGGTGTCAAACAGGGGCCTGTTTTCTAGATTACCCCATCTCATTGTTTCTCCGTTGCCTTGCAAAAACTTACATGCTATGAACACACATGTTCAGTTCTTCCTCAGCTACCTATGAATTTCCCATTCTCACTTTTAAAATCTCAGACCCCTACCCCTGACTTTTATCCTTTGTCCAAAATTACATATTCACAATTTTACCTCTCTGTGTTTGGAATTTCAATGCTTATGTGAATTTCCCAAGTGCATGTGTTAAAAATTGGATTTTGTGCCCTTAATATTTCTCTGATAATTTGATTATTAGCCCAGCCAGAAGAATTTAGAAGGGGAAAGATGTATATATTTATATATTTAGCCCCAAAAGGGGTTCCTGCTAACTCAGCAAGGTCTTTCGTGCCTCTTCTGGCTGCACCTCAATTTCAGCTGCTCCTGGAGCTACTTGCTTCTCTTTTTGAGGTTCTCACTAGGACTATCCAAGAAAAATTTAGGGTTGCCCATATTTAAGTCAGACCACTATTATCAGAAAGCCAATATTTTTCCTAGGGCCAGCCAGTCTGCATGCATTGGCCCAAAAGAATGCACAAGGAGTTTACAGTATAGGAAAAAATCATTTTATATTCAAACTGGCCAATTCAGAGATGGAAACCTAATGTGCTAAAGATCCAACTTCCCACTAGTGTGTAGGTTACAGATTATACAGGGCAAAATTACAAAATACTGTGGGTTATTGGGTTTGGGGTAGTACAGAAGCTGATTGGTCAGAGGTGAGATAAGGGTAATGAGTCATTTCTTCAGATCTTGAGGACAGCTCTGAGGTCTTTCCAGGCATCCCTTGGTCTGGTCTCATGAGAAAGTAGCCAGAGGGAACTGAAACAAGTGGGTCAAGATATTTTCTTTAGCCTGCCAGAAGCTCAGACCTTGTAACCAATAGTGAGGTCTCCACTACCGTGTTCTGCTGCCTTGGAGGTTTCTGATTATCCAGGGGAAAGGCTAAGTCTTTGAAGGGTAGAGAGAGAAAGACAGGATACGATTTCTAGAGGTAAAATTTAAAACTAAACTTAATCAAAGTTATAAGGACCCTAAGTTTCACCATTCCAAACAAATCTCTGGAATTCGGTGTAAATCAATCCAACCAATTTTAGTTATTCAGTAATAACAGAAATAATTTACTGTCCTTACTAAATGAGAACAACAGTCTAAAATTACCTTCCTTAACAAAAGGCAACAAAAAAGGAAAAAAAACCCACCAGAAAACAAGAACAATCACCTTGAAAATAGCATAGAAGAGGGCAGGATGGTATGAGAAATGATCGGGCCCTGAATGGATGCAGCTCTTTGGGTTTGGAGCGGGGAAAGGACTGGTCTGAGGAAAATGTAGGATGCAGAATTGGCAAGTTAAATGATTTGTTAGAAGGGAGGTGGAATAAGAAAAACATTAAGCACTTAGCTATGCTGGGCCTTCACATATATAAACACCATTAATTAGCCCATAGGTTTGAATAAGCTTAGGTAGGGCCTGATGCTAGCTATTATTTCTCCACACGAAACAGAGCAAGTCATTTGTAGTCAACGTGAGCAAATTTTATAATAAAATCTAGGACAAGAAAGAACTACACTTGCTTTTGGATAATAAGGCCAAGGTTATTATTACGACAGATTGAATAAGATCGAAGTTATGTTATAAGGACATATTTTTCTTGAGCCTCAGGGAAGTTGGTTTCCAGAAGGAAATGAATCTTCAGGTTGGTGAACTATGTTAGCTTTTACGTACATTAGAACGAAACCAACGTCTCATCTGTGGCCTCCTTCCCCCTTCCATCAGAAGGCCCACAGCTCCAACCTGACAAGGATCAGCAAAAACAAAGGTGAGAGTTAATCTTTTAACACTCTGAGAATGTTGACAAAGGGGAAATTTGCAAGACTAAAGACTGGATTGGAGGGCTGGGTCTACATTGCTCTGCAGAGGAGAGGTAGGGTTTAAGGAAGATGGGGGCTGGGGCTTGGAAAGGCTTGAAGGTGAGGCTCTCAGCCAGAGCAAGACAAACATCTTTTTGGAAAACTGGGGTAACCTTTTAGGATACCCAACGGAAACTTAAGTAATGAGCTTATGCTCTTCTGGCACTACAAGAGTGCAAATTATCCAAAGCAAGGGCAGAAATCTCATTGTTCTTGTTATTTCACATGGCGTTGGGATTCTTCTCTGGCCCCCAGCTAAAGAGTTTCTGGGTCCAGGAATGGCAGTGGCAGTGGTGGGATTGGGGTTGGGGGTAAGGATAATCTCACTCCTTGACCAATGGATGGACAGTGGCTTATGTCCCTATTATGGACGACAGGACAGCAAAGGCATCAACCAGCAGAGAAGTCCCAGGCGGCAGCAATGGTAAGGCTGAGTCCCCTTCTTTCCTCTGTTTCTGAGGTCAACTAGAGACATTAAGAGGACACAGAGCGGGTGTACGTTTCCCGAGGTAGGGGCTGGCACACTTAGGAACTGTTTGCTGATTAGGCCGGGGATTCAGACTGAGGTTTCCACCTTTCATGGTGGGTGACCCACATTTCAGTATTGGGTATGTGCAGGTGCTACCGATAAGGCAGAAAAAGAAGAAAAAAAATGTGTTGTGTTGTACTAGAGTGCTCTGAGACTTGATGCTCACATTTTTTAAATCTTGGCGGCCAGAACATGGGAGAATTTGCTATTCTAAAGCAGCTTGTAGTTTTCGGATTTATTTTTTTGAATGAAAACTGCTCTTTTGTTTTGGGGAATCTCTTCCCAATACTTGAGTGGTGTTCTTAGTTTGGCAAAAACAAAGACCATCTCTTAAAGTGGAATGGATATTTGGCACACAGCTAGACTAGCTAAACTGCTCTGCATAATAATACCAACAATAGTCTTAACTAGTGGTCCTGCCTGAAATGAGTAGGGGTCAAGATAGAGGGGAAATTCTTTTCTACTAGTGGTTTGTAAAAGATGCTGAGAAGAGTAGGAAAAGTTGAAAAGGAGAGGCCTCTTGGGAGTCAATGGACTATATGACTCTGTACTTGTGATAGCCACTTGTAAATCTTCTAGGCTTTGTAATCTTCCTATTACACTATTCTCAAACTTTCAGTAACATCTTGATGCTAGCTGTGTTTGGGTGAGTTAAGGGAGGGGGGCCTATGTCCACACTTAGGATTTGCTTCCATCCTTTAGGAACTGCATCCTGCCCCCAAGCTGGAGTGGTAGTAGCCACAGGTGGGTAGCTAGTGGTTCTGGAACTCTAAGGGGTAGTTTGCAGCAGAATTCTGGAATACTGATTATTGAACAAAGGATGAGGCTATAATGGGGAGTGCCTGTGTTGAAGTTAAAGCAAGTCTTGAAGTCTGGCCTTAACTGCCGAATCACAGGTAAGGATCAAGCGCAGTTTGGGGGGAACTTGGGTATGAAAACCTGTGAAGATTCCCAGCACTGGGGGTGGGGATTGGATTTTTTTAAAATCACTGAGTAGGGTGGTACTTTTCCTGTTGTTGATAATTAACCAGAAATGTGACTTCTAGATACTAGAGAGTAATTAACAGCACTCCCTGCCCGCCCAGGGGAGGGGACTAGTAGCTACTAGTAGGCCACCGGTACCTTTTAATTCTTAAACTTCTGTGAAGCCTTCCTGGAGTTCGGCCCTTTACTTTTCCCCTGCATATGGTTTTCCTTTCTCTGGCGCCTACTGCACTTTGAATACACCTTTATCACAGCAGCCAGTTGTCTTGTAATTTGTAATCTTGTCTCTACCAGTAGATCTCCAGGGCTGGTGATTGGCGCTGGTGATAGGGCTGGTTCTCAGACCCCGGTTCAAATTCCAACTAAGCTACTAGCTAGCTGGCTTTGTGACTTTAGGCAAATTACTTAACCGCTCTAGTTCTTGATTTCCTTATTAATTAAAAATGGGCACAAGACTCCATTGCCTGTGGTTGCTGAGAGAAATGAAGATTACAGTTCACGTCAAGTACAAGGTATAATCAAAATAGAGAACTCCTAGCATGGGAAACACTTGTCAATTAACCTGACCTACCTTTATTTTGTGTATTCAAACATTTCCTCAGTACCAACTATATTTCAGGCCCTCGGAGCACTCCCTCACTGATGTAGAAGCCTCACATGTAGCCGGTGGGCCTTGTCCCGCGAGCCGTCTCAGGATTGGCTCCACCAAAGGGAAAACCCCGCCCACATCGCTTCCCGTCTCTTCAATGATTGGACTGGGAACTTCCCGCAGGAGGTGGGTTCTAGGTTGCGCTTGCGTAGATTGAGGAAGAAGATGTCTTCCCGTGGGGCGGGAGGGGGTGACGTCAAGAGCGGTGGCAGGCGGGGTCCTCCCGTAGCCCTGGGTACGTTGTATCTGTGGGCCTTCAGATCGCGTCACAAGTCGGCGACTGGACCTTGGCTGTGGTGGCTGAGACGGCGAAGGCGGCAGCGGCGGCGACAACTCTGGGGTTTGTGTCTCGGGGTGTGTCGGCCGCCGCTGCTGCTTGGGCTTGGTATGTACAAATGGCTGGTTAGGATTCTCGGCACCATTTTTCGCTTCTGTGACCGGCCGGTGCCCCCACCCCGGGCCCTCCTGAAGAGGCGGCGCTCGAACAGGTGAGCCGGGAGAGGACCGAGTGCGGGCCTGTCTGTCGCCGCCGCCCTCCCCCATCCCTGGCTCCGCGGAGTGCGCTGATCCAGCCAGGCAGGCCCGGTTTAGTCTAAACTCAGCCCAGATGCGTAGCTGGGCCTCAGTGTTAGAGGTGCCGGTCGCGGGTGTCCCAGTGACGTAGTAGCTCCCTTCATCCTGCGCGGATGCTGCTCCTGATGATGGAAGGAGCTAGTTGCCTGTGGAGTGGCAGGTAATGATTAGGATTTTTGATGTTCTTGTCGGAGTCCATGCTGCTTCCTGTCAATAAATGGGGCTTTATCATACTTTGCAGCTCTTAGGTTGAGAACTAAAAATTTGTTTTGGCTCACTGCTTACAAAGCACACTCCCATATGTCATCTGGGCAATAACTGCAGTTAAAGGAAATTAGATTGCTAGCTTGCCCAAGGCCGTTTGGGCTGCAAATACTGTCCTCTTAGAACGGAGACAGTAGCCGTCTTGTTCTGAAATAGCTGTCCAACTGTGTGTGTGTGTTTGGGGAACGAGGTAGGGAGACTGGTTCTTTGCTTTAGAATTAGTGTATGAGGGGTGAAAAGGTACTTCATTCCTTTAAAAAGATCACTTCTATATTTGAAGTTAAAATTTGGGGGAAACCAAAAACTGTTCTTCCTTACATTTATTCTTTAGTTTGTCCCATTATTTATAGTGTGAGCCCCCTTCCTTAAGAATTAATTGAGAGACTAAAATACCATACTAATTCTATACACCGCCCCGCAGGCTTTTAGATCAAAATTTTTTATTAAGCCTCAAGATCATTGATGGGTAGTTTCTTGGAATTTGAGAGAATAAGATGATTAATATATGAATCTGAGAATGCAGATTATTGATGAAATAGACTATTGGACCCTGGCTGGCTGGCTCAGTTGATTGAAGCATCCTCCTGTACATCAAAAGGGTTCCATTCCCAGTGGGGTCTCCCTCTCTCCCCCTCTTTCTCTCTCTTCCTCTCCCTCTAAAGTCAATATATTCTCCAATGAGGATTTTTTTAAAATGCAGTAGACTGTTGATGTGTTCCAGAGCAAGGTTTCAACTTAATCTTCCTTTCTACCTTTCAGTAAGGTTGATGTAAGGATCATTTGAGAACATTTTATTTTATAACAGAATAACACTTACTATATATGCGTAGTATTTAGAGGGCCTTGTGCAGAGGTTGGTACATGATACATAGTTGATACATATTTGCTAAATAAAGGAATGTGAGTTTGCTCTCCCCTGTCCTCTCTCTTTTTGCTTTGAATCCCCTGCTAGTCAAGGAAACTTTAGTTTGGAGGTGAAAACCCTCTTCTTACCACACATCCTTAATGAAAAACAACTCTTCTCAAGGTAAGCCATTTTTCAGTCAAAATTAAGCCAGGAGGTCTTGTTGGGATGTTTAAAATAATGACCTGAATGGTATATTCCTATATACCAATCCCTAAATAGGGATTTATTCTGCTCATTTTTTGTAAGTAAGACCAATCACAGTTGTCTTTAGGAAGGTGATTATGGGTGGAGACGGGCAAATGAGGACATCTGTAATAGTGTCAGTAAAAAAATAAAAAGGTGATTATTAGTGTACCATGAACCTTTAACATTGAGTTATAGTTCCAATAACTTTTGTGAATTTTCAAATTTTTCCTACCACAATTTCCCCCAAATGCAGTTAAATATATAACAGTTTTTCTGGCTGAGAACTATCTTTCAAGATGTCTTCTTTTTTAAAAACTTTTTTATTTATTTATTGATTTTTAGAGAAGGGGCATCAATTTATTGTTCCACTTACTTATACATTCATTGGTTGATTCTTTTTTTTTTTTTAAAGATTTTATTTATTTATTTATTTATCTTTCAAGTGGAAGGAGAGAGAGAGAGAAATATCAATGTATGGTTGCCTTTCGTGAGTCCCCTGCTGGGAGTTGGCCTGCAGGGAACTGGCCTGCAACCCAGGCATGTGCCCTGACTGGGAATCGAACCGCGATCCTCTGGTTCACAGGCCTGTGCTCAATCCACTGAGCTACACCAGCCAGGGCCATTGGTTGATTCTTGTATGTGCCCTGACTGGGGATTGAACCCACAAGCTTGGTACATTGGGATGATGCTCTAAACAACTGGGCTATTCTGGGCAGGGCTCGGGGGGGGGGGTATTATCATCTTTCAAAAGGAAATTTGTTGTTGTTGCTGTTTTAAAGATTTTATTTATTTATCTTTAGAGGGGGAGGGTAGGAGAGAGGGAGAGAAATGTCAGTGTATGGTTGCCTCTCATGTGTCCCCTGCTGGGAACTGGCCTGCAACCCAGGCATGTGCCCTGACTGGGAATCAAACCTCTATCCTTTGGTCCACAGGCCTGTATTTGTTGTTTTTAAGTCATTGTCTGAGAGAAGAACCTGGGCCCTTACTAAGAACTCTATTCACTTCTAAGCCAAATGATTTCTGGCCAGTTTCAAGTTCGTACTTTAGCCAGATTACAGATTACTACTATATAGTACAGAATTTTGTGCTTTCTCAAACAATTGAAACAATAGGGTTAAGTCCTACCATGGAGTAGCATTCTCTTTTAAAACCTCAGTTTGATCTCATTTTATGGCAAAGTGGATAGAGACACTAAGCTTACTTATAGAAATGTGTGTGTGTGTGTGTGTGTGTGCACATATATACATTTTTTATTTCTTCTTTTTTTTTTAGCACTTCGTTATCCACAGTGGACACTGATGAAATACCAGCCAAAAGACCAAAATTAGGTATTGAATATTAATTTTAAAAATTAGTGTTGTAGCAGCAGTTCATTGGTTTCACCACTTGCCACCTCGTCCCCATGTAAAAATTAGTATTTTAATAGGAAAACTATATGCATGTAGCAGAATTCAAAAGGTAAAAAGTATATGAAGTAAAAGTAAGTCTCTTTCCTGTTCTTTATCTACTCAGTTATCTTTTCTGGAGGTAACCACTTTTACCAGGGGATTACGTGTCTTTCCAGATAGATAAGCCTTATAGGTTGAATATACATTTTCTTTTTTTTTTTAAAGATTTTATTGATTTAACTTTACAGGGGAAGGGAAGGAGGGAGAGAAATATCAATGTATGGTTGCCTCTCGTGTGTCCCCTGCTGGGAACTGACCTGCAACCCAGGCATGTGCCCTGACTGGGAATCGAACCGTGATACTCTGGTTCGCAGGCCCACGCTCAATCCACTGAGCTACACCAGCCAGGTTGAATATACATTTTCTTTAAAGCTCCTTTTAAAAATGTACATTCTAATATTCTAAATCTTCCTAAAAAGAAAAGTTGCTTTTTTAATTTGAGGAGAAAAACATTGTAAAAACTACTTCAAACTGTTATTTGGTTCAGATTCGCTGAGTGAAACAATCTCATTAATGTGTTGCCCCAAATTGTTTACTTCCTTCTTCCTTATAATCTGAAGGGCTAGACATCATTTGATAGAGGAGAGTAAAATTATAGTAAAGGGCAAAGGCACAGTGCAATACTATATTTTCCTCTTTTCAAAAATGCACGTGAATTTGGATGTACCTCCAGATGTGGTAGTGAAGAGTGGGCACATCTGTGTTAAGATTCCATTTAAATCTAATGAGGGCTTACTGAGCATGTCTTACTGGTAAGTGCTGACTTAGGTTCTACAGGAAATACAAAAATGAGAAGATAGGATCTCTATTTTAAAACTTTATAGTTATAAGGGTATATGATTATATAGTGGGGCATATAAGATAAGCACATAAATAGTTCCAATGTCAATGATGCTATGATAATGAGATAAGAAAGGTAATAACAAAATATTGTCCAATTTTCAGCTAGTTAATAGTCTCAGTGAATATTTGATGAAGGAGCTAGTATGTGAGATGGACCTTGAAGGATGGATAGGATGTCAGCAGAGAGCAATGGGAAGGAAAAGCTTTCTAGGGAGAGGGAAGGGATTGGGAAGTTATGCTAGTCAGGCACTAGTGAAGAGAACTTAGGGGGAAAAGTTAGAGAAAGAGGTCAAATTGTGCAACACTTTGAATGCCAGGAATATCCAAATTCATTAGGATGATATTTCCCAAAGCACAGGATAAATACCAGTCAGGAAATGATTTAGGAGGTACGATGTTCATAATATTAAGTAACATTTGAATTATGTACTAAAAAGTTATAATCTTTTCGGTTGTTTTAAATTTCTGATTATTTTAAGGAGAAAATCTTGGTTGAATGCATAGTTGGTCTTCAGAACTTGTCTAACACAGTTGACCTTTGAACAACATTGAGGGTTAGAGGAATCAACTGCCCCAGGAAGTTGAAAATCCATGTGTAACTCTGGACTTCCCCAGAATAATTTAGCCATTTATGTTGATTGAAAGCCTTACTGATAAATAGTTGATTAACATAATCTATTTTATAATATACATTACATGCTGTATTCTTACAATAAGGTAAGCTAAAGAAAAGAAAATCATGAGGAAAACACATTTACAGTATTGAAAAAATCTGCGTGTAAGTTGACCTACATGGTTCGTACCTTTGTTATTCAAGGGTCAACTAGAATATAATCTGTTTTGTTTTCATTTCTTTTCAAGATTTTATTTATTTCTCTTTAGAGGGGAAGGGAAGGAGAGGGGGAGAGAAATATCAGTGTATGGTTGCCTCTTATGCATCCCCTGCTGGGAACTGGCCCACAACCCAGGCATATGCTGTGACTGGGAATCGAACCGCGGTTCTTTGGTTCACAGGCCCATGCTCAATCCACTGAGCTACACCAGCCAGTGCTTCTTTCCTTTTTTGTTTAATTCTTCACCTGAGAACATTTTTTCATTGCTTTTATTTTTAGTTTTTTAAAATATTTTATCTTCATAGTGGGGAAGGGAGAAAGAGGGAGAGAAACATCAATGTGTGGTTGCCTCTAGTGTCCTCCCTCCAGCCCCCCGGACCTGGCCCGCAACCCAGGCATGTGTCCCTACCAGGAATTGAACCAGTGACCCCCTGGTTTGCAGGCTGCCACTCAGTCCACTGATCCATACCAGCCAGGGCACATTTTTTCATTGTTTTTAGAGAGAGAGGGTGAAGGAGATAGAGAGAAAGAGAAACATTGATGTGAGAGAGAAACATACATCAGTTGCCTCTTGCATGTACCCCCAACCAGGGGACCTAGGTATGTGCCCTGACCTGGAATCAAACCCACAACTTTTTGGTTTATGGAATGATGCTCCAACCAACTGAGCCACACAGGCTAAGGCAGTGTTTTCAAGGGAAATAATGTTGTTTTACATTCACAGTAGTAATATAAAATTACCTTTCAGTATCCAAAGGAATCCAAAGCTCAAAAGAATATATATACTCCTATATTCATTGCAGCATTATATATAGTAGCCAAGATATGGAAGTAGCCCAAATGTCCCTCAGTAGCCAAGTGGATAAAAAAAGCTATGGTACATTTACATGGTGGAATATTACTTAGCCATAAAAAATGAAATCTTAACATTTGTGACAGCATGGATGGACCTAGAGGGTATTGTGCTAAGTGAAATAAGGTACACAGAGAAGGACAAATACAGTATGGTTTCACTTATGTGGACTCTAAAGAACAAAATAAACAAAATAGAAACAGACTCATAGATACAGAGAAGAGACTGATTGTTGCCAGAGAGGAGGGAGGTTAGGGGACTGGGTGAAAAAGGCAGAGGGATTGAGATCTACAAATTGACCCTGGCAAGTGTGGCTCAGTTGTTTGGATCAGCATCCTATAGGCTGAGGGCACACGACTGGGTTGTGGGTTTGGTCCCCAGCGGGGTGCATGCGGGAGGCAACTGAGTGATGTTTCTCTCTCCCTGCCTCTGTCCTTCCCTCCCCCTCTCTAAGCAAGTGCAAATTGGTAGTTACAAAATAGTCACAGAGATGTAAATTAAATTATAGCGTAAGGAATATATATCTTAATAACTGTGTGTGGGGCCAGGTGGTTACTTGAAATATCAGGGACTAACTCTGTAAACTACACACTTTTAAGACCACTATGCTGTGCATGTGAAACTAATACAGAAGGATAATGAATGTAAACTGTAATAGAAACTTTAAAAAAGTTGCCTTTCAAATACATTTTTTTAGCAAAAAAAAAGTGAGTCAGTTTTATGGAAAAATATAAATAAAGGAATATGATTTAAAAAATTGACAGTGAAATTACAGGAGTATCTTAAAATAATTTTGGCAATCATCCATTTTGTAGACTTCTATGTTAAAGGTCTCTTCCTCCATGATTTCCATGAGTAGAAAGCTAGAAGGGAACCTAAGCCTCAGGGGAAGCAGTGAGTAGCAGAGGTAATACTTACTGGCAGAATTTGTAAATGTTTATAGTAATGCCCTCCAACTGAACTGGGTGCCATGATGGCTTCTGAGCACTTGAAGCGGGGTTAGTGTGACCTAGAAACTGAATTTAATTTTAGTTAACTTGAAACTTAGGTAGCTTACATGTGGCTGCTGGCTACTGTAACAAGCAGTACAACTCTTGGTTGCTTTTTAGGAAGGGTAAAAGAAAAGAAGGGAGGGCCTTAGAGTTTCGGGCTCAAGATTTATAGAAGAACAGGATTTTATGAAATCCACTTTGTTTAGTCTCAGGAAAATAAGTGGTCTTATCCCCACTTTACAGATGAGGTAACCCCCTGCCTTTTTACCCAGTCAGTGAGAACTTTTGACATAATATTGGGTATACTCAGATTTTCACAAAATTTAAAGGAAAATAAACAATACATTACTTTTTAGTGTCCAGTATTTAACTATGTTGCTAAGAGGAGTACCTAAGCGGAGTACCTAAGCCCTGGCTGGTGTAGCTCAGTGGATTGAGCATGGGCCTGTGAACTACACAATTGAGGTTTGATTCCCAGTCAGGGCACATGCCTGGGTTGCAGGCCAGTTCCCAGCAGGGGACTCATGAGAGGCAACCACACATTGATATCTCTCTCCTTCTCTCCTTCTTCCCTTCCTCTCTAAAGATAAAAAAAAAAGAGGAGTACCTCTTTTCCTCTGGCTTTGGATGACTGTCTGGATTAAGCATCAATCTTTAAAGCTCTTTTTCTCCCATGTAAAGCTCAACATTGTTAGAGGGATAACCCAGAATTCTTTCTAATTCCTAAAATAAAAAAACAGGTTATTTGCAAACTTTCATTCTTTTAACTATTCTCTAGTTACAGATTACTTCAGATTGGATTCTGCTTTACCCAGCTATCACCTCCTTGCTGTTTAAGTTATTCCCTTTCTGTAAAGTATTTTGTCTTATATGTTCTAGAGTGCTTGTTGCTTAAAAGCCATCATTTCAACTTCAGACTACTTTTCTCTAAAGCAGAGTGTCGCTGAAGTGCTGATCTTTTTAACTGGTGCTTTAGAATACCCTTAATTAGGACATAGAAAGGAAATTGCAGAAAATAAATGATCAGTGTAGGAAGTAAGAAAGGGACAGTGAGAAAAGAAGGAATTTGGGCCCCTCCCCGTGTTTATTTCTTTATTTTTTAAAAGATTTTATTTATCTCCTTTAGAGAGAGGGTAAAGGAGGGAAAAAAGAGAGAGAAACATCAGTGTGTGAGAGGCACATCCATCTGTTGCCTCTCACACACCCCCAACTAGAGACCTGGCCCACAACTCGGGTGTGTGCCCTAACTGGAAATTGAACTGGCAGCCTTTGGGTTCATGGGCCAGTGTTCAGTCCCTTGAGCCACACCATCCAGGACTGTTTACTTACTTTGTAAACTTTATATTTGATTGGTAGGGGGCGGGTGAATCTGAGATCTTCCAACACATCTCCCGTAGAAGGATAGCTTTGTTTTATCATAGGTGTTTAAGAATTATATATCTTAATACTTCACTAATTTCTGCCCTGGGTATAGCCAAGATACAATAGGCACTTAACTTAGTAAGTAGTTGTTTAGGACAACTGTATTGTTACCTGCCTTGGAAGGAAGGACAGACCAGGGAGTACGTGGTATTTCCTGTAGGACTCTGCCATACATAGTGACTATAAGCCCCATGTTGCTAAATTATGCCCCTGTGTCTTGGGTATAGATTTCTTTTTGTATATTCAGGAAAACTCATTGCTTGAGAGTTTTTGTTTCAGGATTTTTCTCTGTGTGAATCAGTGTGTGATTTGTTAAACTGATTGTTTCATATTTTTGTAGCTTCACAGATATTTTACTAAAAAAAAAATCGCAGTGCTGAGCCCTGGCTGGCATGGTTCAGTGGATTGAGTCCTGGTCTGTGCCCAAAGGGTCGCTGATTCAATTCCCAGTCAGGGCATATGCCTGGGTTTCAGGCCAGGACCCCAGTGAGGGGTACATGAGAGGCAACCACACATTGATGTTTCTCTCTCTCTCTCTCTCTCCCTCCCTTCCCCTCTTTTAAAATAAATAAAATCTTTCAAAAAATCACAGTGCTGGAATTCAAGTTATTCAGGGAGAAGAAAAACTTTTTTACAGATCCCTTTTTATTTCAATGACTGAAAATAGGACTCCTAATAAAAATTGAAAGACCTTTTTACAGATACAATCTTACGTTTTGCCAGAAGTTTAATACTTTGTACTTACATGTACATGTAATTTGTATGTGATCTATATTACACTTTCTAGATTGCTTTATTCACCAAGTGAAAAACAGTCTCTATAATGCTGCCAGCTTACTCGGAATCCCACTCCAGCTGACCACAAAGCCCATGGTAACTTCTGCTTGTAACGGAACACGGAATGCAGCCCCTTCAGGAGAGGTCAGTGGGGCTGGGGCTTTGTTGGGATTACTGACTTTTGTGCTTAATCATTAAAATAAAATTTGGAAAATGCTCTCATTTTAGGAATTCATGTGTACAATGTCTTCTTTCCAGAAATGTTCATGTCTTTATTAGTCTTGGCATAAAGGGTAAAATATTAGAAGTTAAGAAATTACATACTTAAAAAATGTGTATAAAGAGCCTAACTACTAAAAAGTATATTTGAAGACCTTGGAATTGTTATTTTTTTACATCATTTGTGAGTTTTTGCAAATTAAATCTCGGGTTTTATTGATGTTACTTCTTTTCTGTGAGCTGGCTAAATAATCAATAGAATGGCTTGTTTTCTATTAGAAACTTAAATTATAAAATTATGTACTACAGAGATCATTCTATTTGATTTTAAGGTATTTTCGAACTCTTCATCTTGTGAACTGACAGGTTCTGGATCCTGGAACAACATGCTGAAACTGGGTGAGGTGGTCCAGAATGCTTCTGTTTCCCCTATCTTCTCCTACTTCTTTTTTCTGAGTTTTGAGAAAATGAAAGGAAAACACTGATTTGGGTTGGGATGAGAACACAGGCATTTTATCATTCTAAAAAACAAATAGCTTTCCTTTAGAATTGTCTTTGAATTTACTGTGTTTTCTATTTGTATTATCAGTGTCCTTAATGTGACTTAGATCAAGTTTCATTCATTACAAAACAAAATAAAACAAGAAACACAAACATTTTCTGAGAGTTTACTCTGTGGCAGGCACTGTGCTGTTATCAGAAACAATAAAATAATAAAACCTTTAATAACAAAAGAAATAGCAACAATAAAAATAGTAAAACTCTGCCTTTGAGGGACATCATCTGACTGAGGAGAAATCTTAGGTTCCCAGTTCTCATAGTTTTATGGATTAGGAACCTCTATGTCATCCATACCCCAGAATTTAAATGTAATTATTGAATGTACTGTACACGATGCTATGGTACGGGAATAGGAAGAAGTCAGAGTCCTGAAAATGGTGTGATCTCTGCCAGGCAGGTGGATTTGTAAAGTTTGAGAGGAAGGGGGAAAAGAGCTTTAGAGAAGTTGTGGGTTCAGAAGTTGAAAGTGGAAGAAGCTAAGGAAATGATAAAAACCTTAGAGCAATGCTTCTCAAACAAACTTTTAAAGTGAAGTACCTCTGGTGGCAGAGAAGAGAGAAGGAAAGGAAATGTGTACCCTCAAGTCTGAGAATCTGGTTCCAGGGGACCTGGGACAAAGATGATACATTTTGGCTTTGCTTTTTAAATAGTCTTTTCATCTATTCTTTTTAAAAAATATTTTATTTATTTTTTTATTTTTAGAGAGAGGGGAAGGGAAGGAGAAAGAGTGGAAGAGAAACATCAGTGTGCGGTTGCCTCTCATGTGTCCTCTACTGGGGACCTGGCCTACAACCCAGGCATGTGCCCTGACTGGGAATCGAACCAGAGGCCCTTTGCTTCACTGGCCCATGCTCAATCCCCTGAGCTATACCAGCCAGGGCTAAAGATGATACGTTTTTAAAGTCTTTAATCTTATTTTAAAAGTTAATGCAAATTAAATTTCTTAATCTTGATATTGTTTGAATATATAAATGTTTAAAATTATTTGCCATTAAAGTTGATATATGGAAGAGATGGTAGATTTTATCTTGTGCCTGAGGTACTGGCACTATATTTCTATAAGTTTGTATAGTGTCGTCAGAGAAGCACAGTTATTTCTAGGGCAGGTTTCTTACAGAAAGAAGTCCGCAGTCTCTGATATGAAACCCTTAGAAATGTGTTTGGGGGTTTTGAATTTATCCTATTTTAGATATATTGTTTTTATTGACTTATTTAAAAATATCCATTGGGATTAAACGTTGGCTCTACTCAAGTTTTGTAAACAAATGGATTCAGGTTAGTTTATGTTTTGCTGCTACTGACTTACGACAAAATTTTCAGTTTTTTCTGTTGCATTTTGGAGTCCTCAGGGACTCCAAACCCCTATAAATGGCTCCAGCAGAAAATGTGGCTGATGAAAATTTGGTTACTATTTTCTGAAGTATAGTAGCCATATAACAGGTATTAGAAGCTTCCAGTGAAATGTAGTAACATATGGCAGGTTTTCATTTAAAAATACTTACGTTTTCTTGGGAAAAAGACATAATTTGACAAATTTACTCAGTTTGATTAGATTATCAGGCTGGGGGAGGGGGTTGTAATCATTGAGTTCTTCATGCCTCTTATTGGTCCCAGCAAGCAAAACTAGAAAAGTTTGCGTGTGTATTGTTTATCTGAGATCAAAGACAAACTAAACACTATTGCTTTTCCTTAACTTTACGAAGTTTGTGCTGGACCTCTGGGCTGTTTAGTAATATCATTTGAAAAAATCAGACATGTAGTTCTCTACAATATAGACTGATCACACAGTGGTTTTTTGTAATGCAGGCCGTGGATAAGTGTTTTGTTTTTATTTATTTGCTTTTTTACAATTACAAATGCATTTTTAAAATAGGTAATAAGTCTCCGAATGGAATAAGTGACTATCCAAAGATCAGAGTGACAGTAACTCGCGATCATCCTCGAAGAGTCCTGCCTTCCTTTGGGTAAGTGTTCAACTCTGCCTTCTTTAAGTGGGTACTTGGCACTTATTAGGGGCTCACTCTTGCTAGTGAGGCATACTTACTCTTACTCTATTATGTAATCTCGTTGAGTACTCTGAGGTTAGTGGCTTACTGAATATCGTAACAGCTAGTGAGAAACTTGTACTTGTTCCTTTTTCTGCCATTTTATATGCTCATTACATCTGATTTTGAAAACCTTATTTATTTATCTTTAGAGGGGAAGAGAAGGAGAGAGGGAGAGAATGTCAATGTATGGTTGCCTCTCATGGGTCCCCTGCTGGGAACTGGCCTGCAACCCAGGCATGTGCCATCCTGCCCTGTCTGGGAATTGAACCACGATTCTGGTTCGCAGGCCTGCACTCAATCCACTGAGCGACACCGGCCATGGCATAAACTTTTATTAAAGTATAGTATGCATGCAGAAATCATGTGTCTAGCCTGATGAATTTTCATACACTGACCTGTTCTTATTTTATTAGTAATTCTCTTCTCCTTTTTGTGTTTTCACTTTTCTACAATTTCTACTGTTTGGATATTGGACCTTTTGGATTGATCTAATTTTTAAGCATATTCTCTTTTTGTTGTTGTCTTTGCCCTTTTAAGAAAATCTTTTACTGATTTTTTTGGCAGGGAGGTGCTTTATAGCTTTTAAGTTGTAAGCATCCTCCCACTCCCTACTCCCGATGGTTTTTCTTTCTCTAGGTATCTTGTTCTTATTGTAAGGATGCGCCATCTTTTATTATTTCTCTAAAGCTGTTAATTATTTTAAAATTTCTTCTCTATTTTACTTCCTCTGAATTCCCTCCCCCCTTTGGTTTATTTTTGGTCTTACTTTCATATTACTTTATTCAAATACCTGGTGATCCTTGGCTGTCCACTCATATTTGAGGATGGGATACTCACTAAAACCTAGGGCTTTCTGGAGTTGGATAAATGGTTGATCGTACAACCAGGAAAGAAAATGCAAAGTGTGTTCGGAACATCCTATGCCAGAAATTAAAGGAGTGCTCAAAAGCTGGGGACGTGTCATCACAAAACAGGAGGAAACTTGAAGGGGCTTCCACTGGCCACATTGGGGACAATTTAAGCATTAAAATAAAGAAGAATACAGATGCTGATAAGCGTGTACTGTGGGAGGGAAAGATCTTTATAGTAGGTTGCCGCTAGTAAGTGTAGCGGGAATGGTAGAATTAGAAGATCTCCATTTTGTAACTATCATGGTAGTAATTGATACATACAGGAATTAATTGAGCTCAAGTTACTAAGTAGAAGTTTGAGGAGGTATGTGGTATTTACATAAATGCAAAATGTCTCCTCACAAATTACTTGTTAATTACAAAGGGAAAGAAAGTAACTTTAAAGAAACCTGCTTGATACCACCTTAACCAAAGGAACAAAGTTAAAGGCAAACCCACAGTGAGACAAACGGACATCACGGCCTCCAGATTTATTGCATTGAGAAGGACATCATCAGTTAGTTCATATTCCTGCAAAGTCAATAATATAAATCTAAAAATTAAGAAAACTGATTAAACTATATTCTTCATTATAAAGGTGAGGAAAGGCTGAAAACCAGTTTCAGTTCAAAGGAAACTAAAGATACACGACAACAACCAATGCAGTATGGGCTCCTGCACTGGATTTAGGATAGGGGAAAATTGATGTGGAGGGTATCTTTAATATCTTCGGAGAAATTTAAATATGGCCTACATGTTACTTACATGTTGCATTACTGCTAAAGTGCCTGCATTTGATGATTATCTTGTGGTTATGTAAAAGATGCTCTGGTATTTGGGACACACGTATTTAAATATTTGAACTTCTCTAAGCATTTAATGCTAAAATTGTTTTCTATAAGCATTGCTTTAGCTGCATCCCACACATTTTGAAATAATTGGTTTTAATTTTTATTCAATCTAAAAATATTTTCTAATTTCTGTTTTACTTTCTCTTTAACCAGTGATTCTGAAGTATAGAAGTCTGTTGTTTAATATCCAAATATTTGGGACTTCCCAGAGAATGAAACTAAATAATTATAAACTAAACAGTCTTTCTGTTATTCAGTTTAATTCCATTATGGTCAGAGAGTATGCTTGGTATGGTTTCTGGTCTTTTAAATTATAACATGTTTCATGACTTAGAATATGGTCTATATGGGTCATATCCAGTGTGCACTTGAAAAAAATGTGTATTTTGCTTTTGTTGAGTGTTATAAATGTCAGCTCAAGTTTGTGGTATTTTACAGGTCTTAAAGGTTTTCTGTCTACTTTTTTATTGATTAATGAACAAGGGGTATTGATATTTTCTACTGTAATTGTGGACTTGTTTATTTTTTTTGCCCAGTTGTATCAGTTTTTGCTTTGTGTGTTTGTCTTCACTTGACCCAGATTCACCAGCTGTTACCATTTTGCTGATTTCTGTATTATTTTCTGTCATACATACATAATATTCTTTTCTGAACCATTTGAGAGTCTTAGATTTAAGACATTTCAATTGTAAGTACTTGAGTGTGTTTGTGTTTATTTCTTGAGAATAAGGATATTTAACCCTGGGTGGTGTGGCTTGGTGAATTGGGTACTGACCTACTACGGACCAAGGGGTCACTAGTTCAGTTCCCAGTTGGGGCATATGCCTGGGTTGTGGGCTGGGTCCCCTGTTGGGGACATGTGAGGGGCAACCACACATTGATGTTTCTCTCCTTCTCTTTCCTCTCTCTCCAAAAATAAATAAATAAAATTTAAAAAAAGAAAGGATATGTACTTATATAATCATAGATTATAAAAATCAGAAATTTCATATAATGCTATTTTATAATCTTACTCAAATTTATCCATAATAGCAATTACTGTTTTTTTCTGGTCCACAGTTCAGTGCAGGATCATGTATTACATTTAATTTTCATGTCTTGTTAATCTCCTTTAATCTGGAACAACTCCTCAGACTGTCTTTGTCTTCAATAGCGTGGATATTTCTAAAGGGTACAGGATGGGGCAAAAGTAGATGTGCAGTTGTTCCTATGGAAAATAATACAGTAACTACATTAATAATTATACAAGAATAAACTGTTGCATATACTCAGACTATAAATCTATTTTTGCCCCACCCTGTATAAAATATTTGTAGAATGTTCTTAAATTTTGTCTGATGTTTATTCATTATTTGTTTTAGATTATGCAACTTTCTTTTATAAAGATTTTATTTTATTTATTTTTAGAGAGAGGAGGGGGGAGGGAGAAAGAGGGAGAGAATCATCAATGTGTGAGAGAAACATTGTTCAGTTGGTTACCTCCCCATTCCCCCTACTGGGGACCTGGCCTGAAACCCAGGCGTGTGCCCTGATTGGGAATTGAACCAGTGACCTTTCAGTTCACAGGTCATGCTCAGTCCACTGAGGCATACCAGCCAGGGCTAGATTATGCAACTTCTTTTGTAAAAATATTATATATGTAGCATATCCTTTTTCAAACATCAGTCCAGGAGGTATAGTGTCAGTGTATCCCACTATTTGTAATGGTAGGAGAGACAGGCTTTTAATTTACATTCATTAACTTAGCATTCAGCAGATATTGAGTGCCTTTCCACGTAGATCATGTGCTAGGATATAGTGATGAAAGGATATAGTCCCTGGCCCTGGCTGGTGTAGCTCAGTGGATTGAGCACCGGCCTGCGAACCAGAGGATCGCGGTTCGATTCCCAGTCAGGGCACATGCCTGGGTTGCAGGCAGGTTCCCTGCAGGCCAACTCCCAGCAGGGGACGCACAAAAGGCAACCATACATTGATGTTTCTCTCCCTCTCTCCTTCCCCTCTAAAGATACATACATACATAAATAAATAAATAAAAAACCTCAAGTTTAAAAAAAAAAAAAGGGATATAGTCCCTGTCTTCATGGAATTTAAAGTTTCGTGTGGGATATAGACATCAGTCACACCAATAATTCTGAGTGAGTGAAGGACAAGTGCAGTACTAGGGAGGGTGGGTGCAGTAGGGGAGCTAATTCCAGAGCTGGGGTTAGAAAGTTGAACGTGAGGAAGAAGGCAGAGGCTTTTATGTGGCAGCCCTGGTGCCTGGAAATCGACGTTCTTCAGTGCAGTTCTGGGGTGCCCTCTACTCTAGAGATGCATCTAACTTGTGTGAATGCTAGTTGTCTGATTTGCCAGGAGCAAGCTTAATCTGGGAAACGTAATCACAGAATGGTCTGAGGCTTAGATGCCAGCAATTCGAGCAGTTTGGTGATGAATTAAAAAATTCTTTTCTGCCTCTCAGTTTTACTTTGAACTCAGAAGGCTATAATAGAAGACCAGGTGGCCGCCGCCATAGCAGAAGCAATCTAGAGAGTTCCCTAACTTGGAAACCTCAGGAACAGGTCACAACAGACATGATTACCGAAGAGGGTGGCAAAGGTCTAAGGCGTCCCCATTGTACTGTGGAGGAGGTAAGCCTTTCTAGCCTGATCTCTTTTGAAAACTATTTTATGAATTTCTAGGGGGGTAAGTAATGTATGTACTATGGCACAAAAGGTTGTACTGTGACTATGAACTTCACAGTCTCACTTCCGTACCAGGCTCTGCCACCCTGTTTAAAACTTGTATGTATCCTTCTAAGATATTCTATAGATAGGTGATTCAGTCAATTTCTAGAATATTTTCACTGTAAGAAATAAAAAGGAGTCATGTTAGGAAGAGATAAGATTATAGATTCTGTTTGGGTGCCTGAATTGTTCTAACTTGTTTCTTTTTACACTGTAATAACTGACTAAGTAAGAGAAGTCAAATAGTGCACTTGGTTGCTCTTTCCTTCCCTTTTCAGGGCACTTAGCATATCTTCATCAACGAGCTTCTCTTCACTTTCCTCTTGACATCTTCACTTAGTTGAGGAGCATTTAGAATTATTCCTGCATCTGGCATTTTCCAGGACCATCACCTGTGGTTTTCTCAGCCACTTGGTTTTGCTCATCCTAGAAATGCTCATTTGGGTGCCTGTGGTCAGCAGTTTGCATTGAATAAAATATGGTTCTGTCCTCTAGGATCTTACACATAAGTAGTTGTACTGAACAAACAGAGGCAGGCAGAGGGAGGCATGGAGGGGGTTTAAGGAGAGGTGTCATAAAGTAGGCTTCAGTGCCTCTTAGATGAGAAGTAAGAGATGAGACTAAGCACGTAAAGGGTATACACAGGATATATTCTCAAAATACTAAAAGGTAATATTAGCAAGGACATATTCATTGTTTAAGCATAATATAAAGTTAGCAGGAAGAGCCTGAGGCCCAGATTTCAATCTTGGATAAATGTGTGCCACTGACCAAGATACCCTGGGTGTTTAGGGGGAAGTTATAGTGACTTCAGTTTTGCACATTGTTTAAAGTACATGTGGAACATGCAAAGTGACCTGGCCCATAGAGTTTTGAGAGGAAGGCAGGGTTAGAGAAACATTCCTGAATCTTCTGCTTATTGGTCTTATATAAATCGAGGGGGCTGAGATATTTAGGGAGAGCGTGTAGTGTAAGAAGAGATAATGGGTAGGACCATTGGCATTTTGGGTAGGCAGAAGAAGAAATAATCTGTAGTGGAGACTGAGAAGGTATGAAATCAGGAGAGTGTATTGTCCAGAAAGGCAAGGAGCAGTCACCAGGGTGAGATGCTGAAGAGAGGGTCAAGTAACACAAAGGCTGAAAAAGTATCTGTTGCATCTGGCCATACAACATCATCTGTGACTTTGGCAAGACCATTTACATTTTGGAAGCTGAATGTTCTGAGTATACACGTGGATTATCTCTACTGAGTTGTTTTATGGTTAACCTAGTTCTGCTGTCAAAAACTCAGATGCATTCAAGGTCTAGGAGATAATGTAAATGAGTGATGTGGGCTGGAGTGAGTGGCCCA
The DNA here is from genome assembly GCF_014824575.4 of Sturnira hondurensis. Lineage (NCBI taxonomy): Eukaryota > Metazoa > Chordata > Mammalia > Chiroptera > Phyllostomidae > Sturnira > Sturnira hondurensis. The sequence goes on along the minus strand of NW_028091847.1, from coordinate 927,911 downwards.
TCTAAAGGAATAGCCCTTCCTAGCTCTAGATTGTTGATTCAGTTTTTCAAAAGGCCAGATTTTGGGAATTTTCTTTTCAATTTACAAAGTTAGTAATTAATTTAAAGAAATTTAAAACACTGTGCTGAGAAATGAAACACACCTATAACCTATTAAGTCTTTGCTTATGACTTAATTATATGTTTAATGTGCCAGAAGTTATCCAACATGCTTTCTTTTATTTAGGGTGTTCAAAAAGAGGAAAGAGAGAAGTACCGAAGGTTATTGGAACGACTTAAAGAAGGTGTTCATGGAAACCCTGTTCCTCCTGTGATGTCACCTCATCACAGGTAAAGATGAGCTGACAAGAGCAGTGCTTTGCCAGACATCTTTTCTCTTGTTTTTGGAGAGGAAATTGGTAGGAATATTACCTATTCCTACCAATAGGTAGGAAGGGTTTTGTGGGGAAAAAGATTAACATTGAGAGAACTAGCCCTGTAATTTGTCTGAACAAATTGTATCTACTAATGAATTATATAGAATAGTGCTTATGCAAAGTATAATTTTGTTAGCTTTCAAATTCTTTGTTCAAGTGTATTCTTACTTGACACTGATACAGAAAAGTGAAACCACTGGTTGAAATCAGGAAGCAGGGAGTTTTTGCAACCTCCCTATGTACACATGTCCTGTAATCTCTGTCTCTCCGCCTCTTTCTCCCTGCTCTCCTCTCCTGTTTGCTCCTCCCTCCTCCCCTCCCCTCCGTCTCTTGTACACGCAAAGCTCCTGAGGCATCTTAGTGGATGCATCTTAAGCACAATTGGAAATCTTCCACTCTAGAGATAAGATCAAAGTTGCCCAGGTCATTAAGAAGTTTTTCTTAGAAGACTCCTTGTTAATTAAATACGCTAATAATTTGAGCAAGTAGGTGAGAATGACAGAAGGAGTTGATGTCTGGCTTTGTATTCAGTTGTAAAAAGGGGACAAAAAGTATGTGAGGTCAGGATTGAGGTACACTGATTATTTCAGTAAGTGAGAATACACGGAGTGGTGTCCCAGAAATTATGTAACAGCAAATTGAAGGTGAAAAAGTCACAAGACTATCTACCTTGTTGAATGAAGAAATAACAAAGGAATATTTGGGAATTTTTTAAAAGTTTTTTATATTTTATTTATTTATTTATCTTTAGAGGGGAAGGGAAGGAGAGAGAGAGAAATATCAATGTATGGTTGCCTCTCGTGCGTCCCATTCTGGGAACTGTCCTGCAACCCAGGCATGTGCCCTGACTGGGAATCGAACCACGATCATGTGGTTTGCAGGCCTGCACTCAATGCACTGAGCTACACCAGCCAGGGCTAGCATTCCTGCTTTTAATGTGTTGTTTAAAGATCCATTTCAGTGTATTATGTAAAATTTTCCATCTTTTAACCTGAGTTTTATCACACACGGTTTTTCAGTCAAGGTGTTGCTGAGGATTGAGAACATGCAGTTTTACAAATAGAATTGGAGGTTAGTAACTTGGCTGAAATATTAGAATCAGTATTAGACTCCTTTTATCCTTGTGTCAGTTGATGCTGTGTTGCATCCTCTCATAATTTTGTTTAAAGAGTTTATTTATGTATTTTTAGAGAGAGGGGAAGGGAGGGAGAAAGAGGGCGAGAAACATCGGCACCCAACCAACTGAGCCACACTGGTCAGGGCACATCCTCTTGTAATTTGATGATTCAGGATAATCAGTAACTCCTGTTTGGAGAAACTTGTCAGGTAATGAATATTTATGGTAGATTTTTATTTTGTATCTGAATGTCTTCATTTTTTGTATTTCCAAGTTCTCCAAGATGTCACATGGATACACTAAAGACCAAAGGCTGGGGGGACGATCAGAGTTATGGAGTCAGAACAACTCAGTTTGTTCCAAAACAATGTGAGTTTCCCGATTTAGCCCTATCTTAATATACTGAACTTAGTTCAAGTGCATATGAAATTGAAAAATGATATACTTGTGAAAGATGGTATACCAGACCTTAACACTTTATCAGACCCCAGGGCATTGACTACTTTACCCAGTACCAGTAGGTTAGTAAAAAAGTTATTTTAAGATGAAGCAGATTTATAGAATACTACTTGGTTATTATTCCCAGCTTCTATATATAGTAGTAGCTCATATTTTGTAAACCTAAAATTAATTTCTTTATATTTGTTATATTAATTTCCTTGCATTTATCTACTTGCTGTCCACTAAATTGTAGTTTACCAAGTGAGCAGATATCAGTCAGTTTACACTAAAGATTATATTTAAAGAAGAAAGCAATTTATGTATTTTTAAGCAACTTGATTTGTAAGGAGGCTAGTGTTTGGAAATTGTTTTAACATTTCAATGTAAGTTAATGTCTTGATATTTTGGAAACTAAGTTGAAATTCTAGCTATATATTGATTAATAAAGAAGAGACTTTATTTTTTCTTTACTGTCCTCACAGATAGAGTTGTTGAAACAAGGGGGCCTCTATGTCCAATAAGGAGTGAAAAGAGGTACTTGGTTCAGTTTATTCTAAGTTTTCATTTGACATTATTTTCTCACTTTATAAGCTGTATTTATGAGTAACAATGTCTAAGGAATTGTGAACTGTCCTCAACTCTGGGAGCTGGTCAGCATATATGGGTACATAGGTAGCCTTTGTGTCAGATGCCCACTGTAACTTGGGAGATGCCTTTGTCTCCTTAGGCATTGGGGGTTGGGAGATGCAAGTGCCATTTAGAGAAGTGTGGGTGTGGTGGACACCTCTGGTACATGAACAGTGAAGGCAGTTCTGCATGCTTTAGGACGATTGTTAGTTATAGCATAGGTTGGTTGGTAAAATATGGCCTATGGGCCAAATTTGGTCCCCCTGCCTGTTTTTTTGTTTTTTTAACTAAAGTTTTATTGAAACACAGCCTTGCCCATTCATTTGCTTACTATGCATGGCTGCTTTTAAACTCTACTGGAAGTTGAAAAGATTTAACAAACCACAGGACATGCATACTGTCTGATCCTTTTAATAAAAATTTTGCTGACCCTTGCTTTAGAGGACTATATTAAACTCAAGACAGTTTTTGTTTGCAAATTATTATATGTTATTTTTACAGCTAGTCTAACATGTACGTTAAAATCATCCAGCCAGTAATCTCTATTGTTACTCCCTCAGGTATTCAAAGGGGAAAATTTTGGATACAGAGAAGACAGTTGGAATCAGACTTGAAAATGAAGGTGTAAGTAGGAACACTAGCTAAAATTTATATCTTTTTACTCTTTCACCTGACTTATTAATAATATTTTGGTGCCCAGGAAAAATAAGAAAGATGACATGTTAATTTGATTCCTAATTCTGTTTTCTTTGAAAAAGCAGGTATTGAAGAGAAACAACTTTAGCTTCCTTCTGAGTTGCTGGATTTCTGTCTCTGCATTACAGCCACCTTTGTTTGTAAGGGAGATCAGTGTGTCTCCCTCCCTGCCCTTATGTGTGCTGCCTGGCTTCTTGTAGAGGGTATTTGAAGTCCATACATCTCTAGGAGAGATACATGCTCAAGACCTTATTTTTCAGAGTCAGGATTTTAGATTTACTTGAAAATAGCATCAATCTTTTGCTTACTTAGGCTTTTTTCTATTAAGTATTAGAATAAGAAGTGTCCTAGCCATGACTGGTGTGTAGCTTAGTGGGTTGGGTCTTGTCCCACCTAACGAAAGGTCATCTGTTAGGGCATGTGCCTAGGTTTTGAGCTAGGTCCCTGATTGCTGGTATGTGAGGAGCAACTAACTGATCAATGTTTCTTTCTCCCTCCCTTCCCCTCTTTCTAAAAAAAATAAATAAAATCTTTTTAAAAAAGTGTTCCAATGATTTCCATAGCAACACCAACATCTTTAACAACGATGGCATAGCTGAAAGAAATACATTGCTAAATTAAATGTAAACTTGAAGTTTTAGATTATTTCACATCTTAGCTACATACAAATACCAAAGTGTACAGGACTTTGTGTTAAGTGTACTGTATCAGTTTGATCAAATTTCTCTTCTCCCATTAGATTTCTTCATAACAATTAGTCTTAAGGGTAAAGTTACAGTCTTAAGCCATGGTCTTAAGTCATAAGTCTTAGAACATTACCTTCTCTAATTTCCTGGTTCCCAGTGATTCAGAGTGAAGCTTTTGTGTTTAATTATCATTTATTAGTTGTGGAACAAAGACTGAAAGAAGTGGGGGGACTAAGTCTTGAGAGAGGATTGATGGTGTGGGGGTGGGGTGGTAATGTCTGTAATAATGTGTTACCTGGCTGAAGACTACATCCTGCTTCTATCTCTGCTGAACCTGGAGGCTTTACTGTCTGTGACCATAGGAAGGCTCAGCAGCTACTGGTTTCCTGAGACTGGTATATTTGGCAGTTAGCTAGTGAAGAGTATTGGCTAAGTGTGTGGAGAGTGTGGTTCTAGTCCAAAGCTCTATATCTAAATAAATTTCCTAATTTTAAAATAGCTTGCCTACCAGATTAATTCAGTATTAAGGGTTACATGGGGTCATGATAAGGAAGGGTCATATCAAAGTTTCTGGGTTCCTTTAGAATTATACTTGTTGACCTGAATGGTGATTACATTGGTGTTAATTTTGTAATTTATATTTTGTGCATTGTTCTATAATTTATAATTACATTTTTTAAAAAAGATGAAATATAACAACTTTACATAGTATAAGGATAGCAGTGGTTTATTCTGAGCAATGGGATTTGCATTACATTTTTTGCTGTTTTAAAACTTTAAAAAATTTTTTAACTAAATTTTTAAAAATTCAGGTAAGAGAACTGAATTTGCTTGTTTTATCGTCAGGGAAAACGATGTGTGTTGTGTTCCGTGGCTTTGTAATCCAGGTGTTCTGTGAGTCTCAATGCTTGAACGCTTTTTGGTCCCTTCTGTAGGAACAGTTATGCTAAATGTGCTGCTCATTTGAGGATTTGCTAATTCTCTATTCTTTCAAGAGGATGTCACTTTTCCATTTCATGTGTTGTATATGTTTATATGTACAGTCATTAAACAAGCCAATAGAATGTGGAAACTTTTTTGATCAGAGGAGAGGACACCAGCTGGAACCTGACCTGTCCGAAGAAGTATCAGCCCGACTCCGCCTGGGCAGTGGAAGCAATGGCTTATTCAGGAGGAAAATGTCAATACTTGAGACAAGAGAAAAAAATTGCTCAAGCAAAGAGAGGGATAAAAGAATGGATGATCTTCTTGAACTTACAGAGGTATTATTTCTTATGTTGATCAGAATAAGAGATGTGTTTTTAAATAACCTTACTTATTCAAGACTTGAGTGGCAGTTTTGAAGAGTCTCTCCAGGCTAAGGGTAAATGTAGGAGAGAAATCAGTCCTAAGGGCTATCCAGTCACCGGCTACATTGATCATTATGATCTGTGAAGGTGGTTTGAGGGATAAGATTACTACTGTTTAACAAATGTGGCTAGACATAATTGTCACATATCTTGGAATATAACGAATTCTTTGTATTTTTCTAACCTTAAAATATTTTGGTTACATAGGATGGGTTTGGCGTGAGGAATGAATTCATTGCAGTTTTAAGTGATTATGGTTTACTGAAATTTCCCTTCTGTTGATTATTGCATTTGAAAATAGTAAAAATGTATAGAAAACAAGAAAATGAAGGTAGTTGAAAACTCGTTTTAAGGCGAGCCCACATCTTGGCTCTGTCTTCAATGTTGTCTTAGTAGGTGGTAGTCAGCCCTGTTCAGTGAATCTCTCTCTTTTTTAAAAAAGTTTTTATTTACTTATTTTTAGAGAGAGGGGAAGGGAGGGAGAAAAAGCAAAAGCGGCCCCTTGCACGTGCTCCATCCAGGGACTTGGCTGCAACCCAGGCATGTGCCTTGACCAGAAATCAAACCTTTCACTTAATGGGGTGATGCTCAATCAACTGAGCCACACCAGTCAGGGCTGTCTTTTTGTTTGTGTTTGTTTGTTTGTTTGTTTGTTTGTTGATTTGAGAGAGAGAGAGAGAGAGGAATATCAGTTTGATGTTCCACTTTTTAATGCATTCATTGGTTGATTCTTATAGGTGCCCTGACTGGAGATCAAACCCACAACCCTGGTGTATTGGAAGGATGCTCTAACCAACTGAGCTACCTGGCCAGGGCCAGCGAATATCTCTTGAGCACTTGTTATACGTTGGGCATGCAGGTGGAGAGAGAAAGTCATAAAATTACAAAATTATGTGCAGTTGGGAGGAAGCAGTATTAAAATTTGGCTGAAATATTTTCTGTTGGGTTTATAGATTCAGTCTGGTAGCTTAAATGTGCATTTATCTACATAATTCTGTAGATGAAGCTGTCTATTCAGTAAAGACATGGTCTTTAGGCTGCTGCCTAGTTTCCCTGTTAACTGCCTGTTGGCTTACTCTCCTCATGTTCAAAATGGACAATATGATCTCTTCAGTGTCATTTATTACTTTGATGTGTTTAATGAAAAGTTGGGAGGAAAATAAGGAAAGTATGAAGATACTTTTGATAAAGTATTCTGAGAGGAGCAAAGGCTAATAAGTTAGCCACTCCTAGGTTCAAGTCTTGGCTCTGCCTTGTAACAATTTTATGACTTTGAGCATGTAACCTGAATTCTCCGAGTGTTACCTCTTCTATAAAATGGTGATATTTTCCCCACAATCAAGGATTAAGGATGTGCTTCAGGCATCTGGCACCATAGTGTTCAGTAAATGGTAGTGGGAAATTGAGATTATACCTTAAATATAAATATTATTACCAAGTTATTTTCAGAAGCAAATAATTTAGCGTTTTTTATAATTCTTAGACTGCTTTGTAGTCTTAAGTTTAAATCTTTTCATACTTTAATTCAGTAGATCTTTGATGATGTATTTTTCTCAAGGGTCAGGTGTTAAAGAGGTGGAATTGGCTTTTTACAGTCTCAGACTTTTAGTGCCTGATAGTGGTTTTATATTAAAGTAGCAACCTCTGGACTTTGTAATTCAGGACATGGAAAAGGAAATCGGTAATGCATTAGGTCATGGCCCACAGGATGAGATCCTCAGTAGTGCTTTCAAATTGCGAATCACTCGAGGAGATATCCAGACCTTGAGGAACTATCACTGGCTCAATGATGAAGTAAGTTGTCTCCACCCACCCAATGTCATTGTGCTTAACCGTCTACTATCCATAACCAAAGCAATATTTAACCGTAAGGGTTGGTAAAGCAGCTTTTGTTATATCTAAAAAGAAAACATCTTGAACTTCAGAAAGACTGTCTGGTTATTTGCTGCCTTTAATTAGCATTGTTTCCCTCCTTTGCATTTGTGCTTCATTTCATCCACCACTTCATTTACTGATCTTCGGGGCCAATTTTATAAACCCTGGATGCAGGGGACAAATGGAAGAAAGCAGCAGTTTGTTTTAGATGAATTCTTAGAGAAGCCATTGTATTATTTAAAATAAAGGGATATACTGATCACTATATACATATATATATGAAACATCTTTTTGTTTATTTCATTTGAGTGATAATTGCAAAAATTGGCCTAATTGTCATCTTATATCCTTGCATATTTAACTAAAGCCAGCTTTTTAGTTATTGCCAGTTTTCCAGTTAGTCCTTTATCCAACTGCTCAGTCACTGCATTTTCTTTCTTTTCCTTCCTTCCTGCCCCACCCCCATGAGTAGCAGCATATAGACACATTCTTATATAACTCGTATGTAAGTGTAATATATCTATTACATAAAATTTAGAGAGAACAGGAAAAGTTAAAGAACTGTTCAAAAGTGCTACCACTAAATTAATAAAATTTTAATGTTTTGGTATATTTCCTTCCAATTAATTTTTTAATTGAGGTTTTATTTATTTATATTTATTTGTTTGTTTATAGGTTTATTTTATTTTTATTATCTTTAGAGGGGGAGGGAAGGAGAAAGGGAGAGAAATATCAATGTATGGTTGCCTCTCGTGCATCCCCTGCTGGGAGTTGGCCTGCAGGGAACTGGCCTGCAACCCAGGCATGTGCCCTGACTGGGAATTGAACTGCGATCCTTTAGTTCGCAGGCCGGTGCTCAATCCACTGAGCTACACCAGCCAGGGCGTATAATTTATATATAGTAAAATTTACTTCCAATTATTGTTTCTGCATTTTTTGTGTGGGGGGTGGTTACATACACCTTTTCATTATTGCAGACTTCCTCCTTCAGTTCCTTCTCTTGACTCTTATCAATGTGCTTCAGAAGGACAATTTCATTCCTTCTTAATTCTTCCCATTTTGTGGTGATCATTTTTATTTTCCATCCTCCACCACAGAGTCCTTTTGTCCCCTTCTCTAGTATCTTCCCTTCTTTCTGCTTATCATCTAATGAATCCTAATTCAGTTAGGTTAAAAATTCAGTTTTGATAATGTACTTGCCATGTTCTGATGTTTACTCTCTTGGTATTATAGGTCATTAATTTTTACATGAATCTTCTGGTAGAAAGAAATAGAAAACAAGGCTATCCACTACTTCATGCATTCAGTACTTTCTTCTATCCCAAATTAAAGTCTGGAGGTTACCAAGCAGTGAAAAGATGGACCAAAGGGGTCAATCTCTTTGAACAGGAACTAATTCTGGTGCCCATTCATCGGAAGGTACATTGGAGCCTGGTGGTGAGTTGAGAGGGTTAATTTTTGGAGTTTGGATAATGACCATTTTCTTTCTTTCTTTTCTTAAGATTTTATTTATTTATTTTAGAGAGAGGGGAAGAGGGGAGAGAGAGAAGCATCAATGGTTGCCTCTTGCATACTCCCTACTGGGGACCTGGCCTGCAACCCAAGCATGTGCCCTGACTGGGAATTGAACCAGCAGCGACCCTTTGGTTTGTAGGCTGGCACTCAATCCACTGAGCTACACCAGCCAGGCCTGGATAATGACCATTTTCTTAAACCAAGCCTACCCTATTCTGTCCATTGAAAGGCCTTACTAAATGTTAAAGGCATATTCCAGAGTCCCTTAGTTCTTGAGTCGAACAACTTAGAAAGATAGAAGAGAGTTGCTGTACCTTTCACTTTTAACAAGAAAGAGTTTTAGTAAACCTATAAATAACACAAAGGTTATTTATAAGTTTTGTTAGTACAGGTTACTTGTAGAGAAGTAAAAGTATAAAGAAAAAAGCAAAAAGAAGTCTCGTGACTCTGAGAAGGACCCCTGATGTTTTGGGGATTGAGTTGCTAAGCCTTTCTGTAGGAATGAGTGTAACAGGTATACATTTTACAGAAATGAGGGTCAGATCATCTGCTATTTTATGAAAACTGTCTTAGAAATCCATTCATGTTGATACATATATTGATTTTTTTAAAGATGCTTTTCCTTTTTAGATATAAAATTTCACTCCTATGGTGATTGTTTCTGGATGTTGCATTTTTCCATTGTAGGTGATAGACCTAAGAAAAAAGTGTCTTAAATATCTGGATTCTATGGGACAAAAGGGCAGCAGGATCTGTGAGATTCTCCTGTAAGTAAAAGTTAAAAGACTTCACTGTTACCTCACTGTACCCTTGTTAGGTCTTCTAACTGTGGCGGGCGGTCTAAAATGTAATGAGGACTGTCTTCCCAGTGGTTCAGGACTTGACTTGAATCCATCTTTTTGTTTAAAAATAACCAAATATCTGATCTCTGAGAAGTCTTGTTTGGTAGCATCATTGAAAGCAAGTTTGTTATATGTTATAAGGTAAAATATATCTTATTTAGATTTCTTTGGGATTGACACATTATTCTGAATGTTCTAGAACTCTTAGCTAGCAAGTATTATTTCTCTGAATTCTTTTTTAAAAATATTTTACTGTTAGAGAGACAGGAAGGGAGGGAGAAGCAGAGGGAGAGAAATAGCAATGTGTGGTTGCCTCTCAGGTGGCCCCCATTGGAGACCTGGCCCACAACCCAGGCATGTGCCCTGACTGGGAATTGAACCGGTGACCCCGTGGCTTGCAGCCTGCGCTCAGTCCACTGAGCTACACTGGCCAGGGCGGTTTCTCTGAATTCTTAAAGCCACTCATGTCTCTGTGCTTTCCATGATGGTTGAGTTCATCTCTTAGAACCCAGAGGTGATTTTTAAGTTAGAGTGTATGATTTGTAGGCAACTATTTCAAATAGTAATTGCTAGAAACCTGGCTTCAAAGCATAGCTGTGTAAAGTGGTGACATGAATCTCACAGTGAGGAAGCTAATCCATAAGACAAGTCTGTTTTGAACCTCTGCTGTTCACTGGAAGCCAATGCAGGTTACTGTTTTTAATTTTAGTAAGCATACTTAGATGATTCTAATAAGGATACTTCAGTAAGGAACTTGTTAAATGAATGATATGAAAAGTTACTAAGTAGTTCAATTCTTTCTTTTTTCAATGTTTTAATTATTATTTTCATTTATAGATGTTTATCTTGAATAAAAATTCTAGAGAAATTTTTTAAAATCCTAAAATACACCAAATTGTTTATAAAGCAGTGATGTACATACCTATGTGTGCACATATACATATATATATATATATATATATATATGTGCGCGCATGCACAGAAACATTCTCATGGGAATAATACAGCAAGATAGGTATGGTGTTTATAACAGGATATTAAAAAAACCCATACTTTTATGACATTTATACTTTTGAATTTTTTAAAAAGGTTTTATTTATTTATTTTTAGAGAGAGGGGGAGGGAGGGAGAAGGAGAGGAGAAAAACATCGATGTGCAAGACAAACATCTACCTGTTGCCTCTCACACACCCCCAACTGGGGACCCGGCCTGCACTCAGGTGTGTGCCCTGACCGGGAATTGAACTGGTGGCCTTTCGGTCTGCTGGATGATGCCCAACACACTGAGCCACACCAGGCAGGGCTTGAATATTTTCAGAGTATGAAGGGTTTGACTCCTGTGGTTGTATCTGAAGCCCACTCCCTTTTCTGATAACCCCATTCCACCTTTTCTCAACTTTGTACTTTACTGTTACCTCCCTACCCCATCCTCATCCCCACCCCAAGAAAAATTTAGTTTGTGCATTACATGAGAAAATAACATTAAGGAATAAGACTTTTTGTTTGTTGATTTGAGCTTTAGAAAGCGACAAGCCATGGAAATACCTGATTTTTTCCTTCTGAGATCTGGTTTTCACCCCTGGGGGTGATGCTGCTGTTCCCATTGAAAGTGTACGTCCTCCTATAAAGCAGGTTTACCTTCTGTGAGATGTTGGGGTTACATCTGAAACCCCCCTGCAGATTCGTGTAAAATTAATCACCCGATACCTAAGTATATGTCTTCTGAGAATAAGGAAATTATCTTAAGTAACCACAACGTCATTATCACACTTAAGAAAATCAGTAATCAGCGGTATGTAATGTATGGCTCAAATGGTTCATGTTCTGATTTTTTTTTTAAGATTTTATTTATTTATCTTTAGAGAGGAAGGGAAGGAGAGAAATATCAATGTATGGTTGCTTCTTGTGAGTCTTCTGCTGGGAACTGGCCTGCAACCCAGGCATGTGCCCTGACTGGGAATCAAACCGCGATCGTGTGGTTCGCAGGCCCATGCTCAATCCACTGAGCTACACCAGCCAGGGCTGATTTTTTTCTTATCCAGGAAGCCAGTTAGGGTTCATGCATATATTTTATGTCTTCAGTCTTCTTTCATTTAAGATAGTCTTCCTGCCTCTCTGAGTTTTTCATGGTAACAGCTTTTTTCTTTTTTAAGAGTCTAAGCCACTTGTCTTGTTTAATATCTGTTTTTAAGTGAGATAAAAGTTGTAAATGAAGTCCTTTTTTTATAGAACAAAATGTGTTTTTAAATTGTATATACAATAGTGGAGTAGAGAAATAGAGGAATACACAGCAAAATATTACTATTACTTCTGGGGTGATTATTATGAGGTCTTTTGCATTTTACATTTATATGTTTTAATTTTTTTAAAGCATGTGTAATTTCTATAAGCATACTGAAAATTAAAATTTAAAACTAAAACTTACGGAGATGAATTTAAGAATGGCATATGTTAAACATCACAGTGTTCTTTGTAATTATAATGTCTTCACAAGGTTTCATCAATATATTCTTTCTTTGTTTTTTTCAGTCAGTATTTACAGGATGAAAGTAAGACCAAAAGAAATATTGATCTGAATCTTTCCGAGTGGACGGACTACAGCATGAAGCCACATGTATGTGACCATCATCTGTGTTCCAAATACTTTGTTGCATTTACTGTCAGAGGAATACTACTTAGACCTTCCTTCCTCCCCCACACACTCATCCTTAGGCATACATTCTCCTGAAGTGTATTGTGTGTATATCTTAAGAATGATCCACTTCTCAATCTTTTAACCAAGATGTTTGTTTCTTAGCCTTTATCTTATTGGTTAAATTATAAATGTTAAAAAACTCATTAAGTTCAGGTCAGCTACTTTTCTTGGTTGGCCCTAATGAAAATTTGAAATTCTTGTTCAAAATTTATCTAGGGAGGACAAAGGGTAGGAGAAAAAAAACTTACTTGGAAATTTTATATATTTAGCTCTTCATTTGTAAAGTATAATTTATTGTTTATGCTTTACAGTTGTCCCAATTTTTCCTCCTTTACCCCCTTCTTCCCAGTACCCCCTTCCTCCAGCATCCCTCTGCCTTAGTCCATATCCGTGGGTCATGGATATAAGTTCTTTGGGTCCTCCATTTCCTATACTATTCTTAACATGTCCCTGTGTATTTTGTGCCTACCAATATGTACTTAATCCCTGCACATTTCCCCCCATTCTTCTTCCCCCTCCCAGTTGGTAATACTCCAAATGATCTCCATATGTATGATTCTGTTCCTATTCTAGTTGTTTGTTTATTTTGCTTAGTTTGTTTTTGTTTTTTAGGTTCAATTGTTGTTGTTGATAGTTGAGAGTTTGTTGTCATTTTAATGTTCATAGTTTTGATCTTTTTCTTAAGTCCTTTTAACATTTCATGTAATAATGGCTTTATGGTGAGGAACTCCTCTAGTTTTTTGTTGTCTGGGAAGCACTTTATCTGCCCTCTCATTCTAAATGATAGCTTTGCTTGGTAGAGTAATCTTGGATGTAGGTCCTTGCTTTTCATCATTTTGAGTACTTCTTACCAGCCGCTTCTTGCTTACAAAATTTCTTTTGAGAAATCAACTGCTAGTCTCATAGGAACTTCTTTGTAGGTAACTATCTTCTTTACTCTTGCTGCTTTTAAGATTCTCTCCTTGTCTTTAATCTTGGGTAATGTTATTATGATGTGCCTTGGTGTGTGCTTCCTTGGGCCCAACTTCTTTGGGACTCTCTGAGCTTCCTGAACTTCCTGGAAGTCTATTTCCTTTGCCAGATTGGGGAAGTTCTCCTTCATTATTTTTTCAAATAAGTTTTCAATTTCTTGCCCCTCCTCTTCTCCTTCTGTCATCCCTCTGGTTCAGATGTCAGAATGTTTAAAGTTGTCCCAGAGGTTCCTAAGCCTCTCTTCATTTGTTTGAATTCTTGTTTCTTCCTTCTGGTTGAATGTTTATTTCTTTCTTTTATTCCAAATTACTGATTTCAGTCTCAGCTTTCTCCTTTTCACTGTTGGTTCCCTGTGTATTTTCCTTTATTTCGCTTACTGTAACCTTCATTTCTTCCTTTATTTTATTGCCATACTCGATGAGTTCATTCTTATCACCAGTGTTTTGAACTCTGATAGATTACTTACCTCCATTTGATTTAGTTCTTTTTCTGGGGTTTGTTCTGTTCCCATGGCCACATTTCTTAGCCTCCTCAATTTGGCAGCCTCCCTGTGTTTGTTTCAGTATATTAGGTAGAGATGCTCTTACTCCTTGTTTTAGTAGCGTGGCCTATGTAGAAAAGGCACCTGTAAATTGTGTGGGGTGGAGCCTTAGGTATTTGCCAGAGTGGGGCAACACACTTCACTGCTTAGTGGCTCGGTGTGTGGGGAGGGGTGGCCCAGAGAGGGGACATTGCCACTGCCTGGCTTCTGGAGGCCTGCCTAGAACTCACCTGGCTTCCAGTCACCTCACCCACCTCCCATATGTGATTGGCGCCTTTCCAGCTGCTCCCATGTTGTTTGAGTAGGGGACATTCTAAGTCCATGTGGGCCCTTTAAGTGGCAAAAATCAGCAGTTTCTTTCACCTCCCCAAGCCTCACTGGTTTTTACAGCCAGAGGTACTGGGGGTTTATCTTCTCAGTGTTGGAACCCTGGGCTGTGTAGTCTGGCCTGGTGTGGGTATTGCTCACTCCCAAGGTATCCCTCCTGACTTTTATCTACCACATGTGAATGTGAGGCTGTCCATGCTGCCTGTGCTGCCCCTGTCACTGCCTCTCCGTGCCCCACCACCTTTCTGCCCCTTCTCCACAAACTCTGCCCCTCCTACTCATCCAGATGAATGTGACTTCTTCAAATCCTTTTTCGTCAGACTTCCATACAATTTGATTTTTCTGATGGTTCTGGGTGTTATTTGATTTTGAGATCTGGTTGTAATTGTTTCTATGGTTGCGCAAGGAGGCAAAGCATGTCTACACCTCCATCTTGACCAGAAGTCTATAACTATCTCTTAAGGGTCCCATGCCATGCGTCCTCAAGAGTCAAGTGTGCTATTTGTGACTGTGCTTTGGATCTTGCCAGATTTGAATCTCATTAGGGGTTGAAAATGCATGCATCTTTGAGTCCTAATGGCTTCTTTTTAAAGTAAGCTACATGAATTGGTTTTAGCCCTAACCTGTGTCCATCTAGCCAAAAGCATTTTTGTTTCTAAGTGGAATAATTAGACCAGTAAGCTTTGGAATTTGCTCAGGAGAGCACAGATATAAGAAGAGTATGTTAGGCCCTGACTGGTGTGGCTCAGTTGGTTTGGCATCATCCCACAATGCAAAGGGATTCTGGTTAGATTCCCAGTCAGGGCACGTGCCTAGACTGTGGAGTGCAAGAGGCAGCCCGTCGCTGCTTCTCTTTCCCCTTACTCCCACTCTCTTTTCTCTAAATAAGTAAAAGTATTTTTTTTAAAGAGGAAAAGAGTTTGTTAGGATGAATACTATGTTCTAGGAAATGTAAAAAGGAAAATAGCCCTGCCTGGTGGCTCAGTGGATTGAGCACCAGTCTGAAGGTCCCCCTTGCCAGTTGAGGTCCAGACACAGGCCACTGGGGTGTGGGCCAGGTCCTGGTTGGAGGTGTGGCAAGAGGCTACCGATTGATGTTTCTCTCACGCCTTGTTTCTCTTCCTCTGTTTCTCCCTTCCCCCTCTCTAAAAATAAATAAATAAATAAATAAATAATTTTAAAGGGAAAAAACCCAAATTCTCTTTATTTGTATATTGGCGTCTATACTTCTCTCCCACATGTAAGAGATGCTGGGCTTGGACAAAGAGGTCCTACCATATATATATATATATATGGGTGGTATGCATGTTTAAACAATCTCTTTTTTTTTAATATAAATCATCGTAAGTTTTTTCAAAAAAAATTGAGTATGTTTTCCAGCCATGGAATCAAACTATCTTATACTCTCATTACCTTGTGCTCAAGGGAACTGAGCCAAAGTGTGTGAGGGGCAGTCGCAGATTAGTGCTTTTGGCCTGGGGAATGTGTGCATTTGGAATCCGCTGACTTGGGCTTTTGATGCACTTTTGCCTCAGGACAGAACTGAGCAATCAAGGCAAGATATCCTAATTGGTGAAAGCCTCTCAAGAAGCTTTCTGGGTGTCCAAAGCAGTGGTCTTGTCCTGGCTAGGGAAGAGGCAAATTCTTGTCTTTCCTTCTGAGACATTTTCTGTGGGGTCACACACTCTATGTCATAGTTAGGATTTTTTTTTTAAGATTTTATTTATTTATCTTTAGAGGGGAAGGGAAAGAGAGAAGGAGAGAAATATCAATGTATGGTTGCCTCTTGTGAGTCCCCTGCTGGGAACTGGCCTGCAACCCAGGCATGTGCGCTGACTGGGAATCGAACTGCGATCATGTGGTTCACAGGCCCGCACTCAATCCACTGAGCTACACCAGCCAGGCATAGTTAGGATTTTTAATGCCACATAAAGACTAATTGTGTAATGCCACACTTAACATTTACTTTATAATATTGTTGATCCACAGTTATATTTAGAAAAAGTCAGAGTAATTTGCATTTGTTGAAATTTTACCTCTTCTTCTCATCTTTTTTTTTTGTAATTTCAGGAGATTCCTCAACAGTTGAACGGGAGTGATTGTGGAATGTTTACTTGTAAATATGCAGATTATATGTCTAGGGACAAACCTATCACATTTACTCAGGTGAGTGAAGACCCTTCCTCATCCACTTGCTACTAAACAAGATAAACTTAGGCCTGGCACATGTGGAGATGCTGATAACGGTAGCCGTGCTCCTGCCGCTGCCATAAGCCTTGGCTGAGCCCCACTCACACGGGTGTGAGGGCTTGTCACTGCATCTGCTCTCAGGTTTATCCTCCCTGATCATTCGTGGCTATTGGGTCAGTTTGCTCTCTTTCCGATCCAGTGCGCATTGGTTTGTCTCAGTGTTACTGATATTTTTTCTGAAGGAGGCAGGTCAGAATATGTAACAGCCAGGGAAAATTAGGCTTTGTGAGAACCTAAGCCACAAGTGTAAGACATAACTATGAATACTGCTTTTCCCTTTTGTTCTAGTTATTACTGGTTTTCCATTGCTCTGTATTTGAGTGAACATTAAAATATGTTGGGAGCTCATGAGAATTTGTGTTTGTAATAGAGGATTCTCAATGGTTTTACAACCAAGGCTGATCTCCTTTAAAAATACTTTTCTTAAAGAGACCTCATTTTGATGTAGATGTCTACCAAACTGTACTTACAGAATAAAGAGTAGGACTGGGAACCCCCTTCTGAGCTTCAGAGCAACGTGAAATAACTAGGGCTCCCACGCGGAATGAATATAATTCCAGTGTAAAATAAGGACACTTATTGGTTACTTTCAGAATAAATGTACAGTTTTTGACTACATGTTTTGAGCTATTTAAAATGCACAAATCCAGGTATGAAGACTTTCTAGGCCCCTCCCGGTAGGAAATCACTTTGTAGGAACGTGTGTCCGGCTGTTTATAATGAGACACCAGGACAACCTCAAAGTCACAAACTTCTGGTGTCATCAAAAAGAGGACTAGTTGAATTATAGGTGAATTTGGATTTATCATGTGTGTTTGCTGGTTTGAAATTGCCTCTATAGTGATTATCAGTTAAAGCAGAAAAACATTAAACAAAGCATCTCATTCTTTGATGCTTCTAAATAACAGCCAGTTATTTTTTCTGAGCCCGATGACATGAGACTTGAGGGGGAGAAGTTGCTACTTGAGCAGTACTGGTGATGTACCTACCACATTTCATAGAGCAGAAAGAAATCTGTGGATTTGGCTTTATTTTCCTTACTTAAATAGAATTCATGCTTTTATTAAAAAGCAGAATATGTAATTTAAGTAGAAAAGATATCTTTCGTGCTGCCACTTGGATATTCCCATTTTTGGTGTGCATTTTTGTTATCAGGCTGTTGGACTCTGTTGTATAATTCTGTACCCTGCTTTGATTTTCCTTAACATGTAAAACACTAATGTACACTCTAGTAGACATTATAAACCTTTCTTACGGCTTCATAAGTCTGTGCCAGGATGTAAACAGTCAAGGCTTTTGCTAAAGGATATAAGCACCCTGCTGTGTTTACGTGACTGCACCCAGAGGCTGTTGAGGCTGTGCAAGGAAATGTTAACATCTGTGTTGTCGGTGGATTCTTTGCAGCACCAGATGCCTCTCTTCCGGAAGAAGATGGTGTGGGAAATCCTCCATCAGCAGTTGCTGTGAGAACGCCCTACCCAGTCCCTTAGCTGCTGGTGGTTCTTTCTCGGAGGGACATTTTCATATACCTCATGCATTGTGGGTTAAAAAGTCCCTGCATCACCTGTTCTGTCACAGGTACTGACAAGCATGAAGGCCCTGCACCCTAGTGCCCTGACTTGGTATGCGGAGGGCTGCCTGCAACCGTGTTTGAAAGGATATGCTTGCTCAGAGCCCTGGACTCTTCAACCCACATAGGAACAAACGCTAATTAATACTTTGTTTTAAAGATTTTCCCCCCTGTGAATGTGTAAAATGCAGGATTTATTCTATGAGTTGTTTTTTTCTGTGTTTGTTCACGTGTATTCATTCTCTGACTCATCTGCAAACGTAATGGGCAGTGGCTGTTTCTGCTGCTCTTTTACAGTTAACTTGGAATTACTTGTTTGAACTATTTATTTCTGAAAAGAATGTTAATCAAGCTTCCAGTGCCTGCTGAAGATGGGGCAGGAACTCACTGGGGGGAGGAAGGAAGGAAGGAAGGAAGGGAGGGTTAATTAACTCTAGTGCTGGAGCAGTAACTGCCAACTTGGAGCTCGAGATATTTTTTTTGAGGCTTGAAAATGCCGGGAGAAGCGCCGCAGTGTAGAGCTCTGATTGCTTTTCAGAGGAAGCCTGAGACCCACGCGGCATTGGCACTGTGTCATGGAAAAGCAGAACTGTGGCCAAGGCACTCTGGCTATCCAGGCATCTTCAGAAGAGCGTCATGGTCATCCTACAGAGACTTTCCTTTCTGGAAATGAGGTGATTGCTCTCAAAACTGGATTCGAAGTAACCGTAAACCCTAAATTTTCATTTTCATCCCAGATCTGGTAGAGTATAAACCTCAGAATTGTAAGGGCTGGCCTGAGCTGTTTATTTCAAAAGATGCTATTCAATTTAAAGCTATTTTTCCTCAAAGTTTTTTTTTTCTATATAGAAAGCTAAAATTAAGTTTTGTACTTATTAGGATTTAAACACCCCACTCCACTCCTACTGAAGTTTGTGGAAGAAAATTTAGTACTTGGCTCTGAGGTTACCAGTTATACAGTAATCTATTTTGCATATGAAAGTTTGTATTTAACATTTTTGTTCTTTAAAAACTTTACAGTGGTTATGCATTTTTAATTTCAGAAAGTTTAGAGTTCATCAGAACTTATCTTGCAAGATCTAGTGCCTAGTGTTGCTTTTCCGATGTAATAAAAGGTTGCCTGGCAGAACCTGAAAAGTATATGCTGAAGTGATTTCTAACCCTTTCCCAAAATAAACTCCTGAACTTGTCCTGCCTGGTACACAAAAGCAAGAGGTAGAACCGGAAAACGGCATGTGTTAGCTATGAATCAGCATGTCTGCCATCTGGAGGGCCCCAGGCTGCTGGCCACATAGGCATGCTGTTGCAGCCAGTTTTCCCTGAGACATGTGGGTTGTGGGCCCTGGCGCCTGCAATGTGGATTGGAACTGCTGTCCCTATTTGATGGCCAAACCAGAGGACATGTGCTCAGGTGATGATTGAAGAATGAGCCAGTGTTACTACCTTTCCCTCAAGCTTAGGCTGCACAGAGAACCCTTCCTGCAGCTGCAGGAGTGAGACCAGTGAATCCTGGGACCAGGCAGCCAATACTAAAAACCTGGTTCCCACCAGGCAATGGTAGGTCTCATCTGAGAACGTAGCACCTTGGTTAACATTTGTTCCCTGTGGGGGAAATCCTGCCAGGAATGGCAGTTTGTGTTCTGGCCATGTGAGTGAGGCTAGGGGTTGATGTGTTTGTACTGCATTTGAGGGGCTTCATAGAGCAGCTCTCACTGGGTGTTCCCCTCGTGTGTGCTCCTCAGCGTAGCTCCTCACAGTCTCCCAGGACGTGATGACATTGCTGAGAGCAGGGAGCTGAGTTAGGAATGGCATTCTACCTAACCCCGAATTCCTGAGTTTGCTTAGCCTGTGCTGCTGCTTTAGGCACCGGTGTGTGTCTCCTGGTGCAGAGAAACTGGTTGGTAATAGAATTTTTGTATCTAAACAGTTTATGAGAAAAGCAGTCACATGATTTAAAACAGGTATTGATTTTGTCAACATTATGTATCAGTACATAGCAATATCGAAAACATCAACATTAAAGCCAGTGAGACATATAATATAGGGATATGGCACAAATAATGCCCCTTTCTAATGAAAAACTCCTAAGCATGTAATTCTTTAACATAATATCACACTCCAACATACCATACGACATTTTAGGCTAAATGTTCAAATTAAAACTAAATTATTACACCCATATTATTCCCTACCAACCACATTCAAGTAGGCCTTACTTCTGCCATAGCCCTGTATTTTATAGTTTGGGGGTTCTAAAAAAAGGTGGAGTGAACCATTGATCCTTTTTAGTAGGCAATCTCTCCTAAAGATGGATTAAAATGAAAAAAGAGACCGTTGGTGAGCAAAAAAGTCTTTCTTGTGTTTGACCTTGTGCCAGAGTCAGGATGCCGGTGGGAGGGAAACAGGCTCAGGCCTTGTAGAAGATGTTCTGGAGAGCCCTGTATTTCTACCTCAGCTACTAAGGCTGTTTGAGCTTCTGGTCTTGACTCCTCCGAAAGGCGAAGCACAACGCGGGGCAGCCCTGTCCGACGGCAGGTGTCTGCCTGCACTGCGAGGAGTTGCGTGGTGCCGGGACCAAGGTGTGGGTGTGGGGAGAGTGTGCGCATGAGATACACTGAAGCTGTGATACAAATAAGTGAAGTAGAGAAATTTAATAACCTTGGTACTGTAGTTCAGCCACATTGTTTAAATTGGCTTTTGTGAACTAATTGGCAGCCTAATTTCTTTATGATAGTTTCTTTGAGAAAACCTCTAAGGACCCATTAAACAAACGTTTGGTACTTGTTTGTAAGTTGGGGATCTAGTTGGCTGTATTGCTTTGATATTTTTTTCTTTAAATTTTCCTAATATATACAAGGAAAGGGTTTGGGTGTTTGAAATAGGTGTCAATTTTATCTATCAATAAATCCATCTCTTTAATTCAGTGGCTTTCAGTTTTCTTTTGATTGCAACTCAATAATAAGTGCATTTCATAAATATTGTGACCAATACAGACATGCAAATAACGTACACAAAAGTTTTGCCAAAGCATTACTTGCTCCCCTCTGAATTGTATTTTGGTATTTAAGATAAAGTACATTGTGACCACGTTGATTTCTAAACCCACTAGTGGTTGGGAATCTAGTTTGAAAAACACTGCTCTAAATGAACTGACAGCAAGATGCGGATTATGTTCAAAACTAAAGCTTGAGACTCCAAAGATATGATAAATGTGGGGCTGTTTTGAGATGAATCAATCTAGGACAACAGGCCAGAAGCTCAGCAGAAATACGTGGTATAGAACCCTTATTTTTCAGGGTTTTACATTGACATTTCCTGAAGTATGTTAAGCAAAAGTCCTGTTATTTTCTAAGACAAAACAAAGGGTTCTGTGACCCAGTGAATGTGTGTCAAGTGATGCATAGTAAACATAATGTGTTGCTGTTAATCTAGCAATGCTGAAACTTGGACATAAGCCCTTCTCTGTGATCTGTGGAGCTGTTGTACGGAAACACTTTGGAAAATGTCAAGAGAAGCAACAGAATTCTTGGGAGCATGCACCTCAAATATATATCCAGGGAGCACCCTCCCCTACCCCACCTCCAAGCACGCATATTGCCTCCTTAAGATCATGTGGTAAACTCGTCTGTGGTTCCCACTTATATTTTCTCTGTAAATTTTTAAAAATCGTTTTATTAGCCCTGGCTGGTGTAGCTCGGTGGATTGAGCACGGGCCTGCAACTCAGACGATCGCGGTTCAATTCCTAGTCAGGGCACATGCCTGGGTTGCAGGCCAGTTCCCTGCAGGCCAACTCCCAGCAGGGGACGCACGAAAGGCAACCATACATTGATGTTTCTCTCCCTCTCTCCTTCCCTTCCCCTCTAAAGATAAATAAATAAAATCTTTAAAAAAAAATTGTTTTACTAGCTTTCTCCCAGTTTTTCCTGTTGCCCTCCCCTGCTTCGCTCATCCACATTTTCTTTAATTCTACCTATAATAGGTGTTTATAGTAGAAAAATAAAATAATGCTAAAAGGTAAAGAATAAGAATTTCGCACACTCACCACCCAGAGTTCATAACTCTTACTGATAATTTGGTATAAGTCCTGGTCTTTGATATGTACTCCTTCATATATGTATGAGTATGTGTTGTGTGTGCTTGTGCATGTATTTGTTATTAATATGGACTGATACATATTAATACTGATTAATATGTATTAATACTGATTAATACTGATACTGATTAACATGGACTGATATAAGGCTATATAACCCTTTCCACTTAATTGATTTTGACTATAATTTCCTGTCAATATTGACATTTAAAATTTTTTAAAAAGATTTTATTTATCTTTTAGAGGGGAAGGGAAGGAGAGAGGGAGAGAAATATCAATGGTTGCCTCTGGTGTGTCCCCTGCTGGGAACTGGCCTGCAACCCAGGCATGTGCCCTGACTGGGAATCGAACCACCATGTGGTTCACAGGCCGGTGCTCAATCCACTGAGCTACACCAGCCAGGGCAATATTGACATTTTTAAAGTATATTTGATTGATTATGCTATTACAGTTCTCCCAATTTTCCCCCCTTGCCATCCTCCGCCTGGCACCCTCATTCCTTCCAGCATCCCCCCACTTAGTTTATGTCCGTGGGTCATACATATAAGTTCTTTGGCTCCTTCATTTCCTATACTGTTCTTAACCTCGCCCTATTTTGTACCTATCATTTATGCTACTTATTCCCTGAACCTTTTCCCCGTTCTCTCCTTCCCTGCAAATGATCTCCGTATCTATGATTTTGTTCCTGTTCTAGTTGTTTGCTTAGTTTGGTTTTGTTTTTCAGATTCAGTTGCTGATAGTTGTGAGTTTGTTGTCATTTTAATGTTCATAGTTTTTATCTTTTTCTTAATTTAAGTCCCTTTAACATTTCACACAATAAGGGCTTGGTGATGATGAACTCCTTTAACTTGACCTTATCTGTGAAGCACTTTATCTGCCCTTCCATTCTAAATGAAAGCTTTGCTAGATAGAGCAATCTTGGATGTAGGTCCTTGTATTTCATGACTTGGAGTACTTCTTTCCAGCCCCTTCTTGCCTTTAAAGTCTCTTTTGAGAAATCAGCTGCTAGTCTCATGGGAACTCCTTTGTAGGTGACTGCCTTTTTCTCTTCCTGCTTTTAAGATTCTTTAATTTTTACCATTTTAGTTATGATGTATCTTGGTGTGGTCCTCTTTTGAGCCCAATTTGTTTGGGATTCTATGTGCTTCCTGGGCTTGTATGTCTATTTCCCTTGCCAAGTTAGGGAAGTTGTCTTTCATTATTTTTTCAAATAAGTTTTCAACTTCTTGCTTTTCCTCTTCACCTTATGGCATTCCTATGATTTGGATGTTGACACTTTTGGAGATGTCCGAGTCTTGTCTTATTCTCTCTCCATTTTGTTTTTGTTTGTTTAAATTCTTGTTTCTTCATTCTGTTCTGGTTGAAAGTTTATTTCTTCCTTCTTCTCCAAATTGTTAATTTGAACCCTGACCTCCTTCCCTTCACTGTCGGTTCCCTGTGGATTTTCCTTTATTTCACTTACTATAGCCTTCATTTTTTCCCATATGCTTTTCCTGTACTTATTGAGTTCTCTGAGCATCCTTATCACCAGTGTTCTGAACTCTGCATCTGATAGGTGGCTATCTCTGTTTAGTATTTTTCTGGGGTTTTGTTCTGTTCTTTTGTTTGAGCCATGTGTCTTTGTCTCCTCAATTTGGCAGCCTCCCTGTGTTTGCTTCTGTGTATTAAGCAGAACTGCTTTGACTCCCTGTCTCAGTGCACCTGTTAAGTTGTATGGGGAGGAGTCTTAGACATTCACCGGGGTGGGGCAATCTTCTTCTTTGTGCCTCTGTATGTGGGGGAGGGAGCGGTGAGGTGACAGTGCTGCTGCCTGGTTGCTGGAGGCTTGATCAGCACTGGCCCCGTTTCCACCCAATTCACTTCACATCCATTCCACCTTCTAGGTGTTGCCCTGGTGGTGGTTCCTGGAGTGGGTACGTTTAAGTACATTTTAGAACCATGCAGGCCTTTTAAATGGACTCTCCTGAGAGATCAGCAGTGTCTTCTTCCACTCCAACCCCACTGGCTATTACAGCCAGAAGTTAGGAGACTTTGTTTTCCAGGACCCTGAACACTGGGCTGCATGGTCTGGACTGGGGCTTGGATTGCTCACTCCCAAGGTATCCCTCCCAATTTTTATCCACCATGTGAATGTGGGGCCGCCCATTCTGCTGACCACCACCTCACGACCACTACGCCATGTCCTCTTAGCCCCAGCTTCCCATATTTGCCCCTCTACCCGTCTGGATGAATGTGGCTTCTTTAAATCCTCGGTTGTCAGGCTTCCATACAGATCAATTTTGTGGCAGTTCTGGGTGTTTTTGTTTCAAGGTTGTGATCCTTAATTGGTTGCACAAGGGGGTGAAGCATTTCTACCTACGCCTCCATCTTGCCCAGAAGTCTACACAATCTTAGCCAAAAGGCCGAGAAGCAATTTACCAGAAATCTAAATACTGACATTTTAGTTGCAGCATAGTGTTCCAGCAAATGATTATAACATGATTAACTTCGTACAGTGTTGTTGAAAACAGTGTCCTGCACAATGTTTGGGTTACTCACTTAGGAGAAATTCTTAGAATTAAAATTTCTGAGTTAAAGTTATGTATAACAAAAAAATCAGGGACAATAATCATTGATATTTTGACTTCTTCTGGCACAAGATAATTATTTGTAATCTCCATCAATTTAAGTTTTATAACACAGTTGTCACCCCCTTTCAACAGGTATTAAATGTGGCTCATCTTTTTTCTTTTAAGCTTTTTTTTTTTTAAGATTTCATGTTCATTTTTAGAGGAGAGAAATACCAATGTGTGATTGCCTCTCACACCCCCCATACTGTGGATCCGGCTTGCAACCCAGGCATGTGCCCTGATGGGGAATTGAACTGGCGACCCTTTGGTTCGCAGCCTGCAGTCAATCCACTAAACTACACCAGCCAGGGTGTGGCTCATCTTTGAAAAAATTTTTTAGTATTTATTGATTGTAGAAGAGGAAAAGAGAAATATCAATTTTGTTGTTCCACTTATTTGTGCATTCAGTGGTTGATTCTTGTATGTGTCTTGACTGAGGATTGAACTCACAGCCTTGGCTATCAGGGTCAACACCCAACCAACTAGGCTACATGGCAAGGTCTAAATGTGGCTAATTTTTCCTTTTTTTGTTTTTTAAAAGGGAGGGGAAAGGGGAGAGAAACATCAGTCTGTTGCTTCTTGTTTACATCTGGACTGCTGACCTAACCTGCAACCCAGGCATGGGCCCTGACTGGTGACCTTTCACTTTGAGGATGATGCCCAACCAATGGAGCCACACCAGTCAGGGCTAAATGTGGGTCACCTTGATTCACCATTTTTTTCAGAGAGGATGAGAAGGTCTGGAGTATTTTATTTTATTTTTTAATTACATGTTACTGACTATGCTATTACAGTTGTCCTGATTTTACCCCCTTTGTCCCTCTCCACCCAGCACCCCTACTCCCCCACAGGCAATCCCACACCATTGTTCATGTCCATGAGTCATGCATTGTTGGGGACCACCCTATCTGGTTTCAGAAGCTGTATCTGCCCAGGGCTAAAGCTGAGTAAGGAGACCTTGGGACCATAAGCCACTAAGGAGACAAAGCTTATCTTCCTGGCTGGGTGCCTTTTACTTTACCCTGCTTAGCCCCAGGCAGATAACTGGTTAGCCAATGATGGATTAGATTCCTCAAGGGAGGGATAACCTAAAAAAAAGGCATGGTCATGAAGGAGCCCTCAGGGAAGGACTTGGGGGACTATAGCAAGCGGGAGGATGGACCCTCATTCCTCAGCTTTGACATAGCCTGAGTCCTCATTCTGGCTGTGAGAAGTCTCCTAATCTCTTGGCTGCCTTACTTCTTCCTGGCTTAAGCCTGAAACAATGCAAGAAGGTGGTGCAGCCCTGGGCAGGAATGGCCGGTTCCCCAGGGCAATCAGGCCTAAGAAAGAATGTATAAAATCCTGTGAAACCTGCTTTGTTAAGAATACCCTTAAATTTCTGATAAGGATCCATGCTTGTGATGAGTTTGTTTCCCAGAGTCTTATAGCCCCTTAGGCTAACTGACCCTGACTCTGAGTAAGTTCTCATCGTTCTTTAAATGTTACCTATTGTTTGATCCTTACTGCCTGACAATGATTAATGAGCTCTACCTGTATTCCTGTGCAAATTGAAGCCAATAAAAGCCCATTGAGCCCTGGCTGGTGTAGGTCAGTGGATTGAGCGCAGGACTGTGAACCAAGGGACCATGGTTCGATTCCCAGTCAGGGCACATGCCTGGGTTGCAGGCCAGTTCCCAGCAGGGAACGCATGAGAGGCAACCACACACTGATGTTTCTCTCCCTCTCTCCTTCCCTTCACCTCTAAAGAGAAATAAATAAAATCTTTAAAAAAAACAAAAAAGTAAAAATAATTTTTAAAAAAAGCCCATTGAGGAACAAACAGGCTCCTGGCCCTTCTCCTTTGAGAGATATGCTCCCCAAGCAGATCATGTCTTGGTAGACTTACTCTCATTCGTGGTGGATGGGGGTGCTCTGCTGGACAAAGCTCCCCCACAATGCATGCTGGGATTCAACTCACAGCCTTGGCATATCAGGGTCAACACCCAACCAACTAGGCTACATGGCAAGGTCTAAATGTGGCTACAATGCATGTAGGTTCTTTGGCTACTCCATTTCCTATATTGATCTTAACATCCCCATGGCTATTCAGTAACTACCTATTTGTACTTCTTAATAAGTACAAATTTCCTTACCTCTTCAACCATTTCCCCATGCCTGCCTCCCATCTGGCAACCATCAAAGCACTCTCAATATCCATGATTCTGTCTCTGTTCTTGATTACTTAGTTTGTTTTTTAGGTTCAAATGTTGACAAGTATGTATTTATTGCCACTTTATTGTTCATAGTTTTTATCTTTTCTTAAATACGCCCCTTTAACATTTCATTTAATAATGGTTTGGTGAAGATGAACTCCTTTAGCTTTTTCTTGTCTGGAAAGATCTACCTGCACTTTGATGCTAAATGACAGCTTTGCTGGGTAGAGCAATCTTGGCTGTAGGTGCCTGCTTTTCATGACTTTGTTCCCTGCCAATCTTTCTAGCCTACAAAGTTTGAGAAATCAGCTGAGTCTTATGGAAACTCCCCTATAGGTAAGTAATGCTTTTTTTCCCCTGCTTTTAAGATTCTCTCTTTATCTTTAACCTTTGGCATTTTATTCTGATGAGTGTTGGGGGTGGGCCTCTTTGCATCCATCTTGTTTGGGATTCACTGTGTTTCCTGGACTTGTATGTTTATTTCCTTCAACAAATTAGAGAAGTTTTCTTTCATTATTTTTTCAAAGGGATTTCTAGTTTCTTGCTTTTTGTTTTCTGGCATCCCTATGACACAAATGTTGAAATGCTTCAAGTTGTCACACAGGTTGCTTATGCTATCCTTGTTTTTGGTTTCTTTTTTTTTCTCTCTTGTTCTGATTAGTTGTTTTTTGCTTTATGTTCCAAATCATTGATCTGACACTCGGCTTCATCCACTTTACTGCTGTTTCCCTATAAATTATTCTTTATTTCAATTAGCATATCCTTCATTTCTGACTGAATGTTTTTTATGCTGCTGAGGTCCTCACTAAGTTCCTTGAGCATCCTTATAACCAGTGTTTTGACTCTGCATCTGATAGATTGCTTATCTCCATTTCCTTTAGCTCTTTTCTGGAGTTTTGATCTGTACTTTCATTTGGGCCATGTTTCTTTTTTTTTATATGCATATAATTTTAAAAGATTTTATTTATTTTTAGAGTGAGGGGAACTGCTGGAGATTGGGAGAGAATCATCGATGTGTAGCCACCTCTCATGTGTCTCCAGGTGGGCACCTGGCCTGCAACCCAGGCATGCACCCTGACTCAGAATCAAACCTGTGACCCTTTGGTTCACAGGCTGGTGCTCAATTCACTAAGCCACACCAGCCAGGGCTGGGCCATGTTTGTCTTCTCATTTTGGCAGCCTCCCTGTGTTTGTTTCTATGTATGAGGTAGAGCTGCTTTGACTCCAAGTCTTATTAGTGTGGTCTAATATAATAGGTGTCCTGTAGGGTGCAGTGGCACAGCCTCCCCTATCACCCAAGCTGGGCACTCAAGCTACATACAGTCTTTGTGTGGGCTGAGTACACCTTCCTCTTGTAGTTGAGTCTTCATCGCTGTTGGCAGGTCAATGGGAGGGATTTACTCAGGCCAGTCAGCTGGAAAGACTGGCTGTGACCACTGACCACCAATCTCTGCCCTCTGTGGAGGATCAGCTGTGCAGGGGCAGGATGAAGGTGCTCCAATGTGTTTGTAGCTGTCCACTGGGTGTGCAGGCTCTG
The DNA here is from genome assembly GCF_014824575.4 of Sturnira hondurensis. Classification (NCBI taxonomy): domain Eukaryota; kingdom Metazoa; phylum Chordata; class Mammalia; order Chiroptera; family Phyllostomidae; genus Sturnira; species Sturnira hondurensis. Next base: position 899,559 of record NW_028091847.1, on the reverse strand, counting down.
GAATTCCCTGGGTGGTACAGGCCAAGGTCAGCCCTCACTTGTGTTCTACCTGGAACCACCCTGCTTTGGCTATAAAACAATCTGACATGGCTGCTACTTGTGCTGGGCTTGGAGATTCCCAGGTGAAGCCAAGCCGTGACTCTAGGCTGGCTGCTGCTAGTGCTGGGCCCGGATCTATTAGCAAGAGGTACAAGGGGTGGGGGGGCTGGGTGCTCACCGAGGCCAGCTGTTCCTTGTTTGATAGGACTTAAGAGGTTGTAAAGCATGAGTGAAGACCAGCCATTCATGTGGAAAAACAGCTTGGGTGAACTCCTATTGGGCGAGGCTTGGGGGAGTCTCTAGGGATCTCCAGGGTGGGGCAAACAGTGTTAGGCAGGTTGATGGAGTCTCAGATATGGCACCTGCCTGCCGGCTCTGTGGGAGGAGGGCTAAGGAAACGGACATTGGCCTCTGCCTACCTTTTGTCTGGGAGAAAGCTCTCCCCCAGCTCTCACCTTGATGCCAGACATTTCAGTTTCTCCTTGTATGACACTGGCGCCTTTGAAGGAGCTACTCGGATGCTGGATATCAGAGGGAATGAGTCAGAGTAAGTCCATGTGTGGGTTCTTTAAGGGAAACCCCTTGGGACTCCAGAAGTTTCTTCCACTGACTCAGTCCTTGCTGGCTTTTGCAGCCAGAAGTTAAGGGGACTGATCTTCCTGATACTGGAACCCTGGGCTGGGGGTTCTGGTGTGGAGTTGAGACTCCTTGCTCCCAAGATATCCCTCCCATTTTTTTTAAAATTCATTTTTAGAGAGAGGGAAAGGAGAAAGAGTGGGAGAGAAACATCAATGTGTGGTTGCCTCTCACATGGCCCCCACTGGGGACCTGGCCTGCAACCCAGGCTATGTCCTGACTGGGAATTGAACCGTGATCCTTTGGTTTACAGGCCGGCCCTCAATCCACTGAGCCACACCAGCCAGGGCTCCCTCCCAAATTTTTATCTACCACACGAGTCTAGGGCCAGTCTGTTCTGACTCTGCCCCCTTATCGGTCTGGATGGATGTGGTTTCTTTAATTTTGTAGCTGTTGGGACTTCCACTCAACTTGATTTCTGCCAGTTCTGAGTGATGGTTCTATATTCAGTTGTAATTTCAATGTGGTTGTGTGAAGAGGCAAGGTGTGTTTATCTATGCCACCATCTTGACCAACAAAACCCTGACATGTCATTGTATCTGAATACTTAAGAATGTTTCCCTACTAACTTTCTAAAAACCTCTGTCAGCCCTGGCTGAGAGGCTCAGTGGATTGAATGCTAGCCTGAGAACCAAAGGGTCACTGGTTCAATTCCCAGTCAGGGCACAGGCCTCGGCTGCCGCACAGGCTCCAGTAGGGGATGCACGAGAGGCAACCACACACTGATGTTTCTCTCCTCTTTTGTCCTCCCTTTCCCTCTCTCTAAAAATCTTTCTTTAAAAAAAGCTCCTGTTATTTTCACCATCTAACAAAATTAGAATTTGATAGTATCATCTAATAATCAGTTCATATTCAAATTTCCCTGATTGCTTCAAAAGCAAATTTGTTTTTAGTCTTATAATCTGGATATACAATGGGCGGAATGGAATGGTGGCCTCCAAGAACTAAATCCATATCAATTGCTGGAACTTGTCATATGATTTTCTAGGGCAAAGAATGAATGCTAATTTCTAGGGCAAGCAGTGTGATTAAGTTAAAGATCTTTTTTTAAATAGTTTTTTTTTAAGATTTTTTATTTATTTTTACTGAGAAGGTAAGGGGCGGAGGGAAACATCAGTGTGTGGTTGCCTCTTGTGTACCCCCAACTGGGGACCTGGCCCACAACTCAGGAATATGCCCTGACTGGGACTTGAACCGACAACCCTTTGGTTCACAGGCCTGCACTCAATCCACTGAGCCACCCCAGCCAGGGCTAAGTTAAAAATCTTGATGAATTTATCCTGGATTGTCTGGGTGGGCCATGAGTGCAATCACATGCTTTCTAAGATAAAGGCAGAGGGAGTTTTGAGACAGAAGAGGAGGAAGTAATGAAATGGGCTTAGACTTTGTTTATATTTTATACCCATTTTTTGTGAGAAAATGATATTTACACATATCTAAAACAAAATTCAGAAAAAGTCCCCCAATTTTAATGGTTTTTAGGATAGGCTCTGTTACTTTATAAATTTGTGTCTGTGGAGGGTTTTTTGTTTGTTCTTGTGGGGGTGGTTTAATTTTTTAAGTAAAAGAGGCGGCAATGAGACTATGGTAGGAGAGACTGGAGTGATGCTACCACAAGCCTAGAAAACCTGGAGCCGCCAAAGTTGGAAGAGCTGTCAGAGGGAACACGATGTCCCTGCTGACGCCTTGATTTTCGACTTCTGGCTCTAGAACAGTAAAAGTTCCTGTTGTCTTAATCAATCAGATTTGTAGTAATTACAGCAATCTCAGGAAACTAATACAAGATCCAAGTTAAATGTACAAGTTTCCTTTGGTTGTCCTGATCACTGGAGGTGACCGGAGGCAAATGGGAATCTGTTGGCCACGTCTGAGATGAGGCAGTCCCCTAAAATTCACCACTGGGAGCAAACCAAGTGCTTCGGATGCACAACCAAGTCACTGCCTTTACGAGAGAATGCAGGGAGCGTAGTGGTTAAGCTGGAATGCAGTTTTGCTCTGAGTCTTTCTCCTCATACCAGCTGTTTCTGAGAGAGCCATGAAGAACACTCCCAGCTTCTGGAAAGGCCGTGACTGCAGGTGGCTGATGTGAGCCAGGAGGGAAAACTAACCTGTGTGTGGGTAAGTCCTAACTTTTAACTCATGAGCACCTTAAGAGGAATGTTGAGAGGAAAGAAAAGGCAGCAGCAACACCTGACAGTAAACATTGGGAATTTGCTAGCTGTATTACCAGACATCAGCGGGAGCAGGCCTAAGAAATCTGCATTAGGCTCGAAGACAGTGAGAGACGTGGATGCAAGTACAATCTAAGCTGGTCTCTAATACCTACATTTGTGGACTTCTTTCATAATCGTTAACATGGGGATGCCTCTACTGCCTACTTCCTCCCCCAGGGATGCAGGAATGACTAGGCTCAAGTCTTTATCCCATCTCAGTCTACTCACTGATTCATTCCGATCCCACGTGGAAGCCAGGTCATCGATTTTCCCGATTCCCGTAGAAGTGCAGCGTGTCCTCCCTCGCTGGCTGCCTGCCTGTCAGGATGCCTTCTTCCCATCTAGGCCTAGTCTTTTCATTCCCTCTGGTTCTTTGTTGAAACCCCTCCAGACTTCTATCAAGTCTCCTTTCTATCATGTCTGTAAGTCTTCCCTCTGTGCTGAAACCTTCTTCTAGCCCGCAGCCAGCCTCGCTCATCCTAACTTCCCAGTTTCATGTAGGAGATGCCTGGAGGCAGAGTTGGGAGAAACCAACCAGGACAGAGGGATGTTCAGGCCTACTGAGCACAACCAGTGAGATGTTAGCACACTGAAAACCATTATGGGTCATGGGTGTTTAAGGGGTTCAATCCAAGGGAGCTGGGGGCTGTGGTTTTGTGAGTCATGTAGGCTAATGGATTTCAAAAGCTTTGTTATTGACCCAGATCTCCATTTGACAACCGTCCTTGTATTTTGTGTAAAATCATGCTCAATGCTCACACTGCCTTCTGGAAGCTCAAGTGTGCTCATAGCCAGAGGCTAAATAATCTAGCCTGTGGGGTCTCAGAGAACAGGCTGTGAGCCCTAACTGGTGAGGCTCAGCAAAGGGACACTGGGTCGATTTCAGGTCAGGGCACACACGCCTGGGTGGCAGGTTTGGTCCCCAGTCCCAATTGATGATTCTCTCCTTTTCTTTCTCCCTCTCTTCCCCTCTCTCTAAAAATAAAGTCTTTTTTTTTTTTAAGAAAGAAAAAGGGTGCTTTTCTTTGTTTAGGAACAAGGCCAGATGGTCGTCTTCCTGTCTTCTGCCTCTCTGTGCAGCCCCCTTCTCCCACTGCAACCCCAGGACAACTGGATGCTTGGTACCACGATGGGCCAGAGGTCACGTTAGACCTCCTCCTCACCTTTCTCCTATGTTCAGGGTCAAGGATTTTGGAAGTGGGCAGTTTAGGTGCTAGAGTTTAAACCTCAAATTTTGCCACCTGGAATAAAGGCCAAGGAAGAAAACCTGAGCAGTAGAGCCAAGAGGGTGCATTTTTGGTGGTTTCCATCTTCTTTCCCACCTTGATTCCTCATCTCGACAGACTCATGACCAAGCCCTTCGGCCTCTATTTAAAGCCCTTCCTTGAAATATGTGCTGTTTTTCTGCTGTTCAGCTGATATGGGCACCTCAACCAGGGAGCAGTTTTCAGTAACAACCCCGGTGGTCTGGAACCCCATGGCTTCTCTTGGGTGGTCAGCCTGTGGTGCGTTTCTCCTGAGGGCCGTGGGCCCAAGCCCTCTAGCAGAGAAGATGGAGCCATAGGTACCTGGCTTTCTAATGGTCATGTGAAGGGACAGGATGTCCCTGCCCACATTCATGCCAACCACAGCAGGGAGGCGAACAGCTGGCACTGACACACTAGCACACTTGGAAGTAAAAGCGCAGCACCGAAATTGAAAATGACGGGAAAATCAGGAGTAGGGATGAGATGTAGGTAAGGAACAAGTTTTAAGCGATTGGGAGCCCTCAGAGTTTGTCAGAAGGGGAAGAGGGCTGCTGTGGAACCCATCAGTTCCCCTCCATCTGGCCCTGCTGGGCTACGATGGTCGCTCCCAACAGCTGACTGACCGCCTCTGGCAGCCAAGCACCAGCTCTTCACTGCTGAGACCGCTTGGACTTCGGCGGCCGGCTCCACTAGGCCCCACCGGTCTGTGCACACGGGGCTGCGGGAGGGCAGCACCATCCCCCCGGCCTTCTCAGATCTCCTGGAAAGCTTTCAGCTGGGCTTCTGGGGAGGCCCAGTACCTCTTCCCCTGAGTTGACGGGCATATCATCCTCCCCCTTTCTCTCATAAAGATGTAAACTCTTTCCCTAGCCAGGCTTCAAGTTCATTTACAACAGGGGCTGGTCTTACCTAGCTTGATCCACAGCCAATCCATGCCTCCGGTTCTGTGGTTCTCACACTTGAGCGTGACAGGAAGTCGTCTGGAGGGCTGGCTGAAACAAACCGCTGGGGCCCACCCCCAGAATCTGACTCAGGGTGGACCCCCAGGGATCTGCATTTCTAAGAAGTTCCCAGGTGATAATGCTGCTACCATTCTGGGGACCATGCTTAGCTTCTCCCATAGACTTTCGAGGAGACGCCCGCCTCCTCAGAGGAGCTTCCCAGCCCTGACCGTATGCCGCCCCGTCCCCAAGTCCCTCAGAGTTCAGCTGATGCTTTGGGGGGGCGCGGGCAAGGCTTGTTAAAAATAAGACACCAGGACACCAGGATCTTGTTAGCTGGATATATTTTTTTTTGTTTGTTTTTGTTTTTGTCACAGAACACTGTTTGCAGTAGAGGAAACGGGCATTGCAGTCTGGTGGTCAAACGGCTTGTTCACAGAAACCAGTCCTTGTTCAGCCTTCAGCGCAGAAAGCCCAATGGCGCGCACCCTATTGAAATCCAGGACATCTCCGACATTTTCTCTCTCTGTGTTTCTTTGTTGGCTTTTTTTGTTTTTACTACCCATTTTCAATGTTTGTCCAAAAGAAGGCCATGGAGGCTCTTGGCTAGCGGGAGACAATCGATCGGAACAGCTGTCCCACACTTGGACTGGCACCTTCTCCGGGCTGGCAGCTGGTGTCTTATTTTTTTCTCCAACTCATTTTTATTAAAAAAATAAAAAAATGCTCCAACTATTAGTTTTACAAAATCTCTAAGGGAAACACAAGAGCAAGGTGCTGAGGTAAAAAACACCTGAGGTAGCTTTTTTTTGTGTGTTTTTCTCGTTAAAAAAATCTGTCAATTTAACGCCCTGGGCCAACGACCTCATGTAAATTGCTATTTTCTTCCATGTTTTTTTTTTAAAGAAAGAAATCATTTTGCTGAAAATTGATGGCTTATACACCAAAATGTAAAAAGACAAAATATACTCCTTCTTTGCAGAATTTTTGTTTGGTTTGTTTGACGGGTTCCTGTTTTCCTCTTCCAAAATGCTAGGACAAGTACCATTGACTCTTGTTCTTTTGAGTAACCAAGTGTGAGTTGTTGAGGCTGGTTTGTGTGTTTCGCTTTTGTTCCTTTTGTGCGATGTGATACTCAGAGCACTGCTTTGCCTGGGGGTAGGGGGTGCAGACAGAGTGGAACTGAGACAGAGGGGATGCGGGAATTTAAAAGAATGGGCGGGGAGGGGTGGGGAGAAAGGACACGGGAGAGAGAAACAGAGAGAGAGACAGAGAATTATATAGCAGTATGCAAAAACCAGTTCGAAACCTGTGAAGCAAAGAGAAATGGCCGTGTGAGCTAGACAGGGATGAGGAGAGACGGAGTCTCCCCTTCAGAGCGACGGTATCCCTTCCGTTGACATACACAGGTGACCCAGAACTGCGGGGAGCGGCTTTCTGCCGAGACTGCCCTCTGGGTGAATTTTGTGTGTGGGCGGTCTCGGAGCTCCTCACTAACCCACTGGACCTCCCAAAGAATGACTTTATTCTTTAAAGTCTAGAAAAGCCTGCTTTCTCTTTACAAAGAAAAAAGAAATTAATACTTGATTAAAAATTGGAGTTAGTTGAGTTATTTGATATATTATTTCTAAAATATATTAACGCTGCAGGCACCCTGTGTAACCCACAGGCCACGTAGCTTAACATCTTTCGCCTTCTAATATGTACACACATGTACAGAGACAATTTCCCACAGAAAAAGAAAAGGGTGTGAATTTTGCTTTGCTTTGAACACATTCACCTATGTTAGTTCAACTAAAAGGGATAGCGTGGTGGGGGTTAAGGAGAGATCCGAGTGGATGGTGAAGTGGATGGCTGGGAAGCCTGCAGAGGCCCTGGGGGGCAGCAGGAGGCTGGCCGATGGCCCCGCCAACCTCCGCCTCCCTCCCGCCCCCCTCCCGGCCCCTGGGAGTCTCAGGGCCTCTGCGGAGTCCCCGGCGCCCCCGCAGACTTCTCGTTCCTCAGGATGGTCTTTGGTTTGCTCCCAATGTGGTGGCTGTGTTTGGTCTCGTTCCGTCAGGTGTTGGAAGGGCTACATTCATCCGTGGTTGTGCTGGTGCCTGTGGGAGCCTCACTTGCTGCGCTGTGAGGCGACTCCCTGAGGATATTTCTGCTCCTGCTGCTTCACCTGTTGCACGATTTCCCTGATCTTGCGCTGTGCAGTCTGCAGCAAGGGGGCGGAGGTGACAGGGGAGAAAAAGGAACCCAGTTCTGAGGATAAGCGGTGGGGGGTGGGGCTTGGGGAAAGGAGGTGGTAGGCTCAGCAAAGCGTCACACCCACCCACTGAACCCCTTCCATGGGGGCCTGTTCTGCCTGGAAGTACTGTGGCAGAGTTCCTCTCCCCAACCCCAAGGCTGCTGGTTAAGGATTAGGGGGTTGAGCCCCCAAAACTTCCAGTGAATTGCTGGACAGGCCAGGGAGCAGGAGTAGGAACCAGTGACCGGGATGCTCCATGCTGCGCGCCTGTGTGTCTCAAGTGACGGGGGAGAATGTTAGGATTATGACAGTAAGTGAGATGGGGGCGCAGTGATAAGCTGCAGCACACACCCCACTCCGAACAACTGAAGAAAACAGGTGAACCCAAGCTTGACCCGTCACCCCAGCCCAGTGTTCCCACAGCAGAGAGACCCCTGCACATGCAACTGCAGGGACCTGGTGGCTCAGACACACCACAGGGAGCGGCTTCTCCAAGATAGTCAGGCCTCCCAGCAGAGGCACAGGCTGGGGAAGGCAAGCCAACAGCTCAGAGGGACCTTCGGTGTAAGCTTAGCTTAGCCTGCCTTCACTGGCTTGAGGCAAGGACCAAGAGTGCTCTATCCCAAAACCCAACCATCAAAACGCACAGAAAAGCACCAGGCCACAGGGTGCGGAGCCACCGAGCCACCGGCCGTTCAGAAGGAAGACAAGCAGCTGTGTCCTGATTGGGGGGGGCGGGGGGGCAGGGCGGTGTCAGAGTGAGAAGGAGGATGAGAGCTAAGGGACACAAGGGTCTCCTGTGACAGCACTGATGCTGAAGGGAGATTTCGGGACCCAGGCTGGTTCTCGGGGACCAGCTGGGGAGCCCCAAGGGTGAGCCCTTGCTGGCCTTGCTGGTGTGTGGCTCCCAGCAAAGCAAGGCTGTGACGGAAACCTGAGTAGGAGGGTGAGGGAGCCAAGATCTCACACCAGAGCATTTCAGGGGCTTGACGTGTGCTGGCCTTGACTCCAAAGTTCTATACTCCTCTTCCAGCGCCTCTAGCGTGCCTGGGGCCAGCAGTGCGGAGTAGGCGTGGAACAATCTCCCCTGCCCTGCAGGCTGTGCCTGAAGAGCCAGGGAGAGGTTCTACCCGTGGGGGGTGGGGGGCGGGGTATGTGCAGGGGCTGTGGCTGCCAACAGGCCACCGACAGAGCAGAAACGAACACCAGACCCTCATGGTGCAGGTACCTGGCTAGCAAAGAAATGCCCGATGATTCTGACGATCACTTCCTCATTTTCATCCGGCGTTTGGTCACGAGGCACGATGACTTCTGCACTGGTTAAGTTCTGCAGTTCATTCACCTATGAAGGGAGAACGGGGTGCTCAGGAGGAAGCGGGAGCCGGGAGTGGTGGAGGTCAAGGAGGCTGGAAGCGGCTCACCTGTGCTTCAAGCTGGCCCACCCCTGCCCTGGTCACACGGGGCCATGCTCGTTTGGACCACAGGAGGCCCCATGACAGGGAGACGGAGTCCAGCCCCTGAGTCCACAGAGCTGCTTCTGGGGCTGAACCCTCAGTCTGGAGATGCCGCACTGTGGTTCCCGCACATGCTCACAGTGACCCCGGCTGCCCAGTCACTCAGGGATGGAAACTTCGACTGGACATTCTCTTCCGGGTGTCACCCCTGAGTCAACACAGTGAACTTTCATTTAGAAGGATGCTCTGCTCTCTTCCCTGATCTTCATTTGCATTCCGGCCTCTGAGTCTTGCTTACGCTGCCCCCACCCCCGGGTTATGGTATCTCTCCCTGCCACTCCTGGTTCCTGGTCCACCTCTTTGTGAAGTCCCCTGCTCACGCTGATCTTGCCTCATCTAAACCCCCTCTCCGGCACTCGGGCACTCCACCCCTGCCTCCCTGGGACTACACCTCCCGAGGGCCTGTGCCTCGGCTCCTCGCCCTGTCCCAGTGCTCAGCACGTGCACATAGGGGGGACAGCTGACAGTCTCTGGACACTAAAGGACTCAGGATTCTACTTCCTGTGGTCTTATCTGCTTTCAACTTGCCTAGAGCTCGGGGTGTGTGCAGGTGGATGTGGGCGGTATTCCTGGATAGAGGGACTAACGTGCACACCAAGCAGTTTGATTCCTTTGCATAAAGGCATCTCACTGTATCTAGAAGTTGGCTTTGATTCCTCTAAGGGTTTTTATGTAAAAAGAAAATGGGGCATGTGTGCACATGCACACACACACACACGCACACACACACGTAGGACCACAGAGAGCTCCCAAATTCCTGCCTGCTAACACGGCCACCTGCCCACCTGGGTCTGATGGGCGGCTTATTTCAAAAGGCTGAAGAGCTCATTCTCCGGTGCTTTTCAAATTACCCTGTGGTATGGCCCCCTTCGGGTTAAAAACCTCGATTATTTTGTTAAAAACTGTCTCCTTCTCGCCCGCCACGCTGCTGCTGAACTAGCTCCGTGGCAGCAGGTGGCCGAGTGTGGAAACAACGGGAAGGCCGGGGCTGCAGGAGGGTGTCCAGGCCTCGGGGCAGCCGTCGGGAGGATCTGAGGAGCAGGGGGAGGGCACCAGACGTGGCGGGGCCCGGAGCCCGCGAGTCAGTGAAGACGGTGGTCTGCCAAGAGGGTGCCACTCTGGGTGGGACTCCACTCGGGTCAGTTCCCTGGGGCTTTGTGTGGATATAAAGCAGCAGGAGGCAGCCTCCCCGTGTTCAGGGAGTGGAGACCGCTCCCCAGCATGAGCTGAACGGGCTGCAGGCCCCCGGTGTTTCGGGCACACACGCCGGGCTCCAGGTAGCAACATGGATTGGGGCCCTCGGCTCTGGAGTGCTGCTAATTATATTTGTGTTCTTGAAGGGCCGCCCGTGGGGGCCCGGGAGCAGTCCTGCCAGGCAGGGCATCAGTCCGCAGACAAACCAGCTCAGAGTGCACTTACGGTTTTGCCGCCCTTGCCGATCACCCGGCCAGCTGTGGAAGAGGGCACTCTGATGTGGGCCTCCAGCTTCACCTCTTCTTTGGGGTTAAAGAAGTTTTCTTCTTTCAGTTTCCCAAAGATCCGCCCCTGGGCCTGAGAGTAAGATGGGACTGATGAACCTCACAGCTGCCTACCACCCGCATCAGCAGTGCTGCTGCTGGAACTGTGAGCCCAGCAACGGCACGCCCGAGCCCCAGACTCACTCGGGCAGGGTCGGGGGGGCCGTGCACCCCGCTTCAGCTCAGGCACGGGCCTGGCAGCGCCGCTCCGGCCACATCGTGCAAGGTGTGCACGAGTGGCCGCGTGTCTCCATGGTTTGCGCACACTCACACCTCCAGGCAGCTCTATGTCAGGGGTGGTGAGGGGCAGAACCGTGTGTCATTTCTGCAGCCCTAGCACCTACAAACGCCTGCACGAACAAATTCACTCGGGGAATCCTTAACTTACTTCCTCCCACCGCGGTATGCTCAGGCCTGGGTACTGAGGGACTGTGGTGAGAGTGGCGGGGATGGGATTCAATGAACCTGATCTTGCTGCTTAACGTCTAACTGCAAAGCCAGTGTAGCCAGGGGGTTATTGTTCTTAAAAACAAAACAAAACCCTAAAAACTTAAAAAACGAGTTGTCATTTAAATTACCTAAAATTCACCATTTTTAAGAGTACGCCTCAGTGTTTTTTGGTATATTCACTTCATTGTACAACCATCACAGCTCTCCAGGACATTGCCATCCCCCTCCCCAACAAAAACCACTATGGTCAGTTGAGTCCCGGCCCCTCCAGGCCCCCACCCCCTGGCAAGCACTGCTCTGCTTTTGTCGGCCTGGGCTTGCCTGTCCTGGACATTCCACATATGTGGAACCATCCAGTCCGTGGCCTTTTCTGCCTGCCTCCTCTCAGTGTGGCCTGTTCTGGCTCGCCCACGCCGTACTGAGTATCGGGGTTTCGTTCCTCTCTATGGCTGCGGGATAGTCTATTTGCGGGTTATTGTTCTGGAGCAGTTCCACATGTGTTAGTTTTAGCTTCTCAAATTTTAAATATTTTTAATGATGAGGATTATCCTTTCATAAATATTTCTGACTATTAGAAAACTCAAGTCATAGTTTTCCTTGGGGAGAGAAAAGGGCAAAAAAACCCAACCAAACAAAAACCCAGTGCGCCCACCCCCCCCTTGCAGCTGGGAGGGCAGATGTGACTAAACGGGCCTGAAACATCCTTCCTCACAAGCACAGCTGAGGGGTCAGCACCAGTCCAGAGACGGCGCTGCTCGAACTGGGTGCCGGCAGACAACCTGCTCGCCCCAGGGAGAGAGGGAAGGAGGGCTCCAAGTGGAGGGAACAGCCTGGAGTGGGCAGGCCAGGGGGAGTCCGAGACTAGCAAGTAGCAAAGACGGGCCTTGAACGTGCCTCTGACGTGGCTGCTGCCTGCTGAACGGCCCTCTGTTCCCCCAAACAGGCTGCCCTGTGCTATGGCCTGCAGGGCTCAGGTAGCCTTTGGCACTGACCTTGAACTGGGCTTCGGGGGGCCCGGTGATGATGACCATCCTTTCGCTGACGTCTGGGCCTTCCGCTGGGGCGATCTGCAGGTCATGGGAAAGGACAATGCTGCTGCAAGGCTGTGCCCCAGCCCCCGTGGACCCTCTCTCATCCAGGTGGCTGGCGCACGCGCTAGCAAGGGACCACCTGGCTCTGCCTTTGCTTCGTCTGACCCCTGCTGCCTCCACTCTGGGGCTCGGGAAGTCGTGACCGTAGTGCGGGGCCCATTTTTGGAGTTTGGCTGCCCAGGGAGCGTTGGCGGCAGGTCAGCAGTTACTGCCTGTCCCTGCCCCGAGCACCAGCAGGGACTGGCTGCCTTCCACCAAGAGAGTCAAAAGCTCTAGGAAAAGGGGGGTACAGACTGTGCCAACTGACCCGGGGCCCAGGGGGTAGGAAGGCTCAGTCCAGAGGCCTTAACTTGGAGACAGCTCACAGGAAAGGCAACTGAGTTCTAACTCTCAGCTCCCAGGGTGGCCAGCTGCCCGTGGCCGGGAGCTGGAGCAGGTGAGGCTAGGAGCCCGGATGAACGGCTAATTCTCGATTCACGTTGACCCAATCAGTTCTGCCGTCCTGTCTACTTCCCGGTAGCTCACAGCTGCCTGGGTCAGATGCTTTGAGAAACCCCCCTCGTCTCTCAAAGGTCCAGCATCCACCAGCCCAGACGGGAGGTCTGAGCATGGCACGTGACTCTAGTTTCACAGCGGCACTCCACAGGCAACCTACCCCCCACCCCCCAGGGCCAGGAACGCAGACCCGTTTTAGGACTGAAGCAGATGGCACCCAAGAGGTGAGGCGACTGCCAGGACTGCAGGGCTGCAGCAAGGCCAGGCACCGGGCACCCCTGGCTGGCAGTGCCGACAGAACCGTGTGTGGGGTCCCGGAGCCTGTGGACCAGCTGCGGTGCAGCACAGGGAGCCATGGGAGCTCTGTCTGCCTGTAACCACAGCATCTCTTAGGGAGCACCTTGCAGCCTCGGCTCCACCCCCTTCCCACGTGTTAGTTAATTAGAAAGCTGTCTCCCTGCCTCTCGGCATCAAACATGCCATTGGCTGTGGCCTCGGAAGCCTGGAGAGGCAGCCACTCGGGGTTCCCTGGAGTGAGCCCTGGCTGCAGAGACAGATGCTTTCAGAAGCCTGTTGGAATGAAGGGAAACTAGCAAGAACTAGGTTGATTTTAAAAAGCAGGAATCTTCTCTCACATACACTTGGCTTCTCTCCTCTTCCTTACTGCTCCGGCCAGAGGCAGAGGCTGAGGAAGGAGCAGGCTGTTAGCTCAGCATAGCAGACATCCTACAGGCCACCAGGCTACAGAGCCCAGCTTATCCTCCTGGTCCAGGCCTGCTGTCTCTGCCCATCACAGAGGTCACCAGCAAAGTGACAGCCACCCCTTGACCTTCTGGGACATGAGGATTGGTGGGGGATGAGCCTGGTATAGCAACCAGGCTGACACAGTGGGAAAACCCAGGACCAGAAATTGGACAGCTGGGTCCAATCTTGGCATTCATGTTCACTAGCTCTGCGGCCTTGGCTACATCACTGACCCCTCTGAACCCTGGATCCTCAGGCACGGTGGTAAATGGACAGCTACTGCCGCAGTTAACACAGGTGCTCAGCAGAAGTTGCACCTGAGAGGCAGGCCCTCCACCTGCCTGCCTTGGCTGAGTCCTTCTACCTCTCTAATGTTCCCTTAGGGGAAAAAGGGAGGATTTGATGAGATGACCCCTCAAAACCTTTTCAGTTGAAACCCTCTCATTCTATCTCCTGAGTGGCATCTCGGACCACAGGACTGAACACTGGGAAAGGCCCTTGGGGTGCAGCCAGCCCAGTGTCTTCCACACCTTACCAGTCCCACCATGGGGGCCGGGCCAGCATGGCTCGGGCCAGGGTCTCACCTGCAACAAGCCTGCTGGATGCAAAGGCCCCGCCGCACCCCCCCACTGCCCCCCCACACACCTGAGGGCTCTCATCCAGTCTATCCACTTTGCAGAGATAAACGAGGCCTGGATGGGGAAATGATTTACCTAAATAAAACTATTTTACGGTCTCACTGCGATCTTCCCTTTGCATTACTCAGAATGTTTTGTTTTTGGTTTTTTCTCCAGCACACTTGCTTCGGGAGAAATTCCAGCTCTTCTTGGAGAGAAAGTGTAAGCCTTCTTTCTCTCCAAGTCATGCGACTTCTGGTGCAGAATTCCGGGCTGTCCCGTGGCAGCAAACTGTTTTACGTAACAACGGAAACTCTGTTTCCGAAAGTGTTTCACGAGGCTTGGGACGTGCTCGGCATTCTGCCCGTGAGTCAGAGCTGATAGCTGGACTTGGAGCAGGACCAGGGGCGAATAATCCTTCCCTTTCAGCTTCTCGGACATTCTTCACAGTGTGCTCGAGGAGGCAGGATGTGGATGCGAAAGTGCAGCTTGCCTGCGCTCACAGCCCTTTCCATGAATCAGGGGGCCTTCCTTCCCCAGCCTCTCTGCAGCCTGGGGCTTCCCATCAGGGCATCACCAGCCCTTTGTTTACCTAGGTTTTATCACCTGTCGCTTTCAAAGAGGTTTGCATTCCAACTACTTTTTTTCAGAGTTCCAGGGTTTGTGAAGCGAGACCACTTAAAGCATCAAAGCGCTGCAGCCATCTCAGTATGAGATTATCCACTTAAACTCACTCCCTTAGTTTGGGGAAATCCCTCCCCTTTCAGTGGGAGGACAATGGCAACCCAAGGGATGGCTTATCTGTTACGAATATTCGTTTTCTAATTCAGTTGTTTAAAAATAAGAGTGAGAGAGGTCAAGATGAGAGCAGAAGGAAAGTTCTGGAGGCCGATTTTTCAGCTGGTGAGGGGATTACCCCCAGAGGGCATGGGGGCTGCCACCCCCTGAAGGCCGATGGAAGGAACAAGAGCCGAGGGTGGGGAGCAGGGGGTGGAAGGGGCTTGATGGGTGGCTGATGAGAGCAGCTTTACCTTGATGGAGGCCCCCGCGAATCTCGCCAGCTGCTTAATGTGTGCCCCTTTCTTCCCGATGATCGCCCCCACAGCCTGGGTCGGGATGAAGAGATTCACGATCTCCTGCTCCGGATACTGCAAGGGCGAGACAAGACAGAAGACATTCCAGGAAGTTACCTGGCATCTACTTTGAGCCACGTGGTGGGGCGGCCCCAGGACTCAGAAAATGGCCAAAACGGTGCCTGGGTTTCCCTGCTGCCCAGGGATCTGCAGGTGGGAAACTCGAAGAAGGAACCAGAACATAAGCAACCGAGACACAACAATCAAAACGCAAACTCCTTTGAGCCTCTCTGCATTGGCTGGACACAGAAAGTTGTCGATTCACAGGTTTTCTGTCACGTAGGAAAGTGTTTCACTGGTCTTCATGCAGTAAATCAATGAAACGTACAGGGCCTGAGCACGGGGCTCAGAGCCGCTTGGTCAGAGGGAATGGGAAGCTGCCCATCTGCCTTGCAGCCAGGAGTGACATTTTCACTAGAGTGGTGCCAGATTCAAAACAAGGCAGCCACTAAACCTGCCTGGCCACAGCCCAGAGGGACACGGGTGAGGCCACAGGGGCCTGTGCTGTAGGGGTGCACAGAAATAGAAGGACCCTCTTTGCTGCACCTGCTTCAAAGACCTTTGAAAACTCTGGCCTTTAGCCCAACAACAGCTCCCCATCCGACATGCTGACCACCCATGTGCACCAGTTTCCTGCCACCTGCAGGACTGTAAGCATCAGCAGGACCGGGACCGGGACTGGAACAGACCGGCGCTTCGAGGACCCACTGGGGCTGCGCCGTCCGGTGTACTTACAGCCTGCAATGAGTCATCCCCGCACGACCTGGAACCACAGGGCCCGGCGCCCATAGGCGCTCACAAGCGAGCGCTCACCGGTCAGTCCGCCCAGGACGACGTGGCGCCAGCCCTACAGGTGAGCGAAAGGGGAGGATGGGGCCGAACGGAGGGACACTTACGGAGTGGTGATGCGGGAACGGGCCGAACTGGTGAGGGGGATACAGGCTGGAGAAGTATCCGGAGTGCGTCTGCAGCGTGAGAGAAAGCGCCAGTCAGCGGTGCCCTGGGGGACGCTCACCAAATTCGGGGCAGCAAGACTGCTGCGCACCACAGCTCTCCGCACCGCCACCTGGCCTCGCTCTCGCCCTGCTCCACCTTCCCCCCCCCGGATGCACGGGGCTGCGCCGAACGTTGAGCGCTTCCAGCTGGGCCCTGCTTTGGCCTCCTGGGAACTTACCGGGGAGCTAGTGCACACGCGGGCACGGAGGCCCACTCACACACCCGCAGGGTCAGAGTGTGCAAGGGCAACACCCGAGACGTGCACAGAACAAGCAACCTGCTCCTGGGCAGTCAGACCAGCGAGCTCCATCAGAGCATTTGGGAGGGAAGGGAGAGACTGAGAAGAGAGAAACTCAAAGAGAGGCTGGGAGGAAAAGACTGAGTAAATGTATGGTGTGGGAGTGCGGGGAAGGGGGCGCAGGGACGGGAAGGCTGATGTGGACGGAAGAAAACAGAGCTATTACGGAACCTACATTTAAGGAGGAGCTGCTTTCCCTACTGAATAGCTACTGGTACTAGGGTTTGTGATAGATACTTTGTGTCTAAAACTCTTCTAACCCGCACTGCAGTCCTGTAAAACAGGACTATGTCTGATTTTATATATTCTTATAGGCAGGACACTGGCCAGAGTCCCAAAGTCTAGCCAACGGTATTTCACATACGGCCAAGTACGCACTGCCATGCCTGTCACCGGCTCCGAGCGCCGACCCCTCGGGCCGCCCTGCAGGCCCACCTCCAGGAAGGTCGCCCCTACGGCGGTAAGACACGGGTGGGCTTGGCAGCGAGGGGTCCAGCTCTCGCCTGACGGCCCCGGAGCAAACCTCAGGTACCCTCCACCTCCCGAATCCCCAGCCCCCCAGCCGGACTCGAAGCTCCGGGTCACAACTTCGCCTTTACCGCACATAGGGACAAAATGGAACTGTCCCCCATTTTGAGCTTGGAGAGTGGACTGGCCTTGGAGGAAGAGAGATATAAACACCGTCGGGCGTGTCTCCCAAGGGTGCTCTAGGTGCGGGGGGGGGGGTGGTGGTGGTGGTGGTGGTGGTGGTGTCGGCTTATGGAAGGAAACCCATTTCTGCAGGAGCCTTTGCGGATTATGACTTATAAGATGCAGTGGCACCTCCTGGCCACAAGAGGGGGCGACGAGACCAACCTTCTCTGGGTCACCTCCCCTTTTTGAAAGGACGCTAAAGGACCAGGTTTGGCTGACTAGGTCCTGCTTTTCTAGAAGAGCATCTGCTCTGGACCCATCTCTGTGCAGGTCCCTGTTCTGGGGGTTGTCCTGGGCCATGGGCGGCGGGCGGAGAATTCCTGCAGGGTTTCTGCTCAAAGTTCTACCTTGGGGAAAGGACACTTCTGCCCCCTTCCCACCAGGACAGCCTTTTCTTCAGCCCTTATCTCAGAAATAATTCTTTTTTGAATAGTAATTTGCTTTTTCCTCACAAAAACTCAGGTGAAGCCAAGAATACACAGGCCACAGTGTGCCTGCTCTTCTGGGTTCAAATACTAACAACATAAACACTGTCAAGTTTATATTTACTGCTTTGTATTCACGAGTTACCACAGCTGGAAAAGTGTGTGGAGAGAGCCCTGAACTCAGCCATCAGGAGCTCGTTCTACCTGAGGCTCTGCCATCTGTGTACACAGGCTGGTTTCTCGAGTCGGAAGGCTCATAAGACCTGACACTGAATCACAGACTCTTTACAAGTTGGAACAATTTATTCAGCCTTGCTGAGCCTCACCAACAAGTGGATTAAAAGAATATTTAGATCTTATAAATATTGTTGAGGGGTCATTCAGTCATCATTCAGGCAAAAGGTGTTGGAGCACCTCTCACGTGTGAAGCACTCACTGCTCCAGGTGCTGGGACAGAGCCACTCAGAGAAGGCCGCTCTGCCACCTCGGGTCTTATGTTCACTGCGGAGGCCGCCAAGTGCTGTGGAAAACACCCTGAACAGGACGACGTGAGGAAGGGATGCTGCAGCGACGAGGGGTGGGATGGTGGCGTTGGCTGGAATGATCTCGGAAGGCTCCCGGAGGAGTGGCCTCTGAGGTGGGAGGAGGTGGGGCTTCGTGCAAGGCACTGGGGAGGGAACATTCAAAGCACAGTTCTTAGAGGTCCAGAGATAGGAAAGGGGTTGGTCTGTTTGAAAAACAGAAAGAAAGGAGGCCCTCAGAGCAGCAGCAGGAGTACATACAGCAGGACGTGACGGGAGGCAGGCATGATCTGGAATGATCTCGGCGAGGTCACGCAGGGCCTTGTAGGCCTGCTTCAGACGTGGATTTGACCTCAAGTACAAGGGATGCCACCGAAGGATGCTACATGGCATTCAGTAAGGTCACAGGAATGGAAAAATCTATCATCAGGCATTGTGTGGCTGAATGAATGAGCACTTACTTGTACCAAACAAGGGGCTTACCAGAGCATACTTTCTAGTTCCCACTCGCCCAGGCTTGCGGGGCATCTACAACCTCGGGTGGAAAAGGCCTTTGCAAACATGCTTACACAGAATAGTCAGAAAAGTCGCCTATCAATAAATGTTCTCCTTAATGGGAAAGCAGGTTGTAGCCATTTGATGAAGTAAGGTCCTAGGGAAGGGGGGGGTCAGTGTGGAACCCCCAACCCCAATATGGCAGTCGGGCTCACGGTCTCAATTTGAGGGTCCCAGCTGTTTTCTGATAGAGAAGCTACTTTGAGTGTTTCAAAAGCGTTACGACATTGGGGAAGGGGACAGGAGGGTCCACGGTGAAGTTGCCGCTGCCAGGGGCGCCCCACACCCTGCCAACAGAGAGGCGGCCAGGGAGTAGCCACTCTAATCCGCGGTTCAGTTCCCATTCTGAGTTTGGGGGAACTGGGGTTTGCTTTTCCTCAATGCCTGACTGTGCTGAGGGGCAGGGAGAGGAGCACGTATCAAACACACTTGTGTAAATTACAGAGGGGTTTAGAAACAGTTGGGCTGCTTCTCCTGGGAGAACTGTTGGGTCCTCAGTTTCAGGCTGTTTCGTATGACCACCTGATGCATGACTTAGGTGCTATTCTGCGTCACGAAGAAATCAGGGGAGAGGCAGTGGAGAGGCCGAGGGTCAGGCGCTCACCCTGGGAACTGGGGATACGAACGTGGGCCCGGGAAGGGTGGCAGACATGACTGGAGAGGTCAGGGTCATAGGCAGAGCTTTCCAAGGCTCAGAAGGTGCACTGTTCTACCCTAGTTTGTCAGAGTCCCTCCTTACATTCCCGTTTGTCCACCTCTGCGTGCTCTCCTAAGACAACCTCTAGAGCTGACAGAAATTGGTAAGATAGCCACGGTTTGGTGGAGGCAGAGCCACAGTTTGAGCACGGATCTCTGTCTGGTTTCGCAGCCCACGATCTTAAACCACCGCACCCACTACTGCTCACCTGGAACATCCCCAATTCACTGCTTGGGCGGGGCCCATGGTGCATGTTATAAGAAGGCTCTAATATGTTTAGTTATCAGGGCTCTGTTGAGTTTATGTGAATACATAAAAGGAAAATTAAAATTCCTTAGACGTACGTAGAGAATAATGGCATGAAAGAGGGGAACGAAGCAAACAAATGACCCCCTGTGCATTACTTCAGGAAAGAGGGAGCATTTCTGCTTAAAGTCCACCTGGTTTCCTGGTGAGACTCAAGAAGTGGAGTGGACTGCGATGAGAAAACGCCAACCGGAGAGCTGGAATGATCTCAGAAATTAAAAACGTGATTAGCGAACTCAGAACTCAACAGCACCATATAAACAGAACAGACACCACGGAAAAGCCAAGTGGTGCCTGAGAAGATTAATGCCTTCAAAACAGAAAGACGGAATT
Source organism: Sturnira hondurensis (assembly GCF_014824575.4). Lineage (NCBI taxonomy): Eukaryota > Metazoa > Chordata > Mammalia > Chiroptera > Phyllostomidae > Sturnira > Sturnira hondurensis. Next base: position 879,862 of record NW_028091847.1, on the reverse strand, counting down.
ACAGACACGCAGGGAGTGAAAAGGTTACCCGTGAGGTGGGAACGCCACAACGAGACAGTGCAGTGGAGCCAGGAGAGGCAACTCTAAGACGGATCACCGAAGCAGGAGATTTTCCTGAGCCAAAGAAAAACTCAAATCCGCAAATCGAAGGACTCACATTCAGATTTCTGAATTCCAAGGGTAAAGGTGAAATAACACAAAAGGCAAACCTCTTCCAGATGGAAAAAGCAGCTCACCTACAAAGGAATGAGAGTCAGGCAGGCCGCACACTTACCTGAATAACCAAATTCGGAATGTTTTCAAAATTCTAAAGGAACTCTGACCCTAGAATTTCTAAATACCCAGTTGGACTTTCGCTCACGAGTGAGGGGAAAAGAAAGGCATTTTCAGAATGAAAAGGTGTAGAAATTATACTACTTATGTATTATTCCTGAAAAAAAAGTTTGAGGGAGCATTCCAAACAAACAGAAACTAATAACTCAAAAAAAATAAAGGATATGTAATGCAAGAAACTGTCTACAGTGAGCAAAGAAACCAGTAAAAGTAGACAGTTAATTCTAAATAACTGTGGAGCATGAGATTGTGTATTCATTAAGGAAAAAAGCTAATTTGGACTGAAATTCGAGATTATTTCTAGAATAAGATGCCCAAACACATTAATAAACAAACCTGTTAGAAATAATAAATTTGCCAAAAGAGTAATCATAGTGGCAGGACAGTAAACTGCTTTGAACGTTTAAGTCAGACAGAGAAAAAAAACGCTCTGTAGAGCTGACGAGCCACAAACTGGAAGCCGGCCTTTGCTGCTGTAAACCCAGCTTCGAGCCCATTGGTAGAAGGTGCCCCCTTCCAAATGCCCAGGATTTAAAAAGACTGGCCGTGCAGGACAAGGCAGAAAAGTCAGAATGTTCCCCTCACATCCTCTGTGTACGGAGCACAGGAACCAACCGCAAGATAACAAAAAAGAAACCTGTAACTGCTTAGAAACTTAAAGAAATGGAAAAAGTCCTAGCAAATCCAAATTAAGGGAAAAAAAAGAGAGAAAACACAAATATACAGCAGTGGATAAGAGTAGGTTTACAGTTATAATGCAAGTAAATGATATAACAATAAGTAACACAAGAATAACGACATTTCACATACAACGGTAAACCCACTTTTGCCCATGCCTGTACAATGTCAGGAAGTAAAAGAGATATAACCACAAGTGAGGAGATTTAAAAGGCAGTCGTCTGCTCTGTACAACATTATGCCTATATATATATAAAGACAGATGGAATGAATAGTTGCATAGGAAAATATAAATCAACAAAACCATGTCAAAAACCTATTAATAAACTGAAAAGCTTACTAATGCTAGAGGTCCAGATGTTTCACAAACAGTCTTATCAAATCTTCAAGAAGCAGTAAATGCCCACGCATTCTCTAATTTTCCTATGCATGGTAAAAGGCAGTCATCTTTCCAACTCATTCTTTGAGAGATAAATAACCCCACTGTTAAAACTGTCAAAGAGAATATAAAACTACATTCATCGCAGTGCAGAGCAAGACAAATGATGGGAGACAGTCCAGGAGTCACGAAGTGGGAATTTCGTGTTATGACAAAGCTGACATTTCAAATCGAGCGATAAAATCATGACTTACTCCATAAATGATTTCGGGAAAATTGGCTCTCCATTTAGGGGAAAAAGAAATAGTCAGATCCCTGTCTCAAAGTGTAAGTCAAAGTAAATTCCCTTAGTGTTACAGACATAAAATAAGCAAACATTCCCCCAAATCAGCAACTGAGCATTACTGTAAGACAACGCAAGGATGGAAGAAGGCTCCTTCCTTAGCATGACCTCAGAGGCAAGACGTTCACCCATACAGGGAAATACCACTTATGTAGCTACTTTAATTCTTAAAATCTCTGCGTGAATTCTGTTGAAGGGAAATCTGTAAGAATTTAAATCGCATCTACCCTTTGATGTAGTCATTCCAATCTAAGAATTTTCTTTCGCATATAGTCACACACTTGTGCAAAGACTCATGTACACAGATAGTCCTTTTGACACTCTTTGTAGCAGAGAAAAGCTGGACACAACCCAAATGTCTAAAAACCGTGCGCTGGTTAGAAAACTAGAGTAATTCATTCAATGGAATAGTAAGTAGCTATTAAAGAGAAATAGGTCATGGAAAGATGCCCATAAAAAGCAAAGAAATAACCTGTAACTCACTGAGCATGACATGATCCCATTTGTACTTTTCAATAACACAACTGTAGGTATGCTGAGAAAACATTTAAATATACGTGCAAATGTAACAGCGCTGTGCTTCTGGAGAGGGGTTGTTGGGTGAAACTTGAGAAGGAAGGCTGAAGGGAAACACTGACATTTTACTTCATGCAATCTTTTGTTTCAAAGTATATTTATTTTAAATTACTATGGCACAGGACACCACAAATGAAGCAAAGTGAAATGATAATTGGTTGGACATTTACAACACGACACATGGTTAACAGCCTTAGTGTGTGATCAGCTGTTACAAATCATTAGAAAAAGATGGGAAATAAAGATGACGACCCCTATTTTAGATGATTGGTTTTAGAAATGGTCTGTTTTATTACACCTTTTCCCCATCATTTGTGTTGTTAGGGTGGAGAGGGTGCCTGGCTTTATGTTACCTACAAGGCAGTCTTTTTTTTTTAAAGATTTTCTATTTTTAGAGAGAGAGGAAGGGATGGAGAAAGAGAGGGAGAGAAACATCAGAGTGTGGTTGCCTCTTGAGCACCCCCTACTGGGGACCTGGCCCACAACCCAGGCATGTGCCCTGACTGGGAATCAAACTGGCAACCCTTTGGTGGCAGGCTGGCACTCACTCCACTGAGCCACACCAGCTAAGGCAATATACACAGTCTTTCTGCTAAGAAATGAGGTGGGTTTCAATAACATGGAATTGTACCACGCTCGGTCATTCTCAAATCTCACAGCAAAGATATGGGGACATGCACTTCCCACAGCCATCAAGCTCCTAGGGCAGCCGCAAAAACCTCCCGACTCACCTCAAGCTCTCCTTCTAACACACACACACACACACACACACACACACACACACACACAGCTCAATATTGGGCCCTATCTTTAGTTTAAGGGAAAATGGATATCACTCTACATAAATGATATGAAGATTTAGAAATGACTCAGAAGGCCTGCATATAAACAAGACTGCAGAAATGCACAAGTTCATGTGACTAAGGACATGGTGACAATTCAGGCCACCATTTTGGTGACAGAAGAGGAGAGGGGTCCCACCCTCTCTCTCTACAGATGCTCCTAGGAATCCTCACTCTGCCAAGGCCTGTGCCAGAGACCCCCAATTCAAAAGAAAGGGGTGGCTGGGGCCATGTTCACCACCCTGGTTCTTCCCATTTAAACAATATAAACATTGGGAGAAAGAAAGTTTTGCTTCAAAAATAAACTGTATGTATGGAGAATTTGGAATTAAAAAAGCTGTTGAGTACCCTGAACCCCAACTTGGCTTATGAATGGGAGCAACAAGTAGAAAACTCACATTTCTTGTTATTAATTGTAATTCAGACAGTAAATGGTTATTGAGAACTAAATACCAGGCATTGTGCTAAGTATTTTGAAACAAACGCTGTGGATTATTTTCTTTTAAAAACTGCCCCTTATTAAAATATAATATTGTATGATAAAGTATAATATTGCACCTACACTGTAGACATAGGTGGGAAAGAGACACCCTAATATTTTAATAAATGAACAACACTCATGAAGATTTTATTTGAGCTAACAAATCCTTTTGGACAATAAACAGGCTTATTGCTAGTGAATTTCCTAGTGGTTTGTTTCTCTCCTAGATAAGACACACGTACGTCTAAGAGCACCTATTTGGAGGAGGGTTAGATAACATTAACCCCTCTATGAGGAAGGAGTCCTAAGAAGCGTTGGACTCTGCCTACAGTCACCTATGAGTACGGCCTCCAAGTTAAAGCTCTAGCTCGGATTCGACCCAGCAGAGCCATGCGGCTGCCTGGAGGTGCCCGGAGCAGAGCAAGCCCCTGAATGCTGAGCTACTTACAGCGAAGGGGTGGTAGGGGGGAGCGGGGGGAGCTCCTCGGGGCCCTGCTGGTGGAGGCAGCACGGACAGTCCTGTTGAAAAGATGCCAAGTGCGCTGAGGTTCAACCCCGGGATCAGATTGGCTTGTTGCTGGGAACAGAAATGGAGAAAAAGATGAGGGGAGGAGACCAGAGCTCCAGCTGGCCTGGGTCAACCTCCACCTCCAGTCTGGATGGCACCAGTGACTCCTGATGAGCTCCGCCCTGGCCCTGTGGACTCCTTCCCCACCCTGCTGCTGGGGTGGGCTCCCCAAACCTCAGCTTGACCACGCTGTTCCTTCGAAGTTCCTCTGCCTTTCTTGACAGTACCTACACATCTTAACAGCAAACAAGGCTCTTCCTGGGGACCCAGGCCACTCCCCAGCCTCTCTCCTGCTAACCCCTCACCCCCAACCTGCCCTGTCCTGGTCGTCTCTCACCTCTGGGCCATACACCCTTTGTCCACCCTGAGGAGTGAGCTGCTCTCTCTCCTCACTTCACCTGAGTTTAGGTACCTTCTTACCTAGGAAGCCTTCTCTCACCCCAAAGGTTTCGGCTCAAATGCCCTTTTCGTGCTCTCCTAACATTCCAGGCATTTCTTTAAAAGAGCGCCTGCCCCATGTATGTGGACCACCTGTGCAGGTGCCACCCTGCCCCCCTCAGACCACAGCTCCCCACAGACAGAGACTGCCTGACCTGGTGCTCAGTGCTGGGATGGAGCGAGTGCTCAGTAAGTATGTGGGGAGCGGGCATGCTCTAAACATGCTGGGTTACTAGTCTTTTTCTAACTCTGTTCAGGGAAAGAGCAGGCCCTTCACCAGGACAGCACGCATGTAGCCTCCGTCGTCCAGGTTCAGGCCGGTTCACAACTCTGGCTTGTGCACCATTTAGTTGTCAGCTTCATGATCATCTTGCTGGTGTTTTTCACCTTTAAACATGAGGATGCTCACACAGGCTAGAGGCTCGGTGGTCCCCCCATTTTAAGTTTTTCTCATGAAAGTTGTGTAAAGGTTACTTTATTCCTGCACCTTCTACTTTTTTCTTTCTTGTATTTGCCCCTTTTTTCCCCCACATGGCAAGACTTGGTTTCACATTCCAGGCTCTCTAGGTCGAGCGAAGACCGCCTTGCCAGGGTGAGTGCCCGCACTCACAGCTGGCCCGCTGGCTCTCTCCCGTTGTGCTTGTTCAATGTGGACAGCAGATTGCTTTCTGTGAACTGACTACTCTGCCCATTTGCTGCCCTTTGTAAAGTCCTTGTACAGCCTGAACGTCGTCATCCTTTTGGATGAGCCTGGGCTGAACACCATACTTCTGCCTCAGCTTTCTGGAAAGAGAAGACGCGATCTTCCTGCGAATGTGAGAACATGCATCAAAGTGCTTCTGCGGTTCTTGCTCTGGGCAGAAGTCAGAAGGGACTGAGCTTCATCTTGGCCACTGGCCCTTTAGCAATGGCCACACGAGCGATGGCACTGAGGTCTGACGACACAGTCCTTCAAAGGCAGAGAGGTGTGGCCACCCACTCTGGCCTGTGTCCAACCTTGTCCACCCTCTGTCTCCCCAAACCTCTTCTATTTTTTTAATCTGTGGCTAGGGTCACCTAGTAACTTGACTTGTTTTAGAGTGTTTGATATAGTAGAGCCAGGATCCTTAACCTTTACACGATTTGATATATTATATAAAATCGAGTAGTTTTTGTCATCCCCCTATCAACGTGTGACTTTGGGACAGACATGAATGAATCTCAGTGACAGGCTCAGAGGATGATGACGGGAGCACCCAGACCCTTTTGGAGAAAGAGATGTTTCTCATAAGACGTCAAATGCCAAAAGATGATGATGAGATCACTGGATGATACTGCCACAGACAGATACACACGGTGGGGGGCAGAGGTCATGCTGGGGTCCTCTCCCATCCTGTCTCTGGAGTGCCATGTGATGTGGGCTGCTAGGGCAGGGGACGCAGCACTGACCTGAGGAGGGGAACAGGGACTGTGGGACGGGCTACAGTGAGGGAACGGGGTTAGCCTGCACAGCTCTTTGTCAGCACCTCTGTGAAATGGCACCGGGTTTGGGATTTGCTGCAGGACCTCCACACGGAGCGGAGAAGTGGATGGCGGTTCAAGAAGCAACAAATAGGCCACGAGCTGGTAACTGTCGAAGCTGAATTATGGAAGCGTGAGGGCTTATCACAGCATTCTTTCCTCTTCAGTATATGTTAGAGAACCATTATCATAGAAAACAAAAAAAATTTACTGAGTGGACCCTTGCCAACAGACCAATATTTTTAAGACTTCTGATGTCAGACTGGTGTCTGCCTATTACCACGTGGGAACTAGACAGCAGTAACAGGAAGAGGAAACCCCAATCAGTCTGTTAGGAGTATTAGGGCTGAGGTGGTTGACAACATTTATTGTACTGGTGGCAAACACAAGGCCCACGGGGCAAAGCCAGCCCTCCACCTTGTTTTATCCAGCCCGGCACCTTGCTTCTGCCCAACAGCAGTGCCGAGCTCTCGCTTAACTGTTAAGGAGGATAAGTTACATTTATACAGTCCTAAAATTACATTCGGCCCTTTGAAGGCAACCACCAGGCTGATGTGGCCCCCAGTGAAAATGAGTTTGACACCCCTGATTTACTGGGTGTCACCTAAAAGAGCAGATCAGTAAACAGGAGATAAAAATTAGTCGTTAATTTTGAAACTGGAAAGTGAAAAAAATCCCACTTTCCTAACATACCAGCTATTTTTATTTTTCTAGGTGGTATTCCAGTCATTTTGATCCATATCCCTTTATATAACTATAACCCTAGTTACATACTCTTCTATATATTCTTTTCTAACTGACATTATATTGTAGGCAATTCCTCATTTTAAAATCTTCAAAGTCATGACTTTAATGGTATCACACTATTTTGTCCAGCGCATTTATCATAATTTACTAGTGGGTCTCTTGATTATTGTGATGTCCTTGCCCTGAGAAGGCAGGAATCACTGCCTACCTACTTTAAGGTGCGTCTTCACTGTCTGAACGACAGTTATTCCCAGGGAAGATCGCGTTCTCCCTGAAAACGCATGTGAAAACCAGCGGAAGGAGGCATTGGGCACTTACATGAACAGCCAGCATGTCGTTCTCGAAGGCCTCGCGGAGCTTCTTCATGATCTCAGTCTCCGCATGGGCACAGGCTGCTACCGGGCCCTTCACAGTGATGGTTCTCTCGGGGTTGTAAATGCTCAAGTCCTGCAGGCTGGCCACCGGGAGAGAGAGAGAGAAACTTCCCGTTTTCAAAAGGAAAGATAAACCCTAGAGGATCACAAACAAGTCTTGGTGGTGCAGGTGGGGAGCAGACTGGCTTTCCTTATCAGATTCTGTGGTACGGGATCCCCGCTATTTTATGGGGATCTTCTCAGATCTTTGCAGTGACTTAGATCCTATCTGTAGTAAAATATGTTCACAGCTATTTATGTACTTGTTTTCATGGAGCCAGTTATATCACTTATGGTTACAGTCCCATTTTATAGAAAAGCAGACAAAAATGCCGAAAGTCTCCCTCACTCGGCACAATGCATCTGAATGAGAGGCTTACGATGAGATCGTTATCTTGGTCCCAGTCTCATGTTCGATTTTCTTCAAATTTCTGCCTTCTTTTCCAATAAGTCTTCCAACCAGGCCGTTGTGGGCCAAGATTTTCAGAGGAATCTCTTCAGCTCTAAAAGAGACAATCAACAATTTAACATTTAAGGTGGGTACAGCAGTTGCTACCCAAGAGCTATTACCCTGGTTTTTTTTCCAGTTCTCACAAATAGAAGCTGTTTTGTTCAGGCACCAAGAGGTGATGGGCTTAAGAGGAGGACTTCCTTACTAACCCCAGTGCATGGCTTCTCATTAACACAAGCCAAGTCATTACAGTTATACTCCCACGCTGTGACTGGTTGGGAATAAGTCCATGAGGCAGACATGGCCTTTGAGGTATAAGTAGAACTTTGCTGGGTGACTTTAGAAAGGTCTTCTTTGCTCTTAAAAGGGAACAAAGGTTGATGACATCAGTCAAATGGCCGACTAGAAAGCTTTAGGTCCTCCTACCCCCACAGAGACACCAAGTTAATAACAGACAAGTCAAAATACTTCTGTGAGAACCCCTGAGATGCTATAGTGCCCAGGCTATTATAAAACCAAGAAGGAATTCCAAAAAAGGGGAAAGGAAAATTGTGGTATTTGGTGAGCCTGTTCATGCTTCTTCCGCTACACAGTATAGCAAGGAGCAACTGAGAAGCAATTCTTCTCACCAGGGCTCCTCCATTGAAAACAAAAAGACTGGACCTTGAGCCCAACACCCTGGCTTGTCTGGGGGCTGCCCAAGAGATTGGTTTCTCTTTTTCCTGCAGTGAAGGGCTGATGAGATTGGCTCTGAGTTCGGAAGGTGCTGAAAACAGAGGTAGAGTACGTTAGGGCTGCAGTTACACAGTCAGAAGCCAGGGGGAGAAAGAGACCAAAGAAGGTTTAAGAGATCTAGAACCTGCAGCCCAGCTGATTATAGACAAGGTCTTCCCCTGAATGAAGCCAGTATGCAAGGACTGAAGGGTGGTTGTTTTTTTAAATGTCTAAATCCCAGTGAAAAAATTACAAAAAATAAGAAGAAACAGGGAAACATGGACTATTCAAAGAATCAAAATAAAACTCCAGAAACTGACCCTAAAGAAATGCAGACCTATGAACTACCTGACGAAGAATGTAAAATAGCTCAATGACCTAAAAGAGAACACAAACAACTAAATGAAATCAGAAAAATGATGTGAACAAAATGAGAACCAATGAGACAGAAACTATAAAAACTAACTTAACAAATAATAAAGCTAAAGATTATAATAACTGAACAAAAATTTTCATTTAAAAGGTTCAACAGCAGACATAAACAGGCAAAATAAAATATCCACAAATTGGGAAGACTTGTCATTCGAAATCATCAAGTCAGAGAAGAAAAAGATGCAGAAAAGCAGAGAGAGGCCAAGAGACTTAGGAGATACTATAAAGTGGATCAGTATAGACATCAGAGGAATCCACAAGGAGAAGAGTGAAGAATGGAGTGAAAAGCTTATTTGAAAAAATAATGACAGAAAACTTTCCAAATCTAAGGAAAGAAACAGACATATAGATTTAAGAAGCTCAAAAACTTCCAACTAGCATAAATCCGAAGAGAACCACACTGAAGTAGCATTATAACCCCAGTATGTAAAGTCAAAAACAAAGGACCATGCTTTTAAAAAAACTATTTTTTTTAAGATTTTTATTTATTTATCTTTAGAGGGGAAGGGAAGGAGAGAGGGAGAGAAATATCAATGTATGGTTGCCTCTGGTGTATCCCCTGCAGGGAACTGGCCTGCAACCCAGGCATGTGCCCTGACTGGGAATCGAACCACGATGGTGTAGTTCTCAGGCCCGTGCTCAATCCACTGAGCTACACCAGCCAGGGCCAAAAACTACTTTTTAAAATTCATTTTTAGAGAGAGGGGAAGGGAAGGAGAGGGAGAGAGACATCAATGTGTGAAAGAAACATCAATCAGATGCCTCTCACAGGCCCCCAGCTGGGGACTGGCCCACAACCCAGGCGTGTGCCCCAACTGGGAATTAAACTGGTGACCTTTCAGTTTCCAGGCTGGTGCCCAATCCACGGAGCCACACCAGCCAGGGCACAAAAACAATCTTGAGAGCAGCAAGATAAAAGTGATTAGTAACATACCCAGGAGTTTCCATATTATCGGTGGATTTCTCAGCAGAAACTTTGCAGGCCAGAAGAGAGTGGGATGATATATTCAAACTGCTAAAAGAAAAAACTGTCAACCAGGAATAGTGGTGTATCTGGCAAACTGTCCTTCAAAAATGAAGGAGAAATTAAGACTTTCTCAGATAAACAAAAGCTGAGGGAGTTTATTACTATTTGAACTATTTGTTCCACAAGAAACACTAAAAGGCGTCCTTTAAATTAAAATGAAAGGACAGTACACAGCAACACAAAGCCACATGAAAATATAAGGTTCTCTAATAAAAATACACGACTACAGTAACCTGCACTATAGTAACTTTGATGCATAAAATTTAAATGACAAAAACCAAAGAGGTAAATATGTTAATGGGTATACAACACACAAAAATTAAATTGTGATATCGATAATGAAGTAGAGGTAGAAGAAGGTACAAGGGGAATGGATAAATGGTGATGGAAGGAGACTTGACCTGGGGTAGTGAATACATAATATACAAATGATGTATTATAGAATTATACACCTACATAATTTTATTAACCAATGCCACCCTAATATTCAATTTAAAAAGTAGAGGGTGGCGTTGTAAAGGAGTAGAGTTCCTAATGTAAATGAAGTTAAGTTGTTATCAGTTTAAAATGTTATAATTTTAAGATGTCTTATATAACTGCAGTGATATACACATACACACACACACACACACACACACACGCACGCACACCCTTACAGAATATACACAAAAGGAAGTGAAAAGGAATCAAAGCATATCACTAAAAAAGAAAAGAAAACACCCAGACACGAAGACACAAAGGACGGCAGTAAGAAAGGAAAGGCGGGACAATAAAGCTACAAGACACTGAAAAACAAGTGAACAAAGAGGCAATTCTCAGTCTCCCCTATTAGTGTTCACTTTAAATGCTAAGGGATTAAACTCCCCAGTCAAAGCACAGCTGAATGATTAAAAAGCTAAATAAAATCAAATCTCAAATCAACAATTTTATAAGTCAAGAAATCAGAAAAAGAATAAACAAAACCCAAACTAACATGGAGAAAGCAATAATAACGACCAGAACAGAAATGAGCAAAATAAAGAATAGAGAAACAAAAGAAAAAAATCAATAAAACCAAGAGTTTGTTTTTCTGAAAAGGTAAACAAAATCAACAACTCAGCTAGATGAACGAAGAAAAAAGAGAGAGAAAACACACATATACAGTGAAAAATAAAAGAGGACACCCCAACTGATGCCACAGAAACAAGCAGTGACTACAAGAGAATACTCTGAACAGTTACACACCAACAAGTTGTATTGCCTAGAAGAAATAACTTCCTAGAAACACAGAAACTACCAAGATCAAACCATGAACAGAAAATCTGAACAGACAAATAATGAGTAAGGAAATTGAGTGAATAATCAAAAACCTTCCAACACGGAAATGCCTGGGACAGATGACTAAAATCAATCCTTCTCCACATCTTCCGAAAGACTAAAAAGAGGCGAACACTTCCAAGCTCATTTTATGAGGCCGGCTATATTCTAACACTAAAGCCAAACAAGACAATTCAACAAAAACAAAACAAACAAAAAACTACTAACCAATATTCCTAACGAGAATCCTGATACAAAAATACTCGAAGAATGACCATCAAATTGAATTTGAAATCATGTAAGAAGGTTTACACACTATGACCAAGTGGGATGTATTCCTGGAAGGCCAGGATAGCTCAATACATAAAAATCAATCAATGTGATACACCACATTAACAAAACGAGAAACAAAATCCACATGATCATCTCAATTGATAGAAAAAAAGCATTTGACAAAGTTTAACACCTTTTCATGTTAAAATCACTCAACAATCTAGAAAGAGAATAAAACTACCTTAACATAATAAATATCATTTGTGAAAACTCCACAACGAACTTCATACTCAATGGTGAAAGACTGAAAGCTTTTCTTCTAAGATCAGGTACAAACTGAGGATGCCTGCTCTTACCACTTCTATTCAACATAGTAGTGGATGTCCCAGCTAGAGTAATTAGTTAAGGAAAAGAAATAAAAGTGTCTAAATCGGAAAGGAAGAAGTAAAATTATCTCTTCTCATAGATGACATGATCTTCTATGTTAAAAATCCTAAAGATCCCACAAAAAGCTATTAGAATACACTAATTCAACAGTGTCGTGGGCTATTGTGTTTCTATTCACTAAAAATGAACAATCTGAAAGACAAATTAAACAAATAATTTCATTTACAATAGCATCATAAAGAAAAAAAATATTTAAGAATAAACCTAACCAAGGAACTAAAAGACTTGTACACTGAAACTACAAAACACTGCTGGAAGAAATAAAAGACAAACCAATGGAAAAATACTCTACACTCATGGACTTACTCTACACTCATAAGACTCAATGCTGTTTCAATGTCCACCCCATCTAACGTGATCTACAGATGCAATTCAACCCTTATCAAAATCCCAGTGGCAATTTTTGCAGAAATAGAAAAATTCATTCTAAAATTTGCATGGAATTTCAAGGGACCTTCAATAGTCAAAACAATTTTGAAAAAGAACAATGTCGGAGAACTCATTTCAAAACACATTACAAAGCTATAGTAATCAAAACAGCAAGGTGTTGGTATCAAGACAGACAAACCAATGCAATAGAAAAGAGATCCTAGAAATAAACCCTCACATATATGGTCACATGATCTTTGCTATGTGTGACCAGGCAACACAATAGGGAAAAGACAGTCTTTTCAACAAACAGTGTTGGGAAAACTGGATACACATAAGCAAAAAACTGAGGCTAGACTCATCTTACTCCATATACAAAAATTAACTCAAAACGTTTTAAAGACCTAAAAGTAAAACTGAAAACTACAATATTCCTTGAGAAAACACATGGGGAAAGTTTCATGACATTGGACTTTGCAATGGTTTCTTTTTTAAAAAAATTTCTTTACTGACTTTTAGAGAGAGAGAGAGAGAAATACTGATGTGTTGTTCCACTTATTTACGCATTCATTGGTTGATTCTATGGGGATCAAACCCACAACCTTGGAGTTTGGGACAATGCTTTAACCAACTGAGCTACCCAGCCAGGGCCTCAATGGTTGGTTCTTATATGTGACCAGAGACAGAACCTGCACCTTGGTGTATCCGGATGGGGCTCTAACCAACTGAGCACTTGACCAGGACTTGCAGTGGTTGCTTGCATATGACACCAGGGAATGATCAATGAAAATAAAAAATAAACAAATAGGACTATATCAAACTTAAAAACTTTTCTGCATCAAAGAATAGAAACAAGCCCAGGCTGGTGTAGCTCAGTGTATTGAGCACCTGCCTGTGAACCAAAGGGTTGCCAGTTCGATTCCCAGTCAGGACACATGCCTGGGTTGCAGGCCAGGTCCCCAGTAGGGGATACACGAAAGGCAACCACACATTGATGTTTCTCTTCCACTCTTTCTTCTTCCCGTCCCCTCTCTCTAGAAATAAATAAAATATTTTTTAAAAAGAATACAAACAATAGTGAAAAGACTGTCTATGAAATGAAAGAAAATATTTGAAAATCATATATCTGATAGGGGATTAATATCCAGCATATATAAAGAACTCCTACAACTCAACAAAAAAAAAATATCAAATAATCTGTTTGAAAAATGTGCAAAGGACTTGACAGACATTTCTTCAAAAATGATCTGCAAATGCCAAAATGTATAAAAAGGATGCTCAACATCACCATCACATAAAAGAAATGCAGACAGCCCTGGCTGGTGTGGCTCAGTGGATCAAGTACAAGCTTGTGAACCAAAGGGTTGCCGGTTTGATTCCCAGTCTAGGACACATGACTGGGTTGTGGGCCAGGTCCCCAGTAGGGGGCACACAAGAAGCAACCACACACTGATGTTTCTCTCCCTCTCTTTCTCCCTCCCTTCCCCTCTCTAGAATAAATAAATAAAATCTTTAAAAAAAAAAAGATGGCTTCTATTAAAAAAAAAAGAAATGCAAACAAAAACCACGATGAGGTATTGTGAATTCAAAATACTACCTCATTCCCATTAGTCTGGCTACTATCAAAATAACAGAAAATAAGTTTTTTTTTGTCGGTGAGAATGGAGAAATCAAAACCCTTGTGCACTGTTGGTAGGACTGTAAGATGGTGAAACTGCTATGGAAAATGGTATGAAGGCTTCATGAAAAAATTAAAATAGAACTACCATATGACCCAGCAATTCCCTTCTGGGTATTTATCCAAAAGAACTGGGAGCAAGGTCTCAAAGAGATCTTCACACCCATGGTAGTAGCAGCACTTCACAATGGCTGAGAGGCGAAAGCGACCCAAATCATCAATGGACGGAATGTGGCATAGACCTACAATGAAACATTATGCAGCCTTAAAAAGGAAGGAAACCCTGTCACATGCTACAATATGGATGAATCCTGAGGATAGCATGTAAAGTGGAAAAAGCCAGTCAAAAAAAAAGACAAATATTGTTCGATTCCACTTATCTGAGTTCTCTACAGCAGTCAAACTCATAGGAACCAAAAGCAGAACGGTGGTTACCAGGGAGGGGATGGAGAGAGGGGAAAAGGGGAGTTGTTGCTTAATGGCCACAGAGTTTCAGTTTTGCAAGATGAGAACATTCTGGAGACCTGATTCACAACAATGTGAACATACTCAACACTACTGAACTACACACTTAAAAATGGTTAAGATGGTAAATTGCACGTTATATGATTTTACCACAATGAAAAAAAATAGGAAAAAACAGCTTTGTCTGTTAGCTTCTTAATATTATCCAGTGGGGACACAAGGTCTGAAACCACTACAGCCATCCTGTCATCTCCAGGAAAGTATCAGATACTCCAAAGAAGGTAAAACAGAAAGAAAAGTCACAGGCTTTGAGTCCATGGTTCAACTGACCTTGGAGTTGCTCTACCTTAGGACTTCTTATTACGTGGCATGAGAATGGTTTCTTATTGCTTAAACCACTTATGTTTTCTATTACTGAAATCAAAAGGATCTAAAAGATGCATTATTACTGCCTGAAAATAAGGGGATGTAATTTGGGGAGGGCAGGTGGTTTTTCTTTTTCTACATCCCCCACCTCTTACCCGCCGCCCTCAGGGCTCCGTTTACATGTCACTTACACCGGAGGCCTTCTCTGAAATCCCCAAACCTCCTGCCGTGCTCCCTAAAACCTTGATTAGGGCCCCCAGTAATGAGCAGTCATTTCCCAGTCAGCACACTCCATGGCTGCTTCACTGCACACTGCTGGGCTGCTCAGTGGACACTTCTCCCAGGGGACTGTGAAAGCAGGAACTGGGTCTTGTGCACAACCACAGCCTCGACCCCCACACAGCACCAAGCACACTGGACACTCAACACATGCATTTCCACGACACTCACACTCCATCTTGGCTCTACACAAAAACAATTTAGAAACCAGTCTTTTTAATTATTTAGAATATTGAAAGGTACGTGTACCCAGGTTGAAGGGCCAAAGAGCGTGTTATTTGTAAAGCCTGCAATAACTTGGATGAGGGAGGGGCTTCTTCAAGTTAAGCCATGGAATTTGGGTGGGTTTCAAAAGCCTGAAATGGAGTAAGTAATTCCTAAGTGAAAGGTTAGAAACCTAAGAATAGATTTGCAGTGTTTTTCTTTTTAGGACTACTTCCATGTTTGTGGTTTCAGAACACTCTTATTGGACATTATTTCTGAATTAATTTTATATTCACTTTATCTCTTAGTGCTTCTCTATAAAGCTGCCACCAATGCCCATAAGTGGATTTTGCCAATCTGACATGGAGCCTTTTTTATTATATTATCTATTCCATTACCATTAATTCACTTGTAATACAAAGAAAATTGCTTTTGTAAGAACTGTATCTACTCTTCAAATTGGTACAACACTCAGGAATCCTAAGAAGTATTTTCTAAAAGAAAAGAAAGTGAAGGACATGGAAGCGAGGGATGGGGGGGAAGAATAAGGCAGCCACTTGGATACTAGTTTCTACTATTAATGGAAATGTGACCCAGTTTTCAAAGGGTGTAAGTGGTTTAGGAGCAGGTGACAAAGCTGTTCCCAGAACGGTAAGTGATGGTTTTGATGATAATGTACCTGCACTACCCAATGCATTAGCTATACAGGGAGCTGTTCATATTTGAATAAGTTAAAAAGAATAGTCAGTTTCCATGCTGCACTAGCCAGGTTTCAAGCACTCAATACCACCATGCGGCAAGTGGCTACTGTGCTGAACGGTGCAGACACGGAGCATTTCCATCACTGCACGACACTGGGCAGCCCAGGTCTGGTATCCCTACCAGTATTATTACCAGTGAGTGATGAAAGCATTGGGATCACCAGGCAAAATACACGGGGGAAACAGCCATATCATAAATACACAAGATCTGTTTCCCACTGCCTTGTCTTTGGAAACAAATTTCTTAAAAATAATTCTTCCCCCCTCCCTTTGCTTAGTAACAGAGTTAGAGCTTGTGGAAAATGTCTCGGGCTCGGTGAATGAGCACCTGCTCTTATTCTCTGTGGGACGGTCTGGGCATTGCACACAAACTTACAGTTTGGTCTCGTCAGCCTCTTTCTGCATGATTTCAAGAATCATGCGGCATGCTTCAGAGGTCCCCTCTGGGGTGGCATGGATGGTGACGGGCTTCTCTGCGGCCCCGGAGTTTTCCTTCCTATGGATGTCTACCCTGTGGGGAAAGAATTGGGGGCCATAGCACAGCGTCATCTGGGATAGGATCTGGTCAGTCCCGAGACAGCGCCGCGCCAGCCAACGCACAGCGAGGACCCAGCCAGACTAGGGAGCACCATCAGCACGTTTGCAACCAATGCCACTCTCCAGGAAGGCAGCAAGCAGTGCAGGGGTCTCGCGCCAAACTCGCGTTCTTTGCAGTTCCATTTAGAAGGGAATATTTTGGACAGGCGTGCTGTGGGACAAAGGCACCCAGCCAACTTGGTAACGAAGTATTTTGTGTCGTCTTTCAAATGATCGTAGAAGTGGAGAATAAAGCAAGCAGGGGAATTCTGCACACTGGCACAGTGCCACTCTCTGAACTGATTGCAGTCTCTAAAAGCCATATGTTAATCCAAATCCAAACACCAAATTCAAGTGAGCTTTATATATTTGAGTGTCGATAGAAAACAGAGGCATGCCCTCTCTCTGCCTGAGTTCTGGTTTCCTAACTCCTGGCAGCCTGCCTTCTCTCCCAGGCTCTCGAAGCTAATGGTTCATAAGCTTGACGACTTGATCAGACTTCTTGGGGTAGTCATGGCTCTACTTGATTTGTTAACTTTCAAAATCACACAATTAACTGTATCCCTTTTCACTCTGACTGTTAGAAAGCTCAGAAGCCCAGGTCCAAGTCTTGGGCCTACTTCTAAAAAAATGGGCGCACACTTTGAGAACTAACCTCACTTCTATTGAAGCTTGCTGCACTTTTAAAGCCACTTGAAACAATTTTTGGAACAAAAAGACATACAAATAAGAATCACTTTCCCAGTGAAGCAGACTTGGGGGGGGGGGAAGGGCTGACTTTAAAATACAAGGATCACCAGAGAATACTTTCCCCTCTCTCCTGTCTCTGTTCTATTCCTGTGACTATGGACTCTGGGGCTCAAGTACACTTCCGTTTCGGGGGGAGTAACTCAGATGCGTTAAGGAAAGTGGTGTTTTCTCTTTCACGTTACAAGACACTCAATGCATGACCTGAATGAAATGCACTAGGCATGTAACCAACTAATATTTGCCAGTTATTTGGTGCTTTGCAGTTTAAGTGCTTTCACCACGATTACTGCATTCAATCTACCTGACTATCCTAGTTCTCACAATGATCTTGGCTTACGGAAGAAGCAATCGATGGTCAGAGAGAAAAAATTCAAGATCATAAAGCCATTAAGTGGTCAAACTTGAACATGGGTGTTTGTTTTGAAGTCCTGTGCTTTGTTACATGTGTGGTCATATGAACATACAAAAATCAACAAGTCCACAAGGCCTTTTAATCACTATAATTCCAACTACCAGTTCAGTCTCCCTGTTTAGAAAACTAAATATAAGGCAAATGTACTTTATTTCTTGCTACATATAGCAGTGATTCACCCACTTCCTTCATGTAGCTATTTGTGAGTCTACCTAGGTGGCCACAAAGAATGACTACCACCCAGCGCTCTGACTCAGCAGAGGAGGTAAGAGCTAAAATAAATGGATTCCAGGATCTCACAAAGCTCTATACTTCTTCTGTTTTTGAAATAGATACATTCATAAGCATTAGTTTGCTTATAAGAATAATTCTTGGTTGTGAGGTCATTAGTACCTTCTTTATGAATCTTTAGTGTTTGGGGGTATAATCTTTAGGCAACTGGCATGAAAGCTCATTAAAGCCCCCAGCTTTCTGTTAGTCTGTTAATAGTTCTGTTTAAAGAAGCCACCATCCCATACAGCACAGCCCCCCACTGCTGATGCAAGCAATAGCCACAGGAGGGTGGCTGGGACCCACCAGCACTCAGGAGACCCCTCAGAAGGAAGCAAAGGAAGCCCCGGAGGCACGTACCGGGACTGGGTCTGCTTAGTGATGTTCTTTATGGTCAAGCCCTCCTTTCCGATGATGGCACCAACAAACTGGGTGGGGACCAGGATCCGAAGCGGGAAATCAATCTGTCTGGCCTGAGAAGAGCCCCCAGGGGCGTGGCCTTGCTCCCTGGAAGAGTGGTCCCCACGCTGGGCTCGCTGAGGGGGCGAAGGGGAGCTCACCTCTTCATCCGGGATGTAGGAAATCTTGAAAGAGTAGTTCTCAAACTGATGCCCGCTTAGCTTCTCGATGGCTCTGAAATGCAGAAGGCACAGCGAGCTTTGTGAGAGAGGAGTGTCAGAGGAGACCCTCCGGATGGACGGACTGGCTCCTTTACTCTCCTGCACTGGCTGCCTGTGTGAAGGCCCCTAATCCTGGCCGCGGGTGCAGCGCCCAGCACGGCGGATGCTTCCTCTGCCCTCTCGGCGGCCACTGCCCAATAAACAGTTCATGGCGATCCACAGGCCTGGTCAGACCTGATCCACAGTTACGCATTCTGCTTTTCTCTCCACCCAAGGCAATCTTCCGCTTACCAAAGACTCTTTAACATATTACAGTATAAAATTATGACTCTTATTTTTACTGTAATATAGATTTGTTATTGAAAACTGAGATGCGAATCACTACAAATGAGAGAAAGTCCTAACCTCCATCTCTTATTTTTCTTAAATATAAACGTATTACTTATAAAAATAAATTAGTATCACCCGTTCCTCTTCTAACCTTTGAAAAATTATTAATATACCGAACACTCTCTAAGTCATTCAATATACTCCAATTTAATTTTTTCTGGCTACTTAACTTTCTATTGATTTACCATGTCTTTTCCAAATGCTCTTCCATTGTTTTTTATGTGTGTGTGTGTGTGTGTGTGTGTATATATATATATATATATATGGGTCAGTCTTTTGCTGTGACATTCAGTGTTGCCACGGGCATCTTTGCAAACACACCTTTGCACGCAGAGTAAATTCCCAGTGGAGCTGCTGGATTAGAGAGTGCGCAGGTTTCTAACATTAAGTGTTACCCAGTGTCCTGAAAAGATTTCAATACTTACTACCCTATAATAGTTAAGAGAACATTGGTTTCCTTGAGTCCTCAAAAGCACAGATTATTATTAACTAAAAATAGTTACTAATTTGATAGGGAATAAATGATATCCCACTACTGCATTTTTAAATTACACATATTTTTTTGACATGTTCCAGGCAGCATGTAAAAATGAATGTTAGTGTTAATGTTTAGGGTCTGTGAATTTATTACAAAGTAGCACCTTTTGATTTCAATAAAAGCAACAAAGTAATAAGCACAGAGGCCCTACCCACGTAGCAGCTGGACAAGAACTGTGAAGGTGAGTCACTGGTATAGCCCCTGCTTACCTATGTGAGCAAACGTCAGTAGCGACTGCATTATTGCCCTTTTCAATGCAAAATTAACTTTTTGAAAACTATCAGCATGAAAATGGGTTATCAGCATGAAATAGGGTCTTCATGTGTGTTGAAACCTTGAAAAAGAAATAAATCTATAATCCTGGGATATATAACCAAGGGTATGCCACATCCATGAAGTATGACCACGTGTGACCATATTCTAGTGACGATGACCAGACAGGCACTTTAAGAATCTCCTTGAAAAAGGAACTAGCTTTTCGAAAAACCTTAATCCTGTGTCTGTTAAGAGCCAAGTTCAAAGTTAACTACTACTGAAGCACCGAGGTCGTGAACGGGGATGAGAAGTGAACGGGGGAAGGAAGAAGAGCCCCAGCCGGGTGCCCCTTGACAACCACCACCAGACACTGCTCCCCGCTGTTGCTGTCACCAAGGTGGGTTCCCCTTTTTATAGTACACAGAGGAAAAACGGATGCTTTGGTATCCATTCAGTTAGTGCGGATAAAAAGTAGGCTGTGCCTCTTTACCCTGGGGCACGGGGGAAATTCCAGGGTAAAGCAGCTCCCAGTGGCTGGCAAAGCAGAATCTACGGAGGGGACACAGTGCCGCACAGCTGGGGCTCTCCAATCCCGGCTACATCCAAACACACCTCCCACCCTGGTTGTGAGGCCACAGCTCAGCGTTTTTTCAGGATAAAGTCTGCACCTTCAACAGACAGACACCCTGGTGTAAATGCCCAGGAGTTCCAGGGACCCGTGAAAGAGCCACACCTTTTCAGAAAAGGCTTGTAAGTGTGGGACTCAGCAGAATTCCAGGACAACCCTCCACAACATGTAAAAGGAAGCCCAAAGCCACTTACATTTTTGCTTCTTCTCTCGTGGCGTATGTGACGTTGACAACGGCAGTTTCTGTGTCTGTGTTCACTAGGAAAGAGGGAAAAATTGCATTGTCACAGGAAGAAAAGCTGCTGCCCTCTGGCTCAATGAGGACAGACTTACTTCAGAGAAAAGAGGCACAAAAAAATTCATTGCCCCAACTCTAGAGTTCTATCAGTCTCTATCTTTATTTGCATGCATTCACAGGCATTTGTCATCAATTACATACATAACTCATAGCTGTATTTTCACTTACTTGGTAAACACTTTTGCACGAGTACACATGTGTACACTATCTTTTGTATTTTTTATTTTTAATGCCTATGTAAAATTGCAGTAATTAACTGCGACATGATTTTTGCCTAACCATCCCTCAAATGTTGACAAATGGGTCTTTCCCCATATCTACGATTCTAAAAAGTGTTGCTGGAAACCACCTTTGTTGGAAGCATTGATTCAAGTTCTTCTGAATTACCTTTTTTAAGGCCAAACACAGAAGAAAAAATAAATCGGTAAAAAAGCATAATACTTGTATATTTTCAAATTACTTTCCTAAAAGTTTATGTCAATTTATTGTATCATATCACTATTATGGTATAAGTTTTGTTATAACCTGTATTGAGTTTTAAATAAGTGGATATACATATATAGCAATAACACAGTATTTTTTTTAAAATACTTTATTTATTTATTTTCAGAAAGAGGGGAAGGGAAGGAGAGAGGGAGAGAAATATCAATGTGTGGTTGCCTCTCATGTGTCCCCCACTGGGAACTGGCCTGCAACCCAGGCATGTGCCCTGACTGGGAATCGAACCGTGATCCTTTGCTTCACAGGCCTGCACTCAATCCACTGAGCTACACCGGCCAGGGCGCAATAACACAGTATTTTAACTTTAATTCTTCATTCATTGATAAGATTGAATTACTACTTTTGTTTCTCTTTGAACTCCTTGGCTGTGTGAGTTAAACCGAGTAAGTGTGTACAATGAATAAAGAAAACTGATAATCCCAACTCACTTGGAGAAAGGGGAGGTCACAAATGCAAAGGACGGCTCATAAGAAATCACTCTTGTGAGGGCTTATTTTAGCTCAAAATTGCTTGCTTCTTCTCCCAAAGTCAGAAGTTAAAAATAAGTTCAAAAGAGGCAAGATAAAATGTTCTCACTCCAATTCAGTAAACTTATAGGAAAAATACTGATTTTCCCCAAACAAGCTGACACTATTAAATCAAATCTTTCCTTTAAAGCATTTAAGCTATCGAGAGACATAGCGTTAACCACATCAAATTAAGGATAATTCAAGAAAACCACAATAAAGCTACTTTTCAAAGTAATAATAAAACCCTACAGTATAGGGATTCTTAATCTTGGATCTACACTAGAGCTTCAGGAATTCTATAACCTGACCCTCTCCAGCCGACCTCACCCCACTCCACCCAAAGATTCAGATTTGTGGATATATGAATTTTTCTGGTTTATAATTTCTGTAAGATTCTCAAAAATGTCAAAGACCACTGTTAAAGATACTGTTTATCCAATAACTTCAAAGCAGCTGCCAGGCCGCTTTGGGGAGGGACCGTGTAATCCTTACAAAGATGCCCCTACATTCATGTGTCATAAGCGCGAGCTCAGCCCTGGCCTTTGCCCAGGGACGGCTCCAGCTGCTCCCCACTCACCCAGAGCAAAACAGGGGGTGTGCAGCCCACAGCTGTCCGCCCTCAGCGCTGACACAGAATGAGAAAGTGGTTTCCTCTCTGCTGCTTTCTAGTGCTACAGATAAGGCTGCTGACTTCCAGAAAGGGAGAAAGGGCTGGGTCTGAACTTCCTGAATAAAGCTATCTACTTAGGACTCTCAGATTCAGATTTTCTCACTCCTTTGTCATACTCTCTGTTCTTCTGAGATGTTTGTCTTCAGGGATTCAGGCAGTGCTTTGACTCAGAACCGAGCTCCACTCAAGTGACTTATTTCACTGGACATAAAAGCTTATAAAGTTTCTGAAAACTACCAAAAACAATTTCTTGCTGAATCAGGAAATCAATTATGAAACACAATATAACAGCAGCATTGAATTCCCATCGGGCAGTGGTGAGGCAGGTCGATGGTGGGCACAAGCGCTCTGGGAGCCCCCAGGGCCCAACATAGTTCTTCCTCGCATGCCGTTGTCTTGAATTTATAACATGGTCTTAGCTAGGAACTTTCACCGGTTCATGTCTGGAAGGCCATCTTGCCTATTACATGCAATCCTGATCAGAACGTTTTCTTCTCCACACTGAGGGAAATACGTAACAAGAACGGAGAAACAGAATCTTTGAAAACCCTGTCTTCTCTCTGAGCTCTTTCCCTTCACCTTTGGGCACAGGCAGTCAGCAGCAAACTGAATAATGATATTTTCAATACTCATGATGTGAAGAACATCTCAATAATCACTACGTGAAAGCTATTATGTTAATTATCCCAGCAGAAAGAACAGGTTGCATATGTGAAAGGGGTTCTCTGTGATTTTTCCTAAGTGACCCTTACCCCCTCAGGTTATGCATGGCTCCATTGAATACAAATACCTCACACAGATCACTTTGGCTGCCAACTGTTCAGTGATATAGGATGTGCAGGATTTATCCTCGCCCTTTTACACATGTGGAAACTGAGTCAGTGAGGTTAAGTGACTTTTCCAAGGGCCCACAGTAAGTGACTGAATTCACATTCTGCTTTTTAGGACAACACAAACACAATCTTCTTTTAAAAATATTTTATTTATTTATCTTTTTTTAATTTTTTATTTAACTCTTGTTCAAGTAGTTTTCTTTCTTGTATTCCCAGCCCTGCCCCCTCCCGCCCCAGTGCTCCCCACCTCCCTCCCATCTCCGCCCCCCACCTTAGTGATTGTCCATGTGTCCTTTATACTTGTTCATGTGAATCCTTCCCCTTTTCCCCTGTAGTTCTCTCCCCTCTCCCCTCTGGACCCTGTCAGCACCTTCTGTATTACAGTGTCTTTGGTTACATTTTGCCTGCTTGTTTGTTTTGTTGTTTAGAATCCTGTTAAAGGTGAGATCATACAGTATTTGTCTTTCACCGCCTGGCTTATTTCACTCAGCATAATGCTTTCCAGTTCCATCCATGATGTTGCAAAGGGTAGGAGCTCCTTCTTCCTTTCTGCAGCATAAATTCCATTGTGTAAATGTACCATAGGTTTTTGATCCAGTCATTGACCGATGGGCATCTAGGTTGCTTCCAACTCTTGGCTATCGTGAATTGTGCTGCTATGAACATCGGGGTGCATAGGTTCTTTTGGATTGGTGTTTCAGGGTTCTTAGGATATACTCCTAATAGTGGAATTGCTATTTATTTATCTTTAGAGGGGGAGGGAAGGAGAGAAATATCAATGTACAGTTGCCTCTCAAGTGTCCCCTGCTGGAAACTTGCCTGCAACCCAGGCATGTGTCCTGACTGGGAATCTAACCGCGATCGTGTGGTTCACAGGCCCATGCTCATCCACTGAGCTACACCAGCCAGGGCATAATCTTTACACATGTTACTACCTGTCATATCAGAACCTGGAATCTACCTTTCTGGGACTCAAAGAGCTACACAACACATGAGCAACAACAGGCACTCCTTGCTTTCTTTTTATAACCATGGTATTTCATGTTACAGAAGGTAAAAATAAGGGCAGCAGAAGAATACAAGGGGAACCCCCGAAAAATTGGAGCTGCCTTTTGGAGGGTGGGCCCCTTGTAGTACAGGCTTCCCCTGATAGGTTAGTGTTCTAGGAACCCATCTGTATCAGTGTAGCAGCTGGCACTGTAGTGAGAGGCTGTGTTTGACTTCAGTGAAACTTTTTAAAAGACTTTTAACACATCTGCCCATTTCATGACCGGTGATTTATACTGAGCACACCTGCCTATACCACACTGAGTGTTCAGTAGTTTTGACCAAATATGGCATGAACCCTCTGCCCCACCCTTCCTATTCACTGGCTCTCACTCCAAGTGACTTTTTTTGTTTCCCTGGATGAAAAAAAAAGTCCTCAAAAAGAAACATTTTTATGATGTGGAAGAGGTGAAAGAAAAACAGCAGAAGCACTAAAAGGCATCAAAATGATGGGTTCAAAAACTGCTTTGAGCAGTGGAAAAAACATCTCCATAGGTGTATTACATCAAATGGAGAGTACTTTGTAGGTGATTAAAGTTTAAACATGTAGAATACACAATTTTTATAAATAAATTCCATTTTGGGGGTTCCCCCTATATATTTTCTAGGCATTTATAACATTATTCCCAAGACAGTGGCTCTCAAACTTGAGTGTACACAAAAACCACTTGGAAGTACTTGTTCAAAACAGATTCATGAACTCTTGCCCCAGAAAGTCTTACGTTGTAGGTCTATGGTGAACCCTAGGAACATGTAGTTTTAAAAGCACTCCAGCAGATTCTGATGTAAGAGTCCTACTTCTTGAGAAAAACTCACTCCAACATATGCGAGATCTATTTTTCTTAGCCAGGAAAAAGAAAGTTGTGATAGTGTAAATCTGATTGCTTCCACGTGGGTCATGTTATCCCAGCCCGACAGTATGTGTCCAGTGCTTGAGCACATGAGGGAGTATATTTTTTAAAGATTTTACTTATTTATTTTTAGAAGAGCGGGAAAGGGAAGAAGAAAGGAAGGGGGAGAAACAGCAATGTGTGGTTGCCTACTGGGGACCTGGCCTGACTGGGAATTGAACCTGTGACCCTTTGGTTTGCAGGCCATTGCTCAATCTGCTGAGCCACACCAGCCAGGGCACATTATGGAGTATTAAAAAGTAGCCTGAAAGTTATTATATATTCCTTGAAAAAAACAAATTATATAGCTACAGATATACATACACACACCTCTCACACACAGATATATGAACATATACTCTAAGAAGCTTGTTTCAAAGGGGTCTGAACTTACTATTTTTCCCAGGAGTTGACCCAGCCTATAAGAAATAACACAACATTCCTCTCAAAATTTGGTAAGCTGATGTCCTCACTCATTACCTTGTTCGACATTCTCCACTGTCCCGTACTGAGCCAAAAGTCCATCCAACACCTGCAAAGAAAGCTTCAGTGTGAGAGTGGGAAAATAAGGTTGTACTCACAAAAGTGGTACCATGGTTACCCTGAGCAGATGAATTACAGCAAAAGAGAGACAGTTATAGTAATAATATAATTAAATTGGTATTTCAGGTCTTCCACAAAAGCAGTAAGAACTGAATAAATATGTGGGACTTTCATTTGCTTATTGACTCCCAAAATATCTGTTCACTGCAATCACAGCAGAATTTCAGAGTCTCAGTAACTGTCAATCACATTCATCACGATGGTTGGGACTGGTCTACTAGTCTTGAAATGAGAAGCAGAATAAAGTACAAGGCTCACTTTTCCTTGAAAACTTTTACCATCTTCCTTTGGTTTTCTCTTAGGAATCTCCTTATTTTACAAAGCAATGGGGTGTGTATGTTTGACATTTTCAGTAATAAAAAGTTCTTTTTTAAGTAATGAAAATATTAGATAGAACATTCTCTTTTCTTAATGGTTATTTTGATTTCATTTCGGTTGGGGAATAAAAAAAACACCAGGCAGTTTGTTTTTAAATAATGCAATAAGACCACTCCTCAGATTCTGTCTTATTTCATTTTAAGGCAGCAATCTTATATGAAGTTTCACAACTCAGAAAATACATCTTAACTGTTATTCATGGTAATTAATTCAAACTAAACAAACAAAAAAAACCCTGCTCAAACTAAAAGAACTTCCTATTTTTCTTGGTTTTCCATGGATTTTTTTTAATGATCGTAATTTGGAAAGGTAAAAATCTTTTTACAAACTCACGAGAGAAAAATCACAAAGCAGGCACACACTGTGTTTCAGTCTGTTGGTGCCTGAGGAGACAGAACCTGAGAGAGCGAAGCGCACATTCTGTGTGGTGAAGGGGACAGACATGACCGCAGACTTGCGACAGATCACGCACATTAGGCCTAGCACTGAAAACCACAGGACAAGTCTGGGGACCTCTAACTCGTAAACATGAAAGGTAACTAAAAGACAGAGAAAAATGCCCTGTTAAGCCATTAAAAAGTAAAGAAAGCAGGGAGACAGTAAAAACAGAAGTGACACTGGCTTACTTCCCACTGCAGGTGAGGAGGGATGTTTCGAATCTGAATTTTTCTGCTCCTGTAAAAATAAAAGCACAGACTATAACATCTTCTCCAGGACACAAACTTTAAAAACAGGCTTCATGTGAACTCACTTCCCACTCTGTTCACAGAGGAATCATCATGAGATTCCCACTGTGAATCATGACCATCATGTTTTAAGGCTTTCACAGTTACTCTGTGGAAAAAAAAACAAAAACAAATCCAAGAACGTCAAGAACAATCTAGACGGCCTGAATGCAGATCTCCCTTTCCGATGTCCTACCACAGTGGTTAGAATTTAAATTGCCATTCAGGTTCTAATATAAGGTTATCACCTTCCTCAAAAATGCATGGTGTCTCAATTGACCCCATTCCAACAGGGACCAAAGCTCAAACACGATGGATGAAATCACATACCTAATGTGCTTACCCAAAATCAGGTTCGGTCTACCCCTTATTTAACAGTGCACATCTTTTTTTAAAAAATAACTTTTTTATTAATAGATAATACAGTCATAATTCAAAAATTAGAATACTATAAAAAAAGTACACTAAAGTCTTACTCCCACTCACCCCCAGAAATAAATACTTTTACTTGCTGCTTGTGTGTACTTTGGTTTCTTCATACAAATGACAGCAAATACACAACTGAATCTTATTTTTTCCTTTTCTTGCAGAAATATTTGCATGTTCCACACACTTGTATCTTTTTTTCTCCCTACCTCACAGTAATATCTTAAAGATCTGCCATGTCTGGTGTAGCTCAGTGGATTGAGCACGGGCCTGCGAACAAAAAGATCGAGGCTCAATTCCCAGTGAGGGCACGTGCCTGGGTTGCAGGCCAGTTCCCAGCAGGGGACTCATGAGAGGCAACCATACATTGATGTTTCTATCCTTCCCTTCCCCTCTGAACATAAATAAAATCTTAAAAATATATATGTTTCTGTGTTGGTAGACAGAGAGCATCCTCATTCTATTTTATAACCTGAATGTACTGAAGTGTACTTAACCCATCCCTACTGCCAAATGTTTGGGCCTTCTGCTTTTTTATTCAGAGGATTTTGGGGGGGGTTGTTTTTCCAGGATATCCTGTTGGTCTGATAACTGAGTGATTTAGTGTTTCTTGTTTTTTACTAAGTATTTCAATTAGATAGATTTAACATGCATGAGAACATGTTAGGTCCTGAGAAGAAAACAGAAATCAGCATTCAAATATAAGAGAGATCATTTTAGTGCAAGGGCTTCACACAGAAATTCCAAAAATATCTGTTTGAGGGTTGCAAGAGGAGTATGATGACCACTTTTTCTTTCCTGCTGGTGTCAAGGGCACCAAATGGTGGCTATTGGCTATACAAGCCTCATGTTTCTCCATGCTTTCACTTGGGCAATAGCTTTGGAAAGAAAGGCTACCATTTCTACAGAGAGGAAAAAGGAGAGAGAAGGAGGTACAAGATACAGGAGATGAGGAAACAATGAAATAAATGAGGGGCTCCAGTGTTTCCAGATCTTTATTGAATAAGGGAGGCACAAATTGCATGGATCCCACCCACTACTTGATGATAGCTGCTTAAATGACTAGACAAGCCAGTCGGTACAACCTCTAATCTTTTATCAGGACAGGAAGGAGAGGGAGAACTCATTTCTACCTCTATGCCATGAAGGCTCTATTCTGACACCGCTTTGGGCAAGAATTCATAACAACATTGCTGACACTGCCCCACACAGTGGCTACATGGAATGCTCCAGAGAAAATGTCAGAGGCCTAATTATTTATAGAAAAGGCATCAGAATTTGCAAGAAAATTGAATTTTTCTAAAGAAAAATACTGTATCTCCAAGAATAAACATTGAGTCCAGCAGCAGAGCAAGAACTTACTGGTAGAAAATTCTTCTCTGGGAAAAACTCATGCATGGACACAAGAGATCTGAACAAAGACAGCTACTCTGTTCGTAATAACAAGGATGGCAAAAACGCTAAGTTGCTATCAATGGGGAAATGAACAATTCATAGTACAGCCATAATATGGAACACCATGCAGCTGTTAAAAAGAACAATGAAGACATTTGTGCACTGTCATAAAGAACTCTGGGAAGTACAGATACAAGAAAAGAGCTAATTGCAGATTAAGTTGAGTCTGTCTTCTAAGTGCACAAAGCAAAATTATGTTATATGTAAGTGCATGAAAAAAGCCAGATTCAGCTGGTGAAAGGGGACATATACTTTTTATTTGACCTACTTCTGTCTTACTTGCTTTTTAAAAAAATGAGAATGCATTTATGTCTTACTCTTACTTGTTTAGAAAAATTAGTGATTTAAAACTCCAACTAGCACTGCTTTAATGAATATAAAACACTGATCCTGCTTAAGTACAAAAAAAGAAAACCCAAACACCTTTTCTCCATAATTAGATTAGGCATTCTTCTTGAAATATTACTCAACAGAATATTAATTGATTTGGCAAACCTCTTGTTCATAGTGCGTAAGTAGTCAAATCCTACCCAGTCCGGATCATCCCAAATCCTAACCAAATGGGTGCAAAACCATGATGTTTGCCTATAATGTCTCATATGTAGAGCCCGCACACTGGGCAATCAGTTCCGTAAGTAAATGGAATGTTCATTGAGCAGGATTCTAGGAGCAATCATCTCTAAAAAGCTGGTGTATAGCATCTCTAATCTTAGCTCAGGGTGGAGAAGAAGAAAAGGGACCTGGATCTAAACAAGGAAAATGGCAATCACTGCAGCACAACCTATTCAAGTGGAGCTCCATCAGGCCACTTGGGAGACTATGCTGAGAGATTATCCTTCAGGATCAGCAGTGGTCAGGATCTCTGAGATAGGCTGCAAACTACCCAGGTGTCATTTGGATGCCGTGCCTTCTTGTCAGGGTACTCAGGATGCCCGCCAGGGACTTGTATGTGCCCTTCGAAACCTAGTTCACTCTTGCAGGCATTTCCAGGGTGTGTCCAGGCAGAACTGTTTCTTCTGCCCTCATTAG
The DNA here is from genome assembly GCF_014824575.4 of Sturnira hondurensis. NCBI lineage: Eukaryota > Metazoa > Chordata > Mammalia > Chiroptera > Phyllostomidae > Sturnira > Sturnira hondurensis. Next base: position 849,999 of record NW_028091847.1, on the reverse strand, counting down.
CTCTTACGAAGCCGCTCACTCTTTCCTGTAATTACTTATCTGATGACACTGGCCACCCCCTGGTTTCCTCCAGGACAGGCTCCTTGTTTATAGTGTCCTGTGCAGCACAGGGGCGAGCGCATACAGTAGAAACAGAGAACACGGGACCCAGAAGGCTGAGGAAAGCCCTGCTTTTGCTCGCTGCTGGCTGTTTACAGGGACATCACCCAGGAAGGCAAACTGTTTTTCCTTCACCAGGTTAGTCAAGAGGAGAGGAAATGGAGTTCTTTTCCCTATTTCCTTTAGAAAAATAAATAAATAAATAAATAAATAAATAAAACAGCATTTGGCTCAGTCTCTAACAACAAATGAGATCTTTCTCCCTTTGAAACCCATAAAATATGTCCTGCCTTAAAAAAAATAAGCCAAGCTTTTACAAAATAACTTAGGAAAGTAATTGGATGCAAGAAAATAATTATTTGTTCCTTTAAAAAATAGAAAAGTGTCACAGTTCCTTTATTTTCCAAGAGAAATCAAGCTTCTCTAAATAGATGTAAATGACATTTCCCATCCTCAGAGCTCTGGAACTCCTGAGCAATCCTCTCCTGGCTGGTCTGTCTTCCGTTTTGTGTTTCCCTTTCCTCTCTCAGCCATCTCACACTCGGCTGCCAGTGACTTTCTAAAGGCAAATATAACTGGTTACTCCTGTCTTTTGAGAATAGCTCCCCATCACCACGCCCAAATTCCATCTCATGACGGGGTTACTGGCCCCACTTCTCCGTGTCTTTGTCATTAAAACAATTCTGCCCCATCAAACTGCTCAAACTTTGTGTGCCTACTCCCTCACCAGCAACGCTTGATCATGCCTATAGTTTATGCGTGCCAGGTCTGAGCCTTCAACACTCTGTTACACCTTAAAAACAAGAATAAAGAGGGCAGTAGGGAACGTAAGGTTTTTTGGGTTTTTTTTTTCATTTAAAAATAATTATTTATTTCTAGAGAGAGGGGAAGGGAGAGAGGGAGAGAAACACCAATGTGTGGTTGCCTCTTGTGTGCCCCCTACTGGGTGCCTGGCCAGCAACCCAGGCATGTGCCCTGACTGGGAATTGAACTAGCAACCCTTTGGTTCACAGGCCTGTGCTCAATCCACTGAGCCTCACCAGCCAGGACTAATATATATTTTTTCATTTTAAATGAAAGCAGAATAAGGCCTGTAGTCAAGCAGAGAGTGTCTTTTAGTGTGGACGTACAGACTCCTCCCCCATGGCTTTGGGATTCAGGAACTCAGCATTTCCTGTCCTCATGTTCAAGTGGGCTCAGCTAAATGTTTTGGGTGGAGAAGGGCAAGAATCTTAGGCTCCACACTACCAGAAACAGGGATAATCCAGTTAACCCTTGAACAGCATGGGTTTGGAACTGCACAGGTCCACTTATACGGAGACTCTTTCTTTCCCAATAAATACACTGTCAGATCTCTGTATCCCCAGAATTTACATCTGTGAATTCAATCAACCACGGATCAAAAAACATTTTCGATCCATGGTTGGGAGCCCATGGATACAGAGGGCCAACTGTATGTATTGTTTTATGCCATTTTAAAAAAAGATTTTATTTATTTATCTTCAGAGGAGGAGGGAAGGAGAGAAAGAAAGAAACATCAATGTATGGCTGCCCCTCATGCGTCCCATGCTGGGAACTGGCCTGCAACCCAGGCATGTGCCCTGAGCAGGAACCAAACTGCGGCTGCCTGGCCCGCAGGCCTGCACTCAATCCACTGAGCTACACCAGCCAAGGCTATTCTATGCCATTTTATCTAAGGACTTGAGCATCCACAGATTTCGGAATCTGCAGGGGTTCCTAGGACCGATCCTCTATAGACACCAAGGGACAACTGCAGTTAAATTTCTGGTGAAAAGAAGTCATATGCAGTTGTGTGACTGTGTGAGTGGTGGCGCCCAACCCCTGTGTTGTTCAAGGGTTGACTGCATTGCCCCGCAGCTGTTGTGCTTGGCGGGCAGCTGGAATGTCACTGGTTCTGTGTTCTGGTTAACTGGTGACTGGGGTATCCACATGCAGATTATCCAGTTTTAAAGAACTACAAGACAAAGTAACCTCAGCTCACCTAACTTTAACTAATTTAAACCGATGGTTTCCAAGGTTCTTCACCATAGAACTACATTAGGGTACTTTTTAATGAATATATGATCTTTGTACTATAGATACCCAGAGGAACCAGGTTCCACTTGAATGTCATTCACTTCAGGTAAACTGGATGCCCACTGTTAGGAATTTCAAGGGCCTGGCAGGTATTACTCTCTGCGGTAGAATTTGTTGCTTAAAATAGCAGGGCAATCAACTGGGGAAATAAAATCATAATCAATTGTGGAGAAATCTGTAATTCTGCAGAACCATTTAACCTGTATTTTAAAAAGGGTAAAGCACCAGCATGCATTTGGGGAAGATAATGGCAAGTTTTCAGGCATATGTTCAATTAGTCACAGGTCTGATCAGCCACCCTGAGAACTCTCACTCAAGCTCTGGCCATGCTGGGGTCCTGAGTAGAGAACAAAGTTAACATAAATCGTGGGAACCCAGCTCACAGAATCTCAAGTTGCATTTAAAAATCAGGTCAGCTAAGGCTCAGAGGATCCCTGGATAAACTGCAAGAGAAGCAACAGAGACAGCAAAGAGATTTCTATGAAAGAATGTTTGGGATTCAATGAGAGATTCTCAACTAGGTCCCACTTGTTTCCATAGCAGTTCAGAGCTCTATCAGGTGACACCTGGAGGGACATTACAGCATCATGGATGGACCGTGCATTATCTATAAGAGAGGCAAGTGTGCTGACTCCAAGGGTTGTGGGAGAGTTGAGCCCGAAACCACCAGAGCTCCAGGCCATACCTCTCCCTCCAGCACTACAGTCAGATTCCACTGCAACTGTGCCCTCATTAGTATGTGTTTGAGGCACTTTAACTGTTACCCATTCCTCATTAGTTCTGAAAGTTCCCCTTAAAACTTCTGAACATCCTGTACAAGACACATCCTGTGCTAAACTGAACTAGGACCTAGGGCTCCTCAGGGAAGCAAATGAATGACTAGTCAGAGCCAAATCCAATCCTCTACTTAACTGTCTCTTAAAGTTCTTGTGTTCGTTTGTCTTCTTTCTGCCAGCTCCCCCGCCCCTCAAGAGGCAGAGCATAGGGAATGATTATGAGTCAATAAAACAAATTGTTTATAAAATTCTTAAGAACAACTGCCTCTGCCTCTATGGAATCTAAAATAAATGTAGTATAATAGTTATTAGAAAACTAAATGCTTTCAACACAAAAACTGTTCAAAAGTAAACAAAAGGAGTTTTCGTTGTTTTTCTTTTTTTTTTTTAAGAAAAAAACATGTAACCAGAGTCCCATGAATATGAGCAGCATTGTGGGCCAAATCATAAAAGGATTAAATCAGATTCTACTGTGGAGGCTTGTTATAAAGGTTTTGAGCCAGGAGAATTGAGGTTATAAACCCAGGAACTTCCCTTGCTCCATAAATGTGTGTCCACAAAACCACAAACCCTCAGGCAGCTCCAACATGCTCCGGGCATTATGAGCATTCAGGGACAGGATCTCTTGAAAGTCCACGGCTTGAATGGCACAGATGTCCCAGAAATGACGAGCAAGTGTCTGAGACGTTGTAACTGTTTACTTCCTATCCCCTCTCAAAGAGTCTACTAGCTCTTAAAAAAAGGCCTTGATTTTTAAGAGGTTGCTAACACAATTCCAGATTTCCCTTCTGAGGAAAACATCAGTGGTTTTAATTCTTGTTGAAAGAGGTCAAAGGGGAAAAGGGAAAAGCCAACGAGATTAAATAATGGTGATGAGATGTTCATAAGATGTCAGGTCAGGTTCCTACTCCTGGGCAAGCTGGCAAGGAATGTCTCTCCTGGGCTGGGGCACAATAAACAGACTGCATAAAAAGACATCAAGCACCACTCCAGCTTCAGTGTTCTGTGCGTCTTTTGGAAGCGGGTGTAAGACGAAGGTTAAAATCGTCTCCTGTTAAAAGGAATCAGGAAGCTCGACCGTAGACTGAACACAAAACACTGGCCTGGTGAAGCAGGTCATCAGACTTCTCAGAAATTCAGTATTTTACCTGTTTAAAAAGGAAGCCAACGTATAAAGTTTTCTCTTTGTAGATTCATGTCCAGTTTGTGGACAATCCCTATGTATCATACCACCATTCCCATGCACTGCTCCTCTCCCTAACATTTTGTGACAATATAGAGAAAGAAACACAGTTCTAGCTCTAGTTTTCCCAGAACTTCTCAACGGGCTTCACGGAACACTCTCTCTCCCCCCCCCAAATTATTTTATTTGATGAAGTCTAATGAAGTTTCAGAGGTACACCCCAAACACTCGTCACAGTGTTTTCAGCAGGAACTCTCCCCAAACCACCGCTACTACAATACCGTTGGTAATGTGTGTTAAACGTCTCAGTAAGCCTTACCACGCCACTAGAAGCAGACATCATTACCCCCACTTCTCAGATAGGTAACCGAAGAGTTGGTATGGCCCTCGTTTGAGTCTCACAGCTAGGGAATGACTATTTTTGACTTGTGGTGTAAAAACTGAAGTCCCCACTCTTAAAATCACTCTGGAATTGTCAATTCCCCAATAACAAAATGTATGTCTCATACATATATTTCGAGATGCGCCCCCTCAGGCAAATCCTAGGAAAATGGGTGCTAGGAATGAACTTGTAGCTTTCCCCTCTGTGTCAGTATCACTGTAGACTCTGAGACCAAAAACATCTCCAGGAAGCAGTTTGGAAACTTCACCATGGTGGTTCACTCTTTGTTCCTCGAAAGAATTTACTGAAATACAAATGCCCCTGGGAGAGGGTAATAAAGGCATTAACTAGTAAACTCCTCCACAGGGTCCAGTGACCCCTAGGTGACGGTCAGGCTCTCGTGGCCTGTGGCTGGAAGCTGAGCAGACCTGCAAACCGAGAAAGCCTTTGCTATTATCAATGGCCCCAACCAAGGCTGTGCTGAGCCTCAAGGGGCAAGGCACAGTTTGAGAACCTTCCCCCAAATATGGGCTGCTGAGTGGAGAAGAGGGGAGTGAATCACAGACCGGGAGGCAAAGTCCTCAGAAAGCTAGGACATTCTTGTGTGCCTCAGTATGAACATGCATTTAGATCCAGAAAGGTGAGATTTTGCAAGGTAAGTCTCAGTCCTTGCAAGCCCAGGAATCTGCATGCCAGCTTCAAGCTTTTCTAGATCTAGACCAAGGAAGAACTGAAAGCACTTTCTTTAACGCTTATATTCTGCTGTGATGAAGATCCCAGTGACCGAAGCCAAAGTGTGGTTCATAGAGAAGTGACTAATTACTCTTAGAAGGCCTTCAACTCATTATCTGTAATTATGACTAACCAGGATAAGAACATTTTCACACCAAAATTTGAGCCCAGATAAACATATAACATGATGCAATACAAGTTTTGATATGAGCATATAAATAAATGCTCGCCTTGTGTGGCTCATGGTAAATACAAAATCATCTCTGTAAAGGCGAAGGGAGCCTAGCCAGCAACAACTGTGCCATCCTTCCAGGATCTCTTCCTGTTCAATTAATTGTTTTCTCTTTAGTTCTCCAAACTGTTCCCTCCCTCCCTCTCTGCTTACCTGAGTCTTTTTCATTGTTTTTTTTTCTCCTCAGCCCAAGTAGCACCTAGAACACAGCACGTACCCAACAATCAGCAAATTCTCCAGGAGCGCGTGTCACTGACAGCTGGCTCCTTTTCCCTGACGTACTCCACCCCGTATTTTCCCAACTGTACAAACAAGTGCCTATTGAAGACACTGACTGGTCTCCAACTAAGCCAATTTCTTTCACTCTAGTTATGCTCATCAGCTCAATACAATAGGCCGATGACTGGAAAACACAGGGGAAGACATTTCCTGACACAGTTAAGTAGCCACTGCACATACTTCCTGTGATTCCATACAATGACTCATGTGGAGGTGGTGCTTTCCTCCTGAAGACAAGGAGTACAGTGGCATGCCTTGATTAACTGAAGAAATACTTTTAGTTAACAAACATTCAGGCCAGAAGCTGAGCCCTCACCCTTTGGGAATGAGTGACGAACAGACAGCATTTTATTTCTGAAAAGAAGGAACTACTTCCAGCGGTTATTAAAGGCTTTGATCTTACTCATTACAGTCGGGATGATAATCAAGGAGAATTAAACTCATCTCCTATGTAGCTCATAGATTTCAGGTAAGCAGAGACAGACAGGACAGAGGCCAAATCACACACCTCATAAAGGAATTCCTTCCCCGTGTGGTGGGAGATCAGACGGCACTCACCATTACCTCACTCACGCTGAGGACTGGGCTGGCGTGAACAGTCCAACCCTCCCCATACCCAAACGTTCTGCCTGGAGCTGAAATATTGGACATCTTATCTGATTTTTGGAGACCAGAATGATTTCTAACACTAAACTAATAACTTTGCCAAATTCATTTAACAAATGTTCACTAAACACCTACTACATGCAAAGCACTTAGTTTTAGGTTCTGGGGTATAGTAGTAACAAAACAAAAATGTCCTTACACTACTTACTATCTAGTAAAAAAAAAAAAAAAACAAAACAAAAAACACAAGACAACACTGACCTCAGCAACCCTTAGAAGTTTGTAGCTAATTTCAATAAAACAAAAGAACCAACTTTAGAGCTGGTCCCTTGAGCCAATGAAATCTTCAAGGAAAAGGCTATCTCTATTTCCTAGCTTGTATTTTTAGTTAGAAGTGAACCGAGTATCTTTTAACACCTATTTCTGCACAGAATCCTTACAATGTAATCACAAGTAGTAACCAGCAACACTCGAGCCCCTGTTTCCAAGCACCAGGAGAAGGCAGAGCCCAAGCAAGTACTCCCGTGTCTGACAGCAGCGAGACACCTGCACTCCCACGAAGGGGTGCAAAAACGCTTTCCTCCTCACCCAGGTCTGCCCCTTGGCACTTAACCTCCCGAGGTTCCTCTGCGCCCTCAGGGGGTGCTTTGGAGAAAACAAAAAGACTGTAAGAAGAGCTATTTTTCAAAATTGGAAGAGGAGTCAGAAAAATAACTTCTCACACAACACCAATAAAAAATAAAAGTACTTCACAGGATACAAAGAAAAAACTCAATGAACATCTTTAATATCTCATAAACTGCTGATGGAAAAAAAAGGAAAACCATTAGCTCTCAGAACTAATGTTACCTGATTTGAATACAAGGAAATTCACTTCGCAAAATCTTGAAAACAGCCAACTTTAAACACAGATGAATGAGTTGGGGGGAAATGGCATATAAATTATTCTTATTTGAGAAAGGATTCCTCATCTAAATGAGGACTCATCTTACAATCCCTCTACATCAATTGTGAAATGAGGCAAATGAGCAAGGATATAACTCCAATCCAAAAATTGGACTCACAACCAATTTTGGGAGACTAGACGTCCACAGAGAAATTTTTCCAGGGGTGCTGACTGAAATGCTAGATTCCCACACTGTATCCTTCCTGAACGAGGCACATCCTACCCCACCCCTGCACAGCCACACGCTGACCTGCTGACGAGTACACAGCAGTTGCTCAGGAAGGCTGACGACACAATGAGCGCACGTGACAGGGTTAACATCTCTGGCGCTGAAACATGGGATTCTTTCCAGCTGCTGATTCACACTCTCTTCTGAGTTCCCTGTCTTACAAAGACAGTAAGTAAACCGAGCATCTGTCTCCATTGGTTTCTCACTTTTCATCACTTCCTCTCAAGTCAGCACCAATAGCCAGGCCCCAGCAGAACCCATCAATGGGAAGTTGCATAGAGGAGTCAATACCTGACTCAAATAAAGGTGAACCTACCTGGCTCAGCAGGTGACCAGAGGAGGTTGCGCCACCACAGCTTCAGATTGCACTTCTTATCTCTTCTCCCTTCCCTGGAGGCACCCAGGGTTGCCTCCTACTTCAGGGACCCTGTTCCTTTCTTTGCACGGAGCCAGGCCCCCAACAGCATTAACTGAGGGAGGGAAGAGATCTAGCAGGTGCCCTCCCCTCAGCTGTTCACAGAGTCCCAGCCTCCTTGCTATTTTGGTGAACTTCTGCCCCCTTCTCTCATTGGTCTCTCACCAACCCCTGGGAATTATGAGAAAGTACTCTGTAAACTGCAGTGCACGCTACAAATGAAGGCATTGGGGTTATTCTGATAGAAACGCACCACTCTAAAATGCCCCTTGCTTCTCTCATTCCCAGCGTTAGTACTCATGTGCCCAGGAGAGCTGGCACCTGGTTTTCCTTTGTGAATGAACCCAGCTTTACCCGATGAGTCACCAGAAGGTGATCAATTAGAAGGCACTGCATGGAGCCCACACTGAATCAGGAGAGAAGCTTCTATACCAAAGCCTCTGTGGATTCTGGCTGAAGACCTATTTCAGGATAATTTCAGAAGCTGAGAAGTACGACTAGCAAACCAATGGAGTATGGTTCATCTAAGAGAGAACCTTGATAATTGTGCTTAATTCAGAGTACTTTTGTTCTTTGGAGGAAAATACAAAATTTTTAATATTCAAGCAAGACACCTGTGTAAATGCAAACACCTTTTTTACTAATGTCTATAAGCAAAGCAAAAGGCCTTGCTTTCTTAGAGAACAATAATTTTAAAAACGTATAAATTTAAATACACCCCCTGGATTTTCTAACTTGATAGTTCTTCCCCACCCCTAATTACACAACAGAGAAGAAGAGGGGAGGGACAATGTGCTGAGAACTGGAAATCAGGGTTTGAATCTCAGCAGTACCTCCAGCAAGCTGTCAAAGGCAGGTATCGTTCGGGACAGTCATTTAACCTCTCTGGTCAGTACCTCAGGCATGAATCAGTTGAGAGAAGTCAACAGGCAGTTAGGCAAGACACTTTCCAAATCTAAGATTCACTTCATTTTGGCAGTAAAACAGAACTATCACAGAGAGAAGGTGAGAAACAAGAAGGAAGCTAAGAATAGAGACTGAATTTTTAAAATATATATTTATTTATTTTTAGAGAGAGGGAAAGGGAAGGAGAAAGAGTGGGAGAGAAACATCAATGTGTGGTTGCTTCTCATGTGTTCCCTACTGGGGAACTGGCCTGCAACCCAGGCATGTGCCCTGACTGGAAATCCAACCAGCAACCTTTTGCTTCACAGGCTCAATCCATTGAGCTACACCAGCCAGGGTGAGACTGAATTTTTAAAAAGTTATCTCAACAAATCCTGCAGTTTCTTTGGGTCACAATTCTTTTTTTTGTATCTCCAAAGCCTTTATTTTTTACTGTAGTTTATTGATTATGCTACTACAGTTGTCCTGATTTTTTCCCCTTTGCCTCTCTCCACCCAGCACCCCCCTATTCCCTCAGGCAATCCCTACACCATTATTCATGTCCATGGGTCCTGTGCATGAGTTCTTTGGCTACTCTGTTTCCTATATTGTACTTTACATCCACATGGCCATTCTGTAACTACCTATTTGTATTTCTTAATTCCCTCACCTCTCCACCCATCCTCCCCCTCTCCCCTCCCATCTGGGAACTTCTGTTAACTAACTTTTCTCTTTTAAGAGTCTCTCTTTATCTTTAACCTTTTAGCCTTTTAATTATGATGTATCTTGTAGTGGGCCTCTTTGCATCCATACTGTTTGGGACTCTCTGTGCTTCCTGGACTTGCATGTCTATTTCCTTCACCAAATTAAGGAAGTTTTCTTTCACTATTTTTTCAGATAGATTTCCAATTTCTTGTTCTTTCTCTTCTCCTTCTGACACCCCTGTGAGGCAAATATTGGACCTCTTAAAGTTGTCCCAGAGGCTGATTATGCTATCCTCATTTTCTCAGATTCTTTTTCCTTCTTGTTGTTCTATGTGGTTGTTTTTTGCTTCCTTATGTTCCAAATCATTGATTTGATTCTTGGCTTCATCCACTCCACTGTTGTTTCCCTGTAAATTGTTACTTATTTCAATTAGTGTAACGTTTGTTTCTGACTGGGTCTTTTTTATGCTGCTGAGGTCCTCACTCAGTTCCTTGAGCATCCTTATAACCAGTGTTTTGAACTCTGCATGTGTAGATTGCTTATCTCCATTTCATTTAGCTCTTTTTCTGGAGTTTTCATCTGTTCTTTCATTTACACCACATTTCTTTGTCTCCCTGTTTTGACAGCTTCCCTGTGTTTGTTTCTACATATTAGGTAGAGCTGCTTTGACTCTGTGTCTTGGTTGTGTGGTCTAATGTAGTAGGTGTCCTGTAGTGTCCAGTGGCACAGCCTCCCCTATCACTCAGGCAGGGTACTCAAAGCGCACCCTCTGTGTGGGCTGAGTACACCCTCCTCTTGTAGTTGAGCCTTGGTTGCTGTTGGCAGATCAATGGGAGGGATTTACCCAGGCCAGTCAGCTGCAAGGGCTGGCTGGGGTCACAACTTTTAAGTTAGATAGCAAAGTCCATAGCATTTTATAACTGGATGGCTTACAATCCAAAAATAGCGAGTCTATGACTTTACCTGACATTACCACTAAAGTTACTTAAGGTATATGGGTTTTGAGGCATAATGTTATTTCACGAAATTTTCTATGAATGGAGGGTATGACACAGCCAAGTAGGAGCCTGTCCATTTCCTATAGGTATATGTAGGTCTTGGCATGTAACCGAATGAGGAGACTATAATTGCCTCCAAGGAATTCCATTCATGTCATAAACTAGAGGATCAAAGCTGTGTTTCCACTACACAGAAACAGAGCTCTGGCCCATAATTCAAACATTGCTTAAAGAGTACTGTAGTGATACTCTACTGATTATTGCAACCCTGATCTCAATAGCTCTGTAAAGACAGCATTTACATTTTTAAAGTAAACATGCTTTATAGCAGCAGATAAGAGAAAGTTAGGGCATGGCACATTTACTGGGAAAATAGCAGTATTCAGCTGTATTTAACGGAAGCACCACTAGAGAACTGTGCAGGGCTCTTTCAGTGGTCTGGGTAACAGTGAGTGAGAGAGACTCCAATGGTAGAGGGGGTGGGGGGGTGATAGATACCAGGATGAAAAGTGTTTGTATCACATGGAACTCTTCTTAGTGATTTTGACAATCTCAGCAAACTTGTACACTTCTATCTACCACTCCACTGGCTTCTTAAAACAAGTTTTTTTAGAAATAAGTTCTATGTATTCTTTGCACAAAGTTCAAAAGGTACCAAAATAAAATATGGTAGGAAAATTCACCCTTCTACACCTATCCTTCAGCCCCCTGATTCTTTTTTTTTTTTTTTAAGATTTTGTTTATTTATTTCTAGACAGAGGAGAAAGGAGGAAGAGAGAAAGGGAGAAAAACATAGATGTGAGAAAAGCATTGACTGGCTGCTTCACACCTGCCCCCTACTGGGGACCTGGCCCAAAAGCCAGGCATGTGCTCTGACTGGGAATCCAATGGTGGCCTTCTGCTCCACGGTAGATGCCCAACCCCCAGAACCACACCAGTGAGGGCAGCCCTCCAATTCTTTATGCCAGTTGTTTTTTTAGTCATTCCAGAGTATTATAAACAAAAGCAAAATACAATTACTTATTTTTAGAGAGAGGGGGAAGGGAGGGAGAAAGAGAGAGAGAAACATCCATGTGTGGTTGGTTGCCTCTCATGCGGCCCCCACTGGGGACCTGGCCTGCAACCCAGGCATGTGCTCTGACTGGGAATCGAACTGGCGACCCTTCGGTTTGCAGCCTGTGCTCAATCCACTGAGCTACACCAGCCAGGGCAGCAAAATACAATTATTAATGGTCTGTATATGCTCTTTTCACCTGCCGATTGTTTCATATTCACACACAAAGAGCTGTATCATTCTTTTCAGCAGTGGTACAATATTCAATTTTATGAATGCACCATAATTAATTCAACTGGTGCCCTACCGAGGGGCATATGATGTTTCTAATCTGCAACTATTTCCAGAAAACCACAAATGTTGGAATGCGTATCTGTCTATCAATCTAATTTTGCACATGTACGAGTGCATTTTGGAAGATAAGCTTGTAGAAACGGAATGACTGGGTCATAGGACTATACATCAGTAATGTCAACATACAAATACAGTGTTGTCTCCCCACACATCTGAAAACCCAGTTATCAAATTTTGATTTCTGCCCATTTATAGGTAAAAAACACAATCTTATTTGCATTTTAATTATGAATGAAGTTGATCGTTTTCAGTATGTTAAAGAACCAACTGCACGTCAACCACCCTGGAAAACTCCACAGAATCCTTCCCTGCTTTTATGTAGTATTCTCTTGGGTGACTCCAGGTTTGATTAACTTCCTTCAATTCACTTATTTGACAACCCCCTGCTGAGCACTCATGATGCTGGACACCAGAGAGACAGGTGGAAAGTGCATTCCCCACCACAAGGAGCTCACGTCTGAGCACCGCCAAGCAAGCAGTCAGCGCCCTGCACGCCGTGCTGCTACGACACAGGCCTGTGCCACACCGCAGGGTAGCGGGTGGCCAGAAACACAGAAGGAAAACCTGGCAGGGCCCCCAGGGAAGGTGATGCCTCAGCTGAGTCCTTCCTGAGCAGAGGAGGCAGGATGGGCCAGGTGAACACAGGTAAGGGCTGAGAGCACAGAGGAGTCCAGACGGGCCTCTTCGAAGTGAAGAAGATGAGGTGCACAAAGACACAGCCACCTGGTTGGGGAGGAGGGGAGATGCTCCCAGGGAAGGTCAAGGGAGCAGACTGGCAAGGCCGGCATAAGCGAGATCAGGAAGGAGAGGACCCTTTCGCCAGGCCCCGAACGGAATCAGTGGACCCCACCAGGGTCACTGAACACCAGCGAAGCACTGGGAGACACGTCCACATAGCCCAGCGTTCGCTTTCCCTCCAGAAGCTCTTCTTTGGACCCCCCTCCTCAGAGAAGAGCCTCATGGCTCTGAATATGTGGGTGCAAGTATAAGTCTGCCTGGTGGCTGTGTGCACCCCACCACTGGGGCAGTTGACTTACAATCCCTCCCCCTGCTTCCTTCCACACAGGGCTGCCAGGGCCACTTCACCAACACATCAACTGCCTTTCTCTTACAGCATCCCGCCAACTACTATTATAACACTTTTCTGTTCCCAGAAGGTATCTACTACACCTTGAGTGCAACAGATAGATTTATTAAACACACTAAGAGTTTTAGGTCAGTGGAAGACATGACTGAATGACAGGGTTGTTTTAAAAACAAATGTACTAGAACTTTTATTTTTTAAATCTACCTGAAAAATGCCTCCAAAGTAATGCCCTGTTTACTCACTGCAATGATGATTCCTCTGCCTGAACATATTTTTGGAATTCTCTTATTGATATTTTCTGCCACATCTAGCCAATCAACACAGATTTAACTGATTTGACTTTAGTCTGTAGTGCAATCTTACACAACATGCTCGGTGCTGAAGCAGAACATGCCTCTCTTCCTCCTTCTTCCTTCTTCCTCTTTCTATAACCAACAGAAACAAAACAAAACAAAACTCAGAAGCCTCCTGATGCTTCTGCTCACAGCAAAGAACATGGCTCCCCGGGGAAGTGGCTGCCTTGTTCGCCTCTCCAGGTGCCAGGACTGCTGGGCTGGCCACCATGCCCATGTCACCGACCTCTTGTCATGAAGGACTCACCCCCACTCTCCTTCGGAGAGGTTTAAGAGGGGCAGTACCAAGGAGAGTAATACTCTTGACCGTTCCGAGCTCCCTGAGCTGGTTAGGAGAGGGCAGTTCCTCATGCTGGGACACGGGGGGCCCAACCACATCGGTGATCATCAGAATGCGGTCCAGGGGCATTCTTCACTTCCAGGTCATGTCTGGTTAACACCAGTTGCCAGAATCCAAATTTCATGTTAACTGGGGGGAGTCTGCCCAGCTTGGCAGGGTTGGTGCCCTCACAGCCTCGAGCTAGCGCCTTGTTTGTTGCATTTATCACAACCCTCTGTTTCAACCTCTGCTGCCTGGCCAGACTCCGAAGCCCTGTGATTCGCTCATCCCACCATCCAGCACTTTGCATGCTCCAGGGATGACTATACACAAGTAAACAGAGTGCAGGCGTGGCTGCTCTCTAAGCCCATGTAATCAGGCCCTCAATTCAACCCACTTGGGTCGGGCCAGATTATCCAAACGTGAAGGGACTACTCTCTCTCTCTGACCAGGGTCCTTGCAGCCCTGTGATGGACACAGAGCTCTCAGAGAAAGCTCTTTCCCCGATGGTTTGATAATGCTCACCACCGCCCCCCCCCCCCAGCCTACTGGGAGGTCATGGGCAGAAAGGTAGGCCAGGTATCAGGACTGCTGGCGTGGGCCACCACTTGGGTATGTGACCGTGGCAGGCTACTTCATTTCTCTGGGGCCATATGGCCTCTTTCTCCAGCCCTCCTCAGTATGGAGAATTCTCCAGTCCTGCCGGTTGTCCTCCGTCAAGGACAGAACCGATGCCTAGTCCTCCCACAGAAATATGTGCCAGAACTAACCTTTCTGTTTTGCCTGGGCAAAAACAGAAAACAAAAACAACAACAAAAACAATACCTCTGAAGAAGGTTTTCTGTGCTATGAGTGGTTTATTCTGAGAATAAAATGCAGAGGTTTTAGAAATCTTCATTCAATCAGACAGACAGACAGACTTTAATCTGTGAGCCAAGAAAAATAGTTTGAAAAGGCTGGAAGAAAAGAACCCCATGGCTAAGAATTTGTGAAAACATCTATAAACAAAAGTTCTAAGGGAAAGACTGTGAACCGGCAGGATCACAGGAGGTGGAGAGTGAGCTCTGAAACTTTGAAATGGCAGAATATTGACTGGCTCAAGGGCAAATGGTGCAGAATGCCACTGCAGGAGGTGACACAGGGGAACCCAAGCAGCACCTGAAGTCAACAGAGGGCAAGGAGACCCATTTATGCCCCAGGCCTGTGCCAGTGGGGACAGCCTAGAGTTTTTTGGATGTGAAGCAGGGACCACCAAGATTTGTTAGAATTTACAAGGTAAAAAACCTGGTCTTGGGCAGCAGAGAGAAGGAAGTGAGAATGAACAGGAATGACATTTTCCATCCCCTCACCCACAGTTTTGTACAAGCTCCAAATGCAAGGGGTGACGTGGGCAGAAGCCCACCACCCCAGTCTCCACCTTCCAGCAACTCAGGCCATGAGGCCAGGGGGACAGGACACCACAACCTGCTGCCCGGCAGATTGTACTGTTACAAAGCATTTTACACACATCATCTCATTTAATGCTCACACTGGTCAGCAGCCAGAAGAGAATATATGTAACTTGTTGGTGTCTTTCAGCTGTGATGCAATTATAGAAATTCACAGACCAATTACAGAAGTTTCATGAATACTGTTGTGAAAACTTGTGAATTCGCAAGGATTCCAAGGACCATAGTGCCCATGCAAAGGACAGTTATTGTGTGGGATGCTTTACAAACACCAATTGCAGTGTCTAAAAGAGCCCCACACCGGCTTCCTCCTGGCCTGGACAATCAATACCTGACTCCTACCTGCTGTGCCCACGAAAGGGGGCTAAGTACTGTTTCCACTTTGCAGCTGAGGAGCCAGGAATTAGAACACAGGTCTGCCTCACACCCAAACCACTAGTCCTCTCACCCTGGCAGCGCATTTAGGGGGCACGGGAGGCACAGAGTTTCATGTAATGGCTGCAGGAGGCGAGCAAACAGCATTTTTAAAAAATGCACCACATTTGACTTATTTTCTAATATTTCTTTTTACACCAAGAAAAGTTCTCAGTTTGGGGCTGGACAGTCTTTAATACTTTTGCAATACTAATCTTCCTCCCTTTTTAAAATTTATTTAAATTTTTCAGAGAGAGGAAGAAAGGGGGAGAGAGGAGAGAAACATTCATATGAGACATGCTGATTGGTAACACCCCAAATGGGGACTGACCCACAACCCCAGGAACATGCCCTGAGGTGGGAATCAAACCCACCGGCTTTCTGTTTAGGGGACAATGTTCCAACCAACTGAACCACACCGGCCACGCTTTCCTCCCTCTTTTAAAGAAAGGTGATGGGCTTAGAACCTTCCAAATAGCAACAGTAGCTAGAATTTAATTACTGTTTTCAGTGTATTTTACTTTTATGGTTATCGTCCATTTATTGCAAACGGTACTGGCTTTCCATTTATATAATGATACAAATTTTCTTCTTAATGCATTAGGTTGAAGTTTTTTAAGGGAGATCATCTTTGAAAAGAGAATATTGAGTAGCTAACAGGGCAGGAGGAAGAGAGAGCACATGCAGAAAACATGAGAGCAGTATACATGTGGCTGAGATCCGGAAATGCCGCTCTCTTGCACCGGCCTTCAGAACACAAGTGCTTTTGCCGAGTTTTGAACCAGCACTCCTTTGTGGGTAGAGCAACTGGGACAAGTAACGCTCTCTGGAACCCTCTGAAGCCGCAAGGTTCCCGGCTGGGCGTCCCACACGTGATCTCCTGCCTGGGCTACAATGATGAACATCGTATAGTCAGGCTAGCCGTCAGTTACATGAACAGGCATCAGGAGTGGGTATTACCAGGTGTGTGACCCGGGTGGCGTCAGCAAACTGTGGCCCATGGGCTGCATCCAGCCCAAAGCCTACTTTTGCCAATGAAGTCTGACTGAAACACTCATTTGTTTACATATTGTCTGTAGCCACTTTCCCACTACAATGCTAGGGTTGAGTAGTTGTGACAGAAGCCAATATGGGTCACAAAGCCTAAGATATTTACTAACTGACCCTTAAGGAAAAAAATTACTGACATTTGTACTAGGAGGACAGGTGCTGAAATTGAGAAGATCAGTGCCAAGGAAGAACGTGAATGTAGTTTGGCCAGAGCAGTAACTTTGGCAGAAATTAAATCAGAAACTCCCTCCTAGAACAGGCAGATGGATAGAAAGAAGTATGAGTGGAAAACTGAGAGCAAAGTCCATGACCCAAACTTGAGAGCCCTGGCTGGTGTACCTCAGTGGATTAAGCACAGACCCAGGAACCAAAGGGTCAGTGGTTCAATTCCTAGTCAGGGCACATGCCTGGGTTGCAGGCCAGGTCCCCTGAAGAGGGCAGGTGAGAGGCAACCGCACATTGATGTTTCTTTCCCTCTCTTCCCCTCTCTCTAAAAATCAATAAATAAAATCTTAAAAAAAAAAGCAACACCCTGGCTGGTGTGGCTCGGATCAGTGGAATGAGCACCAGCCTGCGGGCTGAAATGGTCTTGCATCTTTAGAGTCCAGAGACACCCCTTCGGTGGGCTATTCTGGGCTTCCCAGACCTTCCCAACAAGCTGCCCGTTGCAGTTTAGAGAAGCCATGTCCTTGAGAAGCCAGGAGCCCCAACTGTGCCTCCAGGTAGTACTCAGTGTAGACCATGACAGGACCCTGATGGTCAGAGCTGACCCTGGGTGGGGAGAAGAAAGAACAGACTGTGCCTACACAAAGGCAAACAGGGTACATGTAACGGGGAGACAGACGATGGCAGAGGCCTTATCTAACAGGGTTTTCATTATGAAGAGTTCGTGCCAGTGCCGTAGGCTCTGGCGGATCTTTGCAGGTATCTGAGCAGGGCAGTCACTTATAACTCCAGTTATCTGTTGTGACAAACATAAGACACTACCTATCTTTACCTAACAACAGTATAAAAGGCAAAAGGACGGGGTCTGCTAGAATAAAGGTGTTAATAAGATGGCCGTCACCAGCAGTGAGAGAATCTGCTGTAGACACAGGCTCAAAACCACCAGCTCATGTGCTTCACTGCATGTGCAGGGACATTCCTGCAAGCTCAGCAGGAAGGCAGGCAGTGATGACCTTGAAGTGACTAGGAACTTTGCCTGGGGAGTGAAGGCTGGACCACAAAGGAGTGAGTTTTGATAGAGACAAACTCAAGTGAGAAGTAAGCTGTACTGGATCCATGGACCACTGACATGTACTTAAACTTGGGGTGGGGGGTGAGGAGTGGATGATTTGTGGGTTTTTGGCCAACTTCCACGGTGTGATACTCTCACCATAGCTAATTTGGAGCAACTAGTGTGATGTCGCCAAACGGAAGTTGGGAAGAGATGCCCGCCACAGACTCCGGTGGGCGGAGGGGCTGTAGCGGCCTCCAGAGAAGCAGTGGGGCTCCGGTGCAATGCTCACAGCAGGCCTCACAGGGAGGGTGGGAAGGATACCGACGGCCACTCAGGAGTCTCGCTGCTGAAACCACTCACTCGTCCCACCCAGCTATGCAGAGACTGAGCTCTCACAGCTGCCCTTCTCAGAAGCTTTTTCGAAGAACCTCGGTTTCAGATCTCAGAATGACTTTACTCTGCAGGTCAGGAAACTGGGACCCAGGGTTTCAGAAATGCTCACCTGGGGGCTACCTGGAAGGGCTGAGATTACGCTTTGCATGGTCAGAAACAAACTCTGGAAGCAAACAGGAAGCAACTGTGCAGTGAAAAGGTACGAATGGCGAAGTGATATCAGGGTGCAACAGACACAGGGCTGGAAAATACCCCAAGGCTGGGCCGGTCAAAAAAGAAAAACCAAGGTCACCAGGGAAGCTGTGTACGTGTATTTGTATGTGAATTTCACCATTTAATGTCACATGTGAAAGGAGAAGCTCATATTCTCTTCTTCCAAGTGGTTTTTCCCTCTCTCTTAATATTACTGCTATGGTTAAAACTTCAAACTTTGCTATCTCCTTACCTCAGCAAAGGATTTACAAATTTTATTGGAAATCTATTTCCTAAAAGCTGTATTTTCATGCTGGTTTCCTCCAGACTAACAAAATGCTGTTTATCTCTCTGGACCTCACATAGGTCTCTCCTGGGCCTGTCTTCCTCCTCCAGTTCTGCCCATCCCCCTCCCTCCTTCGCCTTCATCTGAAAGGACACGGACACCATCCAGTGAGTTCCCTCTGTCATCAGGACTGGCAGACCCTGGGGAACATTCACCCACGTGAGCTTTTTCCCCGACTCTTCCTCCTACAGAGAACATCCTGCTGGCAGGTCAGGGCAGCTGCCAGATCTGTCTGTGAGGTGCTTCTCTTCTGGGTGGCAGACAGGTCCTGCCTCCTATTCACCAACCACTCAGCACTAACCAGCTTCTTTGGCAGCCCTCAGAAACTTCCAGGTGCTGTGTTTGTTGACCCCCATTTTGTAGGGGGTGAAACTGTGGCACAAACAGAGGCAGTCACTGTTGGGACATGCCACGGGAGCGAGATGAAATAAGAGGGATCCACAGGTTATTTTCAAAAACTAAAGAAGAGGATCACGCAACAAGAACTGGATCACACCTTAAATGGGCATTGCCTCCCTTCACCAGCCAGCTGTGCAGCGAACCTCTAATGAGGGGCAACACTGACAGATTTAAGTTTTCAATATGATGTCATTCTGTGCTTCCTGGAGGAGGCCCTGTGAACTGGGGAGTCGGTGACACGTGGCAGGGTAGAAACAGGGAAGTGAGGTGAGAGGCTTGTTCGATGCAGACAGGGATAGCAAACTGAGAATAATCAACCTGGTCAAGGGCACAAGGACTCCAGGAAACGACTCTCAGCTCCACTCACACACAGCTCACTGGGAAGTGGCAGGAACGACCTCTTTATGTCAGGGCTGGTGGGGCTAGAACTCAGGCCTGAAGCCAAGAAACTGTGTAAATCTATGTATAAATGTATGTACACACATGCAGGTAGCCCCCCTATCCACCACAGTTTCACTTTCTGTGGTTTTGGTGACCCATGGTCAACAGCAATCTGAAAACATCACAAGAGAAATTCCAGAGGTAAGTGGGAGATTCCTAAGTTTCAAACTGTGTGCCATTCTGAGTAGTGGGATGAGATCGCACACCCTCCTGCTCGGTCTCATCCAGTGAGTGAATCATCCCTCTGCTTGGCCCGCCCCTGCTTCCCACCCTCAGTCGCGTAGCAGCTGTCTAAGTTATCAGCTCGGCTGTCTAAGTTATCAGCTCGACTGTCATGGTATCGAAGTGCTTGGGTTCAAGAGACCCTTATTTTGGTTAGTAATGGCTCCAAAACACCAGAGCAGTGACGCCGGTCATTCAGATTTGCCAAAGAGAAGCCCCAGCAAGCTCCTTTTCAGTGAGAAGGTGAGAACGGCACAGTAAGACTTTGAGAAGACAGAGGCCACATTCACATAAGTTTTATTACAGTATGTTGTTATAATTGTTTTATCTTACTATTAGTTGTTGTTGTTAACCTCTTACTATGCCTAGTTTATAAATTAATCTTTATCACAGGTATGGAAGTATGGGGAAAACTGTAGCATATATACGGTCCAGTACCATCCATGGCTTCAGGCAGCTGCTGGGCAGTCCTAGAACATACTCCCTCTGTGGATAAGGAAGGACTATTGTACATCGTACACAAATTATTACATATAATTATGTAATCACAATTGAGTCACAAGAACCTATCATGTTAGGGTGTTTTCAAGACCAGACTTTTATTATAAAGAAAAACTGTTAGCCATAAAAACATCATTTTCTCTCTTTCCCAAAGAGATATGTCAATTACCTTGCTTTTGCTAATTAAGAGTTGAAAATTGTTGAAATGTTCCTTGTTGGCTAAATGGGAGAGAAGATAATAAAATCGATGGAGACTTACATGTCCTGAGAATTAGGGTCCGTGGACATGTTCACGATCCTACCAAATCTCGTCCCACCAAATCTGCAGCCCCCGCCGGGGCACATGCAAAATTGTGCAAGTACCTAAATTTTTATCCTTAGGAAATGATGATATGGGATCCTATTTTCAATATTTAGAATTTACTGCTTGGCTCCATGGCCATCTGAAGCCAAAGGATTATCTGGTAAAGTTACCTTCACAGAGAGAGTATCAGGGCTGAGAAGGTCCTTAGGAGACCCCTTCATTTCATAAATAAAGGACACTGCATCCCAGGGCAGTGATTTGTCCGAAGACACACAGTAGGTTTTTTTTTTTTTGGATGAGAAGCCACATCTTCTAAGTCTTCCCACCCTAACTTCTCTGTTGGCAGCGCCCACCCCAGTCACCCCTTTACAGACACAAACAAGTCCTGGTGTGCCAGGGACCACGCCGGCCACCAGGCAGGGAGGATCTGATTGTCTTTGATATGCCCAGCTGGGAGCCCATCGAAGGTGGACCACACCCGGTTTGCTCCCTGCTGGTGCTCTCAAGCGAGTGAGGGTCCCATGGCACTGAACAACAGATGAGCACAGAATGGGGTAAAAACCATCCTTGAAGAATGTACAGGGAACTCTGAAAGCTCAGGGGAGGGGCCGTAACCAGCCTTGAGAGAGAAGGTAGAACCTGACCTGCATCTTGAAGGAAGAGTCGGCGTTATCCAGGTAAAGAACGGGAGCAAAGGGCATCCATCCTGAAGAGAAAACAGCGTGAGCGAGGTTGGGAGGCAACACCAGGTAAGCTAAGCAGGTACAGGCCGGGCAATCCTAGAGCCACCAAAGGGGCCAAACCAAGCTAGAAGCCAAGCTATGCACAGATAAACCCCTGTAACTCTAAGTGAGGCTGCAGTGAGCACAAGGCAAAGCAAACACGTGCTAGAGCCAAGGAGTCCTAAGCGGGCATGAGGACCGGGCAGGAGCAAACAGATGGGGAGAGGCCGTAAGAGACAGTGAGCCTCTCGGAGCGCACAGAAGTGAAGGGGCTGGGCTGAGGCCTGAAGAGGCAAAACAGGCAGACACAGAGTCGGTCACCAGCATCATTCTCTGGGCTCTCCTTGCCCAGTGTAGCTATCTGTGGTCCAAGGACTAAGCTGGCTTGGGCCATCAGCTACCAAGAGTCTTGTTGCCCTTGAGTTGTGAGCCTTCCAGGACTGTACCTGGACCTGTAGGGAGATCAGAGTCTAAACTATTAACAAAACTAAATCCTAGTAAGATTTTTATAACTGCTATCCTTTTCTCCCTCCCTCCCAGACCTGGGCTTTTGCTCTGACAGAAGTTGACAACATAGCCTGGAGGTTAAGATCTGAGCCAGGGTCCTGTGCTCAAACCCTGTCCAGCCATTTATTGCCCAGGTGACCCTGGACAAAGCTGCTTTAACCTCCCTGACTCAGGTGACCTGTAAGCTCTCAGAATTGTTAGATGAGATGAGAATGGGCAGAAAGTCTTCTGACACAGTGCCTGGGAGTGTTCTGCGATCAGTACTCTTGAGTTCTATTTAAAAAGTAAGCTGGGCCACTGGCCTGGCCGAATGTCTCTGTCTCAGTGGGTTGGAGTGGCACCCCAGACACCAGGAAAGGTTGTGGGTTTGATCCCCAGATGGAGCACATGTGGGTGGCAACCAACAGATGTCTCTCTCACATTGATGTGTTTTTTTATCCCCCCTTCTTCTCTCTCTAAAATCAATTTTTAAAAAATCTTTGGTTGAGGACTTAAAAAAAAGAAAGGAAAAAAAAAAGAAAAAGCTGGGCCATCTTTTAAAGGAACTTGGACATCAGGCTGGGCTTTGTGGCAGACTGTATTTTCCAAAGATGATGGCAACAAAATCACGCACATGCTCTTGTGATGTGACTTTGACACCCCTCCCACTGAGAAACAGGCTTCTGTGTTCCCTCCCTTTGAATCCAAACAGGTTAATGACAACAGCGACAGTGGCAGTGTGTGGCTTATGAAGCTAGGCCATACCCGGCCTCTCTCAGAAACACTGTTTCTTGGAACCCAGCCACCACACTGTGAGGAAGCACAAGCAACCACATGGAGAGACCACTGTTCTGGCTGACAGCTCCAGCTGAGGTCCCAGACAGCAGCCAGCATCAAATCGCCAAAGACATGAACAAGTGAGCCCTCAAATATCAGGCCACCCGAGCCTTTGAATCTTCCCAGCAGAGGCCCAGACATCACAGAACAGAGACAAGGCACAGGTCCCCTGTGCCTTTCCAAATTCCTGAGCCAGAGAGTGATCTGGGAGTCCCAAAATTGGTGGTCATTTTATGTCACTTAGTTTGGGTCTGTTGCACAGCAACAGATTATCACTGTAATTGTTTTAAGACAATAGAAGGCCATGGAAAATGTGAGGGTGGTGCAAAAGCAAGATCAAGGTTTCCAGGTTAGAAGGCTAGGCCAAAGGCTAGCCTAGAAGGCTAGCTGCAGAAGGTTGAGACTGATGGCAGAGAACCCTGGTAGGAAAGCCCTGGTGCAACACGGAAGCCCCCTGAGATGCAAACCTGAATGGGGGGTGGGCTGGGGAGGGATGTTGTTTACGGGGACACATTAGATGTAGGGGTTGAGGGAAGGAGTTCAAAGGACTCCCAGGTTGGAACTGATAGTGAAACCCCTGCCAAAATTTGGTTGATCCAGAGGAGAGACTCACTTTTTTTCCAGGTTGGTAGTTCGGGGAGAGGAAAGAAAGTGAACTCTGCTCTTAAGTACGTGGAATTTGCATGATGTCAGGATAATCTGAGAAGCATCACGCCAGTAGTCAGAAATTCAGGTTGAACACTGGTTTTGGTTAAAATCTTTAAAAATGGGTCTGACTACCTCTAGATTATATTGAGAAAAGGTCTTAACCTCAGCCTACATTTAAGGGAAGAGCAGACAAGAGGGACCAGTTTTGGTCAGTCACAGAGGTAGAACTCTGGGAGTACAATGTCACAGCCAGGTTTTGGAAAGGTGTGATCACTGTTAGTGCCACATCCTGCCGAGGTCAAAGAAACAAAATATTGGCAAAAGGGACCAACGCCAAAAAGGGGATCAGGAAGGGACCCAGGGTCCAAGAAGGGCATTTCTCCCTCTGACCAAAAGTGGAATCAGACACACAAGCCAAAGGCTGCAATAAGATAAAGCCTGCTTAGTACATTGGTTTTTAGCCTCCATTCAGGTAGACAATTTCCGGTGTATCTGGAAAGGAGAAGTGGATAGACACTGTTAAAACGAGACGGTGAAACGCGCGTTTCCTAGGGTCTAAAGTGGGCACAGGAACACCTGCCACTCGTCTACCTCACAAAGATACTGCACGGATTAGACTCCTGTAAAGTGCTTCGCGTTCCCAGGCACTGTAGCAGGCCCAATGCCTATCTTTCAGCATTCCAGAGGAACTGCTCCCAGCAGTTGTTGAACTCCACAGCATTCCTGAGAGGTAGATATTATCATTGGAGTAGGAAACAGAGGCCACACAGCAAGTCAAAAGCCAAGGAAAGATTAGAACAGGGCCTGCTTTCCATGCGGGGAAGGCCAGTTGGCTGGGTTCCCCTGTGTCAGTTACAGATTCTTTGATCTGCGCCACAGAAGAGGCTTGTTTCTGGGGAGGTTGTGAAAACAGATTCATTAATGACCATAAGGTTCCCTGAAACTTATTGATGGGGATATGGAAAAAAGGTACAGCCACCCAGATTGTAGAAACAATCAAACACATTCCAGGAACAGTGGGGATTCTATGAACAGCAAGGGAGATTAGGGCACTGGGGAAATCAGTCTGGGTGGTAAGGAGGAGGGAAGGGCCTCGGAGAGGTGGCCCTGGGCCAGCTGTGCCACACACGGCTTCCTTCTGCCTCTTCACCGGGGGCAGCAGACACAGCGTGCAAGGGGCTGGGGGGGGGGGGGTGCAGTCCGTGGGCTACTCCCAGGCTGAGCTGATGAGCAACAGAACAGGACTGTGGGGCAGAGGGGATCTGGGGCAGCGCACCTCAGGGTCCCCATAAACGGTGACAAGGGGTGATGCTTTGGGAAATATGTTCCTTGAAATTCTGAAGAAGCAGCAGCATCACAATTCTTCTAGGACTGTATCTACCTTTTCCTAAAACTTCAACTTCTTAATAAAAGTAAAAAAGCTACAATGACATTGTTTGAATTGTAGTTAGGCCCTTATTATAACTTGACAGTGATGGAGTTCAAGATAAATGCAGTGGGCCTGGGGAAGGCAACTGGCATTTAGTGAGTGCCTACCAACAGCGACCTCTTTTACTATTTATGACCCCCTCAGGAGGTAGTGGCAGCCTGATTTTACATTTTACAGGGATCGAACAGAGAGGGGCTCAGGGAGGTTCAACCCTTTGCCCAAGGCCACGCAGCCAGTTTATATGAGAGCCGGGGTCTGAGCCCCGCCAGGCTCACTGCAGAGCTCATGTTCGTTTCTGTGCACTGCACTGCCTACTTCCCAGGAGTCACAAGTTCAACTTCAGTCAGGTCTAAACTGATGAGATTTATTGTGCCACCGCCCCAGGGACGACTGCACCACAGCAGAACCAGATAATGCGTAGGGAGAAGCACTTACACGAGTTTACACTTCACACAGATACAGTGCCCAGGACCAATCCCAGTTATGAGAGGCAAAGTTACTGTCACTCCTTCCCTCCCCAAGGAGCCCTCACTCCACACTGGCTGTCCAATAAACCCCCCTTGCTGCTCTGGGGTCCCCCCACCCACAGTCCTTTGATTAAGTACTATCCTTCTCTATTCCTTCAGGGCCTTAACTCAGTTGGCAAGAGCTCTTAGGTTAACTAGATAAACCAATCCATGCTAAGTTGTTGGCTAATATACTGTCCCTTCTAGGATATGGGGTTTCACTCAGTTAAGATGTGTTTTGCCACCAAAGGGTACAAAAGAGCAACTTTGGTGGTGAGGTGAGCGTGCCGAGCATTCTGGAAGACTGACAGAGGAGACAGCTTCTGGGCCTTTGTTCCCCAGGTAATCAATCAATGGACTAGGTACGTTTACCAATAACCACTGATGGTTTCACTATTAGGCAGACTAATTCACTTAATGAAACAGATACTCTTGTTATGCCCATTTTACAGATGGGAAACAGCCACAGAGAGGTTCGGCACCCTCCCTAAGTCACACAGCTAAGCAGCAACAGGTGCAGAATTCACACCCAGGCCATCTGGACCCTGACTCCTGCTCTGAACTCCTGTCCTCATACAACAGGTTAAAAACCAGAACTTATTTATGAGAAATTGTGGGGAGAAAGGTGGGGAGCACTGGGAGGTGGGCTGGGATGAGAGCAAAAGACAGAAAACTATACTTGAACAACAATAAAAAAAATTTTTTAAATGTGTATTTATTCTTACATGTTTCAACTTTGCTTATCTTCAAAGTACTATCTGATGCAATACACCTATCGAGATGTTTTTTCCACTGCTCAAAACAGTTTTTGAACTTGTCGATTTTGATGCTTTTTACTGCTCCTGCTGTTTTTTGTTTGACCTCTTCCACATCAGCAAAACTTTCCCCTTTGAGAACTTTTTTCATGCAGGGAAACACACACGCAAAAAAGTCACTAAGGGTGACATTGGGTTATTTGAATAGGGAGGGTGGGGCATGGGAGTCATGCTGTTTTTAGTCAAAAACTGCTGAACACTCAGCGCTGTGTGGACAAGTGTGCTTGTAAATCGCCCATCATGAAATGGGCAAATGTGTTGAAAGAGTCTTCAAAAAAAATTCACTGAAGCCAAATGCAGCCTCTCACAACGCCAGCTGGTGCACGGATGCAGATGGGTTCCTAGAACACTCACCTAGCGGGGGAAGCCTGTACTACAAGGGGTCTGCTCTCTAGGAGATAATTTTTGGTTGTTTTTTTGGGGGGGTCCCCCCCCATAGTTCTCAAAGTGTGACTCGCAGACCCTAGGGATACCCAGGACCCTTTCATGGGTTTCAAAGGGCTAAAACTATTTTCCTATACCATCAAAACATTACTTCCTTTTTTCACTGTGTTGATATTTGCATAGGTGGTGAAAAAGCAACAGTGGGCAAAACTGCTAGAACCTTAGCGCGAATCAAGGCAATGGTAGCAAATCACACACAGCGTCACAATATGCCCACTATCATACATTCTCAGTAAAGCAGTCCTTGAGAAGCAGTAAAGATCACTAATTTTTCAAAATTTTGACCTTATAATACCGATCTTTTGAAAATTATCTGTGTGATGGGACGGAAAGGATGCATGAAGCACTCTGCATGTGGAAGTCAGATGTCTCAAGGAAAGGCAACTGTGTGACGCCGGAGCTTAAATGGCCACTTTCTTCACAGACACTAGCTTTATTTGACTGACAACTATGGTTATTCAGAACTGGGCATTTGACATTCTTAAAAATGAATGCAGTGAGCCTATTACTTCAAGAAGAACAACTGACAGTATTTGCTACTAAAGATGAAATCTGACCTCTCAAGCAAAAATCCAGTTTGGAAAAACGTGTATTTACCACCAGGAGCTTGCAGCGCCCATGTTTAAAGACTGCTGGGAGGAGACTGGTCATGATGGGGATGACTGCAATTTTTTTTGATACTGTGCAATGCAATATGTCTGTATTTGGAAGATGTAAATAGTCCAGTGAGCTGATATTTTTGATGTATGATGTTGATGTTACAAAATCCTGTATTAGTAAAAGATTGTATGATGTTACAAAATCCTGTACTAGTAAATGCAGGATTCTAATGTAACAACAGAATGAAGTTCATTCATACAGTTTCAGATACTATATGGCAACTAGCCTTTAAAAATTACTAATTGTCATCCTAGCTGATATGGCTTAGTGGATTGAGCATCGTCCTGTGAACCAAAAGGTCACTGGTTTGATACCCAGTCAGGGCACATGCCTAGGTTGTGGGTCAGGTCTCCAGTTGCTGATACGTGAAAGGTAACTGGACCGACGTTTCTTTCCATCCTTCTCCCTCCCGTCCTCTCTCCCTGGGAAAAAACCAAAAAACCAAAACCAAAACAAAACACCTACGACTGTATTCTGCCATGTATAACGGACTCCCATGTACGCTGCACACTCCTACTACACGCCCACACTTTCGGTCCAAACTTTCAGAACAAAAATTTTTTGTTTTAATTTGCATCCGTTTATTTAGATACTGTTTTCTGTATTATAAAGGAATTTTAGCATTTATTTTTGAACTTATGCTATAAGAAATTTTATGTAACAAATAACTACAAAACACAAGAGCAGACACAAGGCATTTCAGGCACTGCCATGTATAATGCACATCCTTATTTTTCCCTAAAAAATTTGGGCAAAAAGTGCACATTATCCAGGGCAAAATACAGTAATTGTCAAGTATCAAAGAATTCCCATAATTATCTGAAAAGGCTAGTAAAATACTCTTGTTTTTTCTAACTACATATCTGGATAAGCCCAGATTTTCTTCTAATACTTGAACCCAAATAATAAATTACATCAGGTTGAATGCAGAAGCAGATATGCAAGTCCAAATGTTCTCCCTTAAGCAAGGTATAAAAAAGATTTGCAAAAACAAAAGCATAAACTATACCATTTTTCTAAGTTTTGGCTTTATAAAACAGTTATTTTTAATAAAGTGTTATTTATATTAACATGCAAATGTTTCACTACTGTTATGAAGTCAATTATCAAACTTCCTTAGTTTTAACATGGTAAATATCAAAAGCTCTTTGGAGTCCTCAAGTGCATAAGAGCATAAAGGGGTTAGAGACCGAGAGTTTGAAAATCGCTGCTGGGCAGCATGAGCTGCAGAGGAGAAGCCAAAGGAACACACCAAGCTGCCTTGTCACTCTCCAGGTGAGAAGGAACCATAAGTGAGTGACCACCATGAGTTCAAGGATTTCTAAGCAAGTCAGTCGGGCCCAATTCCTCCTTAGGCTTTAAGGCTCAGAGCACTCGGTTCTGATACTTGCTTACGTGGTTCGGCTGGGAGTGGGAGGCCTTTGAAAGCCAGAAGCCTGTCTGAATTCTCGCACTTTGCTCAGTACTTGGCACACAGAGTGAAAATCAAAAAAGACCCATTCAGTTAATGAAATGGATTAACTCCCCACCTCGTACTACTAGCAACCCGACTGACTTCTCCAGGGGAAGACCACTGGCCAACGAAAATGGAGAGTACAGGTTTTTTAGTGTTTCTCAGTGCGTTACTCAACAGACATTTTGATTCACTATCAAGCCCTTGTCAGGCACACTGGTGTGAATCCTGAAACTGTAAAAGCAGGAGCCAATCCAAGATCTCCCCCTGCAACCTCCCAGCAACCCTCCCCCCACGGCCAGGGCTGCCCAGTGCACTCTGGCCTCCCCCTGACACCAGGGACACAAGCTCTTTAAAACCAACAAAATGCTTTTAAGCAGCCAGGTTGGAAGAAAAACGTTTTTCATAAAATGCAGAGCCTATACAGCCAACTAACTGCTCCATGATCGAGGACTTCATAATTCAATTAGGGAAAAAGCTTTTTCTCCAAATTTAATGTAAGCAATGTGTGGGAATAGAGGATGATGAGTCAGCTAATCCCCTGTGAGCGTCAACAGGCAATGCAACACGTATAAATTATGAAAAAATTTCACACAACTCAGGATGTTACAGCTTCTTTCTGGAATGCTGCTACTGTCCTGTTAATCCCTCCCCCGTGACTGTTCTCTTATCCCGTTGTTCACCCTGCTTCTTCCCTCCCTCTATCCGTGTAGGAACTGAGGATAAATAAGGCATAAGACATCCACAGCCTTGCAAGGTGCTGCCAAAGAATGTGGTCTTTTTTCCTTATCTGTATAGAGTTTGGAAATCACCTATTCTCACTTCCTCACTTTACTAGAGAGGAAACTGAGAAAAATAATATTGTGATTGAAATGTCATACTGTGTCACTTCATTTGTTTCCAGAAAAGTGATGCCACGGAAAACGGGGTGGCCATAGGTAAATAGGGAGAAGAAACACAGTGATGGTTAAGAAGGGTGTCATCCACTCCACACCAGTTACTGAGCATCTACTATACGCTGGGTGCC
Source organism: Sturnira hondurensis (assembly GCF_014824575.4). Taxonomy (NCBI): domain Eukaryota; kingdom Metazoa; phylum Chordata; class Mammalia; order Chiroptera; family Phyllostomidae; genus Sturnira; species Sturnira hondurensis. The sequence goes on along the minus strand of NW_028091847.1, from coordinate 820,312 downwards.
AGAGGCCCTTCGTTAACACAGGCACAGAGAGAAAGCCCTAACTATGTATTAAAAAATTTAACAGATATGAAAGCAGAGCAGAAAAAAGGGAGCAGAAAGAAACACACAAAAGAAAGCAAAATAAATACAGTAGTCTAAGAAAATAAAATAACAACAACAAAGAAAAACCCTGGCAAGGCTCTCTATGAAAAAAACAGGAAAGAAACGGAGGAAAACCCAACACATGTATTCTCATTTAAAAAATGTAATATCTCACTGCATGCAAAACTGGGTAAAGACTAAGCAATTCATTCATAATGCAATTTAAGGGCTTATTTAGAAAGAGTGTGTACATTTATTACTGGGAAAGGATTTCTGGTGACCATTGAATTATTCAAGTATTTTTCAGAAAACTCTCTTAACCCCTTCACTTCGCCACAAGAGGGTGCACAACTCCTTATTATTAAAGTAACCAAGGAAAACCCTCTTAAATTCCTCCAGGCAGCTGCCCACCTCTGCTGGGCACCTCTCTCCCTCGAGCCCAGAGCCTCAGGTGTAAGAAGCATCTGCACATTCAGGTGTGTTACCTCCACTCATGACATTACCTCGTGTCATTCTAACAATGGATCTGTGAAGACTGGTAGGGCGAAAAGCATAACTCTATTTTAGAGACAAGGAAACACATTCCGAGTCAGTGAAGTGACTTGCCTAAGGGCAGGGAGATGATAACCTCAGTAGAACTTGAACGAAAACTGATAGTCTTCTGATTCCCAAAGTCCATATACATTTTCCTTACTCACCCCTAAGAGCAAAACCAAAACCCATCCTGCAATCAGTGCCTATATCCATCCATTCTACATCTTCTCAGCAAAGAGTTATACGCTGGGCAGAGCAGGAGGCTTTGCTCAACTTCCCAGTGTTAACGCTCTTTTCTAAGACGTGTGTGTTAACACCTGGCAATTATTTTTACGGGTTTCCAGCGAGGTGTGACGTGTGCTGACGCTCGTCCACAGTGCCCACCCTATGGCGGCATCAGCATGGACAAGAGTCATCTTAAGTGTTGCTTACAACAGGGAAATCAACCGTGCACTCAAATAAGTTTGGACAAATGTTAGGAGATTCGGGCTAAAACATTACTCCAAAGGCCTTCTTTTGTGAGAGACAGTACTGCAAGGTGGTTAAGGATTTGAACTTGCCAGTCAGGCTGCCTGAGTTCAAATTCAGGGTTTGCCACTTACTGCAGGACCTTTGACAATTCCTCGACTCCCACGAGTCTCTGCTCAATGGAGAGAAGAGCAGTACCTACCCCGGAGTGTAATAGTGAAGATACAGCCACTATGCCCAAGCACGCACGCACACACACACACACACACACACACACACGCAGTAAACTCTCAAGCTAAAAAAACAAAACAAAACAGTGCTTATTCTGGCCCTGGCTGGTGTAGCTCAGTGGATTGAGCGCGGGCCTGCGAACCAGAGGATTGCGGTTCAATTCCCAGTCGGGGCACATGCCTGGGTTGCAGGTCGGTTCCCTGCAGGCCAACTCCCAGCAGGGGATGCACGAAAGGCAACCATACATTGATGTTTCTCTTCCTCTCTCCTTCCCCTCTAAAAATAAATAAATAAAATCTTAAAAAAAAACAGTGCTTATTCTAAAAGGGCAGATAAAAATACTAATTATAGTGATTATTAAAGAAAACCATTTTATGTGCTTTATGTCACAGTAAAACTGTATTTTATGAAAATAGGTACTCTTGAAAAGTACATTTAAATCCTGTAGGAATCTATGTGCACAGCAAATTATACCTTACAGAATTTAAAGCCTAAAATACACATTGCTAAGGAGTAGACGGCTCTCATATCTTTGCTTTTTGACATTGTTTCTCATCTCTACAGTAAATCTGATGCCAAGTCTGGGTCAGGAAAGACAGACTGACTGCGAAGCTCCTCTGGGAGGAGGCAGGCCTTCTGCCGAAGGGGACCTCTCTGTCCCGGGAACCTGGAGGCTCTGCCAGCGATCCAGAGCAGTAGCTCCTCAATCCCTCCAAAACCCACCTTTTCTCTTTCCTTCCTAACTACCATGGCTGCGGTTCATCTCCTTCCCATCACGGACTCCTAACTGCCACGGAAGTGGGGCTCATCAAGCGTTTTTGAATGAGGACCTAAGTGGGGCTGGGAACAGTGACATCAAAGGGGAAAGCTGCAAAGATGCAGTGGGGGGTGGCGGGGGGCAGGGGCAGGTGGCAATATTAGTTCACAAACTAGATACATACACTTTGTTCACAGACCTCCTAACTCAGCCCTGACTTGGAAGCACACTAGGTCACTCCATGCTAATTTGATCTGTGAAGGGTCTGCCCTCTCTCAGAATGTTTTCCTGAGAGAAAATGGCTCCACGGGGCCCCTGGATCACCTCTTTCTAGTCCTGGTCAGTTTAGCAGGTCAAACTCACGAGATCATTAAGTCTGGCTGCTCCTGCACCCGGTGGAAGCTGCTCGGACACCTCTAGGTCTAAAATGGCACTGGGCCTAGCCTCACTAGAGGTCATGTGGGCTCAGAGGTGGGGTGACCCACACTTTCACAGGTCTGAGTGCCTTCCAGCTCCTTCCAAGGGCCCCAACAGACCTCTTCCCATCCCAAACATCACACTCCTTTTGAGACTGCCATCTCAATTCTTGTTTAGTTTGGACATCTCCCTTGCCTGACTCCCGTGGGGCAGACATAAATCCATGGCTACATACCAATGAAAGATGAATACCTTTTACAGCTTTGACCTCAGATTTTATTTTATGTCCCCATGGGCTCTGGTGCCCCTCTGGGGACATGACTTCACATACACATGCGCAAGATCACTTCCTACCCGTATGACTGCGGTATCTTACTGCAGGCAGTGACGGACCGCATTGCCTCCTAGGCTCCCCCAGGAAAACTGCCACCCACTGATCCAAGATGGCTGTTAATTTCATAGTAAAGGAGGCTCCTCTGTATCTTGTTCACAACCAGAAATTCTCAACAGGGGGCACTGTGGAGAGAGGAATCAGTCACCTGATGGCTGAATTCTCAGGGCTTCTTTTAGGCTTCACAGAGAGCCTGGATGGACTGCAGGACGCTGGGGACGTGCCTGAGTTTGGCTTCTAGGAGGCTGTAATAAGACTTCCTTTTGACCCTGATATGCAAAACTGTGCAATCAGAACTGGGTGGCAAAGCCATGCTAGGAAGGGCCATGATCTCAGCCATTCCAATGAGAACTAGAAAAGCCCAAATGCAGGCAGGACAGCTCAGCAGTAAATACTTCCTATACAGGGCTTTTGATACTTCTCTTGGAATTATGATTTACAAGCCAAGTTTCTCCATGAAAATAGCTATTCTTAATGTTTAACATTAATTTTTATTTCTTTTTACAGAGTACTTTGATAGGTTCTAAATATATTTTCTCTTTCCATGATGTTTACATCCTTCACATTCTTGAAGGCTGTTATCATATCCCCTTTAATCATCCTTTGGCCAAGCCATACATATTTAGCTCCTTTTATCTGTCCTACGTCCTTCCTTCCAGCAGTGTTGGCCCCTCTTTCAATTCCTTCTACTCTGCCTACATCTTTCTGGAATTGATGCACACCCTCCCTCAAAGAGCACATGAGGCCCTCCCTGTTTCCTGAGGGTTCCCAAGGACTCCAGTAGTAAAAAGGATGTTGGCCCAGGAAGCAGAAGTGGTAGTTCTAAGTCCTGGCTCTGCTCCAAGCCTCAGTTGTCCCTTCTATAAAATGGCAGTGACACCTCTTCTGATTTGATCAAGAGAACATAACATATAATTTTGCAGATTACAAAGTACTATGCATGAAGACTATGTACATATATTACTCATATCGTTCTAAAAGCATAAAGAAAGGAAAATAAGATTGGAAATGAATATGTCAAATAATAGTTGTGAAACCTGGTGGTGGCATCAGGAATAATGGTTACATTATTCTGTGTACTTGGCGCTTTTTATTTTAAGGAATTACTCGTTATTTGTTCAGTGAAGATATACACTAAAGCTCTACTATAAGTGAGACAACAGGCTGGATATATGGGAGAACATAAAATGAGGACTTCAAGAAGTTATCATCATCATTCCAAGTTCTTTTTAAAAAATATTATTTATTTATTTACTTATTTATTTATTTTTACAGAGAAGAAGGGAAAGAGAAAGAGAGGGAGAGAAACATCAACGTGTGGTTGCCTCCTGAACACCCCCTTACCAGGGACCTGGCCCGCAACCCAGGCATGTGCCCTGACTGGGAATCCAACCAGTGACCCTTTTGGTTCACAGGCTGGCATTCAATTCACTGAGCCACACCAGCTAGGGCTCATTCCAAGTTCTTAGGGATTTACTGCTTGGTTTGAATCATATAATTATCAGAAAGTTAATAAGGTCTGCTGCTGTACCTTTTGAAATTTTATTTATTTGTTTACTCTTAGAGAGGAGGTGGGAGGAAGAAAACATTGATGTGTAAGAGAAACAGTGACCGGTTGCCTCTTACACGCACCCCTACTGGGAACACAGCCCACAATCCAGGCATGTGTCCTGAGCGGGAATCAAACCACCCACCTTTCACTTTACAAGACAATACCCGACCCACTGAGCTACACTGGTTAGGGCTGCTGCTGTACCTTTAAAAATACTTTTTCATGGTATAATTGACATATAACAGCTGTACTTTGGATTATGCTTTCTATTATAACATTGGGGTGATTTTTATTTCTTTCTTTAAAATAGATGAGAAATAAAATTACGAGGTCAAAGGGTGTGCTCATATTTAAACCTCAAATTTCCACAGTTTCCCAGAAAGGGTGCACTAATTTATACCCTCACCACCAATGTATGAGTGTCTCTTATCACACCATGGCCAATGTCGGGCATTATCGTTTTCCCCATCTACTGAACTGCTTTTTAAAATCATAAACAAAACACATGATAAATTCTAAAATATATTTCTACCAACACTTGGTATTTATTTTGGTGTCACCGTAAGTGTTCATTCAACAGAGTCTTTGAGTGTTTATTACTGGGGGTTAGACCATAAAGATGAAATGGACCCCAGGGCTCGTAATCCAGTGCAGAAGATAAACACCAATACATACAGAACACCGTGGGAAGTGATTCTTCCCTGAGAAGTACTCACAAAGCACAAAAACAACACAGACAAGGAAGCCAGGAGCAAGGTAGGGAGGCCGAACAGAGTGGTGACACTGCCATGAGTTGGGTCCTGAAGGACGAGCAGGTCTTCACGGGAGAAGGGAGAAGTGCCATCACACAGGGAACCAGCTGTTGGTCTTTGCGGTCACTACACTACTCTCCCAGGAAATGGTTTACTATGTGACGTTTGAGCAATCCAGATGCAAGCCTCCCGGGTGGTTTCATTGTTTCCACCTCTCTCTGTCCTTTGCAGTTGTGTTTCCCTGCAAAAAGCAATCAGTGTATCTTCCTGCTCCTTCGCCCAATAACCAAGGGCGCAAGATTCCTCCTGCTTCCTTCACAGAGGACGAAGCGTCACAGAAGTGGGTAGGAAGCCAGCTAGTTGAATACGAGCTTTAAACATCCGACTGTCAAGCTTAAAGCTTTGATCTTTAACTCTTAAAAACCCTTAAATAGCTTCTCGACTACTGAGGAGGTGGGAGGGTAGATAAAGTAGAGGAATAACTTCCCTTTCTACTCCTAGAAAAACAATTGGATCTACGCAAAATCTAGTTTAAAAATACATTAAGAACATAATAATGGCATCAGATCATTTTCAAAAAATAAAAATACTCCTAAAAAGCTGCCATTTTACATGTTTTCACATGTCATTAGTGGCAAATACACATACTCTTGTCTGGAATTTAACAGTTCTAAAAAACAAACTCCTGTGGAAGATGGTTTCAGCAGCACACTTTTGCAAAGGGAGGGGGTGCGAGAGTGCTAGGTTAAAAGCCTCTAACGTATCCCAGAATTTTCAAAGCCAAAACACCTCTCCAGGCCACTAATCCTCTGGTGTTTAAATTGCAGAGGATTTAAATAGAACTGGCAGAAAATCACATACAAAGGGCCTTTGGTCTTTTATAAATTAGAAAATGGCTTTTGAATTACTTTGTCAATTATTTTCTTTTAAATTTAAGCCCTTCAAATTGTGCCCTATGGCTCAAATGTCTCCCCAAAGGCTTTGTTATCCAAAGGCAAACAGATCTTCCCCTGAATCTAAAAGCCTGGCTTTCTCCTGGCTCCCCAGGAATCACCACCACCTGCTGGAAAGCAGCTGCGCTTGGCCAGGAGCAGCCGCTCTGGGGCTGAGCCCATGATGGGGACAGCTTCTCTCGCCAGGGAGCTCTGGCCAGAGAAGCTATGTGTGGGGCTACGGTTTCTGCCCAGGGCTGCTCCACGATGCAGCCCTGATCCTAGCCGAGGCTCCAGGCCACGATTCTCAGGCCATGCATGTGCTACGATGTGAAAAAGTCTGTCGCTTCATCTGTATGCATGGACAAAAAGTGGTGATTGTGGCAGGCAGAGGGGGGTATAAGGAGGATAAATGGTAATGGGGAAAAATACCCCAAAACAAGTAAAATAAAGGGTTTTTTTTAAATAAAGCATAAAAATAAGATACCACCAGATTTCATCAGTTTGGGCTTTTTTTCTATCTTCTTTTCATTTTCAATTGTCAAAAAACAAAAGGGACCCTTAGAGACACATGCCCACACAATTTTCACTGGCTTGAAAAATCTCTTGGTTTGTTTGTAAATTTAGAAGAATAGATGTTACACAAGGTAAAAATTAAAACATTTGCCTATTAGTTAATTCATTCATCATTTAATCAATGAACCCCTACTATCGTGCTGGCCGCTGTGCTGGGCCGAGGATGCTGAAGCGAGCAATGCACACCCAGTTCTTGCTCACAGACAGTCCAGTGCAGAGGTCAGACCACGCCCCTTCTCTCCTCGGTGCCCAATCTCCACACGCTGGGTTTCCGGCAGAACCACATCACACTATTACATTAACCTGATACGTTCACTGTCAGATTTCTTCACCTACCAGCCTCAGCAGTACTGCCACTTGAAGTCTTTTTTCAGTTTCATACTAAGTTAAAATTAAATGCCCATTCTGTGCCAAGTACCAAATGAACCCATTTTCTGTATATTATTAAACATAATCCTTTGAGCTAGTTAGTTTATCACTACCTTTTCACAAGTGAGGAAACCAAGCTCAGAACCACTGGCGACTTGCCTAAAGTCTCACACCTATTATAGAGCCAGCTGGACCAGAACTTACGTTCTTGACCACCGAGGAACTGTTCTACTAAGGGCGCAGGAGCAAAATGCTCCATGTCCTCTCAGAGGTAAGTTCAGAAAGGTACTGGTCTGAAGACATCCTCCCAGACCACTGATGCCTGATTTTACAAACTCAACAGTAGCAAATGCCCTGCTGCCACAAGTACAATTTTGAAGCTACTGGTTATGCATTTTGATTTTTATTAAACTTCCCACAGCTCAGCTTCATTTCTTTCTTTTCAGGATCCATGGCTAATGTGTCTGACTAATAAACACACAAGACAACAAACTGGTATCGATAGTGAGCGGCACCTGAACCCCAAATCACTATTATTTGTCACTATCAGAAAACCTGGAATTCCCCCTGAACAACATCCCTGGGTCCCTGGGACAGCAGACAGGGTGGACTCCTAAGCCAGAACGGGAAGCGGTGGGAAGGGTGACAACAAGAACCGGTCATTAGGATTACAGAAATAACACCAGAGCCTACTTCTTGGGCATGGTGACCTGTCCAGTCACACAGGGCCCTGTTCCCAAAAGGTCTGGCACTTGGTTATCAAGGAATTCTTCATAATTTTTACTTTGAATGTGTGTTTGGTAACTGTACAGTCAAGTGGGACCATGGAGCCTGTGTGAGAACAGAGGAGACAGGTGTGATTTGCATGTTGCCATTCCTTGTCACTCCATTTGCACAGAGCATTCAGGATGCCCTCTGAACACAGGATTCATGAGAACCCACCATGTGCAGGATTTCAGAAAGACTCGGGGCAAGTACAAGGTAAGCATGTAATGTCTACGACTGAATAAATGCAGGTGCAGCCCTCCATCATAAGAAGGCACGCTTTCCCATGGAACCAGAACTTGCTTTGAATATTGAAAGAAGCCAATGGCATTCTAAGAAACATGATCAACCAAAGAGCCCCATAATATGCCTCCTTACTCATGTTACTGTCCCAAGCTGGCCAACCACTCACACTAAAAAGGATGTGAAAGGAAAGGGAAAGATAGTTCCTTTTACGTTATCCTCACGGTCAGTGAGCTGAGGGTCGAATGCTGGTGGTCAAACGTGGTCATATGAGTGAACCAGAAACAGCTGCAACAGTTTGCCACCACATTTCCCCTCTTTGGAAGAACAATATTTAAGGCACAAAACACAATTATTGTGGTTTTTGTCATTTTGCATATGAGCTAAACGCTCTTATATTTGCATTTTAAACTAGCATTGTAAATATAAAGGTGAACAGTAACATTTATAAGAATAAAAATTGTTAATTTTCCTTTACTTAGAATGACACAAAAATATACTAAGTCAGGATGGAGAACATGAAAGAAATTTTAAAAAGCTTTAGTTTTTACCAACTTGAACAACACCCTTCCCGTTTTTTTAACAAGGACCCCACATTTTCATTCTGCGGCAGGCCTCACAAATCACGTAGAGGCCTCGCCAGCAGGAGCGGATGGAAGGGCTAAATGACGATTAGTTCATGGCCTGCTTCCAGTCAAACTCCCAGTCAGAAGGCAGATGACTAATTCAATAATGAAGCAAAAACGACGACTGCTTGGAGTTCCAGTTTTGGTAAAATCAACTGATCAATAACACACACAACTTTCTTCCACCACCTGCAACAAGCAAGGAAGTCACCGAAAACCAAGGCTATTCAGCCTGAAATGCAGAGAAGAGGTTTTCCCATCAAGTCAGCCACCGGCACTTTCCTGGTGGAGGACGGCTGTGTCCAGGCTTCCCTGGGAGGGAAGAACGTGTAGACAGGACAACTGGTTTGACTGATACACTTGCAAACGTCTGTGTGACTGAGCAGCCTCGGACTTCAGCAGTGACGTGCACCTGTCCTATCTGTCACTTTAGAGGAAAGAGGTAACTCTTCATGTTTGGTGGATATTTTAGGATTTAATAAGCACAGCTTATTTTATTCCTACCACAGCCATGGGAGGGACTTGGCCAAAATGGCTTTTAATAAAAGCTTTGCCTTCAGTATTTCAATGATAAAAAGTAATGCTGCTTTTAATGTTCTTGTCTTGGAGAGTGGTTACACAGGTATCCACTTTAGATTCACTCACTGAACCTCATATGTATTTTGTGTACTTTTGTGTATGATATAGTCTGCATTAAAAAAAGAGAATAAAAGGTAAATAAATGTTCACTACAGGAAATGACAAAAGAAAGTCAAAATGTCCCATAATTGCATCAAAAGAAACCATTAACAACTTGATACTTTCCCTTCTTTGTTCTTACAGAATCGAAATCATGCTTCCTGTAATATTTTGCCTTTTTCTTCAATGTACCATATCTTCACATAGCATGAAAAATTGGAAAAAAATCAATATAGTATTTCTCAACAAAGATAAGCCCTAGTTTCTGTAACTAACTGCCTATTGATGGATACTTAGGTTGTTTCTAATTTCTTCCCCAAATCACCGGAGAGCACTTCTCTCTGTGCCCCTGAAAAGGAGCAGCTCGTGGAGGCTGACGCCCTGATCTGCTACACACGAACCAGGAGAGGCCACGGCTCACTGGGTTGGGAGGCTCGTTCCTCTCCACGGGCTGCTCTGCGCTTCCTCTGATCACAAGGGTTTCACTCGGCAAATCAAAGGGGAAAACAGTGAGAGACAATTCACCCCAGCCCTTTCCCATGATCTATCTCTCAACCCTAAAAAGGGTCACAATCCACTCAGTTCAGGAAGGATGTGTTTCTGTGGTGCCCGGTGTGAGAGGAAGAGCCCCCTGGCTGTCCCTCTGAGGTGTGCAGACAGGCCCAGCTACTTGGGAGGGCGGGGGCAGGGGGCGGATTAACTTTTCAGAGGTACAAAGGTTGCAGGGTTCGAGGTTAGGAGGGAGGTTCTATAAATATTTACTGAACAAAACTCTGCCTGTTAACTGGTGACAGAGCAAGGTGTGGTTTTCCTTCCCACCCCCAGAGACGGCTGGGAAAGCTGGTCTGACAAACTAGTGGGAAATGCTGCCCAGCCAAGATGGAACCGAGAGACACAAGAATGCCTAATATGATTCAGGAAATGAGTCCAAACATCTTCTGTCCTCTCCCCCTGAGCCCCCACAACTCCCACCCCTAGTCCCCGAGGCCGGAAACCATAGAGGAGAAGACGCTCATAAACAAAACACTGGCCACAAAAATGAGAGCCTGGAGTTGCTGGCCAAACAAATGGCTCTGGCCGCAGTACACAGTTTAGCTGTTTCCCAACAGGTTGAAATATCACTGGCATCATCATTTAATACTGCAAAAGCCACTGTGTGGAAATAAAAATCATGACCTGTGGGGAGGCTGTACACAGAGAAAATGTCCCAGCCTACCTGTGGGCGGGTGGGTGGCCCGAAAGTTCTCTTTCTGGCAAGGCCATGTCCATTCCTTTATATTCCTCGCTCCCTCAAGTAGCCAAGAGCCTAGGTCAGAGACAATGACTTTCCTTCAGGCACAACCACAGCTGAACCGCCCCAGGCTGAAGAGAATCAATCCTACCATCTAAAGACCTCAGAAATAGTGATTCCAAAACCTACTGGAAAACACAATAATGCTGACACTTTACTGAGAAACCTAACCCTGGCCCCCGCCCCCAAATAAGCCCATTTTTTCACTTAACTTAAAATATAGTTTATGTGACAAATTTTGCTTGGGGACATCCTGAGTCAGTGAGGGGCATCCAAAGAAACAGGAAGTCACCTTCCAGAGCTGCTGAAACCACAGCACACCTGGCTGCTCACTGTGGGCATAAAACCTGCTGGTCCCAAGCATCAGCGAGCCCAAGGGCAGGTGCTCCCACGGCAGGCTCTGCTCTGCTCCCCCCACCCCCGGGGTGGGGGGGTGCTGCTTCTCACCCGGGCAGCTCCACATCCTCCCAGTAACAGCAGGATCAGTCTACTTAATGATGATTCCTTAGTTTCCTGAACAACACTGGAGAAACCATCTAGGGTACGGTTTCTAGCCTTTCCAGCACTGGAATCCAAACTCACACTGAATGTCCCTTCCTTCTGGATTAAAAAAAGCCAGCTCCCATAAACATGGATATGAGGCATAATCTGATTTATAAGCCTTGTGGCACTTCTGTGAGGTATAGCAGGAGATAAAGTCAACAAAAAGCACATATCATATTATGCTGGCAAGATACCTATTCATAACTTTTATTTAAATGATTGATTCTTGCCCTGGCTGGTATAGCTCAGTGGATTGAGTGAGGGCCTGTGAACCAAAGGATCACAGTTCGATTCCCAGTCAGGGCACATGCCTGGGTTGCAGGCCAGTTCCCAGCAGGGGACACACGAGAAGCAACCATATATTGATATTTCTCTCCCTCTCTCCTTCCCTTCCCCTCTAAAGATAAATAAATGACATCTTTAAAAAAAAAGGTCGATTCTTGAAGCTGGGGATTCCTGGTGAGATTACCTGAAATAATTTATAGAAGAAGAGAAAAGACTTTTATTTTTGGAAGTAGGACCAGAAAAAGATCTCTCTGATGTGTGCAGTTGAGAAGCCCCATCTGACCATGCTGAGTTTGAGTGCAGGCTCTTTCTCATGCTTGGCCTGCCTTCTCTCGGAAGTGTGACTGGGCAAAAAATCAAAACCGAAAACAAACAAGAGCAAAAAACCAGGTAAAACCAAGAAACAGGCCAGAGACCTAGAAAAGAGCAAAGTGAAAAATTTCCCAGTCACTAAGAGTTGAAAATAATTATCTAGTTGCAAATCAATGACATTACTATATTTGAATTTTCTAGGATTCTCATTTTTTCAATATTAATTACCCACTTACTTATAGCTTCTAAATTTTTACCAACTAACTTCTAACAATTTATAAATAGGTACTCTTTGACTTTGAAGAAATTTAGATTTTAAGATGTTAACATATTTAAAAGCTATGGTAACAAGTAATATTCTGACATCACTTCTCACTATCCTTAAGTTTTGGTTCAGTCACTAACTCTGGGCTCGGAGGTTCGCTGTTCTAGGTGCTCTGTTTTTACAGGATTTTAAAAAATAATATGTGGACAGCTCCGGCCAGTGTGGCTCAGTTGGTTGGGCATTGTCTCACAAACCAAAAGGTCACGGGATTGATTCCTGATCGGGCACATGCCTGGTTGTGGGCTGGGTCCCTGGTTGAGGCAAGTATGGAAAGCGGCCAATCAATGTTCCTCTCTCATATCGATGCTTCTCTCCCTTTCTCTCTCCCCCTTCCCCCTCCCTCTAAAATCAAAAATTAAAAAAATAATAAAAGTTTTTAAAAATATGTGGACAATGACTAGTTTCTTTAATAGGTTGGGATGCTGCAAAGGTGATGATGACAAAAGTTCCCTGGTTATCACTTTTTTAGGGGCCTATTCAGTCTGTCCTCGGCAGCAGCAAAAAAAAGCAGAGGAAAGAATAATGGGCTGGCACAACAGACACTGCCAGGTGTATGATTACCGCCTGCCTGTGTTCAGTGTCAGTGTGACTGTGAGCAGGTACTATTGTGCCCTAACACCAGAAGCAGCAACTGGCCAACGGAAAATACTTCACACAGCCTGCTGTTGTTACTATTGCAGGAAGTCAAACAGCAACCTTTTCAAATACCAGTTCACTTTCCTTCCAATAACTGGTTGCACAGAAGCTCTCCTTTGAGGTAGAGAATTTGTTTCATTTCCAGAAACTCCTAACCAGCAAACTCTAGACCGGCAGTACGAAGTAATAAGACATAACATGTAACAATTGTTAGAAGCTGATCTAGAACACCCCAGCTGTCCCCGCCACTGAGAAGAAGAAAGCAGAAGCAAGGACAGAATCTGAGGGGTCTGCTGATGACATGGGCTATGGTCTTTTTTGATTGAACCTTTTTAGTAAAACAGCTGATAACACCTGATAAAAACAGATACACTGTGACACTCACCCCAACCTCCCCGTGTAGCCTGCCAGAGGGCCTGGCTGTCCTGACACAACTGAAAAACCAGCCTGGTAAGTCCCACTTTGTGAAAACCGTTTCTCAAGTTCCTGACACAAAGAACTCCAATGTCACCGATAATCTCTGAAATTCCTTAAGATCCTCTTACCTCTCCTACAGCCACTAAAGTTGTTTTTAAATATGTATAGTAATTTAAGAACTTCTCCCGTTTCCTGCTTGATTGTATTAGGAATGGTGATGTAACTTAAACGTGTACATGCCAAGGTTGTGTTGTAAATGGTTAATTACCTGCTAGTTTATTTATTAGACTCTTGGCCTTAAAACAAAGAAATGCCAGGAGAGAAAGAAACCCCAAGAAGTTGGGGGTCATCACTTGAAAATCCAATTCACTTAGCAATATTGAAATGCACAGTCAATTACTGATTAGACACTAATGATTATAACGAATGCTGGAATCTATGGTTCAAACAGGCACTTGGGGTCGATACAAGAAGTACAGACACTTAGTGAATGGGCTCATCACTCTTCTAAATGGAGACGGGTCCCTGCTCTCAGACCCTGGGATCGTCCATCCCAGAATCTCTGTGGTGACCCTTGGGCCACTCCCCCGCTCCCAGGTGCATACTGAAAAGCTCTGAAAACTAGTAACACTCTAAACTAGTTTCATTTTTTTATGACTGTCACTTCTTTCTCTCCGTAACATTGAGAAAAACAACAACAACAACAACAACAACTTAAGGTTGTTTTACTAACCAGCATGGGGAAAAAAAAAACCTTATAATGGGACTTATAATTTTGTAATTAGCCAGGATATAATCTCTCACTGAATTAGCAAAGCTACAGTGTGGCAAAAAAGTCCCTGGTACCAATTCGAGAATATGAACTAGCCTGGCTCAGATAGGAAAGAGCCTGTTCCTGAGATAAATCAGGCAAGCACACATCTTGCACAAAAATGAAAAGTACACCAAAAGCAACACTGGCATCTTGGCTTTTGGTCCTTCTGCTGACTTAATATGTCACTATAAACTCTTTAAAAGCAGGGATGATATCCTAGGTCAGGTGTTTTAAACCATAGCCCACATCAGCGCTCCCTGGAGGATTGAACACACAGACTGCAGAATCCACTTCCAGGTTTTCTGATACACAGCTCTGGGGTGAGGTCTGAGAGCTCACACATCTAACCAAGTTCCTAGTTGATGGTAAGGGGACCATACTTCAAAAACGGGTCTGCTCTATCCCTGGGGCACGCTTGTAAATCACGCTCATATTTCCAACCTACTTCCTGCACTTGAAATGTCCCTCCCAGCTTCCCACTCTCCTCTTCCCTGAATTTTATTCAGACTTGAGAGTCTAGTGCAAAACTAAGTACTTCTATGAGACCATCCGGAAAACTACTAATTTCTCTTCTCTACATTTTCAGTCACTTAAAAAATACTTATCAGGTTCTAGCCCTGGCTGGTGTAGCTCAGTGGATTGAGTGAGGGCCTGCAAATCAGAGGATCACGGTTCAATTCCCAGTCAGGGCACATGCTTGGGTTGCAGGCCAGTTCCCAGCAGGGGACACACGATACATTGTATGTCCCCGGGAGAGGCAACCATACATTGATATTTCTTTCCCTCTCTCCTTCCCTTCCCCTCTGAAGATAAATAAAAAATCTTAAAAAAATAAGATATTAAAATTAAAAAAAAATGCTTATCAGGTTCTAATGAAGTGCCAGGAATAATTCAGGTGCTGAGTATAAAGAGATTAAAAAAAAAAAAAACACCACAACAGTACAGACATGGCTCCTGTTTTTATATTTTCCTCTTTCCATGAGTCATGTCTTCATCAACTATGTGTGAACCTCTGAGAAGCTGTATCTCACACATTAAAAAAAAAAATCCTTGAGCACTCCTAGCACAGTGTCAGGCACATGGCAAATGCTAAGTTAATGTTTGCTGATTTTTAATTAGTGTTTCTAGATCTGATCTATCCACATATACACAGTCTGTTCCTGCCTGTGACAGCAGCTACTTGTGCATCCAAGCTAACTGGCCCATAGCTGAAAGGGCTAACCTCTATTAACACTACGCTCCAAAAACAACTGGGCTAACTGGCCTCCTGACCAAGAACAGTAATTTTCATTCCCACAGAGAAAGTGAGCAGTTCCCTTAAGCACTAAGAGCGCTTTTGTGAAACCCTAAGGCAACAGCAAAGACACACACTTCTGAATGGCAAGAGGAGATGATGGCACAGGTGGTCTTTGCCTTCTGTGTTTGGGCAACAGAACATGAGTTTGGTCAAAAACTTCCACTTGCCTAATGCTTCCAATATTTTTTATAGATTCAGAATCATTTTATTCACAAAAATGTAGAAGATATGTAAAAGATCTGTCAAGCATCCAAAAGATGCATTAATTCGGCAAATATTTTCCAAACACCAAGAAGCAGCAACAGGCTTTACTAGGAAATGCACGGGCTTTGGAAATTAAAAAAACAAACAAACCTGGGTTTGATTCTGAGATTTACCTCTCTAACCAGCTGTGTGAAAAGGCATCGGACTTGGCTCAGCTTGGGTTTCCTTCTCCGTAAAACAAGGACAAGGCAACCTACCTCACAGGGTTGCTTTGAGGATTAAATGAGATAATGCTACCACATACCCAGCACAGGCAGCCCTAGTAGGTGGTAAGCTGCTGCTGTGGTTGAAGGAGAACAGCAGGCAGCAGCATTCATACTGCTGGGCGTTGTCTTTAATTAGCAAGCACTGCTGCATCTCCAAGGAGACAAGATCAAGGGAGACCCTGACTTGGAGAACTAAGATGAATACATGGGGCGGGGCAAAAGTACGTTTACAGTCTTTCACAAGGAAAATAACACAATAATAAATATATAAAACTACCTTACACCCTGAAACTCTATGTCAGTGAGGTCTAAGTTATGTGGGGACTCAGTTGCTTTCTTGACATCATCAGCAACAGTATCGTACGGCATTGATGAAGCAAAACACCTATCTCCAACCACTCTCATGTCACAACCACCTGGAGCTTTCTACAATTCGAACCGTTTGGGGGGACACAGGACAGTGGTGGTGGAATGCTTGACTGCACTTCAGAGCACTTTCACCTATTTTGCCTTGAGGTAAACAGTTGTACACGCCCAGAAAGCCATTCTTGTTCCCCAAATCCAAAGCTGGTTCTTTCAGGAATGTAACGGGGAGAACCCAAACCCAGTGTAAGAACTCAGCTCCCACACAAGCCACTGTCAAGAAGACACACCTAGCAAACAGTAGAGGCAAAAATGTTTGCTGAACAGGAGTTTCCATCACAATGAACCTGTACGTCCAGTGTAATGTAACACCTAGTATGTCACTACAATAAATGTTTCTAAGAATACAAGTTCCAGTCTTCAGAATCAGAGAAGGAAATACAAACACTCAGTTTCAATCTCTCCTCACAACAAACAGTGCCTGAAAAAAGTACTGAAAGAGAAGCTGGCACTTACTCTCAAACATGTGCCAGTGTGAAAATCACCCCCTTTCTCCACTGTCTCAGGTTGGGGGGGGGGGCATGTTATGTCTGTGTGGGTTTCAAGTTCATACAGGAAGTCAAGGATAAATGCTATTCCTTCCTATCTTGCTAAAAGAAATTTGTTCCCCTCTCAAGATGAGATTAAATTTAAGTGCTTTAGCACTCAAACCCCACTGAAGAGCAGCGGGAATTCGAAGACAAAGAAATGTAAAGGGCAAAATAAGAGACGAGAGGTAAGAACGTTCTCCCCCATCTTTCTGAAGAGTGGCAACTGTCCCCTCCATGACGCCTGCAGCAGGACCTGAGAAGCACAGGGGAGGCTGAAAAGGCTGCAGACGACCTGGCTAGAATTTCATGCTCGCTTATATCTGTGACGCAGAGCCAGCACCCAGGCTCCCAGCCTCTCAGAAGTCACCCATAAATCAGCAAGCGAGACAAGTGCTGTAATACCATTTCTCATGAGCAAGAACCTGGCAATATCACTAGAATGATTTTTTATAGTTAACAGAGGAAGACAAAATCTGTTTTAACATATTATGAAATTTTCAAACTTGCACAAAAGTAGAGAGAGTGTGATGAACCTACCTTTAATAGTTACCAACACACGGACAATCTTGTTTCGTTTATACTCTATCCACTGCATTATTTTCAAGCTAACCCCAGAGATCATAGCATTTTAGTATTTCAAGTAGGTATCTCTAAAACACAGACTTGAAAAAAATCAAAATGCCACTATCATATATTAACAATGAAAGTTCCTTTGTCTTATTAATATGCTGTCAGTGTTCATGCCTGTCCCAGTCACCTCGTAACTTCATCATCTTTTTCCAGTTGGTCAAAAACACCGAATGCTCACGATGGAAGGAAACGTAGAGAACGCGAAGTCCAACCTCTCCCCCGTATGACCGGTGCCCTCGGAGCAGCAGCTCGGCTGCGATGCTCCCCAGGGCTCATCTCGTGGGAGACGTGAATCTTGGTCTTGCGAGCTGATTTTTTTCCAGCATGTTATTTTACCATCTTTTATCATCGCAAGTTTAAAATCTAGCATTTTTACTGAGATGTAATTCCACACATCTCAATAAAAATGTTATGAGACATACCATAACATTTGCCCATTTAAAGTGTACAATTCAATGCTTTTTAATATAACCACGAGGTCATGGGACCTTTATCACTAGCTAACTTTAGGACCTTTCTGCCACCCTGAGAAGGAACCCTGTGCCCAGGAGCAGTCACCCCTCATCTTCCCTCCCCGTGCCCTGGGAAACTACCTGTCTGCTTTCTATCTCTGTGGGTTTTGCCTTTTCTAGACATTGTTACTCCACTTTCACGCTGTTTCAAAATTGTCTGGGGGGCTGCTCCCAGACCCCCACCCCAACCAAGACAGAAACTGTCCTGGGAGGGTACTAGGAGTACCCAACACTCAGAACAAGATTCCCTAGCAGGGGGCTCCCTTTTCTCCCCTAATTTGGGAGCAGAAGGATCAGCTGTTTCCTTTCCTTTAGCTGTTGGAAAGCTCAGAGTTGAATTTGTGACCCGACCTTTCGAATGTGTGGCATACTACATACATCCCTCTGACCAAACTTTCCCTTTGTCCTCACTCTGGCATTCTACCTTAATTTTCCTCTTGGTTTGTTCGTGTTTCCCCCTTATATTTCAAGAATTTTTACACTTTACCTCAAATATTTTTCTGGAACAAGAAAATATTTAAATGCATAATATTTTTCTCCAGACATTTCGGTACTATCCTAGCTTGTCTTAAAATCCTAGGAAAATCTGTCCCTGGCCACGATTACCATATTTCGCCGTGTATAACACACACCCATGATTTAGTGCTGCCCATGTATAATGCGCACCCTTATTTTTCCATAAAAAAATTTAGGCAAATGTGAGCATTATACACAGAAAAATATGGTATTTTCTTTTTGATGGTGGAAACTTAGGCTGATGTTCCAAAAATATGGTCCTAGGATTCCTACTAAAGGACGCAAATGCAGAAAAAGTGACTTGAGTGAGGCTATGTACACACACAAAAAGGCGTACTTGTGGGTGGGGGGCAGAATCTGTGAAGAAACGTTGGTCAGCCAATGGTTTTGAGAACTCAACATAACAGAGTTGGGTGTCAGAAGAAATAAAGAAGAAGAGGAAAAGAGACCGGGCAGGTAGACTCTGAGATCCTGGGCTGGTGCCTCGGTAACATGTTATTGCATTTACTGGGAGGGGGGTGTGGGGGGTGTTACTGCAGAGAACAAGAACTGCAGCTTTCCTGCTACAAGTGCGACATGCTCTCCTTATTCCAAGTGCTGGCTACTTCGCACATTTTACTTGGTGGTGGTGGTTGTTTTGCTCTTGCCAAAAGAAAAATATCCTGTACCAAGTAACATTAAGATCCAGGCTTTCCCAAGGAAAAGTTGTCTGGGAGGACCTCACAGGCAGAGGGTATTAATCCTTCCCTTGACAGAGTTCAACAAAACTCTTCCTGCACCCAGGAATGCAATGATTAATGAACTAATTTCAATCCAAATTCCGTTTCTATGTTTTAACCATAAACATTAATTCAAATATTTCCATTGCAACAAAATCATTTTGGTTTTGATTTAAGCACTACTGTAGCATAACATGGAAGCATGTTTCAGGACATGAAGGCGCAACTTAGCAAAATAACATTTCCTGCATTAAATCTAAGGGGGTAAACAGTGGAAAGTGTGTTCCAGGGGACATGGCTCCTTGACAGCTACAGCAAGGGACTGGGCTTTCCTTTCCCATTAGATAACTGGCACTACCTATCCCACCCTGCTCTGTGGTTTCACAAGACCTTGCATTAAGAAAATGTCACGTGTCTGTTTTGTTTGGGGGGAACAGATACTAGGTTTTAACATATGACAGACACAAATGTGGGAAATACCACATCTGAGAGTAAGCATGTTTTTCATAGTATTTGAATAGGGGTCAAGTCCCTGGAAAAAGCTTTGATCTAGTAAGAGTGGTGAATGTGATAACACAACTTGTATGAGCTGTATTCTATTTCAGTTAGTGCTCTAGGAGACAGCAGCCTCTGGGAGGAGGACAAAGTCGGGGCAATTTGAGATGCACAAAAGCTATTTTCATAATAAAAGCGATGAGATGGATTTTATCCAAGCCCTTTAGAGAACACAGAACACAGACTGATCTGTGCCAGCTCTTCTCACCACCAGCAGAACTCCCCCATCTTCGAAAGGACAACCTCCTGGTTTCTCCAACAATGTCATGGCAAGACATTTACCGTTTTGGTTTTTTTTTTTTTTAAAGAAAGACTTCTCTTCCTTGATATGGTTCTCAGCTCTGGATACACACAGAATCACCTGAACAGCTTTTACAGCCAGCTAAGCCCTCTCTGCCACCACTCAAGACTGCAATTTAACTGGTCTGAGATTGTGCCCAGGCACTGACAGATATGTTTAAAAAGCTCTCCAGTGATTATATCGTGGGCCAGGGTCGAGAGAGTCAGTGGTCTATACAGATGCCTCAAAATAAGCTTTTCCTTCCTTCAAGGCTGAGTCTCCCCCATATAACGTGCCAAAGTGCTTCTACCTTAGTAAAACCCTGGTCATTTAACCATTGCCAATACACCTCCAACATACTGCATTTTCCCTATGACTTAGTATTTTTTTTAAAGATTTTATTTATTTATCTTTAGATAGAAAGGGAAGGGAAGGAGAGAGGGAGAGAAATATCAATGTATGGTTGCCTCTCGTGCGTCCCCTGCTGGGAACTGGCCTGCAACCCAGGCATGTGCCCGGACTGGGAATCGAACCGTGATCCTTTGGTTCACAGGCTTGTGCTCAATCCACTGAGCTACGCCAGCCAGGGCTCCCTATGACTTAGTATTTATGGTTATATTCAGCATTATATCTATAATGTAGCTATCATGTTTGTGTTTGTTACTATGGCTGTGCCTAAGAGGCTGCATGCTTGTGTTATTTCCCTTGTTTCATTTATAAGATGATTTTGGACTGCTTATCATGTGAGAGTCAGTATGTTCAAAGCCTGCAGAGCCTGGAAAGATGAAGAGTCACTCTCATTGCTATACCTGCAGTCAAGAACTTAAGCCCTGGCTGGTGTAGATCAGTAAATTGAGCACAGGCCTGTGAAGCAAAGGGTCGCTGGTTCGATTCCCAGTCAGGGCACATGCCTGGGTTGCAGGCCGGGTCCCCAGTAGGAGACACATGAGAGGCAACCACACATTGATGTTTCTCTCCCTCTCTTTCTCCTCCTTCCTGTCCCCTCTCTCTAAAGATAAATAAATAAAATATTTTTAAAAAGATTTTATTTATTTATCTTTAGAGGGAAAGGGAAGGAGACAGGGAGAGAAATATCAATGTGTGGTTGCCTCTCGTGCGTCCCCTGCCGGGAACCGGGAACTGGCCTGCAACCCAGGCATGTGCCCTTGAATGGGAAATCGAACCGCGATCGTGTGGTCCACAGGCCCACGCTCAATCCACTGAGCTATACCAGCAAGGGCCCTAAATATTTTTTAAAAAACCTGACTATTTATTTAATCAGGGGCACTGAACTCGAGGGAAAAAAAAAGAACTTGAAAGCCAAAATGAAAATAAGGTAGGTACAAATAACAACAAAAGTTAGAATATGAATTTGTAACAGACATTCGGGACGTACTGACCACTCTCAGCTGTAGAGCTCAAAAATATACCACTTCTGAAAGACGTATATCAAACTATTAACAGAGGTTATCTCTAAGAAGTGGGATTAAAGCTTCTGTTAGGTTTTTCTGTTTTCCCAAGTCTTTTTCAAGGAGCACATGATGAAAAATACTCTCTAAAGCAGGTAAAATCAGGTTGAAGATTTGTAGAGTGAGAGGTGGAGAAGGGGCATAAGCAAAGACAAAGCAGCAAATGTATCTGGGAATGTGAGCAGCTCTGTTTTGCTTTAACTTGGCGTGCAGGGCAGAGAAAGGAGGAGGTAAGATGGGAGAGACTGGAGCAATGATGGCAAAGGCCTTGAATGTCAAGGGTGGAGGGGGTGGAAAGGGATTTAGAAGGAGCCACTGGGAGCCCCTGATGGCTTTCAAGTGTTATTTTTTAAATCATTATAAAAATAACATTTTTCTCAAAAAATCCTATTATACACTTATTGTAAAAATAATTGGAAAAGACTAAAAACCACAAAGTAAACAAACGTTATCACCAGGAAGCAGCTCATCTGAAGGAGAAAACCACGGTGACTATTTCAGCACATTTCCTTTTGGTCTTTGCTCTGTGTGTAGAGTTATGGAAGATTTTTGAGCAGGAGTGCAACATCATCAGGGTTGTGCTTTAGGAAGGCTGGGCTGCAAGACGGCCTAAACGTTAAGACAAGGTGGAGCGTCCGGAAACGGAAGTGAACAGCTGAGGCTTCCTCACATACACTGACAGCTTCTCCTGCTGCTTCTGCACCTGCATGAGGCAGAAGCAGAACACAGTCTGGCTATTTAGGGCAGACCCACAGACAGAGCCTGAGGGACAAGCGGCGTCTAACCTGGAAGGCCAAAGCGTAGGGGTCAGCATTCCTAGTAATATTCACCAAAGGCCAGAAGACCTTGATGGAGGTGGAGACACTGATCTGCAAAGCACCAGCAGATTTCCTGGAAGGGTGGTTTTATCTCAGGAAGGGGGACTGTTTCCTAGGACTGGAGAAAGCTTTCCTAGAGACCATCCTCACCACACACAATTCCCAATAGGGAAATACCCCAAAATAGGCCATTACGGCATCTAGTATGTGATAACTAGATTACGATATAACAGTCCGGGCTACGACAGCTACTGCCTATTAGTCAGAAATCATGTTGACTCTGAGATTACAGGCTCAAGAAGAGGCTGACCCATGTCAAGCTTTACTTGCCAAGTAGGTTCTCACAGCACTCGGCCATGCCCTCTCCTTGCAGACAATGGGGCTCTGTGCAGGAGCAGAGGCCAAAAACTGGAAGGAAATTTGCATGCCTCTTCTACCCCCACGAGGTATTTATTACTTTGCTTCCAAATAGACTGAGTCCTCCCCTCCCCTTCTTCCCTTTGCTAATTTTAACTCAATTTCAAATTAATATTTTTCAAGAGATAACTTACTGAAGTCCCAGTCCCTCCTGCTCCTGTTTATGACTTAGGAATGAACGTGAGGACAAAACATCTCGTGATGGCCTCAAAATAGAAAGCAGGTTTAAAGTTTTATTTTTCTGCCCCAAAGCTGCCAAAGCTCTGGCGTGTTTTAACTTCTGCTCTACACACTGTTTTCTCCTTCTCTCCCTCCCTCCTGTCCAGCTATATTTAGTAAAGCCCAAATAAAAGGGATATAGGCAAAGCAAAATTAACTATAGTACCTTTGAATGGGTAAACCGTGGAGTTAGTCTATATGGCAGCAGTCAAGAAAGCAGAGCTCGTACGAACACATGCAGGAGATGCACTGTCCTCCAGAGGTGACCCGCAGCCCTGCCTGGTGCGCCAAGTGGCGGGGGGGGGGGGGGGGGNGCGGGGCGCGGGGGGGGGGGGGGGGGGGGGGGGGGGCACCCAGGAGGGCAAATGCACCATCTCGCCTTCCTCAGTCTCTAATCACTCCTTTACCTTCTTGCTCCCACATTTTCCCACTCCCCACGTTCACTGCGACCCCCACCTCCCTGCTCTCCATTTCTAGATGTCAATGTTCAGAAGCACACCACTGTAACTGCTGTGCTGTCTCCATTTTACCCCAGCTGGTTTATTTAAAACTGGCCTTAGGCTTGTCAACTGTAGGAAATTCTATGGGACCCGCGGACAAGGGAAACATTCTGGTTCTGGTTTTCTGATAGGGATAATGACTCTATGGTGGCAACGAGGTTTTTGAGAAAAATGTGTCCACAAGGCAGCAATAAACCTAAAATCAGAACGTTCCGAAGGAAAGACAAGGGTAGGATTGAGAAGCACAGATTGTGGGCCCAAAACCAAAGGCACAGAAGTCAGGAGAGAGGTTCTAAGAACCTACTGGCTGGGCAGCACAGCTGTCCTTCACAGAGTTCTCACCTAAACATATCCAGTCACGGCCACTAAATTAATTCTATTCTACCATCAACAAGGAAGCTACTATCGAGTGTGAGCTGAAGAATGATAAAGACAGCACACTCTCTATTTATATAATATAGTCAGAAAAAATGTATTTGCTACTACATTAAGGCAAAACAACTCTACTTTTAAAAAGATTTTAAGTGTAATATTCTAAAACAGGAGTTAGCAAACTATACCCCACAGGCCAAATCCAACCTACCACCTATACAGTCTACAAGCTAAGAATGTTTTCCACTTATTTTTTATTTAAAATTTTTTAATTTATTGATTTGAAAGCAAGAAAAATATAGAGAAATAGATTTTTTGTTGTTCCATCCATTTATACATCCATTGGTTGATTCTTGTATATGTCCTGACCAGGGATCAAACCCCCAACCTTACTATATCGGGATGATGCTACACAACTGAGCTACCCAGCCAGGATCCATTTCTTAAATGGTTAAAAAAATCAGAGGAAAACTATTCCATGACACATAAAAATATATGAAATTCAACTTTCAATGTCCATAAGTAACATTTTACTGAAATACAGTCGTACTCATTCATTTCCATATTGCCTACGGATGCTTTTGCAGAGAGTTAAGTAGGTATGAAGGAGACTATATGGCCTACAAAGAACCCCCCCCCCAAAAAAGTTACTGCTTGGCCCTTTACATAAAAATTTTGCACACCCCTGGTCTAGAGACATAAATGGAGTGTAAAAAATATTGTTCACATGTTTCGTACTTTACAATTTTTCCAGCTACATTCACACTCACTACTTCTATCTTTATTCCAATCCTATGACTGGATACACAAAAATTATTTACTATCTCCTCTTTACAGATGAGGACACCGAAGTTTGAAAACGGATTTTCCCAAGGTCACATTACTACTAAGTTGCTAGGCCAGGGTTAGACTCCAATTTTCTGACCTATATCCAGGGGTGTCCACATCACACAACCCTGTCCTTTTGGAGGTCTGCCAGTTGTGGCTACCCAAGTCTTTGAAACATTCTCTCCATATGTGAGAGTTCACCGTGGTGTAAAATTCTTCCTTCCTAAAATAGGAACCCAAACACTGTACTTCTCGGCCCCACTTCCTGCTAGGCGAGAGACCCATGAGTGGACTCGGTGGTTTCCCATCTTGGCAGAAGCTACCTGATGATGGCAGAGGCAGCAGCTCACTTGGCCAACCAGTTCTATGGGATTCCTGGAAGCTCGGCCCAGAGCCTGTTTCTTCAGCCTGCCTAACAGTTCTAGGCTCTACATACATACCCCGAGGCAGCCTCTCCTGCTTAATTAAGCAACTGTGGTTCTACTTTCCAGAACTAAGATCACAAACCAAGAGAACTTAAAAGTTCAGATGAAATCCTTATAATACTATAGTGGTCCCTTAAAAATTCCTGGTACCACTTCCCACCATCCTCACCATCTTCCAAAACAATCCAATTTTCCTAAGATATCACCAGATGTCACTCTTTGGAAAAAGGATTATGTAATTAAATAAATAAAATTAGGAAACACTGAATTAAACATTTCTTTACTGCAGGACTTCTCAGAGCCTTGATATATGTATGTGCTACATAAATCTCCAAGAAAGGCACAAGTATGCAACATTTAAAAAATTTATTGGGCCACTGAGCCATTTTCTAATATAATATCTCAATAAGATGGTAACACATTTTGATAAATAATGATTAACATATTCTCTACCTAGAAAAAATATAGTTCTAAAATATGAAAAAAATAAGGCTGCCAAAATGTGGGATCCAATTCTGGAGAGTGTTACTATAAAAAATAAAAAGACTTTCATATACTTTTGGAGCTGGTATATATTACTACAACCTTTTTTGAAAGCAATTTGTCAATAATTAGAAAGTGTCCTAATATCTGTATTGTTTGACTCAGTAATTCCACTTCTAGAAATTTATCCCCCCAAAATCATTGAAACATGGACAAACGCCAGATCCTCAGTTCTTATGTACACTTTCGTCATTTATGAAAAAGAAAACCCATATGCTCTGATGTGAAAAAACACATAAGGGAGCTGCCCTATCTCTACACTCAGGTGATAGGGAAAGGACTTCCTTATAGCTGAGGGGAAAGAGACAAAGTCGCTTTTATGTTCTCAGTGGTATCATGACACTATCTAAATGTTTATTTAGCTCTCTACCTTCTGCAGAAAACGGAAGGAGGAAAATGGAAAACTTTCCCAAGAATATCTCTATTGTTAATTAAAACATCCTAGGCCAGACCCACAGCACCCCCATAAATGAAGCAGGGAGAGGAGACCTGGCTGGCACAGGCCTGCAGCTGAGACAGCTGAAAGGACAATGGCAAACCACAAACCTTCAAGACCGACTTTTTTACTCCAGGATTCGGGTTAACTTGATAAACCACCAAGACAGTGATGATAACTGTATGCTCAGTATTTACTTTTTAAAGTTAATTTAAATCCTTAAAAAATAATTTAATATTAGCTAACTATAGTTATTTATTGTGTTTGTATTTTTGTATATATTTAACACATATAAATAACAGAAACTTTAAGTGGAAGATTGAAGGGAGCTTCAAATTTGCAATTTGTAGGTTCAGATCATGTGACTAAGGCAGCAATGCCCCCTCGTGGTGGAGCATCACACTTCCACTTTCAGGCTTTTGATAGATCAATAAGCATCCGTAAAGGCTGAATCCATAAAAATAAAGTTATCAAGAGACAGCAAACATTTCTAATGAACCAGTGACTCTTGCCTTGGCTGGTGTGGTTCAGTCAACTGCGCACCAGCCTGCAAGCCAAAGAAAGGGTGGCCGGTTCGATTCCCAGTTGGGGGCATGTGAGAAGCAACCACACATCAATGTTTCTCTCCCTTTCTTTCCCTCTCCTGTTCTCTCTCTCTAAAAGTAAATAAATAAAATCTTTAAAAAAAAATAGAACCAGTAAGTCTTCAGTACAAAGGCCATGACCAAACAAGGGTATTCAGTTTTATGGCCACTATTTGATTTGCTCTCAAGTCCATTTTACAGACAGAGAAACCAGAGCCTCAAAAGACTAGAAATTATTTTGTTTCAGTCACAAAACCAAATGAGCCTGGAGGACTATGTGTCTTTACCAAGGCAAAAATCACATGGCTAGGAATGAACAGGCCATCATTTTACATTTTCTCTCTAACAAAGTGCAACTGCCTATAGCAGCAGCCACGACATTCCCACCACCGCACTCCCCCACCCCCGCAAAGGTCAGCCCCTGTGGACTAGAGGCCCACACAAACTGCGGAAGGTCCAGCTACGCCCAGAAGGGGAATGACTCTCTTCTCCACGTCCCTCAGTAAGTAGAATAGGGAGACTGTCTCCCTCTTGGGCTCAAATGCCAAGAGAATCCATGTCTTGTAAGAAGGGATGTGGTAGTGGGTGTATAATTAACATCCGAGAATGAAGCTTATATCTTTGTTCTGCAGGAGCACAGCCACCCACAGAGTTAGGATTCAGGACTGGTCAAGGAGGACCAGCCAACCCCAGGGAACATATCTGGTGATTTACAGGAAACACTCTGGTTCTCTCAGGGAAAATGGGATGTGGTAAGAGAGGGAAAACCAGAGAACAGAGACCATCATGTTGGTGTGGGCAGTAGTAGTGGTTTATATTTGCAAAATATTTTCACAAATACTTCATTTGCTCCTTTGGATAGGACCCTGTAGAAAAGGACCTTTATAAGAAGTTAAGTGGCTTGTTTGTATTACCTGGCAACTTAACTGACTCAAGACTCACCCTGAAGTTTTCTGTCTGCCCCATACCTGTGGCACCCAAGGGGAGGTGACTTAATTAGCAGCAAATAGAAATTAGGAGAGGAAGAGGAGCGTCTATAGGCAAGCACAGTCACAGCAGCAGAAAGAGACTGGAACAGATGACAATGTAGAAAGACTTTTCAAAATCCACAAAAACATCACAGAAATTAAAAAGCAAAGAAGCCTGAGACCACATAGAATAGAAACAAACAAGCCTACAAAGCTTGAAAAGAGCCTAAGGTAACCACTGTATTACAATTAAATACACCATATTCTGTTTAAGAAGCAGAAAGTGAGAAATCCATTTTAGAAAGCCTGCAACCCATAACTGCTAGAACATTTGCTTCACGACATAAAGTTTCCAACTTTCCAAAAACCTTCTGGATAACCACGGTTCCGGCTAGAGTCTCTTTCTCAAGAGTTTCAGTCCATTACTCAAACTTCTTTTCTTCCTGTGCTCTCATTTTTCCTTCTGTTTACTTATGGTTTGCATAGGTAGTCTTGTAGTTGGAGTTTTTAAGATGGTACATTTCAAATCCTATAAGCTTATTTGCATTGCAAAATGCAATGCAGAAGGCCTCATTCTTGGTAATGAAAACAAACAAACAACAGAACTGATAAGATAGCTTACAACAGACATATTTTTGAGATGCTTAGCAGCTCACATTGCACCCCAGACCCTCAGGAAATGCCTCCTCTTCCCTGGGGTGGGCTCTGGGGGCCCTGTACCTGTGGCCAGAACAGATTGATCAGGAGCACGCATCTGTTCCAAACAGAGCCAAGCAGAGGCACCCCCACAGCAATTCCTTTTGCTTACGCTAGCCCGATTCCGTTTCTATTACTTGGAACCAAAAGGTTCTCCATCATATTTCTTTTGTGCTTCCCTATACTAAATTGCTTGCTCTAGAAGGGCAGAGATCTTTGTCTATTTTATTCACTGTCATATCCCAAGTGCCTGCAACAATGCCTGGCTCATAGCAGATACTCAAAAATGTTTGCTGAATAAGGAATATTGTGAGTGTTTTTTCACTTCCCCCATCATGAGTTTTATTCAGTGTACACATTTGATTTGCTTAAAAGAGAAGGCTTAGCCCTGCAGAGCTTGGTCTTCCCCATGCTCCCACACAGTATCTGAAAGACTTTCAAATTCATCCTTTCCCAAATATCTATTCCCCATGCTTCTGACTCTGAAAGATTCTCATCTTCTCCTTACATCAGCACTTTAGTGCTACATCTGTTATATATAGTGTACGGTGTTACTGTCATCATAATGGTGTAATCCCTACATTTCCTTTTCTTCCCTTCTCTTTTATCCTTCCAAATGTCTGCTCTCAATAATGTCACTGGCCAAGCCAGCTATTCACAAATGGGCAGAAGGCCTCGTTCCTGCTTCACACGCTCCAAGATTTAAACAATGCCAGTGAGGGAATAAAGAGGCCTGATGGCCCCATCACGGTACCGGTCAGGTTCCCAAGAGCAGCAAAACATGTGACTGCTACCCAGGGACAAGACAATGTCAAGACACCTTCAAATCCCTTCTCTGGGGACCTGGGGAGTGCACACAGCTGGCCAACTCTTTACACCTCCCAGATGCTGCTCCAGCTCCTGTAACTGAGCCCTTTTACTGCTCTGTGATTAGTAAGAGACATCAGGCCCATTTCTCTATATTGTTAAGGGAGAACCATCCCTATTGTAACACCAACACCATAGAACTTGAGTGTTTGGCTAAAATGATCTACTTTATATTTCCAAGTAATTTAAAAAGCAGAAGTAGGAAATAAAATAAATTATTCCCAGGTAAAGTTCAAGTCCATATTACATACTCAACTGGAGACATATTGAAGGTCATTTTTCAAAGTAGAAAATTTCACCAAATATAGGCATTTTAAAGTCAGTGTTTATATCTAAAAATCACTTAGTTAAAACCCCCAAAACACAGACTTTAGGTAAGTTTAAATTCCCAACATGAAAACCAAGTTAGGTCAGGGAGGGGCTTATTTATAAGGCAGAATTAAACACCAAATATCATTACAGATGGATCACCAAGTAACTGGCCTCATCTCAACAATTTCTTACAATTCCTTTTATCGCCTCATCTTCTCATGCCACATTCTCTTTCCTGTTTTAATTTTTTAATGTAACTCCTTAGACTTAAATATGTACACTTTTTTTCACATTGTGACTGCTCATTAGCTCAATCTTACTTTCTTGCAGACTGAGCACTCTAAAAACAAGTGCTTTGTCATACATTTACCGTGTGGAGCACACTCTTGTCAGTGTTCTGACAAGGGCGAATGAATCCTTTCTCAGCTCCATTCCCCATCTCAGAATTCTTCTCACTTCTGGCCCTCCCTTCCAGGAAGCCCTGACTGTGCTGATTAAGGGGAAAAATAAATCTCTTTTGATATGGTGGGATGAGGCTGCTTGCCACTCTCCATCTCTCCTTCATACAGTGCTGAACACAGCTTTCTGGAGGAATTCCAGAAGGTGTGCTTTCTAGAGGGGTAAAGAATTATGGCAGCATCCTTATTCCAGTTCGCACAGCCGAGGAGAGTGGAGGGTCCAGAGCAGAAGGGAGGCAAACAGGGAGCCTGTTACATGAGGCTCATGTGATAGCAATGATAGTCACCAGGTTGCAAATGTCCTCTCATTTTCCTCCACACTGCAGAATCACAAACTTAGAACATAAAAGTGACTTCAAGGAGTAACTACTGGGCAAAGTCCTGCCTTCCTACTGACTGCAAAGAATTGTGTAGCTGTTACATGAGATAAACATGTAAAGCATTTAGAACAGTACTGGGCATGCAGGAGATCAATAAATGATGGTAGTAATAGCTGTTGATGTGATTGCTATTAACAGTGTTGTTTTCTAAAGGAGTTCTAAGAATTGCAATGCCATGTCTGTCATATATATGATACTGCACACATATCTGAAAGGATACAGATATGATCTGTACCCTCCAACAGCATCCAATCAAATGGGACAATACATCACAGAATGGTTAAGATCTATTATAGAGAATGTGTACAGGATCTTGAGAAGCAAGAAGCTTGAAAACGGTGGAGGGGACAATGAGCCAGATCTCATGAGGCAGACTGGAGTGCATCAAAGGAAAAGGACAGGGACAGTCAGTCCAGGCAGGGTTGGGGAAGAGCAAAATGCAAGACTAACAAGCTTAGCAAAGGCAAGTGTATGAAAGGCCTAACTAAACTGAACCTTAGCCTAAAATAAATGCAGACCTTGACTACAGGACAAAGGATGGACTGGAGTGAGGGAAGAAAAGGAGGAGGAGGCTGACTGGCAATTATTGCAGTAGTAAAAAAACCCAAAGGGAGCAAAGATAAGTGAAAAACTCCAAAGAATCATCCAGAAAGGATGAAGTAGAGAGAATAGATCCACCCCCCCCCCAACAAAATACTGAGAAATTAAAACGACAGGTCTTACTTACTGATTAGAGGCAGAGGATTGGAGATGGAAAAAGTAAAGTGAGCACCAGGTTACTGACTGGAACAACAGGGGGGATGGTGGTGCAAATGGGATCCAAGAAGAGGGGGCTTTGGGGAAAGGATGCTATCTGGGCTGTTTTTAAAAAAATTGATTTGAGAGAGAGAAGAAGAGAGAGAGAGACTGAGAGACATCAATTTGTTGTTCCACTTATTTATGCATTCGTTGGTTGATTCTTCTATATGCCCTTGCCTGGATCAAACCTGCAACCTTGACGTATCGGGACAAAGCTCTAACTAGCTGACCTACCTGGCAAGGGCCCATGCTCAGTTTTGAACACATTGAGTTGAGGTATCTGTTGAGCATTCAGATGGAGCCATCCAATAAGAGAGAAGTCAGAAATAAGGACATGCATCTGTGAATTTGGGTGAGGCTGGAGACAGAGATGAGCCATCACTGCTCATGGCAGACAAAGCCACAGAGAGAGGGGGGTGGAGGTGACTATGATGAATTGGTTAGAGAGACAGGAGGACCAGGGAGGAAAAGAAAGCAAATACCACAGCCACCAACATTTCCTCAGAACTATGACACTATTTTCATCCTAATCAGGATGGTCAATAACAACTTTTTCAAACATCCCGGTGCTCTTTATTTATATACCACCTTTTTCATAAATATTTGTTGCAACTATGGTAAACACAAACAAAAAAAGCAATAAAATAAAAACAAATAAATCAGAGCAAGAAAATAGGAAATCATATTAGGAGGTCATAACAGCAGGTTGGGGAGCCCTGGCTGGTGTGGCTCAGTGGATTGAGCTCGGGCCTGCAAACCAAAGTATCACGGTTCAATTCCCAGTCAGGGCACATGTCTGGGTTGCTGGCCAATTCCCGGCAAAGGACACACAAAAAGCAACCATACATTGATATTTCTCTCCCTCTCTCCTTCCCTTCCCCTCTAAAGATAAATAAATAAAATCTTTTTAAAAAAGACAGCAGGTTGGGGGAGAATAGAATTAGTATACAATTATGCAAGTCAAAGGGGACTACAGAGTTGGTACAACAGACTTACTAGTTTGGCTCTGAGCTGCCTAGTAGCCAAAGTAAAAATAGAAATAGTCACATTACCTCCATAAGAAGAAACTATACTCTTCATCAGGATTAGCTGATTTGTCCAAGAACATCCAGTTAAAAGGTGAATAAATCCCACTCTCCCAAGCTGCTTCAACATGCAAATATTCTGCAGAATTAGATCCCCACTATCAGGGTGGAGTGGTAGAAAGAGAACTGCACTAGGACTCAGGATACCACTTTATTACAGTACCAGCTCTTCCACTGACTGCAGACCTAAAGCAGATTCTTTGTGCCTCATTTTCTCAACTACAAAGTAAGTCCTTTCACTTGCTGTTGTGTTTTGACATGACATTCTGGTTCTTTAGCAAATATTAATGGATATGAAAGGAGAAAAATCTACTGAAATTACATAAAGAACAATGGGGACTGCAGAACAAATCCATAAAACAGCCACAATTTTCTGAACATAAAAGAGAAAAGGCCACATTCATCAGTTAAATAGAAACTATTCAAGATGGCGGCATAGGTAAACACATCTCACCTCCTCGAATGACCACATCAAAATTACAACTAAAATACAGAACAGCCATCACTCAGAACCATCAGAAATTGAGTTGAACGGAAGTCTCACAACTACAGAATTAAAAAAACCACATCCATCCAGACTAGTAGGAGGGACAGACTTGTGAAACAGGCTGGTCACACATCCACGTGTGGTGGACAAAAATTCAGAGGTATATCTCAGGAGCAAGGAGTCCCAGCTTCACAGCAGAACCCCCAGTCCAGGGTTCCAGTTCCAGGAAGACCAGTCCCCACAACTTCTGGCTGCCAAAACCAGTGGGGATTGAGTTGGTGGAAAAAACAGCTGAAGTCCCAAGCAGTTCCTCTTAAAGAACCCACATTTGGACTTACTGAGACTCACTCCCTCTGAGCTCTAACACCAGGGTAGCAGCTTGAAAGGCACCAGTGGCATAAAGGGAAGAACTGAAGTGCCTGGTATCAAGACAAGAGCTGGGGAACAGTTTTTTTCTAGAGAGAAAGGAGAGAAGAGGCCACGTCCCTATTCTGAACCCTGTCGCCACAGAGGCAGCAGGCTGGTACCATATTTGAGACTCCATCATCAGGGCATGAACACTGTTTGTCCCACCCTGGAGATCCCCAGAGACTCCATCCCACTCAATTTATGGGCCCACCCAAGCTCCTTTTCCATATGAATGGTTGATCTTGGCTCATGCTTCACAACCTCCTAAATCCTCTCAAACAAGCAACAGCCTGCCTCAGTGAGCCTACATACTTCTAGTTAAGTGGCCACAGGCCTGCTACAGAAGTGCAGCCCCTGTACCTTTTGTTAAGTGGCTGCACCCCTGGCACTAGCAGCAGCCAGCTTGGCTTCGCCTGGGAATCTGTAAGCCCAGCACAAGTAGCAGCCATTTCAAACTGTTGATAGCTCAGACAGGGTGGTCCTGGGCAAAACAGAGGTGGGGGCTGACCTTGGCCTGCATCACATGGGAAACCACAGAGCCTGCACACCCAGTGTACAGCTACAGACCACAGTGGAACACCACCACCCTGCTCCTGCACAGCTGATCCTCCAGAGAGGGCAAAGGGTGATGGTTAGTAGTCAAGGCAGCCAGTCCTTATAGCTGACTGGCCCAGGCAGATCCCTCCCATTGACCTGCCAATAGCAACGAAGGCTCAACTACAAGAGGAGGGTGTATTCAGCCCACACAAAGGGTGCACCTTGAGTACCCAGCATGGGTGACAGGGGAGGCTATGCCACTTGACTCTACAGAACACCTATTACATTAGGCCACAATATCAAGACATGGAGTATAGCAGCTCTGCCTAAAATATAGAAACAAACACAGGGAGGATCCCAAAATGAGGAGACAACGAAACACGGCCCAAATGAAAAGAAGATCAAAACTCCAGAAAAAGAGCTAAACAAAATAGAGACAAGCATCCTATCAGATGCAGAATTCAAAACACTGGTTATACGGATACTCAAGGAACTTAGAAGCTCCAAGTTCCTAAGCATAAAAAATGTATAAAAAGCATAAAAAAGATTCAGTCAGAATTAAAAGATACACTAAAGAACAATTTACAGTGAAACAACAGTAGAGTGGATGAAGCTGAGAATCAAATCAATGACTTGGAACATAAGGAAGCAAAAAAACAACCAACCAGAATAACAAGAAAAAAGAATACAAAAAACCCTCCAGGACAACTTCAACCATTCCAACATTTGTATCATATGGGGTGCCTGAAGAAGAGAAAAGGCAAGAAACTAGAACTCTATTTGAAAAAATAATGAAAGAAAACTTCCTAATATGCAATCCAGAAAGGACAGACAGTCCCAAACAAGATGGATGCAAACAGGCCTATGGTAATATCCATCATAATTCAATTGATGAAGGCTAAAGATAAAGAGAGAATCTTAAAAACAGCAAAAGAAGAGCAGTTAGTTACCTACAGGGAAGTTCCCATAAGACTGTCAGCTGATTTCTCAAAAGAAACTTTGCAGGCTAGAAGGATTGACAAGAAATATTCAGAGTTGTAAAAAGCAGGGATCTACAGCCAAGACTCAACTCAATGTCGTACCCAGCAAAGATATAATTGAGAATCAAAGAACAGATAAAAACTCCCAAGAAAAAAAACTAAATGAGTTCTTTATCACCAAAACCATTATTATATCAAATGTAAAAGGATTTAAGAAAAGAAGATCAAGACTATGAACAATAAAATGGCAATAAATGCATATCTATCAAGAACTTAATCTAAAAACAAGCTAAGCAAACAAGAAGAAGACAGACAGAATCATGGATACAAAGAGTGTTTTGATGTTTGACAGATGGGAGGAGGGTGTGGGAGAATGGGCGGAGAAGAGGTGAGAGGATTAAAGACTACAAATAACTAGTTACAGAATAGCCAATGGGGATGTGAAGGACAGTTAAGGAAATGAAATAGCAAAAGAACTTATGTGTGACTCATGGACATGAACAATGGTGTGGGGATTGCCTGAGGGACGAGGGGTGGGCTGGTGGGGGGCGGGGGATTGGGACAACTGTAACAGCATAGTCAATATAATTAAAAAACTAAAATAAGTGCTTTCATTGAACCAGAGTCAACCAACACATAGTATGTGTGCTATCGCTCTCCAATCCAGCACGCCATGACAGACATTGCTAGCTAGTTAATCACTTTTCTTCTGCTGAATCCTGAGAAGACCTCAAAATCCTGCTCAGCACTGTCCCAAGTAACTAACCACCAACCAACCAACATGGGCATTCTAACCCCCAAGCAGGGGTGTCAAACTCATTTTCACCAGGGGCCATACCAGCCTCAAGTTTGCCTTCAAAGGGCCAAATGTAATTTCAACTCCTTTTTCTTAAATATAATTTTTATTTAATTCTTGTTCAAGTACAGGTTTCTGTCTTATATTCCCAACCCTGCCCGCCCCCCCCGCCCCATGCTCCCCGCCTCCCTCCCCTTTCCACCCCCCACCCTTAGTTATTGTCCATGTGGCCTTTATACTTGTTCATGTGAGTCCATTCCCTTTTCCCCTATGATTCTCTCCCCTCTCCCCTATGGACCCTGTCAGCCTGTTCCGTATTTGAGTGTCATTGGTCGTATTTTGCTTGCTTGTTTGGTTTGTTTAGATTCCTGTCAACGGTGAGATCATATGATATTTGTCTTTCAC